>NW_026870879.1:3613092-4817456 GCF_033118175.1 Dama dama | reverse complement strand
TGTGAAAAATATGAAGAGCATGAAACGGTGTGTAAAATATGAAGAGCATGAAACGGTGTGAAAAATACCAGGAGCATGAAAAGCTGTGATTTACAAGGACAATGAAAAGTTCTGAAAAATAGGAGGAGCATGAAAAGGTCTGAAAAATACCAGAAGCATAAAAAGTTGTGAATAATATGAGGAGTATGAAAAGGTGTGAACAATATGAGGAGCATGAGAAGTTGTGAAAAACACGAGGAGCGTGAAAAGTTCTGAAAAATACGAGGAGCATGCAAAGGTCTGAAAAATACGAGGAGCTTGCAAACGTCTGAAAAATACGAGTAGCATGAAAAGGTCTAAAATATACGAGGAGCATGAAAAGGTGTGAATAATACGAGGAGCATGAAAAGGTCTAAAATATACAAGGAGCATGAAAAGGTGTGAATAATACGAAAAGCATGAAAAGGTGTGAAAAATACGAAGAGCATGAAAAGGTGTGAAAAATTACAAAGTGCATGAAAATTTGTGAAAAATTACGAAGACCATGAAAAGATGTGAAAAATAAAAAGAGCATGAAAAGGTGTGAAAAATACGAAGAGCATGAAAAGTTGTGAAAAATATGAAGAGCATTAAACGGTGTGAAAAATACGAAGTGCATGAAACGCTGTGAAAAATACGAAGCATCAGAATGTCTGAAAAATACGAAGAGCATGAAGTAGTGTGAAAAATACGAAGAGCATGAAAAGTTCTGAAAAATACGAAGAACATGAAAAGATGGGACAAATACGAAGAGGATGAAAAGATGTAAAAAATATGAAGAGCACGACAGGGTGTGAAAAATACGAAGAGCATGAAAAGGGGTGAAAAATTTCGAAGAGCCTGAAAAGGTGTGAAAAATACGAAGAGCATGAAAATTTGTGAAAAATACGAAGTGCATGAAAAGGTGTGAAACATACGAAGAGCCTGAAACGGTGTGTAAAATATGAAGAGCATGAAAAGGTGTGAATAATATAAGGTTAATGAAATGGTGTGAAAAATATGAAGAGCATGAAACGGTGTGTAAAATATGAAGAGCAAGAAAAGGTGTGAAAAATACGCAGAATATGAAAAGGTCTGAAAAATAGGAGGAGCATGAATAGGTCTGAAAATACGAAGAGCATGAAGAGAATGAAAAGTTCTGAAAAATATGAAGAGCATGAAAAGTTGTGAAAAATATGAAGAGCATGAAAAGGTGTGAATATTATGACGAGCATGAAAAGGTGTGAACAATATGAGGAGCATGAGAAGTTGTGAAAAATACGAGAAGCATGAAAAGTTCTGAACAATATGAAGAGCATGAAAAGGTGTGAACTATATGAAGAGCATGAAAAGGTGTGAAAAATATGAGGAGCATGAAAAGGTCTGAAAAATAAGAGGAGCTTGAAAGGTCTGAAAAATTTGAGGAGCATGAAAAGATCTGAAAAATACGAGGAGGTTGAAAAATTCTGAAAAATATGAAGAGCATGAAAAGTTCTGAAAAATACCCGGAGCATGAAAAGGTCTGAAAAATACAAAGAGCATGAAAAGGCGTGAAAATCACAAAGAGCATGCAAAGGTGTGAAAAATACGAGGAGCATGAAAATGTGTGAAAAATACGAGGAGCATGAAAAGGTCTGAAAAATAAGAGGAGCATGAAAAGGTGTCAAAAATATGAGGAGCATGAAACAGTGTGAAAATATAAAGAGCATGAAACGGTGTGAAAAATATGAAGAACATGAAAGGTGTGAGAAATATGAGGAGCATGAAAAGGTCTGAAAACTACAAGGAGCATGAAAAGTTGTGAAAATTACGAGGAGCATGAAAAGGTCTGGAAAATACGAGGAGCATGAAAATATCTGAAAAATATGAGGAGCATGAAACAGTGTGAAAATATAAAGAGCATGAAACGGTGTGAAAAATATGAAGAGCATGAAAAGGTGTGAAAAATATGAGGAGCATGAAACGGCCTGAAAAATATTAAGAGCATTAAAAGGTGTGAAAAATATGAGGATCATGAAAAGGTATGAAAAATACGATGAGCATGGAAAGGTCTGAAAAATACGAGGGGCCTTAATGTCTGAAAAACACGAGGAGCATGAAAAGTTCTGAAAAATACGAGAAGCATGAAAATGTCTGTAAAACACAAGGAGCACGAAACGGTGTGATAAATATGAGGAGCATGAAACGGTTTGAAAAATATGAGGAGCATGAAACGGTCTGAAAATATGAGGAGCATGAAAAGGTCTGAAAAATACGAGGGGCCAGAATGTCTGAAAAATACGAGGAGCGTGAATACGTCTGAAAAACACGAGGAGCATTAAAAGGTCTGAAAAATATTAGGAGCATGAAAAGGTGTCAAAAATATGATTAGCATGAAACAGTGTGAAAATATGAAGAGCATGAAATGGTGTGAAAAATATGAGGAGCATGAAAACGTGTGAAAAACACGAAGAGCAAGAAAAGGTGTGAAAAACACAGAGAGCATGAAAAGGTGTGAAAAATATCAAGAGCGTGAAAAGGCCTGAAAAATATGAAGAGCATTAAAAGGAGTGAAAAACAGGAAGAGCATGAAAAGGTGTGAAAAATACGAAGAGCATGAAAAGGTGTGAAAAATATGAGGAGCATGAAAAAGTGTGAAAAATATGAAGAGCATGAAAAGGTCTGAAATATACGAAGAGCTTGAAAACATGGGACAAATACGAAGAGCATGAAAAGATGTAAAAAATATGAAGTGCATGACAAGGTGTGAAAAATAAGTAGAGCATGAAATGGTGTGAAAAAAGAGAAGAGGATGAAAAGGTGTGAAAAATATGAAGAGCATAAAAAGGTGTGGAAAATTTCGAAGAACCTGAAAAGGTGTGAAAAATACGAAGAGCATGAAAAGTTGTGAAAAATACGAAGTGCATTAAAGGTGTGAAACATACGAATAGCCTGAACGGTGTGTAAAATATGAAGAGCATGAAAAGTTGTGAATAATATGAGGTTAATGAAATGGTGTGAAAAATATGAAGAGCATGAAACGGTCTGTAAAATATGAAGAGCATGAAAAGATGTGAAAAATACGCGGAGCATGAAAAGGTTTGAAAAATACGAGGAGCATGAAGAGGAGTGAAAAATACGAAGAGCATGAAACGGTCTAAAAAAAAGGAGGAGCATGAATAGGTCTGAAAATATGAAGAGCATGAAGAGAATGAAAAGTTCTGAAAAATATGAAGAGCATGAAAAGTTGTGTAAAATATGAAGAGCAAGAAAAGGTTTAAAAATACGAAGAGCATGAAAAGGTGTGAAAAATATGAAGAGCATCAAACGGTGTGAAAAATAAGAAGAGCAAGAAAAGGTTTAAAAAATAAGAAGAGCATGAGAAGTTGTGTAAAATATGAAGAGCATGTAAACGTGTGAAAAATATGTGGAGCATGAAAAGGTCTGAAAAATACGAGGAGCATGAAGAGGAGTGAAAAATACGAAGAGGATGAAAAGGTATGAGAAGAGAGAGAGAAGAAGAGAGGAAGGAGAGGAGGAGAGGAGGGGAGGGAGACATGAATAGGTCTGAAAATTACGAGGAGCATGAAAAGATGTCAAAAATACGAGGAACATGAAAAGGTCTGAAAAATACGAGGAGCATGAAAAAGTATGGAAAATACGAGGAGCATGAAAATGTGTGAAAAACATGAGGAGCATGAAAACGTCTCAAAAATATGAGGAGGATGAAACGGTGTGAAAATATGAAGAGCATGAAACGCTGTGAAAAATATGAAGAGCATGAAAGGTGTGGAAAACATGAGGAGCATGAAAAGGTGTGAAAAATTCGAGGAGCACGAAAAGGTCTGAAAATACGAGGAGCACGAAAAGTTCTGAAAAATACGAGGAGCATGAAAAGCTCTGTAAAATACGAGGAGCATGAAAAGGTCTGAAAAATACGAGGAGCATGAAAAGGTGTAAAAATACGAGGAGCAAAAAAAGGTCTGAAAAATACGAGGAGCATGAAAAGGTCTGAAAAATATGAGGAGCATGAAAAGGTGTCAAAAATATGACTAGCATGAAATGCTGTGAAAATATGAAGAGCATGAAATGGTGTGAAGAAATATGAGGAGCAGGAAAAGGTGTGGAAACACGAAGAGCCAGAAAAGGAGTGAAAAACACGAAGAGCATGAAAAGGTGTGAAAAACAGGAAGAGCATGAAAAGGTGTGAAAAATTCGAGAAGCATGAAACGGTCTGAAAAATACGAGGACCATGAAAGGTATGAAAATACAGGGAGCATGAAAAGGTCTGAAAAATAAGAGGAGCATGAAAAGGTATGAAAAATATGAAAAGCATGAAAAGATGTGAAAAATATGAAGAGCATGAACAGTTGTGAACAATATGAGGAGCATGAAAAGGTGTGAAAAATACGAGGAGCATGAAAAGGTCTGAAAAATACGAGGGGCCTTAATGTCTGAAAAATACGAGGAGCGTGAAAAGGTGTGAAAAATCGGAGGAATATGAAAATGTGTTAAAAATACGAGGAGCATGAAAAGGTCTGAAAAACACGAGGAGCATGAAAATGTCTGAAAAATATGAGGGGCCTGAATGTCTGAAAAATACGAGGAGCGTGAAAAGGTCTGAAAAATACGAGGAGCATGAAAAGGTGTCAAAAATATGACTAGCATGAAATGCTGTGAAAATATGAAGAGCATGAAGTGCTGTGAAGAAATATCAGGAGCATGAAAAGGTGTGGAAAACACGAAGAGCAAGAAAAGGTGTGAAAAACACGGAGAGCATGAAAAGGTGTGTAAAATATCAAGAGCGTGAAAAAGCCTGAAAAATATGAAGAGCATTAAAAGGAGTGAAAAACACGAAGAGCATGAAAAGGTGTGAAAAACAGGAAGAGCATGAAAAGGTGTGAAAAATACGAGAAGCATGAAACGGTCTGAAAAATACGAGGACCATGAATGTTATGAAAAATAAAGGGAGCATGAAAAGGTCTGAAAAATACGAGGAGCATGAAAAGGTGTGAAAAATAAGAGGAGCATGAAAAGTTATCAAAAATATGAGGAGCATGAAACGGTGTGAAAATATCATGAGCATGAAACCGTGTGAAAAATATGAAGAGCATGAAAGGTGTGAGAAATATGAGGAGCATGAAAAGGTTTGAAAAGTACAAGGAGCATGAAAAGATCGGAAAAATACTAGGAGAATGAAAAGGTCTGAAAAATATGAGGAGCATGAAATGGTCTGAAAAATACGAGGAGCATGAAAAGGTCTGAAAAATACGAGGAGCATGAAAAGGTCTGAAAAATATGAGGAGCAAGAAAAGGTCTGAAAAATACGAGGAGCATGAAAAGGTCTGGAAAATACGAGGAGCATGAAAATGTGTGAAAAACATGAGGAGCATGAAAACGTCTCAAAAATATGAGGAGGATGAAACGGTGTGAAAATATGAAGAGCATGAAACGCTGTGAAAAATATGAAGAGCATGAAAGGTGTGGAAAACATGAGGAGCATGAAAAGGTGTGAAAAATACGAGGAGCAAGAAAAGGTGTGAAAAATTCGAGGAGCACGAAAAGGTCTGAAAATATGAGGAGCACGAAAAATTCTGAAAAATAAGAGGAGCATGAAAAGCTCTGTAAAATAAGAGGAGCATGAAAAGTTCTGAAAAATACGAGGAGCATGAAACGGGCTGAAAAATACAAGGAGCATGAAAAGGTGTGAAAATACGAGGAGCAAAAAAAGGTCTGAAAAATACGAGGAGCATGAAAATGTCTGAAAAATACGAGGAACAAGAAAAGGTGTGAAAAATACGAGAAGCATGAATCGTTCTGAAAAATACGAGGACCAAGAAAGGTATGAAAAATACGGGGAGCATGAAAAGGTCTGAAAAATACGACTAGCATGAAAAGGTCTGAAAAATAAGAGGAGCATGAAAAGGTGTCAAAAATATGAGGAGCATGAAACAGTGTGAAAATATAAAGAGCATGAAACGGTGTGAAAAATATGAAGAACATGAAAGGTGTGAGAAATATGAGGAGCATGAAAAGGTCTGAAAACTACAAGGAGCATGAAAAGTTGTGAAAATTACGAGGAGCATGAAAAGGTCTGGAAAATACGAGGAGCATGAAAATATCTGAAAAATATGAGGAGCATGAAACAGTGTGAAAATATAAAGAGCATGAAACGGTGTGAAAAATATGAAGAGCATGAAAAGGTGTGAAAAATATGAGGAGCATGAAACGGCCTGAAAAATATTAAGAGCATTAAAAGGTGTGAAAAATATGAGGATCATGAAAAGGTATGAAAAATACGATGAGCATGGAAAGGTCTGAAAAATACGAGGGGCCTTAATGTCTGAAAAACACGAGGAGCATGAAAAGTTCTGAAAAATACGAGAAGCATGAAAATGTCTGTAAAACACAAGGAGCACGAAACGGTGTGATAAATATGAGGAGCATGAAACGGTTTGAAAAATATGAGGAGCATGAAACGGTCTGAAAATATGAGGAGCATGAAAAGGTCTGAAAAATACGAGGGGCCAGAATGTCTGAAAAATACGAGGAGCGTGAATACGTCTGAAAAACACGAGGAGCATTAAAAGGTCTGAAAAATATTAGGAGCATGAAAAGGTGTCAAAAATATGATTAGCATGAAACAGTGTGAAAATATGAAGAGCATGAAATGGTGTGAAAAATATGAGGAGCATGAAAACGTGTGAAAAACACGAAGAGCAAGAAAAGGTGTGAAAAACACAGAGAGCATGAAAAGGTGTGAAAAATATCAAGAGCGTGAAAAGGCCTGAAAAATATGAAGAGCATTAAAAGGAGTGAAAAACAGGAAGAGCATGAAAAGGTGTGAAAAATACGAAGAGCATGAAAAGGTGTGAAAAATATGAGGAGCATGAAAAAGTGTGAAAAATATGAAGAGCATGAAAAGGTCTGAAATATACGAAGAGCTTGAAAACATGGGACAAATACGAAGAGCATGAAAAGATGTAAAAAATATGAAGTGCATGACAAGGTGTGAAAAATAAGTAGAGCATGAAATGGTGTGAAAAAAGAGAAGAGGATGAAAAGGTGTGAAAAATATGAAGAGCATAAAAAGGTGTGGAAAATTTCGAAGAACCTGAAAAGGTGTGAAAAATACGAAGAGCATGAAAAGTTGTGAAAAATACGAAGTGCATTAAAGGTGTGAAACATACGAATAGCCTGAACGGTGTGTAAAATATGAAGAGCATGAAAAGTTGTGAATAATATGAGGTTAATGAAATGGTGTGAAAAATATGAAGAGCATGAAACGGTCTGTAAAATATGAAGAGCATGAAAAGATGTGAAAAATATGCGGAGCATGAAAAGGTTTGAAAAATACGAGGAGCATGAAGAGGAGTGAAAAATACGAAGAGCATGAAACGGTCTAAAAAAAAGGAGGAGCATGAATAGGTCTGAAAATATGAAGAGCATGAAGAGAATGAAAAGTTCTGAAAAATATGAAGAGCATGAAAAGTTGTGTAAAATATGAAGAGCAAGAAAAGGTTTAAAAATACGAAGAGCATGAAAAGGTGTGAAAAATATGAAGAGCATCAAACGGTGTGAAAAATAAGAAGAGCAAGAAAAGGTTTAAAAAATAAGAAGAGCATGAGAAGTTGTGTAAAATATGAAGAGCATGTAAACGTGTGAAAAATATGTGGAGCATGAAAAGGTCTGAAAAATACGAGGAGCATGAAGAGGAGTGAAAAATACGAAGAGGATGAAAAGGTCTGAAAAATAGGAGGAGCATGAATAGGTCTGAAAATTACGAGGAGCATGAAAAGATGTCAAAAATACGAGGAACATGAAAAGGTCTGAAAAATACGAGGAGCATGAAAAAGTATGGAAAATACGAGGAGCATGAAAATGTGTGAAAAACATGAGGAGCATGAAAACGTCTCAAAAATATGAGGAGGATGAAACGGTGTGAAAATATGAAGAGCATGAAACGCTGTGAAAAATATGAAGAGCATGAAAGGTGTGGAAAACATGAGGAGCATGAAAAGGTGTGAAAAATTCGAGGAGCACGAAAAGGTCTGAAAATACGAGGAGCACGAAAAGTTCTGAAAAATACGAGGAGCATGAAAAGCTCTGTAAAATACGAGGAGCATGAAAAGGTCTGAAAAATACGAGGAGCATGAAAAGGTGTAAAAATACGAGGAGCAAAAAAAGGTCTGAAAAATACGAGGAGCATGAAAAGGTCTGAAAAATATGAGGAGCATGAAAAGGTGTCAAAAATATGACTAGCATGAAATGCTGTGAAAATATGAAGAGCATGAAATGGTGTGAAGAAATATGAGGAGCAGGAAAAGGTGTGGAAACACGAAGAGCCAGAAAAGGAGTGAAAAACACGAAGAGCATGAAAAGGTGTGAAAAACAGGAAGAGCATGAAAAGGTGTGAAAAATTCGAGAAGCATGAAACGGTCTGAAAAATACGAGGACCATGAAAGGTATGAAAATACAGGGAGCATGAAAAGGTCTGAAAAATAAGAGGAGCATGAAAAGGTATGAAAAATATGAAAAGCATGAAAAGATGTGAAAAATATGAAGAGCATGAACAGTTGTGAACAATATGAGGAGCATGAAAAGGTGTGAAAAATACGAGGAGCATGAAAAGGTCTGAAAAATACGAGGGGCCTTAATGTCTGAAAAATACGAGGAGCGTGAAAAGGTGTGAAAAATCGGAGGAATATGAAAATGTGTTAAAAATACGAGGAGCATGAAAAGGTCTGAAAAACACGAGGAGCATGAAAATGTCTGAAAAATATGAGGGGCCTGAATGTCTGAAAAATACGAGGAGCGTGAAAAGGTCTGAAAAATACGAGGAGCATGAAAAGGTGTCAAAAATATGACTAGCATGAAATGCTGTGAAAATATGAAGAGCATGAAGTGCTGTGAAGAAATATCAGGAGCATGAAAAGGTGTGGAAAACACGAAGAGCAAGAAAAGGTGTGAAAAACACGGAGAGCATGAAAAGGTGTGTAAAATATCAAGAGCGTGAAAAAGCCTGAAAAATATGAAGAGCATTAAAAGGAGTGAAAAACACGAAGAGCATGAAAAGGTGTGAAAAACAGGAAGAGCATGAAAAGGTGTGAAAAATACGAGAAGCATGAAACGGTCTGAAAAATACGAGGACCATGAATGTTATGAAAAATAAAGGGAGCATGAAAAGGTCTGAAAAATACGAGGAGCATGAAAAGGTGTGAAAAATAAGAGGAGCATGAAAAGTTATCAAAAATATGAGGAGCATGAAACGGTGTGAAAATATCATGAGCATGAAACCGTGTGAAAAATATGAAGAGCATGAAAGGTGTGAGAAATATGAGGAGCATGAAAAGGTTTGAAAAGTACAAGGAGCATGAAAAGATCGGAAAAATACTAGGAGAATGAAAAGGTCTGAAAAATATGAGGAGCATGAAATGGTCTGAAAAATACGAGGAGCATGAAAAGGTCTGAAAAATACGAGGAGCATGAAAAGGTCTGAAAAATATGAGGAGCAAGAAAAGGTCTGAAAAATACGAGGAGCATGAAAAGGTCTGGAAAATACGAGGAGCATGAAAATGTGTGAAAAACATGAGGAGCATGAAAACGTCTCAAAAATATGAGGAGGATGAAACGGTGTGAAAATATGAAGAGCATGAAACGCTGTGAAAAATATGAAGAGCATGAAAGGTGTGGAAAACATGAGGAGCATGAAAAGGTGTGAAAAATACGAGGAGCAAGAAAAGGTGTGAAAAATTCGAGGAGCACGAAAAGGTCTGAAAATATGAGGAGCACGAAAAATTCTGAAAAATAAGAGGAGCATGAAAAGCTCTGTAAAATAAGAGGAGCATGAAAAGTTCTGAAAAATACGAGGAGCATGAAACGGGCTGAAAAATACAAGGAGCATGAAAAGGTGTGAAAATACGAGGAGCAAAAAAAGGTCTGAAAAATACGAGGAGCATGAAAATGTCTGAAAAATACGAGGAACAAGAAAAGGTGTGAAAAATACGAGAAGCATGAATCGTTCTGAAAAATACGAGGACCAAGAAAGGTATGAAAAATACGGGGAGCATGAAAAGGTCTGAAAAATACGACTAGCATGAAAAGGTCTGAAAAATAAGAGGAGCATGAAAAGGTGTCAAAAATATGAGGAGCATGAAACAGTGTGAAAATATAAAGAGCATGAAACGGTGTGAAAAATATGAAGAACATGAAAGGTGTGAGAAATATGAGGAGCATGAAAAGGTCTGAAAACTACAAGGAGCATGAAAAGTTGTGAAAATTACGAGGAGCATGAAAAGGTCTGGAAAATACGAGGAGCATGAAAATATCTGAAAAATATGAGGAGCATGAAACAGTGTGAAAATATAAAGAGCATGAAACGGTGTGAAAAATATGAAGAGCATGAAAAGGTGTGAAAAATATGAGGAGCATGAAACGGCCTGAAAAATATTAAGAGCATTAAAAGGTGTGAAAAATATGAGGATCATGAAAAGGTATGAAAAATACGATGAGCATGGAAAGGTCTGAAAAATACGAGGGGCCTTAATGTCTGAAAAACACGAGGAGCATGAAAAGTTCTGAAAAATACGAGAAGCATGAAAATGTCTGTAAAACACAAGGAGCACGAAACGGTGTGATAAATATGAGGAGCATGAAACGGTTTGAAAAATATGAGGAGCATGAAACGGTCTGAAAATATGAGGAGCATGAAAAGGTCTGAAAAATACGAGGGGCCAGAATGTCTGAAAAATACGAGGAGCGTGAATACGTCTGAAAAACACGAGGAGCATTAAAAGGTCTGAAAAATATTAGGAGCATGAAAAGGTGTCAAAAATATGATTAGCATGAAACAGTGTGAAAATATGAAGAGCATGAAATGGTGTGAAAAATATGAGGAGCATGAAAACGTGTGAAAAACACGAAGAGCAAGAAAAGGTGTGAAAAACACAGAGAGCATGAAAAGGTGTGAAAAATATCAAGAGCGTGAAAAGGCCTGAAAAATATGAAGAGCATTAAAAGGAGTGAAAAACAGGAAGAGCATGAAAAGGTGTGAAAAATACGAAGAGCATGAAAAGGTGTGAAAAATATGAGGAGCATGAAAAAGTGTGAAAAATATGAAGAGCATGAAAAGGTCTGAAATATACGAAGAGCTTGAAAACATGGGACAAATACGAAGAGCATGAAAAGATGTAAAAAATATGAAGTGCATGACAAGGTGTGAAAAATAAGTAGAGCATGAAATGGTGTGAAAAAAGAGAAGAGGATGAAAAGGTGTGAAAAATATGAAGAGCATAAAAAGGTGTGGAAAATTTCGAAGAACCTGAAAAGGTGTGAAAAATACGAAGAGCATGAAAAGTTGTGAAAAATACGAAGTGCATTAAAGGTGTGAAACATACGAATAGCCTGAACGGTGTGTAAAATATGAAGAGCATGAAAAGTTGTGAATAATATGAGGTTAATGAAATGGTGTGAAAAATATGAAGAGCATGAAACGGTCTGTAAAATATGAAGAGCATGAAAAGATGTGAAAAATATGCGGAGCATGAAAAGGTTTGAAAAATACGAGGAGCATGAAGAGGAGTGAAAAATACGAAGAGCATGAAACGGTCTAAAAAAAAGGAGGAGCATGAATAGGTCTGAAAATATGAAGAGCATGAAGAGAATGAAAAGTTCTGAAAAATATGAAGAGCATGAAAAGTTGTGTAAAATATGAAGAGCAAGAAAAGGTTTAAAAATACGAAGAGCATGAAAAGGTGTGAAAAATTTGAAAAGCATGACAAGGTGTGAAAAATATGAAGAGCATCAAACGGTGTGAAAAATAAGAAGAGCAAGAAAAGGTTTAAAAAATAAGAAGAGCATGAGAAGTTGTGTAAAATATGAAGAGCATGTAAACGTGTGAAAAATATGTGGAGCATGAAAAGGTCTGAAAAATACGAGGAGCATTAAGAGGAGTGAAAAATATGAAGAGGATGAAAAGGTCTGAAAAATAGGAGGAGCATGAATAGGTCTGAAAATACGAAGAGCATGAAGAGAATGAAAAGTTCTGAAAAATATGAAGAGCATGAAAAGTTGTGTAAAATATGAGGAGCAAGAAAAGGTTTAAAAAATACGAAGAGCGTGAAAAGGTGTGAAAAATTTGAAAAGCATGACAAGGTGTGAAATATATGAAGAGCATCAAACGGTGTGAAAAATAAGAAGAGCAAGAAAAGGTTTAAAAAATAAGAAGAGCATGAGAAGTTGTGTAAAATATGAAGAGCATGTAAACGTGTGAAAATTATGTGGAGCATGAAAATGTCTGAAAAATATGAAGAGCATGAAAAGCTGTGAAAAATCTGAGGAGCATGAAACGGTGTGACAATATGAAGCTCATGAAAAGATGTGAAAAATATGAGGAGCATGAAATGGTGTGAAAAATAAGAAGAGCATGAAAAGCTCTAAAAAATATGAAGAGCATGAAAAGGTGTGAAAAATATGAAGAGCATGAAAAGGTGTGAAAAATACAAAGAGCATGAAAAGGTGGGAAAAATACGAAGAGCATGAAAAGTTCTGAAAAATAGGAGGAGCATGAAAAGGTCTGAAAAATATCAAGAGATTGAAAAGGTCTGAAAAATATGAAAGGCATGAAAAGTTGTGAAAAATTGAAGAGCATGAAAAGGTCTGAAAAATATCAAGAACATGAAAACTTCTGAAAAATATCAAGAGCATGAAAAGGTATGAAAAATATGAAGAGCATGAAAAGTTCTGAAAATACGAAGAGCATGAAGAGCATGAAAATTTCTGAAAAATATGAAGAGCTGAAAAGGTGTGAAAAATATAATGAGCATGAAAAGTTGTGAATAATATGAGGAGTATGAAAGTTGTGAACAATATGAGGAGGATGAGAAGTTGTGAAAAATACGAGGAGCGTGAAAAGTTCAGAAAAATACGAGGAGCATGCAAAGGTCTGAAAAATACGAGGAGCATGAAAAGGTCTGAAAAATACAAAGAGCATGAAAAGGTCTGAAAAATACAAAGAGCATGAAACGGAAAAATGAGAAGAGGATGAAAAGGTGTGAAAAATATGAAAAGGTGTGAAAAATTTCGAAGAGCCTGAAGAGGTATGAAAAATACAAAGAGCAAGAAAAGTTGTGAAAAACACGAAGTGCTTGAAAAGGTGTGAAACATACGAAGAGCCTGAAATGGTGTGAAAAATGTGCAGAGCATGAAAGGTTGTGAAAACTACGAAGAGCTTGAAAAGGTCTGAAAAATATCAAGAGCTTGAAAAGTTCTGAAGTATATGAAGAGCATGAAAAGGTGTGAAAAATACCAGGAGCATGAAAAGCTGTGAAAAATACGAAGAGCAAGAAAAATTCTGAAAAATACGAAGAGCATGTAAAGGTCTGAAAACTATGAAGAGCATGAAAAGTTGTGAACAATATGAGGTTCATGAAATGGTGTGAAAAATATGAAGAGCATGAAACGGTGTGTAAAATATGAAGAGCATGAAAAGGTTTGAAAAATACCAGGAGCATGAAAAGCTGTGATTTACGAGGAGAATGAAAAGTTCTGAAAAATAGGAGGAGCATGAAAAGGTGTGAAAAATGCAAGGAGCATGAAAAGGTCTGAAAAATACCAGGAGCATAAAAAGTTGTGAATAATATGAGGAGTATGAAAAGGTGTGAACAATATGAGGAGCATGGGAAGTTGTGAAAAACACAAGGAGCGTGAAAAGGTCTGAAAAATACGAGGAGCATGCAAAGGTCTGAAAAATACGAGGAGCTTGCAAAGGTCTGAAAAATACGAGTAGCATGAAAAGGTGTAAAATATACGAGGAGCATGAAAAGGTGTGAATAATACGAGGAGCATGAAAAGGTCTAAAATATACAAGGAGCATGAAAAGGTGTGAATAATACAAAAAGCACGAAAAGTTGTGAAAAATACGAAGAGCATGAAAAGGTGTGAAAAATTACGAAGTGCAAGAAAAGTTGTGAAAAATTACGAGGAACATGAAAAGATGTGAAAAATACAAAGAGCATGAAAAGGTGAAAAATACAAAGAGCATGAAAAGGTGTGATAAATATGAAGAGCATTAAACGGTGTGAAAAATATGAAGTGCATGAAACGCTGTGAAAAATAGGAAGAGCTTGAAAAGTTCTGAAAAATATGAAGAGCATGAAAAGGTGTGAAAAATCCCAGGAGCATGAAAAGCTGTGAACAATATGAAGAGCATGAAAAATTCTGAAACATACGAAGAGCATGTAAAGGTTTGAAAACTATGAAGAGCATGAAAAGTTGTGAACAATATGAGGTTCATGAAATGGTGTGAAAAATATGAAGAGCATGAAACGGTGTGTAAAATATGAAGAGCATGAAACGGTGTGAAAAATACCAGGAGCATGAAAAGCTGTGATTTACAAGGACAATGAAAAGTTCTGAAAAATAGGAGGAGCATGAAAAGGTCTGAAAAATACCAGAAGCATAAAAAGTTGTGAATAATATGAGGAGTATGAAAAGGTGTGAACAATATGAGGAGCATGAGAAGTTGTGAAAAACACGAGGAGCGTGAAAAGTTCTGAAAAATACGAGGAGCATGCAAAGGTCTGAAAAATACGAGGAGCTTGCAAACGTCTGAAAAATACGAGTAGCATGAAAAGGTCTAAAATATACGAGGAGCATGAAAAGGTGTGAATAATACGAGGAGCATGAAAAGGTCTAAAATATACAAGGAGCATGAAAAGGTGTGAATAATACGAAAAGCATGAAAAGGTGTGAAAAATACGAAGAGCATGAAAAGGTGTGAAAAATTACAAAGTGCATGAAAATTTGTGAAAAATTACGAAGACCATGAAAAGATGTGAAAAATAAAAAGAGCATGAAAAGGTGTGAAAAATACGAAGAGCATGAAAAGTTGTGAAAAATATGAAGAGCATTAAACGGTGTGAAAAATACGAAGTGCATGAAACGCTGTGAAAAATACGAAGCATCAGAATGTCTGAAAAATACGAAGAGCATGAAGTAGTGTGAAAAATACGAAGAGCATGAAAAGTTCTGAAAAATACGAAGAACATGAAAAGATGGGACAAATACGAAGAGGATGAAAAGATGTAAAAAATATGAAGAGCACGACAGGGTGTGAAAAATACGAAGAGCATGAAAAGGGGTGAAAAATTTCGAAGAGCCTGAAAAGGTGTGAAAAATACGAAGAGCATGAAAATTTGTGAAAAATACGAAGTGCATGAAAAGGTGTGAAACATACGAAGAGCCTGAAACGGTGTGTAAAATATGAAGAGCATGAAAAGGTGTGAATAATATAAGGTTAATGAAATGGTGTGAAAAATATGAAGAGCATGAAACGGTGTGTAAAATATGAAGAGCAAGAAAAGGTGTGAAAAATACGCAGAATATGAAAAGGTCTGAAAAATAGGAGGAGCATGAATAGGTCTGAAAATACGAAGAGCATGAAGAGAATGAAAAGTTCTGAAAAATATGAAGAGCATGAAAAGTTGTGAAAAATATGAAGAGCATGAAAAGGTGTGAATATTATGACGAGCATGAAAAGGTGTGAACAATATGAGGAGCATGAGAAGTTGTGAAAAATACGAGAAGCATGAAAAGTTCTGAACAATATGAAGAGCATGAAAAGGTGTGAACTATATGAAGAGCATGAAAAGGTGTGAAAAATATGAGGAGCATGAAAAGGTCTGAAAAATAAGAGGAGCTTGAAAGGTCTGAAAAATTTGAGGAGCATGAAAAGATCTGAAAAATACGAGGAGGTTGAAAAATTCTGAAAAATATGAAGAGCATGAAAAGTTCTGAAAAATACCCGGAGCATGAAAAGGTCTGAAAAATACAAAGAGCATGAAAAGGCGTGAAAATCACGAAGAGCATGCAAAGGTGTGAAAAATACGAGGAGCATGAAAATGTGTGAAAAATACGAGGAGCATGAAAAGGTCTGAAAAAAAACGAGGAACATGAAATGGTGTAAAAAATACGAGAAACATGAAAATGCGTGAAAATCACGAAGAGCATGAAAAGGTGTGAAAAATACGAGGAGCATGTAAAGGTCTGAAAAATAGAAGTAGCATAAAAAGGTCTGAAAAATACGGGGAGCATGAAAAGGTCTGAAAAATACGAGGAGCATGAAAAGGTGTGAAAAATACGAGGAGTATGAAAAGGTGTCAAAAATACGAAGAGCATGAACACGTGTGAAATATTACAAAGAGCATGAAAAGGTGTGAAAAATATGAGGAGCATGAAATGGTCTGAAAAATATCAAGAATTTGAAAAGGTCTGAAATATACGAAGAGCATGAAAACGTGTGAACAGTATGAAGAGCATGAAAATTTCTGAAAAATACGAGTAGCATGAAGAGTTCTGAAAAATACAAAGAGCATGAATAGGTCTGAAAAATAAGAGGAGCATGAAGATGTCTGAAAAATAGTAAGAGCATGGAAAGGTCTATAAAATACGAGGACCAGGCAAGGTCTGAAAAATACGAGGAGCATGAAAAGGTCTGAAAAATACGAGGAGCATGAAAAGGTGTGAAAAATATGAGGAGCATGAAAAAGTGTGAAAAATACGAGGAGCATGAAAAGGTGTGAAAAACACGAAGAGCATGAAAATGAATGAAAAATTCGAAGAGCATGAAAAGGTTTGAAAAATATGAGGAGCATGAAAAAGTGTGAAAAATTCGGGGAGCATGAAAAGGTGTGAAAAATATGAAGAGCATGAAAAGTGTGAAAAATAGGAGCATGAAATGTGTGAAAAACACGAAGAGCAAGAAACGGTGTGAAAAACATGGAGAGCATGAAAAGGTGTGGAAAATATCAAGAGCATGAAAAGGCCTGAAAAATATGAAGAGCATTAAAAGGAGTGAAAAACACGAAGAGCATGAAAAGGTGTGAAAAACAGGAAGAGCATGAAAAGGTGTGAAAAATACAAAGAGCATATAAAGGTGTGAAAAATACGAGGAGCATGAAAAAGTGTGAAAAATACGAGGAGCATGAAAAGGTGTGAAAAATACGAGAAGCATGAAAAGGTCTGATAAATACGAGGAGGATGAAAAGGTCTGAAAAATACGAGGAGCATGAAAAGGTCTGAAAAACACAAGGAGCATGAAACGGTCTGAAAAATACGGGGAGCCTGAAAAGTTGTGAACAATATGAACAGCATGAAACGGTGTGAAAAATATGAAGAGCATGAAGAGGTGTGAAATATACAAAGAGCATGAAAAGGTGTGAAATATACGAAGAGCATGAAAAAGTGTAAAAAATACGAAGAGCATGAAACAGTGTGAAAAATATGAAGAGCATGAAATGGTGTGAAAAATATGAAGAGCATGAAACGGTGTGAAAAATATGAAGAGCATGAAAAGGTGTGAATCATACGAAGTGCATGAAAAGGTGTGAAATATACGAAGAGCATTAAAATGTGTGAAAAATACAAAGAGCATGAAAAAGTGTGAAAAGTACAAATGCATCAAACGGTGTGAAAAATATGAAGAGCATGAAACGTTGTGAAAAATCACGAAAAGCATGAAAAGTTGTGAAAAATTCAGAGAGCATTAAAAGATGTGAAAAATTACCAAGAACATGAAAAAGTCTGAAAAATACAAAGAGCTTTCTGAAAAATATGAAGAGCATGAAACGTGTGAAAAATATGAGGAGCATGAAACTATCTGAAAATATGAAGAGCATGAAACGGTGTGAAAAATACGAGGAGCATGGAAAGGTCTGAAAAATACAAGGGTCGTGAAAAGGTGTGAAAAATACGAGGAGCATGGAAATGTGTGAAAAATACGAGGAGCATGAAAAGGTCTGAAAAATACGAGGAGCCTGAAAAGGTTTCAAAACTATCAAGAGCATGAAAAGGTCTGAAAAATACGAAGAGCATGCAAACGTCTGAAAAATACGAAGAGCATGAAAAGGTGTGCAAAATATGAGGAGCATGAAAAGTTCTGAAAAATATGAGGAGCATGAAAATGTGTGAAAAATACAGGGAGCATGCAAAGGCCTGAAAAACACGAAGAGCGTGAAAAGGTGTGAAAAATATGAGGAGGATGAAAAGGTCTGGAAAATACGAGGAGCATGCCAAGGTCTGAAAATTATGAGGAGCATGAAAAGGTCTGAAAAATACGAGGACCATGAAAAGGTCTGAAAAATATGAGGAGCATGAAACAGTGTGAGAATATGAAGAGCATGAAACGGTATGAAAAATATGAAGAGCAGGAAAAGGTGTGAAAAATATGAAGAGCATGAAACGGTGTGAAAAATATGAGGAGCAAGAAAAGGTGTCAAAAATATGAGGAGCATGTAAAGGTGTGAAAAATATGAAGAGCATGAAAAGTTCTGAAAAATACGAGGACCATGAAAAGGTCTGAAAAATATGAGGAGCATGAAACAGTGTGAGAATATGAAGAGCATGAAACGGTATGAAAAATATGAAGAGCAGGAAAAGGTGTGAAAAATATGAAGAGCATGAAACGGTGTGAAAAATATGAGGAGCAAGAAATGGTGTCAAAAATATGAGGAGCATGTAAAGGTGTGAAAAATTTGAAGAGCATGAAACTATGATAAATATGAGGAGCATGTAATGGTGTGAACATATGAAGAGCATGAAACAGTGTGAAATATATGAAGAGCATGAAAAGAAGTGAAAAATATGAAGATTATGAAACAGTGTGAAAAATATGAATAGCATGAAAAGGTGTGAAAAATATGAAGTGCATGAAACGGTGTGAAAAATGCGAAGAGCATGAAAAGTTCTGAAAAATATGGAGATCACGAAAAGTTCTGATAAATACGAAAAGCATGAAACGGTGTGAAAAATAAGAAGATCATGAAAACATCTGATAAATACGAAGAGCATGAAACGGTGTGAAAAATACAAAGAGCATGAAAAGATCTGAAAAATACGAAGAGAATGATAAAACCTGAAAAATACGAAGAGCATGAAAAGGTGTAAAAAATTTGAAAAGCATGACAAGGTGTGAAAAATATGAAGAGCATGAAACGGTGTGTAAAATATGAAGAGCAAGAAAAGGTTTAAAAAATATGAAGAGCATGAAAAGTTGTGTAAAATATGAGGAGCAAGAAAAGGTTTAAAAAATACAAAGAGCATGAAAAGGTGTGAAAAATTTGAAAAGCATGACAAGGTGTGAAAAATATGAAGAGCATGAAACGGTGTGAAAAATAAGAAGAGCAAGAAAAGGTTTAAAAAATAAGAAGAGCATGAGAAGTTGTGTAAAATATGAAGAGCATGTAAACGTGTGAAAAATATGTGGAGCATGAAAAGGTCTGAAAAATATGAAGAGCATGAAAAGCTGTGAAAAATCTGAGGAGCATGAAACGGTGTGACAACATGAAGCTCATGAAAAGATGTGAAATATATGAGGATCACGAAATGGTGTGAAAAATAAGAAGAGCATGAAAAGCTGTAAAAAATATGAAGAGCATGAAAAGGTCTGAAAAATACGAAGAGCATGAAAAGGTCTGAAAAATATCAAGAGATTGAAAAGGTCTGAAAAATATGAAAGGCATGAAAAGTTGTGAAAAATTGAAGAGCATGAAAAGGTCTGAAAAATATCAAGAACATGAAAACTTCTGAAAAATATCAAGAGCATGAAAAGGTGTGAAAAATACGAAGAGCATGAAAAGTTCTGAAAAATACGAAGAGCATGAAAAGGTCTGAAAAATACGAAGAGCATGAAGAGCATGAAAATTTCTGAAAAATATGAAGAGCTGAAAAGGTGTGAAAAATAAAATGAGCATGAAAAGTTGTGAATAATATGAGGAGTATGAAAGGTGTGAACAATATGAGGAGCATGAGAAGTTGTGAAAAATACGAGGAGCGTGAAAAGTTCAGAAAAATATGAGGAACATGCAAAGGTCTGAAAAATACGAGGAGCATGAAAAGGTCTGAAAAATACAAAGAGCATGAAAAGGTCTGAAAAATACATTGAGCATGAAACGGTGTGAAAAATGAGAAGAGGATGAAAATGTGTGAAAAATATGAAGAGCATGAAAAAGTGTGAAAAATGTCGAAGAGCCTGAAGAGGTGTGAAAAATACGAAGAGCAAGAAAAGTTGTGAAAAACACGAAGTGCATGAAAAGGTGTGAAACATATGAAGAGCCTGAAACGGTGTGAAAAATGTGCAGAGCATGAAAGGTTATGAAAACTACGAAGAGCTTGAAAAAGTCTGAAAAATATCAAGAGCTTGAAAAGTTGTGAAGTATATGAAGAGCATGAAAAGGTGTGAAAAATACCAGGAGCATGAAAAGCTGTGAAAAATACGAAGAGCATGTAAAGGTCTGAAAACTATGAAGAGCATGAAAAGTTGTGAACAATATGAGGTTCATGAAATGGTGTGAAAAATATGAAGAGCATGAAACGGTGTGTAAAGTATGAAAAGCTTGAAAAGGTGTGAAAAATACCAGGAGCATGAAAAGCTGTGATTTACGAGGAGAATGAAAAGTTCTGAAAAATAGGAGGAGCATGAAAAGGTTTGAAAAATGCGAGGAGCATGAAAAGGTCTGAAAAATACCAGGAGCATAAAAAGTTGTGAATAATATGAGGAGTATGAAAAGGTGTGAACAATATGAGGAGCATGGGAAGTTGTGAAAAACACAAGGAGCGTGAAAAGGTCTGAAAAATACGAGGAGCATTCAAAGGTCTGAAAAATACGAGGAGCTTGCAAAGGTCTGAAAAATACGAGTAGCATGAAAAGGTCTAAAATATACGAGGAGCATGAAAAGGTCTAAAACATACAAGGAGCATGAAAAGGTGTGAATAATACAAAAAGCATGAAAAGGTGTGAAATATACAAAGAGCATGAAAAGGTGTGAAAAATTATGAAGTGCATGAAAAGTTGTGAAAAATTACGAAAACCATGAAAAGATGTGAAAAATACAAAGAGCATGAAAAGCTGTGAAAAATACGAAGAGCATGAAAAGGTGTGAAAAATATGAAGAGCATTAAACGGTGTGAAAAATACAAAGTGCATGAAACGCTGTGAAAAATAGGAAGAGCTTGAAAAGTTCTGAAAAATATGAAGAGCATGAAAAGGTGTGAAAAATCCCAGGAGCATGAAAAGCTGTGAACAATACGAAGAGCATGAAAAATTCTGAAACATACGAAGAGCATGCAAAGGTTTGAAAACTATGAAGAGCATGTAAAGTTGTGAACAATATGAGGTTCATGAAATGGTGTGAAAAATATGAAGAGCATGAAACGGTGTGTAAATATGAAGAGCATGAAAAGGTGTGAAAAATACCAGGAGCATGAAAAGCTGTGATTTACGAGCAGAATGAAAAGTTCTGAAAAATAGGAGGAGCATGAAAAGGTCTGAAAAATACCAGGAGCATAAAAAGGTGTGAATAATATGAGGAGTATGAAAAGGTGTGAACAATGTGAGGAGCATGAGAAGCTGTGAAAAACACGAGGAGCGTGAAAAGTTCTGAAAAATACGAGGAGCATGCAAAGGTCTGAAAAATACGAGGAGCTTGCAAAGGTCTGAAAAATACGAGTAGCATGAAAAGGTGTGAAATATACAAAGAGCATGAAAAGGTGTGAAAAATTACGAAGTGCAGGAAAAGTTGTAAAAAATTACGAAGACCATGAAAAGATGTGAAAAATAAAAAGAGCATGAAAAGGTGTGAAAAATACGAAGAGCATGAAAAGGTGTGAAAAATATGAACAGCATTAAACGGTGTGAAAAATACGAGGAGCATGAAAAGGTCTGAAAAATAGAAGGAGCATAAAAAGGTGTGAAAAATACGAGGAGTATGAAAAGGTGTCAAAAACACGAAGAGCATGAACAGGTGTGAAATATTACAAAGAGCATGAAAAGGTGTGAAAAATATGAGGAGCATGAAATGGTCTGAAAAATACGAAGAGCATGAAAAGGTCTGAAAAATATCAAGAACTTGAAAAGGTCTGAAATATACGAAGAGCATGAAAATGTGTGAACAGTATGAAGAGCATGAAAATTTCTGAAAAATACGAGTAGCATGAAGAGTTCTGAAAAATACGAAGAGCATGAATAGGTCTGAAATATCAGAGGAGCATGAAGAGGTCTGAAAAATACTAAGAGCATGAGGAGGTCTAAAAAATACGAGGAGCATGAAAAGATCTGAAAAATAAGAAGAGCATGAAAAGGTCAGAAAAATACGAGGAGCATGAAACAGTCTGAAAACTATGAAGAGCATGAAAAGATCTGAAAAATATGAAGTGATTGAAAAAGTGTGAAAAATATGAAGAGCATGAAATGCTGTGAAAAATATGAAGAGCATGAAAAGGTGTGAAAATTATGAGGAGCATGAAATGGAGTGAACAATACGAGGAGCATGAAATGGTGTGAACAATACGAGGAGCAGGAAAAGTTGTGAACAATACGAAGAGCATGAAAAGGTCTGAAAAATATAAGGAGCATGAAAAGGTCTGAAAAATAAGAAGAGCATGAAAAGGTGTGTTAAATATGAGGAGCATAAAAAGGTGTGAAAAATATTAACAGCATGAAAAGGTGTGAAAAATATGAAGAGCATGATAAGGTGTGAAACATATGAAGAGCATGAAAAGGTCTGAAAAATATGAAGAGCGTGAAGAGCGACATCAGGACTTGTGCCTAGATGCGAGCGACACCTCGTGACTCTCCTCGAGGCTTGGCAGGGCAATTGGGATGCCTCTCCAGCTGAGGGGGGAGACCAGGGGGTCCCGTTCCACTTGCCACAGGAATCCTGGGACTATTATCCGTATTAAAGAGGTGTCAGGCATCGTCTCCTTTTGAAGCACTGATGTCCGCGTACCTCTGGAGTTTTCAAAGGATGTGAGGCCTCCGGTGGCGATGAGGCGGGGAACTAGGTCTTCCTCTGTGGTCTCCACAGGGGATTCAGGCATCCCTTCGTCATGGGAGATGCAAGACGAGCCTGCATTCAGTTAACTACAGCGATATCCGGCCTTACTTCAAGTCAGAGCATCTCGGTGTCCAATCCACGTGAGGCCACAAACTCAGGGTCCCTCTCACATACCTGTAGCTGAGAGATGCCTCCTCTTGAGGTGCTTGTGGAAAGTTGGTATTCCTCTTGAGTCGAAGCCAGGGACTAAGCTCTCATCTCGAGTTGATTTGGGGTCCACGGAGCCCTTTCGTGTTGCTACAGTGACCTCAGGATCCCATTAGACTTGAGACAGTGATCTTGGGTTTTCTCTGGATTGCCATCAAGGAAATCATGGCTCCTTTCACGTTTGACATGGAACACGGAATTGCTCTGCACGCAGTGCAGGGGAATCAGGCCTCAGGTCGTGGCGAGGGGGAAGTCTCATGGATTTTCCCGAGTTGCGGCCGGAACCTGGGGTATATTCTCGAGTTACGATGCGGAGGGCCCTTCCAGACACGTGTTTGTTCAGCGACGTCAGGACTCCTGTCTAGGTGCGGGGGACACCTCGGGATTCTCCTCGAGTCTTGGCATGGCAATTGGGACGCGTCTCCACGTGAGGCGGGAGACCCAGGGTCCCTATCCACGTGCCACAGGGATCCTGGGACTCCTATCCATTTTCAAGAGGAATGAGGCATCGTCTCCTTTGGAAGCATTGATCTCCGCGGACCTCTCGAGTTTTCAAAGGATGTGAGGCCTCCGGTCGCGATGAGGCGGAGAACTAGGTGTTTCTCTGTCGTCTCCACAGGGGATTCAGACATCCCTTCGTCTAGGGAGATGCAAGACGAGCCTGCATTCAATTCACTGCAGGGATATCCGGCCTTACTTCGAGTCAGAGCATCTCGGTGTCCATTCCACTTGAGGCCCCAAACTCAGGGTCCCTCTCACATACCTGTAGCTGAGAGACGCCTCCTCTTGAGGTGCTTGTGGAAAGTTGGTATTCCACTTGAGTCGAAGCCAGGGACTAAGCTCTCATCACCAGTTGATTTTGGGTCCACGGAGCCCTTTCGTGTTGCTACAGTGACCTAAGGATCCCTCTAGACTTGAGACAGTGATCTTGGGTTTTCTCTGGAGTGCCATCAAGGAAATCAAGGCTCCTTTCACATTTGATGGGGAACACGGAATTGCTCTGCACGCAGTGCAGGGGAATCGGGCCTCATGTTGCGGCGATGGGAAGTCTCATGGTTTTTCTCGAGATGTGGCCGGAACCTGGGGTATATTCTCGAGTTACGATGGGGAGGGCCCTTCCAGACACGTGTTTATTCCACGACGTGAGGACTCCTGCCTAGTTGGGATGGACACCCGGGATTCTCCTCGAGTCTTGGCATGGCAAATGGGACGTGTCTCCACGTGAGGCGGGAGACCCAGGGTCCCTTTCCACGTGCCACAGGGATCCTGGGACTCGTATCCATTTTCAAGAGGAGTCAGGCATCGTCTCCTTTGGAAGCATTGATCTCAGCGGACCTCTCGAGTTTTCAAAGGATGTGAGTACTCCGTTCGCGTTGAGGCGGAGAACTAGGTCTTTCTCTGTGGTCTCCACAGGGGATTCAGACATCCCTTCGTCTTGGGAGATGCAAGACGAGCCTGCTTTCAATTCACTGCAGGGATATCCGGCCATATTTCGAGTCAGAGCATCTCGGTGTCCATTCCACTTGAGGCCACAAACTCAGGGTCCCTCTCACATACCAGTAGCTGAGAGAAGCCTCCCCTTGAGGTGCTTGTGGAAAGTTGGTATTCCTCTTGAGTCGAAGCCAGGGACTAAGCTCTCATTTCTATTTGATTTGGGGTCCACGGAGCCCTTTTGTATTGCTCCAATGACCTCAGGATCCCTCTAGACTTGAGACAGTGAT
The DNA here is from genome assembly GCF_033118175.1 of Dama dama. NCBI lineage: Eukaryota > Metazoa > Chordata > Mammalia > Artiodactyla > Cervidae > Dama > Dama dama. The sequence continues at coordinate 4,792,723 of NW_026870879.1, read as the reverse complement.
CTTGGGTTTTCTCTGGAGTGCCATCAAGGAAATCAAGGCTCCTTTCATGTTTGATGTGAAACACGGAATTGCTCTGCATGCAGTGCAGGTGAATCGGCCCTCATCTCACGGGTAGGGGGAAGTCTCATGGTATTCCTCGAGTTGCGGCCGGAACCTGGGGTATATTCTCGAGTTACGACGGGGAGGGCCCTTCCAGACACGTGTTTGTTCAGCGACCTCAGGACTCCTGCTTAGGTGCGAGGGACACCTCGGGATTCTCCTCGAGTCTTGGCATTGGAATTGGGACGCGTCTCCACGTGAGGCGGGAGACCCAGTGTACCTTTCCACGTGCCACAGGGATCCTGGGACTCCTATCCACTTTCAAGAGGAGTCAGGCATCGTCTCCTTTGGAAGCATTGATCTCCACAGACCTCTCGAGTTTTCAAAGGATGTGAGGCCTCCGGTCGCGATGAGGCGGAGGACTAGGTCTTTCTCTGTCATGTCCACAGGGGATTCAGACATCCCTTCGTCTTGGGAGATGCAAGATGAGCCTGCATTCAATTCACTGCAGGGATATCCGGCCTTAATTCAAGTCAGAGCATCTCAGTGTCCATTCCACTTGAGGCCGCCACAAACTCATGGTCCCTCTCACATACCTGTAGCTGAGAAAAGCTTCCTCTTGAAGTCCTTGTGGAAAGTTGGTATTCCTCTTGAGTCGAAGCCAGAGACTAAGCTCTCATCTCGAGTTGATTTGGGTCCACGGAGCCCTTTCGTGTTGCTCCAGTGACCTCAGGATCCCTCTAGACTTGATACATTGATCTTGGGTTTTCTCTGGACTGCCATCAAGGAAATCAAGGCTCCTTTCACGTTTGATGTGGAACACGGAATTGCTCTGCATGAAGTGCAGGTGAATCGGCCCTCATCTCGCGGGTAGGGGGAAGTCTCATGGTATTCCTCGAGTTGCGGCCGGAACCTGGGGTATATTCTCGAGTTACGACGGGGAGGGCCCTTCCAGACACGTGTTTATTCAGCGACCTCAGGACTCCTGCTTAAGTGCGAGGGACACCTCGGGATTCTCCTCGAGTCTTGGCATGGCAATTGGGACGCGTCTCCACGTGAGGCGGGAGACACAGGGTCCCTTTTCACGTGCCACAGGGATCCTGGGGGTCCTATCCATTTTCAAGAGGAGTCAGGCATCGTCACCTTTGGAAGCATTGATCTCCGGGGACCTCTCGAGTTTTCCAAGGATGTGAGGCCTCCGGTCGCGATGAGGCGGAGGACTAGGTCTTTCTCTGTGGTCTCCAGAGGGGATTCCAACATCCCTTCGTCTTGTGAGATGTAACACGAGCCTGCATTCAATTCACTGCAGGGATATCCGGCCTTACTTCCAGTCAGAGGATCTCGGTGTCCATTCCACTTGAGGCCACAAACTCAGGGTCCCTCTCACATACCTGTAGCTGAGAGAAGCCTCCCCTTGAGGTGCTTGTGGAAAGTTGGTATTCCTCTTGAGTCGAAGCCAGGGACTAAGCTCTCATCTCGAGTTGATTTGGGGTCCACGGAGCCCTTTCGTGTTGCTCCAGTGACCTCAGGATCCTTCTAGACTTGAGACAGTGATCTTGGGTTTTCTCTGGAGTGCCATCAAGGAAATCAAGGCTCCTTTCCCGTTTGATTTGCAACACGGAATTGCTCTGCATGCAGTTCAGGTGAATCGGGCCTCATCTCGCGGCGAGGGGGAAGTCTCATGGTTTTTCTCGAGTTGCGGCCGGAACCTGGGGTATATTCTCGAGTTACGACGGGGAGGGCCCTTCCAGACACGTGTTTGTTCAGCGACGTCTGGACTCCTGCCTAGGTGCGAGGGACACCTCGGGATTCTCCTTGAGTCTTGGCATGGCAATTGGGATGCGTCTCCACGTGAGGCGGGAGACCCAGTGTCCCTTTCCAGGTGCCACAGGGATCCTGGGACTCGTATCCTTTTTCAAGAGGACTCAGGCATTGTCTCCTTTGGAAGCATTGATTTCCGCAGACCTCTCGAGTTTTCAAAGGATGTGAGGCCTCCGGTCGCGATGAGGCGGAGAACTAGGTCTTTCTCTGTGGTCTCCACAGGGGATTCAGACATCCCTTCATCTTGGGAAATGCAAGACGAGCCTGCATTCAATTCACTGCAGGGATATCCGGCCTTACTTCCAGTCAGAGCCTCTCGGTGTCCATTCCACTTGAGGCCACAAACTCAGGGTCCCTCTCACATACCTGTAGCTGAGAGAAGCCTCCTCTTGAGGTGCTTGTGGAAAGTTGGTATTCCTCTTGAATCGAAGCCATGGACAAAGCTCTCATTTCTAGTTGATTTGGGGTCCACGGAGACCTTTCGTATTGCTCCAGTGACCTCAGGATCCCTCTAGACTTGAGACAGTGATCTTGGGTTTTCTCTGGAGTGCCATCAAGGAAATCAAGGCTCCTTTCACGTTTGATGTGGAACACGGAATTGCTCTGCATGCAGTGCAGGTGAATCGGCCCTCATCTCACGGGTAGGGGGAAGTCTCATGGTATTCCTCGAGTTGCGGCCGAAACCTGGGGTATATTCTCGAGTTACGACGGGGAGGGCCCTTCCAGACACGTGTTTGTTCAGCGACCTCAGGACTCCTGCTTAGGTGCAAGGGACACCTCGGGATTCTCCTCGAGTCTTGGCATTGCAATTGGGACGCATCTCCACGTGAGGCGGGAGACCCAGGGTCCTTTCCACGTGCCACAGGGATCCTGGGACTCCTATCCACTTTCAAGAGGAGTCAGGCATCGTCTCCTTTGGAAGCATTGATCTCCACAGACCTCTCGAATTTTCAAAGGATGTGAGGCCTCCGGTCGCGATGAGGCGGAGGACTAGTTCTTTCTCTGTGGTCTCCACAGGGGATTCAGACATCCCTTCGTCTTGGGAGATGCAAGATGAGCCTGCATTCAATTCACTGCAGGGATATCCGGCCTTACTTCAAGTCAGAGCATCTCAGTGACCATTCCACTTGAGGCCACAAACTCAGGGTCCCTCTCACATACCAGTAGCTGAGAGAAGCCTCCCCTTGAGGTGCTTGTGGAAAGTTGGTATTCCTCTTGAGTCGAAGCCAGGGACTAAGCTCTCATCTCGAGTTGATTTGGGTCCACGGAGCCATTTCGTGTTGCTCCAGTGACCTCAGGATCCCTCTAGACTTGATACATTGATCTTGGGTTTTCTCTGGAGTGCCATGAAGGAAATAAAGGCTCCTTTCACGTTTGATGTGGAACACGGAATTGCTCTGCATGCAGTGCAGGTGAATCGGCCCTCATCTCGCGGGTAGGGGGAAGTCTCATGGTATTCCTCGAGTTGCGGCCGGAACCTGGGGTATATTCTCGAGTTACGACGGGGAGGGCCCTTCCAGACACGTGTTTGTTCAGCGACGTCAGGACTCTGCCTAGGAGCGAGGGACACCTCGGGATTCTCCTCGAGTCTTGGCATGGCAATTGGGACGCGTCTCCACGTGAAGCGGGAGACCCAGGGTCCCTTTCCACGTGCCACAGGGATCCTGGGACTCGTATCCATTTTCAAGAGGAGTCAGGCATCGTCTCCTTTGGAAGCATTGATCTCAGCGGACCTCTCGAGTTTTCAAAGGATGTGAGGCCTCCGGTTGCGATGAGGCGGATAACTAGGTCTTTCTCTGTGGTCTCCACAGGGGATTCAGACATCCCTTCGTCGTGGGAGATGCAAGACGAGTCTGCATTCAATTCACTGCAGGGATATCCGGCCTTACTTCGAGTCAGAGCATCTCGGTGTCCATTCCACTTGAGGCCACAAACTCAGGGTCCCTCTCACCTAGCAGTAGCTGAGAGAAGCCTCCTCTTGAGGTGCTTGTGGAAAGTTGGTATTCCTCTTGAGTCGAAGCCAGGGACTAAGCTCTCATCTCGAGATGATTTGGGGTCCACGGAGCCCTTTCGTGTTGCTCCAGTGACCTCAGGATCCCTCTAAACTTGAGACAGTGATCTTGGGTTTTCTCTGGAGTGCCATCAAGGAAATAAAGGCTCCTTTCACGTTTGATGTGGAACACGGAATTGCTCTGCACGCAGTGCAGGGGAATCGGGCCTCATCTCGCGGCGAGGGGGAAGTCTCATGGTTTTTCTCGAGTTGCGGCCGGAACCTGGGGTATATTCTCGAGTTACGACGGAGAGGGCCCTTCCTGACACGTGTTTGTTCATCGACGTCAGGACTCCTGCATAGGTGCGAGGGACACCTCAGGATTCTCCTCGAGTCTTGGCATGGCAATTGAGACGCGTCTCCACGTGAGGCGGGAGACCCAGGGTCCCTTTTCACGTGCCACAGGGATCCTGGGGCTCCTATCCATTTTCAAGAGGAGTCAGGCATCGTCTCCTTTGGAAGCATTGATCTCCGGGGACCTCTCGAGTTTTCCAAGGATGTGAGGCCTCCGGTCGCGATGAGGCGGAGGACTAGGTCTTTCTCTGTGGTCTCCAGAGGGGATTCAGACATCCCTTCGTCTTGTGAGATGTAACACGAGCCTGCATTCAATTCACTGCAGGGATATCCGGCCTTACTTCCAGTCAGAGGATCTCGGTGTCCATTCCACTTGAGGCCACAAACTCAGGGTCCCTCTCACATACCTGTAGCTGAGAGAAGCCTCCCCTTGAGGTGCTTGTGGAAAGTTGGTATTCCTCTTGAGTCAAAGCCAGGGACTAAGCTCTCATCTCCAGTTGATTTGGGGTCCACGGAGCCCTTTCGTGTTGCTCCAGTGACCTCAGGATCCTTCTAGACTTGAGACAGTAATCTTGGGTTTTCTCTGGAGTGCCATGAAGGAAATCAAGGCTCCTTTCCCGTTTGATTTGGAACACGGAATTGCTCTGCACGCAGTGCAGGTGAATCGGGCCTCATCTCGCGGCGAGGGGGAAGTCTCATGGTTTTTCTCGAGTTGCGGCCGGAACCTGGGGTATATTCCCGAGGTACGACGGGGAGGGCCCTTCCAGACACGTGTTTGTTCAGCGACGTCAGGACTCCTGCCTAGGTGCGAGGGACACCTCGGGATTCTCCACGAGTCTTGGCATGGCAATTGGGACGCGGCTCCACGTGAGGCGGGAGACCCATTGTCCCTTTCCACGTGCCCCAGGGATCCTGGGACTCCTATCCATTTTCAAGAGGAGTCAGGCATCGTCTCCTTTGGAAGCATTGATCTCCGTGGACCTCTCGAGTTGTCAAAGGATGTGAGGCTACCGGTCGCGATGAGGCGGAGGACTAGGTCTTTCTCTGTGGTCTCCACAGGGGATTCAGACATCCCTTCGTCTTGGGAGATGCAAGACGAGCCTGCATTCAATTCACTGCAGGGATATCCGGCCTTACTTCGAGTCAGAGCATCTCGGTGTCCATTCCACTTGAGGCCACAAACTCAGGGTCCCTCTCACATACCTGTAGCTGAGAGAAGCCTCCTCTTGAGGTGCTTGTGGATAGTTGGTATTCCACTTGAGTCGAAGCCAGGGAATAAGCTCTCATCTCGAGTTTATTTGGGGTCCACGGAGCCCTTTCGTGTTGCTCCAGTGACCTCAGGTTCCCTCTAAACTTGAGACAGTGACTTTTGGTATTCTCTGGAGTGCGATCAAGGAAATCAAGGCTCCTTTCACGTTTGATGTGGAACACGGAATTGCTCTGCACGCAGTGCAGGGGAATCGGGCCTCATCTCGCAGCGAGGGGGAAGTCTCACGGTTTTTCTCGAGTTGCGGCCGGAACCTGGGGTATATTCTCGAGTTACGATGGGGAGGGCCCTTCCAGACACGTGTTTGTTCAGCGACGTCAGGACTCCTGCCTAGGTGAGAGGGACACCTCCGGATTCTCCTCGAGTCTTGGCATGGCAATTGGGACGCGTCTCCACGTGAGGCGGGAGACCCAGCGTCCCTTTCCACGTGCCACAGTGTTCCTGGGACTCCTATCCATTTTCAAGAGGAGTCAGGCATCGTCTCCTTTGGAAGCATTGATCTCCGCGGACCTCTCGAGTTTTCAAAGGATGTCAGGCCTCCGGTCGCGATGAGGCGGAGAATTAGTTCTTTCTCTGTGGTCTCCACAGGGGATTCAGACATCCCGTCGTCTTGGGAGATGCAAGACGAGCCTGCATTCAATTCACTGCAGGGATATCCGGCCTTTCTTCGAGTCAGAGCATCTCGGTGTCCATTCCACTTGAGGCTAGCAACTCAGGGTCCCTCTCACATACCTGTAGCTGAGAGAAGCCTCCTCTTGAGGTGCTTGTGGAAAGTTGGTATTCCTCTTGTCTCGAAGCCAGGGACTAAGCTACCATCTCGAGTTGATTTGGGGTGCACGGAGCCCTTTCGTGTTGCTCCAGTGACCTCAGGATCCCTCTCGACTTGAGACAGTGATTTTGGGTTTTCTCTGCAGTGCCATCAAGGAAATCAAGTCTCCTTTCACGTTTGATGTGGAACACGGAATTGCTCTGCATGCAGTCCAGGATAATCGGGCCTCATCTCGCAGCGAGGGGGAAGTCTCACGGTTTTTCTCGAGTTGCGGCCGGAACCTGGGGTATATTCTCGAGTTAAGACGGGGAGGGCCCTTCCAGACACGTGTTTGTTCAGCGACGTCAGGACTCCTGCCTAGGTGCGAGGGACACCTCGGGATTCTCCTCGAGTCTTGGCATGGAAATTGGGACGCATCTCCACGTGAGGCGGGAGACCCAGGGTCCCTTTCCACGTGCCACAGGGATCCTGGGACTCCTATCCATTTTCAAGAGGAGTCAGGCATCGTCTCCTTTGGAAGCATTGACCTCCGCGGACCTCTCGAGTTTTCAAAGGATATGAGGCCTCTGGTCCCAAAGAGGCGGAGAACTAGGTCTTTCTCTGTGGTCTCCACAGGGGATTCAGACATCCCTTCGTGTTGGTAGATGCAAGACGAGCCTGCATTCAATTCACTGCAGGGATATCCGGCCTTACTTCGAGTCAGAGCATCTCGGTGTCCATTCCACTTGAGGCCACAAACTCAGGGGCCCTCTCACATACCTGTAGCTGAGAGAAGCCTCCTCTTGAGGTGCTTGTGGAAAGTTGGTTTTCCTCTTTAGACGAAGCCAGGGACAAAGCTCTCATCTCGAGTTGATTTGGGGTCCACGGAGCCCTTTCGTGTTGCTCCAGTGACCTCAGGATCCCTCTAGACTTGAGACAGTGATTTTGGGTTTTCTCTAGAGTGCCATCAAGGAAATCAAGGCTCCTTTCACGTTTGATGTGGAACATGGAATTGCTCTGCACGCAGTGCAGGGGAATGGGACCTCATCTCGCTGCGAGGGGGAAGTCTCATGGTTTTTCTCGAGTTGCGGCCGGAACCTGGGGTATATTCTCGAGTTACGATGGGGAGGGCCCTTCCAGACACATGTTTGTTCAGCGACGTCAGGACTCCTGCCTAGGTGCGGGGGACACCTCGGGATTCTCCTCGAGTCTTGGCATGGCAATTGGGACGCGTCTCCACGTGAGGCGGGAGACCCAGAGTCCCTTTCCACGTGCCACAGGGATCCTGGGAATCCTATCCATTTTCAAGAAGAGTCAGGCATCGTCTCCTTTGGAAGCATTGACCTCCACAGACCTCTCGAGTTTTCAAAGGATGTGAGGCTCCAGTCATGATGAGGCGGAGGACTAGGTCTTTCTCTGTGGTCTCCACAGGGGATTCAGACATCTCTTCATCTATGGAGATGAAAGACGAGCCTGCATTCAATTCACTGAAGGGATATCCGGCCTTACCTCGAGTCAGAGCATCTCGGTGTCCATTCCACTTGAGGCCACAAACTCAGGGTCCCTCTCACATACCTGTAGCTGAGAGAAGCCTCCTCTTGAGGTGCTTGTGGAAAGTTGGTATTCCTCTTGACTCGAAGCCAGGGACTAAGCTCTCATCTCGAGTTGATTTGGGGTGCACGGAGCCCTTTCCTGTTGCTCCAGTGACCTCAGGATCCCTCTCGACTTGAGACAGTGATTTTGGGTTTTCTCTGGAGTGCCATCAAGGAAATCAAGGCTCCTTTCACGTTTGATGTGGAACATGGAATTGCTCTGCACGCAGTGCAGGGGAATCGGGCCTCATGTCTCTGCGAGGGGGAAGTCTCATGGTTTTTCTCGAGTTGTGGCCGGAACCTCGGGTATATTCTCGAGTTACGACGGGGAGGGCCCTTCCAGACACGTGTTTGTTCAGCGACGTCAGGACTCCTGCCTAGGTGCGAGGGACACTTCGGGATTCTCCACGAGTCTTGGCATGGCAATTGGGACGCAGCTCCACGTGAGGCGGGAGACCCAGGGTCCCTTTCCACGTGCCACAGGGATCCTGGGACTCCTATCCATTTTCAAGAGGAGTCAGGCATCGTCTCCTTTGGAAGCATTGATCTCCGTGGACCTCTCGAGTTGTCAAAGGATGTGAGGCCACCGGTCGCGATGAGGCGGAGGACTAGGTCTTTCTCTGTGGTCTCCACAGGGGATTCAGACATCCCTTCGTCTTGGGAGATGCAAGACGAGCCTGCATTCAATTCACTGCAGGGATATCCGGCCTTACTTCGAGTCAGAGCATCTCGGTGTCCATTCCACTTGAGGCCACAAACTCAGGGTCCCTCTCACATACCTGTAGCTGAGAGAAGCCTCCTCTTGAGGTGCTTGTGGATAGTTGGTATTCCACTTGATCGAAGCCAGGGAATAAGCTCTCATCTCGAGTTTATTTGGGGTCCACGGAGCCCTTTCGTGTTGCTCCAGTGACCTCAGGTTCCCTCAAGACTTGAGACAGTGACTTTTGGTATTCTCTGGAGTGCGATCAAGGAAATCAAGGCTCCTTTCACGTTTGATGTGGAACACGGAATTGCTCTGCACGCAGTGCAGGGGAATCGGGCCTCATCTCGCAGCGAGGGGGAAGTCTCACGGTTTTTCTCGAGTTGCGGCCGGAACCTGGGATATATTCTCGAGTTACGATGGGGAGGGCCCTTCCAGACACGTGTTTGTTCAGCGACGTCAGGACTCCTGCCTAGGTGAGAGGGACACCTCGGGATTCTCCTCGAGTCTTGGCATGGCAATTGGGACGCGTCTCCACGTGAGGCGGGAGACGCAGAGTCCCTTTCCACGTGCCACAGGGATCCTGGGACTCCTATCCATTTTCAAGAAGAGTCAGGCATCGTCTCCTTTGGAAGCATTGATCTCCACAGACCTCTCGAGTTTTCAAAGGATGTGAGGCTCCAGTCATGATGAGGCGGAGGACTAGGTCTTTCTCTGTGGTCTCCACAGTGGATTCAGACATCTCTTCGTCTATGGAGATGAAAGACGAGCCTGCATTCAATTCACTGAAGGGATATCCGGCCTTACCTCGAGTCAGAGCATCTCGGTGTCCATTCTACTTGAGGCCACAAACTCAGGGTCCCTCTCACATACCTGTAGCTGAGAGAAGCCTCCTCTTGAGGTGCTTGTGGAAAGTTGGTATTCCTCTTGAGTCGAAGCCTGGGACTAAGCTCTCATCTCGAGTTGATTTGGGGTCCACGGACCCCTTTCATGCTGCTACAGTGGCCTCAGGATCCCTCTAGACTTGAGACAGTGACTTTGGTTTTTCTCTGGAGTGCCATCAAGGAAATCAAGGCTCCTTTCACGTTTGATGTGGAACACGGAATTGCTCTGCACGCATTGCAGGGGAATCGGGCCTCATCTCGCAGCGAGGGGGAAGTCTCACGGTTTTTCTCGAGTTGCGGCCGGAACCTGGGGTATATTCTCGAGTTACGATGGGGAGGGCCCTTCCAGACACGTGTTTGTTCAGCGACGTCAGGACTCCTGCCTAGGTGCGAGGGACACCTCGGGATTCTCCTCGAGTCTTGGCATGGAAATTGGGACGCATCTCCACGTGAGGCGGGAGACCCAGGGTCCCTTTCCACGTGCCACAGGGATCCTGGGACTCCTATCCATTTTCAAGAGGAGTCAGGCATCGTCTCCTTTGGAAGCATTGACCTCCGCGGACCTCTCGAGTTTTCAAAGGATATGAGGCCTCTGGTCCCAAAGAGGCGGAGAACTAGGTCTTTCTCTGTGGTCTCCACAGGGGATTCAGACATCCCTTCGTGTTGGGAGATGCAAGACGAGCCTGCATTCAATTCACTGCAGGGATATCCGGCCTTACTTCGAGTCAGAGCATCTCGGTGTCCATTCCACTTGAGGCCACAAACTCAGGGGCCCTCTCACATACCTGTAGCTGAGAGAAGCCTCCTCTTGAGGTGTTTGTGGAAAGTTGGTTTTCCTCTTTAGACGAAGCCAGGGACTAAGCTCTCATCTCGAGTTGATTTGGGGTCCACGGAGCCCTTTCGTGTTGCTCCAGTGACCTCAGGATCCCTCTAGACTTGAGACAGTGATATTGGGTTTTCTCTAGAGTGCCATCAAGGAAATCAAGGCTCCTTTCACGTTTGATGTGGAACACGGAATTGCTCTGCACGCAGTGCAGGGGAATGGGGCCTCATCTCGCGGCGAGGGGGAAGTCTCATGGTTTTTCTCGAGTTGCGGCCGGAACCTGGGGTATATTCTCGAGTTACGATGGGGAGGGCTCTTCCAGACACGTGTTTGTTCAGCGACGTCAAGACTCCTGCCTAGGTGCGGGGGACACCTCGGGATTCTCCTCGAGTCTTGGCATGGCAATTGGGACGCGTCTCCACGTGAGGCGGGAGACCCAGAGTCCCTTTCCACGTGCCACAGGGATCCTGGGAATCCTATCCATTTTCAAGAAGAGTCAGGCATCGTCTCCTTTGGAAGCATTGACCTCCACAGACCTCTCGAGTTTTCAAAGGATGTGAGGCTCCAGTCATGATGAGGCGGAGGACTAGGTCTTTCTCTGTGGTCTCCACAGGGGATTCAGACATCTCTTCTTCTATGGAGATGAAAGACGAGCCTGCATTCAATTCACTGAAGGGATATCCGGCCTTACCTCGAGTCAGAGCATCTCGGTGTCCATTCCACTTGAGGCCACAAACTCAGGGTCCCTCTCACATACCTGTAGCTGAGAGAAGCCTCCTCTTGAGGTGCTTGTGGAAAGTTGGTATTCCTCTTGTCTCGAAGCCAGGGACTAAATTACCATCTCGAGTTGATTTGGGGTGCACGGAGCCCTTTCGTGTTGCTCCAGTGACCTCAGGATCCCTCTCGACTTGAGACAGTGATTTTGGGTTTTCTCTGCAGTGCCATCAAGGAAATCAAGTCTCCTTTCACCTTTGATGTGGAACACGGAATTGCTCTGCATGCAGTCCAGGATAATCGGGCCTCATGTCGCGACGAGGGGGAAGTCTCATGGTTTTTCTCGAGTTGCGGCCGGAACCTGGGGTATATTCTCGAGTTACGACGGGGAGGGCCCTTCCAGACACGTGTTTGTTCAGCGACGTCAGGACTCCTGCCTAGGTGCGAGGGACACCTCGGGATTCTCCTCGAGTCTTGGCATGGAAATTGGGACGCATCTCCACGTGAGGCGGGAGACCCAGGGTCCCTTTCCACGTGCCACAGGGATCCTGGGACTCCTATCCATTTTCAAGAGGAGTCAGGCATCGTCTCCTTTGGAAGCATTGACCTCCGCGGACCTCTCGAGTTTTCAAAGGATATGAGGCCTCTGGTCCCAAAGAGGCGGAGAACTAGGTCTTTCTCTGTGGTCTCCACAGGGCATTCAGACATCCCTTCGTCTTGGGAGATGCAAGACGAGCCTGCATTCAATTCACTGCAGGGATATCCGGCCTTACTTCGAGTCAGAGCATCTCGGTGTCCATTCCACTTGAGGCCACAAACTCAGGGGCCCTCTCACATACCTGTAGCTGAGAGAAGCCTCCTCTTGAGGTGCTTGTGGAAAGTTGGTTTTCCTCTTTAGAAGAAGCCAGGGACTAAGCTCTCATCTCGAGGTGATTTGCGTTCCACGGAGCCCTTTCGTGTTGCTCCAGTGACCTCAGGATCCCTCTAGACTTGAGACAGTGATCTTGGGTTTTCTCTAGAGTGCCATCAAGGAAATCAAGGCTTCTTTCACGTTTGATGTGGAACACGGAATTGCTCTGCACGCAGTGCAGGGGAATGGGGCCTCATCTCGCGGCGAGGGGGAAGTCTCATGGTTTTTCTCGAGTTGCGGCCGGAACCTGGGGTATATTCTCGAGTTACGATGGGGAGGGCCCTTCCAGACACGTGTTTGTTCAGCGACGTCAGGACTCCTGCCTAGGTGCGGGGGACACCTCGGGATTCTCCTCGAGTCTTGGCATGGCAATTGGGAGGCGTCTACACGTGAGGCGGGAGACCCAGAGTCCCTTTCCACGTGCCACAGGGATCCTGGGACTCCTATCCATTTTCAAGAAGAGTCAGGCATCGTCTCCTTTGGAAGCATTGATCTCCCCTTACCTCTCGAGTTTTCAAAGGATGTGAGGCTCCAGTCATGATGAGGCGGAGGACTAGGTCTTTCTCTGTGGTCTCCACAGGGGATTCAGACATCTCTTCTTCTATGGAGATGAAAGACGAGCCTGCATTCAATTCACTGCAGGGATATCTGGCCTTACTCGAGTCAGAGCATCTCGGTGTCCATTCCACTTGAGGCCACAAACTCAGGGTCCCTCTCAAATACCTGTAGCTGAGAGAAGCCTCCTCTTGAGGTGCTTGTGGAAAGTTGGTATTCCTCTTGACTCGAAGCCAGGGACTAAGCTCTCATCTCGAGTTGATTTGGGGTGCACGGAGCCCTTTCCTGTTGCTCCAGTGACCTCAGGATCCCTCTCGACTTGAGACAGTGATTTTGGGTTTTCTCTGCAGTGCCATCAAGGAAATCAAGTCTCATTTCACGTTTGATGTGGAACACGGAATTGCTCTGCACGCAGTGCAGGGGAATCGGGCCTCATGTCACAGCGAGGGGGAAGTCTCATGGTTTTTCTCGAGTTGCGGCCGGAACCTGGGGTATATTCTCGAGTTACGACGGGGAGGGCCCTTCCAGACACGTGTTTGTTCAGCGACATCAAGACTCCTGCCTAGGTGCGAGGGACACCTCGGGATTCTCCTCGAGGCTTGGCATGGCAATTGGGACGCGTGCTCACGTGAAGCGGGAGACCCAGAGTCCCCGTCCATGTGGACAGAGATCCTGGGACTCCTATCCATTTTCAAGAGGAGTCAGGCATCGTCTCCTTTGGAAGCATTGATCTCCACGGACCGCTCGAGTTTTCAAAGGATGTGAGGCCTCCGGTCGCCATGAGGCTGAGAACTAGGTCTTTCTCTGTGGTCTCCACAGGGGATTCAGACATCCCTTCATCTTGGGAGATGCAAGACGAGCCTGCATTCATTTCACTGCAGGGATATCCGGCCTTACTTCGAGTCAGAGCATCTCGGTGTCCATTCTACTTGAGGCCACAAACTCAGGGTCCCTCTCACATACCTGTAGCTGAGAGAAGCCTCCTCTTGAGGTGCTTGTGGAAAGTTGGTATTCCTCTTGAGTTGAAGCCTGGGACTAAGCTCTCATCTCGAGTTGATTTGGGGTCCACGGACCCCTTTCATGCTGCTACAGTGGCCTCAGGATCCCTCTAGACTTGAGACAGTGACTTTGGTTTTTCTCTGGAGTGCCATCAAGGAAATCAAGGCTCCTTTCACGTTTGATGTGGAACATGGAATTGCTCTGCACGCAGTGCAGGGGAATCGGGCCTCATGTCGCGGCGAGGGGGAAGTCTCATGGTTTTTCTCGAGTTGTGGCCGGAACCTGGGGTATATTCTCGAGTTACGACGGGGAGGGCCCTTCCAGACACGTGTTTGTTCAGCGACGTCAGGACTCCTGCCTAGGTGCGAGGGACACTTCGGGATTCTCCACGAGTCTTGGCATGGCAATTGGGACGCGGCTCCACGTGAGGCGGGAGACCCAGTGTCCCTTTCCACGTGCCACAGGGATCCTGGGACTCCTATCCATTTTCAAGAGGAGTCAGGCATCGTCTCCTTTGGAAGCATTGATCTCCGTGGACCTCTCGAGTTGTCAAAGGATGTGAGGCCACCGGTCGCGATGAGGCGGAGGACTAGGTCTTTCTCTGTGGTCTCCACAGGGGATTCAGACATCCCTTCGTCTTGGGAGATGCAAGACGAGCCTGCATTCAATTCACTGCAGGGATATCCGGCCTTACTTCGAGTCAGAGCATCTCGGTGTCCATTCCACTTGAGGCCACAAACTCAGGGGCCCTCTCACATACCTGTAGCTGAGAGAAGCCTCCTCTTGAGGTGCTTGTGGATAGTTGGTATTCCACTTGATCGAAGCCAGGGAATAAGCTCTCATCTCGAGTTTATTTGGGGTCCACGGAGCCCTTTCGTGTTGCTCCAGTGACCTCAGGTTCCCTCTAGACTTGAGACAGTGACTTTTGGTATTCTCTGGAGTGCGATCAAGGAAATCAAGGCTCCTTTCACGTTTGATGTGGAACACGGAATTGCTCTGCACGCAGTGCAGGGGAATCGGGCCTCATCTCGCAGCGAGGGGGAAGTCTCACGGTTTTTCTCGAGTTGCGGCCGGAACCTGGGATATATTCTCGAGTTACGATGGGGAGGGCCCTTCCAGACACGTGTTTGTTCAGCGACGTCAGGACTCCTGCCTAGGTGAGAGGGACACCTCGGGATTCTCCTCGAGTCTTGGCATGGCAATTGGGACGCGTCTCCACGTGAGGCGGGAGACCCAGAGTCCCTTTCCACGTGCCACAGGGATCCTGGGACTCCTATCCATTTTCAAGAAGAGTCAGGCATCGTCTCCTTTGGAAGCATTGATCTCCACAGACCTCTCGAGTTTTCAAAGGATGTGAGGCTCCAGTCATGATGAGGCGGAGGACTAGGTCTTTCTCTGTGGTCTCCACAGGGGATTCAGACATCTCTTCGTCTATGGAGATGAAAGACGAGCCTGCATTCAATTCACTGAAGGGATATCCGGCCTTACCTCGAGTCAGAGCATCTCGGTGTCCATTCCACTTGAGGCCACAAACTCAGGGTCCCTCTCACATACCTGTAGCTGAGAGAAGCCTCCTCTTGAGGTGCTTGTGGAAAGTTGGTATTCCTCTTGACTCGAAGCCAGGGACTAAGCTCTCATCTCGAGTTGATTTGGGGTGCACGGAGCCCTTTCCTGTTGCTCCAGTGACCTCAGGATCCCTCTCGACTTGAGACAGTGATTTTGGGATTTCTCTGCAGTGCCATCAAGGAAATCAACTCTCATTTCAAGTTTGATGTGGAACACGGAATTGCTCTGCACGCAGTGCAGGGGAATCGGGCCTCATGTCACAGCGAGGGGGAAGTCTCATGGTTTTTCTCGAGTTGTGGCCGGAACCTGGGGTATATTCTCGAGTTACGACGGGGAGGGCCCTTCCAGACACGTGCTTGTTCAGCGACGTCAGGACTCCTGCCTAGGTGCGAGGGACACTTCGGGATTCTCCACGAGTCTTGGCATGGCAATTGGGACGCGTCTCCACGTGAGGCGGGAGACCCAGGGTCCCTTTCCACGTGCCACAGGGATCCTGGGACTCCTATCCATTTTCAAGAGGAGTCAGGCATCGTCTCCTTTGGAAGCATTGATCTCCGTGGACCTCTCGAGTTGTCAAAGGATGTGAGGCCACCGGTCGCGATGAGGCGGAGGACTAGGTCTTTCTCTGTGGTCTCCACAGGGGATTCAGACATCCCTTCGTCTTGGGAGATGCAAGACGAGCCTGCATTCAATTCACTGCAGGGATATCCGGCCTTACTTCGAGTCAGAGCATCTCGGTGTCCATTCCACTTGAGGCCACAAACTCAGGGTCCCTCTCACATACCTGTAGCTGAGAGAAGCCTCCTCTTGAGGTGCTTGTGGATAGTTGGTATTTCACTTGAGTCGAAGCCAGGGAATAAGCTCTCATCTCGAGTTTATTTGGGGTCCACGGAGCCCTTTCGTGTTGCTCCAGTGACCTCAGGTTCCCTCTAGACTTGAGACAGTGACTTTTGGTATTCTCTGGAGTGCGATCAAGGAAATCAAGGCTCCTTTCACGTTTGATGTGGAACACGGAATTGCTCTGCACGCAGTGCAGGGGAATCGGGCCTCATCTCGCAGCGAGGGGGAAGTCTCACGGTTTTTCTCGAGTTGCGGCCGGAACCTGGGATATATTCTCGAGTTACGATGGGGAGGGCCCTTCCAGACACGTGTTTGTTCAGCGACGTCAGGACTCCTGCCTAGGTGAGAGGGACACCTCGGGATTCTCCTCGAGTCTTGGCATGGCAATTGGGACGCGTCTCCACGTGAGGCGGGAGACCCAGAGTCCCTTTCCACGTGCCACAGGGATCCTGGGACTCCTATCCATTTTCAAGAAGAGTCAGGCATCGTCTCCTTTGGAAGCATTGATCTCCACAGACCTCTCGAGTTTTCAAAGGATGTGATGCTCCAGTCATGATGAGGCGGAGGACTAGGTCTTTCTCTGTGGTCTCCACAGGGGATTCAGACATCTCTTCGTCTATGGAGATGAAAGACGAGCCTGCATTCAATTCACTGAAGGGATATCCGGCCTTACTTCGAGTCAGAGCATCTCGGTGTCCATTCAACTTGAGGCCACAAACTCAGGGTCCCTCTCACATACCTGTAGCTGAGAGAAGCCTCCTCTTGAGGTGCTTGTGGAAAGTTGGTATTCCTCTAGAGTCGAAGCCAGGGACTAAGCTCTCATCTCGAGTTTATTTGGGGTCCATGGAGCCCTTTCGTGTTGCTCCAGTGACCTCAGGTTCCCTCTAGACTTGAGACAGTGACTTTTGGTATTCTCTGGAGTGCGATCAAGGAAATCAAGGCTCCTTTCACGTTTGATGTGGAACACGGAATTGCTCTGCACGCAGTGCAGGGGAATCGGGCCTCATCTTGCAGCGAGGGGGAACTCTCACGGTTTTTCTCGAGTTGCGGCCGGAACCTGGGGTATATTCTCGAGTTACGATGGGGAGGGCCCTTCCAGACACGTGTTTGTTCTGCGACGTCAGGACTCCTGCCTAGGAGAGAGGGACACCTCGGGATTCTCCTCGAGTCTTGGCATGGCAATTGGGACGCGTCTCCACGTGAGGCGGGAGACCCAGCGTCCCTTTCCACGTGCCACAGTGTTCCTGGGACTCCTATCCATTTTCAAGAGGAGTCAGGCATCGTCTCCTTTGGAAGCATTGATCTCCGCGGACCTCTCGAGTTTTCAAAGGATGTCAGGCCTCCGGTCGCGATGAGGCGGAGAATTAGTTCTTTCTCTGTGGTCTCCACAGGGGATTCAGACATCCCTTCGTCTTGGGAGATGCAAGACGAGCCTGCATTCAATTCACTGAAGGGATATCCGGCCTTACCTCGAGTCAGAGCATCTCGGTGTCCATTCCACTTGAGGCCACAAACTCAGGGTCCCTCTCACATACCTGTAGCTGAGAGAAGCCTCCTCTTGAGGTGCTTGTGGAAAGTTGGTATTCCTCTTGACTCGAAGCCAGGGACTAAGCTCTCATCTCGAGTTGATTTGGGGTGCACGGAGCCCTTTCCTGTTGCTCCAGTGACCTCAGGATCCCTCTCGACTTGAGACAGTGATTTTGGGTTTTCTCTGCAGTGCCATCAAGGAAATCAAGTCTCATTTCACGTTTGATGTGGAACACGAAATTGCTCTGCACGCAGTGCAGGGGAATCGGGCCTCATGTCACAGCGAGGGGGAAGTCTCATGGTTTTTCTCGAGTTGCGGCCGGAACCTGGGTATATTCTCGAGTTACGACGGGGAGGGCCCTTCCAGACACGTGTTTGTTCAGCGACATCAGGACTCCTGCCTAGGTGCGAGGGACACCTCGGGATTCTCCTCGAGGCTTGGCATGGCAATTGGGACGCGTGCTCACGTGAAGCGGGAGACTCAGAGTCCCCGTCCATGTGGACAGGGATCCTGGGACTCCTATCCATTTTCAAGAGGAGTCAGGCATCGTCTCCTTTGGAAGCATTGATCTCCACGGACCGCTCGAGTTTTCAAAGGATGTGAGGCCTCCGGTCGCCATGAGGCTGAGAACTAGGTCTTTCTCTGTGGTCTCCACAGGGGATTCAGACATCCCTTCATCTTGGGAGATGCAAGACGAGCCTGCATTCAATTCACTGCAGGGATATCCGGCCTTACTTCGAGTCAGAGCATCTCGGTGTCCATTCTACTTGAGGCCACAAACTCAGGGTCCCTCTCACATACCTGTAGCTGAGAGAAGCCTCCTCTTGAGGTGCTTGTGGAAAGTTGGTATTCCTCTTGAGTTGAAGCCTGGGACTAAGCACTCATCTCGAGTTGATTTGGGGTCCACGGACCCCTTTCATGCTGCTACAGTGGCCTCAGGGTCCCTCTAGACTTGAGACAGTGACTTTGGTTTTTCTCTGGAGTGCCATCAAGGAAATCAAGGCTCCTTTCACGTTTGATGTGGAACATGGAATTGCTCTGCACGCAGTGCAGGGGAATCGGGCCTCATGTCGCTGCGAGGGGGAAGTCTCATGGTTTTTCTCGAGTTGTGGCCTTAACCTGGGGTATATTCTCGAGTTACGACGGGGAGGGCCCTTCCAGACACGTGTTTGTTCAGCGACGTCAGGACTCCTGCCTAGGTGCGAGGGACACTTCGGGATTCTCCACGAGTCTTGGCATGGCAATTGGGACGCGGCTCCACGTGAGGCGGGAGACCCAGGGTCCCTTTCCACGTGCCACAGGGATCCTGGGACTCCTATCCATTTTCAAGAGGAGTCAGGCATCGTCTCCTTTGGAAGCATTGATCTCCGTGGACCTCTCGAGTTGTCAAAGGATGTGAGGCCACCGGTCGCGATGAGGCGGAGGACTAGGTCTTTCTCTGTGGTCTCCACAGGGGATTCAGACATCCCTTCGTCTTGGGAGATGCAAGACGAGCCTGCATTCAATTCACTGCAGGGATATCCGGCCTTACCTCGAGTCAGAGCATCTCGGTGTCCATTCCACTTGAGGCCACAAACTCAGGGTCCCTCTCACATACCTGTAGCTGAGAGAAGCCTCCTCTTGAGGTGCTGGTGGATAGTTGGTATTCCACTTGATCGAAGCCAGGGAATAAGCTCTCATCTCGAGTTTATTTGGGGTCCACGGAGCCCTTTCGTGTTGCTCCAGTGACCTCAGGTTCCCTCTAGACTTGAGACAGTGACTTTTGGTATTCTCTGGAGTGCGATCAAGGAAATCAAGGCTCCTTTCACGTTTGATGTGGAACACGGAATTGCTCTGCACGCAGTGCAGGGGAATCGGGCCTCATCTCGCAGCGAGGGGGAAGTCTCACGGTTTTTCTTGAGTTGCGGCCGGAACCTGGGATATATTCTCGAGTTACGATGGGGAGGGCCCTTCGAGACACGTGTTTGTTCAGCGACGTCAGGACTCCTGCCTAGGTGAGAGGGACACCTCGGGATTCTCCTCGAGTCTTGGCATGGCAATTGGGACGCGTCTCCACGTGAGGCGGGAGACCCAGAGTCCCTTTCCACGTGCCACAGGGATCCTGGGACTCCTATCCATTTTCAAGAAGAGTCAGGCATCGTCTCCTTTGGAAGCATTGATCTCCACAGACCTCTCGAGTTTTCAAAGGATGTGAGGCTCCAGTCATGATGAGGCGGAGGACTAGGTCTTTCTCTGTGGTCTCCACAGGGGATTCAGACATCTCTTCGTCTATGGAGATGAAAGACGAGCCTGCATTCAATTCACTGAAGGGATATCCGGCCTTACTTCGAGTCAGAGCATCTCGGTGTCCATTCCACTTGAGGCCACAAACTCAGGGTCCCTCTCACATACCTGTAGCTGAGAGAAGCCTCCTCTTGAGGTGCTTGTGGAAAGTTGGTATTCCTCTAGAGTCGAAGCCAGGGACTAAGCTCTCATCTCGAGTTTATTTGGGGTCCATGGAGCCCTTTCGTGTTGCTCCAGTGACCTCAGGTTCCCTCTAGACTTGAGACAGTGACTTTTGGTATTCTCTGGAGTGCGATCAAGGAAATCAAGGCTCCTTTCACGTTTGATGTGGAACACGGAATTGCTCTGCACGCAGTGCAGGGGAATCGGGCCTCATTTCACAGCGAGGGGGAAGTCTCACGGTTTTTCTCGAGTTGCGGCCGGAACCTGGGGTATATTCTCGAGTTACGATGGGGAGGGCCCTTCCAGACACGTGTTTGTTCAGCGACGTCAGGACTCCTGCCTAGGTGAGAGGGACACCTCGGGATTCTCCTCGAGTCTTGGCATGGCAATTGGGACGCGTCTCCACGTGAGGCGGGAGACCCAGCGTCCCTTTCCACGTGCCACAGGGTTCCTGGGACTCCTGTCCATTTTCAAGAGGAGTCAGGCATCGTCTCCTTTGGAAGCATTGATCTCCGCAGACCTCTCGAGTTTTCAAAGGATGTCAGGCCTCCGGTCGCGATGAGGCGGAGAATTAGTTCTTTCTCTGTGGTCTCCACAGGGGATTCAGACATCCCGTCGTCTTGGGAGATGCAAGACGAGCCTGCATTCAATTCACTGCAGGGATATCCGGCCTTTCTTCGAGTCAGAGCATCTCGGTGTCCATTCCACTTGAGGCCAGCAACTCAGGGTCCCTCTCACATACCTGTAGCTGAGAGAAGCCTCCTCTTGAGGTGCTTGTGGAAAGTTGGTATTCCTCTTGTCTCGAAGCCAGGGACTAAGCTACCATCTCGAGTTGATTTGGGGTGGACAGAGCCCTTTCGTGTTGCTCCAGTGACCTCAGGATCCCTCTCGACTTGAGACAGTGATTTTGGGTTGTCTCTGCGGTGCCATCAAGGAAATCAAGTCTCCTTTCACGTTTGATGTGGAACACGGAATTGCTCTGCATGCAGTCCAGGATAATCGGGCCTCATGTCGCGGCGAGGGGGAAGTCTCATGGTTTTTCTCGAGTTGCGGCCGGAACCTGGGGTATATTCTCGAGTTACGACGGGGAGGTCCCTTCCAGACACGTGTTTGTTCAGCGACGTCAGGACTCCTGCCTACGTGCGAGGGACACCTCGGGATTTTCCTCGAGTCTTGGCATGGAAATTGGGACGCATCTCCACGTGAGGCGGGAGACCCAGGGTCTCTTTCCACGTGCCACAGGGATCCTGGGACTCCTATCCATTTTCAAGAGGAGTCAGGCATCGTCTCCTTTGGAAGCATTGACCTCCGCAGACCTCTCGAGTTTTCAAAGGATATGAGGCCTCTGGTCCAAAAGAGGCGGAGAACTAGGTCTTTCTCTGTGGTCTCCACAGGGGATTCAGACATCCCTTCGTGTTGGGAGATGCAAGACGAGCCTGCATTCAATTCACTGCAGGGATATCCGGCCTTACTTCGAGTCAGAGCATCTCGGTGTCCATTCCACTTGAGGCCACAAACTCAGGGGCCCTCTCACATACCTGTAGCTGAGAGAAGCCTCCTCTTGAGGTGCTTGTGGAAAGTTGGTTTTCCTCTTTAGACGAAGCCAGGGACTAAGCTCTCATCTCGAGTTGATTTGGGGTGCACGGAGCCCTTTCTTGTTGCTCCAGTGACCTCAGGATCCCTCTCGACTTGAGACAGTGATTTTGGGTTTTCTCTGCAGTGCCATCAAGGAAATCAAGTCTCATTTCACGTTTGATGTGGAACACGGAATTGCTCTGCACTCAGTGCAGGGGAATCGGGCCTCATGTCACAGCGAGGGGGAAGTCTCATGGTTTTTCTCGAGTTGCGGCCGGAACCTGGGGTATATTCTCGAGTTACGACGGGGAGGGCCCTTCCAGACACGTGTTTGTTCAGCGACATCAGGACTCCAGCCTAGGTTCGAGGGACAACTTGGGATTCTCCTCGAGTCTTGGCATGGCAAGTGGGACGCGTCTCCACGTGAAGCGGGAGACCCAGAGTCCCTTTCCACGTGCCACAGGGATCCTGGATCTCCTATCCATTTTCAAGAAGAGTCAGGCATCGTCTCCTTGGGAAGCATTGATCTCCGCAGACCTCTCGAGTTTTCAAAGGATGTGAGGCCTCCGGTCGCGATGAGGCGGAGAACTAGGTCTTTCTCTGTTGTCTCCACAGGGGATTCAGACATCCCTTCGTCTTGGGAGATGCAAGACGAGCCTGAATTCAATTCACTGTTGAGATATCCGGCCTTACTTCGAGTCAGAGCATCTCGGTGTCCATTCCACTTGAGGCCACAAACTCAGGGTCCCTCTCACATACCTGTAGCTGAGAGAAGCCTCCTCTTGAGGTGCTTGTGAAAAGTTGGTATTCCTCTTGAGTCGAAGCCAGGGACTAAGCTCTCATCTAGAGTTGATTTGGGGTCCACGGAGCCCTTTCCTGTTGGTCGAGTGACCTCAGGATCCCTCTAGACTTGAGACAGTGATCTTGGGTTTTCTCTGGAGTGCCATCAAGGAAATCAAGGCTCCTTTCACGTTTGATGTGGAACACGGAATTGCTCTGCACGCAGTGCAGGGGAATCGGGCCTCATCTCATGGCGAGGGGGAAGTCTCATGGTTTTTCTCGAGTTGCAGCAGGAACCTGGGGTATATTCTCGAGTTAGGACGGGGAGGGCCCTTCCAGACATGTGTTTGTTCAGCGATGTCAGGACTCCTGCCTAGGTGCGAGGGACACTTCGGGATTCTCCTCGAGTCTTGGCATGGCAATTGGGACGCGTCTCCACGTGAGGCGGGAGACCCAGGGTCCCTTTGCACGTGCCACAGGGATCCTGGGACTCCTATCCATTTTCAAGAAGAGTCAGGCATCGTCTCCTTTGGAAGCATTGATTTCCACAGACCTCTCGAGTTTTAAAAGGATGTGATTCCTCCGGTCGTGTTGAGGCGGAGGACCAGGTCTTTCTCTTTGGTCTCCAAAGGGGATTCAGACATCCCTTCGTCTTGGGAGATGGAAGACGAGCCTGCATTCAATTCACTGCAGGGATATTGTGCCTTATTTCGAGTCAGAGCATCTCGGTGTCCATTCGACTTGAGGCCACAAACTCAGGGTCCCTCTCACATACCTGTAGCTGAGAGAAGCCTCCTCTTGAGGTGCTTGTGGAAAGTTGGTATTCCTCTTGCGTCAAAGCCAGGGACTTGGTTCTCATCTCGAGTTGATTTGGGGTCCACGGAGCCCTTTCGTGTTGCTCCAGTGACCTCAGGATCCCTATAGACTTGAGACAGTGATCTTGGGTTTTCTCTGGAGTGCCATCAAGGAAATCAAGGCTCCTTTCATGTTTGATGTGGAACACGGAATTGCTCTGCACGCAGTGCAGGGGAATCGGGCCTTATCTCGCGGCGAGGGGGATGTCTCTTGGTTTTTCTCGAGTTGCGGCCGGAACCTGGGGTATATTCTCGAGTTACGCCGGGGAGGGCCCTTCCAGACACGTGTTTGTTCAGCGACGTCAGGACTCCTGCCTAGGAGCGGTTGACACTTCGGGATTCTCCACGAGTCTTGGCATGGCAATTGGGACGCGTCTCCATGTGAGGCGGGAGACCCAGGGTCACATTCCACGTATCACAGGGACCCTGCGACTCCTATCCATTTTCAAGAGGAGTCAGGCATCGTCTCCTTTGGAAGCATTGATCTCCGCAGACCTCTCGAGTTTTCAAAGGATGTGATGTCTCCGGTCGCGATGAGGCGGAGGACTAGGTCTTTCTCTGTTGTCTCCACAGCGGATTCAGACATCCCTTCGTCTTGGGACATGCAAGACGAGCCTGCATTCAATTCACTGTTGGGATATCCAGCCTTACTTCGAGTCAGAGCATCTCGGTGTCCATTCCACTTGAGGCCACAAACTCAGGGTCCCTCTCACATACCTGTAGCTGAGAGAAGCCTACTCTTGAGGTGCTTGTGAAAAGTTGGTATTCCTCTTGAGTCGAAACCAGGGACTAAGCTCTCATCTCGAGTTGATTTGGGGTCCACGGAGCCCTTTCGTGTTGCTACAGTGACCTCAGGATCCCTCTAGACTTGAGAAAGTGATCTTCGGTTTTCTCTGGAGTGCCATCAAGGAAATCAAGGCTCCTTTCACGTTTGATGTGGAACACGGAATTGCTCTGCACGCAGTGCAGGGGAATCGGGCCTCATCTCACTGCGAGGGGGAAGTGTCATGGTTTTTCTCGAGTTGCGGCCGGAACCTGGGGTATATTCTCGAGTTACGACGGGGAGGGCCTTTCCTGACACGTGTTTGTTCAGCGACGTCAGGACTCCTGCCTAGGTGCGAGGGACACCTCGGGATTCTCCTCGAGTCTTGGCATGGCAATTGGGACGCGTCTCCACATGAGGCGGGAGACCCAGGGTCCCTTTCCATGTGCCACAGGGATCCTGGGACTCCTATCCATTTTCAAGAGGAGTCAGGCATCGTCTCCTTTGGAAGCATTGATCTCCGCGGACCTCTCGAGTTTTCAAAGGATGTGAGGCCTCCGCTCGCGATGAGACGGAGAATTAGGTCTTACTCTGTTGTCTCCACAGGGGATTCAGACATCCCTTCATCTTGGGAGATGCAAGACGAGCCTGCATTCAATTCACTGCAGGGATATCCGGCCTTACGTCGAGTCAGAGCATCTCGGTGTCCATTGCACTTGAGGCCACAAACTCAGGGTCCCTCTCACATACCTGTAGCTGAGAGAAGCCTCCTCTTGAGGTGCTTGTGTAAAGTTGGTATTCCTCTTGAGTCGAAGCCAGGGACTAAGCTCTCATCTCTAGTTGATTTGGGGTCCAAGGATCCCTTTCGTGTTGCTCCAGTGACCTCAGGATCCCTCTAGACTTGAGACAGTGATCTTGGGTTTTCTCTGGAGTGCCATCAAGGAAATCAAGGCTCCTTTCACGTTTGATGTGGAACACGGAATTGCTCTGCACGCAGTCCAGGGGAATCGGGCATCATGTTGCGGCGAGGGGGAAGTCTCATGGTTTTTCTCGAGTTGCGGCCGGAACCTGGGGTATATTCTCGAGTTAGGACGGGGAGGGCCCTTCCAGACACGTGTTTGTTCAGCGACGTCAGGACTCCTGCCTAGGAGCGAGGAACACCTCAGGATTCTCCTCGAGTCTTGGCATGGCTATTGGGAGGCATCTCCACGTGAGGCGGGAGTCCCAGGGTCCCTTTCCACGTTCCACAGGGATCCTGGGACTCCTATCCATTTTCAAGAGGAGTCAGGCATCGTCTCCTTTGGAAGCATTGATCTCCGCGGACCTCTCGAGTTTTCAAAGGATGTGAGGCCTCCGCTCGCGATGAGGCGGAGTACTCGGTCTTTCTCTGTCATCTCCACAGGGGATTCAGACATCCCTTCGTCGTGGGAGATGCAAGACGAGCCTGCATTCAATTCACTGCAGGGATATCCGGCCTTACTTCGAGTCAGAGCATCTCGGTGTCCATTCCACTTGAGGCCACAAACTCAGGGTCCCTCTCACGTACCTGTAGCTGAGAGAAGCCTTCTCTTGAGGTGCTTGTGGAAAGTTGGTATTCCTCTTGAGTCGAAGCCAGGGACTAAGCTCTCATCTCGAGTTGATTTGTTGCCCACAGAGCCCTTTCCTGTTGCTCCAGTGACATCAGGATCCCTCTAGACTTGAGACAGTGTTCTTGGGTTTTCTCTGGAGTGCCATCAAGGAAATCAAGGCTCCTTTCACGTTTGATGTGGAACACGGAATTGCTCTGCACGCAGTCCAGGGGAATCGGGCCTCATGTCTCGGCGAGGGGGAAGTCTCATGGTTTTTCTCGAGTTCCAGCCGGAACCTGAGGTATATTCTCGAGTTACGACGGGGAGGGCCCTTCCAGACACGTGTTTGTTCAGCGACGTCAGGACTCCTGCCTAGGTGCGAGGGACAACTCGTGATTCTCCTCGAGTCTTGGCATGGCCATTGGGACGCGTCTCCACGTGAGGCGGGAGACCCAGGGTCCCTTTCCACGTGCCACAGGGATCCTGGGACTCCTATCCATTTTCAGGAGGAGTCAGGCATCGTCTCTTTTGGAAGCACTGATCTCTGCAGAACTCTCGAGATTTCAAAGGATGTGAGGCCTCCGGACCCGATGAGGCGGAGGACTAGTTCTTTCTCTGTCGTCTCCACAGGGGATTCAGACAAACCTTCGTCTTGGGAGATGCAAGACGAGCCTGCATTCAATTCACTGCAGGGATATCCGGCCTTCCTGCGAGTCAGAGCATCTCGGTGTCCATTCCACTTGAGGCCACAAACTCAGGGTCCCTCTCACGTACCTGTAGCTGAGAGAAGCCTCCTCTTGAGGTGCTTGTGGAAAGTTAGTATTCCTCTTGAGTCGAAGCCAGGGACTAAGCTCTCATCTCGAGTTGATTTGGGGTCCACGGAGCCCTTTCTTGTTGCTCCAGTGACCTCAGGATCCCTCTAGACTTGAGACAGTGATCTTGGGTATTCTCTGGAGTGCCAGCAAGGAAATCAAGGCTCCTTTCACGATTGATGTGGAACACGGAATTGGTCTGCAGGCAATGCAGGCGAATCGGGCCTCATCTCGCGGCGAGCGGGAAGTCTCATGGTTTTTCTCGAGTTGCGGCCGGGAACCTGGGGTATATTCTCGAGTTACGACGGGGAGGGCCCTTCTAGACACGTGTTTGTTCAGCGACATCAGAACTCCTGCCTAGGTGCGAGGGACACCTCGGGATTCTCCGCGAGTCTTGGCATGGCCATTGGGACGCGTCTCCACGTGAGGCGGGAGACCCAGGGTCCCTTTCCACGTGCCACAGGGATCCTGGGACTCCTATCCATTTTCAAGAGGAGTCAGGCATCGTCTCCTTTGGAAGCATTGATCTCCGCGGACCTCTCGAGTTTTCAAAGGATGTGAGGCCTCCGGTCGCGTTGAGGTGGAGGACTAGTTCTTTCTCTGTGTTCTGCACAGGGGATTCAGACATCCCTTCGTCTTGGGAGATGCAAGACGAGCCTGCATTCAATTCACTGCAGGGATATCCGGCCTTACTTCGAGTCAGAGCATCTCGGTGTCCATTCCACTTGAGGCCACATACTCAGGGACCCTCTCACATACCTGTAGCTGAGAGAAGCCTCCTCTTGAGGGGCTTGTGGAAAGTTGGTATTCCTCTTGAGTCGAAGCCAGGGACTAAGTTCTCATCTCGAGTTGATTTGGGGTCCACGGAGCTCTTTAGTGTTGCTCCATTGACCTCAGGATCCCTCTAGACTTGAGACAGTGATCTTGGGTTTTCTCTGGAGTGCCATCAAGGAAATCAAAGCTCCTTTCACGTTTGATGTGGAACACGGAATTGCTCTGCACGCAGTGCAGGGGAATCGGGCCTCATCTCGCGGCGAGGGGGAAGTCTCATGGTTTTCTCGAGTTGCGGCCGGAACCTGGGGTATATTCTCGAGTTACGATTGGGAGGGCCCTTCCAGACTCGTGTTTGTTCAGCGACGTCAGGACTCCTGCCTAGGTGCGAGGGACACCTCGGGATTCTCCTCGAGTCATGGCATGGCAATTTGGACGCGTCTCCACGTGAGGCGGGAGACCCAGTGTCCCTTTCCACCTGCAACAGGGATCCTGGGACGCCTATCCATTTTCAAGAGGAGTCAGGCATCGTCTCCTTTGGAAGCATTGATCTCCGCATACCTCTCGAATTTTCAAAGAATGTGAGGCCTCCGGTCGCGATGAGGCGGAGGACTAGGTCTTTCTCTGTGGTCTCCACAGCGGATTCAGACATCCCTTCGTCTTGTGAGATGCAAGACGAGCCTGCATTCAGTTTACTGCAGGGATATCCGGCCTTACTTCGAGTCAGAGCATCTCGGTGTCCATTCAACTTGAGGCCACAAACTCAGGGTCCCTCTCACATACCTGTAGCTGAGAGAAGCCTCCTCTTGAGGTGCTTGTGGAAAGTTGGTATTCCTCTTGAGTCGAAGCCAGGGACTAAGCTCTCATCTCGAGTTGATTTGGGGTCCACGGAGCCCTTTCGTGTTGCTCCAGTGACCTCAGGATCCCTCTAGACTTGAGACAGTGTCTTTGGGTTTTCTCTGGAGTGCCATCAAAGAAATCAAGGCTCCTTTCCCGTTTGATGTGGAACACGGAATTGCTCTGCTCGCAGTGCAGGGGAATCGGGCCTCATGTCGCGGCGAGGGGGAAGTCTCATGGTTTTTCTCGAGTTGCGGCCGGAACCTGGGGTATATTCTCGAGTAACGGCGGTGAGGGCCCTTCAAGACACGTGTTTCGTCAGCGACGTCAGGACTCCTGCCTAGGTTCGAGGGACACCTCGGGATTCTCCTCGAGTCTTGGAATGGCAATTGGGACGCGTCTCCACGTGAGGCGGGAGGCCCAGTGTCCCTTTCCACGTGCCACAGGGATCCTGGAACTCCTATCCATTTTCAAGAGGAGTCAGGCATCGTCTCCTTCGGAAGTATTGATCTCCGCAGACATCTCGAATTTTCAAAGTATATGAGGCCTCCGGTTGCGTTGCGGTGGAGGACTAGGTCTTTCTCTGTGGTCTCCACAGGGGATTCAGACATCCCTTCGTCTTGGGAGATGCAAGACGAGCCTGCATTCAATTCACTGCAGGGATATCCGGCCTTACCTCGAGTCAGTGCATCTCGGTGTCCATTCCACTTGAGGCCACACTCTGGGGGTCCCTCAAATATACCTGTAGCTGAGAGAAGCCTCCTCTTGAGGTGCTTGTGGAAAGTTGGAATTCCTCTTGAGTCCAAGCCAGGGACTAAGCTCTCATCTCGAGGTGATTTGGGGTCCACGGAGCCCTTTCATGTTGCTCCAGTGACCTCAGGATCCCTCTAGACTTGAGACAGTGATGTTGGGTTTTCTCTGGAGTGCCATCAAGGAAATCAAGGCTCCTTTCACGTTTGATGTGGAACACGGAATTGCTCTGCATGCAGTTCAGGGGAATCGGGCCTCAACTCGCTGCGAGGGGGAAATCTCATGGTTTTTCTCGAGTTGCGGCCCGAACCTGGGGTATATTCTCGAGTTACGACGGGGAGGGCCCTTCCAGACACGTGTTTGTTCAGCGACGTAAGGACTCCTGCCTAGGAGCGAGGGAATCCTCGGGATTCTCCTCGAGTCTTGGCATGGCAATTGGGAGGCGTCTCCACGTGAGGCGTGAGACCCAGTGTCCCTTTCCACGTGCCACAGGGATCCTGGGACTCCTATCCATTTTCAAGAGGAGTCAGGCATCGTCTCCTTTGGAAGCATGGATCTCCGCGGACCTCTCGAATTTTCAAAGGATGTGAGGCCTCCGGTCGCGATGAGGCGGAAAATTAGGTCTTTCTCTGTGTTCTGCACAGGGGATTCAGACATCCCTTCGTCTTGGGAGATGCAAGACGAGCCTGCATTCACTTCACTGCAGGGATATCCGGCCTTACTTCGAGTCAGAGCATCTCGGTGTCCATTCCACTTGAGGCCACAAACTCAGGGTCCCTCTCACATACCTGTAGCTGAGAGAAGCCTCCTCTTGAGGTGCTTGTGGAAAGGTGGTATTCCTCTTGAGTCGAAGCCATGGACTAAGCTCTCATCTCGAGATGATTTGGGGTCCACGGAGCCCTTTCGTGTTGCTCCAGTGACCTCAGGATCCCTCTAGACTTGAGACAGTGATCTTGGGTTTTCTCTGGAGTGCGATCAAGGAAATAAAGGCTCCTTTCACGTTTGATGTGGAACACGGAATTGCTCTGCATGCAGTGCAGGGGAATCGGGCCTCATCTCGCGGCGAGGGGGAAGTCTCATGGTTTTTCTCGAGTTGCGGCCGGAACCTGGGGTATATTCTCGAGTTACGACGGGGAGGGCCCTTCCAGACACGTGGTTGTTCAGCGACGTCAGGACTCCTGCCTAGGTGCGAGGGACACCTCGGGATTCTCTTCGAGTCTTGGCATGGCAATTGGGACGCGTCTCCAGGTGAGGCGGGAGACCCAGGGTCCCTTTCCACGTGCCACAGGGATCCTGGGACTCCTATCCATTTTCAAGAGGAGTCGGGCATCGTCTCCTTTGGAAGCATTGATCTCCGGGGACCTCTCGAGTTTTCCAAGGATGTGAGGCCTCCGGTCGCGATGAGGCGGAGGACTAGGTCTTTCTCTGTGGTCTCCAGAGGGGATTCAGACATCCCTTCGTCTTGTGAGATGTAACACGAGCCTGCATTCAATTCACTGCAGGGATATCCGGCCTTACTTCCAGTCAGAGGATCTCGGTGTCCATTCCACTTGAGGCCACAAACTCAGGGTCCCTCTCACATACCTGTAGCTGAGAGAAGCCTCCCCTTGAGGTGCTTGTGGAAAGTTGGTATTCCTCTTGAGTCGAAGCCAGGGATTAAGCTCTCATCTCGAGTTGATTTGGGGTCCACGGAGCCCTTTCGTGTTGCTCCAGTGACCTCAGGATCCTTCTAGACTTGAGACAGTGATCTTGGGTTTTCTCTGGAGTGCCATCAAGGAAATCAAGGCTCCTTTCCCGTTTGATTTGGAACACGGAATTGCTCTGCATGCAGTGCAGGTGAATCGGGCCTCATCTCGCCGCGAGGGGGAAGTCTCATGGTTTTTCTCGAGTTGCGGCCGGAACCTGGGGTATATTCTCGAGTTACGACGGGGAGGGCCCTTCCAGACACGTGTTTGTTCAGCGACGTCTGGACTCCTGCCTAGGTGCGAGGGACACCTCGGGATTCTCCTTGAGTCTTGGCATGGCAATTCGGATGCGTCTCCACGTGAGGCGGGAGACCCAGTGTCCATTTCCAGGTGCGACAGGGATCCTGGGACTCGTATCCTTTTTGAAGAGGACTCAGGCATTGTCTCCTTTGGAAGCATTGATTTCCGAAGACCTCTCGAGTTTTCAAAGGATGTAAGGCCTCCGGTCGCGATGAGGCGGAGAACTAGGTCTTTCTCTGTGGTCTCCACAGGGGATTCAGACATCCCTTCATCTTGGGAAATGCAAGACGAGCCTGCATTCAATTCACTGCAGGGATATCCGGCCTTACTTCCAGTCAGAGCCTCTCGGTGTCCATTCCACTTGAGGCCACAAACACAGGGTCCCTCTCAGATACCTGTAGCTGAGAGAAGCCTCCTCTTGAGGTGCTTGTGGAAAGTTGGTATTCCTCTTGAATCGAAGCCATGGACAAAGCTCTCATTTCTAGTTGATTTGGGGTCCACGGAGACCTTTCGTATTGCTCCAGTGACCTCAGGATCCCTCTAGACTTGAGACAGTTATCTTGGGTTTTCTCTGGAGTGCCATCAAGGAAATCAAGGCTCCTTTCATGTTTGATGTGGAACACGGAATTACTCTGCATGCAGTGCAGGTGAATCGGCCCTCATCTCGCGGCTAGGGGGAAGTCTCATGGTATTCCTCGAGTTGAGGCCGGAACCTGGGGTATATTCTCGAGTTACGACGGGGAGGGCCCTTCCAGACACGTGTTTGTTCAGCGACCTCAGGACTCCTGCTTAGGTGCGAGGGACACCTCGGGATTCTCCTCAAGTCTTGGCATGGCAATTGGGACACGTCTCCCCGTGAGGCTGGATACCCAGAGTCCCTTTCCATGTACCACAGGGATCCTGGGACTCGTATCCATTTTCGAGAGGAGTCAAGCATCTTCTCCTTTGGAAGCATTTATCTCCGCGGACCTCTCGAGTTTTCAAAGGATGTGAGCCCTCGGTCGCGATGAGCTGGAGAACTAGGTCTTTCTCTGTGGTCTCCACAGGGGATTCAGACATCCCTTCATCTTGGGAGATGCAAGACGAGCCTGCATTCAATTCACTGCAGGAATATACGGCCTTACTTCGAGTCAGAGCATCTCGGAGTCCATTCCACTTGAGGCCACAAAATCAGGGTCCCTCTCACATACCTGTAGCTGAGAGAAGCCTCCTCTTGAGGTGCTTGTGGAAAGTTGGTATTCCTCTTGAGTCGAAGCCAGGGACTAAGCTCTCATCTCGAGTTGATTTGGGGTCCACGGAGCCCTTTCGTGTTTCTACAGTGACCTCAGGATCCCTTTAGACTTGAGAGAGTGATCTTGCTTTTTCTCTGGAGTGCCATCAAGGAAATCAAGCCTCCTTTCATGTTTGATGTGGAACACGGAATTGCTCTACACAGAGCGCAGGGAAATAGGGCCTCATCTCACGGCGAGGGGGAAGTCGCATGGTTTTTCTCGAGTTGCGGCCGGAACCTGGGGTATATTCTCGAGTTACGACGGGGAGGGCCCTTCCAGACACTTGTTTGTTCAGCGACCTCAGGACTCCTGCCTAGGTGCGAGGGACACTTCGGAATTCTCCTCGAGTCTTGGCATGGCAATTGGGAGGCGTCTCCATGGGAGGCGGGAGACCCAGGGTCCCTTTCCACGTGTCACAGGGATCCTGGGACTCCTATCCATTTTCAAGAGGAGTCAGGCATCGTCTCCTATGGAAGCATTGAGCTCCGCGGACCTCTCGAGTTTTCAAAGGATGTGAGGCCTCCGGTCGCGATGAGCTGGAGAATTAGGTCTTTCTCTGTGGTCTCCACAGGGGATTCAGACATCCCTTCGTCTTGGGAGATGCAAGACGAGCCTGCATTCAATTCACTGCAGGGATATCCGGCCTTACTTCGAGTCAGAGCATCAAGGTGTCCATTCCACTTGAGGCCACAAACTCAGGGTCCCTTTCTCATACCTGTAGCTGAGAGAAGCCTCCTCTTGAGGTGCTTGTGGAAAGTTGGTATTCCTCCTGAGTCGAAGCCCAGGGCTAAGCTCTCATCTCGAGTTGATTTGGGGTCCACGGGGCCCTTTCATGTTGCAACAGTGAACTCAGGATCCCTCTAGACTTGAGACAGTGATCTTGCCTTTCCTCTGGAGTGCCATCAAGGAAATCAAGGCTCCTTTCACGTTTGATGTGGAACACTGAATTGGTCTGCAGGCAATGCAGGGGAATCGGGCCTCATCTCACAGCGAGGGGGAAGTCTCATGGTTTTTCTCGAGTTGCAGCAGGAACCTGGGGTATATTCTCGAGTTACGAAGGGGAGGGCCCTTCCAGACACGTGTTTGTTCAGCGACGTCAGGACTCCAGCCTAGGTGCGAGGGACAACTTGGGATTCTCCTCGAGTCTTGGCATGGCAATTGGGACGCGTCTCCACGTGAAGCGGGAGACCCAGAGTCCCTTTCCACGTGCCACAGGGATCCTGGATCTCCTATCCATTTTCAAGAAGAGTCAGGCATCGTCTCCTTGGGAAGCATTGATCTCCGCAGACCTCTCGAGTTTTCAAAGGAGGTGAGGCCTCCGGTCGCGATGAGGCGGAGAGGCGGAGAACTAGGTCTTTCTCTGTTGGCTCCACAGGGGATTCAGACATCCCTTCGTCTTGGGAGATGGAAGACGAGCCTGCATTCAATTCACTGCAGGGATATTGTGCCTTACTTCGAGTCAGAGCATCTTGGTGTCCATTAGACTTGAGGCCACAAACTCAGGGTCCCTCTCACATACCTGTAGCTGAGAGAAGCCTCCTCTTGAGGTGCGTGTGGAAAGTTGGTATTCCTCTTGCGTCAAAGCCAGGGACTTGGCTCTCATCTCGAGTTGATTTGGGGTCCACGGAGCCCTTTCGTGTTGCTCCAGTGACCTCAGAATCCCTCTAGACTTGAGACAGTGATCTTGGGTTTTCTCTGGAGTGCCATCAAAAAAATCAAGGCTCCTTTCACGTTTGATGTGGAATACGGAATTGCTCTGCACGCAGTTCAGGGGAATCGGGCCTTATCTCGCGGCGAGGGGGAAGTCTCTTGGTTTTTCTCGAGTTGCGGCCGGACCCTGGGGTATATTCTCGTGTTACGATGGGGAGGGCCCTTCCAGACACGTGTTTGGTCAGCGATGTCAGGACTCCTGCCTAGGTGCGAGGGACACCTCGGGATTCTCCTCGAGTCTTGGCATGGCAATTGGGACGCGTCTCCACGTGAGGCGGGAGACCCAGGGTCCCTTTCCACCTGCCACAGGGATCCTAGGACTCCTATCCATTTTCAGGAGGAGTCGGGCATCGTCTCTTTTGGAAGCACTGATCTCTGCAGACCTCTCGAGATTTCAAAGGATGTGAGGCCTCCGGACGCGATGAGGCGGAGGACTAGTTCTTTCTCTGTCGTCTCCACAGGGGATTCAGACAACCCTTCGTCTTGGGAGATGCAAGACGAGCCTGCATTCAATTCACTGCAGGGATATCCGGCCTTCCTGCGAGTCAGAGCCTCTCGGTGTCCATTCCACTTGAGGCCACAAACTCAGGGTCCCTCTCACGTACCTGTAGCTGAGAGAAGCCTCCTCTTGAGGTGCTTGTGGAAAGTTGGTATTCCTCTTGAGTCGAAGCCAGGGACTAAGCTCTCATCTCGAGTTGATTTGGGGTCCACGGAGCCCTTTCTTGTTGCTCCAGTGACCTCAGGATCCCTCTAGACTTGAGACAGTGATCTTGGGTTTTCTCTGGAGTGCCATCAAGGAAATCAAGGCTCCTTTCACGATTGATGTGGAACACGGAATTGGTCTGCAGGCAATGCAGGCGAATCGGGCCTCATCTCGCGGCGAGGGGGAAGTCTCATGGTTTTTCTCGAGTTGCGGCCGGAACCTGGGGTATATTCTCGAGTTACGACGGGGAGGGCCCTTCTAGACACGTGTTTGTTCAGCGACATCAGAACTCCTGCCTAGGTGCGAGGGACACCTCGGGATTCTCCTCGAGTCTTGGCATGGCCATTGGG
This sequence comes from Dama dama, assembly GCF_033118175.1. NCBI lineage: Eukaryota > Metazoa > Chordata > Mammalia > Artiodactyla > Cervidae > Dama > Dama dama. Next base: position 4,758,219 of record NW_026870879.1, on the reverse strand, counting down.
ACGCGTCTCCACGTGAGGCGGGAGACCCAGGGTCCCTTTCCACGTGCAACAGGGATCCTGGGACGCCTATCCTTTTTCAAGAGGAGTCAGGCATCGTCTCCTTTGGAAGCATTGATCTCCGCGGACCTCTCGAGTTTTCAAAGGATGTGAGGCCTCCGGTCGCGTTGAGGTGTAGGACTAGTTCTTTCTCTGTGTTCTGCACAGGGGATTCAGACATCCCTTCGTCTTGGGAGATGCAAGACGAGCCTGCATTCAATTCACTGCAGGGATATCCGGCCTTACTTCGAGTCAGAGCATCTCGGTGTCCATTCCACTTGAGGCCACATACTCAGGGACCCTCTCACATACCTGTAGCTGAGAGAAGCCTCCTCTTGACGGGCTTGTGGAAAGTTGGTATTCCTCTTGAGTCGAAGCCAGGGACTAAGTTCTCATCTCGAGTTGATTTGGGGTCCACGGAGCTCTTTAGTGTTGCTCCATTGACCTCAGGATCCCTCTAGACTTGAGACAGTGATCTTGGGTTTTCTCTGGAGTGCCATCAAGGAAATCAAAGCTCCTTTCACGTTTGATGTGGAACACGGAATTGCTCTGCACGCAGTGCAGGGGAATCGGGCCTCATCTCGCGGCGAGGGGGAAGTCTCATGGTTTTCTCGAGTTGCGGCCGGAACCTGGGGTATATTCTCGAGTTACGACGGGGAGGGCCCTTCCAGACTCGTGTTTGTTCAGCGACGTCAGGACTCCTGCCTAGGTGCGAGGGACACCTCAGGATTCTCCTCGAGTCATGGCATGGCAATTTGGACGCGTCTCCACGTGAGGCGGGAGACCCAGTGTCCCTTTCCACGTGCAACAGGGATCCTGGGACGCCTATCCTTTTTCAAGAGGAGTCAGGCATCGTCTCCTTTGGAAGCATTGATCTCCGCATACCTCTCGAATTTTCAAAGAATGTGAGGCCTCCGTTTGCGATGAGGCGGAGGACTAGGTCTTTCTCTCTGGTCTCCACAGCGGATTCAGACATCCCTTCGTCTTGGGAGATGCAGGACGAGCCTGCATTCAGTTTACTGCAGGGATATCCGGCCTTACTTCGAGTCAGAGCATCTCGGTGTCCATTCAACTTGAGGCCACAAACTCAGGGTCCCTCTCACATACCTGTAGCTGAGAGAAGCCTCCTCTTGAGGTGCTTGTGGAAAGTTGGTATTCCTCTTGAGTCGAAGCCAGGGACTAAGCTCTCATCTCGAGTTGATTTGGGGTCCACGGAGCCCTTTCTTGTTGCTCCAGTGACCTCAGGATCCCTCTAGACTTGAGACAGTGATCTTGGGTTTTCTCTGGAGTGCCATCAAGGAAATCAAGGCTCCTTTCACGATTGATGTGGAACACGGAATTGGTCTGCAGGCAATGCAGGCGAATCGGGCCTCATCTCGCGGCGAGGGGGAAGTCTCATGGTTTTTCTCGAGTTGCGGCCGGAACCTGGGGTATATTCTCGAGTTACGACGGGGAGGGACCTTCTAGACACGTGTTTGTTCAGCGACATCAGAACTCCTGCCTAGGTGCGAGGGACACCTCGGGATTCTCCTCGAGTCTTGGCATGGCCATTGGGACGCGTCTCCACGTGAGGCGGGAGACCCAGGGTCCCTTTCCACGTGCAACAGGGATCCTGGGACGCCTATCCTTTTTCAAGAGGAGTCAGGCATCGTCTCCTTTGGAAGCATTGATCTCCGCGGACCTCTCGAGTTTTCAAAGGATGTGAGGCCTCCGGTCGCGTTGAGGTGTAGGACTAGTTCTTTCTCTGTGTTCTGCACAGGGGATTCAGACATCCCTTCGTCTTGGGAGATGCAAGACGAGCCTGCATTCAATTCACTGCAGGGATATCCGGCCTTACTTCGAGTCAGAGCATCTCGGTGTCCATTCCACTTGAGGCCACATACTCAGGGACCCTCTCACATACCTGTAGCTGAGAGAAGCCTCCTCTTGACGGGCTTGTGGAAAGTTGGTATTCCTCTTGAGTCGAAGCCAGGGACTAAGTTCTCATCTCGAGTTGATTTGGGGTCCACGGAGCTCTTTAGTGTTGCTCCATTGACCTCAGGATCCCTCTAGACTTGAGACAGTGATCTTGGGTTTTCTCTGGAGTGCCATCAAGGAAATCAAAGCTCCTTTCACGTTTGATGTGGAACACGGAATTGCTCTGCACGCAGTGCAGGGGAATCGGGCCTCATCTCGCGGCGAGGGGGAAGTCTCATGGTTTTCTCGAGTTGCGGCCGGAACCTGGGGTATATTCTCGAGTTACGACGGGGAGGGCCCTTCCAGACTCGTGTTTGTTCAGCGACGTCAGGACTCCTGCCTAGGTGCGAGGGACACCTCAGGATTCTCCTCGAGTCATGGCATGGCAATTTGGACGCGTCTCCACGTGAGGCGGGAGACCCAGTGTCCCTTTCCACGTGCAACAGGGATCCTGGGACGCCTATCCTTTTTCAAGAGGAGTCAGGCATCGTCTCCTTTGGAAGCATTGATCTCCGCATACCTCTCGAATTTTCAAAGAATGTGAGGCCTCCGTTCGCGATGAGGCGGAGGACTAGGTCTTTCTCTCTGGTCTCCACAGCGGATTCAGACATCCCTTCGTCTTGGGAGATGCAAGACGAGCCTGCATTCAGTTTACTGCAGGGATATCCGGCCTTACTTCGAGTCAGAGCATCTCGGTGTCCATTCAACTTGAGGCCACAAACTCAGGGTCCCTCTCACATACCTGTAGCTGAGAGAAGCCTCCTCTTGAGGTGCTTGTGGAAAGTTGGTATTCCTCTTGAGTCGAAGCCAGGGACTAAGCTCTCATCTCGAGTTGATTTGGGGTCCACGGAGCCCTTTCGTGTTGCTCCAGTGACCTCAGAATCCCTCTAGACTTGAGACAGTGTCTTTGGGTTTTCTCTGGAGTGCCATCAAAGAAATCAAGGCTCCTTTCCCGTTTGATGTGGAACACGGAATTGCTCTGCTCGCAGTGCAGGGGAATCGGGCCTCATGTCGCGGCGAGGGGAAAGTCTCATGGTTTTTCTCGAGTTGCGGCCGGAACCTGGGGTATATTCTCGAGTAACGGCGGGGAGGGCCCTTCAAGACACGTGTTTCGTCAGCGACGTCAGGACTCCTGCCTAGGTTCGAGGGACACCTCGGGATTCTCCTCGAGTCTTGGAATGGCAATTGGGACGCGTCTCCACGTGAGGCGGGAGGCCCAGTGTCCCTTTCCACGTGCCACAGGGATCCTGGGACTCCTATCTATTTTCAAGAGGAGTCAGGCATCGTCTCCTTTGGAAGCATTGATCTCTGCGGACCTCTCGAGTTTTCAAAGGATGTGAGGCCTCCGGTCGCGATGATGCGGAGAATTAGGTCGTTCTCGGTGGTCTCCACAGGGGATTCAGACATCCCTTCGTCTTGGGAGATGCAAGACGAGCCTGCATTCAATTCACTGCAGGGATATCCGGCCTTACTTCGAGTCAGAGCATCTCGGTGTCCATTCCATTTGAGGCCACAAACTCAGGGGCCCTCTCACATACCTATAGCTGAGGGAAGCCTCCTCTTGAGGTGCTTGTGGAAAGTTGGTATTCCTCTTGAGTCTAAGCCAGGGACTAAGCTCTCATCTCGAGGTGATTTGGGGTCCACGGAGCCCTTTCGTGTTGCTCCAGTGACCTCAGGATCCCTCTAGACTTGAGACAGTGATGTTGGGTTTTCTCTGGAGTGCCATCAAGGAAATCAAGGCTCCTTTCATGTTTGATGTGGAACACGGAATTGCTCTGCATGCAGTTCAGGGGAATCGGGCCTCAACTCGCTGCGAGGGGGAAATCTCATGGTTTTTCTCGAGTTGCGGCCCGAACCTGGGGTATATTCTCGAGTTACGACGGGGAGGGCCCTTCCAGACACGTGTTTGTTCAGCGACATAAGGACTCCTACCTAGGAGCGAGGGAATCCTCGGGATTCTCCTCGAGTCTTGGCATGGCAATTGGGAGGCGTCTCCACGTGAGGCGGGGGACCCAGGGTCCCTTTCCACGTGCCACAGGGATCCTGGGACTCCTATCCATTTTCAAGAGGAGTCAGGCATCGTCTCCTTTGGAAGCATGGATCTCCGCGGACCTCTCGATTTTTCAAAGAATGTGAGGCCTCCGGTCGCGATGAGGCGGAAAATTAGGTCTTTCTCTGTGGTTTCCACAGGGGATTCAGACATCCCTTCGTCTTGGGAGATGCAAGACGAGCCTGCATTCAATTCACTGCAGGGATATCCGGCCTTACTTCGAGTCAGAGCATCTCGGTGTCCATTCCACTTAAGGCCACAAACTCAGGGTCCCTCTCACATACCTGTAGCTGAGAGAAGCCTCCTCTTGAGGTGCTTGTGGAAAGTTGGTATTCCTCTTGAGTCGAAGCCAGGGACTAAGCTCTCATCTCGAGTTGATTTGGGGTCCACGGAGCCCTTTCGTGTTGCTCCAGTGACCTCAGGATCCCTCTAGACTTGAGACAGTGATCTTGGGTTTTCTCTGGAGTGCCATCAAGGAAATCAAGGCTCCTTTCACTTTTGATTTGGAACACGGAATTGCTCTGCACGCAGGGCAGGGGAATCGGGCCTCATCTCGCGGCGATTGGGAAGTCTCATTGTTTTTCTCGAGTTGCAGCCGAAACCTGGGGTATATTCTCGAGTTACGACGGGGAGGGCCCTTCCAGACACATGTTTGTTCAGCGACGTCAGGACTCCTGCCTAGGTGCGAGGGACACCTCGGTATTCTCCTCGAGTCTTGGCATGGCAATGGGATGCGTCTCCACGTGAGGCGGGAGACCCAGGGTCCCTTTCCACGTGCCACAGGGATCCTGGAACTCCTATCCATTTTCAAGAGGAGTCAGGCATCGACTCCTTCGGAAGTATTGATCTCCGCAGACCTCTCGAATTTTCAAAGTATATGAGGCCTCCTGTTGCGTTGCGGTGGAGGACTAGGTCTTTCTCTGTGGTCTCCACAGGGGATTCAGACATCCCTTCGTCTTGGGAGATGCAAGACGAGCCTGCATTCAATTCACTGCAGGAATATCCGGCCTTACTTCGCGTCAGTGCATCTCGGTGTCCATTCCACTTGAGGCCACACTCTGGGGGTCCCTCAAATATACCCGTAGCTGAGAGAAGCCTCCTCTTGAGGTGCTTGTGGAAAGTTGGAATTCCTCTTGAGTCTAAGCCAGGGACTAAGCTCTCATCTCGAGGTGATTTGGGGTCCACGGAGCCCTTTCGTGTTGCTCCAGTGACCTCAGGATCCCTCTAGACTTGAGACAGTGATGTTGGGTTTTCTCTGGAGTGCCATCAAGGAAATCAAGGCTCCTTTCACGTTTGATGTGGAACACGGAATTGATCTGCATGCAGTTCAGGGGAATCGGGCCTCAACTCGCTGCGAGGGGGAAATCTCATGGTTTTTCTCGAGTTGCGGCCCGAACCTGGGGTATATTCTCGAGTTAGGACGGGGAGGGCCCTTCCAGACACGTGTTTGTTCAGCGACGTAAGGACTCCTACCTAGGAGCGAGGGAATCCTCGGGATTCTCCTCGAGTCTTGGCATGGCAATTGGGAGGCGTCTCCACGTGAGGCGGGGGACCCAGGGTCCCTTTCCACGTGCCACAGGGATCCTGGGACTCCTATCCATTTTCAAGAGGAGTCAGGCATCGTCTCCTTTGGAAGCATGGATCTCCGCGGACCTCTCGATTTTTCAAAGGATGTGAGGCCTCCGGTCGCGATGAGGCGGAAACTTAGGTCTTTCTCTGTGGTCTCCACAGGGGATTCAGACATCCCTTCGTCTTGGGAGATGCAAGACGAGCCTGCATTCACTTCACTGCAGGGATATCCGGCCTTACTTCGAGTCAGAGCATCTCGGTGTCCATTCCACTTGAGGCCACAAACTCAGGGTCCCTCTCACATACCTGTAGCTGAGAGCAGCCTCCTCTTGAGGTGCTTGTGGAAAGTTGGTATTCCTCTTGAGTCGAAGCCAGGGACTAAGCTCTCATCTCGAGTTGATTTGGGGTCCACGGAGCACTTTCGTGTTGCTCCAGTAACCTCAGGATCCCTCTCAGACTTGAGACAGTGATCTAGGGTTTTCTTGGAGTGCCATCAAGGAAATAAAGGCTCCTTTCACGTTTGATGTGGAACACGGAATTGCTCTGCACGCAGTGCAGGGGAATCGGGCCTCATCTCGCGGCGAGGGGGAAGTCTCATGGTTTTTCTCGAGTTGCGGCCGGAACCTGGGGTATATTCTCGAGTTACGACGGGGAGGGCCCTTCCAGACACGTGGTTGTTCAGCGACGTCAGGACTCCTGCCTAGGTGCGAGGGACACCTCGGGATTCTCTTCGAGTCTTGGCATGGCAATTGGGACGCGTCTCCAGGTGAGGCGCGAGACCCAGGGTCCCTTTCCACGTGCCACAGGGATCCTGGGACTCCTATCCATTTTCAAGAGGAGTCGGGCATCGTCTCCTTTGGAAGCATTGATCTCCGGGGACCTCTCGAGTTTTCCAAGGATGTGAGGCCTCCGGTCGCGATGAGGCGGAGGACTAGGTCTTTCTCTGTGGTCTCCAGAGGGGATTCAGACATCCCTTCGTCTTGTGAGATGTAACACGAGCCTGCATTCAATTCACTGCAGGGATATCCGGCCTTACTTCCAGTCAGAGGATCTCGGTGTCCATTCCACTTGAGGCCACAAACTCAGGGTCCCTCTCACATACCTGTAGCTGAGAGAAGCCTCCCCTTGAGGTGCTTGTGGAAAGTTGGTATTCCTCTTGAGTCGAAGCCAGGGACTAAGTTCTCATCTCGAGTTGATTTGAGGTCCACGGAGCCCTTTCGTGTTGCTCCAGTGACCTCAGGATCCTTCTAGACTTGAGACAGTGATCTTGGGTTTTCTCTGGAGTGCCATCAAGGAAATCAAGGCTCCTTTCCCGTTTGATTTGGAACACGGAATTGCTCTGCATGCAGTGCAGGTGAATCGGGCCTCATCTCGCGGCGAGGGGGAAGTCTCATGGTTTTTCTCGAGTTGCGGCCGGAACCTGGGGTATATTCTCGAGTTACGACGGGGAGGGCCCTTCCAGACACGTGTTTGTTCAGCGACGTCTGGACTCCTGCCTAGGTGCGAGGGACACCTCGGGATTCTCCTTGAGTCTTGGCATGGCAATTGGGATGCGTCTCCCCGTGAGGCGGGAGACCCAGTGTCCCTTTCCAGGTGCCACAGGGATCCTGGGACTCGTATCCTTTTTCAAGAGGACTCAGGCATTGTCTCCTTTGGAAGCATTGATTTCCGCAGACCTCTCGAGTTTTCAAGGGATGTGAGGCCTCCGGTCGCGATGAGGCGGAGAACTAGGTCTTTCTCTGCGGTCTCCACAGGGGATTCAGACATCCCTTCATCTTGGGAAATGCAAGACGAGCCTGCATTCAATTCACTGCAGGGATATCCGGCCTTACTTCCAGTCAGAGCCTCTCGGTGTCCATTCCACTTGAGGCCACAAACTCAGGGTCCCTCTCACATACCTGTAGCTGAGAGAAGCCTCCTCTTGAGGTGCTTGTGGAAAGTTGGTATTCCTCTTGAATCGAAGCCATGGACAAAGCTCTCATTTCTAGTTGAATTGGGGTCCACGGAGACCTTTCGTATTGCTCCAGTGACCTCAGGATCCCTCTAGACTTGAGACAGTGATCTTGGGTTTTCTCTGGAGTGCCATCAAGGAAATCAAGCCTCCTTTCATGTTTGATGTGGAACACGGAATTGCTCTACACAGAGCGCAGGGAAATAGGGCCTCATCTCACGGCGAGGGGGAAGTCGCATGGTTTTTCTCGAGTTGCGGCCGGAACCTGGCGTATATTCTCGAGTTACGACGGGGAGGGCCCTTCCAGACACGTGTTTGTTCAGCGACCTCAGGACTCCTGCCTAGGTGCGAGGGACACCTCGGAATTCTCCTCGAGTCTTGGCATGGCAATTGGGATGCGTCGCCACGGGAGGCGGGAGACCCAGGGTCCCTTTCCACGTGTCACAGGGATCCTGGGACTCCTATCCATTTTCAAGAGGAGTCAGGCATCGTCTCCTATGGAAACATTGAGCTCCGCGGACCTCTCGAGTTTTCAAAGGATGTGAGGCCTCCGGTCGCGATGAGCTGGAGAATTAGGTCTTTCTCTGTGGTCTCCACAGGGGATTCAGACATCCCTTCGTCTTGGGAGATGCAAGACGAGCCTGCATTCAATTCACTGCAGGGATATCCGGCCTTACTTTGAGTCAGAGCATCAAGGTGTCCATTCCACTTGAGGCCACAAACTCAGGGTCCCTCTCTCATACCTGTAGCTGAGAGAAGCCTCCTCTTGAGGTGCTTGTGGAAAGTTGGTATTCCTCTTGAGTCGAAGCCCAGGGCTAAGCTCTCATCTCGAGTTGATTTGGGGTCCACGGGGCCCTTTCATGTTGCTACAGTGAACTCAGGATCCCTCTAGACTTGAGACAGTGATCTTGCCTTTCCTCTGGAGTGCCATCAAGGAAATCAAGGCTCCTTTCATGTTTGATGTGGAACACGGAATTGCTCTGCACGCAGTGCATGGCAATCGGGCCTCATCTCGCGGCGAGGGGGAAGTCTCATGGTTTTTCTCGAGTGGCGGCCGGAACCTGGGGTATATTCTTGAGTTACGATGGGGAGGGCCCTTCAGGACGCGTGTTTTTTCAGTGACGTCAGGACTCCTGCCTAGGTGCGAGGGACACCTCGGGATTCTCCTCGAGTCTTGGCATGGCAATTGGGACGCGTCTCCCCGTGAGGCTGGAGACTCAGGGTACCTTTCCACGTGCCACAGGGATCCTGGGACTCCTATCCATTTTCAAGAGGAGTCAGGCATCGTCTCCTTTGGAAGCATTGATCTCCGCGGACCTCTCGAGTTTTCAAAGGATGTCAGGCTCCGGTCCCGAAGAGGCGGAGAACTAGGTCTTTCTCTGTGGTCTCCACAGGGGATTCAGACATCCGTTTGTCTTGGGAGATGCAAGACGAGCCTGCATTCAATTCACTGCAGGGATATCTGGCCTTACTTCGAGTCAGAGCATTTCGGTGTCCTTTTCAGTTGAGGCCACAAACTCAGGGTCCCTCTCACATACCTGTAGCTGAGAGAAGCCTCCACTTGAGATGCTTGTGGAAAGTTGGTATTCCTCTTGAGTCGAAGCCAGGGACTAAGCTCTCATCTCGAGTTGATTTGGGGTCCACGGAGCCCTTTCGTGTTTCTCCAGTGACCTCAGGATCCCTCTAGACTTGACACAGTGATCTTGCTTTTTCTCTGGAGTGCCATCAAGGAAATCAAGCCTCCTTTCATGCTTAATGTGGTACACGGAATTGCTCTACACAGAGCGCAGGGAAATCGGGCCTCATCTCACGGCGAGGGGGAAGTCTCATGGTTTGTCTCGAGATGCGGCCGGACCCTGGGGTATATTCTCGAGTTACGACGGGGAGGGCCCTTCCGGACACGTGTCTGTACAGCGTCTTCTAGACTCCTGCCTAGGTGCGAGGGACACCTCGGGATTCTCCTCGAGTCTTGGCATGGCAATTGGGACGCGTCTCCACGTGAGGCGGGAGAACCAGGCTACCTTTCCACGTGCCACAGGGATCCTGGGACTGGTATCTATTTTCAAGAGGCGTCAGGCATCGTCTCCTTTGGAAGCATTGATCTCCGCGGACCTCTCGAGTTTTCAAAGGATGTGAGGCCTCCGGTCGCCATGAGGCTGAGAACTAGGTCTTTCTCTGTGGTCTCCAAAGGGGATTCAGACATCCCGTCGACTTGGGAGATGCAAGACGAGCCTGCATTCAATTCACTGCAGGGATATCCGGCCTTACTTCAAGTCAGAGCATTTCGGTGTCCTTTTCAGTTGAGGCCACAAACTCAGGGTCCCTCTCACATACCTGTAGCTGAGAGAAGCCTCCACTTGAGATGCTTGTGGAAAGTTGGTATTCCTCTTGAGTCGAAGCCAGGGACTAAGCTCTCATCTCGAGTTGATTTGTGGTCCACGGAGCCCTTTCGTGTTGCTCCAGTGACCTCAGGATCCCTCTAGACTTGAGACAGTGATCTTGCCTTTTCTCTGGAGTGCCATCAAGGAAATCAAGGCTCCTTTCACGTTTAATGTGGAACACGGAATTGCTCTGCACGCAGTGCAGGGGAATCGGGCCTCATCTCGCGGCGAGGGGAAAGTCTCATGGTTTTTCTTGAGTTGCAGCTGGAATCTGGGGTATATTCTCGAGTTACGACGGGGAGGGCCCTTCCGGACACGTGTTTGTTCAGCGTCGTCAGGACTCCTGCCTAGGTGCGAGGGACACCTCAGTATTCTCCTCGAGTCTTGGCATGGCAATTGGGACGCGTCTCCACGTGAAGCGGGAGACCCAGGGTCCCTTTCCACGTGCCACAGGGATCCTGGGACTCCTATCCATTTTCAGGAGGAGTCAGGCATCGTCTCCTTTGGAAGCATTGATCTCCGGGGACCTCTCGAGTTTTCAAAGGATGTCAGGCCTCCGGTTACGATGAGGCGGAGAACTAGGTCTTTCTCTGTGGTCTCCACAGGGGATTCAGACAACCCTTCGTCTTGGGAGATGCAAGACGAGCCTGTATTCAATTCACTGCAGGGATATCCGGCCTTACTTCGAGTCAGAGCATCTCGGTGTCCATTCCACTTGAGGCCACATACTCAGGGACCCTCTCACATACCTGTAGCTGAGAGAAGCCTCCTCTTGAGGGGCTTGTGGAAAGTTGGTATTCCTCTTGAGTCGAAGCCAGGGACTAAGTTCTCATCTCGAGTTGATTTGGGGTCCACGGAGCTCTTTAGTGTTGCTCCATTGACCTCAGGATCCCTCTAGACTTGAGACAGTGATCTTGGGTTTTCTCTGGAGTGCCATCAAGGAAATCAAAGCTCCTTTCACGTTTGATGTGGAACACGGAATTGCTCTGCACGCAGTGCAGGGGAATCGGGCCTCATCTCGCCGCGAAGGGGAAGTCTCATGGTTTTCTCGAGTTGCGGCCGGAACCTGGGGTATATTCTCGAGTTACGACGGGGAGGGCCCTTCCAGACACGTGTTTGTTCAGCGACGTCAGGACTCCTGCCTAGGTGCGAGGGACACCTCGGGATTCTCCTCGAGTCATGGCATGGCAATTTGGACGCGTCTCCACGTGAGGCGGGAGACCCAGTGTCCCTTTCCACGTGCAACAGGGATCCTGGGACGCCTATCCATTTTCAAGAGGAGTCAGGCATCGTCTCCTTTGGAAGCATTGATCTCCGCATACCTCTCGAATTTTCAAAGAATGTGAGGCCTCCGGTCGCGATGAGGCGGAGGACTAGGTCTTTCTCTGTGGTCTCCACAGCGGATTCAGACATCCCTTCGTCTTGGGAGATGCAAGACGAGCCTGCATTCAGTTTACTGCAGGGATATCCGGCCTTACTTCGAGTCAGAGCATCTCGGTGTCCATTCAACTTGAGGCCACAAACTCAGGGTCCCTCTCACATACCTGTAGCTGAGAGAAGCCTCCTCTTGAGGTGCTTGTGGAAAGTTGGTATTCCTCTTGAGTCGAAGCCAGGGACTAAGCTCTCATCTCGAGTTGATTTGGGGTCCACGGAGCCCTTTCGTGGTGCTCCAGTGACCTCAGGATCCCTCTAGACTTGACACAGTGATCTTGCTTTTTCTCTGGAGTGCCATCAAGGAAATCAAGCCTCCTTTCATGCTTGATGTGGTACACGGAATTGCTCTACACAGAGCGCAGGGAAATCGGGCCTCATCTCACGGCGAGGGGGAAGTCTCATGGTTTGTCTCGAGATGCGGCCGGACCCTGGGGTATATTCTCGAGTTACGACGGGGAGGGCCCTTCCGGACACGTGTCTGTACAGCGTCTTCTAGACTCCTGCCTAGGTGCGAGGGACACCTCGGGATTCTCCTCGAGTCTTGGCATGGCAATTGGGACGCGTCTCCACGTGAGGCGGGAGAACCAGGCTACCTTTCCACGTGCCACAGGGATCCTGGGACTGGTATCTATTTTCAAGAGGCGTCAGGCATCGTCTCCTTTGGAAGCATTGATCTCCGCGGACCTCTCGAGTTTTCAAAGGATGTGAGGCCTCCGGTCGCCATGAGGCTGAGAACTAGGTCTTTCTCTGTGGTCTCCAAAGGGGATTCAGACATCCCGTCGACTTGGGAGATGCAAGACGAGCCTGCATTCAATTCACTGCAGGGATATCCGGCCTTACTTCAAGTCAGAGCATTTCGGTGTCCATTCCACTTGAGGCCACAAACTCAGGGTCCCTCTCACCTACCTGTAGCTGAGAGAAGCTTCCTCTTGAGGTGCTTGTGGAAAGTTGGTATTCCTCTTGAGTAGAAGCCAGGGACTAAGCTCTCATCTCGAGTTGATTTGTGGTCCACGGAGCCCTTTCGTGTTGCTCCAGTGACCTCAGGATCCCTCTAGACTTGAGACAGTGATCTTGCCTTTTCTCTGGAGTGCCATCAAGGATATCAAGGCTCCTTTCACGTTCAATGTGGAACACGGAATTGCTCTGCACGCAGTGCAGGGGAATCGGGCCTCATCTCGCGGCGAGGGGAAAGTCTCATGGTTTTTCTTGAGTTGCAGCTGGAACCTGGGGTATATTCTCGAGTTACGACGGGGAGGGCCCTTCCGGACACGTGTTTGTTCAGCGTCGTCAGGACTCCTGCCTAGGTGCGAGGGACACCTCGGTATTCTCCTCGAGTCTTGGCATGGCAATTGGGACGCGTCTCCACGTGAAGCGGGAGACCCAGGGTCCCTTTCCATGTGCCACAGGGATCCTGGGTCTCCTATCCATTTTCAGGAGGAGTCAGGCATCGTCTCCTTTGGAAGCATTGATCTCCGGGGACCTCTCGAGTTTTCAAAGGATGTCAGGCCTCCGGTCGCGTTGAGGCGGAGGACTAGGTCTTTCTCTGTGGTCTCCACAGGTGATTCATACATCCCTTCATCTTGGGAGATGCAAGACGAGCCTGCATTCAATTCACTGCAGGGATATCCGGCCTTACTTCGAGTCAGGGCATCTCGGTGTCCATTCTACTTGAGGCCACAAACTCAGGGTCCCTCTCACATACCTGTAGCTGAGAGAAGCCTCCTCTTGAGGGGCTTGTGGAAAGTTCGTATTCCTCTTGAGTCGAAGCCAGGGACTAAGCTCTCATCTCGAGTTGATTTGGGGTCCACGGAGCCCTTTCGTGTTGCTCCAGTGACCTCAGGATCCCTCTAGACTTGAGACAGTGATCTAGGGTTTTCTCTGGAGTGCCATCAAGGAAATCAAGGCTCCTTTCACGTTTGATGTGGAACACGGAATTGCTCTGCACCCAGTGCAGGGGAATCGGGGCTCATCTCGCGACGAGGGGGAAATCTCATTGTTTTTCTCGAGTTGCGGCCGGAACCTGGGGTATATTCTCGAGTTACGACGGGGAGGGCCCTTCCAGACACGTGTTTGTTCAGCTACGTCAGGACTCCTGCCTAGGTGCGAGGGACAGCTCGGGATTCTCCTCGAGTCTTGGCATGGCAATTGGGACGCGTCTCCACGTGAAGCGGGAGACCCAGGGTCCCCGTCCATGTGGACAGGGATCTTGGGACTCCTAACCATTTTCAAGAGGAGTCAGGCATCATCTCCTTTGGAAGCATTGACCTCCGCGGACCTCTCGAGTTTTTAAAGGATGTGAGGCCCCGCTCTCGATGAGGCGGAGAATTAGGTCTTTCTCTGTGGTCTCCAAAGGGGATTCAGACATCCCTTCGTCTTGGGAGATGCAAGACGAGCCTGCAATCAATTCACTGCACGGATATCCGGCCTTACTTCGAGTCAGAGCATCTCGGTGTCCATTCCACTTGAGGCCACAAACTCAGGGGCCCTCTCACATACCTGTAGCTGAGAGAAGCCTCCTCTTGAGGTGCTTGTGGAAAGTTGGTTTTCCTCTTTAGACGAAGCCAGGGACTAAGCTCTCATCTCGAGTTGATTTGCGTTCCACGGAGCCCTTTCGTGTTGCTCCAGTGACCTCAGGATCCCTCTAGACTTGAGACAGTGATCTTGGGTTTTCTCTAGAGTGCCATCAAGGAAATCAAGGCTCCTTTCACGTTTGATGTGGAACACGGAATTGCTCTGCACGCACTGCAGGGGAATCGGGCCTCATCTCGCGGCGAGGGGGAAGTCTCATGGTTTTTCTCGAGTTGCGGCCGGAACCTGGGGTATATTCTCGAGTTACGACGGGGAGGGCCCTTCCAGCCACGTGTTTGTTCAGCGACGTCAGGACTCCTGCCTAGGTGCGAGGGACACTTCGGGATTCTCCACGAGTCTTGGCATGGCAATTTGGACGCGTCTCCACGTGAGGCGGGAGACCCAGGGTCCCTTTCCACGTGCCACAGGGATCCTGGGACTCCTATCCATTTTCAAGAGGAGTGAGGCATCGTCTCCTTTGAAAGCATTGATCTCCGTGGACCTCTCGAGTTGTCAAAGGATGTGAGGCCACCGGTCGCGATGAGGCGGAGGACTAGGTCTTTCTCTGTGGTCTCCACAGGGGATTCAGACATCCCTTCGTCTTGGGAGATGCAAGACGAGCCTGCATTCAATTCACTGCAGGGATATCCGGCCTTACTTCCAGTCAGAGCCTCTCGGTGTCCATTCCACTTGAGGCCACAAACTCAGGGTCCCTCTCACATACCTGTAGCTGAGAGAAGCCACCTCTTGAGGTGCTTGTGGATAGTTGGTATTCCACTTGAGTCAAAGACAGGGAATAAGCTCTCATCTCGAGTTTATTTGGGGTCCACGGAGCCCTTTCGTGTTGCTCCAGTGACCTCAGGTTCCCTCTAGACTTGAGACAGTGACTTTTGGTATTCTCTGGAGTGCGATCAAGGAAATCAAGGCTCCTTTCACGTTTGATGTGGAACACGGAATTGCTCTGCATGCAGTGCAGGGGAATCGGGCCTCATCTCGCAGCGAGGGGGAAGTCTCACGGTTTTTCTCGAGTTGCGGCCGGAACCTGGGGTATATTCTCGAGTTACGATGGGGAGGGCCCTTCCAGACACGTGTTTGTTCAGCGACGTCTGGACTCCTGCCTAGGTGCGAGGGACACCTTGGGATTCTCCTCGAGTCTTGGCATGGAAATTGGGATGCGTCTCCACGTGAGGCGGGAGACCCAGTGTCCCTTTCCAGGTGCCACAGGGATCCTGGGACTCGTATCCTTTTTCAAGAGGACTCAGGCATTGTCTCCTTTGGAAGCATTGATTTCCGCAGACCTCTCGAGTTTTCAAAGGATGTGAGGCCTCCGGTCGCGATGAGGCGGAGAACTAGGTCTTTCTCTGTGGTCTCCACAGGGGATTCAGACATCCCTTCATCTTGGAAAATGCAAGACGAGCCTGCATTCAATTCACTGCAGGGATATCCGGCCTTACTTCCAGTCAGAGCCTCTCGGTGTCCATTCCACTTGAGGCCACAAACTCAGGGTCCCTCTCACATACCTGTAGCTGAGAGAAGCCTCCTCTTGAGGTGCTTGTGGAAAGTTGGTATTCCTCTTGAATCGAAGCCATGGACAAAGCTCTCATTTCTAGTTGATTTGGGGTCCACGGAGAACTTTCGTATTGCTCCAGTGACCTCAGGATCCCTCTAGACTTGAGACAGTGATCTTGGGTTTTCTCTGGAGTGCCATCAAGGAAATCAAGGCTCCTTTCACGTTTGATGTGGAACACGGAATTGCTCTGCATGCAGTGCAGGTGAATCGGCCCTCATCTCGCGGCTCGGGGGAAGTCTCATGGTATTCCTCGAGTTGCGGCCGGAACCTGGGGTATATTCTCGAGTTACGACGGGGAGGGCCCTTCCAGACACGTGTTTGTTCAGCGACCTCAGGACTCCTGCTTAGGTGCGAGGGACACCTCGGGATTCTCCTCAAGTCTTGGCATGGCAATTGGGACACGTCTCCCCGTGAGGCTGGATACCCAGTGTCCCTTTCCATGTACCACAGGGATCCTGGGACTCGTATCCATTTTCGAGAGGAGTCAAGCATCTTCTCCTTTGGAAGCATTTATCTCCGCGGACCTCTCGAGTTTTCAAAGGATGTGAGCCCCCGGTCGCGATGAGCTGGAGAACTAGGTCTTTCTCTGTGGTCTCCACAGGGGATTCAGACATCCCTTCATCTTGGGAGATGCAAGACAAGCCTGCATTCAATTCACTGCAGGAATATACGGCCTTACTTCGAGTCAGAGCATCTCGGAGTCCATTCCACTTGAGGCCACAAAATCAGGGTCCCTCTCACATACCTGTAGCTGAGAGAAGCCTCCTCTTGAGGTGCTTGTGGAAAGTTGGTATTCCTCTTGAGTCGAACCCAGGGACTAAGCTCTCATCTCGAGTTGATTTGGGGTCCACGGAGCCCTTTCGTGTTTCTACAGTGACCTCAGGATCCCTTTAGACTTGAGAGAGTGATCTTGCTTTTTCTCTGGAGTGCCATCAAGGAAATCAAGCCTCCTTTCATGTTTGATGTGGAACACGGAATTGCTCTACACAGAGCGCAGGGAAATAGGGCCTCATCTCACGGCGAGGGGGAAGTCGCATGGTTTTTCTCGAGTTGCGGCCGGAACCTGGGGTATATTCTCGAGTTACGAAGGGGAGGGCCCTTCCAGACACGTGTTTGTTCAGCGACCTCAGGACTCCTGCCTAGGTGCGAGGGACACCTCGGAATTCTCCTCGAGTCTTGGCATGGCAATTGGGATGCGTCTCCACGGGAGGCGGGAGACCCAGGGTCCCTTTCCACGTGTCACAGGGATCCTGGGACTCCTATCCATTTTCAAGAGGAGTCAGGCATCGTCTCCTATGGAAGCATTGAGCTCCGCGGACCTCTCGAGTTTTCAAAGGATGTGAGGCCTCCGGTCGTGATGAGCTGGAGAATTAGGTCTTTCTCTGTGGTCTCCACAGGGGATTCAGACATCCCTTCGTCTTGGGAGATGCAAGACGAGCCTGCATTCAATTCACTGCAGGGATATCCGGCCTTACTTCGAGTCAGAGCATTTCGGTGTCCTTTTCAGTTGAGGCCACAAACTCAGGGTCCCTCTCACATACCTGTAGCTGAGAGAAGCCTCCACTTGAGATGCTTGTGGAAAGTTGGTATTCCTCTTGAGTCGAAGCCAGGGACTAAGCTCTCATCTCGAGTTGATTTGGGGTCCACGGAGCCCTTTCGTGTTTCTCCAGTGACCTCAGGATCCCTCTAGACTTGACACAGTGATCTTGCTTTTTCTCTGGAGTGCCATCAAGGAAATCAAGCCTCCTTTCATGCTTGATGTGGTACACGGAATTGCTCTACACAGAGCGCAGGGAAATCGGGCCTCATCTCACGGCGAGGGGGAAGTCTCATGGTTTGTCTCGAGATGCGGCCGGACCCTGGGGTATATTCTCGAGTTACGACGGGGAGGGCCCTTCCGGACACGTGTCTGTACAGCGTCTTCTAGACTCCTGCCTAGGTGCGAGGGACACCTCGGGATTCTCCTCGAGTCTTGGCATGGCAATTGGGACGCGTCTCCACGTGAGGCGGGAGAACCAGGCTACCTTTCCACGTGCCACAGGGATCCTGGGACTGGTATCTATTTTCAAGAGGCGTCAGGCATCGTCTCCTTTGGAAGCATTGATCTCCGCGGACCTCTCGAGTTTTCAAAGGATGTGAGGCCTCGGGCGCAATGAGGCGAGAACTAGGACTTTCTCTGTGGTCTCCACAGGGGATTCAGACATCCCTTCGTCTTGGGAGATGCAAGACGAGCCTGCATTCAATTCACTGCAGGGATATCCAGCCTTACTTCGAGTCAGAGCATCTCGGTGTACATTCCACTTGAGGCCAAAAATTCAGGGTCCCTCTCACATACCTGTAGCTGAGAGAAGCCTCCCCTTGAGGTGCTTGTGGAAAGTTGGTATTCCTCTTGAGTCGAAGCCATGGACTAAGCTCTCATTTCCAGTTGATTTGGGGTCCACGGAGCCCTTTCGTATTGCTCCAGTGACCTCAGGATCCCTCTAGACTTGAGACAGTGATCTTGGGTTTTCTCTGGTGTGCCATCAGGGAAATCAAGGCTCCTTTCACGTTTGATGTGGAACACGGAATTGCTCTGCATGCAGTGCAGGTGAATCGGCCCTCATCTCGCGGCTAGGGGGAAGTCTCATGGTATTCCTCGAGTTGCGGCCGTAACCTGGGGTATATTCTCGAGTTACGACGGGGAGGGCCCTTCCAGACACGTGTTTGTTCAGCGACGTCAGGACTCCTGCTTAGGTGCGAGGGACACCTCGGGATTCTCCTCGAGTCTTGGCATTGCAATTGGGACGCGTCTCCACGTGAGGCTGGGGACCCAGGGTCCCTTTCCACGTGCCACAGGGATCCTGGGACTCCTATCCATTTTCAAGAGGAGTCAGGCATCGTCTCCTTTGGAAGCATTGATCTCCGCAGACCTCTCGAATTTTCAAAGGATGTGAGGCCTCCGGTCGCGATGAGGCGGAGGACTAGGTCTTTCTCTGTGGTCTCCACAGGGGATTCAGACATCCCTTCGTCTTGGGAGATGCAAGACGAGCCTGCATTCAATTCACTGCAGGGATATCCGGCCTTATTTCCAGTCAGAGCATCTCGGTGTCCAGTCCACTTGAGGCCACAAACTCAGGGTTCCTCTCACATACCTGTAGCTGAGAGAAGCCTCCTCTTGAGGTGCTTGTGGAAAGTTGGTATTCCTCTTGAGTCGAAGCCAGGGACTAAGCTCTCATCTCGAGTTGATTTGGGGTTCACCGAGCCCTTTCGTGTTGCTCCAGTGACCTCAGGATCCCTCTAGACTTGAGACAGTGATCGTGGGTTTTCTCTGGAGTGCCATAAAGGAAATCAAGGCTCCTTTCACCTTTGATGTGGAACACGGAATTGCTCTGCATGCAGTGCAGGGGAATCGGGCCTCATCTCGCGGCGAGGGGATAGTCTCTTGGTTTTTCTCGAGTTGCGGCCGGAACCTGGGGTATATTCTCGAGTTACGACGGGGAGGGCCCTTCCAGACACGTGTTTGTTCAGCGACGTCAGGACTCCTGCCTAGGTGCGAGGGACATCTCGGGATTCTCCTCGAGTCTTGGCATGGCAATTGGGACGCGTCTCCACGTGAGGCGGGAGACCCAGGGTCCCTTTCCACGTGCCACAGGGATCCTGGGAATCCTATCCATTTTCAAGAGGAGTCAGACATCGTCTCCTTTGGAAGCATTGATCTCCGCCGGCCTCTCGAGTTTTCAAAGGATGTGAGGCCTCCGGTCGCGTTGAGGCGGAGGACTAGGTCTTTCTCTGTGGTCTCCACAGGGGATTCAGACATCCCTTCGTCTTGGGAGATGCAAGACGAGCCTGCATTCAATTCACTGCAGGGATATCCAGCCTTACTTCGAGTCAGAGCATCTCGGTGTCCATTCCACTTGAGGCCACAAACTCAGGGTCCCTCTCACATACCTGTAGCTGAGAGAAGCCTCCCCTTGAGGTGCTTGTGGAAAGTTGGTATTCCTCTTGAGTCGAAGCTAGGGACTAAGCTCTCATCTCGAGTTGATTTGGGGTTCACCGAGCCCTTTCGTGTTGCTCCAGTGACCTCAGGATCCCTCTAGACTTGAGACAGTGATCTTGGGTTTTCTCTGGAGTGCCATCAAGGAAATCAAGGCTCCTTTCACCTTTGATGTGGAACACGGAATTGCTCTGCATGCACTGCAGGGGAATCGGGCCTCATCTCGCGGCGAGGGGATAGTCTCTTGGTTTTTCTCGAGTTGCGGCCGGAACCTGGGGTATATTCTCGAGTTACGACGGGGAGGGCCCTTCCAGACACGTGTTTGTTCAGCGACGTCAGGACTACTGCCTAGGTGCGAGGGACACCTCGGGATTCTCCTCGAGTCTTGGCATGGCAATTGGGACGCGTCTCCACGTGAGGCCGGAGACCCAGGGTCCCTTTCCACGTGCCACAGGGATCCTGGGACTCGTATCCATTTTCAAGAGGAGTCAGGCATCGTCTCCTTTGGAAGCATTGATCTCAGCGGACCTCTCGAGTTTTCAAAGGATGTGAGTACTCCGTTCGCGTTGAGGCGGAGAACTAGGTCTTTCTCTGTCGTCCCCAGAGGGTATTCAGACATCCCTTCTTATTGGGAGATGCAAGACGAGCCTGCATTCAATTCACTGGTGGGATATCAGGCCTTACTTCAAGTCAGAGCATCTCGGTGTCCATTCCACTTGAGGCCACAAACTCAGGGTCCCTCAAATATACCTGTAGCTGAGAGAAGCCTCCTCTTGAGGTGCTTGTGGAAAGTTGGTATTCCTCTTGAGTCGAAGACAGGGACTAAGCTCTCATCTCGAGTTGATTTGGGGTCCACGGAGCCCTTTCGTGTTGCTCCAGTGACCTCAGGATCCCTCTCGACTAGAGACAGTGATCTTGGGTTTTCTCTGGAGTGCCATCAAGGAAATCAAGGCTCCTTTCAAGTTTGATGTGGAACACGGAATTGCTCTGCAAGCAGTGCAGGGGAATCGGGGCTCATCTCACGGCAAGGGGGATGTCTCATGGTTTTTCTCAAGTTGCGGCCGGAATCTGGGGTATATTCTCGAGTTACGACGGGGAGGGCCCTTCCAGACACGTGTTTGTTCAGCGACGTCAGGACTCCTGCCTAGGTGCGAGGGACACCTCGGGATTCTCCTCGAGTCTTGGCATGGCAAGTGGGATGCGTCTCCACGTGAGGCGGGAGACCCAGTGTCCCTTTCCAGGTGCCACAGGGATCCTGGGACTCCTATCCATTTTCAAGAGGACTCAGGCATTGTCTCCTTGGGAAGCATTGATCTCTGCGGACCTCTCGAATTTTCAAAGGATGTGAGGCCTCCGGTCGCGATGAGGCGGAGAACTAGGTCTTTCTCTGTGGTCTCCACAGGGGATTCAGACATCCCTTCATCTTGGGAAATGCAAGACGAGCCTGCATTCAATTCACTGCCGGGATATCCGGCCTTACTTCCAGTCAGAGCCACTCGGTGTCCATTCCACTTGAGGCCAAAAACTCAGGGTCCCTCTCACATACCTGTAGCTGAGAGAAGTCTCCTCTTGAGGTGCCTGTGGAAAGTTGGTATTCCTCTTGAGTCGAAGCCATGGACAAAGCTCTCATTTCTAGTTGATTTGGGGTCCACGGAGCCCTTTCGTATTGCTCCAGTGACCTCAGGATCCCTCTAGACTTGAGACAGTGATCTTGGGTTTTCTCTGGAGTGCCATCAAGGAAATCAAGGCTCCTTTCATGTTTGATGTGGAACACGGAATTGCTCTGCATGCAGTGCAGGTGAATCGGCCCTCATCTCACGGGTAGGGGGAAGTCTCATGGTATTCCTCGAGTTGCGGCCGAAACCTGGGGTATATTCTCGAGTTACGACGGGGAGGGCCCTTCCAGACACGTGTTTGTTCAGCGACCTCAGGACTCCTGCTTAGGTGCGAGGGACACCTCGGGATTCTCCTCGAGTCTTGGCATTGCAATTGGCACGCATCTCCACGTGAGGCGGGAGACCCAGGGTCCTTTCCACGTGCCACAGGGATCCTGGGACTCCTATCCACTTTCAAGAGGAGTCAGGCATCGTCTCCTTTGGAAGCATTGATCTCCACAGACCTCTCGAATTTTCAAAGGATGTGAGGCCTCCGGTCGCGATGAGGCGGAGGACTAGTTCTTTCTCTGTGGTCTCCACAGGGGATTCAGACATCCCTTCGTCTTGGGAGATGCAAGATGAGCCTGCATTCAATTCACTGCAGGGATATCCGGCCTTACTTCAAGTCAGAGCATCTCAGTGACCATTCCACTTGAGGCCACAAACTCAGGGTCCCTCTCACATACCAGTAGCTGAGAGAAGCCTCCCCTTGAGGTGCTTGTGGAAAGTTGGTATTCCTCTTGAGTCGAAGCCAGGGACTAAGCTCTCATCTCGAGTTGATTTGGGTCCACGGAGCCATTTCGTGTTGCTCCAGTGACCTCAGGATCCCTCTAGACTTGATACATTGATCTTGGGTTTTCTCTGGAGTGCCATGAAGGAAATCAAGGCTCCTTTCACGTTTGATGTGGAACACGGAATTGCTCTGCATGCAGTGCAGGTGAATCGGCCCTCATCTCGCGGGTAGGGGGAAGTCTCATGGTATTCCTCGAGTTGCGGCCGGAACCTGGGGTATATTCTCGAGTTACGACGGGGAGGGCCCTTCCAGACACGTGTTTGTTCAGCGACGTCAGTACTCTGCCTAGGAGCGAGGGACACCTCGGGATTCTCCTCGAGTCTTGGCATGGCAATTGGGACGCGTCTCCACGTGAAGCGGGAGACCCAGGGTCCCTTTCCACGTGCCACAGGGATCCTGGGACTCGTATCCATTTTCAAGAGGAGTCAGGCATCGTCTCCTTTGGAAGCATTGATCTCAGCGGACCTCTCGAGTTTTCAAAGGATGTGAGGCCTCCGGTTGCGATGAGGCGGATAACTAGGTCTTTCTCTGTGGTCTCCACAGGGGATTCAGACATCCCTTCGTCTTGGGAGATGCAAGACGAGTCTGCATTCAATTCACTGCAGGGATATCCGGCCTTACTTCGAGTCAGAGCATCTCGGTGTCCATTCCACTTGAGGCCACAAACTCAGGGTCCCTCTCACCTAGCAGTAGCTGAGAGAAGCCTCCTCTTGAGGTGCTTGTGGAAAGTTGGTATTCCTCTTGAGTCGAAGCCAGGGACTAAGCTCTCATCTCGAGATGATTTGGGGTCCACGGAGCCCTTTCGTGTTGCTCCAGTGACCTCAGGATCCCTCTAAACTTGAGACAGTGATCTTGGGTTTTCTCTGGAGTGCCATCAAGGAAATCAAGGCTCCTTTCACGTTTGATGTGGAACACGGAATTGCTCTGCATGCAGTGCAGGTGAATCGGCCCTCATCTCGCGGCTAGGGGGAAGTCTCATGGTATTCCTCGAGTTGCGGCCGGAACCTGGGGTATATTCTCGAGTTACGACGGGGAGGGCCCTTCCAGACACGTGTTTGTTCAGCGACCTCAGGACTCCTGCTTAGGTGCGAGGGACACCTCGGGATTCTCCTCGAGTCTTGGCATTGCAATTGGGACACGTCTCCACGTGAGGCGGGAGACCCAGATTCCCTTACCACGTGCCACAGGGATCCTGGGACTCCTATCCACTTTCAAGAGGAGTCAGGCATCGTCTCCTTTGGAAGCATTGATCTCCACAGACCTCTCGAGTTTTCAAAGGATGTGAGGCCTCCGGTCGCGATGAGGCGGAGGACTAGGTCTTTCTCTGTCGTCTCCACAGGAGATTCAGACATCCCTTCGTCTTGGGAGATGCAAGATGAGCCTGCATTCAATTCACTGCAGGGATATCCGGCCTTACTTCAAGTCAGAGCATCTCAGTGTCCATTCCACTTGAGGCCACAAACTCATGGTCCCTCTCACATACCTGTAGCTGAGAGAAGCCTCCTCTTGAAGTCCTTGTGGAAAGTTGGTATTCCTCTTAAGTCGAAGCCAGGGACTAAGCTCTCATCTCGAGTTGATTTGGGTCCACGGAGCCCTTTCGTGTTGCTCCAGTGACCTCAGGATCCCTCTAGACTTGATACATTGATCTTGGGTTTTCTCTGGAGTGCCATCAAGGAAATCAAGGCTCCTTTCACGTTTGATGTGGAACACGGAATTTCTCTGCACGCAGTGCATGGGAATCGTGCCTCATCTCTCGGCGAGTTGGAAGTCTCATGGTTTTTCTCGAGTTGCGGCTGGAACCTGGGGTATATTCTCGAGTTACGACGGGGAGGGCCCTTCCAGACACGTGTTTGTTCAGCGACGTCAAGACCCCTGCCAAGTTGCGAGGGACACCTCGGGATTCTCCTCAAGTCTTGGCATGGCAATTGGGACACGTCTCCCCGTGAGGCTGGATACCCAGAGTCCCTTTCCATGTACCACAGGGATCCTGGGACTCGTATCCATTTTCAAGAGGAGTCAAGCATCTTCTCCTTTGGAAGCATTTATCTCCGCGGACCTCTCGAGTTTTCAAAGGATGTGAGGCCTCCGGTCGCGATGAGGCGGAGGACTAGGTCTTTCTCTGTGGTCTCCACAGGGGATTCAGACATCCCTTCATCTTGGGAGATGCAAGACGAGCCTGCATTCAATTCACTGCAGGAATATACGGCCTTACTTCGAGTCAGAGCATCTCGGTGTCCATTCCACTTGAGGCCACAAAATCAGGGTCCCTCTCACATACCTGTAGCTGAGAGAAGCCTCCTCTTGAGGTGCTTGTGGAAAGTTGGTATTCCTCTTGAGTCGAAGCCAGGGACTAAGCTCTCATCTCGAGTTGATTTGGGGTCCACGGAGCCCTTTCCTGTTTCTACAGTGACCTCAGGATCCCTTTAGACTTGAGAGAGAGATCTTGCTTTTTCTCTGGAGTGCCATCAAGGAAATCAAGCCTCCTTTCATGTTTGATGTGGAACACGGAATTGCTCTACACAGAGCGCAGGGAAATAGGGCCTCATCTCACGGCGAGGGGGAAGTCGCATGGTTTTTCTCGAGTTGCGGCCGGAACCTGGGGTATATTCTCGAGTTACGACGGGGAGGGCCCTTCCAGACACGTGTTTGTTCAGCGACCTCAGGACTCCTGCCTAGGTGCGAGGGACACCTCGGGATTCTCCTCGAGTCTTGGCATGGCAATTGGGATGCGTCTCCACGGGAGGCGGGAGACCCAGGGTCCCTTTCCACGTGTCACAGGGATCCTGGGACTCCTATCCTTTTTCAAGAGTAGTCAGGCATCGTCTCCTATGGAAGCATTGAGCTCCGCGGACCTCTCGAGTTTTCAAAGGATGTGAGGTCTCCGGTCGCGATGAGCTGGAGAATTAGGTCTTTCTCTGTGGTCTCCACAGGGGATTCAGACATCCCTTCGTCTTGGGAGATGCAAGACGAGCCTGCATTCAATTCACTGCAGGGATATCCGGCCTTACTTCGAGTCAGAGCATCAAGGTGTCAATTCCACTTGAGGCCACAAACTCAGGGTCCCTCTCTCATACCTGTAGCTGAGAGAAGCCTCCTCTTGAGGTGCTTGTGGAAAGTTGGTATTCCTCTTGAGTCGAAGCCCAGGGCTAAGCTCTCATCTCGAGTTGATTTGGGGTCCACGGGGCCCTTTCATGTTGCTACAGTGAACTCAGGATCCCTCTAGACTTGAGACAGTGATCTAGGGTTTTCTCTGGAGTGCCATCAAGGAAATCAAGGCTCCTTTCACGTTTGATGTGGAACACGGAATTGCTCTGCGCGCAGTGCAGGGGAATCGGGGCTCATCTCGCGACGAGGGGGAAATCTCATTGTTTTTCTCGAGTTGCGTCCGGAACCTGGGGTATATTCTCGAGTTACGACGGGGAGGGCCCTTCCAGACACGTGTTTGTTCAGCTACGTCAGGACTCCTGCCTAGGTGCGAGGGACAGCTCGGGATTCTCCTCGAGTCTTGGCATGGCAATTGGGACGCGTCTCCACGTGAAGCGGGAGACCCAGGGTCCCCGTCCATGTGGACAGGGATCTTGGGACTCCTAACCATTTTCAAGAGGAGTCAGGCATCGTCTCCTTTGGAAGCATTGACCTCCGCGGACCTCTCGAGTTTTTAAAGGATGTGAGGCCTCCGCTCGCGATGAGGCGGAGAATTAGGTCTTTCTCTGTGGTCTCCAAAGGGGATTCAGACATCCCTTCGTCTTGGGAGATGCAAGACGAGCCTGCAATCAATTCACTGCAGGGATATCCGGCCTTACTTCGAGTCAGAGCATCTCGGTGTCCATTCCACTTGAGGCCACAAACTCAGGGGCCCTCTCACATACCTGTAGCTGAGAGAAGCCTCCTCTTGAGATGCTTGTGGAAAGTTGGTTTTCCTCTTTAGACGAAGCCAGGGACTAAGCTCTCATCTCGAGTTGATTTGCGTTCCACGGAGCCCTTTCGTGTTGCTCCAGTGACCTCAGGATCCCTCTAGACTTGAGACAGTGATCTTGGGTTTTCTCTAGAGTGCCATCAAGGAAATCAAGACTCCTTTCACGTTTGATGTGGAACACGGAATTGCTCTGCACGCAGTGCAGGGGAATCGGGCCTCATCTCGCGGCGAGGGGGAAGTCTCATGGTTTTTCTCGAGTTGCGGCCGGAACCTGGGTATATTCTCGAGTTATGATGGGGAGGGCCCTTCCAGACACGTGTTTGTTCAGCGACGTCAGGACTCCTGCCTAGGTGCGAGGGACACCTCGGGATTCTCCTCGAGTCTTGGCATGGCAATTGGGACGCGTCTCCACGTGAGGCGGGAGACCCAGAGTCCCTTTCCACGTGGCACAGGGATCCTGGGACTCCTATCCATTTTCAAGAAGAGTCAGGCATCGTCTCCTTTGGAAGCATTGATCTCCACAGACCTCTCGAGTTTTCAAAGGATGTGAGGCTCCAGTCATGATGAGGCGGAGGACTAGGTCTTTCTCTGTGGTCTCCACAGGGGATTCAGACATCTCTTCGTCTATGGAGATGAAAGACGAGCCTGCATTCAATTCACTGAACGGATATCCGGCCTTACCTCGAGTCAGAGCATCTCGGTGTCCATTCCACTTGAGGCCACAAACTCAGGGTCCCTCTCACATACCTGTAGCTGAGAGAAGCCTCCTCTTGAGGTGCTTGTGGAAAGTTGGTATTCCTCTTGACTCGAAGCCAGGGACTAAGCTCTCATCTCGAGTTGATTTGGGGTGCACGGAGCCCTTTCCTGTTGCTCCAGTGACCTCAGGATCCCTCTCGACTTGAGACAGTGATTTTGGGTTTTCTCTGCAGTGCCATCAAGCAAATCAAGTCTCATTTCAGGTTTGATGTGGAACACGGAATTGCTCTGCACGCAGTGCAGGGGAATCGGGCCTCATGTCGCGGCGAGGGGGAAGTCTCATGGTTTTTCTCGAGTTGCGGCCGGAACCTGGGGTATATTCTCGAGTTACGACGGGGAGGGCCCTTCCAGACACGTGTTTGTTCAGAAACGTCAGGACTCCTGCCTAGGTGCGAGGGACACCTCGGGATTCTCCTCGAGTCTTGGCATGGAAATTGGGACGCATCTCCACGTGAGGCGGGAGACCCAGGCTCCCTTTCCACGTGCCACAGGGATCCTGGGACTCCTATCCAGTTTCAAGAGGAGTCAGGCATCGTCTCCTTTGGAAGCATTGACCTCCGCGGACCTCTCGAGTTTTCAAAGGATATGAGGCCTCTGGTCCCAAAGAGGCGGAGAACTAGGTCTTTCTCTGTGGTCTCCACAGGGGATTCAGACATCCCTTCGTGTTGGGAGATGCAAGACGAGCCTGCATTCAATTCACTGCAGGGATATCCGGCCTTACTTCGAGTCAGAGCATCTCGGTGTCCATTCCACTTGAGGCCACAAACTCAGGGGCCCTCTCACATACCTGTAGCTGAGAGAAGCCTCCTCTTGAGGTGCTTGTGGAATGTTGGTTTTCCTCTTTAGACGAAGCCAGGGACTAAGCTCTCATCTCGAGTTGATTTGCGTTCCACGGAGCCCTTTCGTGTTGCTCCAGTGACCTCAGGATCCCTCTAGACTTGAGACAGTGATCTTGGGTTTTCTCTAGAGTGCCATCAAGGAAATCAAGGTTCCTTTCACGTTTGATGTGGAACACGGAATTGCTCTGCCCGCAGTGCAGGGGAATCGGGCCTCATCTCGCGGCGAGGGGGAAGTCTCATGGTTTTTCTCGAGTTGCGGCCGGAACCTGGGGTATATTCTCGAGTTACGATGGGGAGGGCCCTTCCAGACACGTGTTTGTTCAGCGACGTCAGGACTCCTGCCTAGGTGCGGGGGACACCTCGGTATTCTCCTCGAGTCTTGGCATGGCAATTGGGAGGCGTCTCCACGTGAGGCGGGAGACCCAGAGTCCCTTTCCACGTGGCACAGGGATCCTGGGACTCCTATCCATTTTCAAGAAGAGTCAGGCATCGTCTCCTTTGGAAGCATTGATCTCCACAGACCTCTCGAGTTTTCAAAGGATGTGAGGCTCCAGTCATGATGAGGCGGAGGACTAGGTCTTTCTCTGTGGTCTCCACAGGGGATTCAGACATCTCTTCGTCTATGGAGATGAAAGACGAGCCTGCATTCAATTCACTGAAGGGATATCCGGCCTTACCTCGAGTCAGAGCATCTCGGTGTCCATTCCACTTGAGGCCACAAACTCAGGGTCCCTCTCACATACCTGTAGCTGAGAGAAGCCTCCTCTTGAGGTGCTTGTGGAAAGTTGGTATTCCTCTTGACTCGAAGCCAGGGACTAAGCTCTCATCTCGAGTTGATTTGGGGTGCACGGAGCCCTTTCCTGTTGCTCCAGTGACCTCAGGATCCCTCTCGACTTGAGACAGTGATTTTGGGTTTTCTCTGCAGTGCCATCAAGCAAATCAAGTCTCATTTCACGTTTGATGTGGAACACGGAATTGCTCTGCACGCAGTGCAGGGGAAGCGGGCCTCATGTCACAGCGAGGGGAAGTCTCATGGTTTTTCTCGAGTTGCGGCCGCAACCTGGGGTATATTCTCGAGTTACGACGGGGAGGGCCCTTCCAGACACGTGTTTGTTCAGCGACATCAGGACTCCTGCCTAGGTGCGAGGGACACCTCGGGATTCTCCTCGAGGCTTGGCATGGCAATTGGGACGCGTGCTCACGTGAAGCGGGAGACCCAGAGTCCCCGTCCATGTGGACAGGGATCCTGGGACTCCTATCCATTTTCAAGAGGAGTCAGGCATTGTCTCCTTTGGAAGCATTGATCTCCACGGACCGCTCGAGTTTTCAAAGGATGTGAGGCCTCCGGTCGCCATGAGGCTGAGAACTAGGTCTTTCTTTGTGGTCTCCACAGGGGATTCAGACATCCCTTCATCTTGGGAGATGCAAGACGAGCCTGCATTCAATTCACTGCAGGGATATCCGGCCTTACTTCGAGTCAGAGCATCTCGGTGTCCATTCCACTTGAGGCCACAAACTCCGGGTCCCTCTCACATACATGTAGCTGAGAGAAGCCTCCTCTTGAGGTGCTTGTGGATAGTTTGTATTCCACTTGAGTCGAAGCCAGGGAATAAGCTCTCATCTCGAGTTTATTTGGGGTCCATGGAGCCCTTTCGTGTTGCTCCAGTGACCTCAGGTTCCCTCTAGACTTGAGACAGTGACTTTTGGTATTCTCTGGAGTGCGATCAAGGAAATCAAGGCTCCTTTCACGTTTGATGTGGAACACGGAATTGCTCTGCACGCAGTGCAGGGGAATCGGGCCTCATCTCGCAGCGAGGGGGAAGTCTCACGGTTTTTCTCGAGTTGCGGCCGGAACCTGGCGTATATTCTCGAGTTACGATGGGGAGGGCCCTTCCAGACACGTGTTTGTTCAGCGACGTCAGGACTCCTGCCTAGGTGAGAGGGACACCTCGGGATTCTCCTCGAGTCTTGGCATGGCAATTGGGACACGTCTCCACGTGAGGCGGGAGACCCAGCGTCCCTTTCCACGTGCCACAGGGTTCCTGGGACTCCTGTCCATTTTCAAGAGGAGTCAGGCATCGTCTCCTTTGGAAGCATTGATCTGCGCGGACCTCTCGAGTTTTCAAAGGATGTCAGGCCTCCGGTCGCGATGAGGCGGAGAATTAGTTCTTTCTCTGTGGTCTCCACAGGGGATTCAGACATCCCGTCGTCTTGGGAGATGCAAGACCAGCCTGCATTCAATTCACTGCAGGGATATCCGGCCTTTCTTCGAGTCAGAGCATCTCGGTGTCCATTCCACTTGAGGCCACAAACTCAGGGTCCCTCTCACATACATGTAGCTGAGAGAAGCCTCCTCTTGTGGTGCTTGTGGAAAGTTGGTATTCCTCTTGTCTCGAAGCCAGGGACTAAGCTACCATCTCGAGTTGATTTGGGGTGCACGGAGCCCTTTCGTGTTGCTCCAGTGACCTCAGGATCCCTCTCGACTTGAGACAGTGATTTTGGGTTTTCTCTGCAGTGCCATCAAGGAAATCAAGTCTCCTTTCACGTTTGATGTGGAACACGGAATTGCTCTGCACGCAGTGCTTGGCAATCGGGCCTCATCTCGCGGCGAGGGGGAAGTCTCATGGTTTTTCTCGAGTGGCGGCCGGAACCTGGGGTATATTCTCGAGTTACGATGGGGAGGGCCCTTCCAGACACGTGTTTGTTCAGCGACGTCAGGACTCGTGCCTAGGTGCGAGGGACACCTCGGAATTCTCCTCAAGTCTTGGCATGGCAATTGGGACGCGTCTCCACGTGAGGCGGGAGACGCAGGGTCCCTTTCCACGTGCCAAAGGGATCCTGGGACTCCTATCCATTTTCAAGGGGAGTCAGGCATCGTCTCCGTTGGAAGCATTGATCTCCTCGGACCTCTCGAGTTTTCAAAGGATGTGAGGCCTCCGGTCGCGATGAGGCGGAGGACTAGGTCTTTCTCTGTCGTC
This sequence comes from Dama dama, assembly GCF_033118175.1. NCBI lineage: Eukaryota > Metazoa > Chordata > Mammalia > Artiodactyla > Cervidae > Dama > Dama dama. The sequence goes on along the minus strand of NW_026870879.1, from coordinate 4,727,794 downwards.
TCCATAGGGGATTCAGACAACCCTTCGTCTTGGGAGATGCAAGACGAGCCTGCATTCAATTCACTGCAGGGATATCCGGCCTTACTTCGAGTCAGAGCATCTCGGTGTCCATTCCACTTGAGGCCACAAACTCAGGGTCCCTCTCACATACCTGTAGCTGAGAGAAGCCTCCTCTTGAGGGGCTTGTGAATAGTTGGTACTCCTCTTGAGTCGAAGCCAGGGACTAAGCTCTCATCTCGAGTTGATTTGGGGTCCACGGAGCCCTTTCATTTTGCTCCAGTGACCTCAGGATCCCTCTAGACTTGAGGCAGTGATCTTGGGTTTTCTCTGGAGTGCCATCAAGGAAATCAAGGCTCCTTTCACGTTTGATGTGGAACACGGAATTGCTCTGCACGCAGTGCAGGGGAATCGGGTCTCATCTCGCGGCGAGGGGGAAGTCTCATGGTTTTTCTCGAGTTGCGGCCGGAACCTGGGGTATATTCTCGAGTTACGACGGGGAGGGCCCCTCCAGACACGTGTTTGTTCAGCGACGTCAGGACTCCTGCCTAGGTGCGAGGGACACCTCGGGATTCTCCTCGAGTCTTGGCATGGCAATTGGGACGCGTCTCCACGTGAGGCGGGAGACCCAGGTTCCCTTTCCACGTGCCACAGGGATCCTGGGACTCCTATCCATTTTCAAGAGGAGTCAGGCATCGTCTCCTTTGGAAGCATTGATCTCCGCGGACATCTCGAGTTTTCAAAGGATGTGAGTCCTCCGTTCGCGTTGAGGCGGAGCACTAGGTCTTTCTCTGTGGACTCCACAGGGTATTCAGAAAACCCTTCGTTTTGGGAGATGCAAGACGAGCCTGCATTTAATTCACTGCAGGGATATCCGACTTTAATTCGAGTCAGAGCATCTCGGTGTCCATTCCACTTGAGGCCAGAAAATCAGGGGCCCTCTCACATACCTGTAGCTGAGAGAAGCCTCCTCTTGAGGTGCTTGTGGAAAGTTGGTATTCCTCTTGAGTCAAAGCCAGGGACTAAGCTCTCATCTCGAGTTCATTTGGTGTCCACGGAGCCCTTTAGTATTGCTCCAGTGACCTCAGGATCCCTCTAGACTTGAAACAGTGATCTTGGGTTTTCTCTGGAGTGCCATCAAGGAAATCAAGTTTCCTTTCACGTTTGATGTGGAACACGCAATTGCTCTGCACGCAGTGCAGGGGAATCGGGCCTCATCTCGCGGCGAGGGGGAAGTCTCATGGTTTTTCTCGAGTTGCGGCCGAAACCTGGGGTATATTCTCGAGTTACGACGGGGAGGGCCCTTCCATACACGTGTTTGTTCAGCGACGTCAGGGCTCCTGCCTAGGTGCGAGGGACAACTCGGGATTCCCCTCGAGTCTTGGCATGGCAATTGGAAGGCGTCTCCACGTGAGGCGGGAGACCCAGGGTCCCTTTCCACGTGCCACAGGGATCCTGGGACTCCTATCCATTTTCAAGAGGAGTCAGGCATCGTCTCCTTTGGAAGCATTGATCTCCGCGGACCTCTCGAGTTTTCAAAGGATGTGAGGCCTCCGGTCGCCTTGAGGCGGAGGACTAGGTCTTTCTCTGTCGTCTCCACAGGGGATTCAGACATCCCTTCGTCTTGGGAGATGCAAGACGAGCCTGCATTCAATTCACTGCAGGGATATCCGGCCTTACTTCGAGTCAGAGCATCTCGGTGTTCATTCAAATTGAGGCCACAAACTCAGGGTCCCTCTCACATACATGTAGCTGAGAGAAACCTCCTCTTGAGGTGCTTGTGGAAAGTTGGTATTCCTCTTGAGTCGAAGCCGGGGACTAAGCTCTAATCTCGAGTTGATTTGGGTTCCACAGAGCCCTTTCATGTTGCTCCAGTGACCTCAGGATCCCTCTAGACTTGAGCCAGTGATCTTGGGTTTTCTCTGCAGTGCCATCAAGGAAATCAAGGCTCCTTTCACGTTGGATGTGGAACACAGAATTGCTCTGCACGCAGTGCAGTGGAATCAGGCCTCATCTCGCGGCGAGGGGGAAGTCTGATGGTTTTTCTCGAGTAGAGGCCGGAACCTGGTGTATATTCTCGAGTTATGACTGGGAGGTCCCTTCCAGACACGTGTTTGTTCAGCGAGGTCAGGACTCCTGCCTAGGTGCGAGGGACACCTCGGGATTCTCCTCGAGTCTTGGCATGGCAATTGGGATGCATCTCCACGTGAGGCGGGAAACCCAGGGTGCCTTTCCACGTGCCACTGCAATCCTGGAACTCCTATCCATTTTCAAGAGGAGTCAGGCATCGTCTCCTTTGGAAGCATTTATCTCCGCAGACCTCTCGAGTTTTAAAAGGATGTGAGGCCTCCAATAGTGAAGAGGTGGAGAACTAGGTCTTCTCTGTGGTCTCCACAGGGGATTCAGACATCCCTTCATCTTGGGAGATGGAAGACGAGCCTGCATTCAATTCACTGCAGGGATATCCGGCCTTACTTCGAGTCAGAGCATCTCGGTGCCCATTCCACTTAGGCCACAAACTCAGGGTCCCTCTCACATACCTGTAGCTGAGAGAAGCCTCCTCTTGAGGTGCTTGTGGGAAGTTGGTATTCCTCTTGAGTCGAAGCTAGGGACTAAGCTCTCATCTCGAGTTGATTTGGGGTCCACGGAGCCCTTTCGTGTTGCTCCAGTGACCTCAGGATCCCTCTAGACTTGAGACAGTGATCTTGGGTTTTATCTGGAATGCCATCAAGGAAATCAAGGCTCCTTTCACTTTTGATGTGGAACATGGAATTGCTCTGCACGCAGTGCAGGGGAATCGGGCCTCATCTCGTGGCAAGGGGGAAGTCTCATGGTTTTTCTCGAGTTGCGGCCGGAACCTGGGGTATATTCTCGAGTTACGATGGGGAGGGCCCTTCCAGACAAGTGTTTGTTCAGCGACGTCAGGACTCCTGCCTAGGTGCGAGGGACACCTCGGGGTTCTCCTCGAGTCTTGGCATGGCATTTGGGACTCGTCTCCACGTGAGGCGGGAGACCCAGTGTCCCTTCCCACGTGCCACAGGGATCCTTGGACTCCTATCCATTTTCAAGAGGAGTCAGGCATCGTCTCCTATGGAAGCATTGATCTCCGCAGACCTCTCGAGTTTTCAAAGGATGTGAGGCCTCTCTTCGCGATGAGGCGGAGGACTAGGTCTTTCTCTGTGGTCTCCACAGGGGATTCAGACATCCCTTCATCTTGGGAGATGGAAGACGAGCCTGCATTCAATTCACTGCAGGGATATCCGGCCTTACTTCGAGTCAGAGCATCTTGATGTCCATTCCACTTGAGGCCACAAATTCATGGTCCCTCTCACATACCTGTAGCTGAGAGAAGCCTCCTCTTGAGGTGCTTGTGGAAAGTTGGTATTCCTCTTGAGTCTAAGCCAGGGACTAAGCTCTCATCTCGAGTTGATTTGGGGTCGACGGAGCCCTTTCGTGTTGCTCCAGTGACCTCATTATCCCTCTAGACTTGAAACAGTGATCTTGGGTTTTCTCTGGAGTGCAATCAAGGAAATCAAGGTTCCTTTCACGTTTGATGTGGAACACGGAATTGCTCTGCACGCAGTGCAGGGGAATCGGGCCTCATCTCGCGGCGAGGGGGAAGTCTCATGGTTTTTCTCGAGTTGAGACGGGAACCTGGGGTATATTCTCGAGTTATGACGGGGAGGTCCCTTCCAGACACGTGTTTGTTCAGCGAGGTCAGGACTCCTGCCTTGGTGCGAGGGACACATCGGGATTCCCCTCGGGTCTTGGCATGGCAATTGGGTGGCGTCTCCAGGTGAGGCGGGAGACCCAGGGTCCCTTTCCACGTGCCACAGGGATCCTGGGACTCCTATCCATTTTCAAGAGGAGTCAGGCATCGTCTCCTTTGGAAGCATTGATCTCCGCGGACCTCTCGAGTTTTCAAAGAATGTGAGGCCTCCGGTCGCGTTGAGGCGGAGGACTAGGTCTTTCTCTGTCATCTCCACAGGGGATTCAGACATCCCTTCGTCTTGGGAGATGCAAGACGAGCCTGCATTCAATTCACTGCAGGGATATCCGGCCTTACTTCGAGTCAGAGCATCTCGGTGTCCATTCCACTTGAGGCCACAAACTCAGGGTCCTCTCACATACATGTAGCTGAGAGAAGCCTTCACTTGAGGTGCTTGTGGAAAGTTGGTATTCCTCTTGAGTCGAAGCCAGGGACTAAGCTCTCATCTCGAGTTGATTTGGGTTCCACAGAGCCCTTCCATGTTGCTCCAGTGACCTCAGGATCCCTCTAGACTTGAGCCAGTGATCTTTGGTTTTCTCTGGAGTGCCATCAAGGAAATCAAGGCTCCTTTCACGTTGGATGTGGAACATGGAATTGCTCTGCAAGCAGTGCAGGGGAATCAGGCCTCATCTCGCGGCGAGGGGGAAGTCTCATGGTTTTTCTCGAGTTGAGACGGGAACCTAGGGTATATTCTCGAGTTATGACGGGGAGGTCCCTTCCAGACACGTGTTTGTTCAGCGAGGTCAGGACTCCTGCCTAGGTGCGAGGGACACATCGGGATTCTCCTGGACTCTTGGCATGGCAATTGGGACGCGTCTCCATGTGAGGGGGGAAACACAGGGTCCCTTTCCACGTGCCACTGGAATCCTGGGACTCCTATCCATTTTCAAGAGGAGTCAGGCATCGTTTCCTTTGGAAGCATTGATCTCCGCGGACCTCTCGAGTTTTCAAAGGATGTGAGGCCTCCGGTCGCGATGAGGCGGAGGACTAGGTCTTTCTCTGTGGTCTCCACAGGGGATTCAGACATCCCTTCGTCTTGGGAGATGCAAGACGAGCCTGCATTCAATTCACTGCAGGGTTATCCGGCCTTACTTCGAGTCAGAGCATCTCGGTGTCCATTCCACTTGAGGCCACAAACTCGGTCCCTCTCACATACCTGTAGCTGAGAGAAGCCTCCTCTTGAGGTGCTTGCGGAAAGTTGGTACTCCTCTTGAGTCGAAGCCAGGGAATAAGCTCTCATCTCGAGTTGATTTGGGGTCCACGGAGCCCTTTCGTGTTGCTCCAGTGACCTCAGGATCCCTCTAGACTTGAGACAGTGATATTGGGTTTTCTCTGGAATGCCATCAGGTAAATCAAGTCTCCTTTCACGTTTGATGTGGAACACGGAATTGCTCTGCACGCAGTGCAGGGGAATCGGGCCTCATCTCTCGGTGAGGGGGAAGTCTCATGGTTTTTCTCGAGTTGCGGCCGGAACCTGGGGTATATTCTCGAGTTACGACGGGGAGGACCCTTCCAGACTCGTGTTTGTTCAGCGACGTCAGGATTCCAGCCTAGGTGCGAGGGACACTTCAGGATTCTCCTCGAGTCTTGGCATGGAAATTGGGACGAGTCTCCACGTGAGGAGGGAGACCCAGGGTCCCTTTCCAGGTGCCACAGGGATCCTGGGACTCCTATCCATTTTCAAGAGGAGTCAGGCATCGTCTCCTTTGGAAGCATTGATCTCCGCGGACATCTCTAGTTTTCAAAGGGTGTGAGGCCTCCGGTCGCGATGAGGCGGAAGACTAGGTCTTTTTCTATGGTCTCCACAGGGGATTCAGACATCCCTTCGTCTTGGGAGATGCAAGACGAGCCTGCATTCAATTCACTGCAGGGATATCCGGCCTTACTTCGAGTCAGAGCATCTTGGTGTCCATTACACTTGAGGCCACAAACTCAGGGTCCCACTCACATACCTGTAGCTGAGAGAAGCCTCCACTTGAAGTGCTTGTGGAAAGTTGGTATTCCTCTTAAGTCGAAGCCAGGGACTAAGCTCTCATTTCGAGTTAATTTGGGGTCCACGGAGCCCTTTCGTGTTGCTCCAGTGACCTCAGAATCCATCTAGACTTGAGACAGTGATCTTGGGTTTTCTCTGGAGTGCCATCTAGGAAATCAAGGCTCCGTTCACGTTTGATGTGGAACACGGAATTGCTCTGCACGCAGTGCAGAGGAATTGGGACTCATTTTGCGACGAGGGGGAAGTCTCATGGTTTTTCTCGAAATGCGGCCGGAACCTGGGGTATATTCTCGAGTTACGTCGGCGAGGGCCCTTCCAGACACGTGTTTGTTCAGCGACGTCAGGATTCCTGCCTAGGTGCGAGGTACACTTCGGGATTCTCCTCGAGTCTTGGCATGGCAATTGGGACGCGTATCCACGTGAGGCGGGAGACCCAGTGTCCCTTTCCACGTGCCACAGGGATCCTGGGACTGCTATCCATTTTCAAAAGGTGTCAGGCATCGCCTCCTTTGGAAGCATTGATCTCCGCAGACCTCTCCAGTTTTCGAAGGATGTGAGGCCTCCGTTCGCGATGAAGCGGAGAACTAGGTCTTTCTCTGTGGTCTCCACAGGGGATTCAGACATCCCTTCGTCTTGGGAGATGGGAGACGAGCCTGCATTCAATTCACTGCAGGGATATGCGGCCTTACTTCGAGTCAGCGCATCTCGGTGTCCATTCCACTTTAGGCCACAAACTCAAGGTCCCTCTCACATACCTGTAGCTGAGAGAAGTCTCCTCTTGAGGTGCTTGTGGAAAGTTGGTATTCCTCTTGAGTCGAAGCCAGGGACTAAGCTCTCATCTCGAGATGATTTGGGCTCCACGGAGCCCTTTCGTGTTGCTACAGTGACCACAGGATCCCTCTAGACTTGAGACAGTGATCTTGGGTTTTCTCTTTAGTGCCATCAAGGAAATCAAGGCTCCTTTCACGTTTGATGTGGAACACGGAATTGCTCTGCACGCAGTGCAGGGGAATCGGGCCTAATCTCACGGCGACGGGGAAGTCTCATGGTTTTTCTCGAGTTGCGGCCGGAACCTGGGGTATATTCTCGAGTTACAACGGTGGGTTCCCTTCCAGACACGTGTTTGTTCAGCGATGTCAGAACTCATGCCTAGGTTCGATGGACACCTCGGTATTCTCCCCGCGGCTTGGCATGGCAATTGGGACTTGTCTCCAGGTGAGGCGGGAGACCCAGTGTCCCTTTCCACGTGCCACAGGGGTCCTGGGCCTCCTAACCATTTACAAGAGGAGTCAGGCATTGTCTCCTTTGGAAGCATTGATCTCTGCGGACCTCTCGCGTTTTCACAGGATGTGAGGCCTCCGGTCGTGATGAGGCGGAGAACTAGGTCTTTCTCTGTGGTCTTCACAGGGGATTCAGACATCCCTTCGTCTTGGGAGGTGCAAGACGCGCCTGCATTCAATTCACGGCAGGGATATCCGGCCTTACTTCGAGTCAGAGCATCTCAGTGTCCATTCCACTTGAGGCCACAAACTGAGGGTCCCTCTCACATACCTGTAGCTGAGAGAAGCCTCCTCTTGAGGTGCTTGTGGAAAGTTGGTATTCCTCTTGAGTCGAAGCCAGGGACTAAGCTCCCATCTCGAGTTCATTGGGGTCCACGGAGCCCTTTCGTGTTGCTCCAGTGACATCAGGATCCCTCTAGACTTGCGACAGTGGTCTTGGGTATTCTCTGGAGTGCCATCAAGGAAATCAAGGCTCCTTTCACGTTTGATGTGGAACACGGAATTGCCGTGCACGCAGTTCAGGGGAATCGGGCCTCATATCATGGCGAGGGGGAAGTCTCATGGTTTTTCTCGAGTTGCGGGTGGAACCTGTGGTTTATTCTCGAGTAACGACGGGGAGGGCCCTTCTAGACACGTGTTAGTTCAGCGACATCAGGACTCCTGCCTAGGTGCGAGGGACACCTCGGGATTCTCCTCGAGTTTTGACATGGCAATTGGGACGCGTCTCCACGTGAGGCGGGACACCCAGGGTCCCTTTCCACGTGCCACAGGGATCCTGGGACTCCTATCCATTTTCAAGAGGAGTCAGCCATCTTCTCCTTTGGAAGCATTGATCTCCGTGGACCTCTCGAGTTTTCAAAGGATGCGAGGCCTCTGGTCGCGATGAGGCGGAGAACTAGGTCTTTCTCTGTGGTCTCCACAGGGGATTCACACATCCCTTCGTCTTGGGAGATGCAAGACGAGCTGGCATTCAATTAACTGCAGGGATATCCGGCCTTACTTCGAGTCAGAGCATCTCGGTGTCCATTCCACTTGAGGCCAAAAACTCAGGGTCCCTCTCACATACCTTTGCTGAGAGAAGCCTCCTCTTGAGGTGCTTCTGGAAAGTTGGTATTCCTCTTGAGTCGAAGCCAGGGAATAAGCTCTCATCTCGAGTTGATTTTGGGTCCACGGACCCCTGTCGTGTTGCTACAGTGACTTCAGGATCCCTCTAGACTTGAAACAGTGATCTTGGGTTTTCTCTGGAGTGCCATCAAGGAAATCAAGGCTCCTTTCACGTTTGATGTGCAACACGGTATTGCTCTGCATGCATTGCAGGGAATCGGGCCTCATCTCGCGGCGAGGGGGAACTCTCATAGTTTTTCTCGAGTTGCGGCCTGAACCTGGGGTATATTCTCGAGTTACGACGGGGAAGTCCCTTCCAGACACGTGTTTGTTCAGCGACGTCAGGACTCCTGCCTTGTTTCGAGGGACACCTCGGGATTCTCCTCGAGTCTTGGCATGGCAATTGGGACGAGTCTCCACATGAGGCCGGAGACCCAGGGTCCCTTTCCACGTGCCACAGGGATCCTGGGACTCCTATCCATTTTCAAGAGGAGTCAGGCATCGTCTCCTTCGGAAGCATTGATCTCCGCGGACCTCTCGAGTTTTCAAAGGATGTGAGGCCTTCAGTCGCGATGAGGCGGAGAATAGGTCTTTCTCTGTTGTCTCCACAGGGGATTCAGACATCCCTTCGTCTTGGGAGATGGAAGACGAGCCTGCATTCAATTCACTGCAGGGATATCCGGCCTTACTTCGAGTCAGAGCATCTCGGTGTCCATTCCACTTGAGGCCACAAACTCAGGGTCCCTCTCACATACCTGTAGCTGAGAGAAGCCTCCTCTTGACGTGCTTGTGGAAAGTTGGTATTCCCCTTGAGTTGAAGCCAGGGACTAAGCTCTCATCTCGAGTTGATTTGGGGTCCACGGAGCCCTTTCTTGTTGCTCCATTGACCTCAGGATCCCTCTATACTTGAGACAGTGATCTTGGGTTTTCTCTGGAGTGCCATCAAGGAAATCAAGTCTCCTTTCACGTTTGATGTGGAACAAGGAATTGCTCTGCACGCAGTGCAGAGGAATTGGGACTCATTTTGCGGCGAGGGGAAGTCTCATGGTTTTTCTCGAAATGCGGCCGGAACCTGGGATATATTCTCGAGTTACGACGGCGAGGGCCCTTCCAGACACGTGTTTGTTCAGCGACGTCAGGATTCCTGCCTAGGTGCGAGGTACACTTCGGGATTCTCCTCGAGTCTTGGCATGGCAATTGGGACGCGTCTCCACGTGAGGCGGGAGACCCAGGGTCCCTTTCCACGTGCCACAGGGATCCTGGGACTGCTATCCATTTTCAAAAGGTGTCAGGCATCGCCTCCTTTGGAAGCATTGATCTCCGCAGACCTCTCCAGTTTTCGAAGGATGTGAGGCCTCCGGTCGCGATGAGGCGGAGAACTAGGTCTTTCTCTGTGGTCTCCACAGGGGATTCAGACATCCCTTCGTCTTGGGAGATGGAAGACGAGCCTGCATTCAATTCACTGCAGGGATATGCGGCCTTACTTCGAGTCAGCGCATCTCGGTGTCCATTCCACTTTAGGCCACAAACTCAAGGTCCCTCTCACATACCTGTACCTGAGAGAAGTCTCCTCTTGAGGTGCTTGTGGAAAGTTGTATTCCTCTTGAGTTGAAGCCAGGGACTTAGCTCTCATCTCGAGTTGATTTGGGCTCCACGGAGCCCTTTCGTGTTGCTACAGTGACCACAGGATCCCTCTAGACTTGAGACAGTGATCTTGGGTTTTCTCTGTAGTGCCATCAAGGAAATCAAGGCTCCTTTCACGTTTGATGTGGAACACGGAATTGCTCTGCACGCAGTGCAGGGGAATCAGGCCTCATCTCACGGCGAGGGGGAAGTCTCATGGTTTTTCTCGAGTTGCGGCCGGAACCTGGGGTATATTCTCGAGTTACGACGGTGGGTTCCCTTCCAGACACGTGTTTGTTCAGCGACGTCAGAACTCATGCCTAGGTTCGATGGACACCTCGGTATTCTCCCCGCGGCTTGGCATGGCAATTGGGACGTGTCTCCAGGTGAGGCGGGAGACCCAGTGTCCCTTTCCACGTGCCACAGGGGTCCTGGGCCTCCTAACCATTTACAAGAGGAGTCAGGCATTGTCTCCTTTGGAAGCATTGATCTCCGCGGACCTCTCGCGTTTTCACAGGTTGTGAGGCCTCCGGTCGTGATGAGGCGGAGAACTAGGTCTTTCTCTGTGGTCTTCACAGGGGATTCAGACATCCCTTCGTCTTGGGAGGTGCAAGATGCGCCTGCATTCAATTCACGGCAGGGATATCCGGCCTTACTTCGAGTCAGAGCATCTCAGTGTCCATTCCACTTGAGGCCACAAACTGAGGGTCCCTCTCACATACCTGTAGCTGAGAGAAGCCTCCTCTTGAGGTGCTTGTGGAAAGTTGGTATTCCTCTTGAGTCGAAGCCAGGGACTAACCTCCCATCTCGAGTTCATTGGGGTCCACGGAACCCTTTCGTGTTGCTCCAGTGACCTCTGGATCCCTTTAGACTTGCGACAGTGGTCTTGGGTATTCTCTGGAGTGCCATCAAGGAAATCAAGGCTCCTTTCACGTTTGATGTGGAACACGGAATTGCCGTGCACGCAGTGCAGGGGAATCGGGCCTCATCTCATGGCGAGGGGGAATTCTCATGGTTTTTCTCGAGTTGCGGGTGGAACCTGTGGTTTATTCTCGAGTAACGACGGGGAGGGCCCTTCTAGACACGTGTTAGTTCAGCGACATCAGGACTATTGCCTAGGTGCGAGGGATACCTCGGGATTCTCCTCGAGTTTTGACATGGGATTTGGGACGCGTCTTCACGTGAGGCGGGACACCCAGGGTGCCTTTCCACGTGCCACAGGGATCCTGGGACTCCTATCCATTTTCAAGAGGAGTCAGCCATCTGCTCCTTTGGAAGCATTGATCTCCGCGGACCTCTCGAGTTTTCAAAGGATGTGAGGCCTCTGCTCGCGATGAGGCGGAGAACTAGGACTTTCTCTGTGGTCTCCACAGGGGATTCACACATCCCTTCGTCTTGGGAGATGCAAGACGAGCTGGCATTCAATTAACTGCAGGGATATCCGGCCTTACTTCGAGTCAGAGCATCTCGGTGTCCATTCCACTTGAGGCCAAAAACTCAGGGTCCCTCTCACATACCTGTAGCTGAGAGAAGCCTCCTCTTGAGGTGCTTCTGGAAAGTTGGTATTCCTCTTGAGTCGAAGCCAGGGAATAAGCTCTCATCTCGAGTTGATTTTGGGTCCACGGAACCCTGTCGTGTTGCTACAGTGACTTCAGGATCCCTCTAGACTTGAGACAGTGATCTTGGGTTTTCTCTGGAGTGCCATCAAGGAAATCAAGGCTCCTTTCACGTTTGATGTGCAACACGGTATTGCTCTGCACGCAGTGCAGGGAAGCGGGCCTCATCTCCCGGCGAGGGGGAACTCTCATGGTTTTTCTCGAGTTGCGGCCTGAACCTGGGGTATATTATCGAGTTACAACGGGGAAGGCCCTTCCAGACACGTGTTTCTTCAGCGACGTCAGGACTCCTGCCTTGTTTCGAGGGACAACTCGGGATTCTCCTCGAGTCTTGGCATGGCAATTGGGACGCTTCTCCACGTGAGGCGGGAGACCCAGGGTCCCTTTCCACGTGCCACAGTGATCCTGGGACTCCTATTCATTTTCAAGAGGAGTCAGGCATCTTCTCCTTTGGAAGCATTGATCTCCGCGGACCTCTCGAGTTTTCAAAGGTTGTGAGGCCTCCGTTCGCGATGAGGCGGAGAACTAGGTCTTTTTCTGTGGTCTCCACAGGGGATTCAGACATCCCTTCGTCTTGGGAGATGCAAGACGAGCCTGCATTCAATTCGCTGCATGAATATCTGGCCTTACTTTGAGTCAGTGCATCTCGGTGTCCATTCCACTTGAGACCACAAACTCAGGGTCCCTCTCACATACCTGTAGCTGAGAGAAGCCTCCTGTTGAGGTGCTTGTGGAAAGTTGGTATTCCTCTTGAGTCGAAGCCAGGGACTAAGCTCTCATCTCGAGTTGATTTGGGGTCCACGGAGCCCTTTCGTGTTGTTCCAGTGACCTCAGGATCCCTCTAGACTTGAGACAGTGATCTTGGGTTTTCTCTGGAGTGCCATCAAGGAAATCAAGGCTCCTTTCACGTTCGATGTGGAATACGGAATTGCTCTGCACGCAGTGCAGGGGAATCAGGCCTCATTTCGGGGCGAGGGGGAAGTCTCATGGTGTTTCTCGATATGCGGCCAGAACCTGGGGTATATTCTCGAGTTACGTCGGGGAGGGCCCTTCCAGACACTTGTATGTTCAGTGACGTCAGGACTCCTGCCTAGGTGCGAGGGACACCACGGGATTCTCCTCCAGTATTGGCACGGCAACTGGGACGCGTCTCCACGTGAAGCGGGAGAACCAGGGTCCCTTTCCACGTGCCACAGGGATCCTGGGACTCCTATCCATTTTCAAGAGGAGTCAGGCATCGTCTCCTTTGGAAGCATTGATCTCCGCAGACCTCTCGAGTTTTCAAAGGATGTGATGCGTCCGGTCGCGATGAGGCGGAGAACTAGGTCTTTGTCTCTGGTCTCCACAGGGGATTCAGATATCCCTTCGTCTTGGGAGATGCAAGATGAGCCTGCATTCAATTCACTGCAGGGATATCCGGCCTTACTTCGAGTCAGAGCATCTCGGTGTCCATTCCACTTGAGGCCACAAATTCCAGGTGCCTCTCACATACCAGTAGCTGAGAGAAGCCTCCTCTTGAGGTGCTTGTGGAAAGTTGTTATTCCTCTTGAGTCGAAGCCAGGGACTAAGCTCTCATCTCGAGTTGATTTGGGGTCCACGGAGCCCTTTCCTGTTGCTACAGTGACCTGAGGATCCCTCTAGACTTGAGACAGTGATCTTGGGTTTTCTCTGGAGTGCCATCAAGGAAATCAAGGCTTTTTTCTCGTTTGATGTGGAACACGGAATTGCTCTGCATGCAGTGCAGGGGAATCGGGCCTCACCTCACGGCGAGTGGGAAGTCTCATGGTTTTTCTCGAGTTGCGGCCGGAACCTGGGGTATATTCTCGACTTAAGACGGGGAGGGCCCTTTCAGACACGTGTTTGTTCAGCGACGTCAGGACTCGGGCCTAGGTGCCAGGGACACCTCGGGATTCTCCTCGAGTCTTGGCATGGCAATTGGGACGCGTCTCAACGTGAGGCGGGAGACCAAGGGTCCCTTTCCACGTGCCACAGGGATCCTGGGACTCCTATCAATTTTCAAGGGACTCAGTAATCGTCTCCTTGGGAAGCATTGATCTCCGCCGACCTCTCGAGTTTTCAAAGGATGTGAGGCCTCCGGTGGCGATGAGGCAGAGAACTAGGTCTTTCTCTGTGGTCTCCACACGGGATTCAGACATCCCTTCGTCATGGGAGATGCAAGACGAGGCTGCATTCAATTCACTGCAGGGATATCCGGCCTTACTTCGAGTCAGAGCATCTCGGTGTCCATTTAACTTGAGGCCACAACCTCAGGGTCCCTCTCACATACATGTAGCTGAGAGAAGCCTCCTCTTGAGGTTCTTGTGGAAAGTTGGTATTCCTCTTGATTCGAAGCCAGGGACTAAGCTCTCATCTTGAGTTGATTTGGGGTCCACGGAGCCCTTTCGTATTGCTACAGTGACCTCAGGATCCCTCTAGACTTGAGACAGTGATCTTGGGTTGTCTCTGGAGGGCCACCAAGTAAATCAAGACTCCTTTCACGTTTGATGTGGAACACGGAATTGCTCTGCACGCAGTGCAGGGGAATCGGGCCTCATCTCGCTGCAAGGCGGATGTCTCATGGTTTTTCTCAAGTTACGGCCGGAACCTCGGGTATATTCTCGAGTTACGACAGTGAGGGCCCTTTCAGACACGTGTTTGTTCAGCGACATCAGGACTCCTGCCTAGGTGTGAAGGACACCTCGGGATTCTCCTCGAGTCTTGGCATGGCAATTGGGACGCGTCTCCACGTGAGGCGGGAGACCCAGGGTCCCTTTCCACGTGCCACAGGGATCCTGGGACTCCTATCCATTTTCAAGAGGAGTCAGGCATCGTCTCCTTCGGAAGCATTGATCTCCGCGGACCTCTCGAGTTTTCAAAGGATGTGAGGCCTCCGGTCGCGGTGAGGCGGAGAACTAGGTCTTTCTCTGTGGTCTCTGCAGGGGATTCAGACATCCCTTCGTCTTGGGAGATGCAAGACAAGCCTGCATTCAATTCACTGCATTGATATCCGGCCTTACTTCGAGTCGGATCATCTCGGTGTCCATTCCACTTGAGGCCACAAACTCAGGGTCCCTCTCACATACCTGTAGCTGAGAGAAGCCTCCTCATGAGGTGCTTGTGGAAAGTTGGTATTCCTCTTGAACCGAAGCCCGGGACTAAGCTCTCATCTCGAGTTGATTTGGGGTCCACGGAGCCCTTTTGTGTTGCTACAGTGACCTCAGGATCCCTCTAGACGTGAGACAGTGATCTTGGGGTTTCTCTGGAGTGCCATCAAGGAAATCAAGGCTCCTTTCACGTTTGACGTGGAACACGGAATTGCTCTGCACGCAGTGAAGGGGAATCGGGCCTCAACTCGCGGTGAGGGGGAAGGCTCATGGTTTTTCTCGAGTTGCGGCTGGAACCAGGGGTATATTCTCGAGTTACGACGGGGAGGGCCCTTCCAGACACGTGTTTCTTCAGCGACGTCAGGACTCCTGCCTAGGTGAGAGGGACACCTCGTGATTCTCCTCGAGTCTTGGCATGGGAATTGGGACGCGTCTCCACGTGAGGCGGGAGACTCAGGGCCCCTTTCCACTTGCTACAGGGATCCTGGGACTCCTATCCATTTTCAAGAGGAGTCAGGCATGGTCTCCTTTGGAAGCATTGATCTCCGCGGACCTCTCGAGTTTTCAAAGGATGTGAGGCCTCCGATCGCGATGAGCCGGAGAACTAGGTCTTTCTCTATGGTCTCCACAGGGGATTCAGACATCCCTTCATCTTCGGAGATGCAAGACGAGTCTGCATTCAATTCACTGCAGGGATATCCGGCCTTACTTTTAGTCAGAGCATCTCGGTGTCCATTCCACTTGAGGCCACAAACTCAGGGTCCCTCTCACATACCTGTAGCTGAGAGAAGAATCCTCTTGAGGTGCTTCTGAAAAGTTGGTATTCCTCTTGAGTCGAAGCCAGGGAATAAGCTCTCATCTCGAGTTGATTTGGGGTTCACAGAGCCTTTTCCTGTTGGTACAGTGACCTCAGGATCCCTCTAGACTTGAGACAGTGATCTTGGGTTTTCTCTGGAGTGCCATAAAGGAAATCAAGGCACCTTTCATGTTTAATGAGGAACACGGAATTGCTCTGCACACAGTGCAGGGGAATCGGGCCTCATCTCGCGGCGAGGGGGAAGTCTCATGGTTTTTCTCGAGTTGCGGCCGGAACCTGGGGTATATTCTCGAGTTACGACGGGAAGGGCCCTTCCAGACACGTGTTTCTTCAGTGACGTCAGGACTCCTGCCTAGGTGCGAGGGACACCTCGAGATTCTCCTCGAGTCTTGGCATGGGAATTGGGACGCGTATCCACGTGAGGCGGGAGACTCAGGACCCCTTTCCACGTGCTACAGGGATCCTGGGACTCCTATTCATTTTCAAGAGGAGTCAGGCATCGTCTCTTTTGGAAGCATTGATCTCCTCGGACCTCTCGAGTTTTCAAAGAATGTGAGGCCTCCGGTCGCGATGAGGCGGAGAACTAGGTCTTTCTCTGTGGTCTCCACAGGGGATTCAGACATCCCTTCGTCTTGGGAGATGCAAGACGAGCCTGCATTCAATTCACTGCAGGGATATCCGGCCTTAATTCGAGTCAGAGCATCTCGGTGTCCATTCCACTTGAGGCCACAAACCAGGGTCCCTCTCACATACCTGTAGCTGAGAGAAGCCTCCTCTTGAGGTGCTTGTGGAAAGTTGGTATTCCTCTTGAGTCGAAGACAGGAACGAAGCTCTCATCTCGAGTTGATTTGGGGTCCACGGAGACCTTTCGTGTTGCTACAGTGACCTCAGGTTCCCTCTAGACTTGAGACAGTGATCTTGGGGTTTCTCTGGAGTGCCATCAAGGAAATCAAGGCTCCTTTCACGATTGATGTGGAACACGGAATTGCTCTGCACGCAGTGCAGGGGAATCGGGCCTCATCTAGCGGCGAGGGGGAAGGCTCATGGTTTTTCTCGAGTTGCGGCCGGAACCTGGGGTATAATCTCGAGTTACGACGGGGAGGGCCCTTCCATACACGTGTTTGTTCAGCGAAGTCAGGACTCCTGCCTAGGTGCGAGGGGCACCTCGGGATTCTCCTCGAGTCTTGGCATGGCAATTGGGACGCGTCTCCATGTGAGGCGGGAGACTCAGGGTCCCTTTCCACGTGCCACAGGGATCCTTGGACTCCTATCCATTTTCAACAGGAGTCAGGCATCGTCTCCTTTGGAAGCATTGATCTCCGCGGACCACTCGAGTTTTCAAAGGATGTGAGGCCTCCGGTCGCGATGAGGTGGAGAACTAGGTCTTTCTCTATGGTCTCCACCGGGGATTTAGACATCCCTTCGTCTCGGGAGATGCAAGAGGAGCCTGCATTCAATTCACTGCAGGGATATCCAGCCTTACTTGGAGTCAGAGCATCTCGGTGTCCATTCCACTAGAGGCCACACACTCAGGGTCCCTCTCACATACCTTTAGCTGCGAGAAGCCTCCTCTTGACGTGCTTGTCGAAAGTTGGTATTCCGCTTGAGTCAAAGCCAGGGACGAACCTCTCATCTCGAGTTACGACGTGTTTCACACGTGATTCCTACGTGACGCACACGTGATTCACACGTGATTTCCACGTATTGCACATGTGACTCACACGTGAATCCCACGAGAGGCACACGTGAGTGACACGTGATTTCCACGTGATGCACACGTGATTCACACTTGATTCCGACGTGATGCATACGTGACTCACACGTGATACCCACTTGATGCACACTTGCTTCCCACATGATTCCCACGTGATGCACACGTGATTCACACGTGACCTACACGTGACTGACACGTGATCCCCACGTGACGCACACGTGTTTCACATTGATACCACGTGATGCACACGTGACTGACACGTGATTCCCACGTGAGGCACAAGTGACTCGCATGTGATTCCCACGTGATGCACACGTGACTGACACGTGATTGCCATGTGAAACACACGTGATGCACACGTGGTTCCCACGTGACTTACACGTGACTCACACGTGATTCCCACGTGATGCACACGTGACTGACATGTGATTGCCACGTGACACACACGTGATTCACACGTGACGCACACGTGTTTCACACGTGATTCCCACGTGACGCACACAGGCTCTTCATGTTTTCAACACTGTTTCATGCTACTCCTATTTTTCAGACCGTTTTATGCCTCTCTCACTTTTGACACCGTTTGAAGCTCTTCATATTTTTTACACCTTTTGAAGCTCTTCATATTTTTCACACGTTTTCAGGCTCTTCATGATTTTCCACACCGTTTCATGTTCCTCCTATTTTTCAGACCGTTTCATGCTCCTCATATTTTTCACACCTTTTGTAGCTCTTCATATTTTTCACACCTTTTCACGCTCTTCATGTTTTCCTACACCGCTTCATGCTCCTCCTATTTTTCAGTCTGTTTCATGCTTCTCATACATTTAACACCTTTTGAAGCTCTTCATATTTTTCACTACTTTTCAGGCTCTTCATGTTTTTGAAAACAGCTTCATGCTCCTCCTATTTTTCAGACCGTTTTATGCTCCTCATATTTTTCACACCTTTTGTAGCTCTTCATATTTTTCACACCTTTTCTGGCTATTCATGTTCTTCAACACCGCTTCATGATTCTCCTATTTTTCAGACCGTTTCATGCTCCTCATATATTTGACACCTTTTGAAGCTATTCGTATATTTCACACCTTTTCAGGCTCTTCATGTTTTTCAATACCTCTTCATGCTTCTCGTATTTTTCAGACCGTTTCATGCTCCTCATATTTTTGACACCTTTTGAAGCTCTTCATATATTTCACACCTTTTCAGGCTCTTCATTTTTTTCAACACCGCTTCATGCTCCTCCTATTTTTCAGACCGATTAATGCTCCTCATATTTTTCACACCTTTTCAAGCTCTTCATATTTTTCACATCTTTTCAGACTCTTCATATTTTTCAACACCGCTTCAAGCTCCTCCTATGTTTCACACCGTTTCATGCTCCTCATCGTTTTCGCACCTTTTCAAGCTTTTCATATTTTTCACACCTTTTCACGCTCTTCATGTTTTTCTACACCGCTTCATTCTCCTCATGTTTTTCAGACCGTTTCAAGCTCCTCATGTATTTCACAAATTTTGAAGCCCTTCATATTTTTCACACATTTTCAGGCTCTTCATGTTTTTCAACACCGCTTCATGATCCGTCTATTTTTCAGACCGTTTCTTGCTCCTCATAATTTTCACACCTTTTGAAGCTCTTCATATTTTTCACACCTTTTCAGGCTCTTCATGTTTTTGAACATTGGTTCATGCTCCTCCTATTTTGCAGACCGATTCATCATCTCATGTATTTCACACCTTTTGAAGCTCTTCATATTTTTCACACCTTTTCAGGCTCTTCATGTTTTTCAACACCACTTCATGCTCCTCCTATTTTTCAGACCGTTTCATGTTCCTCATATTTTTGACACCTTTTGAAGCTCTTGATATTTTTCAGACATTTTCAGACTCTTCATGTTTTTCAACAACGCTTCATGCTCCTCCTATTTTTCAGACCGTTTCATGCTCCTCATGTTTTTACACCTTTTGAAGCTTTTCATATTTTTCACACTTTTTCAGGCTCTTCATGTTGTTAAACACCGCCTCATGCTCCTCCTATTTCTCAGACCGTTTCATGCTCCTCATGTATTTCAAACCTTTTGAAGCTCTTCATATTTTTCACACCTTTTCAGGCTCCTCATGTTTTTCAACACCACTTCATGCTCCTCCTATTTTTCAGACCGTTTCATGCTCCTCATATTTTTGACACCTTTTGAAGCTCTTCATAATTTTCACACCTTTTCAGACTCTTCATGTTTTTCACACCGCTTCATGCTCCTCCTTTTTTTCAGACCGTTTCATGCTCATCTCATTTTGTAACCTTTTGAAGCTCTTCATATTTTTCACACCTTTTGAAGCTCTTCATATTTTTCACACCTTCTCAGGCTCTTCCATTTTTTCAACACGGCTTCATGCTCCTCCTATTTTTGAGAACTTTTCATGCTCCTCATATTTTTGACACCTTTTGAAGCTCTTCATATTTTTCACATATTTTGAAGCTCTTCATATTTTTTAAACCTTTTCTGGCTCTTCATGTTTTTCAACAAAGCTTCATTCTCCTACTATTTTTCAGACCGTTTCATGCTCCTCATATTTTTGACACCTTTTGAACCTCTTCATATATTTCACACCTTTTCAGGCTCTTCATATTTTTCAACACCGTTTCATGCTACTTCTATTTTTCAGACCGTTTCATGCTCCTCATATTTTTCACATCTTTTGAAGCTCTTCATATTTTTCACACATTTTCAGTCTCTTCAAGTTTTTGAACACCATTTCATGCTCCTCCTTTTTTTCAGGCCGTTTCATGCTCCTCATATTTTTGACACCTTTTGAAACTCTTCATATTTTTCACATCTTTTCAGGATCTTCATGTTTTTCAACACCACTTCATGCTCCTCCTATTTTTCAGGCCATTTCATGCTCCTCATATTTTTGACACCTTTTGAAGCTCTTCATATTTTGCACACCTTTTCAGCCTCTTCATATTTTTCAACACAACTTCATGCTCCTCCTATTTTTCAGACCGTTTCATGCTCCTCGTATTTTTGACACCTTTTAAGCTCTTCATATTTTTCAGACATTTCATGCTCTTCATGTTTTTGAACACCTTTTTAAGCTCTTCATATTTTGCACACCTTCTCAGGCTCTTCATGTTTTTGAACACCTTTTCAAGCTCCTCATACTTTTGACACCTTTTGAAGCTCTTCATAGTTTTCACACCTTTTAAGGCTCTTCATATTTTTGAACACCTTTTCAAGCTCCTCATACTTTTGACACCTATTGAAGCTCTTCATATATTTCACACCTACTCAGGCTCTTCATGTTTTTGAACACCTTTTCAAGCTCCTCATACTTTTGACACCTATTGAAGCTCTTCATAGTTTTCACACCTTCTCAGGCTCTTCATGTTTTTGAACACCTTTTCAAGCTCCTCATACTTTTGACACCTTTTGAAGTTCTTCATAGTTTTCACACCTTCTCTGGCTCTTCATGTTTTTGAACACCTTTTCAAGCTCCTCATACTTTTGACACCTTTTGAAGCTCTTCATAGTTTTCTCTCTTTTCAGGCTCTTCATGTTTTTCAACACCGTTTCATGCTCCTCCTGTTTTTCAGACCGTTTCATGCTCCTCATATTTTTGACACCTTTTGAAGCTCTTCATATATTTCACTCTTTTCAGGCTCTTCATATTTTTCAACACCACTTCATGCTCCTCGTATTTTTCACACCTTTTGAAGCTCTTCGTATATTTCACACCTTTTCAAGCTCTACATGTTTTTGAACACCACTTCATGCTCCTCATATTTTTCACACCTTTTGAAGCTCTTCATATTTTTCACACCTTTTGAAGCTCTTCATATTTTTCACACATTTTCAGGCTCTTCATGTTTTTCAACACCTTTCATGCTCCTCCTATTTTTCACACCGTTTCATGCTCCTCCTATTTTTCACACCGTTTCATGCTCCTCATTTTTTTCAAACCTTTTGAAGCTCTTCATATTTTTCAAACGTTTTCAGTCTCTTTATATTTTTGAACACCATTTCATGCTCCTCCTATTTTTCAGACCGTTTCATGCTCCTCATATTTTTGACACCTTTTGAACCTCTTTATATATTTCACACCTTTTCAGGCTCTTCATATTTTTCAACACCGTTTCATGCTCCTCCTATTTTTCACACCGTTTCATGCTCCTCATATTTTTCACATCTTTTGAAGCTCTTCATATTTTTCACACATTTTCAGCCTCTTCAAGTTTTTGAACACCATTTCATGCTCCTCCTTTTTTTCAGTCCGTTTCATGCTCTTCATATTTTTGACACCTTTTGAAACTCTTCATATTTTTCACACCTTTTCAGGCTCTTCATGGTTTTCAACACCACTTCATGCTCCTCCTATTTTTCAGGCCATTTCATGCTCCTCCTATTTTTGACACATTTTGAAGGTCTTCATATTTTTCACACCTTTTCATGCTCGTCATGTTTTTCAACACAGTTTCACACTCCTCATATTTTTGACACGTTTTGAAGCTCTTCATATATTTCACACATTTTCAGGCTCTTCATGTTTTTCAACATCGCTTCATTCTCCTCCTATTTTTCAGACCTTTTCATGCTCCTCACATTTTTGACTCCTTTTGTAGCTCTTCATATTTTTGACACCTTTTCATGCTCTTCATGTTTTTCAACACCGTTTCATGCTCCTCCTATATTTCAGACCGCTTCATGCTCCTCATATTTTTCACACATTTTGAAGCTCTTCATATTTTTCACACCTTTACAGACTCTTCATGTTTTTCAACACCGTTTCATGCTCCTCCTATTTTTCAGACCGTTTCATGCTCCTCATATTTTTGACACATTTTGAACCTCTTCATAGTCTCACATCTTTTCAGGCTCTTCATGTTTTTCATAACCGTTTCATGCTCCTGTTTTGCAGACCATTTCATGCCTCTCATATATTTGACAACCTTTGGAGCTCTTCATATTTTTCTCAAATTTTGAAGCTCTTCATATTGTTCACACCTTTTCAGGCTCTTTATATTGTTCAACACCTTTCATGCTCCTCCTATTTTTCATACCGTTTCATGCTCCTCATATATTTGACACCTTTTGAAGCTCTTCATATATTTCACACATTTTGAAGCGATTCATATATTTCACACTTTTTCTGGCTCTTCATGTTTTTGAACACCACTTCATGCTCCTCCAATTTTTGAGACCGTTTCATGCTCCTCATATTTTTGACACGTTTTGAAGCTCTTCATATTTTTCACACCTTTTCAGGCTCTTCATGTTTTTGAACACTGTTTCATGCTCCTCCTATTTTTCAGACCGTTTAATGCTCGTGATATTTTTTACACCGATTGGAGCTCTTCATATATTTAACACCTTTTCAGGCTCTTCATGTTTTTCAACACTACTTCATGCTCCTCCTATTGTTCAGACCGTCTTTTGCTCCTCTTATTTTTGACACCTTTTGAAGCTCTTCATATTTTTCACACCTTTTCAGGCTCTTCATGTTTTTGAACACTGTTTCATGCTCCTCCTATTTTTCAGACCGTTTAATGCTCGTGATATTTTTTACACCGATTGGAGCTCTTCATATATTTAACACCTTTTCAGGCTCTTCATGTTTTTCAACACTACTTCATGCTCCTCCTATTGTTCAGACCGTCTTTTGCTCCTGTTATTTTTGACACCTTTTGAAGCTCTTCATATTTTTCACACCTTTTCAGGCTCTTCATGTTTTTGAACACTGTTTCATGCTCCTCCTATTTTTCAGACCGTTTCATTCTCCTCATATTTTGACACCTTTTGAAGCTCTTCATATTTTTCACACCTTTTCAGGCTCTTCCATTTTTGCAACACCGCTTCATGCTCCTCCTATTTTTCAGACCGTTTCATGCTCCTCATATTTTGACACCTTTTGAAGCTCTTCATATTTTTCACACCTTTTCAAGCTCTTGTAATTTTTCAACAACGCTCCATGTGCCTCCTATTTTTCAGACTTTTTCATGCTCCTCATATTTTTGACTCCTTTTGAAACTCTTCATATTTTTCACACCTTTCCATGCTCTTCATGTTTTTCAACACCGTTTCATCCTCCTCCTATTTTCAGACTGTTTCATTCTCCTCATACGTTTGACACATTTTGAAGCTCTTCATATATTTCACACCTTTTCAGGCTCTTCATGTTTTTGAACACCGCTTCATGCTCCTCCTATTTTTCACACCTTTTGAAGTTCTTCGTATATTTCACACCTTTTCAAGCTCTTCATGTTTTTGAACACCACTTCATGCTCCTCATATTTTCACACCTTTTGAAGCTCTTCATAATTTTCACACATTTTCAGGCTCTTCATGTTTTTCAACACCGCTTCATGATCCGTCTATTTTTCAGACCGTTTCTTGCTCCTCATAATTTTCACACCTTTTGAAGCTCTTCATATTTTTCACACCTTTTCAGGCTCTTCATGTTTTTGAACATTGGTTCATGCTCCTCCTATTTTGCAGACCGATTCATCATCTCATATATTTCACACCTTTTGAAGCTCTTCATATTTTTCACACCTTTTCAGGCTCTTCATGTTTTTCAACACCACTTCATGCTCCTCCTATTTTTCAGACCGTTTCATGTTCCTCATATTTTTGACACCTTTTGAAGCTCTTGATATTTTTCAGACATTTTCAGACTCTTCATGTTTTTCAACAACGCTTCATGCTCCTCCTATTTTTCAGACCGTTTCATGCTCCTCATGTTTTTACACCTTTTGAAGCTTTTCATATTTTTCACACTTTTTCAGGCTCTTCATGTTGTTAAACACCGCCTCATGCTCCTCCTATTTCTCAGACCGTTTCATGCTCCTCATGTATTTCAAACCTTTTGAAGCTCTTCATATTTTTCACACCTTTTCAGGCTCCTCATGTTTTTCAACACCACTTCATGCTCCTCCTATTTTTCAGACCGTTTCATGCTCCTCATATTTTTGACACCTTTTGAAGCTCTTCATAATTTTCACACCTTTTCAGACTCTTCATGTTTTTCACACCGCTTCATGCTCCTCCTTTTTTTCAGACCGTTTCATGCTCATCTCATTTTGTAACCTTTTGAAGCTCTTCATATTTTTCACACCTTTTGAAGCTCTTCATATTTTTCACACCTTCTCAGGCTCTTCCATTTTTTCAACACGGCTTCATGCTCCTCCTATTTTTGAGAACTTTTCATGCTCCTCATATTTTTGACACCTTTTGAAGCTCTTCATATTTTTCACATATTTTGAAGCTCTTCATATTTTTTAAACCTTTTCTGGCTCTTCATGTTTTTCAACAAAGCTTCATTCTCCTACTATTTTTCAGACCGTTTCATGCTCCTCATATTTTTGACACCTTTTGAACCTCTTCATATATTTCACACCTTTTCAGGCTCTTCATATTTTTCAACACCGTTTCATGCTACTTCTATTTTTCAGACCGTTTCATGCTCCTCATATTTTTCACATCTTTTGAAGCTCTTCATATTTTTCACACATTTTCAGTCTCTTCAAGTTTTTGAACACCATTTCATGCTCCTCCTTTTTTTCAGGCCGTTTCATGCTCCTCATATTTTTGACACCTTTTGAAACTCTTCATATTTTTCACATCTTTTCAGGATCTTCATGTTTTTCAACACCACTTCATGCTCCTCCTATTTTTCAGGCCATTTCATGCTCCTCATATTTTTGACACCTTTTGAAGCTCTTCATATTTTGCACACCTTTTCAGCCTCTTCATATTTTTCAACACAACTTCATGCTCCTCCTATTTTTCAGACCGTTTCATGCTCCTCGTATTTTTGACACCTTTTAAGCTCTTCATATTTTTCAGACATTTCATGCTCTTCATGTTTTTGAACACCTTTTTAAGCTCTTCATATTTTGCACACCTTCTCAGGCTCTTCATGTTTTTGAACACCTTTTCAAGCTCCTCATACTTTTGACACCTTTTGAAGCTCTTCATAGTTTTCACACCTTTTAAGGCTCTTCATATTTTTGAACACCTTTTCAAGCTCCTCATACTTTTGACACCTATTGAAGCTCTTCATATATTTCACACCTACTCAGGCTCTTCATGTTTTTGAACACCTTTTCAAGCTCCTCATACTTTTGACACCTATTGAAGCTCTTCATAGTTTTCACACCTTCTCAGGCTCTTCATGTTTTTGAACACCTTTTCAAGCTCCTCATACTTTTGACACCTTTTGAAGTTCTTCATAGTTTTCACACCTTCTCTGGCTCTTCATGTTTTTGAACACCTTTTCAAGCTCCTCATACTTTTGACACCTTTTGAAGCTCTTCATAGTTTTCTCTCTTTTCAGGCTCTTCATGTTTTTCAACACCGTTTCATGCTCCTCCTGTTTTTCAGACCGTTTCATGCTCCTCATATTTTTGACACCTTTTGAAGCTCTTCATATATTTCACTCTTTTCAGGCTCTTCATATTTTTCAACACCACTTCATGCTCCTCGTATTTTTCACACCTTTTGAAGCTCTTCGTATATTTCACACCTTTTCAAGCTCTACATGTTTTTGAACACCACTTCATGCTCCTCATATTTTTCACACCTTTTGAAGCTCTTCATATTTTTCACACCTTTTGAAGCTCTTCATATTTTTCACACATTTTCAGGCTCTTCATGTTTTTCAACACCTTTCATGCTCCTCCTATTTTTCACACCGTTTCATGCTCCTCCTATTTTTCACACCGTTTCATGCTCCTCATTTTTTTCAAACCTTTTGAAGCTCTTCATATTTTTCAAACGTTTTCAGTCTCTTTATATTTTTGAACACCATTTCATGCTCCTCCTATTTTTCAGACCGTTTCATGCTCCTCATATTTTTGACACCTTTTGAACCTCTTTATATATTTCACACCTTTTCAGGCTCTTCATATTTTTCAACACCGTTTCATGCTCCTCCTATTTTTCACACCGTTTCATGCTCCTCATATTTTTCACATCTTTTGAAGCTCTTCATATTTTTCACACATTTTCAGCCTCTTCAAGTTTTTGAACACCATTTCATGCTCCTCCTTTTTTTCAGTCCGTTTCATGCTCTTCATATTTTTGACACCTTTTGAAACTCTTCATATTTTTCACACCTTTTCAGGCTCTTCATGGTTTTCAACACCACTTCATGCTCCTCCTATTTTTCAGGCCATTTCATGCTCCTCCTATTTTTGACACATTTTGAAGGTCTTCATATTTTTCACACCTTTTCATGCTCGTCATGTTTTTCAACACAGTTTCACACTCCTCATATTTTTGACACGTTTTGAAGCTCTTCATATATTTCACACATTTTCAGGCTCTTCATGTTTTTCAACATCGCTTCATTCTCCTCCTATTTTTCAGACCTTTTCATGCTCCTCACATTTTTGACTCCTTTTGTAGCTCTTCATATTTTTGACACCTTTTCATGCTCTTCATGTTTTTCAACACCGTTTCATGCTCCTCCTATATTTCAGACCGCTTCATGCTCCTCATATTTTTCACACATTTTGAAGCTCTTCATATTTTTCACACCTTTACAGACTCTTCATGTTTTTCAACACCGTTTCATGCTCCTCCTATTTTTCAGACCGTTTCATGCTCCTCATATTTTTGACACATTTTGAACCTCTTCATAGTCTCACATCTTTTCAGGCTCTTCATGTTTTTCATAACCGTTTCATGCTCCTGTTTTGCAGACCATTTCATGCCTCTCATATATTTGACAACCTTTGGAGCTCTTCATATTTTTCTCAAATTTTGAAGCTCTTCATATTGTTCACACCTTTTCAGGCTCTTTATATTGTTCAACACCTTTCATGCTCCTCCTATTTTTCATACCGTTTCATGCTCCTCATATATTTGACACCTTTTGAAGCTCTTCATATATTTCACACATTTTGAAGCGATTCATATATTTCACACTTTTTCTGGCTCTTCATGTTTTTGAACACCACTTCATGCTCCTCCAATTTTTGAGACCGTTTCATGCTCCTCATATTTTTGACACGTTTTGAAGCTCTTCATATTTTTCACACCTTTTCAGGCTCTTCATGTTTTTGAACACTGTTTCATGCTCCTCCTATTTTTCAGACCGTTTAATGCTCGTGATATTTTTTACACCGATTGGAGCTCTTCATATATTTAACACCTTTTCAGGCTCTTCATGTTTTTCAACACTACTTCATGCTCCTCCTATTGTTCAGACCGTCTTTTGCTCCTGTTATTTTTGACACCTTTTGAAGCTCTTCATATTTTTCACACCTTTTCAGGCTCTTCATGTTTTTGAACACTGTTTCATGCTCCTCCTATTTTTCAGACCGTTTCATTCTCCTCATATTTTGACACCTTTTGAAGCTCTTCATATTTTTCACACCTTTTCAGGCTCTTCCATTTTTGCAACACCGCTTCATGCTCCTCCTATTTTTCAGACCGTTTCATGCTCCTCATATTTTGACACCTTTTGAAGCTCTTCATATTTTTCACACCTTTTCAAGCTCTTGTAATTTTTCAACAACGCTCCATGTGCCTCCTATTTTTCAGACTTTTTCATGCTCCTCATATTTTTGACTCCTTTTGAAACTCTTCATATTTTTCACACCTTTCCATGCTCTTCATGTTTTTCAACACCGTTTCATCCTCCTCCTATTTTCAGACTGTTTCATTCTCCTCATACGTTTGACACATTTTGAAGCTCTTCATATATTTCACACCTTTTCAGGCTCTTCATGTTTTTGAACACCGCTTCATGCTCCTCCTATTTTTCACACCTTTTGAAGTTCTTCGTATATTTCACACCTTTTCAAGCTCTTCATGTTTTTGAACACCACTTCATGCTCCTCATATTTTCACACCTTTTGAAGCTCTTCATAATTTTCACACATTTTCAGGCTCTTCATGTTTTTCAACACCGCTTCATGATCCGTCTATTTTTCAGACCGTTTCTTGCTCCTCATAATTTTCACACCTTTTGAAGCTCTTCATATTTTTCACACCTTTTCAGGCTCTTCATGTTTTTGAACATTGGTTCATGCTCCTCCTATTTTGCAGACCGATTCATCATCTCATATATTTCACACCTTTTGAAGCTCTTCATATTTTTCACACCTTTTCAGGCTCTTCATGTTTTTCAACACCACTTCATGCTCCTCCTATTTTTCAGACCGTTTCATGTTCCTCATATTTTTGACACCTTTTGAAGCTCTTGATATTTTTCAGACATTTTCAGACTCTTCATGTTTTTCAACAACGCTTCATGCTCCTCCTATTTTTCAGACCGTTTCATGCTCCTCATGTTTTTACACCTTTTGAAGCTTTTCATATTTTTCACACTTTTTCAGGCTCTTCATGTTGTTAAACACCGCCTCATGCTCCTCCTATTTCTCAGACCGTTTCATGCTCCTCATGTATTTCAAACCTTTTGAAGCTCTTCATATTTTTCACACCTTTTCAGGCTCCTCATGTTTTTCAACACCACTTCATGCTCCTCCTATTTTTCAGACCGTTTCATGCTCCTCATATTTTTGACACCTTTTGAAGCTCTTCATAATTTTCACACCTTTTCAGACTCTTCATGTTTTTCACACCGCTTCATGCTCCTCCTTTTTTTCAGACCGTTTCATGCTCATCTCATTTTGTAACCTTTTGAAGCTCTTCATATTTTTCACACCTTTTGAAGCTCTTCATATTTTTCACACCTTCTCAGGCTCTTCCATTTTTTCAACACGGCTTCATGCTCCTCCTATTTTTGAGAACTTTTCATGCTCCTCATATTTTTGACACCTTTTGAAGCTCTTCATATTTTTCACATATTTTGAAGCTCTTCATATTTTTTAAACCTTTTCTGGCTCTTCATGTTTTTCAACAAAGCTTCATTCTCCTACTATTTTTCAGACCGTTTCATGCTCCTCATATTTTTGACACCTTTTGAACCTCTTCATATATTTCACACCTTTTCAGGCTCTTCATATTTTTCAACACCGTTTCATGCTACTTCTATTTTTCAGACCGTTTCATGCTCCTCATATTTTTCACATCTTTTGAAGCTCTTCATATTTTTCACACATTTTCAGTCTCTTCAAGTTTTTGAACACCATTTCATGCTCCTCCTTTTTTTCAGGCCGTTTCATGCTCCTCATATTTTTGACACCTTTTGAAACTCTTCATATTTTTCACATCTTTTCAGGATCTTCATGTTTTTCAACACCACTTCATGCTCCTCCTATTTTTCAGGCCATTTCATGCTCCTCATATTTTTGACACCTTTTGAAGCTCTTCATATTTTGCACACCTTTTCAGCCTCTTCATATTTTTCAACACAACTTCATGCTCCTCCTATTTTTCAGACCGTTTCATGCTCCTCGTATTTTTGACACCTTTTAAGCTCTTCATATTTTTCAGACATTTCATGCTCTTCATGTTTTTGAACACCTTTTTAAGCTCTTCATATTTTGCACACCTTCTCAGGCTCTTCATGTTTTTGAACACCTTTTCAAGCTCCTCATACTTTTGACACCTTTTGAAGCTCTTCATAGTTTTCACACCTTTTAAGGCTCTTCATATTTTTGAACACCTTTTCAAGCTCCTCATACTTTTGACACCTATTGAAGCTCTTCATATATTTCACACCTACTCAGGCTCTTCATGTTTTTGAACACCTTTTCAAGCTCCTCATACTTTTGACACCTATTGAAGCTCTTCATAGTTTTCACACCTTCTCAGGCTCTTCATGTTTTTGAACACCTTTTCAAGCTCCTCATACTTTTGACACCTTTTGAAGTTCTTCATAGTTTTCACACCTTCTCTGGCTCTTCATGTTTTTGAACACCTTTTCAAGCTCCTCATACTTTTGACACCTTTTGAAGCTCTTCATAGTTTTCTCTCTTTTCAGGCTCTTCATGTTTTTCAACACCGTTTCATGCTCCTCCTGTTTTTCAGACCGTTTCATGCTCCTCATATTTTTGACACCTTTTGAAGCTCTTCATATATTTCACTCTTTTCAGGCTCTTCATATTTTTCAACACCACTTCATGCTCCTCGTATTTTTCACACCTTTTGAAGCTCTTCGTATATTTCACACCTTTTCAAGCTCTACATGTTTTTGAACACCACTTCATGCTCCTCATATTTTTCACACCTTTTGAAGCTCTTCATATTTTTCACACCTTTTGAAGCTCTTCATATTTTTCACACATTTTCAGGCTCTTCATGTTTTTCAACACCTTTCATGCTCCTCCTATTTTTCACACCGTTTCATGCTCCTCCTATTTTTCACACCGTTTCATGCTCCTCATTTTTTTCAAACCTTTTGAAGCTCTTCATATTTTTCAAACGTTTTCAGTCTCTTTATATTTTTGAACACCATTTCATGTTCCTCCTATTTTTCAGACCGTTTCATGCTCCTCATATTTTTGACACCTTTTGAACCTCTTTATATATTTCACACCTTTTCAGGCTCTTCATATTTTTCAACACCGTTTCATGCTACTTCTATTTTTCAGACCGTTTCATGCTCCTCATATTTTTCACATCTTTTGAAGCTCTTCATATTTTTCACACATTTTCAGCCTCTTCAAGTTTTTGAACACCATTTCATGCTCCTCCTTTTTTTCAGTCCGTTTCATGCTCTTCATATTTTTGACACCTTTTGAAACTCTTCATATTTTTCACACCTTTTCAGGCTCTTCATGGTTTTCAACACCACTTCATGCTCCTCCTATTTTTCAGGCCATTTCATGCTCCTCCTATTTTTGACACATTTTGAAGGTCTTCATATTTTTCACACCTTTTCATGCTCGTCATGTTTTTCAACACAGTTTCACACTCCTCATATTTTTGACACGTTTTGAAGCTCTTCATATATTTCACACATTTTCAGGCTCTTCATGTTTTTCAACATCGCTTCATTCTCCTCCTATTTTTCAGACCTTTTCATGCTCCTCACATTTTTGACTCCTTTTGTAGCTCTTCATATTTTTGACACCTTTTCATGCTCTTCATGTTTTTCAACACCGTTTCATGCTCCTCCTATATTTCAGACCGCTTCATGCTCCTCATATTTTTCACACATTTTGAAGCTCTTCATATTTTTCACACCTTTACAGACTCTTCATGTTTTTCAACACCGTTTCATGCTCCTCCTATTTTTCAGACCGTTTCATGCTCCTCATATTTTTGACACATTTTGAACCTCTTCATAGTCTCACATCTTTTCAGGCTCTTCATGTTTTTCATAACCGTTTCATGCTCCTGTTTTGCAGACCATTTCATGCCTCTCATATATTTGACAACCTTTGGAGCTCTTCATATTTTTCTCAAATTTTGAAGCTCTTCATATTGTTCACACCTTTTCAGGCTCTTTATATTGTTCAACACCTTTCATGCTCCTCCTATTTTTCATACCGTTTCATGCTCCTCATATATTTGACACCTTTTGAAGCTCTTCATATATTTCACACATTTTGAAGCGATTCATATATTTCACACTTTTTCTGGCTCTTCATGTTTTTGAACACCACTTCATGCTCCTCCAATTTTTGAGACCGTTTCATGCTCCTCATATTTTTGACACGTTTTGAAGCTCTTCATATTTTTCACACCTTTTCAGGCTCTTCATGTTTTTGAACACTGTTTCATGCTCCTCCTATTTTTCAGACCGTTTAATGCTCGTGATATTTTTTACACCGATTGGAGCTCTTCATATATTTAACACCTTTTCAGGCTCTTCATGTTTTTCAACACTACTTCATGCTCCTCCTATTGTTCAGACCGTCTTTTGCTCCTCTTATTTTTGACACCTTTTGAAGCTCTTCATATTTTTCACACCTTTTCAGGCTCTTCATGTTTTTGAACACTGTTTCATGCTCCTCCTATTTTTCAGACCGTTTCATTCTCCTCATATTTTGACACCTTTTGAAGCTCTTCATATTTTTCACACCTTTTCAGGCTCTTCCATTTTTGCAACACCGCTTCATGCTCCTCCTATTTTTCAGACCGTTTCATGCTCCTCATATTTTGACACCTTTTGAAGCTCTTCATATTTTTCACACCTTTTCAAGCTCTTGTAATTTTTCAACAACGCTCCATGTGCCTCCTATTTTTCAGACTTTTTCATGCTCCTCATATTTTTGACTCCTTTTGAAACTCTTCATATTTTTCACACCTTTCCATGCTCTTCATGTTTTTCAACACCGTTTCATCCTCCTCCTATTTTCAGACTGTTTCATTCTCCTCATACGTTTGACACATTTTGAAGCTCTTCATATATTTCACACCTTTTCAGGCTCTTCATGTTTTTGAACACCGCTTCATGCTCCTCCTATTTTTCACACCTTTTGAAGTTCTTCGTATATTTCACACCTTTTCAAGCTCTTCATGTTTTTGAACACCACTTCATGCTCCTCATATTTTCACACCTTTTGAAGCTCTTCATAATTTTCACACATTTTCAGGCTCTTCATGTTTTTGAACATCGTTTCATGATCCTCCTATATTTCAGACCGTTTCTTGCTCCTCATATTTTTGACTCCTTTGGAAACTCTTCATATTTTTCACAGCTTTTCAGGCTCTTCATGTTTTTGAACACCGTTTCATGCTCCTCATATTTTCAAACCGTTTCTTGCTCCTCTAATTTTGACACGTTTTGAAGCTCTTCATATTTTTCACACCTTCTCAGGCTCTTCCATTTTTTCAACACGGCTTCATGCTCCTCCTATTTTTCAGAACTTTTCATGCTCCTCATATTTTTGACACGTTTTGTAGCTCTTCATATTTTTCACATATTTTGAAGCTCTTCATATTTTTTAAACCTTTTCTGGCTCTTCATGTTTTTCAACAAAGCTTCATGCTCCTCCAGTTTTTCAGACCGTTTCATGCTCCTCATAAAATGACACGTTTTTAAGCTCTTCATATTTTTCACAACTTTTCACGCTCTTCAAGTTTTTGAACACAGTTTCATGCTCCTCCTATTTTTCAGACCGTTTCATGCCCCTCATATTTTTAACACCTTTTGAAGCTCTTCATATTTTTCACACCTTTTCAGGCTCTTCATGTTTTTGAACTCCGCGTCATGTTCCTGCTATTTTTCAGACCGTTTCATGGCCCTCATGTTTTTGACTCCTTTTGAAGCTCTTCATATTTTTCACTCCTTTTCAGGCTCTTCATGTTTTTGAACACCATTTCATGCTCCTCCTATTTTTCAGACCGTTTCATGCTCCTCATATTTTTCACACCTTTTGAAGCTCTTCATATTTTTCACACCTTTTCAGGCTCTTCATGTTTTTGAACACCATTTCATGCTCCTCCTATTTTTCAGACCGTTTCATGGTCCTCATATTTTTGACTCCTTTTGAAGCTCTTCATATTTTTCACACCTTTTCAGACTCTTCATGTTTTTGAACACCTTTTTATTCTCCTCCTATTCTTCAGACCATTTCATGCTCCTCGTATATTTGACACCTTTTGAAGCCCTTCATATTTTTCACACCTTTTCAGGCTCTTCATGTTTTTCAACACCGTTTCATGCTCCTCCTATTTTTCAAAAGGTTTCAGGCTTCCCATATTTTGACAAGTTTTGAATCTCTTCATATTTTTCACACCTTTTCAGGCTCTTCATGTTTTTCAACACCGTATTATGCTCCTCTCATTTTTCAGAACGTTTCATGCACCTCATATTTTTGACACCTTTTGAAGCTCTTCATATTTTTGACACCTTTCAGGCTCTTCATGTTTTTCAACACCGTTTCATGATCCTCCTATTTTTCAGATGGTTTCGTGCTCCTCATATTTTTGACAACTTATGAAGCTCTTCATATTTTCACACCTTTTCAGGATCTTCATGTTTCTGAACACCATTTCATGCTCCTCTTATTTTTCAGACCGTTTCATGCTCCTCATTTATTTTACACATTTTGAAGCCCTTCATATTTTTCACACCTTTTCAGTTTCTTCATATTTTTCAACACCGCTTCATGATCCTCCTATATTTCAGACCGGTTAATGTTCCTCATATTTTTGACACCTTTTGAAGCTCTTCATATTTTTCACACCTTTTCAGGATCTTCATGTTTTCAACACCAGTTCATGCTCCTCCTATTTTTCAGACCGTTTGATGCTCCTCATATTTTTGACACCTTTTGAAGCTCTTCATATTTTTCACATCTTTTCAGGCTCTTCATGTTTTTGAACACCGCTTCATTCTCCCCCTATTTTTCAGACGGTTTCATGCTCCTCATATTTTTGACACCTTTTGTAGCTCTTCATATTTTTCACTCCTTTTCAGGCTCTTCATGTTTTTCAACACCGCTTCATGCTCCTCCTATTTTTCTGACCTTTTCATGTTCCTCTTGTATTTCACACCTTTTGAAGCTCTTCATATTTTTCACACCTTCAGGCTCTTCATGTTTCTGAACACCGTTTCATGCTCCTCTTATTTTTCAGTCCGTTTCATCCGCCTCATATATTTTACACCTTTTGAAACCCTGCATATTTTTCACACCTTTTCAGGCTCTTCATATTTCTGAACACTGCTTCATGCTCCCCCTAATTTTCAGACAGTTTCATGCTCCTCATATTTTTGACACCTTTTGAAGCTCTTCATATTTTTCACATCTTTTCAGGCTCTTCATGTTTTTGAACACCGCTTCATGCTCCCCCTATTGTTCAGACGGTTTCATGCTCCTCATATTTTTGACACCTTTTGAAGCTCTTCATATTTTTCACATCTTTTCAGGCTCTTCATGTTTTTGAACACCGCTTCATTCTCCCCCTATTTTTCAGACGGTTTCATGATTCCCATATTTTTGACACCTTTTGAAGCTCTTCATATTTTTCACACCTTTCAATCTTCATGTTTCTGAACACCGTTTCATGCTCTTCTTATTTTTCAGACCGTTTCATGCTCTTCATATTTTTGACACGTTGTGAAGCTCTTCATATTTTTCACATATTTTCAGGCTCTTCATGTTTTTCAATACAGCTTCGTGATCCTCCTGTATTTCAGACCGTTTAATGCTCCTCATATTTTTGACACCTTTTGAAGCCCTTCATATTTTTTACACCTTTTCAGGCTGTTCATGTTTTTGAAAACCACTTCATGCTCCTCCTATTTTTCAGAACGTTTCATGCTCCTCATATTTTTCACACCTTTTGAAGCTCTTCATATATTTCACACCTTTTCAAGCTCTTCATGTTTTTCAACACCATTTCATGCTCCTCCAATTTTTCAGACCTTTTCATGCTCCTTTCATTTTGCACACCTTGTGAAGCTCTTCATATTTTTCACACGTTTTCAGGCTCTTCATATTTTTCACACGTTTTCAGGCTCTTCATGTTTTTTTAACACCGCTTCATGCTCTTCCTATTTTTCAGACCGTTTCATGCTCCTCATGTATATCACACCTTTTGAATCTCTTCATATTTTTCACACCTTTTCAGACTCTTCATTTTTTTGAACACCGTTTCATGCTCCTCCGATTTTTCAGACCATTTCATGCTCCTCATATTTTTGACACCTTTTGAAGCTCTTCATATATTTCACACATTTTCAGGCTCTTCATGTTTTTCAACACCACTTTTTGCTCCTACTATTTCCAGACCTTCTCATGCTGCTTTCATTTTTCACACCTTTTGAATCTCTTCATATTTTTGACACCTTTTCATGCTCTTCATGTTTTTCAACACCGTTTCATGCTCCTCCTATATTTCAGACCGCTTCTTGCTCCTCATATTTTTCACACATTTTGAAGCTCTTCATATTTTTCACACCTTTACAGACTCTTCATGTTTTTCAACACCGTTTCATGCTCCTCCTATTTTTCAGACCGTTTCATGCTCCTCATATTTTTGACACATTTTGAACCTCTTCATAGTCTCACATCTTTTCAGGCTCTTCATGTTTTTCATAACCGTTTCATGCTCCTGTTTTGCAGACCATTTCATGCCTCTCATATATTTGACAACCTTTGGAGCTCTTCATATTTTTCTCAAATTTTGAAGCTCTTCATATTGTTCACACCTTTTCAGGCTCTTTATATTGTTCAACACCTTTCATGCTCCTCCTATTTTTCATACCGTTTCATGCTCCTCATATATTTGACACCTTTTGAAGCTCTTCATATATTTCACACATTTTGAAGCGATTCATATATTTCACACTTTTTCTGGCTCTTCATGTTTTTGAACACCACTTCATGCTCCTCCAATTTTTGAGACCGTTTCATGCTCCTCATATTTTTGACACGTTTTGAAGCTCTTCATATTTTTCACACCTTTTCAGGCTCTTCATGTTTTTGAACACTGTTTCATGCTCCTCCTATTTTTCAGACCGTTTAATGCTCGTGATATTTTTTACACCGATTGGAGCTCTTCATATATTTAACACCTTTTCAGGCTCTTCATGTTTTTCAACACTACTTCATGCTCCTCCTATTGTTCAGACCGTCTTTTGCTCCTCTTATTTTTGACACCTTTTGAAGCTCTTCATATTTTTCACACCTTTTCAGGCTCTTCATGTTTTTGAACACTGTTTCATGCTCCTCCTATTTTTCAGACCGTTTCATTCTCCTCATATTTTGACACCTTTTGAAGCTCTTCATATTTTTCACACCTTTTCAGGCTCTTCCATTTTTGCAACACCGCTTCATGCTCCTCCTATTTTTCAGACCGTTTCATGCTCCTCATATTTTGACACCTTTTGAAGCTCTTCATATTTTTCACACCTTTTCAAGCTCTTGTAATTTTTCAACAACGCTCCATGTGCCTCCTATTTTTCAGACTGTTTCATGCTCCTCATATTTTTGACTCCTTTTGAAACTCTTCATATTTTTCACACCTTTCCATGCTCTTCATGTTTTTCAACACCGTTTCATCCTCCTCCTATTTTCAGACTGTTTCATTCTCCTCATACGTTTGACACATTTTGAAGCTCTTCATATATTTCACACCTTTTCAGGCTCTTCATGTTTTTGAACACCGCTTCATGCTCCTCCTATTTTTCACACCTTTTGAAGTTCTTCGTATATTTCACACGTTTTCAAGCTCTTCATGTTTTTGAACACCACTTCATGCTCCTCATATTTTCACACCTTTTGAAGCTCTTCATAATTTTCACACATTTTCAGGCTCTTCATGTTTTTGAACACCGTTTCATGATCCTCCTATATTTCAGACCGTTTCTTGCTCCTCATATTTTTGACTCCTTTGGAAACTCTTCATATTTTTCACAGCTTTTCAGGCTCTTCATGTTTTTGAACACCGTTTCATGCTCCTCATATTTTCAAACCGTTTCTTGCTCCTCTAATTTTGACACGTTTTGAAGCTCTTCATATTTTTCACACCTTCTCAGGCTCTTCCATTTTTTCAACACGGCTTCATGCTCCTCCTATTTTTCAGACCGATTCATCCTCCTCATGAATTTCACACCTTTTGAAGCTCTTCATATTTTTCACAACTTTTCAGGCTCTTCATATTTTTTTGAACACTGCTTCATGCTCCCCCTATTTTTCAGACGGTTTCATGCTCCTCATATTTTTGACACCTTTTGAAGCTCTTCATATTTTTCACATCTTTTCAGGCTCTTCATGTTTTTCAACACTGCTTCATGCTCCTCCTATTTTTCTGACCTTTTCGTGTTCCTCTTGTATTTCACACTTTTGGAAGCTCTTCATATTTTTCACTCCTTCAGGCTCTTCATGTTTCTGAACACCGTTTCATGCTCCTCTTATTTTTCAGTCCGTTTCATGGGCCTCATATATTTTACACCTTTTGAAACCCTGCATATTTTTCACACCTTTTCAGGCTCTTCATGTTTTTGAACACCGCTTCATGCTCCTCCTATTTTTTACACCGTTTCATGATTCCCATATTTTTGACACCTTTTTAAGCTCTTCATATTTTTCACACCTTCTCAGGCTTTTTCATGTTTTTGAACACCTTTTCAAGCTCCTCATATTTTTGACACCTTTTGAAAGTCTTCATATATTTCACTCTTTTCAGGCTCTTCAAATTTTTCAACACCACTTAATGCTCCTCGTATTTTTCACACCTTTTGAAGCTCTTCGTATATTTCACACCTTTTCAAGCTCTACATGTTTTTGAACACCACTTCATGCTCCTCATATTTTTCACACCTTTTGAAGCTCTTCATATTTTTCACACCTTTTGAAGCTCTTCATATTTTTCACACCATTTCAATCTCTTCATGTATTTCAACATCTTTCATGCTCCTCCTATTTTTCATACCGTTTCATGCTCCTCATATATTTTACACTTTTTGAAGCTCTTCATATTTTTCACACCTTTTGAAGCTCTTCATATTTTTCACACATTTTCAGGCTCTTCATGTTTTTCAACACCTTTCATGCTCCTCCTATTTTTCACACCGTTTCATGCTCCTCCTTTTTTTCACACCGTTTCATGCTCCTCATTTTTTTCACACCTTTTTAAGCTCTTCATATTTTTCACACGTTTTCAGTCTCTTTATGATTTTGAACACCATTTCATGCTCTTCCTATTTTTCAGACCGTTTCATGCTCCTCATATTTTTGACACCTTTTGAAACTCTTCATATATTTCACTCATTTCAGGCTCTTCATGTTTTTCAACACCGCTTCATTCTCCTCCTATTTTTCAGACCGATTCATGCTCCTCATATTTTTGACACCTTTTGAACCTCTTCATATATTTCACACCTTTTCAGGCTCTTCATTTTTTTCAACACCGTTTCATGCTACTTCTATTTTTCAGACCGTTTCATGCTCCTCATATTTATCACATCTTTTGAAGCTCTTCATATTTTTCACACATTTTCAGCCTCTTCAAGTTTTTGAACACCATTTCATGCTCCTCCTTTTTTTCAGTCCGTTTCATGCTCCTCATATTTTTGACACCTTTTGAAACTCTTCATATTTTTCACACCTTTTCAGGCTCTTCATGTTTTTCAACACCACTTCATGCTCCTCATATTTTTCAGGCCATTTCATGCTCCTCCTATTTTTGACACATTTTGAAGGTCTTCATATTTTTCACACCTTTTCATGCTCGTCATGTTTTTCAACACAGTTTCACACTCCTCATATTTTTGACACGTTTTGAAGCTCTTCATATATTTCACACCTTTTCAGGCTCTTCATGTTTTTCAACATCGCTTCATTCTCCTCCTATTTTTCAGACCTTTTCATGCTCCTCACATTTTTGACTCCTTTTGTAGCTCTTCATATTTTTGACACCTTTTGAAGCTCTTCATATTTTTGAACACCGTTTCATGCTCCTCCTTTTTTTCAGACTGATAAATGCTCCTCATATTTTTCACACTTTTGAAACTCTTCATATTTTTGAACACCGTTTCATGCTCCTCCTATTTTTCAGACCGTTTCACGCTCCTTATATTTTGGACACCTTTTGAAGGTCTTCATATATTTCACACCTTTTGAAGCTCTTCATATTTTTCACACGTTTTAGGCTCTTCATGTTTTTCAACACCGCTTCATGCTCCTCCTATTTTTCAGACCGTTTAATTCTCCTCATGCATTTCACACATTTTGAAGTTCTTTATATTTTTCACACCTTTTTAGGCTCTTCAGGGTTTTTAACACAGTTTCATGCTCCTACTATTTTTCACACCGTTTCCTGCTCCTCATATTTTTGACACCTTTTGAAGCTCTTCATATATTGCACACCTTTTCAGGCTCTTCATGTTTTTCAACACCACTTCATGCTCCTCCTGTTTTTCAGATCGTTTCATGCTCATCTCATTTTTGACACCTTTTGAAGCTCTTCATATATTTCACACCTTTTCAAGCTCTTCATATTTTTCACACCTTTTCAGGCTCTTCATGTTTTTCAACACCACTTCATGCTCCTCCTGTTTTTCAGATCGTTTCATGCTCATCTCATTTTTGACACCTTTTGAAGCTCTTCATATATTTCACACCTTTTGAAGCTCTTCATATTTTTCACACGTTTTCAGGCTCTTCATGATTTTCAACACCGCTTCATGCTCCTCCTGTTTTTCAGACCTTTTCAAGCTCCTCATGTATTTCACAAATTTTGAAGCTCTTCATATTTTTCACACATTTTCAGGCTCTTCATATTTTTCAACACCCCTTCATGATCCTCCTATTTTTCAAATGGTTTCGTGCTCCTCATAATTTTCACACCTATTCAAGCTCTTCATATTTTTCACACATTTTCAGGCTCTTCATGTTTTTCAACACCACTTCATGCTCCTCCTGTTTTTCAGATCGTTTCATGCTCATCTCATTTTTGACACCTTTTGAAGCTCTTCATATATTTCACACCTTTTCAAGCTCTTCATATTTTTCACACCTTTTCAGGCTCTTCATGTTTTTCAACACCACTTCATGCTCCTCCTTTATTCCGACCGTTTCATGCTCCTCATATTTTTTAAACCTTTTGATGCTCTTCATATTTTTCATACCTTTTCAAACTCTTCACGTTTTTCAACACCGCATCTTGCTCCTCCTATTTTTCAGACCGTTTCATGGTCCTCATATTTTTCCCGCCTTTTGAAGCTCTTCATATTTTTCACACCTTTTCAGACTCTTCATGTTTTTCAACATCACTTCATGCTCCTTATATTTTTCAGACTGTTTCATGCTACTCATATTTTTGACACCTTTTGAAGCTCTTCATATATTTCACACCTTTTCAGGCTCTTCATGTTTTTCAACACCACTTCAAGCTCCTCCTATTTTTCAGACCGTTTCATGCTCATATCATTTTTGACACCTTTTGAAGCTCTTCATATTTTTCACAACTTTTCAGGCTCTTCATGTTTTTCAACACCGCATCTTGCTCCTCCTATTTTTCACACCGTTTCATGGTCCTCATATTTTTCACGCCTTTTGAAGCTCTTCATATTTTTCACACCTTTTCAGGCTCTTCATGTTTTTCAACACCGCTTCATGCTCCTCCTGTTTTTCAGCCCGTTTCAAGCTCCTCATGTATTTCACAAATTTTGAAGCTCTTCATATTTTTCACACATTTTCAGGCTCTTCATGTTTTTCAACACCGCATCTTGCTCCTCCTATTTTTCACACCGTTTCATGGTCTTCATATTTTTCACGCCTTTTGAAGCTCTTCATATTTTTCACACCTTTTCAGGCTCTTCATGTTTTTCAACACCGCTTCATGCTCCTCCTGTTTTTCAGCCCGTTTCAAGCTCCTCATGTATTTCACAAATTTTGAAGCTCTTCATATTTTTCACACATTTTCAGGCTCTTCATGTTTTTCAACACCGCATCTTGCTCCTCCTATGTTTCACACCGTTTCATGGTCCTCATATTTTTCACGCCTTTTGAAGCTCTTCATATTGTTCACACCTTTTCAGGCTCTTCATGTTTTTCAACACCGCTTCATGCTCCTCCTGTTGTTCAGCCCGTTTCAAGCTCCTCATGTATTTCACAAATTTTGAAGCTCTTCATATTTTTCACACATTTTCAGGCTCTTCATGTTTTTCAACACCGCTTCATGATCCTCCTATTTTTCAGACCGTTTCGTGCTATTCACAATTTTCACACCTTTTAAGCTCTTCATATTTTTCACACCTTTTCAGGCTCTTCATGTTTTTGAACACCGCTTCATGATCCTCCTATTTTTCAGACCGTTTCGTGCTATTCATAATTTTCACACCTTTTAAGCTCTTCATTTTTTTCACACCTTTTGAAGCTCTTCATATTTTTCACACCTTTTCAGGCTCTTCAGGGTTTTGAACACCGTTTCATGTTCCTAATATTTTTCAGACCGTTTCCTGCTCCTCATATTTTTGACACCTTTTGAAACTCTTCATATTTTTCACACCTTTTCAGGCTCTTCATGTTTTTCAACACCACTTCATGCTCCTCCTATTTTTCAGGCCATTTCATGCTCCTCCTATTTTTGACACATTTTGAAGGTCTTCATATTTTTCACACCTTTTCATGCTCGTCATGTTTTTCAACACAGTTTCACACTCCTCATATTTTTGACACGTTTTGAAGCTCTTCATATATTTCACACCTTTTCAGGCTCTTCATGTTTTTCAACATCGCTTCATTCTCCTCCTATTTTTCAGACCTTTTCATGCTCCTCACATTTTTGACTCCTTTTGTAGCTCTTCATATTTTTGACACCTTTTGAAGCTCTTCATATTTTTGAACACCGTTTCATGCTCCTCCTATTTTTCAGACCGTTTCACGCTCCTTACATTTTGGACACCTTTTGAAACTCTTCATATATTTCACACCTTTTGAAGGTCTTCATATTTTTCACACCATTTCAGGCTCTTCATGTTTTTCAACACCGCTTCATGCTCCTCCTATTTTTCAGACCGTTTCATGCTCATCTCATTTTTGACACCTTTTGAAGGTCTTCATATATTTCACACCTTTTGAAGCTCTTCATATTTTTCACACGTTTTAGGCTCTTCATGTTTTTCAACACCGCTTCATGCTCCTCCTATTTTTCAGACCGTTTAATTCTCCTCATGCATTTCACACATTTTGAAGTTCTTTATATTTTTCACACCTTTTTAGGCTCTTCAGGGTTTTTAACACAGTTTCATGCTCCTACTATTTTTCAGACCGTTTCCTGCTCCTCATATTTTTGACACCTTTTGAAGCTCTTCATATATTGCACACCTTTTCAGGCTCTTCATGTTTTTCAAAACCACTTCATGTTCCTCCTATTATTCAGACCGTTTCATGCTCATCTCATTTTTGACACCTTTTGAAGCTCTTCATATTTTTCACACGTTTTCAGGCTCTTCATGATTTTCAACACCGCTTCATGCTCCTCCTGTTTTTCAGACCTTTTCAAGCTCCTCATGTATTTCACAAATTTTGAAGCTCTTCATATTTTTCACACATTTTCAGGCTCTTCATATTTTTCAACACCCCTTCATGATCCTCCTATTTTTCAAATGGTTTCGTGCTCCTCATAATTTTCACACCTATTCAAGCTCTTCATATTTTTCACACATTTTCAGGCTCTTCATGTTTTTCAACACCACTTCATGCTCCTCCTGTTTTTCAGATCGTTTCATGCTCATCTCATTTTTGACACCTTTTGAAGCTCTTCATATATTTCACACCTTTTCAAGCTCTTCATATTTTTCACACCTTTTCAGGCTCTTCATGTTTTTCAACACCACTTCATGCTCCTCCTTTATTCCGACCGTTTCATGCTCCTCATATTTTTTAAACCTTTTGATGCTCTTCATATTTTTCATACCTTTTCAAACTCTTCACGTTTTTCAACACCGCATCTTGCTCCTCCTATTTTTCAGACCGTTTCATGGTCCTCATATTTTTCCCGCCTTTTGAAGCTCTTCATATTTTTCACACCTTTTCAGACTCTTCATGTTTTTCAACATCACTTCATGCTCCTTATATTTTTCAGACTGTTTCATGCTACTCATATTTTTGACACCTTTTGAAGCTCTTCATATATTTCACACCTTTTCAGGCTCTTCATGTTTTTCAACACCACTTCATGCTCCTCCTATTTTTCAGACCGTTTCATGCTCATATCATTTTTGACACCTTTTGAAGCTCTTCATATTTTTCACAACTTTTCAGGCTCTTCATGTTTTTCAACACCGCATCTTGCTCCTCCTATTTTTCACACCGTTTCATGGTCCTCATATTTTTCACGCCTTTTGAAGCTCTTCATATTTTTCACACCTTTTCAGGCTCTTCATGTTTTTCAACACCGCTTCATGCTCCTCCTGTTTTTCAGCCCGTTTCAAGCTCCTCATGTATTTCACAAATTTTGAAGCTCTTCATATTTTTCACA
This sequence comes from Dama dama, assembly GCF_033118175.1. Classification (NCBI taxonomy): domain Eukaryota; kingdom Metazoa; phylum Chordata; class Mammalia; order Artiodactyla; family Cervidae; genus Dama; species Dama dama. The sequence continues at coordinate 4,683,982 of NW_026870879.1, read as the reverse complement.
CATTTTCAGGCTCTTCATGTTTTTCAACACCGCATCTTGCTCCTCCTATTTTTCACACCGTTTCATGGTCTTCATATTTTTCACGCCTTTTGAAGCTCTTCATATTGTTCACACCTTTTCAGGCTCTTCATGTTTTTCAACACCGCTTCATGCTCCTCCTGTTGTTCAGCCCGTTTCAAGCTCCTCATGTATTTCACAAATTTTGAAGCTCTTCATATTTTTCACACATTTTCAGGCTCTTCATGTTTTTCAACACCGCTTCATGATCCTCCTATTTTTCAGACCGTTTCGTGCTATTCACAATTTTCACACCTTTTAAGCTCTTCATATTTTTCACACCTTTTCAGGCTCTTCATGTTTTTGAACACCGCTTCATGATCCTCCTATTTTTCAGACCGTTTCGTGCTATTCATAATTTTCACACCTTTTAAGCTCTTCATTTTTTTCACACCTTTTGAAGCTCTTCATATTTTTCACACATTTTCAGCCTCTTCAGGGTTTTGAACACCGTTTCATGTTCCTAATATTTTTCAGACCGTTTCCTGCTCCTCATATTTTTGACACCTTTTGAAACTCTTCATATTTTTCACACCTTTTCAGGCTCTTCATGTTTTTCAACACCACTTCATGCTCCTCATATTTTTCAGGCCATTTCATGCTCCTCCTATTTTTGACACATTTTGAAGGTCTTCATATTTTTCACACCTTTTCATGCTCGTCATGTTTTTCAACACAGTTTCACACTCCTCATATTTTTGACACGTTTTGAAGCTCTTCATATATTTCACACCTTTTCAGGCTCTTCATGTTTTTCAACATCGCTTCATTCTCCTCCTATTTTTCAGACCTTTTCATGCTCCTCACATTTTTGACTCCTTTTGTAGCTCTTCATATTTTTGACACCTTTTGAAGCTCTTCATATTTTTGAAAACCGTTTCATGCTCCTCCTTTTTTTCAGACCGATTAATGCTCCTCATATTTTTCACACTTTTGAAACTTCATATTTTTGAACACCGTTTCATGCTCCTCTTATTTTTCAGACCGTTTCACGCTCCTTACATTTTGGACACCTTTTGAAACTCTTCATATATTTCACACCTTTTGAAGGTCTTCATATTTTTCACACCATTTCAGGCTCTTCATGTTTTTCAACACCGCTTCATGCTCCTCCTATTTTTCAGACCGTTTCATGCTCATCTCATTTTTGACACCTTTTGAAGGTCTTCATATATTTCACACCTTTTGAAGCTCTTCATATTTTTCACACGTTTTAGGCTCTTCATGTTTTTCAACACCGCTTCATGCTCCTCCTATTTTTCAGACCGTTTAATTCTCCTCATGCATTTCACACATTTTGAAGTTCTTTATATTTTTCACACCTTTTTAGGCTCTTCAGGGTTTTTAACACAGTTTCATGCTCCTACTATTTTTCAGACCGTTTCCTGCTCCTCATATTTTTGACACCTTTTGAAGCTCTTCATATATTGCACACCTTTTCAGGCTCTTCATGTTTTTCAAAACCACTTCATGTTCCTCCTATTATTCAGACCGTTTCATGCTCATCTCATTTTTGACACCTTTTGAAGCTCTTCATATTTTTCACACGTTTTCAGGCTCTTCATGATTTTCAACACCACTTCATGCTCCTCCTGTTTTTCAGACCTTTTCAAGCTCCTCATGTATTTCACAAATTTTGAAGCTCTTCATATTTTTCACACATTTTCAGGCTCTTCATATTTTTCAACACCCCTTCATGATCCTCCTATTTTTCAAATGGTTTCGTGCTCCTCATAATTTTCACACCTATTCAAGCTCTTCATATTTTTCACACATTTTCAGGCTCTTCATGTTTTTCAACACCACTTCATGCTCCTCCTGTTTTTCAGATCGTTTCATGCTCATCTCATTTTTGACACCTTTTGAAGCTCTTCATATATTTCACACCTTTTCAAGCTCTTCATATTTTTCACACCTTTTCAGGCTCTTCATGTTTTTCAACACCACTTCATGCTCCTCCTTTATTCCGACCGTTTCATGCTCCTCATATTTTTTAAACCTTTTGATGCTCTTCATATTTTTCATACCTTTTCAAACTCTTCACGTTTTTCAACACCGCATCTTGCTCCTCCTATTTTTCAGACCGTTTCATGGTCCTCATATTTTTCCCGCCTTTTGAAGCTCTTCATATTTTTCACACCTTTTCAGACTCTTCATGTTTTTCAACATCACTTCATGCTCCTTATATTTTTCAGACTGTTTCATGCTACTCATATTTTTGACACCTTTTGAAGCTCTTCATATATTTCACACCTTTTCAGGCTCTTCATGTTTTTCAACACCACTTCATGCTCCTCCTATTTTTCAGACCGTTTCATGCTCATATCATTTTTGACACCTTTTGAAGCTCTTCATATTTTTCACAACTTTTCAGGCTCTTCATGTTTTTCAACACCGCATCTTGCTCCTCCTATTTTTCACACCGTTTCATGGTCCTCATATTTTTCACGCCTTTTGAAGCTCTTCATATTTTTCACACCTTTTCAGGCTCTTCATGTTTTTCAACACCGCTTCATGCTCCTCCTGTTTTTCAGCCCGTTTCAAGCTCCTCATGTATTTCACAAATTTTGAAGCTCTTCATATTTTTCACACATTTTCAGGCTCTTCATGTTTTTCAACACCGCATCTTGCTCCTCCTATTTTTCACACCGTTTCATGGTCCTCATATTTTTCACGCCTTTTGAAGCTCTTCATATTGTTCACACATTTTCAGGCTCTTCATGTTTTTCAACACCGCTTCATGCTCCTCCTGTTGTTCAGCCCGTTTCAAGCTCCTCATGTATTTCACAAATTTTGAAGCTCTTCATATTTTTCACACATTTTCAGGCTCTTCATGTTTTTCAACAACGCTTCATGATCCTCCTATTTTTCAGACCGTTTCGTGCTATTCACAATTTTCACACCTTTTAAGCTCTTCATATTTTTCACACCTTTTCAGGCTCTTCATGTTTTTGAACACCGCTTCATGATCCTCCTATTTTTCAGACCGTTTCGTGCTATTCTTAATTTTCACACCTTTTAAGCTCTTCATTTTTTTCACACCTTTTGAAGCTCTTCATATTTTTCACACCTTTTCAGGCTCTTCATGTTCTTCAACACCGCTTTATGATCCTCCTATTTTTCAGACCGTTTCATGCTCCTCATATTTTTGACACCTTTTGAAATTCTTCATATATTTCACACCTTTTCAGCTCTTCATGATTTTCAACACCACTTCATGTTCCTCCTATTATTCAGACCGTTTCTTGCTCATCTCATTTTTGACACCTTTTGAAGCTCTTCATATTTTTCACACGTTTTCAGTCTCTTCATGATTTTCAACACCGCTTCATGCTCCTCCTATTTTTCAGACCGTTTAATGCTCCTCATGCATTTCACACCTTTTGAAGCTCTTTATATTTTTAACACCTTTTTAGGCTCTTCAGGGTTTTGAACACCGTTTCATGTTCCTAATATTTTTCAGACCGTTTCCTGCTCCTCATATTTTTGACACATTTTGAAGCTCTTCATATATTTCACACATTTTCAGTCTCTACATGTTTTTCAACACTGCTTCATGATCCTCCTATTTTTCAGACGGTTTCGTGCTCCTCATAATTTTCTCACCTTTTGAAGCTCTTCATATTTTTCACACCTTTTCAGGCTCTTCATGTTCTTGAACACCGCTTCATGCTCCTCCTGTTGTTCAGACCGATTCATCCTCCTCATGTATTTCACACCTTTTGAAGCTCTTCATATTTTTCACACCTTTTGAAGCTCTTCATGTTTTCAACACCGCTTCATGCTCCTCCTATTTTTCAGACCGTTCATACTCCTCATATTTTTGAAACATTTTGAAGCTCTTCATATTTTTCACACCGTTTCAGGCTCGTAATGTTTTCAAGACCGCTTCATGCTCCTCCTATTTTTCAGACCGTTCATGCTCCTCATATTTTTGACAACTTTTGAAGCTGTTCATATTTTTCACACATTTTCAGGCTCTTCATGTTTTTCATCAACGCTTCATGCTCCTCCTATTTTTCAGACCGTTTAATGCTCCTCAGGCGTTTCACACCTTTTGAAGCTCTTTATATTTTTCACACGTTTTTAGGCTCTTCAGGGTTTTGAACCCCATTTCATTTTCCTACTATTTTTCAGAATGTTTCATGCTCCTCATATTTTTGACACCTTTTGAAGCTCTTCATATATTTCACACCTTCTCAGGCTCTTCATGTTTTTGAACACGTCTTCATGCTCCTCCTATTTTTCAGACCGATTCATTCTCCTCATGTATTTCACAACTTTTGAAGCTCTTCATATTTTTCACACCTTTTCAGGCTCTTCATGTTTTTCAACACCACTTCATGCTCCTCCTATCTTTCAGACCGTTTCATGCTCCTCATATTTTTGACACCTTTTGAAACTCTTCATATATTTAACACCTTTTGAACCTCTTCATATTTTTCACACCTTTTAAGGCTCTTCATGTTTTTCAACACAGCTTCATGCTCCTCCTATTTTGCAGACCGTTTCACGCTCCTCATATTTTTGACACCTTTTGAAACTCTTCATATAATTCACACCTTTTGAAGCTCTTCATATTTTTCACACATTTTCAGGCTCCTCATGATTTTCAACACCGCTTCATGCTCCTCCTATTTTTCAGATCGTTTCATGCTCATCTCATTTTTGACACCTTTTGAAGCTCTTCATATTTTTCACACCTTTTGAAGCTCTACATATTTTTCACACTTTTTCAGGCTCTTCATGATTTTCAACACCGCTTCAAGATCCTCCTAATTTTCAGACCGTTTCGTGCTCCTCATAATTTTCACACCTTTTGAAGCTCTTCATATTTTTCACACCATTTCAGGCTCTTCATGTTTTTGAACACCGCTTCATGCTCCTCCTATTTTTCAGACCGATTCATCCTCCTCATGAATTTCACACCTTTTGAAGCTCTTCATATTTTTCACAACTTTTCAAGCTCTTCATATTTTTCTGAACACTGCTTCATGCTCCCCCTATTTTTCAGACGGTTTCATGCTCCTCATATTTTTGACACCTTTTGAAGCTCTTCATATTTTTCACATCTTTTCAGGCTCTTCATGTTTTTGAACACCGCTTCATGCTCCCCCTATTGTTCAGACGGTTTCATGCTCCTCATATTTTTGACACCTTTTGAAGCTCTTCATATTTTTCACTCCTTTTCAGGCTCTTCATGTTTTTCAACACCGCTTCATGCTCCTCCTATTTTTCTGACCTTTTCGTGTTCCTCTTGTATTTCACACTTTTGGAAGCTCTTCATATTTTTCACTTCTTCAGGCTCTTCATGTTTCTGAACACCGTTTCATGCTCCTCTTATTTTTCAGTCCGTTTCATGGGCCTCATATATTTTACACCTTTTGAAACCCTGCATATTTTTCACACCTTTTCAGGCTCTTCATGTTTTTGAACACCGCTTCATGCTCCTCCTATTTTTTACACCGTTTCATGATTCCCATATTTTTGACACCTTTTTAAGCTCTTCATATTTTTCACACCTTCTCAGGCTTTTCATGTTTTTGAACACCTTTTCAAGCTCCTCATAATTTTGACACCTTTTGAAGCTCTTCATAGTTTTCACACCTTTTCAGGCTCTTCATGTTTTTCAACACCGCTTCATGCTCCTCCTATTTTTCAGACCGTTTCATTCTCCTCATATTTTTGACACCTTTTGAAAGTCTTCATATATTTCACTCTTTTCAGGCCCTTCAAATTTTTCAACACCACTTAATGCTCCTCGTATTTTTCACACCTTTTGAAGCTCTTCGTATATTTCACACCTTTTCAAGCTCTACATGTTTTTGAACACCACTTCATGCTCCTCATATTTTTCACACCTTTTGAAGCTCTTCATATTTTTCACACATTTTCAGGCTCTTCATGTTTTTCAACACCGCTTCATGCTCCTCCTATTTTGCAGACCGTTTCACGCTCCTCATATTTTTGACACCTTTTGAAACTCTTCATATAATTCACACCTTTTGAAGCTCTTCATATTTTTCACACGTTTTCAGGCTCCTCATGATTTTCAACACCGCTTCATTCTCCTCCTATTTTTCAGATCGTTTCATGCTCATCTCATTTTTGACACCTTTTGAAGCTCTTCATATTTTTCACACCTTTTGAAGCTCTACATATTTTTCACACTTTTTCAGGCTCTTCATGATTTTCAACACCGCTTCAAGATCCTCCTAATTTTCAGACCGTTTCGTGCTCCTCATAATTTTCACACCTTTTGAAGCTCTTCATATTTTTCACACCATTTCAGGCTCTTCATGTTTTTGAACACCGCTTCATGCTCCTCCTATTTTTCAGACCGATTCATCCTCCTCATGAATTTCACACCTTTTGAAGCTCTTCATATTTTTCACAACTTTTCAGGCTCTTCATATTTTTCTGAACACTGCTTCATGCTCCCCCTATTTTTCAGACGGTTTCATGCTCCTCATATTTTTGACACCTTTTGAAGCTCTTCATATTTTTCACATCTTTTCAGGCTCTTCATGTTTTTGAACACCGCTTCATGCTCCCCCTATTGTTCAGACGGTTTCATTCTCCTCATATTTTTGACACCTTTTGAAGCTCTTCATATTTTTCACTCCTTTTCAGGCTCTTCATGTTTTTCAACACCGCTTCATGCTCCTCCTATTTTTCTGACCTTTTCGTGTTCCTCTTGTATTTCACACTTTTGGAAGCTCTTCATATTTTTCACTCCTTCAGGCTCTTCATGTTTCTGAACACTGTTTCATGCTCCTCTTATTTTTCAGTCCGTTTCATGGGCCTCATATATTTTACACCTTTTGAAACCCTGCATATTTTTCACACCTTTTCAGGCTCTTCATGTTTTTGAACACCGCTTCATGCTCCTCCTATTTTTTACACCGTTTCATGATTCCCATATTTTTGACACCTTTTTAAGCTCTTCATATTTTTCACACCTTCTCAGGCTTTTCATGTTTTTGAACACCTTTTCAAGCTCCTCATAATTTTGACACCTTTTGAAGCTCTTCATAGTTTTCACACCTTTTCAGGCTCTTCATGTTTTTCAACACCGCTTCATGCTCCTCCTATTTTTCAGACCGTTTCATTCTCCTCATATTTTTGACACCTTTTGAAAGTCTTCATATATTTCACTCTTTTCAGGCCCTTCAAATTTTTCAACACCACTTAATGCTCCTCGTATTTTTCACACCTTTTGAAGCTCTTCGTATATTTCACACCTTTTCAAGCTCTACATGTTTTTGAACACCACTTCATGCTCCTCATATTTTTCACACCTTTTGAAGCTCTTCATATTTTTCACACATTTTCAGGCTCTTCATGTTTTTCAACACCTTTCATGCTCCTCCTATTTTTCACACCGTTTCATGCTCCTCCTATTTTTCACACCGTTTCATGCTCCTCATTTTTTTCACACCTTTTGAAGCTCTTCATATTTTTCACACGTTTTCAGTCTCTTTATGTTTTTGAACACCATTTCATGCTCCTCCTATTTTTCAGACCGTTTCATGCTCCTCATATTTTTGACACCTTTTGAAACTCTTCATATATTTCACTCATTTCAGGCTCTTCATGTTTTTCAACACCGCTTCATTCTCCTCCTATTTTTCAGACCGTTTCATGCTCCTCATATTTTTGACACCTTTTGAACCTCTTCATATATTTCACACCTTTTCAGGCTCTTCATATTTTTCAACACCGTTTCATGCTACTTCTATTTTTCAGACCGTTTCATGCTCCTCATATTTTTCACATCTTTTGAAGCTCTTCATATTTTCAACACATTTTCAGTCTCTTCAAGTTTTTGAACACCATTTCATGCTCCTCCTTTTTTTCAGGCCGTTTCATGCTCCTCGTATTTTTGACACCGTTTAAGCTCTTCATTTTTTTCAGACATTTTCATGCTCTTCATGTTTTTGAACACCTTTTTAAGCTCGTCATATTTTAGACACCTTTTTAAGCTCTTCATATTTTGCACACCTTCTCAGGCTCTTCATGTTTTTGAACACCCTTTCAAGCTCCTCATACTTTTGACACCTTTTGAAGCTCTTCATAGTTTTCACACCTTTTCAGGCTCTTCATGTTTTTCAACACCTTTTCAAGCTCCTCATACTTTTGACACCTTTTGAAGCTCTTCATATATTTCACACCTTCTCAGGCTCTTCACGTTTTTGAACGCCTTTTCAAGCTTCTCACACTTTTGACACCTATTGAAGCTCTTCATAGATTTCACACCTTCTCAGGCTCTTCATGTTTTTGAACACCTTTTCAAGCTCCTGATACTTTTGACACCTTTTGAAGCTCTTCATAGTTTTCACACCTTCTCAGGCTCTTCATGTTTTTGAACACCTTTTCAAGCTCCTCATACTTTTGACACCTTTTGAAACTCTTCATATATTTCACTCTTTTCAGGCTCTTCATGTTTTTCAACACCGTTTCATGCTCCTCCTGTTTTTCAGACCGTTTCATGCTCCTCATACTTTTGACACCTTTTGAAGCTCTTCATAGTTTTCACACCTTCTCAGGCTCTTCATGTTTTTGAACACCATTTCAAGCTCCTCATACTTTTGACACCTTTTGAAACTCTTCATATATTTCACTCTTTTCAGGCTCTTCATAATCTTCAACACCACTTCATGCTCCTCGTATTTTTCACACCTTTTGAAGCTCTTCGTATATTTCACACCTCTTCAAGCTCTACATGTTTTTGAACACCACTTCATGCTCCTATATTTTTCACACCTTTTGAAGCTCTTCATATTTTTCACACCTTTTGAAGCTGTTCATATTTTTCACACCTTTTGAAGCTTTTGAAGCGGGAGACCCAGGGTCCCTTTCCACGTGCCACATGCATCCTGGGACTCCTATCCATTTTCAAGAGGAGTCAGGCATCGTCTCCTCTGGAAGCATTGATCACCGCGGACCTCTCGAGTTTTCAAAGGACGTGAGGCCTCCGGTCGCGATGAGGCCGAGAACTAGGTCTTTCTCTGTGGTCTCCACAGGGGATTCAGACATCCCTTCGTCGTGGGAGATGCAAGACGAGCCTGCATTCAATTCACTGCAGGGATATCCGGCCTTCCTTCGAGTCAGAGCATCTCGGTGTCCATTCCACTTGAGGCCACAAAATCAGGGTCCCTCTCACATACCTGTAGCTGAGAGAAGCCTCCTCTTGAGGTGCTTGTGGAAAGTGGGTATTCCTCTTGAGTCGAAGCCAGGGACGAAGCTCTCATCTCGAGTTGATTTGGGTCCACGGAGCCCTTTCGTGTTGCTACAGTGACCTCAGTATCCCTCTAGACATGAGACAGTGATCTTGGGTGTTCTCTGGAGTGCCATCAAGGAAATCAAGGCTCCTTTCAAGTTTGATGTGGAACACGGAATTGCTCTGCACGCACTGCAGGGGAATCGGGCCTCATCTCGCGGCGAGGGGGAAGTCTCATGGTTTTTCTCGAGCTGCAGCCGGAACCTGGGGTATATTCTCGAGTTACGACGGGGAGGGCCTTTCCAGACACGTGTTTGTTCAGCGACGTCATGACTCCTGCCTAGGTGCGAGGGACACCTCGGGATTCTCCTCGAGTCTTGGCATGGCCATTGGGATGCGTCTCCACGTGAGGCGTGAGACCCAGGGTCCCTTTCCACGTGCCACAGGGATCCTGGGACTCCTATCCATTTTCAAGAGGAGTCAGGCATCGTCTCCTTTGGAAGCATTGATCTCCGCGGACCTCTCGAGCTTTCAAAGGACGTGAGGCCTCCGATCGCGATGAGGCGGAGAGCTAGGTCTTTCTCTGTGGTCTCCACAGGGGATTCAGACATCCCTTCGTCGTGGGAGATGCAAAAGAGGCCTGCATTCAATTCACTGCAGGGATATCCGGCCTTCCTTCGAGTCAGAGCATCTCGGTGTCCATTCCACTTGAGGCCACAAACTCAGGGTCCCTCTCACATACCTGTAGCTGAGAGAAGCCTACTCTTCAGGTGCTTTTGGAAAGTGGGTATTCCTCTTGAGTCGAAGCCAGGGACAAAGCTCTCATCTCGAGTTGATTTGGGGTCCACAGACCCCTTTCGTATTGCTCCTGTGACCTCAGGATCCCTCTAGACTTGAGACAGTGATCATGGGTTTTCTCTGGAGTGCCATCAAGGAAATCAAGGCTCCTTTCACCTTTGATGTGGAACACGCAATTGCTCTGCACGCAGTGCAGGGGAATCAGGCCTCATCTCGGGGTGAGGGGGAAGACTCATGGTTTTTATCGAGTTGCGGCCGGAACCTGGGGTATATTCTCGAGTTACGAGGGGGAGGGCCCTTCCAGACACGTGTTTGTTCAGCGAAGTCAGGACTCCTGCCTAGGTGCGAGGGACACCTCGAAATTCTCCTCGAGACTTGGCATGGAAATTGGGATGCGACTCCACGTGAGGTGGGAGACCCAGTGTCCCTTTCCACGTGCCACAGGGATCCTGGGACTCCTATCCATTTTCAAGAGGAATCAGGCATCGTCTCCTTTGGAAGCATTGATATCCCCGGACCTCTCGAGTTTTCAAAGGATGTGAGGCCTCCGGTCGCGTTGAGGCGGAGGACTAGGTCTTTCTCTGTGGTCTCCACAGGGGATTAAGACATCCCTTCGTCTTGGGAGAGGCAAGACAAGCCTTCACTAAATTCACTGCAGGGATATCCGGCCTTACTTCGAGTCAGAGCATCTCGCTGTCCATTCCACTTGAGGCCACAAACTCAGGGTCCCTCTCACATACCTGTTGCTGAGAGAAGCCTCCTCTTGAGGTGCTTGTGGAAAGTTGGTATTCCTCTTGAGTCGAAGCCAGGGACTAAGCTCTCATCTCGAGTTGATTTGGGGTCCACGGAGCCCTTTCCTGTTGCTCCAGTGAACTCAGGATCCCTCTAGACTTGAGACAGTGATCTTTGGTTTTCTCTGGAGTGCCATCAAGGAAATCAAGGCTACTTTCACGTTTGATGTGGAACACGGAATTGCTCTGCACGCAGTGCTAGGGTATCGGGCCTCATCTCGCGGCGAGAGGGAAGTCTCATGGTTTCTCTCGAGTTGCGGCCGGAACATGGGGTATATTCTCGAGTTACGACGGGGAGGGCCCCTCCAGACACGTGTTTGTTCAGCGACGTCAGGACTCCTGCCTAGGTGCGAGGGACACCTCAGGATTCTTCTCGAATCTTGGCATGGCATTGGGGACGCGTCTCCACGTGAGGCGGGAGACCCAGGGTCCCTTTCCACGTGCCACAGGGATCCTGGGAATCCTATCCATTTTCAAGAGGAGTCAGGCATCGTCTCCTTTGGAAGCATTGATCTCCGCAGACCTCTCGAGTTTTCAAAGGACGTGAGGCCTCCGATCGATTTGAGGCGGAGAACTAGGTCTTTCTCTGTGGTCTCCACAGGGGATTCAGACATCCCTTCGTCGTGGGAGATGCAAAAGAGGCCTGCATTCAATTCACTGCAGGGATATCCGGCCTTCTTTCGAGTCAGAGCATCTCGGTGTCCATTCCACTTGAGGCCACAAACTCAGGGTCCCTCTCACATACCTGTAGCTGAGAGAAGCCTCCTCTTGAGGTGCTTGTGGAAAGTGGGTATTCCTCTTGAGTCGAAGCCAGGGACGAAGCTCTCATCTCGAGTTGATTTGGGGTCCACGGAGCCCTTTCGTGTTGCTACAGTGACCTCAGTATCCCTCTAGACATGAGACAGTGATCTTGGGTCTTCTCTGGAGTGCCATCAAGGAAATCAAGGCTCCTTTCATGTTTGATGTGGAACACGGAATTGCTCTGCACGCAGTGCAGGGGAATCGGGCCTCATCTCGTGGCGAGGGGGAAGTCTCATGGTTTTCTCGAGTTGCGGCCGCAACCTGGGCTACATTCTCGAGATTCGACCAGAAGGGCCTTTCCAGACACGTGTTTCTTCAGCGACGTCAGGACTCCTGCCTGGGTGCGAGGGACCCCTCGGGATTCTCCTCGAGTTTTGGCATGGCCATTGGGACACGTCTCCACGTGAGGCGGGAGACCCAGGGTCCCTTTCCACGTGCCACAGGGATCCTGGGACTCCTATCCATTTTCAAGAGGAGTCAGGCATCGTCTCCTTTGGAAGCATTGATCTCCGCGGACCTCTCGAGTTTTCAAAGGACGTGAGGCCTCCGGTCGCGATGAGGCGGAGAACCAGGTCTTTCTCCTTGGTCTCCACAGGGGATTCAGACATCTCTTCGTCGTGGGAGATGCAAGACGAGCCTGCATTCAATTCACTGCAGGGATATCCGGCCTTCCTTCGAGTCAGAGCATCTCGGTGTCCATTCCACTTGAGGCCACAAACTCAGGGTCCCTCTCACATACCTGTAGCTGAGAGAAGCCCCCTCTTGAGGTGCTTGTGGAAAGTGGGTATTCCTCTTGAGTCGAAGCCAGGGACTAAGCTCTCATCTCGAGTTGATTTGGCGTCCATGGAGCCCTTTCGTGTTGCTACAGTGACCTCAGGATCCCTCTAGACTTGAGACAGTGATCTTGGGTGTTCTCTGGAGTGCCATCAAGGAAATCAAGTCTCATTTCACGTTTGATTTAGAACACGGAATTGCTCTGCACGCAGTGCAGGGGAATCGGGCCTCATCTCGCGGCAAGGGGGAAGTCTCATGGTTTTTCTCGAGTTGCGGCCGGAACCTGGGGTATACTCACGAGTTACGACCGGAAGGGCCCTTCCAGACACGTGTTTGTTTAGCGACGTCAGGACTCCTGCCTAGGTGCGAGGGGCACCTTGGGATTCTCCTCGAGTCTTGGAATGGCCATTGGGACGCGTCTCCACGTGAGGCGGGAGACCCAGAGTCCCTTTCCAAGTGCCACAGGGATCCTGGGACTCCTATCCATTTTCAAGAGGATTCAGCCATCATCGCCTTTGGAAGCATTGATCTCCGCGGAATTCTCGAGTTTTCAAAGGACGTGAGGCCTCCGGTCACGATGAAGCGGAGAACTAGGTCTTTCTCTGTGGGCTCCACAGGGGATTCAGACATCCCTTCGTCTTGGGAGATGCAAGACGAGCCTGCATTCAATTCACTGCAGGGATATCCGGCCTTCCTTCGAGTCAGAGCATCTCGGTGTTCATTCCACCTGAGGCCACAAACTCAGGGTCCCTCTCACATACCTGTAGCTGAGAGAAGCCTCCTCTTGAGGTGCTTGTGGAAAGTGGGTATTCCTCTTGAGTCCAAGCCAGGGACTAAGCTCTCATCTCTAGTTGATTTGGGGTCCACGGAGCCCTTTAGTGTTGCTACAGTGACCTGAGGATCCCTCTAGACTTGAGACAGTGATCTTGGGTGTTCTCTGGAGTGCCATCAAGGAAATCAAGGCTCCTTTCATGTTTGATGTGGAACACGGAATTGCTCTGCACGCAGTGCAGGGGAATCGGGCCTCATCTCGCGGCGAGGGGGAAGTCTCATGGTTTTTCTCGAGTTGCGGCCGGAACCTGGGGTATATTCTCGAGTTACGTCGGGGAGGGCCCTTCCAGACACGTGTTTCTTCAGCGACGTCAGGACTCCTGCCTAGGTGCGAGGGACACCTCGGGATTCTCCTCGAGTCTTGGCATGGCCATTGGGACGCGTCTCCACGTGAGGCGGGAGACCCAGGGTCCCTTTCAACGTGGACAGGGATCCTGGGACTCCTATCCATTTAAAGAGGAGTCAGGCATCGTCTCCTTTGGAAGCATTGATCTCCGCGGACCTCTCGAGTTTTCAAAGGACGTGAGGCCTCTGGTCGCGATGAGGCGGAGAACTAGGTCTTTCTCTGTGGTTTCCACAGGGGATTCAGACATCCCTTCATCGTGGGAGATGCAAGACGAGCCTGCATTCAATTCACTGCAGGGATATCCGGCCTTCCTCTGAGTCAGAGCATCTCGGAGTATATTCCACTTGAGGCCACAAACTCTGGGTCCCTCTCACATACCTGTAGCTGAGAGAAGCCTCCTCTTGAGGTGCTTGTGGAAAGTGGGTATTCCTCTTGAGTCGAAGCCACGGACGAAGCTGTCATCTCGAGTTGATTTGGGGTCCACGGAGCCCTTTCGTGTTGCTACAGTGACCTCAGGATCCCCCTAGACTTGAGACAGTGATCTTGGGTGTTCTCTGGAGTGCCATCAAGGAAATCAAGGCTCCTTTCATGTTTGATGTGGAACACGGAATTGGTCTGCACGCAGTGCAGGGAATCGGGCCTCATCTCGCGGCGAGGGGGAAGTCTCATGGTTTTTCTCGAGTTGCGGCCGGAACCTGGGGTAGATTCTCGAGTTACGACGGGGAGGGCACTTCCAGACACGTGTTTGTTCAGCGACTTCAGGACTCCTGCCTAGGTACGAGGGACACCTCGGGATTCTCCTCGAGTCTTGGCATGGCCATTGGGACGCGTCTCCACGTGAGGCGGGAGTCCCAGGGTCCCTTTCCACGTGCCACAGGGATCCTGGGACTCCTATCCATTTTCAAGAGGAGTCAGGCATCGTCTCCTTTGGAAGCATTGATCTCCGCAGACCTCTCGAGTTTTCAAAGGACGTGAGGCCTCCGGTCGCGATGATGTGGAGAACTAGGTCTTTCTCTGTGGTCTCCACAGGGGATTCAGACATCCCTTCGTCGTGGGAGATGCAAGACGAGCCTGCATTCAATTCACTGCAGGGATACCCGGCCTTTCTTCGAGTCAGAGCATCTCGGTGTCCATTCCACTTGAGGCCACAAACTCAGGGTCCCTCTCACATACCTGTAGCTGAGAGAAGCCTCCTCTTGAGGTGCTTATGGAAAGTGGGTATTACACTTGAGTCGAAGCCAGGGACGAAGGTCTCATCTCGAATTAATTTGGAGTCCACGGAGCCCTTTCGTGTTGCTACAGTGACCTGAGGATCCCTCTAGACTTGAGACAGTGATCATGGGTGTTCTCTGGAGTGCCATCAAGGAAATCAAGGCTCATTCCATGTTTGATGTGGAACACGGAATTGCTCTGCACGCAATGCAGCGGAATCGGGCCTCATCTCGCGGCGAGGGGGAAGTCTCATGGTTTTTCTCGATTTGCGGCGGGAACCTGGGGTATATTCTCGAGTTACGACGGGGAGGGCCCTTCCAGACACGTGTTTGTTCAGCGACGTCAGGACTCATGCCTAAGTAGGAGGGACACCTCATGATTCTCCTCGAGTCTTGGCATGGCCATTGGGACGCGTCTCCAAGTGAGGCGGGAGACCCAGGGTCCCTTTCCACGTGCCACAGGGATCCTGGGACTCCTATCCATTTTCAAGAGGAGTCAGGCATCGTCTCCTTTGGAAGCATTGATCTCCGCGGACCTCTCGAGTTTTCAAAGGACGTGAGGCCTCCGGTCGCGATGAGGTGGAGAACTAGGTCTTTCTCTGTGGGCTCCACAGGGGATTCAGACATCCCTTCGTCTTGGGAGATGCAAGACGAGCCTGCATTCAATTCACTGCAAGGATATCCGGCCTTCCTTCGAGTCAGAGCATCTCGGTGTCCATTCCACTTGAGGCCACAAACTCAGGGTCCCTCTCACATACCTGTAGCTGAGAGAAGCCTCCTCTTGAGGTGCTTATGGAAAGTGGGTATTCCCTCTTGAGTCGAAGCCAGGGAGGAAGCTCTCATCTCGAGTTGATTTGGGGTCCACGGAGCCCTTTCTTGTTGCTACAGTGACCTCAGGATCCCTCTAGACTTGAGACAGTGATCTTGGCTCTTCTCTGGAGTGCCATCAAGGAAATCAAGGCTCCTTTCATGTTTGATGTGGAACACGGAATTGCTCTGCACGCAGTGTAGGGGAATCGGGCCTCATCTTGCGGCGAGGGGGAAGTCTCATGGTTTTTCTCGAGTTGCGGCCGGAACCTGGGGTATATTCTCGAGTTACGACGGGGAGGGCCCTTCCAGACACGTGTTTGTTCAGCGACGTCAGGACTCCTGCCTAGGTACGAGGGACACCTCGGGATTCTCCTAGAGTCTTGGCATGGCCATTGGGACGCGTCTCCACGTGAGGCGGGAGACCCAGGGTCCCTTTCCACGTGGACTGGGATCCTGGGACTCCTATCCATTTAAAGAGGAGTCAGGCATCGTCTCCTTTGGAAGCATTGATCTCCGCAGACCTCTCGAGTTTTCAAAGGACGTGAGGCCTCCGTTCGCGATGAGGCGGAGAACTAGGTCTTTCTCTGTGGTCTCCACAGGGGATTCAGACATCCCTTCGTCGTGGGAGATGCAAGACGAGCCTGCATTCAATTCACTGCAGGGACATCCGGCCTTCCTTCGAGTCAGAGCATCTCGGTGTCCATTCCACTTGAGGCCTCAAATTCAAGGTCCCTCTCACATACCGGTAGCTTGGAGAAGCCTCCTCTTGAAGTGCTTGTGGAAAGTGGGTATTCCTCTTGAGTTGAAGCCAGGGACGAAGCTCTCATCTCGAGTTGATTTGGGGTCCACGGAGACCTTTCGTGTTGCTCCAGTGACCTCAGGATCCCTCTAGACTTGAGACAGTGATCTTGGGTTGTCTTTGGAGTGCCATCAAGGAAATCAAGGCTCGTTTCACGTTGAATGTGGGACACGGAATTGCTCTGCACGCAGTGCAGGGGAATCGGGCCTCATATCGCGGCGAGGGGGAAGTCTCATGGTTTTTCTCGAGTTGTGGCCCGAACCTGGGGTCTATTCTCCAGTTACGACGGGGAGGGCCCTTCCAGACACGTGTTTGTTCAGCGATGTCAGGACTCCTGCGTAGGTGCGACGGACACCTCGGGATTCTCCTCGAGTCTTGGCATGGCAATTGGGTCGCGTCTCCACGTGACGCGGGAGACCCAGGGTCCCTTTCCACGTGCCACAGGGATCCTGGGACTCCTATCCATTTTCAAGAGGAGTCAGGAATTGTCTCCTTTGGAAGCATTGATCTCCGCAGGCCTCTCGAGTTTTCAAAGGATGTGAGGCCTCCGGTCGCGATGAGGCAGAAGACTAGGTCTTTCTCTGTCGTCTCCACAGGGGATTCAGACATCCCTTCGTCTTGGGAGATGCAAGACGAGCCTGCATTCCATTCACTGCAGGGATATCCGGCCTTACTTCCAGTCAGAGCATCTCGGTGTCCATTCCACTTGAGGCCACAAACTCAGGGTCCCTCTCAGATACCTGTAGCTGAGAGAAGCCTCCTCTTGAGGTGCTTGTGGAAAGTTGGTATTCCTCTTGAGTCGAAGCCAGGGACTAAGCTCTCATCTCGAGTTGATTTGGGGTCCACGGAGCCTTTTCGTGTTGCTCCAGTGACCTCAGGATCCCTCTAGACTTGAGACAGTGATCTTGGGTTTTCTCTGGAGTGCCATCAAGGAAATCAAGGCTCCTTTCAAGTTTGATGTGGAACACGGAATTGCTCTGCACGCAGTGCAGGTGAATCGGGCCTCATCTCGCGGCGAGGGGGAAGTCTCATTGTTTTTCTCGAGTTGCGGCCGGAACCTGTGGTATATTCTCGACTTACGACGTGGAGGGCCTTCGAGACACGTGTTTGTTCATCGACGTCAGGACTCCTGCCTAGGTGCGAGGGACACCTCGGTATTCTCCTCGAGGTTTGGCATGGCAATTGGGACCCGTCTCCACGTGAGGCGGGAGACCCAGGGTCCCTTTCCACGTGCCACAGGGACCCTGGGACTCCAATCCATTTTCAAGAGGAGTCAGGCATCGTCTCCTTTGAAAGCATTGATCTCCGCGGACCTCTCGAGTTTTCAAAGGATGTGAGGGCTCCGGTCTCGATGAGGCGGAGAACTAGGTTTTTCTCTGTGGTCTCCACAGGGGATTCAGACATCCCTTCGTCTTGGGAGATGCAAGACGAGCCTGCATTCAATTCACTGCAGGAATATCCGGCCTTACTTCGAGTCAGAGCATCTCGGTTTCCATTCCACTTGAGGCCAAAAACTCAGGGTCCTTCTCACATACCTGTAGCTGAGAGAAGCCTCCTCTTGAGGTGCTTGTGGAAAGTTGGTGTTCCTCTTGAGTCGAAACCAAGGACTAAACTCTCATCTCGAGTTGACTTGGGGTCCACGGAGCCCTTTCGTTTTGCTCCAGTGACCTCAGGATCCCTCTAGACTTGAGACAGTGGTTTTGGGTTTTCTCTGGAGTGCCATCAAGGAAATCAAGGCTCCTTTCACGTTTGATGTGGAACACGGAATTGCTCTGCACGCAGTGCAGGGGAATCGGGCCTCATCTCGCGGCGAGGGGGAAGTCTCATGGTTTTTCTCTAGTTGCGGACGGAACCTGTGGTATATTCTCGAGTTACGACGGGGAGGGCCCTTCCAGACACGTGTTTGTTCAGCGACGTCAGGACTCCTGCCTAGGTGCGAGGGACACCTCGGGATTCTCCTCGAGTCTTGGCATGGCAATGGGACGCGTCTCCACGTGAGGCGGGAGACCCAGGGTCCCTTATAACGTGCCACAGGCATCCTGGGACTCCTATCCATTTTCAAGTGGAGTGAAGCATCGTCTCCTTTGGAAGCATTGATCTCCGCGGACCTCTCTAGTTTTCAATGGATATGAGGGTTCCGGTCGTGATGAGGCGGAGGACTAGGTCTTTCTCTGTGGTCTCCACAGGGGATTCAGACATCCCTTCGTCTTGGGAGATGCAAGACGAGCCTGCATTCCATTCACTGCAGGGATATCCGGCCTTACTTCGAGTCAGAGCATCTCGGTGTCCATTCCACTTGAGGCCACCAACTCAGGATCCCTCTCACATACCTGTAGCTGAGAGAAGCCTACTCTTGATGTGCTTGTGGAAAGTTGGTATTCCTCTTGAGTCGAAGCCAGGGACTAAGCTCTCATCTCGAGATGATTTGGAGTCCACGGAGCCCTTTCTTTTTGCACCAGTGACCTCAGGATCCCTCTAGACTTGAGACAGTGATCTTGGGTTTTCTCTGGAGTGCCATCAAGGACATCAAGACTCCTTTCACGTTTGATGTGGAACACGGAATTGCTCTGCATGCAGTGCAGGGGAATCGGGCCTCAACTCGCGGCGAGGGGGACATCTCATGGTTTTTCTCGAGTTGCGCCCGGAACCTGGGGTATATTCTCGAGTTACGACGGGGAGGGCCCTTCCAGACACGTGTTTGTTCAGCGACGTCAGGACTCCTGCCTAGGTGTGAGGGACACCTCGGGATTCTCCTCGAGTCTTGGCATGGCAATTGGGACGCGTCTCCACGTGAGGCGGGAGACCCAGGGTCCATTTCCACGTGTCACAGGGATCCTGGGACTCCTATCCATTTTCAAGAGGAGTCAGGCATCGTCTCCTTTGGAAGCATTGATCTCTGCGGACCTCTCGAGTTTTCAAAGGATGTGAGGCCTCCGGTCGCGATTAGGCGGAGAACTCGATCTTTCTCTGTGGTCTCCACAGGGGATTCAGACATCCCTTCGTCTTGGGAGATGCAAGACGAGCCTGCATTCAATTCACTGCAGGGATATCCGGCCTTCCTTCGAGTCAGAGCATCTCGGTGTTCATTCCACTTGAGGCCACAAACTCAGGGTCCCTCTCACATACCTGTAGCTGAGAGAAGCCTCCTCTTGAGGTGCTTGTGGAAAGTTGGTATTCCTCTTGTGTCGAAGCCAGGGACTAAGCTCTCATCTCGAGTTGATTTGGGGTCCACGGAGCCCTTTCGTGTTGCTACAGTGACCTCAGGATCCCTCTAGACTTGAGACAGTGATCTTGGGTTTTCTCTGGAGTGCCACCAAGGAAATCAAGGCTCCTTTCACTTTTGATGTGCAACACGGAATTGCTCTGCACACAGTGCTGGGGAATCGAGCCTCATCTCGCGGCGAGGTGGAAGTCTCATGGTTTTTCAAGAGTTGCGGCCGGAACCTGGGGTATATTCTCTAGTTACGACGGGGAGGGCCCTTCCAGACACGTGTTTGTTCAGCGACGTCAGGACTCCTGCCTAAGTGCGAGGGACACCTCGGTATTCTCCTCGAATCTTGGCATGGCAATTGGGATGCGTCTCCACGTGAGGCGGGAGATCCAGGGTCCCTTTCCCCGTGCCACAGGGATCCTGGGACTCCTATCCATTTTCAAGAGGAGTCAGGCTTCGTCTCCTTTGGAAGGATTGATCTCCGCGACCTCTCGAGTTTTCAAAGGATGTGAGGCCTCCGGTCGCGATGAGGCGGAGAACTAGGTCTTTCTCTGTGGTCTCCACAGGGGATTCAGAGATCCCTTCGTCTTGGGAGATGCAAGACGAGCCTGCATTCAATTCACTGCAGGGATATCCGGCCTTACTTCGAGTCAGAACATCTCGGTGTCCATTCCACTTGAGGCCACAACTCAGGGTCCCTCTCACATACCTGTAGCTGAGAGAAGCCTCCTCTTGAGGTGCTTGTGGAAAGTTGGTATTCCTCTTGAGTCGAAGCCAGGGACTAAGCTCTCATCTCGAGTTGATTTGGGGTTCACTGAGCCGTTTCGTGTTGCTCCAGTGACCTCAGGATCCCTCTAGACTTGAGACAGTGATCTTGGGTTTTCTCTGGAGTGCCATCAAGGAAATCAAGGCTCCTTTCACGTTTGATGTGGAACACGGAATTGCTCTGCACGCAGTGCAGGGGAATCGGACCTCATCTCGCGGCGAGGGGGAAGTCTCATGGTTTTTCTCGAGTTGCGGCCAGAACCTGGGGTATATTCTCGAGTTACGAAGGGGGGTTCACTTCCCGACACGTGTTTGTTCAGCGACATCAGAACCCATGCCTAGGTTCGATGGACACTTCGGTATTCTCCCCGAGGCTTGGCATGGCAATTGGGACCCGTCTCCACGTGAGGCGGGAGACCCAGGGTCCCTTTCCACGTGCCACAGGGATCCTGGGACTCCTATCCATTTTCAAGAGGAGTCAGGCATCGTCTCCTTTGGAAGCATTGATCTCCGCGACCTCTCGAGTTTTCAAAGGATGCGAGGCCTCCGGTCGCGATGAGCCGGAGAACTAGTTCTTTCTCTGTGGTCTCCACAGGGGATTCAGACATCCCTTCGTCTTGGGAGATGCAAGACGAGCCTGTATTCAATTCACTGCAGGGATATCCGGCCTTAGTTCCAGTCAGAGGATCTGGATGTCCTTTCCACTTGAGGCCACAAACTCAGAGTCCCTCTCACATACCTGTAGCTGAGAGAAGCCTCCTCTTGAGGTGCTTGTGGAAAGTTGGTATTCCTCTTGAGTCGAAGCCAGGGACTAAGCTCTCATCTCGAGTTGATTTGGGGTCCACGGAGACCTTTCGTGTTGCTCCAGTGACCTCAGGATCCCTCTAGACTTGAGACAGTGATCTTGGGTTTTCTCTGGAATCCCACCAAGGAAATCAAGGCTCCTTTCACGTTTGATGTGCAACACGGAATTGCTCTGCACGCAGTGCAGGGGAATCGGGCCTCATCTCGCGGCGAGGGGGAAGTCTCATGGTTTTTCTCGAGTTGCGGCCGGAACCTGGGGTATATTCACGAGTTACGACGGGGAGGGCCCTTCCAGACACGTGTTTGATCAGCGACGTCAGGACTCCTGCCTAGGTGCGAGGGACACCTCGGTATTCTCCTCGAATTTGGCATGGCAATTGGGACGCGTCTCCACGTGAGGCGGGAGACCCAGGGTCCCTTTCCACGTGTCACAGGGATCCTGGGACTCCTATCCATTTTCAAGAGGAGTCAGGCATCATCTCCTTTGGAAGCATTGATCTCCGCGGACCTCTCGAATTTTCAAAGAATGTGAGGCCTCCGGTTTCGATGATGTGGAGAACTAGGTCTTTCTCTGTGGTCTCCACATGGGATTCAGTCATCCCTTCGTCTTGGGAGATGGAAGACGAGCCTGCATTCAATTCACTGCAGAGATATCTGTCCTTACCTCGAGACAGAGCATCTCGGTGTCCATTCCACTTGAGGCCACAAACTCAGGGTCCCTCTCACATACCTGTAGCTGAGAGAAGCCTCCTCTTGAGGTGCTTGTGGAAAGTTGGTATTCCTCTTGAGTCGACGCCAGGGACTAAGCGCTCATCTTGAGTTGATTTGGGGTCCACGGAGCCCTTTCGTGTTGCTCCATTGACCTCAGGATCCCTCTATCTTGAGACAGTGATCTTGGGTTTTCCCTGAAGTGCCATCAAGGAAATCAAGGCTCCTTTCACGTTTGATGTGGAACACGGAATTGCTCTGCACGCAGTGCAGGGGAATCGGGCCTCATGTTGCGGCGAGGGGAAGTCTCATGGTTTTTCTCGAGATGCGGCCGGAACCTGGGGTATATTCTCGAGTTACTACGGCGAGGGCCCTTCCAGACCCGTGTTTGTTCAGCGAAGTCAGCACTCCTGCTTAGGTGCGAGAGACACCTCGGGATTCTCCTCGAGACTTGGCATGGCAATTGGGACGCTTCTCCACATGAGGCAGGAAACCCAGGTCCCATTTCCACGTGCCACAGGGATCCTGGGACTCCTATCCATTTTCAAGATGAGTCAGGCATCGTCTCCTTTGGAAGCATTGATCTCCGCGGACCTCTCGGGTTTTCAAAGGATGTGAGGCCTCCGGTCGAGATGAGGCGGAGAACTAGGTCTTTCTCTATGGTCTCCACAGGGGATTCAGACATCCCTTCGTTTTGGGAGATGCAAGAGGAGCCTGCATTCAATTCACTGCAGGGATATCCGACCTTACTTCGAGTCAGAACATCTCGGTGTCCATTCCACTTGAGGCCACAACTCAGGGTCCCTCTCACATACCTGTAGCTGAGAGAAGCCTCCTCTTGAGGTGCTCTTGGAAAGTTGGTATTCCTCTTGAGTCGAAGCCAGGGACTATGCTCTCATCTCGAGTTGCTTTGGGCTCCAGGTAGTCCTTTCGTGTTGATACAGTGACCTCAACATCCCTCTAGACTTGAGACAGTGATCTTGGGTTTTCTCTGGAGTGCCATCAAGGAAATCAAGGCTCCTTTCACGTTTGATGTGGAACACGGAATTGCTCTGCACGCAGTGCAGGGGAATCTGGCCTCATCTCACGGCGAGGGGGAAGTCTCATGGTTTTTCTCGAGTTGCGGCCGGAACCTGGGGTATATTCTCGAGTTACGATGGGGAGGGCCCTTCCAGACACGTGTTTGTTCAGCGACGTCAGGATTCTTGCCTAGGTGCGAGGGACACCTCGGGATTCTCTTCGAGTCTTGGCATGGCAATTGGGACGCGTCTCCACGTGAGGCGGGAGACCCATTGTCCCTTTCCACGTGCCACAGGGATCCTCGGACTCCTATCCATTTTCAAGAGGAGTCAGGCATCGTCTCCTTTGGAAGCATTGATCTCCGTGGTCCTCTCGAATTTTCAAAGGATGTGAGGCCTCCGGTCGCGATGATGCGGAGAACTAGGTCTTTCTCTGTGGTCTCCACAGGGGATTCAGACATCCCTTCGTCTTGGGAGATGCAAGACAAGCCTGCATTCTATTCAATGCAGGGATATCCGGCCTTACTTCGAGTCAGAGCATCTCATGTCCTTTCCACTTGAGGCCACAAACTCAGGGTCCCTCTCACATACCTGTGGCTGAGGGAAGTCTCCTCTTGAGTTGCTTGTGGAAACTTGGTATTCCTCTTGAGTCGAAGCCAGGGACTAAGCTCTCATCTCGAGTTGATTTGGGGTCCACGGAGCCCTTTCATGTTGCTACAGTGACCTCAGGATCCCTCTAGACTTGAGACAGTGATCTTGTGTTTTCTCTGCAGTGCCATCCAGGAAATCAAGGCTCCTTTCACGTTTGATGTGGAAGACGGAATTGCTCGGCATGCATTGCTGGGGAATCGGGCCTCATCTCATGGCGAGGGGGAAGTCTCATGGTTTTTCTCGAGTTGCGGCCGGAACCTGGGGTATATTCTCGAGTTACGAAGGGGGGTTCACTTCCCGACACGTGTTTGTTCAGCGACATCAGAACCCATGCCTAGGTGCGAGGGACACCTCGGGATTCTCCTCGAGTCTTGGCATGGCAATTGGGACGCGTCTCCACGGGAGGCGGGAGATCCAGGGTCCCTTTCCCCGTGCCACAGGGATCCTGGGACTCCTATCCATTTTCAAGAGGAGTCAGGCTTCGTCTCCTTTGGAAGGATTGATCTCCGCAGACCTCTCGAGTTTTAAAAGGATGTGAGGCCTCGGGTCGCAATGAGACGGAGAACTAGGTCTTTCTCTGTGGTCTCAAGAGGGGATTCAGAGATCCCTTCGTCTTGAGAGATGAAAGACGAGCCTGCATTCAATTCACTGCAGGGATATGCGGCCTTACTTCGAGTCAGAGCATCTCGGTGTCCATTCCACTTGAGGCCACAAACTCAGGGTCCCTCTCACATACCTGTAGCTGAGAGAAGCCTCCTCTTGAGGTGCTTGTGGAAAGTTGGTTTTCCTCTTGAGTCGAAGCCAGGGACTAAGCTCTCATCTCGAGTTGATTTGGGGTCCACGGAGCCCTTTCGTGTTTCTACAGTGACCTCAGGATCCCTCTAGACTTGAGACAGTGATCTTGGGTTTTCTCTGGAGTGCCACCAAGGAAATCAAGGCTCCTTTCACGTTTGATGTGCAACACGGAATTGCTCTGCAAGCAGTGCAGGGGAATCGGGCCTCATCTCACGGCGAGGGGGAAGTCTCATGGTTTTTCTCGAGATGCGGCCGGAACCTGGGGTATATTCTCGAGTTACGATGGGGAGGGCGCTTCCAGACACGTGTTTGTTCAGCGACGTCAGGATTCTTGCCTAGGTGCGAGGGACACCTCGGGATTCTCTTCGAGTCTTGGCGTGGCAATTGGTACGCGTCTTCACGTGAGGCGGGAGACCCATTGTCCCTTTCCACGTGCCACAGGGATCCTCGGACTCCTATCCATTTTCAAGAGGAGTCAGGAATCGTCTCCTTTGGAAGCATTGATCTCCGTGGTCCTCTCGAGTTTTCAAAGGATGTGAGGCCTCCGGTCGCGATGAGGCGGAGAACTAGGTCTTTCTCTGTGGTCTCCACAGGGGATTCAGACATCCCTTCGTCTTGGGAGATGCAAGACGAGCCTGCATTCAATTCACTGCAGGGATATCCGGCCTTACTTCGAGTCAGAGCATCTCATGTCCATTCCACTTGAGGCCACAAACTCAGGGTCCCTCTCACATACCTGTAGCTGAGGGAAGTCTCCTCTTGAGTTGCTTGTGGAAACTTGGTATTCCTCTTGAGTCGAAGCCAGGGACTAAGCTCTCATCTCGAGTTGATTTGGGGTCCACGGAGCCCATTCATGTTGCTACAGTGACCTCAGGATCCCTCTAGACTTGAGACAGTGATCTTGGGTTTTCCTGCAGTGCCATCCAGGAAATCAAGGCTCCTTTCACGTTTGATGTGAACACGGAATTGCTCGGCACGCAGTGCTGGGGAATCGGGCCTCATCTCATGGCGAGGGGGAAGTCTCATGGTTTTTCTCGAGTTGCGGCCGGAACCCGGGGTATATTCTCGAGTTATCAAGGGGGGTTCACTTCCAGACACGTGTTTGTTCAGCGACTTCAGAACCCATGCCTAGGTTCGATGGACACCTCGGTATTCTCCCCGAGGCTTGGCATGGCAATTGTTACCCGTCTCCACGTGAGGCGGGAGACCCAGGGTCCCTTTCCACGTGCCACAGGGATCCTGGGACTCCTATCCATTTTCAAGAGGAGTCAGGCATCGTCTCCTTTGGAAGCATTGATCTCCTAGACCTCTCGAGTTTTCAAAGGATGTGAGGCCTCCGGTCGCGATGAGCCGGAGAACTAGTTCTTTCTCTGTGGTCTCCACAGGGGATTCAGACATCCCTTCGTCTTGGGAGATGCAAGACGAGCCTGTATTCAGTTCACTGCAGGGATATCCGGCCTTAGTTCGAGTCAGAGCATCTCGGTGCCCATTCCACTTGAGGCCACAAACTCAGGGTCCCTCTCACATATCTGTAGCTGAGAGAAGCCTCCTCTTAGTGTGCTTGTATAAAGTTGGTATTCCTCTTGAGTCGAAGCCAGGGACTAAGCTCTCATCTCGAGTTGATTTTGGGTCCATGGAGCCCTTTCATGTTGCTACAGTGACCTCAGGATCCCTCTAGACTTGAGACAGTGATCTTGGGTTTTCTCTGGAGTGCCATCAAGGAAATCAAGGCTGCTTTCAAGTTTGATGTGGAACACGGAATTGCTCTGCACGCAGTCCATGGGAATCGGGCCTCATTTTGCGGCGAGGGGGATGTCTCATGGTTTTTCTCGAGTTGCGGCCGGAACCTGGGGTATATTCTCGAGTTATGATGGGGAGGGCCCTTCCAGACACGTGTTTGTTCAGCGAAGTCAGGACTCCTGCCTAGGTGCGAGGGACACCTCGGTATTCTCCCCGATGCTTGGCATGGCAATTGGGACGCGTCTCCACGTGAGGCGGGAGACCCAGGGTCCCTTTCCACATGTCACAGGGATCCTGGGACTCCTATCCATTTTCAAGAGGAGTCAGGCATCATCTCCTTTGGAAGCATTGATCTCCGCGGACCTCTCGAATTTTCAAAGAATGTGAGGCCTCCGGTTTCGATGATGTGGAGAACTATGTCTTTCTCTGTGGTCTCCACATGGGATTCAGTCATCCCTTCGTCTTGGGAGATGGAAGACGAGCCTGCATTCAATTCACTGCAGAGATATCTGTCCTTACCTCGAGACAGAGCATCTCGGTGTCCATTCCACTTGAGGCCACAAACTCAGGGTCCCTCTCACATACCTGTAGCTGAGAGAAGCCTCCTCTTGAGGTGCTTGTGGAAAGTTGGTATTCCTCTTGAGTCAAAGCCAGGGACTAAGCTCTCATCTCGAGTTGATTTGGGGTCCACGGAGCCCTTTCGTGTTGCTCCATTGACCTCAGGATCCCTCTATCTTGAGACAGTGATCTTGGGTTTTCCCTGAAGTGCCATCAAGGAAATCAAGGCTCCTTTCACGTTTGATGTGGAACACGGAATTGCTCTGCACACAGTGCAGGGGAATCGGGCCTCATGTTGCGGCGAGGGGAAGTCTCATGGTTTTTCTCGAGATGCGGCCGGAACCTGGGGTATATTCTCGAGTTACTACGGCGAGGGCCCTTCCAGACCCGTGTTTGTTCAGCGAAGTCAGCACTCCTGCTTAGGTGCGAGGGACACCTCGGGATTCTCCTCGAGACTTGGCATGGCAATTGGGACGCGTCTCCACGTGAGGCAGGAAACCCAGGTCCCGTTTCCACGTGCCACAGGGATCCTGGGACTCCTATCCATTTTCAAGATGAGTCAGGCATCGTCTCCTTTGGAAGCATTGATCTCCGCGGACCTCTCAGGTTTTCAAAGGATGTGAGGCCTCCGGTCGAGATGAGGCGGAGAACTAGGTCTTTCTCTGTGGTCTCCACAGGGGATTCAGGCATCCCTTCGTTTTGGGAGATGCAAGAGGAGCCTGCATTCAATTCACTGCAGGGATATCCGACCTTACTTCGAGTCAGAACATCTCGGTGTCCATTCCACTTGAGGCCACAACTCAGGGTCCCTCTCACATACCTGTAGCTGAGAGAAGCCTCCTCTTGAGGTGCTCTTGGAAAGTTGGTATTCCTCTTGAGTCGAAGCCAGGGACTATGCTCTCATCTCGAGTTGCTTTGGGCTCCAGGTAGTCCTTTCATGTTGATACAGTGACCTCAACATCCCTCTAGACTTGAGACAGTGATCTTGGGTTTTCTCTGTAGTGCCATCAAGTAAATCAAGGCTCCTTTCACGTTTGATGTGGAACACGGAATTGCTCTGCACGCAGTGCAGGGGAATCGGGCCTCATCTCACGGCGAGGGGGAAGTCTCATGGTTTTTCTCGAGTTGCGGCCGGAACCTGCGGTATATTCTCGAGTTACGATGGGGAGGGCCCTTCCAGACACGTGTTTGTTCAGCGACGTCAGGATTCTTGCCTAGGTGCGAGGGACACCTCGGGATTCTCTTCGAGTCTTGGCTTGGCAATTGGGACGCGTCTCCACGTGAGACGGGAGACCCATTGTCCCTTTCCACGTGCCACAGGGATCCTCGGACTCCTATCCATTTTCAAGAGGAGTCAGGCATCGTCTCCTTTGGAAGCATTGATCTCCGTGGTCCTCTCGAGTTTTCAAAGGATGTGAGGCCTCCGGTCGCGATGAGGCGGAGAACTAGGTCTTTCTCTGTGGTCTCCACAGGGGATTCAGACATCCCTTCGTCTTGGGAGATGCAAGACGAGCCTGCATTCAATTCACTGCAGGGATATCCGGCCTTACTTCGAGTCAGAGCATCTCATGTCCATTCCACTTGAGGCCACAAACTCAGGGTCCCTCTCACATACCTGTAGCTGAGGGAAGTCTCCTCTTGAGTTGCTTGTGGAAACTTGGTATTCCTCTTGAGTCGAAGCCAGGGACTAAGCTCTCATCTCGAGTTGATTTGGAGTCCACGGAGCCCATTCATGTTGCTACAGTGACCTCAGGATCCCTCTAGACTTGAGACAGTGATCTTGGGTTTTCCTGCAGTGCCATCCAGGAAATCAAGGCTCCTTTCACGTTTGATGTGAACACGGAATTGCTCGGCACGCAGTGCTGGGGAATCGGGCCTCATCTCATGGCGAGGGGGAAGTCTCATGGTTTTTCTCGAGTTGCGGCCGGAACCTGGGGTATATTCTCGAGTTACGAAGGGGGGTTCACTTCCAGACACGTGTTTGTTCAGCGACTTCAGAACCCATGCCTAGGTTCGATGGACACCTCGGTATTCTCCCCGAGGCTTGGCATGGCAATTGTTACCCGTCTCCACGTGAGGCGGGAGACCCAGGGTCCCTTTCCACGTGCCACAGGGATCCTGGGACTCCTATCCATTTTCAAGAGGAGTCAGGCATCGTCTCCTTTGGAAGCATTGATCTCCGCGACCTCTCGAGTTTTCAAAGGATGTGAGGCCTCCGGTCGCGATGAGCCGTAGAATAGTTCTTTCTCTGTGGTATCCACAGGGGATTCAGACATCCCTTCGTCTTGGGAGATGCAAGACGAGCCTGTATTCAATTCACTGCAGGGATATCCGGCCTTAGTTCCAGTCAGAGGATCTGGATGTCCTTTCCACTTGAGGCCACAAACTCAGGGTCCCTCTCACATACCTGTAGCTGAGAGAAGCCTCCTCTTAGGGTGCTTGTGGAAAGTTGGTATTCCTCTTGAGTCGAAGCCAGGGACTAAGCTCTCATCTCGAGTTGATTTGGGGTCCACGGAGACCTTTCGTGTTGCTCCAGTGACCTCAGGATCCCTCTAGACTTGAGACAGTGATCTTGGGTTTTCTCTGGAATCCCACCAAGGAAATCAAGGCTCCTTTCACGTTTGATGTGCAACACGGAATTGCTCTGCACGCAGTGCAGGGGAATCGGGCCTCATCTCGCGGCGAGGGGGAAGTCTCATGGTTTTTCTCGAGTTGCGGCCGGAACCTGGGGTATATTCTCGACTTACGACGGGGAGGGCCCTTCCAGACACGTGTTTGATCAGCGACGTCAGGACTCCTGCCTAGGTGCGAGGGACACCTCGGTATTCTCCTCGAATTTGGCATGGCAATTGGGACGCGTCTCCACGTGAGGCGGGAGACCCATGGTCCCTTTCCACGTGTCACAGGGATCCTGGCACTCCTATCCATTTTCAAGAGGAGTCAGGCATCATCTCCTTTGGAAGCATTGATCTCCGCGGACCTCTCGAATTTTCAAAGAATGTGAGGCCTCCGGTTTCGATGATGTGGAGAACTAGGTCTTTCTCTGTGGTCTCCACATGGGATTCAGTCATCCCTTCGTCTTGGGAGATGCAAGACGAGCCTGCATTCAATTCACTGCAGAGATATCTGTCCTTACCTCGAGACAGAGCATCTCGGTGTCCATTCCACTTGAGGCCACAAACTCAGGGTCCCTCTCACATACCTGTAGCTGAGAGAAGCCTCCTCTTGAGGTGCTTGTGGAAAGTTGGTATTCCTCTTGAGTCAAAGCCAGGGACTAAGCTCTCATCTCGAGTTGATTTGGGGTCCACGGAGCCCTTTCGTGTTGCTCCATTGACCTCAGGATCCCTCTATCTTGAGACAGTGATCTTGGGTTTTCCCTGAAGTGCCATCAAGGAAATCAAGGCTCCTTTCACGTTTGATGTGGAACACGGAATTGCTCTGCACGCAGTGCAGGGGAATCGGGCCTCATGTTGCGGCGAGGGGAAGTCTCATGGTTTTTCTCGAGATGCGGCCGGAACCTGGGGTATATTCTCGAGTTACTACGGCGAGGGCCCTTCCAGACCCGTGTTTGTTCAGCGAAGTCAGCACTTCTGCTTAGGTGAGAGGGACACCTCGGGATTCTCCTCGAGACTTGGCATGGCAATTGGGACGCTTCTCCACATGAGGCAGGAAACCCAGGTCCCGTTTCCACGTGCCACAGGGATCCTGGGACTCCTATCCATTTTCAAGATGAGTCAGGCATCGTCTCCTTTGGAAGCATTGATCTCCGCGGACCTCTCGGGTTTTCAAAGGATGTGAGGCCTCCGGTCGAGATGAGGCGGAGAACTAGGTCTTTCTCTGTGGTCTCCACAGGGGATTCAGACATCCCTTCGTTTTGGGAGATGCAAGACGAGCCTGCATTCAATTCACTGCAGGGATATCCGACCTTACTTCGAGTCAGAACATCTCGGTGTCCATTCCACTTGAGGCCACAACTCAGGGTCCCTCTCACATACCTGTAGCTGAGAGAAGCCTCCTCTTGAGGTGCTCTTGGAAAGTTGGTATTCCTCTTGAGTCGAAGCCAGGGACTATGCTCTCATCTCGAGTTGCTTTGGGCTCCAGGTAGTCCTTTCGTGTTGATACAGTGACCTCAACATCCCTCTAGACTTGAGACAGTGATCTTGGGTTTTCTCTGGAGTGCCATCAAGGAAATCAAGGCTCCTTTCACGTTTGATGTGGAACACGGAATTGCTCTGCACGCAGTGCAGGGGAATCGGGCCTCATCTCACGGCGAGGGGGAAGTCTCATGGTTTTTCTCGAGTTGCGGCCGGAACCTGGGGTATATTCTCGAGTTACGATGGGGAGGGCCCTTCCAGACACGTGTTTGTTCAGCGACGTCAGGATTTTTGCCTAGGTGCGAGGGACACCTCGGGATTCTCTTCGAGTCTTGGCTTGGCAATTGGGACGCGTCTCCACGTGAGGCGGGAGACCCATTGTCCCTTTCCACGTGCCACAGGGATCCTCGGACTCCTATCCATTTTCAAGAGGAGTCAGGCATCGTCTCCTTTGGAAGCATTGATCTCCGTGGTCCTCTCGAATTTTCAAAGGATGTGAGGCCTCCGGTCGCGATGATGCGGAGAACTAGGTCTTTCTCTGTGGTCTCCACAGGGGATTCAGACATCCCTTCGTCTTGGGAGATGCAAGACAAGCCTGCATTCTATTCAATGCAGGGATATCCGGCCTTACTTCGAGTCAGAGCATCTCATGTCCTTTCCACTTGAGGCCACAAACTCAGGGTCCCTCTCACATACCTGTGGCTGAGGGAAGTCTCCTCTTGAGTTGCTTGTGGAAACTTGGTATTCCTCTTGAGTCGAAGCCAGGGACTAAGCTCTCATCTCGAGTTGATTTGGGGTCCACGGAGCCCTTTCATGTTGCTACAGTGACCTCAGGATCCCTCTAGACTTGAGACAGTGATCTTGTGTTTTCTCTGCAGTGCCATCCAGGAAATCAAGGCTCCTTTCACGTTTGATGTGGAAGACGGAATTGCTCGGCATGCATTGCTGGGGAATCGGGCCTCATCTCATGGCGAGGGGGAAGTCTCATGGTTTTTCTCGAGTTGCGGCCGGAACCTGGGGTATATTCTCGAGTTACGAAGGGGGGTTCACTTCCCGACACGTGTTTGTTCAGCGACATCAGAACCCATGCCTAGGTGCGAGGGACACCTCGGGATTCTCCTCGAGTCTTGGCATGGCAATTGGGACGCGTCTCCACGGGAGGCGGGAGATCCAGGGTCCCTTTCCCCGTGCCACAGGGATCCTGGGACTCCTATCCATTTTCAAGAGGAGTCAGGCTTCATCTCCTTTGGAAGGATTGATCTCCGCAGACCTCTCGAGTTTTAAAAGGATGTGAGGCCTCGGGTCGCAATGAGACGGAGAACTAGGTCTTTCTCTGTGGTCTCAAGAGGGGATTCAGAGATCCCTTCGTCTTGAGAGATGAAAGACGAGCCTGCATTCAATTCACTGCAGGGATATGCGGCCTTACTTCGAGTCAGAGCATCTCGGTGTCCATTCCATTTGAGGCCACAAACTCAGGGTCCCTCTCACATACCTGTAGCTGAGAGAAGCCTCCTCTTGAGGTGCTTGTGGAAAGTTGGTTTTCCTCTTGAGTCGAAGCCAGGGACTAAGCTCTCATCTCGAGTTGATTTGGGGTCCACGGAGCCCTTTCGTGTTTCTACAGTGACCTCAGGATCCCTCTAGACTTGAGACAGTGATCTTGGGTTTTCTCTGGAGTGCCACCAAGGAAATCAAGGCTCCTTTCACGTTTGATGTGCAACACGGAATTGCTCTGCAAGCAGTGCAGGGGAATCGGGCCTCATCTCACGGCGAGGGGGAAGTCTCATGGTTTTTCTCGAGATGCGGCCGGACCTGGGGTATATTCTCGAGTTACGATGGGGAGGGCCCTTCCAGACACGTGTTTGTTCAGCGACGTCAGGATTCTTGCCTAGGTGCGAGGGACACCTCGGGATTCTCTTCGAGTCTTGGCTTGGCAATTGGGACGCGTCTCCACGTGAGGCGGGAGACCCATTGTCCCTTTCCACGTGCCACAGGGATCCTCGGACTCCTATCCATTTTCAAGAGGAGTCAGGCATCGTCTCCTTTGGAAGCATTGATCTCCGTGGTCCTCTCGAGTTTTCAAAGGATGTGAGGCCTCCGGTCGCGATGAGGCGGAGAACTAGGTCTTTCTCTGTGGTCTCCACAGGGGATTCAGACATCCCTTCGTCTTGGGAGATGCAAGACGAGCCTGCATTCAATTCACTGCAGGGATATCCGGCCTTACTTCGAGTCAGAGCATCTCATGTCCATTCCACTTGAGGCCACAAACTCAGGGTCCCTCTCACATACCTGTAGCTGAGGGAAGTCTCCTCTTGAGTTGCTTGTGGAAACTTGGTATTCCTCTTGAGTCGAAGCCAGGGACTAAGCTCTCATCTCGAGTTGATTTGGAGTCCACGGAGCCCATTCATGTTGCTACAGTGACCTCAGGATCCCTCTAGACTTGAGACAGTGATCTTGGGTTTTCCTGCAGTGCCATCCAGGAAATCAAGGCTCCTTTCACGTTTGATGTGAACACGGAATTGCTCGGCACGCAGTGCTGGGGAATCGGGCCTCATCTCATGGCGAGGGGGAAGTCTCATGGTTTTTCTCGAGTTGCGGCCGGAACCTGGGGTATATTCTCGAGTTACGAAGGGGGGTTCACTTCCAGACACGTGTTTGTTCAGCGACTTCAGAACCCATGCCTAGGTTCGATGGACACCTCGGTATTCTCCCCGAGGCTTGGCATGGCAATTGTTACCCGTCTCCACGTGAGGCGGGAGACCCAGGGTCCCTTTCCACGTGCCACAGGGATCCTGGGACTCCTATCCATTTTCAAGAGGAGTCAGGCATCGTCTCCTTTGGAAGCATTGATCTCCGCGACCTCTCGAGTTTTCAAAGGATGTGAGGCCTCCGGTCGCGATGAGCCGTAGAATAGTTCTTTCTCTGTGGTATCCACAGGGGATTCAGACATCCCTTCGTCTTGGGAGATGCAAGACGAGCCTGTATTCAATTCACTGCAGGGATATCCGGCCTTAGTTCCAGTCAGAGGATCTGGATGTCCTTTCCACTTGAGGCCACAAACTCAGGGTCCCTCTCACATACCTGTAGCTGAGAGAAGCCTCCTCTTAGGGTGCTTGTGGAAAGTTGGTATTCCTCTTGAGTCGAAGCCAGGGACTAAGCTCTCATCTCGAGTTGATTTGGGGTCCACGGAGACCTTTCGTGTTGCTCCAGTGACCTCAGGATCCCTCTAGACTTGAGACAGTGATCTTGGGTTTTCTCTGGAATCCCACCAAGGAAATCAAGGCTCCTTTCACGTTTGATGTGCAACACGGAATTGCTCTGCACGCAGTGCAGGGGAATCGGGCCTCATCTCGCGGCGAGGGGGAAGTCTCATGGTTTTTCTCGAGTTGCGGCCGGAACCTGGGGTATATTCTCGACTTACGACGGGGAGGGCCCTTCCAGACACGTGTTTGATCAGCGACGTCAGGACTCCTGCCTAGGTGCGAGGGACACCTCGGTATTCTCCTCGAATTTGGCATGGCAATTGGGACGCGTCTCCACGTGAGGCGGGAGACCCAGGGTCCCTTTCCACGTGTCACAGGGATCCTGGGACTCCTATCCATTTTCAAGAGGAGTCAGGCATCATCTCCTTTGGAAGCATTGATCTCCGCGGACCTCTCGAATTTTCAAAGAATGTGAGGCCTCCGGTTTCGATGATGTGGAGAACTAGGTCTTTCTCTGTGGTCTCCACATGGGATTCAGTCATCCCTTCGTCTTGGGAGATGGAAGACGAGCCTGCATTCAATTCACTGCAGAGATATCTGTCCTTACCTCGAGACAGAGCATCTCGGTGTCCATTCCACTTGAGGCCACAAACTCAGGGTCCCTCTCACATACCTGTAGCTGAGAGAAGCCTCCTCTTGAGGTGCTTGTGGAAAGTTGGTATTCCTCTTGAGTCAAAGCCAGGGACTAAGCTCTCATCTCGAGTTGATTTGGGGTCCACGGAGCCCTTTCGTGTTGCTCCATTGACCTCAGGATCCCTCTATCTTGAGACAGTGATCTTGGGTTTTCCCTGAAGTGCCATCAAGGAAATCAAGGCTCCTTTCACGTTTGATGTGGAACACGGAATTGCTCTGCACGCAGTGCAGGGGAATCGGGCCTCATGTTGCGGCGAGGGGAAGTCTCATGGTTTTTCTCGAGATGCGGCCGGAACCTGGGGTATATTCTCGAGTTACTACGGCGAGGGCCCTTCCAGACCCGTGTTTGTTCAGCGAAGTCAGCACTTCTGCTTAGGTGAGAGGGACACCTCGGGATTCTCCTCGAGACTTGGCATGGCAATTGGGACGCTTCTCCACATGAGGCAGGAAACCCAGGTCCCGTTTCCACGTGCCACAGGGATCCTGGGACTCCTATCCATTTTCAAGATGAGTCAGGCATCGTCTCCTTTGGAAGCATTGATCTCCGCGGACCTCTCGGGTTTTCAAAGGATGTGAGGCCTCCGGTCGAGATGAGGCGGAGAACTAGGTCTTTCTCTGTGGTCTCCACAGGGGATTCAGACATCCCTTCGTTTTGGGAGATGCAAGACGAGCCTGCATTCAATTCACTGCAGGGATATCCGACCTTACTTCGAGTCAGAACATCTCGGTGTCCATTCCACTTGAGGCCACAACTCAGGGTCCCTCTCACATACCTGTAGCTGAGAGAAGCCTCCTCTTGAGGTGCTCTTGGAAAGTTGGTATTCCTCTTGAGTCGAAGCCAGGGACTATGCTCTCATCTCGAGTTGCTTTGGGCTCCAGGTAGTCCTTTCGTGTTGATACAGTGACCTCAACATCCCTCTAGACTTGAGACAGTGATCTTGGGTTTTCTCTGGAGTGCCATCAAGGAAATCAAGGCTCCTTTCACGTTTGATGTGGAACACGGAATTGCTCTGCACGCAGTGCAGGGGAATCGGGCCTCATCTCACGGCGAGGGGGAAGTCTCATGGTTTTTCTCGAGTTGCGGCCGGAACCTGGGGTATATTCTCGAGTTACGATGGGGAGGGCCCTTCCAGACACGTGTTTGTTCAGCGACGTCAGGATTCTTGCCTAGGTGCGAGGGACACCTCGGGATTCTCTTCGAGTCTTGGCTTGGCAATTGGGACGCGTCTCCACGTGAGGCGGGAGACCCATTGTCCCTTTCCACGTGCCACAGGGATCCTCGGACTCCTATCCATTTTCAAGAGGAGTCAGGCATCGTCTCCTTTGGAAGCATTGATCTCCGTGGTCCTCTCGAATTTTCAAAGGATGTGAGGCCTCCGGTCGCGATGATGCGGAGAACTAGGTCTTTCTCTGTGGTCTCCACAGGGGATTCAGACATCCCTTCGTCTTGGGAGATGCAAGACAAGCCTGCATTCTATTCAATGCAGGGATATCCGGCCTTACTTCGAGTCAGAGCATCTCATGTCCTTTCCACTTGAGGCCACAAACTCAGGGTCCCTC
Organism: Dama dama; assembly: GCF_033118175.1. NCBI lineage: Eukaryota > Metazoa > Chordata > Mammalia > Artiodactyla > Cervidae > Dama > Dama dama. Next base: position 4,647,743 of record NW_026870879.1, on the reverse strand, counting down.
TCACATACCTGTGGCTGAGGGAAGTCTCCTCTTGAGTTGCTTGTGGAAACTTGGTATTCCTCTTGAGTCGAAGCCAGGGACTAAGCTCTCATCTCGAGTTGATTTGGGGTCCACGGAGCCCTTTCATGTTGCTACAGTGACCTCAGGATCCCTCTAGACTTGAGACAGTGATCTTGTGTTTTCTCTGCAGTGCCATCCAGGAAATCAAGGCTCCTTTCACGTTTGATGTGGAAGACGGAATTGCTCGGCATGCATTGCTGGGGAATCGGGCCTCATCTCATGGCGAGGGGGAAGTCTCATGGTTTTTCTCGAGTTGCGGCCGGAACCTGGGGTATATTCTCGAGTTACGAAGGGGGGTTCACTTCCCGACACGTGTTTGTTCAGCGACATCAGAACCCATGCCTAGGTGCGAGGGACACCTCGGGATTCTCCTCGAGTCTTGGCATGGCAATTGGGACGCGTCTCCACGGGAGGCGGGAGATCCAGGGTCCCTTTCCCCGTGCCACAGGGATCCTGGGACTCCTATCCATTTTCAAGAGGAGTCAGGCTTCATCTCCTTTGGAAGGATTGATCTCCGCAGACCTCTCGAGTTTTAAAAGGATGTGAGGCCTCGGGTCGCAATGAGACGGAGAACTAGGTCTTTCTCTGTGGTCTCAAGAGGGGATTCAGAGATCCCTTCGTCTTGAGAGATGAAAGACGAGCCTGCATTCAATTCACTGCAGGGATATGCGGCCTTACTTCGAGTCAGAGCATCTCGGTGTCCATTCCACTTGAGGCCACAAACTCAGGGTCCCTCTCACATACCTGTAGCTGAGAGAAGCCTCCTCTTGAGGTGCTTGTGGAAAGTTGGTTTTCCTCTTGAGTCGAAGCCAGGGACTAAGCTCTCATCTCGAGTTGATTTGGGGTCCACGGAGCCCTTTCGTGTTTCTACAGTGACCTCAGGATCCCTCTAGACTTGAGACAGTGATCTTGGGTTTTCTCTGGAGTGCCACCAAGGAAATCAAGGCTCCTTTCACGTTTGATGTGCAACACGGAATTGCTCTGCAAGCAGTGCAGGGGAATCGGGCCTCATCTCACGGCGAGGGGGAAGTCTCATGGTTTTTCTCGAGATGCGGCCGGACCTGGGGTATATTCTCGAGTTACGATGGGGAGGGCCCTTCCAGACACGTGTTTGTTCAGCGACGTCAGGATTCTTGCCTAGGTGCGAGGGACACCTCGGGATTCTCTTCGAGTCTTGGCTTGGCAATTGGGACGCGTCTCCACGTGAGGCGGGAGACCCATTGTCCCTTTCCACGTGCCACAGGGATCCTCGGACTCCTATCCATTTTCAAGAGGAGTCAGGCATCGTCTCCTTTGGAAGCATTGATCTCCGTGGTCCTCTCGAGTTTTCAAAGGATGTGAGGCCTCCGGTCGCGATGAGGCGGAGAACTAGGTCTTTCTCTGTGGTCTCCACAGGGGATTCAGACATCCCTTCGTCTTGGGAGATGCAAGACGAGCCTGCATTCAATTCACTGCAGGGATATCCGGCCTTACTTCGAGTCAGAGCATCTCATGTCCATTCCACTTGAGGCCACAAACTCAGGGTCCCTCTCACATACCTGTAGCTGAGGGAAGTCTCCTCTTGAGTTGCTTGTGGAAACTTGGTATTCCTCTTGAGTCGAAGCCAGGGACTAAGCTCTCATCTCGAGTTGATTTGGAGTCCACGGAGCCCATTCATGTTGCTACAGTGACCTCAGGATCCCTCTAGACTTGAGACAGTGATCTTGGGTTTTCCTGCAGTGCCATCCAGGAAATCAAGGCTCCTTTCACGTTTGATGTGAACACGGAATTGCTCGGCACGCAGTGCTGGGGAATCGGGCCTCATCTCATGGCGAGGGGGAAGTCTCATGGTTTTTCTCGAGTTGCGGCCGGAACCTGGGGTATATTCTCGAGTTACGAAGGGGGGTTCACTTCCAGACACGTGTTTGTTCAGCGACTTCAGAACCCATGCCTAGGTTCGATGGACACCTCGGTATTCTCCCCGAGGCTTGGCATGGCAATTGTTACCCGTCTCCACGTGAGGCGGGAGACCCAGGGTCCCTTTCCACGTGCCACAGGGATCCTGGGACTCCTATCCATTTTCAAGAGGAGTCAGGCATCGTCTCCTTTGGAAGCATTGATCTCCGCGACCTCTCGAGTTTTCAAAGGATGTGAGGCCTCCGGTCGCGATGAGCCGTAGAATAGTTCTTTCTCTGTGGTATCCACAGGGGATTCAGACATCCCTTCGTCTTGGGAGATGCAAGACGAGCCTGTATTCAATTCACTGCAGGGATATCCGGCCTTAGTTCCAGTCAGAGGATCTGGATGTCCTTTCCACTTGAGGCCACAAACTCAGGGTCCCTCTCACATACCTGTAGCTGAGAGAAGCCTCCTCTTAGGGTGCTTGTGGAAAGTTGGTATTCCTCTTGAGTCGAAGCCAGGGACTAAGCTCTCATCTCGAGTTGATTTGGGGTCCACGGAGACCTTTCGTGTTGCTCCAGTGACCTCAGGATCCCTCTAGACTTGAGACAGTGATCTTGGGTTTTCTCTGGAATCCCACCAAGGAAATCAAGGCTCCTTTCACGTTTGATGTGCAACACGGAATTGCTCTGCACGCAGTGCAGGGGAATCGGGCCTCATCTCGCGGCGAGGGGGAAGTCTCATGGTTTTTCTCGAGTTGCGGCCGGAACCTGGGGTATATTCTCGACTTACGACGGGGAGGGCCCTTCCAGACACGTGTTTGATCAGCGACGTCAGGACTCCTGCCTAGGTGCGAGGGACACCTCGGTATTCTCCTCGAATTTGGCATGGCAATTGGGACGCGTCTCCACGTGAGGCGGGAGACCCAGGGTCCCTTTCCACGTGTCACAGGGATCCTGGGACTCCTATCCATTTTCAAGAGGAGTCAGGCATCATCTCCTTTGGAAGCATTGATCTCCGCGGACCTCTCGAATTTTCAAAGAATGTGAGGCCTCCGGTTTCGATGATGTGGAGAACTAGGTCTTTCTCTGTGGTCTCCACATGGGATTCAGTCATCCCTTCGTCTTGGGAGATGGAAGACGAGCCTGCATTCAATTCACTGCAGAGATATCTGTCCTTACCTCGAGACAGAGCATCTCGGTGTCCATTCCACTTGAGGCCACAAACTCAGGGTCCCTCTCACATACCTGTAGCTGAGAGAAGCCTCCTCTTGAGGTGCTTGTGGAAAGTTGGTATTCCTCTTGAGTCAAAGCCAGGGACTAAGCTCTCATCTCGAGTTGATTTGGGGTCCACGGAGCCCTTTCGTGTTGCTCCATTGACCTCAGGATCCCTCTATCTTGAGACAGTGATCTTGGGTTTTCCCTGAAGTGCCATCAAGGAAATCAAGGCTCCTTTCACGTTTGATGTGGAACACGGAATTGCTCTGCACGCAGTGCAGGGGAATCGGGCCTCATGTTGCGGCGAGGGGAAGTCTCATGGTTTTTCTCGAGATGCGGCCGGAACCTGGGGTATATTCTCGAGTTACTACGGCGAGGGCCCTTCCAGACCCGTGTTTGTTCAGCGAAGTCAGCACTTCTGCTTAGGTGCGAGGGACACCTCGGGATTCTCCTCGAGACTTGGCATGGCAATTGGGACGCTTCTCCACATGAGGCAGGAAACCCAGGTCCCGTTTCCACGTGCCACAGGGATCCTGGGACTCCTATCCATTTTCAAGATGAGTCAGGCATCGTCTCCTTTGGAAGCATTGATCTCCGCGGACCTCTCGGGTTTTCAAAGGATGTGAGGCCTCCGGTCGAGATGAGGCGGAGAACTAGGTCTTTCTCTGTGGTCTCCACAGGGGATTCAGACATCCCTTCGTTTTGGGAGATGCAAGACGAGCCTGCATTCAATTCACTGCAGGGATATCCGACCTTACTTCGAGTCAGAACATCTCGGTGTCCATTCCACTTGAGGCCACAACTCAGGGTCCCTCTCACATACCTGTAGCTGAGAGAAGCCTCCTCTTGAGGTGCTCTTGGAAAGTTGGTATTCCTCTTGAGTCGAAGCCAGGGACTATGCTCTCATCTCGAGTTGCTTTGGGCTCCAGGTAGTCCTTTCGTGTTGATACAGTGACCTCAACATCCCTCTAGACTTGAGACAGTGATCTTGGGTTTTCTCTGGAGTGCCATCAAGGAAATCAAGGCTCCTTTCACGTTTGATGTGGAACACGGAATTGCTCTGCACGCAGTGCAGGGGAATCGGGCCTCATCTCACGGCGAGGGGGAAGTCTCATGGTTTTTCTCGAGTTGCGGCCGGAACCTGGGGTATATTCTCGAGTTACGATGGGGAGGGCCCTTCCAGACACGTGTTTGTTCAGCGACGTCAGGATTCTTGCCTAGGTGCGAGGGACACCTCGGGATTCTCTTCGAGTCTTGGCTTGGCAATTGGGACGCGTCTCCACGTGAGGCGGGAGACCCATTGTCCCTTTCCACGTGCCACAGGGATCCTCGGACTCCTATCCATTTTCAAGAGGAGTCAGGCATCGTCTCCATTGGAAGCATTGATCTCCGTGGTCCTCTCGAATTTTCAAAGGATGTGAGGCCTCCGGTCGCGATGATGCGGAGAACTAGGTCTTTCTCTGTGGTCTCCACAGGGGATTCAGACATCCCTTCGTCTTGGGAGATGCAAGACAAGCCTGCATTCTATTCAATGCAGGGATATCCGGCCTTACTTCGAGTCAGAGCATCTCATGTCCTTTCCACTTGAGGCCACAAACTCAGGGTCCCTCTCACATACCTGTGGCTGAGGGAAGTCTCCTCTTGAGTTGCTTGTGGAAACTTGGTATTCCTCTTGAGTCGAAGCCAGGGACTAAGCTCTCATCTCGAGTTGATTTGGGGTCCACGGAGCCCTTTCATGTTGCTACAGTGACCTCAGGATCCCTCTAGACTTGAGACAGTGATCTTGTGTTTTCTCTGCAGTGCCATCCAGGAAATCAAGGCTCCTTTCACGTTTGATGTGGAAGACGGAATTGCTCGGCATGCATTGCTGGGGAATCGGGCCTCATCTCATGGCGAGGGGGAAGTCTCATGGTTTTTCTCGAGTTGCGGCCGGAACCTGGGGTATATTCTCGAGTTACGAAGGGGGGTTCACTTCCCGACACGTGTTTGTTCAGCGACATCAGAACCCATGCCTAGGTGCGAGGGACACCTCGGGATTCTCCTCGAGTCTTGGCATGGCAATTGGGACGCGTCTCCACGGGAGGCGGGAGATCCAGGGTCCCTTTCCCCGTGCCACAGGGATCCTGGGACTCCTATCCATTTTCAAGAGGAGTCAGGCTTCATCTCCTTTGGAAGGATTGATCTCCGCAGACCTCTCGAGTTTTAAAAGGATGTGAGGCCTCGGGTCGCAATGAGACGGAGAACTAGGTCTTTCTCTGTGGTCTCAAGAGGGGATTCAGAGATCCCTTCGTCTTGAGAGATGAAAGACGAGCCTGCATTCAATTCACTGCAGGGATATGCGGCCTTACTTCGAGTCAGAGCATCTCGGTGTCCATTCCATTTGAGGCCACAAACTCAGGGTCCCTCTCACATACCTGTAGCTGAGAGAAGCCTCCTCTTGAGGTGCTTGTGGAAAGTTGGTTTTCCTCTTGAGTCGAAGCCAGGGACTAAGCTCTCATCTCGAGTTGATTTGGGGTCCACGGAGCCCTTTCGTGTTTCTACAGTGACCTCAGGATCCCTCTAGACTTGAGACAGTGATCTTGGGTTTTCTCTGGAGTGCCACCAAGGAAATCAAGGCTCCTTTCACGTTTGATGTGCAACACGGAATTGCTCTGCAAGCAGTGCAGGGGAATCGGGCCTCATCTCACGGCGAGGGGGAAGTCTCATGGTTTTTCTCGAGATGCGGCCGGAACCTGGGGTATATTCTCGAGTTACGATGGGGAGGGCCCTTCCAGACACGTGTTTGTTCAGCGACGTCAGGATTCTTGCCTAGGTGCGAGGGACACCTCGGGATTCTCTTCGAGTCTTGGCTTGGCAATTGGGACGCGTCTCCACGTGAGGCGGGAGACCCATTGTCCCTTTCCACGTGCCACAGGGATCCTCGGACTCCTATCCATTTTCAAGAGGAGTCAGGAATCGTCTCCTTTGGAAGCATTGATCTCCGTGGTCCTCTCGAGTTTTCAAAGGATGTGAGGCCTCCGGTCGCGATGAGGCGGAGAACTAGGTCTTTCTCTGTGGTCTCCACAGGGGATTCAGACATCCCTTCGTCTTGGGAGATGCAAGACGAGCCTGCATTCAATTCACTGCAGGGATATCCGGCCTTACTTCGAGTCAGAGCATCTCATGTCCATTCCACTTGAGGCCACAAACTCAGGGTCCCTCTCACATACCTGTAGCTGAGGGAAGTCTCCTCTTGAGTTGCTTGTGGAAACTTGGTATTCCTCTTGAGTCGAAGCCAGGTACTAAGCTCTCATCTCGAGTTGATTTGGGGTCCACGGAGCCCATTCATGTTGCTACAGTGACCTCAGGATCCCTCTAGACTTGAGACAGTGATCTTGGGTTTTCCTGCAGTGCCATCCAGGAAATCAAGGCTCCTTTCACGTTTGATGTGAACACGGAATTGCTCGGCACGCAGTGCTGGGGAATCGGGCCTCATCTCATGGCGAGGGGGAAGTCTCATGGTTTTTCTCGAGTTGCGGCCGGAACCTGGGGTATATTCTCGAGTTATCAAGGGGGGTTCACTTCCAGACACGTGTTTGTTCAGCGACTTCAGAACCCATGCCTAGGTTCGATGGACACCTCGGTATTCTCCCCGAGGCATGGCATGGCAATTGTTACCCGTCTCCACGTGAGGCGGGAGACCCAGGGTCCCTTTCCACGTGCCACAGGGATCCTGGGACTCCTATCCATTTTCAAGAGGAGTCAGGCATCGTCTCCTTTGGAAGCATTGATCTCCGCGACCTCTCGAGTTTTCAAAGGATGTGAGGCCTCCGGTCGCGATGAGCCGTAGAATAGTTCTTTCTCTGTGGTCTCCACAGGGGATTCAGACATCCCTTCGTCTTGGGAGATGCAAGACGAGCCTGTATTCAGTTCACTGCAGGGATATCCGGCCTTCCTTCGAGTCAGAGCATCTCGGTGTCCATTCCACTTGAGGCCACAAACTCAGGGTCCCTCTCACATATCTGTAGCTGAGAGAAGCCTCCTCTTAGGGTGCTTGTATAAAGTTGGTATTCCTCTTGAGTCGACGCCAGGGACTAAGCTCTCATCTCGAGTTGATTTTGGGTCCATGGAGCCCTTTCATGTTGCTACAGTGACCTCAGGATCCCTCTAGACTTGAGACAGTGATCTTGGGTTTTCTCTGGAGTGCCATCAAGGAAATCAAGGCTGCTTTCAAGTTTGATGTGGAACACGGAATTGCTCTGCACGCAGTCCATGGGAATCGGGCCTCATTTTGCGGCGAGGGGGAAGTCTCATGGTTTTTCTCGAGTTGCGGCCGGAACCTGGGGTATATTCTCGAGTTATGATGGGGAGTTCCCTTCCAGACACGTGTTTGTTCAGCGAAGTCAGGACTCCTGCCTAGGTGCGAGGGACACCTCGGTATTCTCCCCGATGCTTGGCATGGCAATTGGGACGCGTCTCCACGTGAGGCGGGAGACCCAGGGTCCCTTTCCACATGTCACAGGGATCCTGGGACTCCTATCCATTTTCAAGAGGAGTCAGGCATCATCTCCTTTGGAAGCATTGATCTCCGCGGACCTCTCGAATTTTCAAAGAATGTGAGGCCTCCGGTTTCGATGATGTGGAGAACTAGGTCTTTCTCTGTGGTCTCCACATGGGATTCAGTCATCCCTTCGTCTTGGGAGATGGAAGACGAGCCTGCATTCAATTCACTGCAGAGATATCTGTCCTTACCTCGAGACAGAGCATCTCGGTGTCCATTCCACTTGAGGCCACAAACTCAGGGTCCCTCTCACATACCTGTAGCTGAGAGAAGCCTCCTCTTGAGGTGCTTGTGGAAAGTTGGTATTCCTCTTGAGTCAAAGCCAGGGACTAAGCTCTCATCTCGAGTTGATTTGGGGTCCACGGAGCCCTTTCGTGTTGCTCCATTGACCTCAGGATCCCTCTATCTTGAGACAGTGATCTTGGGTTTTCCCTGAAGTGACATATAGGAAATCAAGGCTCCTTTCACGTTTGATGTGGAACACGGAATTGCTCTGCACACAGTGCAGGGGAATCGGGCCTCATGTTGCGGCGAGGGGAAGTCTCATGGTTTTTCTCGAGATGCGGCCGGAACCTGGGGTATATTCTCGAGTTACTACGGCGAGGGCCCTTCCAGACCCGTGTTTGTTCAGCGAAGTCAGCACTCCTGCTTAGGTGCGAGGGACACCTCGGAATTCTCCTCGAGACTTGGCATGGCAATTGGGACGGGTCGCCACGTGAGGCAGGAAACCCAGGTCCCGTTTCCACGTGCCACAGGGATCCTGGGACTCCTATCCATTTTCAAGATGAGTCAGGCATCGTCTCCTTTGGAAGCATTGATCTCCGCGGACCTCTCAGGTTTTCAAAGGATGTGAGGCCTCCGGTCGAGATGAGGCGGAGAACTAGGTCTTTCTCTGTGGTCTCCACAGGGGATTCAGACATCCCTTCGTTTTGGGAGATGCAAGAGGAGCCTGCATTCAATTCACTGCAGGGATATCCGACCTTACTTCGAGTCAGAACATCTCGGTGTCCATTCCACTTGAGGCCACAACTCAGGGTCCCTCTCACATACCTGTAGCTGAGAGAAGCCTCCTCTTGAGGTGCTCTTGGAAAGTTGGTATTCCTCTTGAGTCGAAGCCAGGGACTATGCTCTCATCTCGAGTTGCTTTGGGCTCCAGGTAGTCCTTTCGTGTTGATACAGTGACCTCAACATCCCTCTAGACTTGAGACAGTGATCTTGGGTTTTCTCTGGAGTGCCATCAAGTAAATCAAGGCTCCTTTCACGTTTGATGTGGAACACGGAATTGCTCTGCACGCAGTGCAGGGGAATCGGGCCTCATCTCACGGCGAGGGGGAAGTCTCATGGTTTTTCTCGAGTTGCGGCCGGAACCTAGGGTATATTCTCGAGTTACGATGGGGAGGGCCCTTCCAGACACGTGTTTGTTCAGCGACGTCAGGATTCTTGCCTAGGTGCGAGGGACACCTCGGGATTCTCTTCGAGTCTTGGCTTGGCAATTGGGACGCGTCTCCACGTGAGGCGGGAGACCCATTGTCCCTTTCCACGTGCCACAGGGATCCTCGGACTCCTATCCATTTTCAAGAGGAGTCAGGCATCGTCTCCTTTGGAAGCATTGATCTCCGTGGTCCTCTCGAGTTTTCAAAGGATGTGAGGCCTCCGGTCGCGATGAGCCGTAGAATAGTTCTTTCTCTGTGGTCTCCACAGGGGATTCAGACATCCCTTCGTCTTGGGAGATGCAAGACGAGCCTGTATTCAGTTCACTGCAGGGATATCCGGCCTTCCTTCGAGTCAGAGCATCTCGGTGTCCATTCCACTTGAGGCCACAAACTCAGGGTCCCTCTCACATATCTGTAGCTGAGAGAAGCCTCCTCTTAGGGTGCTTGTATAAAGTTGGTATTCCTCTTGAGTCGAAGCCAGGGACTAAGCTCTCATCTCGAGTTGATTTTGGGTCCATGGAGCCCTTTCATGTTGCTACAGTGACCTCAGGATCCCTCTAGACTTGAGACAGTGATCTTGGGTTTTCTCTGGAGTGCCATCAAGGAAATCAAGGCTGCTTTCAAGTTTGATGTGGAACACGGAATTGCTCTGCACGCAGTCCATGGGAATCGGGCCTCATTTTGCGGCGAGGGGGAAGTCTCATGGTTTTTCTCGAGTTGCGGCCGGAACCTGGGGTATATTCTCGAGTTATGATGGGGAGTTCCCTTCCAGACACGTGTTTGTTCAGCGAAGTCAGGACTCCTGCCTAGGTGCGAGGGACACCTCGGTATTCTCCCCGATGCTTGGCATGGCAATTGGGACGCGTCTCCACGTGAGGCGGGAGACCCAGGGTCCCTTTCCACATGTCACAGGGATCCTGGGACTCCTATCCATTTTCAAGAGGAGTCAGGCATCATCTCCTTTGGAAGCATTGATCTCCGCGGACCTCTCGAATTTTCAAAGAATGTGAGGCCTCCGGTTTCGATGATGTGGAGAACTAGGTCTTTCTCTGTGGTCTCCACATGGGATTCAGTCATCCCTTCGTCTTGGGAGATGGAAGACGAGCCTGCATTCAATTCACTGCAGAGATATCTGTCCTTACCTCGAGACAGAGCATCTCGGTGTCCATTCCACTTGAGGCCACAAACTCAGGGTCCCTCTCACATACCTGTAGCTGAGAGAAGCCTCCTCTTGAGGTGCTTGTGGAAAGTTGGTATTCCTCTTGAGTCAAAGCCAGGGACTAAGCTCTCATCTCGAGTTGATTTGGGGTCCACGGAGCCCTTTCGTGTTGCTCCATTGACCTCAGGATCCCTCTATCTTGAGACAGTGATCTTGGGTTTTCCCTGAAGTGACATCAAGGAAATCAAGGCTCCTTTCACGTTTGATGTGGAACACGGAATTGCTCTGCACACAGTGCAGGGGAATCGGGCCTCATGTTGCGGCGAGGGGAAGTCTCATGGTTTTTCTCGAGATGCGGCCGGAACCTGGGGTATATTCTCGAGTTACTACGGCGAGGGCCCTTCCAGACCCGTGTTTGTTCAGCGAAGTCAGCACTCCTGCTTAGGTGCGAGGGACACCTCGGGATTCTCCTCGAGACTTGGCATGGCAATTGGGACGCGTCTCCACGTGAGGCAGGAAACCCAGGTCCCGTTTCCACGTGCCACAGGGATCCTGGGACTCCTATCCATTTTCAAGATGAGTCAGGCATCGTCTCCTTTGGAAGCATTGATCTCCGCGGACCTCTCAGGTTTTCAAAGGATGTGAGGCCTCCGGTCGAGATGAGGCGGAGAACTAGGTCTTTCTCTGTGGTCTCCACAGGGGATTCAGACATCCCTTCGTTTTGGGAGATGCAAGAGGAGCCTGCATTCAATTCACTGCAGGGATATCCGACCTTACTTCGAGTCAGAACATCTCGGTGTCCATTCCACTTGAGGCCACAACTCAGGGTCCCTCTCACATACCTGTAGCTGAGAGAAGCCTCCTCTTGAGGTGCTCTTGGAAAGTTGGTATTCCTCTTGAGTCGAAGCCAGGGACTATGCTCTCATCTCGAGTTGCTTTGGGCTCCAGGTAGTCCTTTCGTGTTGATACAGTGACCTCAACATCCCTCTAGACTTGAGACAGTGATCTTGGGTTTTCTCTGGAGTGCCATCAAGTAAATCAAGGCTCCTTTCACGTTTGATGTGGAACACGGAATTGCTCTGCACGCAGTGCAGGGGAATCGGGCCTCATCTCACGGCGAGGGGGAAGTCTCATGGTTTTTCTCGAGTTGCGGCCGGAACCTAGGGTATATTCTCGAGTTACGATGGGGAGGGCCCTTCCAGACACGTGTTTGTTCAGCGACGTCAGGATTCTTGCCTAGGTGCGAGGGACACCTCGGGATTCTCTTCGAGTCTTGGCTTGGCAATTGGGACGCGTCTCCACGTGAGGCGGGAGACCCATTGTCCCTTTCCACGTGCCACAGGGATCCTCGGACTCCTATCCATTTTCAAGAGGAGTCAGGCATCGTCTCCTTTGGAAGCATTGATCTCCGTGGTCCTCTCGAGTTTTCAAAGGATGTGAGGCCTCCGGTCGCGATGAGGCGGAGAACTAGGTCTTTCTCTGTGGTCTCCACAGGGGATTCAGACATCCCTTCGTCTTGGGAGATGCAAGACGAGCCTGCATTCAATTCACTGCAGGGATATCCGGCCTTACTTCGAGTCAGAGCATCTCATGTCCATTCCACTTGAGGCCACAAACTCAGGGTCCCTCTCACATACCTGTAGCTGAGGGAAGTCTCCTCTTGAGTTGCTTGTGGAAACTTGGTATTCCTCTTGAGTCGAAGCCAGGGACTAAGCTCTCATCTCGAGTTGATTTGGAGTCCACGGAGCCCATTCATGTTGCTACAGTGACCTCAGGATCCCTCTAGACTTGAGACAGTGATCTTGGGTTTTCCTGCAGTGCCATCCAGGAAATCAAGGCTCCTTTCACGTTTGATGTGAACACGGAATTGCTCGGCACGCAGTGCTGGGGAATCGGGCCTCATCTCATGGCGAGGGGGAAGTCTCATGGTTTTTCTCGAGTTGTGGCCGGAACCTGGGGTATATTCTCGAGTTACGAAGGGGGGTTCACTTCCAGACACGTGTTTGTTCAGCGACTTCAGAACCCATGCCTAGGTTCGATGGACACCTCGGTATTCTCCCCGAGGCTTGGCATGGCAATTGTTACCCGTCTCCACGTGAGGCGGGAGACCCAGGGTCCCTTTCCACGTGCCACAGGGATCCTGGGACTCCTATCCATTTTCAAGAGGAGTCAGGCATCGTCTCCTTTGGAAGCATTGATCTCCGCGACCTCTCGAGTTTTCAAAGGATGTGAGGCCTCCGGTCGCGATGAGCCGTAGAATAGTTCTTTCTCTGTGGTCTCCAAAGGGGATTCAGACATCCCTTCGTCTTGGGAGATGCAAGACGAGCCTGTATTCAATTCACTGCAGGGATATCCGGCCTTAGTTCGAGTCAGAGCATCTCGGTGTCCATTCCAATTGAGGCCACAAACTCAGGGTCCCTCTCACATACCTGTAGCTGAGAGAAGCCTCCTCTTAGGGTGCTTGTAAAAAGTTGGTATTCCTCTTGAGTCGAAGCCAGGGACTAAGCTCTCATCTCGAGTTGATTTTGGGTCCACGGAGCCCTTTCATGTTGCTACAGTGACCTCAGGATCCCTCTAGACTTGAGACAGTGATCTTGGGTTTTCTCTGGAGTGCCATCAAGGAAATCAAGGCTGCTTTCAAATTTGATGTGGAACACGGAATTGCTCTGCACGCAGTCCATGGTAATCGGGCCTCATTTCGCGGCGAGGGGGAAGTCTCATGGTTTTTCTCGAGTTGCGGCCGGAACCTGGGGTATATTCTCGAGTTATGATGGGGAGGGCCCTTCCAGACACGTGTTTGTTCAGCGAAGTCAGGACTCCTGCCTAGGTGCGAGGGACACCTCGGGATTCTCCTCGAGTCTTGGCATGGAAATTGGGACCCGTCGCCACATGAGGCGGGAGACCCCGTGTCCCTTTCCACGTGCCACAGGGATCCTGGGACTCCTATCCATTTGCAAGAGGAGTCAGGCATCGTCTCCTTTGGATGCATTGATCTCCGCAGACCTCTCGAGTTTTCAAAGTATGTGAGGCCTCCGGTCGCGATGAGGCGGAGAACTAGATCTTTCTCTGTGGTCTCCACAGGGGATTCAGACATCCCTTCGTCTTGGGAGATTGAAGACGAGCCTGCATTCAATTCACTGCTGGGATATCCGGCCTTAGTTCGAGTCAGAGCATCTCGGTGTCCATTCCACATGAGGCCACAAATTCACGGTCTCTCTCACATACCTGTAGCTGAGAAAAACCTCCTCTTGAGGTGCTTGTGGAAACTTGGTATTCCTCTTGAGTCGAAGCCAGGGACTAAGCTCTCATCTCGAGTTGATTTTGCGTCCTCGGAGCCATTTCGTGTTGCTCCAGTGGCCTCAGGATCCCTCTAGACTTGAGACAGTTATCTTGGGTTCTCGCTGGAGTGGCTCAATGAAATCAAGGCTCCTTTCACGTTTGATGTGGAACACGGAATTGCTTTGCATGCAGTGCAGGGGAATCGGGCCTCATGTTGCGGCGAGGGGGAAGTCTCATGGTTTTTCTCGAGTTGCGGCCGGAACCTGGGGTATATTCTCGAGTTACGATGGGGAGGGCTCGTACAGACACGTGTCTGTTCAGCGACATCAGAACTCCTGCCTAGGTTCGATGGACACCTCGGTATTCTCCCGGAGTCTTGGCATGGCAATTGGGACTCGTCTCCACATGAGGCGGGAGATCCAGGGTCCCTTTCCACGTGCCACAGGGATCCTGGGACTCCTATCCATTTTCAAGAGGATTCAGGCATCGTCTCCTTTGGAAGCATTGATCTCCGCGGAACTCTAAAATTTCAAAGGATGTGAGGCCTCCGGTCGCGATGAGGTGGAGAACTAGTTCTTTCTCTGTGGTCTCCACAGGGGATTCAGACATCCCTTCGTCTTGGGAGATGCAAGAGGAGCCTGCATTCAATTCACTGCAGGGATATCCTTCCTTACTTCAAGTCAGAGCATCTCGGTGTACATTCCACTTGAGGCCACAAACTCAGGGTCCCTCTCACATACGTGTAGCTGACAGAAGACTCCTCTTGAGGTGCTTGTGGAAAGTTGGTATTCCTCTTGAGTCGAAGCCAGGGACTTAGCTCTCATCTCGAGTTGATTTGGGTTCCACGGAGCCCTTTCGTGTTGCTACAGTGACCTCAGGATCCCTCCAGCCTTGAGACAGTGATCTTGGGTTTTATCTGGAGTGCCATCAAGGAAATCAAGGCTCCTTTCTCGTTTGATGTGGAACACGGAATTGCTCTGCACGCAGTGCAGGGAAATCGGGACTCATCTCGCGGTGAGGGTGAAGTCTCATGGTTTTTCTCGAGTTGCGGCTGGAACCTGGGGTATATTCTGGAGTTACAACGGGGAGGGCCCTTCCAGACACGTGTTTGTTCAGCGAAGTGAGGACTCCTGCCTAAATGCGAGGGACATCATGGGGTTCTCCTCGAGTCTGTGCATGGCAATTGGGACGCGTCTCCACGTGAGGCGGGAGACCCAGGGTCCCTTTTCACGTGCCACAGGGATCCTGGGACTGCTATCCATTTTCAAGAGGAGTCAGGCATCCTCTCCTTTGGAAGCATTGATCTCCGCGGACCTCTCGAGTTTTCAAAGGATGTGAGGCCTCCGTTCGAGATGAGGCGGAGAACTAGGTCTTTCTCTGTGGGCTCCACAGGGGATTCAGACATCGGTTCGTCTTGGGAGATGCAAGACGAGCCTGCATTCAATTCACTGCAGGGATATCCGGCCTTACTTCGAGTCAGAGCATCTCGGTGTCCATTGCACTTGAGGCCACAAACTCAGGGTCCCTCTCACAAACCTGTAGCTGAGAGAAGCCTCCTCTTGAGGTGCTTGTGGAAAGTTGTTATTCCTCTTGAGTCGAAGCCAGGGACTAAGCTCTCATTTCGAGTTGATTTGAGGTCCACGGAGCCCTTTCGTGTGGCTCCAGTGACCTCAGGATCCCTCTAGACTTGAGACAGTGATCTTGGGTTTTCCTGCAGTGCCATCCAGGAAATCAAGGCTCCTTTCACGTTTGATGTGAACACGGAATTGCTCGGCACGCAGTGCTGGGGAATCGGGCCTCATCTCATGGCGAGGGGGAAGTCTCATGGTTTTTCTCGAGTTGCGGCCGGAACCTGGGGTATATTCTCGAGTTATCAAGGGGGGTTCACTTCCAGACACGTGTTTGTTCAGCGACTTCAGAACCCATGCCTAGGTTCGATGGACACCTCGGTATTCTCCCCGAGGCATGGCATGGCAATTGTTACCCGTCTCCACGTGAGGCGGGAGACCCAGGGTCCCTTTCCACGTGCCACAGGGATCCTGGGACTCCTATCCATTTTCAAGAGGAGTCAGGCATCGTCTCCTTTGGAAGCATTGATCTCCGCGACCTCTCGAGTTTTCAAAGGATGTGAGGCCTCCGGTCGCGATGAGCCGTAGAATAGTTCTTTCTCTGTGGTCTCCACAGGGGATTCAGACATCCCTTCGTCTTGGGAGATGCAAGACGAGCCTGTATTCAGTTCACTGCAGGGATATCCGGCCTTCCTTCGAGTCAGAGCATCTCGGTGTCCATTCCACTTGAGGCCACAAACTCAGGGTCCCTCTCACATATCTGTAGCTGAGAGAAGCCTCCTCTTAGGGTGCTTGTATAAAGTTGGTATTCCTCTTGAGTCGACGCCAGGGACTAAGCTCTCATCTCGAGTTGATTTTGGGTCCATGGAGCCCTTTCATGTTGCTACAGTGACCTCAGGATCCCTCTAGACTTGAGACAGTGATCTTGGGTTTTCTCTGGAGTGCCATCAAGGAAATCAAGGCTGCTTTCAAGTTTGATGTGGAACACGGAATTGCTCTGCACGCAGTCCATGGGAATCGGGCCTCATTTTGCGGCGAGGGGGAAGTCTCATGGTTTTTCTCGAGTTGCGGCCGGAACCTGGGGTATATTCTCGAGTTATGATGGGGAGTTCCCTTCCAGACACGTGTTTGTTCAGCGAAGTCAGGACTCCTGCCTAGGTGCGAGGGACACCTCGGTATTCTCCCCGATGCTTGGCATGGCAATTGGGACGCGTCTCCACGTGAGGCGGGAGACCCAGGGTCCCTTTCCACATGTCACAGGGATCCTGGGACTCCTATCCATTTTCAAGAGGAGTCAGGCATCATCTCCTTTGGAAGCATTGATCTCCGCGGACCTCTCGAATTTTCAAAGAATGTGAGGCCTCCGGTTTCGATGATGTGGAGAACTAGGTCTTTCTCTGTGGTCTCCACATGGGATTCAGTCATCCCTTCGTCTTGGGAGATGGAAGACGAGCCTGCATTCAATTCACTGCAGAGATATCTGTCCTTACCTCGAGACAGAGCATCTCGGTGTCCATTCCACTTGAGGCCACAAACTCAGGGTCCCTCTCACATACCTGTAGCTGAGAGAAGCCTCCTCTTGAGGTGCTTGTGGAAAGTTGGTATTCCTCTTGAGTCAAAGCCAGGGACTAAGCTCTCATCTCGAGTTGATTTGGGGTCCACGGAGCCCTTTCGTGTTGCTCCATTGACCTCAGGATCCCTCTATCTTGAGACAGTGATCTTGGGTTTTCCCTGAAGTGACATATAGGAAATCAAGGCTCCTTTCACGTTTGATGTGGAACACGGAATTGCTCTGCACACAGTGCAGGGGAATCGGGCCTCATGTTGCGGCGAGGGGAAGTCTCATGGTTTTTCTCGAGATGCGGCCGGAACCTGGGGTATATTCTCGAGTTACTACGGCGAGGGCCCTTCCAGACCCGTGTTTGTTCAGCGAAGTCAGCACTCCTGCTTAGGTGCGAGGGACACCTCGGAATTCTCCTCGAGACTTGGCATGGCAATTGGGACGGGTCGCCACGTGAGGCAGGAAACCCAGGTCCCGTTTCCACGTGCCACAGGGATCCTGGGACTCCTATCCATTTTCAAGATGAGTCAGGCATCGTCTCCTTTGGAAGCATTGATCTCCGCGGACCTCTCAGGTTTTCAAAGGATGTGAGGCCTCCGGTCGAGATGAGGCGGAGAACTAGGTCTTTCTCTGTGGTCTCCACAGGGGATTCAGACATCCCTTCGTTTTGGGAGATGCAAGAGGAGCCTGCATTCAATTCACTGCAGGGATATCCGACCTTACTTCGAGTCAGAACATCTCGGTGTCCATTCCACTTGAGGCCACAACTCAGGGTCCCTCTCACATACCTGTAGCTGAGAGAAGCCTCCTCTTGAGGTGCTCTTGGAAAGTTGGTATTCCTCTTGAGTCGAAGCCAGGGACTATGCTCTCATCTCGAGTTGCTTTGGGCTCCAGGTAGTCCTTTCGTGTTGATACAGTGACCTCAACATCCCTCTAGACTTGAGACAGTGATCTTGGGTTTTCTCTGGAGTGCCATCAAGTAAATCAAGGCTCCTTTCACGTTTGATGTGGAACACGGAATTGCTCTGCACGCAGTGCAGGGGAATCGGGCCTCATCTCACGGCGAGGGGGAAGTCTCATGGTTTTTCTCGAGTTGCGGCCGGAACCTAGGGTATATTCTCGAGTTACGATGGGGAGGGCCCTTCCAGACACGTGTTTGTTCAGCGACGTCAGGATTCTTGCCTAGGTGCGAGGGACACCTCGGGATTCTCTTCGAGTCTTGGCTTGGCAATTGGGACGCGTCTCCACGTGAGGCGGGAGACCCATTGTCCCTTTCCACGTGCCACAGGGATCCTCGGACTCCTATCCATTTTCAAGAGGAGTCAGGCATCGTCTCCTTTGGAAGCATTGATCTCCGTGGTCCTCTCGAGTTTTCAAAGGATGTGAGGCCTCCGGTCGCGATGAGCCGTAGAATAGTTCTTTCTCTGTGGTCTCCACAGGGGATTCAGACATCCCTTCGTCTTGGGAGATGCAAGACGAGCCTGTATTCAGTTCACTGCAGGGATATCCGGCCTTCCTTCGAGTCAGAGCATCTCGGTGTCCATTCCACTTGAGGCCACAAACTCAGGGTCCCTCTCACATATCTGTAGCTGAGAGAAGCCTCCTCTTAGGGTGCTTGTATAAAGTTGGTATTCCTCTTGAGTCGAAGCCAGGGACTAAGCTCTCATCTCGAGTTGATTTTGGGTCCATGGAGCCCTTTCATGTTGCTACAGTGACCTCAGGATCCCTCTAGACTTGAGACAGTGATCTTGGGTTTTCTCTGGAGTGCCATCAAGGAAATCAAGGCTGCTTTCAAGTTTGATGTGGAACACGGAATTGCTCTGCACGCAGTCCATGGGAATCGGGCCTCATTTTGCGGCGAGGGGGAAGTCTCATGGTTTTTCTCGAGTTGCGGCCGGAACCTGGGGTATATTCTCGAGTTATGATGGGGAGTTCCCTTCCAGACACGTGTTTGTTCAGCGAAGTCAGGACTCCTGCCTAGGTGCGAGGGACACCTCGGTATTCTCCCCGATGCTTGGCATGGCAATTGGGACGCGTCTCCACGTGAGGCGGGAGACCCAGGGTCCCTTTCCACATGTCACAGGGATCCTGGGACTCCTATCCATTTTCAAGAGGAGTCAGGCATCATCTCCTTTGGAAGCATTGATCTCCGCGGACCTCTCGAATTTTCAAAGAATGTGAGGCCTCCGGTTTCGATGATGTGGAGAACTAGGTCTTTCTCTGTGGTCTCCACATGGGATTCAGTCATCCCTTCGTCTTGGGAGATGGAAGACGAGCCTGCATTCAATTCACTGCAGAGATATCTGTCCTTACCTCGAGACAGAGCATCTCGGTGTCCATTCCACTTGAGGCCACAAACTCAGGGTCCCTCTCACATACCTGTAGCTGAGAGAAGCCTCCTCTTGAGGTGCTTGTGGAAAGTTGGTATTCCTCTTGAGTCAAAGCCAGGGACTAAGCTCTCATCTCGAGTTGATTTGGGGTCCACGGAGCCCTTT
Source organism: Dama dama (assembly GCF_033118175.1). NCBI lineage: Eukaryota > Metazoa > Chordata > Mammalia > Artiodactyla > Cervidae > Dama > Dama dama. The sequence continues at coordinate 4,628,553 of NW_026870879.1, read as the reverse complement.
CGTGTTGCTCCATTGACCTCAGGATCCCTCTATCTTGAGACAGTGATCTTGGGTTTTCCCTGAAGTGACATCAAGGAAATCAAGGCTCCTTTCACGTTTGATGTGGAACACGGAATTGCTCTGCACACAGTGCAGGGGAATCGGGCCTCATGTTGCGGCGAGGGGAAGTCTCATGGTTTTTCTCGAGATGCGGCCGGAACCTGGGGTATATTCTCGAGTTACTACGGCGAGGGCCCTTCCAGACCCGTGTTTGTTCAGCGAAGTCAGCACTCCTGCTTAGGTGCGAGGGACACCTCGGGATTCTCCTCGAGACTTGGCATGGCAATTGGGACGCGTCTCCACGTGAGGCAGGAAACCCAGGTCCCGTTTCCACGTGCCACAGGGATCCTGGGACTCCTATCCATTTTCAAGATGAGTCAGGCATCGTCTCCTTTGGAAGCATTGATCTCCGCGGACCTCTCAGGTTTTCAAAGGATGTGAGGCCTCCGGTCGAGATGAGGCGGAGAACTAGGTCTTTCTCTGTGGTCTCCACAGGGGATTCAGACATCCCTTCGTTTTGGGAGATGCAAGAGGAGCCTGCATTCAATTCACTGCAGGGATATCCGACCTTACTTCGAGTCAGAACATCTCGGTGTCCATTCCACTTGAGGCCACAACTCAGGGTCCCTCTCACATACCTGTAGCTGAGAGAAGCCTCCTCTTGAGGTGCTCTTGGAAAGTTGGTATTCCTCTTGAGTCGAAGCCAGGGACTATGCTCTCATCTCGAGTTGCTTTGGGCTCCAGGTAGTCCTTTCGTGTTGATACAGTGACCTCAACATCCCTCTAGACTTGAGACAGTGATCTTGGGTTTTCTCTGGAGTGCCATCAAGTAAATCAAGGCTCCTTTCACGTTTGATGTGGAACACGGAATTGCTCTGCACGCAGTGCAGGGGAATCGGGCCTCATCTCACGGCGAGGGGGAAGTCTCATGGTTTTTCTCGAGTTGCGGCCGGAACCTAGGGTATATTCTCGAGTTACGATGGGGAGGGCCCTTCCAGACACGTGTTTGTTCAGCGACGTCAGGATTCTTGCCTAGGTGCGAGGGACACCTCGGGATTCTCTTCGAGTCTTGGCTTGGCAATTGGGACGCGTCTCCACGTGAGGCGGGAGACCCATTGTCCCTTTCCACGTGCCACAGGGATCCTCGGACTCCTATCCATTTTCAAGAGGAGTCAGGCATCGTCTCCTTTGGAAGCATTGATCTCCGTGGTCCTCTCGAGTTTTCAAAGGATGTGAGGCCTCCGGTCGCGATGAGGCGGAGAACTAGGTCTTTCTCTGTGGTCTCCACAGGGGATTCAGACATCCCTTCGTCTTGGGAGATGCAAGACGAGCCTGCATTCAATTCACTGCAGGGATATCCGGCCTTACTTCGAGTCAGAGCATCTCATGTCCATTCCACTTGAGGCCACAAACTCAGGGTCCCTCTCACATACCTGTAGCTGAGGGAAGTCTCCTCTTGAGTTGCTTGTGGAAACTTGGTATTCCTCTTGAGTCGAAGCCAGGGACTAAGCTCTCATCTCGAGTTGATTTGGAGTCCACGGAGCCCATTCATGTTGCTACAGTGACCTCAGGATCCCTCTAGACTTGAGACAGTGATCTTGGGTTTTCCTGCAGTGCCATCCAGGAAATCAAGGCTCCTTTCACGTTTGATGTGAACACGGAATTGCTCGGCACGCAGTGCTGGGGAATCGGGCCTCATCTCATGGCGAGGGGGAAGTCTCATGGTTTTTCTCGAGTTGTGGCCGGAACCTGGGGTATATTCTCGAGTTACGAAGGGGGGTTCACTTCCAGACACGTGTTTGTTCAGCGACTTCAGAACCCATGCCTAGGTTCGATGGACACCTCGGTATTCTCCCCGAGGCTTGGCATGGCAATTGTTACCCGTCTCCACGTGAGGCGGGAGACCCAGGGTCCCTTTCCACGTGCCACAGGGATCCTGGGACTCCTATCCATTTTCAAGAGGAGTCAGGCATCGTCTCCTTTGGAAGCATTGATCTCCGCGACCTCTCGAGTTTTCAAAGGATGTGAGGCCTCCGGTCGCGATGAGCCGTAGAATAGTTCTTTCTCTGTGGTCTCCAAAGGGGATTCAGACATCCCTTCGTCTTGGGAGATGCAAGACGAGCCTGTATTCAATTCACTGCAGGGATATCCGGCCTTAGTTCGAGTCAGAGCATCTCGGTGTCCATTCCAATTGAGGCCACAAACTCAGGGTCCCTCTCACATACCTGTAGCTGAGAGAAGCCTCCTCTTAGGGTGCTTGTAAAAAGTTGGTATTCCTCTTGAGTCGAAGCCAGGGACTAAGCTCTCATCTCGAGTTGATTTTGGGTCCACGGAGCCCTTTCATGTTGCTACAGTGACCTCAGGATCCCTCTAGACTTGAGACAGTGATCTTGGGTTTTCTCTGGAGTGCCATCAAGGAAATCAAGGCTGCTTTCAAATTTGATGTGGAACACGGAATTGCTCTGCACGCAGTCCATGGTAATCGGGCCTCATTTCGCGGCGAGGGGGAAGTCTCATGGTTTTTCTCGAGTTGCGGCCGGAACCTGGGGTATATTCTCGAGTTATGATGGGGAGGGCCCTTCCAGACACGTGTTTGTTCAGCGAAGTCAGGACTCCTGCCTAGGTGCGAGGGACACCTCGGGATTCTCCTCGAGTCTTGGCATGGAAATTGGGACCCGTCGCCACATGAGGCGGGAGACCCCGTGTCCCTTTCCACGTGCCACAGGGATCCTGGGACTCCTATCCATTTGCAAGAGGAGTCAGGCATCGTCTCCTTTGGATGCATTGATCTCCGCAGACCTCTCGAGTTTTCAAAGTATGTGAGGCCTCCGGTCGCGATGAGGCGGAGAACTAGATCTTTCTCTGTGGTCTCCACAGGGGATTCAGACATCCCTTCGTCTTGGGAGATTGAAGACGAGCCTGCATTCAATTCACTGCTGGGATATCCGGCCTTAGTTCGAGTCAGAGCATCTCGGTGTCCATTCCACATGAGGCCACAAATTCACGGTCTCTCTCACATACCTGTAGCTGAGAAAAACCTCCTCTTGAGGTGCTTGTGGAAACTTGGTATTCCTCTTGAGTCGAAGCCAGGGACTAAGCTCTCATCTCGAGTTGATTTTGCGTCCTCGGAGCCATTTCGTGTTGCTCCAGTGGCCTCAGGATCCCTCTAGACTTGAGACAGTTATCTTGGGTTCTCGCTGGAGTGGCTCAATGAAATCAAGGCTCCTTTCACGTTTGATGTGGAACACGGAATTGCTTTGCATGCAGTGCAGGGGAATCGGGCCTCATGTTGCGGCGAGGGGGAAGTCTCATGGTTTTTCTCGAGTTGCGGCCGGAACCTGGGGTATATTCTCGAGTTACGATGGGGAGGGCTCGTACAGACACGTGTCTGTTCAGCGACATCAGAACTCCTGCCTAGGTTCGATGGACACCTCGGTATTCTCCCGGAGTCTTGGCATGGCAATTGGGACTCGTCTCCACATGAGGCGGGAGATCCAGGGTCCCTTTCCACGTGCCACAGGGATCCTGGGACTCCTATCCATTTTCAAGAGGATTCAGGCATCGTCTCCTTTGGAAGCATTGATCTCCGCGGAACTCTAAAATTTCAAAGGATGTGAGGCCTCCGGTCGCGATGAGGTGGAGAACTAGTTCTTTCTCTGTGGTCTCCACAGGGGATTCAGACATCCCTTCGTCTTGGGAGATGCAAGAGGAGCCTGCATTCAATTCACTGCAGGGATATCCTTCCTTACTTCAAGTCAGAGCATCTCGGTGTACATTCCACTTGAGGCCACAAACTCAGGGTCCCTCTCACATACGTGTAGCTGACAGAAGACTCCTCTTGAGGTGCTTGTGGAAAGTTGGTATTCCTCTTGAGTCGAAGCCAGGGACTTAGCTCTCATCTCGAGTTGATTTGGGTTCCACGGAGCCCTTTCGTGTTGCTACAGTGACCTCAGGATCCCTCCAGCCTTGAGACAGTGATCTTGGGTTTTATCTGGAGTGCCATCAAGGAAATCAAGGCTCCTTTCTCGTTTGATGTGGAACACGGAATTGCTCTGCACGCAGTGCAGGGAAATCGGGACTCATCTCGCGGTGAGGGTGAAGTCTCATGGTTTTTCTCGAGTTGCGGCTGGAACCTGGGGTATATTCTGGAGTTACAACGGGGAGGGCCCTTCCAGACACGTGTTTGTTCAGCGAAGTGAGGACTCCTGCCTAAATGCGAGGGACATCATGGGGTTCTCCTCGAGTCTGTGCATGGCAATTGGGACGCGTCTCCACGTGAGGCGGGAGACCCAGGGTCCCTTTTCACGTGCCACAGGGATCCTGGGACTGCTATCCATTTTCAAGAGGAGTCAGGCATCCTCTCCTTTGGAAGCATTGATCTCCGCGGACCTCTCGAGTTTTCAAAGGATGTGAGGCCTCCGTTCGAGATGAGGCGGAGAACTAGGTCTTTCTCTGTGGGCTCCACAGGGGATTCAGACATCGGTTCGTCTTGGGAGATGCAAGACGAGCCTGCATTCAATTCACTGCAGGGATATCCGGCCTTACTTCGAGTCAGAGCATCTCGGTGTCCATTGCACTTGAGGCCACAAACTCAGGGTCCCTCTCACAAACCTGTAGCTGAGAGAAGCCTCCTCTTGAGGTGCTTGTGGAAAGTTGTTATTCCTCTTGAGTCGAAGCCAGGGACTAAGCTCTCATTTCGAGTTGATTTGAGGTCCACGGAGCCCTTTCGTGTGGCTCCAGTGACCTCAGGATCCCTCTAGACTTGAGACAGTGATCTTGGGTTTTCTCTGGAGTTCCATCAAGGAAATCAAGGCTCCTTTCACGTTTGATGTGGAACACGGAATTGCTCTGCATGCAGTGCAGGGGAATCGGGCCTCAACTCGCGGCGAGGGGTAAATCTCATGGTTTTTCTCGAGTTGCGGCCGGAACCTGGGGTATATTCTCGAGTTACGACGGGGAGGGCCCTTCCAGACACGTGTTTGTTCAGCGACGTCAGGACTCCTGCCTAGGTGCGAGGGACACCTCGGGATTCTCCTCGAGTCTTGGCATGGCAATTGGGACGCGTCTCCACGTGAGGCGGGAGACCCAGGGTCCCTTTCCACGTGCCACAGTGATCCTGGGACTCATATCCATTTTCAAGAGGAGTCACGCATCGTCTCCTTTGGAAGCATTGATCTCCGCGGACCTCTCGAGTTTTCAAAGGATGTGAGGCATCCGCTCGCGATGAGGCGGAGAATTAGGTCCTTCTCTGTGGTCTCCACAGGGGATTCAGACATCCCTTCGTCTTGGAAGATGCAAGACGAGCCTGCATTCAATTCACTGCAGGGATATCCGGCCTTATTTCGAGTGAGAGCATCTCGGTGTCCATTCCACTTGAGGCCACAATCTCAGGGTCCCTCTCACATACCTGTAGCTGAGAGAAGCCTCCTCTTGAGGGGCTCGTGGAAAGTTGGTATTCCTCTTGAGTCGAAGCCAGGGACTAAGCTCTCATCTCGAGTTGATTTGGGGTCCACGGAGCCCTTTCGTGTTGCTCCAGTGACCTCAGGATCCCTCTAGACTTGAGACAGTGATCTTGGGTTTTCTCTGGAGTGCCATCAAGGAAATCAAGGCTCGTTTCATTTTTGATGTGGAATACGGAATTGCTCTGCACGCAGGGCAGGGGAATCAGGCCAAATCTCGCGGCGAGGGGGAAGTCTCATGGTTTTTCTCGAGTTGCGGCCGGAACCTGGGGTATATTCTCGAGTTACGACGGGGAGGGCCCTTCCAGACACGTGTTTGTTCAGCGACGTCAGGACTCCTGCCTAGGTGCGAGGGACACCTAGGGATTCTCCTGGAGTCTTGGCATGGCAATTGGGACGCGTCTCCACGTGAGGCGGGAGACCCATGGTCCCTTTCCACGTGCCACAGGGATCCTGGGACTCCTTTCCATTTTCAGGAGGAGTCAGGCATCGTCTCCTTTGGAAGCATTGATCTCCGCGGACCTCTCGAGTTTTCAAAGGATGTGAAGCCTCCAGTCGCGATGAGGCGGAGAATTAGGTCTTTCTCTGTGGTCTCCACAGGGGATTCAGACATCCCTTCGTCTTGGGAGATGCAAGACGAGCCTGCATTCAATTCACTGCAGGGATATCCGGCCTTACTTCGAGTCAGAGCATCTCGGTGTCCATTCCACTTGAGGCCACAAACTCAGGGTCCCTCTCACATACCTGTAGCTGAGAGAAGCCTCCTCTTGAGGTGCTTGTGGAAAGTTGGTATTCCTCTTGAGTCGAAGCCAGGGACTAAGCTCTCATCTCGAGTTGATTTGGGGTTCACTGAGCAGCCTTGTTTTACTCCAGTAACCTCAGGATCCCTCTAGACTTGAGACAGTGATCTTGGGTTTTCTCTGGAGTGCCTTAAAAGAAATCAAGGATTCTTTCAAGTTTGATGTGGAACACGGAATTGCTCTGCACGAAGTGCAGGGGAATCGGCCCTCATTTGGTGGGCGAGGGGGAAGTCTCATGGTTTTTCTCGAATTGCGGCCGAAACCTGGGTTATATTCTTGAGTTACGACGGGGAGGGCCCTTCCAGACACGTGTTTGTTCAGCGATCTCAGGACTCCTGCCTAGGTGCGAGGGACACCTTGGGATTCTCCTCGAGTCTTGGCATGGCAATTGGGACGCGTCTCCACGTGAGGCTGGAGACCCAGCATCCCTTTCCACGTGTCACAGGGATCCTGTGACTCCTCTCCATTTTCAAGAGGAGTCAGGCATCGTCTGCTTTGGAAGCATTGATCTCCGCGGACCTCTCGAGTTTTCAAAGGATGTGAGGCCTCCTGTCGCGATGAGGCGGAGAACTAGGACTTTCTCTCTGGTCTCCACAGGGGATTCAGTCATCCCTTCATCTTGGTAGATGCAAGACGAGCCTGCATTCAATTCACTGCAGGGATATCCGGCCTTACTTCGAGTCAGAGAATCTCGGTGACCATTCCACTTGAGGCCACAAACTCAGGGTCCCTCTCACATACCTGTAGCTGAGTGAAGCCTCAACTTGAGGTGCTTGTGGAAAGTTGGTATTCCTCTTGAGTCGAAGCCAGGGACTAAGCTCTCATCTCGAGTTGATTTGGGGTCCACGGAGACCTTTCGTGTTTCTACAGTGACCTCAGGATCCCTTTAAGACTTGAGACAGTGATCTTGCTTTTTCTCTGGAGTGCCATCAAGGAAATCAAGCCTCCTTTCATGTTTGATGTGGAACACGGAATTGCTCTGCACGCAGTGCAGGGGAATCGGGCCTCATTTCGCGGCGAGGGGGAAGTCTCATGGTTTTTCTCGAGTTGCGACCGGAACCTGGGGTATATTTTCGAGTTACGACGGGGAGGGCCCTTCCAGACACTTGTTTGTTCAGCGACGTCAGGACTCCTGCCTAGGTGCGAGGGACACCTCGGAATTCTCCTCGAGTCTTCGCGTGGCAATTGGGACGCGTCTCCACTGGAGGCATGAGTCCCAGGGTCCCTTTCCACGTGCCACAGGGATCCTGGGACTCCTATCCATTTTCAAGAAGAGTCAGGCATCGTCTCCTTTGGAAGCATTGATCTCTGCAGACCTCTCGAGTTTTCAAAGGATGTGAGGCCTCCGGGCGCGATGAGGCGGAGGACTAGGTCTTTCTCTGTGGTCTCCACAGGTGATTCAGACATCCCTTCGACTTTGGAGATGCAAGACGAGCCTGCATTCAATTCACTGCAGGGATATCCGGCCTTACTTCGAGTCAGAGCATCTCGGTGTCCATTCCACTTGAGGCCACAAACTCAGGGTCCCTCTCACATACCTGTAGCTGAGAGAAGCCTCCTCTTGAGGTGATTGTGGAAACTTGGTATTTCTCTTGAGTCGAAGCCAGGGACTAAGCTCTCATCTCGAGTTGATTTGGGGTCCACGGAGACCTTTCGTGTTTCTACAGTGACCTCAGGATCCCTTTAAGACTTGAGACAGTGATCTTGCTTTTTCTCTGGAGTGCCATCAAGGAAATCAAGCCTCCTTTCATGTTTGATGTGGAACACGGAATTGCTCCGGACGCAGTGCAGGGGAATCGGGCCTCATCTCGCGGCGAGGGGGAAGTCTCATTTTTTTTCTCGAGTTGCGGCCGGAACCTGGGGTATATTCTCGACTTACGACGGGGAGGGCCCTTCGAGACACGTGTTTGTTCATCGACGTCAGGACTCCTGCCTAGGTGCGAGGGACACCTCGGTATTGTCCTCGAGGTTTGGCATGGCAATTGGGACGCGTCTCCACGTGAGGCGGGAGACCCAGGGTCCCTTTCCACGTGCCACAGGTACCCTGGGACTCCTATCCATTTTCAAGAGGAGTCAGGCATCGTCTCCTTTGGAAGCATTGATCTCCGCGGACCTCTCGAGTTTTCAAAGGATGTGAGGCCTCCGGTCTCGATGAGGCGGAGAACTAGGTCTTTCTCTGTGGTCTCCACAGGGGATTCAGACATCCCTTCGTCTTGGGAGATGCAAGACGAGCCTGCATTCAATTCACTGCATGGATATCCCGCCTTACTTCGAGTCAGAGCATCTCGGTGTCCATTCCACTTGAGGCCACAAACTCAGGGTCCTTCTCACATACCTGTAGCTGAGAGAAGCCTCCTCTTGAGGTGCTTGTGGAAAGTTGGTGTTCCTCTTGAGTCGAAACCAAGGACTAAACTCTCATCTCGAGTTGACTTGGGGTCCACGGAGCCCTTTCATGTTGCTCCAGTGACCTCAGGATCCCTCTAGACTTGAGACAGTGGTTTTGGGTTTTCTCTGGAGTGCCATCAAGGAAATCAAGGCTCCTTTCACGTTTGATGTGGAACACGGAATTGCTCTGCACGCAGTGCAGGGGAATCGGGCCTCATCTCGCGGCGAGAGAGAAGTCTCAAGGTTTTTCTCGAGTTGCGGCCGGAACCTGGGGTATATTCTCGAGTTACGACGGGGAGGGCCGTTCCAGACACGTGTTTGTTCAGCGACGTCAGGACTCCTGCCTAGGTGCGAGGGACACCTCGGGATTCTCCTCGAGTCTTGGCATGGCTATTCTGACGCTTCTCCTCGTGAGGCGGGAGACCCAGTGTCCCTTTCCACGAGCCACAGGGATCCTGGGACTCCTATCCATTTTCAAGAGGAGTCAGGCATCGTCTCCTTTGGAAGCATTGGCCTCCGCGGACCTCTCGAATTTTCAAAGGATGTGAGGCCTCCGGTCGCCATGAGGCGGAGAATTAGTTCTTTCTCTGTGGTCTCCACAGGGGATTCAGACATCCCTTCGTCTTGGGAGATGCAAGACGAGCCTGCATTCAATTCACTGCAGGGATATCCGGCCTTACTTCGAGTCAGAGCATCTCGGTGTCCATTCCACTTGAGGCCACAAACTCAGGGTCCCTCTCACATACCTGTAGCTGAGAGAAGCCTCCTCTTGAGGTGATTGTGGAAACTTGGTATTTCTCTTGAGTCGAAGCCAGGGACTAAGCTCTCATCTCGAGTTGATTTGGGCTCCACGGATCCCTTTTGTGTTGCTCCAATGACTTCAGGATCCCTCTAGACTTGAGACAGTGATCTTGGGGATTCTCTGGAGTGCCATCAAGGAAATCAAGGCTCCTTTCACGTTTGATGTGGAACACGGAATTGCTCTGGACGCAGTGCAGGGGAATCGGGCCTCATCTCGCGGCGAGGGGGAAGTCTCATTGTTTTTCTCGAGTTGCGGCCGGAACCTGGGGTATATTCTCGACTTACGACGGGGAGGGCCCTTCGAGACACGTGTTTGTTCATCGACGTCAGGACTCCTGCCTAGGTGCGAGGGACACCTCGGTATTGTCCTCGAGGTTTGGCATGGCAATTGGGACGCGTCTCCACGTGAGGCGGGAGACCCAGGGTCCCTTTCCACGTGCCACAGGTACCCTGGGACTCCTATCCATTTTCAAGAGGAGTCAGGCATCGTCTCCTTTGGAAGCATTGATCTCCGCGGACCTCTCGAGTTTTCAAAGGATGTGAGGCCTCCGGTCTCGATGAGGCGGAGAACTAGGTCTTTCTCTGTGGTCTCCACAGGGGATTCAGACATCCCTTCGTCTTTGGAGATGCAAGACGAGCCTGCATTCAATTCACTGCATGGATATCCCGCCTTACTTCGAGTCAGAGCATCTCGGTGTCCATTCCACTTGAGGCCACAAACTCAGGGTCCTTCTCACATACCTGTAGCTGAGAGAAGCCTCCTCTTGAGGTGCTTGTGGAAAGTTGGTGTTCCTCTTGAGTCGAAACCAAGGACTAAACTCTCATCTCGAGTTGACTTGGGGTCCACGGAGCCCTTTCATGTTGCTCCAGTGACCTCAGGATCCCTCTAGACTTGAGACAGTGGTTTTGGGTTTTCTCTGGAGTGCCATCAAGGAAATCAAGGCTCCTTTCACGTTTGATGTGGAACACGGAATTGCTCTGCACGCAGTGCAGGGGAATCGGGCCTCCTCTCGCGGCGAGAGAGAAGTCTCAAGGTTTTTCTCGAGTTGCGGCCGGAACCTGGGGTATATTCTCGAGTTACGACGGGGAGGGCCGTTCCAGACACGTGTTTGTTCAGCGACGTCAGGACTCCTGCCTAGGTGCGAGGGACACCTCGGGATTCTCCTCGAGTCTTGGCATGGCTATTCTGACGCTTCTCCTCGTGAGGCGGGAGACCCAGTGTCCCTTTCCACGAGCCACAGGGATCCTGGGACTCCTATCCATTTTCAAGAGGAGTCAGGCATCGTCTCCTTTGGAAGCATTGGCCTCCGCGGACCTCTCGAATTTTCAAAGGATGTGAGGCCTCCGGTCGCCATGAGGCGGAGAATTAGTTCTTTCTCTGTGGTCTCCACAGGGGATTCAGACATACATTCGTCTTGGGAGATGCAAGACGAACCTGCATTCAATTCACTGCAGGGATATCCAGCCTTACTTCGAGTCAGAGCATCTTGGTGTCCATTCCATTGAGGGTACAAACTCAGGGTCCCTCTCACATACCTGTAGCTGAGAGAAGCCTCCTCTTGAGGTGATTGTGGAAAGTTGGTATTCCTCTTGAGTCGAAGCCAGGCCTAAGCTCTCATCTTGAGTTGTTTTGGGGTCCACGGAGCCCTTTTGTGTTGCTCCAGTGACTTCAGGATGCCTCTAGACTTGAGACAGTGATCTTGGCTTTTCTCTGGAGTGCCATCAAGGAAATCAAGGCTCCTTTCACGTTTGATGTGGAACACGGAATTGCTCTGCACGCAGTGCAGGGGAATCGGGCCTCATCTCGCGGCGAGAGGGAAGTCTCATGGTTTTTCTCGAGTTGCGGCCGGAACCTGGGGTATATTCTCGAGTTACGACGGGGAGGGCCGTTCCAGACACGTGTTTGTTCAGCGACGTCAGGACTCCTGCCTAGGTGCGAGGGACACCTCGGGATTCTCCTCGAGTCTTGGCATGGCAATTGGGACCCGTCTCCATGTGAGGCGGGAGACCCAGGGTCCCTTTCCACGTGCCACAGGGATCCTGGGACTCCTATCCATTTTCAAGAAGAGTCAGGCATCATCTCCTTTGGAAGCATTGATCTCTGCAGACCTCTCGAGTTTTCAAAGGATGTGAGGCCTCCGGTCGTGATGAGGCGGAGAACTCGGTCTTTCTCTGTGGTCTCCACAGGGATTCAGACATCCCTTCGTCTTGGGAGATGCAAGACGAGCCTGCATTCAATTCACTGCAGGGATATCCGGCCTTACTTCGAGTCAGAGCATCTCGGTGTCCATTCAACTTGAGGCCACAAACTCAGGGTCCCTCTCACATACCTGTAGCTGAGAGAAGCCTCTCTCTTGAGGTGCTTGTGGAAAGTTGGTATTCCTCTTGAGTCGAAGCCAGGGACTAAGCTCTCATCTCGAGTTGATTTGGGGTCCACGGAGCACTTTCGTGTTGCTCCAGTGACCTCAGGATCCCTCTAGACTTGAGACAGTGAACATGGGTTTTCTCTGGAGTGCCATCAAGGAAATCAAGGCTCCTTTCACGTTTCATGTGGAACACGGAATTGCTCTGCACGCAGTGCAGGGGAATCGGGCCTCATCTCGCCGCGAGGGGGAAGTCTCATGGTTTTTCTCGAGTTGCGGCCGGAACCTGGGGTATATTGTCGAGTTACGACGGGGCGGGCCCTTCCAGACACGTGTTTGTTCATCGATGTCAGGACTCCTGCCTAGGTGCGAGGGACACCTCGGGATTCTCCTCGAGTCTTGGCATGGCAATTGGGACGCGTCTCCACGTGAGGCGGGAGACCCAGGGTCCCTTTCCACGTGCCACAGGGATCCTGGGACTCCTATCCATTTTCAAGGGGAGTCAGGCATGGTCTCCTTTGGAAGCATTGATCTCAGCGGACCTCTCGAGTTTTTAAAGTATGTGAGGTCTCCGGTTGCGTTGAGGCGGAGGACTAGGTCTTTCTCTGTGGTCTCCACAGGGGATTCAGACAACCCTTCGTCTTGGGAGATTCAAGACGAGCCTGCATTCAATTCACTGCAGGGATGTCCGGCCTTACTTTGAGTCAGAGAATCTCGGTGTCCATTCCACTTGAGGCCACAAATTCAGGGTCCCTCTCACATACCTGTAGCTGAGAGAAGCCTCCTCTTGAGGTGCTTGTGGAAAGTTGGTATTCCTCTTGAGTCGAAGCCAGGGACTAATCTCTCATCTAGAGCTGATTTGCGGTCAATGGAGCCCTTTTGTGTTGCTCCAGTGACCTCAGGATCCCTCTAGACTTGAGACAGTGATCTTGGGTTTCCTCTGGAGTGCCATCAAGGAAATCAAGGCTCCTTTCACGTTTGATGTGGAACACGGATTTGCTCTGCACGCAGTGCAGGGGAATCGGGCCTCATCTCGCGGCGAGGGGGAAGTCTCATGGTTTTTCTCGAGTTGCGGCCGGAACCTGGGGTATATTCTCGAGTTACAACGGGGAGGGCCCCTCCATACACGTGTTTGTTCAGCGACGTCAGAACTTCTGCCTAGGTGCGAGGGACACCTCGGGATTCTCCTCGAGTCTTGGCATGGCAATTGGGACGCGTCTCCACGTGAGTCGGGAGACCATGTGTCCCTTTCCACGTGCCACAGGGATCCTGGGACTCCTATCCATTTTCAAGAGGAGTCAGGCATCGTCTCCTTTGGAAGCATTGATCTTTGTGGACCTCTCGAGTTTTCAAAGGATGTGAGGCCTCCGTTCGCGTTGAGGCGTAGGACTAGGTCTTTCTCTGTGGTCTCCACAGGGGATTCAGACATCCCTTCATCTTGGAAGATGCAAGACGAGCCTGCATTCAATTCACTGCAGGGATATCCGGCCTTACGTCGAGTCAGAGCATCTCGGTGTCCATTCCACTTGAGGCCACGAACTCAGGGTCCCTCTCACATACCTGTAGCTGAGAGAAGCCTCCTCTTGAGGGGCTTATGGAAAGTTGGTATTCCTCTTGAGTCGAAGCATGGGACTAAGCTCTCATCTCGAGTTGATTTGGGGTCCACGGAGACCTTTCGTGTTGCTCCAGTGACCTCAGGATCCCTCTAGACTTGAGACAGTGATCTTGGGTTGTCTCTGGAGTGCCATCAAGGAAATCAAGGCTCGTTTCAGGTTGAATGTGGGACACGGAATTGCTCTGCACGCAGTGCAGGGGAATCGGGCCTCATCTCATGGCGAGGGCGAAGTCTCTTGGCTTTTCTCGAGTTGTGGCCGGAACCTGGGGTATATTCTCCAGTTACGACGGGGAGGGCCCTTCCAGACACGTGTTTGTTCAGCGATGTCAGGACTCCTGCGTAGGTGCGAGGGACACCTCGGGATTCTACTCGAGTCTTGGCATGGCAATTGGGTCGCGTCTCCACGTGACGCGGGAGACCAGGGTCCCTTTCCACGTGCCACAGGGATCCTGGGACTCGTATCCATTTTCAAGAGGAGTCAGGAATTGTTTCCTTTGGAAGCATTGATCTCCGCAGGCCTCTCGAGTTTTCAAAGGATGTGAGGCCTCCGGTCGCGATGAGGCGGAAGACTAGGTCTTTCTCTGTCGTTTCCACAGGGGATTCAGACATCCCTTCGTCTTGGGAGATGCAAGACGAGCCTGCATTCCATTCACTGCAGGGATATCCAGCCTTACTTCGAGTCAGAGCATCTTGGTGTCCATTCCACTTGAGGCCACAAACTCAGGGTCCCTCTCAGATACCTGTAGCTGAGAGAAGCCTCCTCTTGAGGTGCTTGTGGAAAGTTGGTATTCCTCTTGAGTCGAAGCCAGGGACTAAGCTCTCATCTCGAGTTGATTTGGGCTCCACGGATCCCTTTCGTGTTGCTCCAATGACCTCAGGATCCCTCTAGTCTTGAGACAGTGATCTTGGGGTTTCTCTGGAGTGCCATCAAGGAAATCAAGGCTCCTTTCACGTTTGATGTGGAACACGGAATTGCTCTCGACGCAGTGCAAGGGAATCGGGCCTCATCTCGCGGCGAGGGGGAAGTCTCATGGTTTTTCTCGAGTTGCGGCCGGAACCTGGGGTATATTCTCGAGTTACGACGGGGAGGGCCCTTTCTTACACGTGTTTGTTCATCGATGTCAGGACTCCTGCCTAGGTGCGAGGGACACCTCGGGATTCTCCTCGAGTCTTGGCATGGCAATTTGGACGCGTCTCCACGTGAGGCGGGAGACCCAGGTTCCCTTTCCACGTGCCACAGGGATCCTGGGACTCCTATCCATTTTCAAGAGGAGTCAGGCATCGTCTCCTTTGGAAGCATTGATCTCCGCGGACCTCTCGAGTTTTCAAAGGATGTGAGGCCTCCGGTCGCGATGAGGCGGAGAACTCGGTCTTTCTCTGTGGTCTCCACAGGGGATTCAGACATCCCTTCGTCTTGGGAGATGCAAGACGAGCCTGCATTCAATTCACTGCAGGGATATCCGGCCTTACTTCGAGTCAGAGCATCTCGGTGTCCATTCCATTTGAGGCTACAAATTCAGGGTCCCTCAAATATACGTGGTGCTGAGAGAAACCTCCTCTTGAGGTCCTTGTGCAAAGTTGGTATTCCTCTTGAGTCTAAGCCAGGGTCTAAGCTCTCATCTCGAGTTGATCTGGGGTCCACGAAGCCCTTTCGTGTTGCTCCAGTGACCTCAGCATCCCTCTAGACTTGAGACAGTGATCTTGGGTTTTCTCTGGAGTGCCATCAAGGAAATCAAGGCTCCTTTCACGTTTGATGCGGAACACGGAATTGCTCTGCACGCAGTCCAGGGGAATAGGGCCTCATCTCGCGGCGAGGGGGAAGTCTAATGGTTTTTCTCGAGTTCCGTCCGGAACATGGGGTATATTCTCGACTTACAATGGGGAGGGCCCTTCCAGACACGTGTTTGTTCAGCGACGTCAGGACTCCTGCCTAGGTGGGAGGGACTCCCGGGATTCTCCTCGAGTCTCGGCATGCCAATTGGGACGCGTCTCCACGTGAGGCGGCAGACCCAGGGTCCCTTTCCACGTGCCACAGGGAACCTGCGTCTCCTATCCATTTTCAAGAGGAGTCAGGCATCGTTTCCTTTGGAAGCATTGATCTCCGCGGACCTCTCGAGTTTTCAAAGGATGTGAGGCCTCCGGTCGCGAAGAGGCGGAGAACTAGGTCTTTCTCTGTGGTCTCCACAGGGGATTCAGACATCCCTTCGTATTGGGAGATGCAAGACGAGCCTGCATTCAATTCACTGCAGGGATATCCAGCCTTACTTCGTGTCAGAGCATCTCGGTGTCCATTCCACTTGAGGCCACAAACTCAGGGTCCCTCAAATATACCTGTAGATGAGAGAAGCCTCCTCTTGAGGTCCTTGTGGAAAGTTGGTATTCCTCTTGAGTCTAAGCCAGGGTCTAAGCTCTCATCTGTGGTTGATTTGTGGTCCACGAAGCCCTTTCCTATTGGTCCAGTGACCTCAGGATCCCTCTAGACTTGAGACAGTGATCTTGGGATTCCTCTGGAGTGCCATCAAGGCAATCAAGGCTCCTTTCACGTTTGATGTGGAACACGCAATTGCTCTGCACCCAGTGCAGGGGAATCAGGCCTCAAATCGAGGCGAGGGGGAAGTCTCATGGTTTTTCTCGAGTTGCGGCCGGAACCTGGGGTGTATTCTCGAGTTACGACGGGGAGGGCCCTTCCATACACGTGTTTGTTCAGCGACGTCAGGACTCCTGCCTAGGGGCGAGGGACACCTCGGAATTCTCCTCGAGTCTTGGCATGGCAATTGGGACGCGTCTCCACGTGAGGCGGGAGACCCAGGGTCCCTTTCCACGTGCAACAGGGATCCTGGGACTCCTATCCATTTTCAAGAAGAGTCAGGCATCGTCTCCTTTGGAAGCATTGACCTCCGCAGACCTCTCGAGTTTTCAAAGGATGTGATGCCTCCGGTCTCGATGAGGCGGAGGACTAGGTCTTTCTCTGTGGTCTCCACAGGGGATTCAGACATCCCTTCGTCTTGGGAGATGTAAGACGAGCCTGCATTCAATTCACTGCAGGGATATCCGGCCTTACTTCGAGTCAGAGCATCTCGGTGTCCATTCCACTTGAGGCCACAAACTCAGGGTCCCTCAAATATACCTGTAGATGAGAGAAGCCTCCTCTTGAGGTCCTTGTGGAAAGTTGGTATTCCTCTTGAGTCTAAGCCAGGGTCTAAGCTCTCATCTGTGGTTGATTTGTGGTCCACGAAGCCCTTTCCTATTGGTCCAGTGACCTCAGGATCCCTCTAGACTTGAGACAGTGATCTTGGGATTCCTCTGGAGTGCCATCAAGGAAATCAAGGCTCCTTTCACGTTTGATGTGGAACACGCAATTGCTCTGCACCCAGTGCAGGGGAATGGGGCCTCAAATCGAGGCGAGGGGGAATTCTCATATTTTTTCTCGAGTTGCGGCCGGAACCTGGGGTATATTCTCGAGTTAAGACGGGGAGGGCCCTTCCATACACGTGTTTGTTCAGCGACGTCAGGACTCCTGCCTAGGTGTGAGGGACACCTCGGGATTCTCCTCGAGTCTTGGCATGGCAATTGGGACGCGTCTCCACATGAGGCGGGAGACCCAGGGTCCCTTTCCACGTGCCACAGGGATCCTGGGACTCCTATCCATTTTCAAGAGGAGTCAGGCATCGTCTCCTTTGGAAGCTTTGATCTCCGCGGACCTCTCGAGTTTTAAAAGGATGTGAGGCCTCCGGTCGTGACGAGGCGGACGACTAGGTCTTTCTCTGTCGTCTCCACAGGGGATTCAGACATCCCTTCGTCTTGGGAGATGCAAGACGAGCCTGCATTCAATTCACTGCAGGGATATCCGGCCTTAATTCGAGTCAGAGCATCTCGGTGTCCATTCCACTTGAGGCCACAAACTCAGGGTCCCTCTCACATACCTGTAGCTGAGAGAAGCCTCCTCTTGAGGTGCTTGTGGAAAGTTGGTATTCCTCTTGAGTCGAAGCCAGGGACTAAGCTCTCATCTCGAGTAGATTTGGGGCCCACGGAGCCCTTTCTTGTTGCTCCAGTGACCTCAGGATCCCTCTAGACTTGAGACAGTGATCTTGGATTTTCTCTGGAGTGCCATTAAGGAAATCAAGGCTCCTTTCACGTTTGATGTGGAACACGGAATTGCTCTGCACGCAGTGCAGGGGAATCGGGCCTCATCTCACGGCGAGGGGGAAGTCTCATGGTTTTTCTCGGGTTGCGGCCGGAACCTGGGGTGTATTCTCGAGTTACGACGGGGAGGGCCCTTCCATACACGTGTTTGTTCAGCGACGTCAGGACTCCTGCCTAGGGGCGAGGGACACCTCGGAATTCTCCTCGAGTCTTGGCATGGCAATTGGGACGCGTCTCCACGTGAGGCGGGAGACCCAGGGTCCCTTTCCACGTGCAACAGGGATCCTGGGACTCCTATCCATTTTCAAGAAGAGTCAGGCATCGTCTCCTTTGGAAGCATTAACCTCCGCAGACCTCTCGAGTTTTCAAAGGATGTGATGCCTCCGGTCTCGATGAGGCGGAGGACTAGGTCTTTCTCTGTGGTCTCCACAGGGGATTCAGACATCCCTTCGTCTTGGGAGATGCAAGACGAGCCTGCATTCAATTCACTATTGGGATATGTGGCCTTACTTCGAGTCAGAGCGTCTAGGTGTCCATTCCAATTGAGGCCACAAACTCAGGGTCCCTCTCAAATACCTTTAGCTGAGAGAAGCCTCCTCTTGAGGTGCTTGTGGAAAGTTGGTATTCCTCTTGAGTCGAAGCCAGGGACTAAGCTCTCATCTCGAGTTGATTTGGGGTCCACGGAGCCCTTTCGTGTTGCTCCAGTGACCTCAGGATCCCTCTAGACTTGAGACAGTGATCTTGGGTTTTCTCTGGAGTGCCATCAAGGAAATCAAGGCTCCTTTCACGTTTGATGTGGAACACGGATTTGCTCTGCACGCAGTGCATCGGAATCGGGCCTGATCTCGCAGCGAGGGGTAAGTCTCATGGTTTTTCTCGAGTTGCGGCCGGAGCCTGTGGTATATTCTCGAGTTACGACGGGGAGGGCCCTTCCAGACACGTGTTTCTTCAGCGACGTCAGGACTCCTGCCTAGGTGCGAGGGACACCTCGGGATTCTCCTCGAGTCTTGGCATGGCAATTGGGACGCGTTTCCACTTGAAGCGGGAGACCCTGGGTCCATTTCCAAGTGCCACAAGGATCCTGGGACACCTATCCATTTTCAAGAGGAGTCAGGCATCGTAGCCTTTGGAAGCATTGATCTCCGCGGACGTCGTGAGTTTTCAAAGGATGTGAGGCCTCCAGTCGTGAAGAGGTGGAGACCTAGGTCTTCTATGTGGTCTCCACAGGGGATTCAGACATCCCTTCGTCTTGGGAGATGCAAGACGAGCCTGCATTCAATTCACTGCAGGAATATCCAGCCTTACTTCGAGTCAGAGCATCTCGGTGTCCATTCCACTTGAGGCCACAAACTCAGGGTCCCTCTCACATACCTGTAGCTGAGAGAAGCCTCCTCTTGAGGTGCTTGTGGAAAGTTGGTATTCCTCTTGATTCGAAGCCAGGGACTAAGCTCTCATCTCGAGTTAATTTGGGGTCCAGGGAGCATTTTCGTGTTGCTCCAGTGACCTCAGGATCCCTCTAGACTTGAGACAGTCATCTTGGGTTTTCTCTGGAGTGCCATCAAGGAAATCAAGGCTCCTTTCACGTTTGATGTGGAACACGGATTTGCTCTGCACGTAGTGCAGGGGAATCGGGACTCTTCTTGCGGCGAGGGGGAAGTCTCATGGTTTTTCTCGAGTTGCGGCCGGAACCTGTGGTATATTCTCGAGTTACGACGGGGAGGACCCTTCCAGACACGTGTTTGTTCAGCGACGTCAGGACTCCTGCCTAGGTGCGAGGGACACCTCGGGATTCTCCTCGAGTCTTGGCATGGCAATTGGGACGCGTCTCCACGTGAGGCGGGAGACCCAGGGTCCCTTATAACGTGCCACAGGGATCCTGGGACTCCTATCCATTTGCAAGAGGAGTCAGGCATCGTCTCCTTTGGAAGCATTGATCTCCGCGGACGTCTCGAGTTTTCAAAGGATGTGAGGCCTCCGGTCGCGATGAGGCGGAGAACTAGTTCTTTTTCTGTGGTCTCCACAGGGGATTCAGACATCCCTTCGTCTTGGGAGATGCAAGACGAGCCTGCATTCAATTCACTGCAGGGATATCCGGCCTTACTTCGAGTCAGAGCATCTCGCAGTCCATTCATCTTGAGGCCACAAACTCAGGGGCCCTCTCACATACCTGTAGCTGAGAGAAGCCTCCTCTTGAGGTGCTTGTGGAAAGTTGGTATTCCTCTTGAGTCGAAGCCAGGGACTAAGCTCTCATCTCGAGTTGATTTGGGGTCCGCGGAGCCCTTTCGTGTTGCTCCAGTGACCTCAGGATCCCTCTAGACTTGAGACAGTGATCTTGGGTTTTCTCTGGAGTGCCATCAAGGAAATCAAGGCTCCTTTCACGTTCGATGTGGAACACGCAATTGCTCTGCACGCAGTGCAGGGGAATCGGGCCTCATCTCGCGACGAGGGGGAAGTCTCATGGTTTTTCTCGAGTTGCGGCCGGGACCTGGGGTATATTCTCGAGTTACTAAGGGGAATGCCCTTCCAGACACGTGTTTGTTCAGCGACGTCAGGACTCCTGCCTAGGTGCGAGGGACACCTCGGGATTCTCCTCGAGACTTGGCATGGCATTTGGGACGCGTTTCAACTTGAGGCGGGAGAACTAGGGTCCCTTTCGACGTGCCACAGAGATCCTGGGACTCCTATCCATTTTCAAGAGGAGTCAGGCATCGTATCCTTTGGAAGCATTGATCTCCGCAGACGTCTTGAATTTTCAAAGGATGTTAGGCCTCCAGTCGTGAAGAGGTGGAGAACTAGGTCTTCTCTGTGGTCTCCACAGGGGATTCAGACATCCCTTCGTCTTGGGAGATGCAAAACGAGCCTGCATTCAATTCACTGCAGGAATATCCGGCCTTACTTCGAGTCAGAGCATCTCGGTGTCCATTCCACTTGAGGCCACAAACTCAGGGTCCCTCTCACATACCTGTAGCTGAGAGAAGCCTCCTCTTGACGTGCTTGTGGAAAGTTGGTATTCCTCTTGAGTCGAAGCCAGGGACTAAGCTCTCATCTCGAGTTAATTTGGGGTCCAGGGAGACCTTTCGTGTTGCTCCAGTGACCTCAGGATCCCTCTAGACTTGAGACAGTCATCTTGGGTTTTCTCTGGAGTGCCATAGAGGAAATCAAGGCTCCTTTCACGTTTGATGTGGAACACGGAATTGCTCTGCATGCAGTGCAGGGGAATCGGGCCTCATCTCGCGGCAAGGGTTATGTCTCATGGTTTTTATCAAGTTGCGGCCGGAACATGGGGTATATTCTCGACTTACGACGGGGACGGCCCTTCCAGACACGTGTTTGTTCAGCGACGTCAGGACTCCTACCTAGGTGTGAGGGACACCTCTGGATTCTCCTCGAGTCCTGACATGGCAATTGGGACGCTTCTCCACGTGAGGCGGGAGACCCAGGGTCCCTTTCCACGTGCCACACGGATCCTGGGACTCCTATCCATTTTCAAAGGAGTCAGCCATCGTCTCCTTTGGAAGCATTGATCTCCGCGGACCTCTCGACTTTTCAAAGGATATGAGGCTTCCGGTTGCCATGAGGTGGAGAACTAGGTCTTTCTCTGTGGTCTCCACAGGGGATTCAGACATCCCTTCGTCTTGGGAGATGCAAGACGAGCCTGCATTCAATTCACTGCATGGATATCCGGCTTAACTTCGAGTCAGAGGTTCTCGGTGTCCATTCCACTTGAGGCCACAACCTCAGGGTCGCTCTCTCATACCTGTAGCTGAGAGAAGCCTCCTCTTGAGGTGCTTGTGGAAAGTTGGTATACCTCTTGAGTCTAAGCCAGGGACTAAGCTCTCATCTCGAGTTGATTTGGGGTCCACGGAGCCCTTTCGTGTTGCTACAGTGACCTCAGGATCCCTCTAGACTTGAGACAGTGATCTTGGGTTTTCTCTTGAGTGCCATCAAGGAAATCAAGGCTCCTTTCACTTTTGATGTGGAATACGGAATTGCTCTGCACGCAGGGCAGGGGAATCGGGCCTCATCTCGCGGCGAGGGGGAAGTCTCATGGTTTTTCTCGAGTTGCGCCGGAACCTAGGGTATATTCTCGAGTTACGATGGGAAGGGCCCTTCCAGACACGTGTTTTTTCAGCGACGTCAGGACTCCTGCCTAGGTGCGAGGGACACCTCGGGATTCTCCTCGAGTCTTTGCATGGCAATTGGGACGCGTCTCCACGTGAGGCGGGAGACCCAGGGTCCCTTTCCACGTGCCACAGGGATCCTGGGACTCCTATCCATTTTCAAGAGGAGTCAGGCATCGTCTCCTTTGGAAGCATTGATCTCCGCGGACCTCTCGAATTTTCAAAGGATGTGAGGCCCCCGGTCGCTATGAGGCGGAGAATTAGGTCTTTCTCTGTGGTCTCCACAGGGGATTCAGACATCCCTTCGTCTTGGGAGATGTAAGACGAGCCTGCATTCAATTCACTGCAGGGATATCCGGCCTTACTTCGAGTCAGAGCATCTCGGTGTCCATTCCACTTGAGGCCACAAACTCAGGGTCCCTCAAATATACCTGTAGATGAGAGAAGCCTCCTCTTGAGGTCCTTGTGGAAAGTTGGTATTCCTCTTGAGTCTAAGCCAGGGTCTAAGCTCTCATCTGTGGTTGATTTGTGGTCCACGAAGCCCTTTCCTATTGGTCCAGTGACCTCAGGATCCATCTAGACTTGAGACAGTGATCTTGGGATTCCTCTGGAGTGCCATCAAGGAAATCAAGGCTCCTTTCACGTTTGATGTGGAACACGCAATTGCTCTGCACCCAGTGCAGGGGAATGGGGCCTCAAATCGAGGCGAGGGGGAAGTCTCATGGTTTTTCTCGAGTTGCGGCCGGAACCTGGGGTATATTCTCGAGTTACGACGGGGAGGGCCCTTCCATACACGTGTTTGTTCAGCGACGTCAGGACTCCTGCCTAGGTGTGAGGGACACCTCGGGATTCTCCTCGAGTCTTGGCATGGCAATTGGGACGCGTCTCCACATGAGGCGGGAGACCCAGGGTCCCTTTCCACGTGCCACAGGGATCCTGGGACTCCTATCCATTTTCAAGAGGAGTCAGGCATCGTCTCCTTTGGAAGCATTGATCTCCGCGGACCTCTCGAGTTTTCAAGGGATGTGAGGCCTCCGGTCGTGACGAGGCGGACGACTAGGTCTTTCTCTGTCGTCTCCACAGGGGATTCAGACATCCCTTCGTCTTGGGAGATGCAAGACGAGCCTGCATTCAATTCACTGCAGGGATATCCGGCCTTAATTCGAGTCAGAGCATCTCGGTGTCCATTCCACTTAAGGCCACAAACTCAGGGTCCCTCTCACATACCTGTAGCTGAGAGAAGCCTCCTCTTGAGGTGCTTGTGGAAAGTTGGTATTCCCCTTGAGTCGAAACCAGGGACTAAGCTCTCATCTCGAGTAGATTTGGGGCCCACGGAGCCCTTTCTTGTTGCTCCAGTGACCTCAGGATCCCTCTAGACTTGAGACAGTGATCTTGGGTTTTCTCTGGAGTGCCATTAAGGAAATCAAGGCTCCTTTCACGTTTGATGTGGAACACGTTATTGCTCTGCACGCAGTGCAGGGGAATCGGGCCTCATCTCACGGCGAGGGGGAAGTCTCATGGTTTTTCTCGGGTTGCGGCCGGAACCTGGGGTGTATTCTCGAGTTACGACGGGGAGGGCCCTTCCATACACGTGTTTTTTCAGCGACGTCAGGACTCCTGCCTAGGGGCGAGGGACACCTCGGAATTCTCCTCGAGTCTTGGCATGGCAATTGGGACGCGTCTCCACGTGAGGCGGGAGACCCAGGGTCCCTTTCCACGTGCAACAGGGATCCTGGGACTCCTATCCATTTTCAAGAAGAGTCAGGCATCGTCTCCTTTGGAAGCATTGACCTCCGCAGACCTCTCGAGTTTTCAAAGGATGTGATGCCTCCGGTCTCGATGAGGCGGAGGACTAGGTCTTTCTCTGTGGTCTCCACAGGGGATTCAGACATCCCTTCGTCTTGGGAGATGCAAGACGAGCCTGCATTCAATTCACTATTGGGATATCTGGCCTTACTTCGAGTCAGAGCGTCTAGGTGTCCATTCCAATTGAGGCCACAAACTCAGGGTCCCTCTCAAATACCTTTAGCTGAGAGAAGCCTCCTCTTGAGGTGCTTGTGGAAAGTTGGTATTCCTCTTGAGTCGAGGCCAGGGACTAAGCTCTCATCTCGAGTTGATTTGGGGTCCACGGAGCCCTTTCGGGTTGCTCCAGTGACCTCAGGAACCCTCTAGACTTGAGACAGTGATCTTGGGTTTTCTCTGGAGTGCCATCAAGGAAATCAAGGCTCCTTTCACGTTTGATGTGGAACACGGATTTGCTCTGCACGCAGTGCATCGGAATCGGGCCTGATCTCGCGGCGAGGGGTAAGTCTCATGGTTTTTCTCGAGTTGCGGCCGGAACCTGGGGTATATTCTCGAGTTACGACGGGGAGGGCCCTTCCAGACACGTGTTTGTTCAGCGACGTCAGGACTCCTGCCTAGGTGCGAGGGACACCTCGGGATTCTCCTCGAGTCTTGGCATGGCAATTGGCACGCGTTTCCACTTGAAGCGGGAGACCCTGTGTCCCTTTCCACGTGCCACAAGGATCCTGGGACACCTATCCATTTTCAAGAGGAGTCAGGCATCGTAGCCTTTGGAAGCATTGATCTCCGCAAACGTCGTGAGTTTTCAAAGGATGTGAGGCCTCCAGTCGTGAAGAGGTGGAGACCTAGGTCTTCTCTGTGGTCTCCACAGGGGATTCAGACATCCCTTCGTCTTGGGAGATGCAAGACGAGCCTGCATTCAATTCACTGCAGGAATATCCAGCCTTACTTCGAGTCAGAGCATCTCGGTGTCCATTCCACTTGAGGCCACAAACTCAGGGTCCCTCTCACATACCTGTAGCTGAGAGAAGCCTCCTCTTGAGGTGCTTGTGGAAAGTTGGTATTCCTCTTGATTCGAAGCCAGGGACTAAGCTCTCATCTCGAGTTAATTTGGGGTCCAGGGAGCATTTTCGTGTTGCTCCAGTGACCTCAGGATCCCTCTAGACTTGAGACAGTCATCTTGGGTTTTCTCTGGAGTGCCATCAAGGAAATCAAGGCTCCTTTCACGTTTGATGTGGAACACGGATTTGCTCTGCACGCAGTGCAGGGGAATCGGGACTCTTGTCGCGGCGAGGGGGAAGTCTCATGGTTTTTCTCGAGTTGCGGCCGGAACCTGCGGTATATTCTCGAGTTACGACGGGGAGGACCCTTCCAGACACGTGTTTGTTCAGCGACGTCAGGACTCCTGCCTAGGTGCGAGGGACACCTCGGGATTCTCCTCGAGTCTTGGCATGGCAATTGGGACGCGTCTCCACGTGAGGCGGGAGACCCAGGGTCCCTTATAACGTGCCACAGGGATCCTGGGACTCCTATCCATTTGCAAGAGGAGTCAGGCATCGTCTCCTTTGGAAGCATTGATCTCCGCGGACGTCTCGAGTTTTCAAAGGATGTGAGGCCTCCGGTCGCGATGAGGCGGAGAACTAGTTCTTTTTCTGTAGTCTCCACAGGGGATTCAGACATCCCTTCGTCTTGGGAGATGCAAGACGAGCCTGCATTCAATTCACTGCAGGGATATAAGGCCTTACTTCGAGTCAGAGCATCTCGGTGTCCATTCATCTTGAGGCCACAAACTCAGGGGCCCTCTCACATACCTGTAGCTGAAAGAAGCCTCCTCTTGAGGTGCTTGTGGAAAGTTCGTATTCCTCTTGAGTCGAAGCCAGGGACTAAGCTCTCATCTCGAGTTGATTTGGGGTCCACGGAGCCCTTTCGTGTTGCTCCAGTGACCTCAGGATCCCTCTAGACTTGAGACAGTGATCTTGGGTTTTCTCTGGAGTGCCATCAGGGAAATCAAGGCTCCTTTCACGTTTGATGTGGAACACGGAATTGCTCTGCACGCAGTGCAGGGGAATCGGGCATCATCTCGCGGCGAGGGGGAAGTCTCATGGTTTTTCTCTAGTTGCAGCCAGAACCTGGGGTATATTCTCGAGTTACGCCGGGGAGGGCCCTTCCAGACACGTGTTTGTTCAGCGACGTCAGGACTCCTGCCTCGGTGCGAGGGACACTTCGGGATTCTCCTCGAGTCTTGGCATGGCAATTGGGACGCGTCTCCACGTGAGGCGGGAGACCAAGGGTCCCTTTCCACGTGCCACAGCGATCCTGGAACTCCTATCCATTTTCAAGAGGAGTCAGGCATCGTCTCCTTTGGAAGCATTGATCTCCGCAGACCTCTCGAGTTTTCAAAGGATGTGAGGCCTCCGGTCGCGTTGAGGCGGAGGACTAGGTCTTTCTCTGTGGTCTCCACAGGGGATTCAGACATCCCTTCGTCTTGGGAGATGCAAGACGAGCCTGCATTCAATTCACTGCAGGGATATCCGGCCTTACTTCGAGTCAGAGCATCTCGGTGTCCATTCCACTTGAGGCCACAAACTCAGGGTCCCTCTCACATACCTGTAGCTGAGAGAAGCCTCCTCTTGAGGTGCTTGTGGAAAGTTGGTATTCCTCTTGAGTCGAAGCCAGGGACTCAGCTCTCATCTCGAGTTGATTTGGGGTCCACAAATCCCTTTCTTGTTGCTCCAATGACCTCAGGATCCCTCTAGACTTGAGACAGTGATCTTGGGTTTTCTCTGGAGTGCCATCAAGGAAATAAAGGCTCCTTTCACGTTTGATGTGGAACACGGAATTGCTCTGCATGCAGTGCAGGGAAATCGGGCCTCATCTCGCAGCGAGGGGGAAGTCTCATGGTTTTTCTCGAGTTGCGGCCGGAACCTGGGGTATATTCTCGAGTTACGACGGGGAGGGCCCTTCCAGACACGTGTTTGTTCAGCGACGTCACGACTCCTGCCTAGGTGCGAGGGACACCTCGGGATTCTCCTCGAGTCTTGGCATGGCAATTGGGACGCGTCTCCACGTGAGGTGGGAGACCCAGTGTCCCTTTCGACGTGCCACAGGGATCCTGGGACTCCTATCCATTTTCAAGAGGAGTCAGGCATCGTCTCCTTTGGAAGCATTGATCTCCGCAGACCTCTCGAGTTTTCAAAGGATGTGAGGCCTCCGGTCGCGTTGAGGCGGAGGACTAGGTCTTTCTCTGTGGTCTACACAGGGGATTCAGACATCCCTTCGTCTTGGGAGATGCAAGACGAGCCTGCATTCAATTCACTGCAGGGATATCCGGCCTTACTTCGAGTCAGAGCATCTCGGTGTCCATTCCACTTGAGACCACAAACTCAGGGTGCCTCTCACATACCTGTAGCTGAGAGAAGCCTCCTTTTGAGGTGCTTGTGGAAAGTTGGTATTCCTCTTGAGTCGAAGCCAGGGACTAAGCTCTCATCTCGAGTTGATTTGGGGTCCACGGAGCCCTTTCTTGTTGCTCCAGTGACCTCAGGATCCCTCCAGACTTGAGACAGTGATCTTGGGTTTTCTCTGGAGTGCCATCAAGGAAATCAAGGCTCCTTTCACGTTTGATGTGGAACACGGAATTGCTCTGCACGCAGTGCAGGGGAATCGGGCCTCAACTCGCGGCGAGGGGGAAATCTCATGGTTTTTCTCGAGTTGCGGCCGGAACCTGGGGTATATTCTCGAGTTACGACGGGGAGGGCCCTTCCAGACACGTGTTTGTTCAGCGACGTCAGGACTCCTACCTAGGTGCTGGGGACACCTCGGGATTCTCCTTGAGTCTTGGCATGGCAATTGGGACGCGTCTCCACGTGAGGCGGGAGACCCAGTGTCCCTTGCCACGTGCCACAGGGATCCTGGGACTCCTATCCATTTTCAAGAGGAGTCAGGCATCGTCTCCTTTGGAAGCATTGATCTCGGCGGACCTCTCGAGTTTTCAAAGGATGTGAGGCTCCCAGTCGCTATGAGGCGGAGAATTAGGTCTTTCTCTGTGGTCTCCACAGGGGATTCAGACATCCCTTCGTCTTGGGAGATGCAAGACGAGCCTGCATTCAATTCACTGCAGGGATATCCGGCCTTACTTCGAGTCAGAGCATCTCGGTGTCCATTCCACTTGAGGCCACAAACTCAGGGTCCCTCAAATATACCTGTAGCTGAGAGAAGCCTCCTTTTCAGGTCCTTGTGGAAAGTTGGTATTCCTCTTGAGTCTAAGCCAGGGTCTAAGCTCTCATCTCGAGTTGATTTGGGGTCCACGGAGCCCTTTCCTGTTGCTCCAGTGACCTCAGGATCCCTCTAGACTTGAGACAGTGATCTTGGGTTTTCTCTGGAGTGCCATCAAGGAAATCAAGGCTCCTTTCACGTTTGATGTGGAACACAGAATTGCTCTGCATTCAGTACAGGGGAATCGGGCCTCAACTCGCGGCGAGGGGAAAATCTCATGGTTTTTCACGAGTTGCGGCCGGAACCTGGGGTATATTCTCGAGTTACGACGGGGAGGGCCCTTCCAGACACCTGTTTGTTCAGCGACGTCAGGACTCCTGCCTAGGTGCGAGGGACACCTCGGGATTCTCCTCGAGTCTTGGCATGGCAATTTGGACGCGTCTCCACGTGAGGCGCGAGACCCAGGGTCCCTTTCCACGTGCCACAGGGATCCTGGGACTCCTATCCATTTTCAAGAGGAGTCAGGCATCGTCTCCTTTGGAAGCATTGACCTCCGCGGACCTCTCGAATTTTCAAAGGATGTGAGGCCTCCGGTCGCGATGAGGCGGAGAAGTCGGTCTTTCTCTGAGGTCTCCACAGGGGATTCAGACATCCCTTCGTCTTGGGAGATGCAAGACGAGCCTGCATTCAATTCACTGCACGGATATCCGGACTTACTTCGAGTCAGAGCATCTCAGTGTCCATTCCACTTGAGGCCACAAACTCAGGGTCCCTCTCAAACACCTGTAGCTGAGAGAAGCCTCCTCTTGAGGTGCTTATGGAAAGTTGGTATTCCTCTTGACTCGAATCCAGGGACTAAGCTCTCATCTCGAGTTGATTTGGGGTCAAAGGGGAAATTTCGTGTTGCTCCAGTGACCTCATGATCCCTCTAGACTTGAGACAGTGATCTTGGGTTTTCTCAGGAGTGCCATCAAGGAAATCAAGGCTCCTTTCACGTTTGATGTGGAACACGGAATTGCTCTGCATGCAGTGCAGGGGAATCGGGCCTCAACTCGCGGCGAGGGGGAAATCTCATGGTTTTTCTCGAGTTGCGGCCGGAACCTGGGGTATATTCTCGAGTTACGACGGGGAGGGCCCTTCCAGACACGTGTTTGTTCAGCGACGTCAGGACTCCTACCTAGGTGCTAGGGACACCTCGGGATTCTCCTCGAGTCTTGGCATGGCAATTGGGACGCGACTCCACGTGAGGCGGGAGACCCAGGGTCCCTTTCCACGTGCCACAGGGATCCTGGGACTCCTATCCATTTTCAAGAGGAGTCAGGCATCGTCTCCTTTGGAAGCATTGATCTCGGCGGACCTCTCGAGATTTCAAAGGATGTGAGGCCCCCAGTCGCTATGAGGCGGAGAATTAGGTCTTTCTCTGTGGTCTCCACAGGGGATTCAGACATCCCTTCGTCTTGGGAGATGCAAGACGAGCCTGCATTCAATTCACTGCAGGGATATCCGGCTTTACTTCGAGTCAGAGCATCTCGGTGTCCATTCCACTTGAGGCCACAAACTCAGGGTCCCTCAAATATACCTGTAGCTGAGAGAAGCCTCCTCTTGAGGTCCTTGTGGAAAGTTGGTATTCCTCTTGAGTCGAAGCCAGGGACTAAGCTCTCATCTCGAGTTGATTTGGGGTCCAAGGGGAAATTTCGTGTTGCTCCAGTGACCTCAGGATCCCTCTAGACTTGAGACAGTGATCTTGGGTTTTCTCTGGAGTGCCATCAAGGAAATCAAGGCTCCTTTCACGTTTGATGTGGAACACGGAATTGCTCTGCATGCAGTGCAGGGGAATCGGGCCTCAACTCGCGGCGAGGGGGAAATCTCATGGTTTTTCTCGAGTTGCGGCTGGAACATGGGGTATATTCACGAGTTATGACGGGGAGGGCCCTTCCAGACACGTGTTTGTTCAGCGACGTCAGGACTCCTGCCTAGGGGCGAGAGACACCTCGGGATTCTCCTCGAGTCTTGGCATGGCAATTGGGACGCGTCTCCATGTGAGGCGGGAGACCCAGGGTTCCTTTCCACGTGCCACAGGGATCCTGGGACTCCTATCCATTTTCAAGAGGAGTCAGGCATCGTCTCCTTTGGAAACATTGATCTCCGCGGACCTCTTGAGGTTTCAAAGGATCTGAGGCCTCCGGTCGCGATGAGGCGGAGAACTACCTCTTTCTCTGTGGTCTCCACAGGGGATTCAGACATCCCTTCATCTTGGGAGATGCAAGACGAGCCTGCATTCAATTCACTATTGGGATATCCGGCCTTACTTCGAGTCAGAGCATCTCGGTGTCCATTCCACTTGAGGCCACAAACTCAGGGTCCCTCTCACATACCTGTAGCTGAGAGAAGCCTCCTCTTGAGGTGCTTGTGGAAAGTTGATATTCCTCTTGAATCGAAGCCAGGGACTAAGCTCTCATCTCACGTTGATTTGGGGTCCACGGAGCCCATTCGTGTTGCTCCAGTGACCTCAGGATCCCTCTAGACTTGAGACAGTGATCTTGGGTTTTCTCAGGAGTGCCATCAAGGAAATCAAGGCTCCTTTCACGTTTGATGTGGAACACGGAATTGCTCTGCATGCAGTGCAGGGGAATCGGGCCTCATCTCGCGGCGAGGGGGAAGTCTCATGGTTTTTCTCGAGTTGCGGCCGGAACCTGGGGTATATTCTCGAGTTACGACGGGGAGGGCCCTTCCAGACACGTGTTTGTTCAGCGACGTCAGGACTCCAGCCTAGGTGCGAGGGACACCTCGGGATTCTCCTCGAGTCTTGGCATGGCAACTGGGACGCGTCTCCACGTGAGGCGGGAGACCCAGTGTCCCTTTCCACGTGGCACAGTGATCCTGGGACTCCTATCCATTTTCAAGAGGAGTACGGCATCGTCTACTTTGGAAGCATTGATCTCCGGGGACCTCTCGAGTTTTCAAAGGATGTGAGGCATCCGGTCGCGATGAGGTGGAGAACTAGGTCTTTCTCTTTGGTCTCCAAAGGGTATTCAGACATCCATTCGTCTTGGGAGATGCAAGACGAGCCTGCATTCAATTCACTGCAGGGATTTCCGGCCTTACTTCGAGTCAGAGCATCTCGATGTCCATTCCACTTGAGGCCACAAACTCAGGGTCCCTCTCACATACCTGTAGCTGAGAGAATCCACCTCTTGACGTGCCTGTGGAAAGTTGGTATTCCTCTTGAGTCGAAGCCAGGGACTAAGCTCTCATCTCGAGTTGATTTGGGGTCCACGGAGCCCTTTCGTGTTGCTCCAGTGACCTCAGGATCCCTCTAGACTTGAGACAGTGATCTTGGGTTTTCTCTGGAGTGCCATCAAGGAAATCAAGGGTCCTTTCTCGTTTGATGTGGAAAACGGAATTGCTCTGCACGCAGTGCAGGGGAATTGGCCTCATCTCTTGGCGAGAGGGAAGTCTCATGGTTTTTCTCGAGTTGCTGCCGGAACCTGGGGTATATTCTTGAGTTACGACGGGGAGAGCCCTTGCAGACACGTGTTTGTTCAGCGACGTCAGGACTCCTGCCTAGGTGCTAGGGACACCTTGGGATTCTCCTCGAGTCTTGGCATGGCAATTGTGACGCGTCTCCACATGAAGCGGGAGACCCAGGGTCCGTTTTCACGTGCCACAGGGATCCTGGGACTCCTATCCATTTTCAAGAGGAGTCAGGCATCATCTACTTTGGAAGCATTGTTCTCCGAAGACCTCTCGAGTTTTCAAAGGATGTGAGGCGTCTGGTCGCGATGAGGCAGAGAATTAGGTCTTTCTCTGTGGTCTCCACAGGGGATTCAGACATCCCTTCATCTTGAGAGATGCAAGACGAGCCTGCATTCAATTCACTGCAGGGATATCCGGCCTTACTTCGCTTCAGAGCTTCTCGGTGTCCATTCCACTTGAGGCCACAAATTCCAGGTACCTCTCACATACCTGTAGCTGAGAGAAGCCTCCTCTTGAGGTGCTTGTGGAAACTTGGTATTCCTCTTGAGTCGAAGCCAGGGACTAAGCTCTCATCTCGAGTTGATTTGGGGTCCACGGAGCCCTTTCGTGTTGCTCCAGTGACCTCAGGATACCTCTATTCTTGAGACAGTAATCTTGGGTTTTCTCTGGAGTGCCATGAAAGAAATCAAGGCTCCTTACACGTTTGATGTGGAACACGGAATTGCTCTGCACGCAGTGCAGGGGAATCGGGCCTCATCTCGCGGCGAGGGGGAAGTCTCATGGTTTTTCTCGAGTTGCGGCTGGAATCTGGGGTATATTCTCGAGTTACGACGGGGAGGGCCCTTCTCGACACGTGTTTGTTCAGCGACGTCAGGACTCCTGCCTAGGTGCGAGGGACGCCTCGGGTATCTCCTCGAATCTTGGCATGGCAATTGGGACGCGTCTCCACGTGAGGCGGGAAACCCAGGGTCCCTTTCCCCGTGCCACAGGGATCCTGGGACTCCTATCCATTTTCAAGAGGAGTCAGGCATTGTCTCCTTTGGAAGCATTGACCTCCGCGGACCTCTCGAGTTTTCAAAGGATGTGAGGCCTCCGGTCGCGATCAGGCGGAGAACTAGGTCTTTCTCTGTGGTCTCCACAGGGGATTCAGACATCCCTTCCTCTTGGCAGATGCAAGACGAGAATGCATTTAATTCACTGGTGGGATATCCGGCTTTACTTCGAGTCAGAGCATCTCGGTGTCCATTCCACTTGAGGCCATAAACTCAGGGTCCCTCTCAAATACCTGTAGCTGAGAGAAGCCTCCTCTTGAGGTGCTTGTGGAAAGTTGGTATTCCTCTTGAGTCGAAGCCAGGGACTAAGCTCTCATGTCGAGTTGATTTGGGGTCCACGCAGCCCTTTCGTGTTGCTCCAGTGTCCTCAGGATCCCTGTAGACTTGAGACAGGGATCTTGGGTTTTCTCTGCAGCGCCATGAAGGAAATCAAGGCTCCTTTCACGTTTGATGTGGAACACGGAATTGCTCTGCACCCAGTGCAGGCGAATCGGGCCTCATCACGTGGCGAGGTGGAAGTCTCATGGTTTTTCTCGAATTGCGGCCGAAACCTGGGGTATATTCTCCAGTTACGACGGGGAGGGCCCTTCCAGACACGTGTTTGTTCAGCGACGTCAGGTCTCCTGCCTAGGTGCGAGGGACACCTCGGGATTCTCCTCGAGTCTTGGCATGGCAATTGGGACGTGTCTCCACGTGAGTCGGGAGAGCCAGTGTCCCTTTCCACGTGCCACAGGAATCCTGGGACTCCTATCCATTTTCAAGAGGAGTCAGGCATCGTCTCCTTTGGAAGCATTGATCTCCGCGGACCTCTCGAGTTTTCAAAGGATGTGAAGCTTCCGGTCGCGATGAGGCGGAGAACTAGGTCTTTCTCTGTGGTCTCCACAGGGGATTCAGACATCCCTTCGCTTGGGAGATGCAAGACGAGCCTGCATTCAATTCACTGCAGGGATATCCGGCCTTACTTCGAGTCAGAGCCTATCGGTGTCCATTCCACTTGAGGCCACAAACTCAGGGTTCCTCTCAGATACCTGTAGCTGAGAGAAGCCTCCTCTTGAGGTGCTTGTGGAAAGTTGGTATTCCTCTTGAGTCGAAGCCAGGGACTAAGCTCTCATCTCGAGTTGATTTGGGGTCCACGGAGCCCTTTCCTGTTGCTCCAGTGACCTCAGGATCCCTCTAGACTTGAGACAGTGATCTTGGGTTTTCTCTGGAGTGCCATCAAGGAAATCAAGGCTCCTTTCACGTTTGATGTGGAACACGGAACTGCTCTGCATGCAGTGCAGGGGAATCGTGCCTCAACTTGCGGATAGGGGAAATCTCATGGTTTTTCACGAGTTGCGGCCGAAACCTGGGATATATTCTAGAGTTACGACGGGGAGGGCCCTTCCAGACACGTGTTTCTTCAGCGACGTCAGGACTCCTGCCTAGGTGCGAGGGACACATCGGGATTCTCCTCGAGTCTTGGCATGGCAATTGGGACGCGTCTCCACGTGAGGCGGGAGACCCAGTGTCCTTTTCCACGTGCCACAGGGATCCTGGGACTCCTATCCATTTTCAAGAGGAGTCTGGCATCGTCTGCTTTGGAAACCCTGATCTCCGCGGACCTCTCAAGTTTTCAAAGGATGTGAGGCCTCTGGTCGCGATGAGGCAGAGAACTCGGTCTTTCTCTGTGGTCTCCATAGGGGATTCAGACATCCCTTCTTCTTGGGAGATGCAAGACGAGCCTGCATTCAATTCACTGCAGGGATATCCGGCCTTACTTCGAGTCAGAGCATCTCGGTGTCCATTCCACTTGGTGCCACAAACTCAGGGTCCCTCTCACATACCTGTAGCTGAGAGAAGCCTCCTCTTGAGGGGCTTGTGGAAAATTCGTATTCCTCTTGAGTCGAAGCCAGGGACTAAGCACTCATCTCGAGTTGATTTGGGGTCCACGGAGCCTTTTCGTGTTGCTCCACTGACCTCAGGATCCCTCTAGACTTGAGAAAGTGATCTTGGGTTTTCTCTGGAGTGCCATCAAGGAAATCAAGGCTCCTTTCACGTTTGATGTGGAACACGGAATTGCTCTGCATGCAGTGCAGGGGAATCGGGCCTCATCTTGCGGCCAGGGGGAAGTCTGATGGTTTTTCTCGAGTTGCGGCCGGAACCTGGGGTATATTCTCGAGTTACGACGGGGAGATCCCTTCCAGACACGTGTTTGTTCAGCGATGTCAGGACTCCAGCCTAGGTGCGAGGGACACCTCGTGATTCTCCTCGAGTCTTGGCATGGCAATTCGGATGCCTCTCCACGTGAGGCGGGAGACCCAGGGTCCCTTTCCACGTGGCACAGTGATCCTGGGACTCCTTTCCATTTTCAAGAGGAGTACGGCATCGTCTCCTTTGGAAGCATTGATCTCCGGTGACCTCTCGAGTTTTCAAAGGATGTGAGGCCTCCGTTCGCGATGAGGTGGAGAACTACGTCTTTCTCTTTGGTCTCCAAAGGGTATTCAGACATCCATTCGTCTTGGGAGATGCAAGTCGAGCCTGCATCCAATTCACTGCAGGGATATCCGGCCTTACTTCGAGTCAGAGCATCTCGGTGTCCATTCCACTTGAGGCCACAAACTCAGGGTTAGTCTCACATACCTGTAGCTGAGAGAAGCCTCCTCTTGAGGTGCTTGTGGAAAGTTGGTATTCCTCTTGAGTCGAAGCCAGGGACTAAGCTCTCATCTCGAGTTGATTTGCGGTCCACGGAATCTTTTAGTGTTGCTCCAGTGACCTCAGGATCCCTCTAGACTTGAGACAGTGATCTTAGGTTTCTCTGGAGTGCCATCAAGGAAATCAAGGCTACTTTCACGTTTGATGTGGAACACGCAATTGCTCTGCATGCAGTGCAGGGGAACCGGGCCTCATCTCGCGGCGAGGGGGAAGTCTCATGGTTTTTCTCGAGTTGCGGCCGGAACCTGGGGTATATTCTCGAGTAACGACGGGGAGGGCCCTTCCAGACACGTGTTTGTTCAGCGACGTCGGACTCCTGCCTAGGTGCGAGGGACACCTCGGGATTCTCCTCGAGTCTTGGCAGGGCAATTGGGACGCGTCTCCACGGGAGCCGGGAGACCCAGGGTCCCTTTCAACGTGCCACAGGGATCGTGGGACTCCTATCCATTTTCAAGAAGAGTCAGGCTTCGTCTCCTTTGGAAGCATTGATCTCCGCAGACCTCTCGAGTTTTCAAAGGATGTGAGGCCTCCGGTCTTGATGAGGCAGAGGACTAGGTCTTTCTCTGTGGTCTCCACAGGGGATTCAGACATCCCTTCGTCTTGGGAGATGCAAGACGAGCCTGCATTCAATTCACTGCAGGGATATCCGGCCTTACTTCGAGTCAGAGCATCTCGGTGTCCATTCCACTTGAGGCCACAAACTCAGGGTCCCTCTCACATACCTGTAGCTGAGAGAAGCCTCCTCTTGAGGTGCTTATGGAAAGTTGGTATTCCTCTTGAGTCGAAGCCAGGGACTAAGCTCTCATCTCGAGTTGATTTGAGGTCCAAGGGGAAATTTCGTGTTGCTCCAGTGACCTCAGCATCCCTCTAGACTTGAGACAGTGATTTTGGGTTTTCTCTGGAGTGCCATCAAGGAAATCAAGGCTCCTTTCAGGTTTGATGTGGAACACGGAATTGCTCTGCATGCAGTGCAGGGGAATCGGGCCTCATCTCGGGGCGAGGGGGAAATCTCATGGTTTTTCACGAGTTGCGGCCGGAACCTGGGGTATATTCTCGAGTTACGACGCGGAGGGCCCTTCCAGACACGTGTTTGTTCAGCGACGTCAGGACTCCTGCCTAGGTGCGAGGGACACCTCGGGATTCTCCTCGAGTCTTGGCATGGCAATTGGGACGCGTCTCCACGTGAGCCGGGAGACCCAGGGTCCCTTTCCACGTGCCACAGGGATCCTGGGACTCCAATCCATTTTCAAGAGGAGTCAGGCATCGTCTCCTTTGTAAGCATTGATCTCCCCTTACCTCTCGAGTTTTCAAAGGATGTGAGGCCTCCGGTCTCGATGAGGCGGTGAACGAGGTCTTTCTCTGTGGTCTCCACAGGGGATTCAGACATCCCTTCTTCTTGGGAGATGCAAGACGAGCCTGCATTCAATTCACTGCAGGGATATCCGGCCTTACTTCGAGTCAGAGCATCTCGGTGTCCATTCCACTTGAGGCCACAAACTCAGGGGCCCTCTCACATACCTGTAGCTGAGAGAAGCCTCCTCTTGAGGTGCTTGTGGAAAGTTGGTATTCCTCTTGAGTCAAAGCCAGGGACTAAGCTCTCATCTCGAGTTGATTTGGGGTCCACGGAGCCCTTTCCTGTTGCTCCAGTGACCTCAGGATCCCTCTAGACTTGAGACAGAGATCTTGGGTTTTCTCTAGTGCCATCAAGGAAATCAAGGCTCCTTTCACGTTTGATGTGGAACACGGAATTGCTCTGCACGCATTGCAG
This sequence comes from Dama dama, assembly GCF_033118175.1. Lineage (NCBI taxonomy): Eukaryota > Metazoa > Chordata > Mammalia > Artiodactyla > Cervidae > Dama > Dama dama. The sequence goes on along the minus strand of NW_026870879.1, from coordinate 4,591,824 downwards.
GGGAATCGAGCCTCATCTCGCGGCGAGGGGGAAGTCTCATTGTTTTTCTCGAGTTGCGGCCGGAACCTGGGGTATATTCTCGAGTTACGATGGGGAGGGCACTTCCAAACAAGTGTTTGTTCAGCGACGTCAGGACTCCTGCCTAGGTGCGAGGGACACCTCAGGATTCTCCTCGATTCTTGGCATGGCAATTGGGACGCGTCTCCACATCAGGCGTGAGACCCAGGGTCCCTTTCCACGTACCACAGGGATCCTGGGACTCCTATCCATTTTCAAGAGGAGTCAGGCATCGTCTCCTTTGGAAGCATTGATCTCCGCGGACCTCTCGAGTTTTCAAAGGATGTGAGGTCTCCGGTCTCGATGAGGCGGAGAACGAGGTCTTTCTCTGTGGTCTCCACAGGGGATTCAGACAACCCTTCGCCTTGGGAGATGCAAGACGAGCCAGCATTCAATTCACTGCAGGGATATCCGGCCTTACTTCGAGTCAGAGCATCTCGATGTCCATTCCACTTGAGGCCACAAACTCAGGGTCCCTCTCACATACCTGTAGCTGAGAGAAGCCTCCTCTTGAGGTGCTTGTGGAAAGTTGGTATTCCTCTTGAGTCGAAGCCAGGGACTAAGCTCTCATCTCGAGTTGATTTGGGGTCCACGGAGCCCTTTCCTGTTGTTCCCGTGACCTCAGGATCCCTCTAGACTTGAGACAGTGTTCTTGGGTTTTCTCTGGAGTGCCATCAAGGAAATCAAGGCTCCTTTCACGTTTGATGTGGAACACGGAATTGCTCTGCATGCAGTACAGGGGAATCGGGCCTCAACTCGCGGCGAGGGAGAAGTCTCATGGTTTTTCTCGAGTTGCGGCCGGAACCTGGGGTATATTCTCGAGTTACGACGGGGAGGGCCCTTCCAGACACGTGTTTGTTCAGCGACGTCAGGACACCTGCCTAGGTGCGAGGTCCACCTCGGGATTCTCCTCGAGTCTTGGCATGGCAATTGGGACGCTTTTCCACGTGAGGCGGGAGACCCAGGGTCCCTTTCCACGGGCCACAGGGATCCTGGGACTCCTATCCATTTTCAAGAGGGGTCAGGCATCGTCTCCTTCAGAAGTATTGATCTCCGCGGACCTCTCGACTTTTCAAAGAATATGAGGCCTCCGGTTCCGTAGAGGCGGAGGACTAGGTCTTTCTCTGTGGCCTCCACAAGGGATTCAGACCACCCTTCGTCTTGGGAGATGCAAGACGAGCCTGCATTCAATTCACTGCAGGGAAATCCGGTGTTACTTCAAGTCAGAGCATCTCGGTGTCCATTCCACTTGAGGCCACAAACTCAGGGTCCCTCAAATATACCTGTAGCTGAGAGAAGCCTTCTCTTATGGTGCTTGTGGAAAGTTGGTATTCCTCTTGAGTCGAAGCCAGGGACTAAGCTCTCATCTCGAGTTGATTTGCGGTCCATGGAACCCTTTCGTGTTGCTCCAGTGACCTCAGGATCCCTCTAGACTTGAGACAGTGATCTTGGGTTTTCTATGGAGTGCCATCAAGGAAATCAAGGCTCCTTTCACGTTTGATGTGGAACACGGAATTGCTCTGCACGCAGTGCAGGGGAATCGGGCCTCATCTCGCGGTGAGGGGGAAATCTCATGGTTTTTCACTAGTTGCGGCCGGAACCTGGGGTGTATTCTCGAGTTACGACGGGGAGGGCCCTTCCAGACACGTGTTTGTTCAGCGACGTCAGGACTCCTGCCTAGGTGCGAGGGACACCTCGGGTTTCTCCTCGAGTCTTGGCATGGCAATTGGGACGCGTCTCCACGTGAGGCGGGAGACCCAGGGTCCCTTTCCATGTGCCACAGGGATCCTGGGACTCCTATCCATTTTCAAGAGGAGTCAGGCATCGTCTCCTTTGGAAGCATTGATCTCCCCTTACCTCTCGAGTTTTCAAAGGATGTGAGGCCTCCGGTCGCCATGAGGCGGAGAACTCGGTCTTTCTCTGTGGTCTCCACAGGGGATTCAGACATCCCTTCGTCTTGGGAGATGCAAGACGAGCCTGCATTCAATTCACTGCAGGGATATCCGGCCTTACTTCGAGTCAGAGCACCTCGGTGTCCTTTCCACTTGAGGCCACAAACTCAGGGGCCCTCTCACATACCTGTAGCTGAGAGAAGCCTCCTCTTGAGGTGCTTGTGAAAAGATGGTATTCCTCTTGAATCGAAGCCAGGGACTAAGCTCTCATCTCGAGTTGATTTGGGGTCCACGGAGCCCTTTCGTGTTGCTACAGTGACCTCTGGATCCCTCTAGACTAGAGACAGTGATCTTCGGTTTCTCTGTAGTGCCATCAAGGAAATCAAGGCTCCTTTCAATTTTGATGTCGAACACGGTATTGCTCTGCACGCAGGGCAGGGGAATCGGGCCTCATCTCGCGGTGAGGGGGAAATCTCATGGTTTTATTCGAGTTGCGGCCGAAACCTGGGGTACATTCTCGAGTTACGACGGGGAGGGCCCTTCGAGACACGTGTTTGTTCAGCGACGTCAGGACTCCTGCCTAGGTGCGAGGGACACCTCGGGATTCCCCTCGAGTCTTGGCATGGCAATTGGGAGGCGTCTCCACGTGAGGCGGGAGACCCAGGGTCCCTTTCCACGTGCCACAGGGATCCTGGGACTCCTATCCATTTTCAAGAGGAGTCAGGCATCGTCTCCTTTGGAAGCATTGATCTCCGCGGACCTCTCGAGTTTTCAAAGGATGTGAGGCCTCCGCTCGCGATGAGGCGGAGAAGCCGGTCTTTCTCTGAGGTCTCCACAGGGGATTCAGACATCCCTTCGTCTTGGGACATGCAAGACGAGCCTGCATTCAATTCACTGCAGGGATATCCGGCCTTACTTCGAGTCAGAGCATCTCGGTGTCCATTCCACTAGGCCACAAACTCAGGGTCCCTCTCACATACCTGTAGCTGAGAGAAGCCACATCTTGAGGTGATTGTGGAAAGTTGGTATTCCTCTTGAGTCGAAGCCAGGGACTAAGCTCTCATCTCGAGTTGATTTGGGTTATATGGAGCCCTTTCGTGTTGCTCCAGTGACCTCAGGATCCCTCTAGACTTGAGACAGTGATCTTGGGTGTTCTCTGGAATGCCATCAAGGAAATCAAGGCTCCTTTCACGTTTGATATGGAAAACGGAATTGCTCTGCATGCAGTGCAGGGGAATCGGGCCTCATCTGGCGGCGAGGGGGAAGTCTCATGGTTTTTCTCGAGTTGCGGCCGGAACCTGGGGTATATTCTCGAGTTACGACGGGGAGGGCCCTTACAGACACGTGTTTGTTCAGCGACGTCAGGACTCCTGCCTAGGTGCGAGGGACACCTCGGGATTCTCCTCGAGTCTTGGCATGGCAATTGGGACGTGTCTCCACGTGAGGCGGGAGACCCAGTGTCCCTTTCCATGTGCCACAGGGATCCTGGGACTCCTATCCATTTTCAAGAGGAGTCAGGCATCGTCTCCTTTGGAAGCATTGGTCTCCGCGGACCTCTCGAATTTTCAAAGGCTGTGAGGCCCCCGGTCGCTATGAGGCGGAGAATTAGGTCTTTCTCTGTGGTCTCCACAGGGGATTCAGACATCCCTTCGTCTTGGGAGATGCAAGACGTGCCTGCATTCAATTCACTGCAGGGATATCCGGCCTTACTTCGAGTCAGAACATCTCGGTGTCCATTCCACTTGAGGCCACAAACTCAGGGTCCCTCAAATATACCTGTAGCTGAGAGAAACCTCCTCTTGAGGTGCTTGTGGAAAGTTGGTATTCCTCTTGAGTCTAAGCCAGGGTCTAAGCTCTCATCTCGAGTTGATTTGGGGTCCACGAAGACCTTTCCTGTTGGTCCAGTGACCTCAGGATCCCTCTAGACTTGAGACAGTGATCTTGGGTTTTCTCTGGAGTGCCATCAAGGAAATCAAGGCTCCTTTCACGTTTGATGTGAAACACGGAATTGCTCTGCATGCAGTGCAGGGGAATCGGGCCTCAACTCGCGGCGAGGGGGAAATCTCATGGTTTTTCTCGAGTTGCGGCCGGAACCTGTGGTATATTCTCGAGTTACGACAGGGAGGGCCCTTCCAGACACGTGTTTGTTCAGCGACGTCAGGACACCTGCCTAGGGGCGAGGGATACCTCAGGATTCTCCTCGAGTCTTGGCATGGCAATTGGGACGCGTCTCCACGTGAGGCGGGAGACCCAGGGTCCCTTTGCACGTGCCACAGGGATCCTGGGCCTCCTATCCATTTTCAAGAGGAGTCAGGCATCGTCTCCTTTGGAAGCATTGATCTCCGCGGACGTCTCGTGTTTTCAAAGGATGTAAGGCCTCCGGTCGCGTTGAGGCGGAGGACTAGGTCTTTCTCTGTGGTCTCCACAGGGGATTCAGACAACCCTTTGTCTTGGGAGATGCAGACGAGCCTGCATTCAATTCACTGCAGGGATATCCGGCCTTACTTCGAGTCAGAGCATCTCGGTGTCCATTCCACTTGAGGCCACAAACTCAGGGTCCCTCTCACATACCTGTAGCTGAGAGAAGCCTCGACTTGAGCTGCTTGTGAAAAGTGGGTATTCCTCTTGAGTCGAAGCCAGGGTCTAAGCTCTCATTTCGAGTTGATTTGGGGTCCACGGAGCCCTTTCGTGTTGCTCCAGTGACGTCAGGATCCCTCTAGACTTGAGACAGTGATCTTGGGTTTTCTCTGGAGTGCCATCAAGGAAATCAAGGCTCCTTTCACGTTTGATGTGGAACACGGAATTGCTCTGCACGCAGTGCAGGGAAATCGGGCCTCATCTCGCGGCGAGGGGGAAGTCTCATGGTTTTTCTCGAGTTGCGGCCGGAACCTGGGGTATATTCTCGAGTTACGACGGGGAGGGCCCTTCCAGACACGTGTTTGTTCAGCGACGTCAGGACTCCTGCCTAGGTGCGAGGGACACCTCGGGATTCTCCTCGAGTCTTGGCATGGCAATTGGGACGCGTCTCCACGTGAGGCGGGAGACCCAGGGTCCCTTTCCACGTGCCACAGGGATCCTGGGACTCCAATCCATTTTCAAGAGTAGTCAGGCATCGTCTCCTTTGGAAGCATTGATCTCCGCGGACCTCTCGAGTTTTCAAAGGATGTGAGGCCTCCGGTCGCTATGACGCGGAGAAGTCGGTCTTTCTCTGAGGTCTCCACAGGGGATTCAGACAACCCTTCGTCTTGGGAGATGCAAGACGAGCCTGCATTCAATTCACTGCAGGGATATGCGGCCTTACTTCGAGTCAGAGCATCTCGGTGTCCATTCCACTTGAGGCCACAAACTCAGGGTCCCTCTCACATACCTGTAGCTGAGAGAAGCCTCCTCTTGAGGTGCTTATGGAAAATTGGTATTCCTCTTGAGTCGAAGCCAGGGACTAAGCTCTCATCTCGGGTTGATTTGGGGTCCAAGGGGAAATTTCTTGTTGCTCCAGTGACCTCAGCATCCCTCTAGACTTGAGACAGTGATCTTGGGTTTTCTCTGGAGTGCCATCAAGGAAATCAAGGCTCCTTTCACGTTTGATGTGGAACACGGAATTGCTCTGCACGCAGTGCAGGGGAATCGGGCCTCAACTCACGGCGAGGGGGAAATCTCATGGTTTTTCTCGAGTTGCGGACGGAACCTGGGGTATATTCTCGAGTTACGACGGGGAGGGCCCTTCCAGACACGAGTTTGTTCAGCGACGTCAGGACTCCTGCCTAGGGGCGAGGGACACCTCGGGATTCTCCTCGAGTCTTGGCATGGCAATTGGGTCGCATCTCCACGTGAGGCCGGAGACCCAGGGTCCCTTTCCACGTGCCACAGGGATCCTGGGACTCCTATCCATTTTCAAGAGGAGTCAGGCATCGTCTCCTTTGGAAGCATTGATCTCCGCGGACCTCTTGAGGTTTCAAAGGATGTGAGGCCTCCGGTCGCGATGAGGCGGAGAACTAGGTCTTTCTCTGTGGTCTCCACAGGGGATTCAGACATCCCTTCGTCTTGGGAGATGCAAGACGAGCCTGCATTCAATTCACTTCAGGGATATCCGGCCTTACTTCGAGTCAGAGCATCTCGGTGTCCATTCCACTTGAGGCCACAAACTCAGGGTCCCTCTCACTTACCTGTAGCTGAGAGAAGCCTCCTGTTGAGGTGCTTGTGAAAAGTTCGTATTCCTCTTGAGTCGAAGCCAGGGACTAAGCTCTCATCTCGAGTTGATTTGGGGTCCACGGAGCCCTTTCGTGTTGCTCCAGTGACCTCAGGATCCCTCTAGACTCTAGACAGTGATCTTGGGTTTTCTCTGGAGTGCCATCAAGGAAATCAAGGCTCCTTTCACGTTTGATGTGGAACACGGAATTGCTCTGCACGCAGTGCAGGGGAATCAGGCCTCATCTCGCGGCGAGGGGGAAGTCTCATGGTTTTTCTCGAGTTGCGGCCGGAACCTGGGGTATATTCTCGAGTTACGACGGGGAGGGCCCTTCCAGACACGTGTTTGTTCAGCGACGTCAGGACTCCTGCCTAGGTGCGAGGGACACCTCAGGATTTTCCTCGAGTCTTGGCATGGCAATTGGGACGCGTCTCCACGTGAGGCGGGAGACCCAGTGTCCCTTTCCATGTGCCACAGGGATCCTGGGACTCCTATCCATTTTCAAGAGGAGTCAGTCATCGTCTCCTTTGGAAGCATTGATCTCCGCGGACCTCTCGCGTTTTCAAAGGATGTGAGGCCCCCGGTCGCTATGAGGCGGAGAATTAGGTCTTTCTCTGTGGTCTCCACAGGGGATTCAGACATCCCTTCGTCTTGGGAGATGCAAGACGAGCCTGCATTCAATTCACTGCAGGGATATCCGGCCTTACTTCGAGTCAGAGCATCTCGGTGTCCATTCCACTTGAGGCCACAAACTCAGGGTCCCTCAAATATACCTGTAGCTGAAAGAAACCTCCTCTTGAGGTCCTTGTGGAAAGTTGGTATTCCTCTTGAGTCTAAGCCAGGGTCTAAGCTCTCATCTCGAGTTGATTTGGGGTCCACAATGCCCTTTCCTGTTGCTCCAGTGACCTCAGGATCCCTCTAGACTTGAGACAGTGATCTTGGGTTTTCTCTGGAGTGCCATCAAGGAAATCAAGGCTCCTTTCACGTTTGATGTGGAACACGGAATTGCTCTGCATTCAGTGCAGGGGAATCGGGCCTCAACTCGCGGCGAGGGGAAAATCTCATGGTTTTTCTCGAGTTGCGGCCGGAACCTGGGGTATATTCTCGAGTTACGATGGGGAGGGCCCTTCCAGACACGTGTTTGTTCAGCGACGTCAGGACTCCTGCCTAGTTGCGAGGGACACCTCGGGATTCTCCTCGAGTCTTGGCATGGCAATTTGGACGCGACTCCACGTGAGGCGCGAGACCCAGGGTCCCCTTCCACGTGCCACAGGGATCCTGGGACTCCTATCCATTTTCAAGAGGAGTCAGGCATCGTCTCCTTTGGAAGCATTGATCTCCGCGGACCTCTCGAGTTTTCAAAGGATGTGAGGCCTCTGGTCGCGATGAGGAGGAGAAGTCGGTCTTTCTCTGTGGTATCCACAGGGGATTCAGACATCCCTTCGTCTTGGGAGATGCAAGACGAGCCTGCATTCAATTCACTGCAGGGATATCCGGCCTTACTTCGAGTCAGAGCATCTCGGTGTCCATTCCACTTGAGGCCACAATCTCAGGGTCCCTCTCACACACCTGTAGCTGAGAGAAGCCTCCTCTTGAGGTGCTTATGGAAAGTTGGTATTCCTCTTGAGATGAAGCCAGGGACTAAGCTCCCATCTCGATTTGATTTGGGGTCCAAGTGGAAATTTCGTGTTGCTCCAGTGACCTCAGGATCCCTCTAGACTTGAGACAGTGATCTTGGGTTTTCTCTGGAGTGCCATCAAGGAAATCAAGGCTCCTTTCACGTTTGATGTGGAACACGGAATTGCTCTGCATGCAGTGCAGGGGAATCGGGCCTCAACTCGCGGCGAGGGGGAAATCTCATGGTTTTTCTCGAGTTGCGGCCGGAACCTGGGGTATATTCACGAGTTATGATGGGGAGGGCCCTTCCAGACACGTGTTTGTTCAGCGACGTCAGGACTCCTGCCTAGGGGCGAGGGACACCTCGGGATTCTCCTCGAGTCTTGGCATGGCAATTGGGACGCGTCTCCACGTGAGGCGGGAGACCCAGTGTCCCTTTGCACGTGCCACAGGGATCCTGGGCCTCCTATCCATTTTCAAGAGGAGTCAGGCATCGTCTCCTTTGGAAGCATTGATCTCCGCGGACGTCTCGTGTTTTCAAAAGATGTAAGGCCTCCGGTCGCGTTGACGCGGAGGACTAGGTCTTTCTCTGTGGTCTCCAAAGGGGATTCAGACAACCTTTTGTCTTGGGAGATGCAGACGAGCCTGCATTCAATTCACTGCAGGGATATCCGGCCTTACTTCGAGTCAGAGCATCTCGGTGTCCATTCCACTTGAGGCCACAAACTCAGGGTCCCTCTCACATACCTGTAGCTGAGAGAAGCCTCGACTTGAGGTGCTTGTGAAAAGTGGGTATTCCTCTTGAGTCGAAGCCAGGGTCTAAGCTCTCATTTCGAGTTGATTTGGGGTCCACGGAGCCCTTTCGTTTTGCTCCAGTGACCTCAGGATCCCTCTAGACTTGAGACAGTGATCTTGGGTTTTCTCTGGAGTGCCATCAAGGAAATCAAGGCTCCTTTCACGTTTGATGTGGAACACGGAATTGCTCTGCACGCAGTGCAGGGGAATCGGGCCTCATCTCGCGGCGAGGGGGAAGTCTCATGGTTTTTCTCGAGTTGCGGCCGGAACCTGGGGTATATTCTCTAGTTACGATGGGGAGGGCCCTTCCAGACACGTGTTTGTTCAGCGACGTCAGGACTCCTGCCTAGGTGCGAGGGACACCTCGGTATTCTCCTCGAGTCTAGCCATGGCAATGGGGAAGCGTCTCCACGTGAGGCGGGAGACCCAGGGTCCCTTTCCACGTGCTTCAGGGATCCTGGGACTCCAATCTATTTTCAAGAGGAGTCAGGCATCGTCTCCTTTGGAAGCATTGGTCTCCGCGGACCTCTCGAATTTTCAAAGGCTGTGAGGCCCCCGGTCGCGATGAGGCGGAGAATTAGGTCTTTCTCTGTGGTCTCCACAGGGGATTCAGACATCCCTTCGTCTTGGGAGATGCAAGACGAGCCTGCATTCAATTAACTGCAGGGATATGCGGCCTTACTTCGAGTCAGAGCATCTCGGTGTCCATTCGACTTGAGGCCACAAACTCAGGGTCCCTCTCACATACCTGTAGCTGAGAGAAGCCTCCTCTTGAGGTGCTTATGGAAAATAGGTATTCCTCTTGAGTCGAAGCCAGGGACTAAGCTCTCATCTCGAGTTGATTTGGGGTCCAAGGGGAAATTTCGTGTTGCTCCTGTGACCTCAGCATCCCTCTAGACTTGAGACAGTGATCTTGGGTTTTCTCTGGAGTGCCATCAAGGAAATCAAGGCTCCTTTCACGTTTGATGTGGAACACGGAATTGCTCTGCACGCAGTGCAGGGGAATCGGGCCTCAACTCACGGCGAGGGGGAAATCTCATGGTTTTTCTCGAGTTGCGGACGGAACCTAGGGTATATTCTCGAGTTACGATGGGGAGGGCCCTTCCAGACACGAGTTTGTTCAGCGACGTAAGGACTCCTGCCTAGGGGCGAGGGACACCTCGGGATTCTCCTCGAGTCTTGGCATGGCAATTGGGTCGCGTCTCCACGTGAGGCGGGAGACTCAGGGTCCCTTTCCACGTGCCACAGGGATCCTGGGACTCCTATCCACTTTCAAGAGGAGTCAGGCATCGTCTCCTTTGGAAGCATTGATCTCCGCGGACCTCTTGAGGTTTCAAAGGATGTGAGGCCTCCGGTCGCGATGAGGCGGAGAACTAGGTCTTTCTCTGTGGTCTCCACAGGGGATTCAGACATCCCTTCGTCTTGGGAGATGCAAGACGAGCCTGCATTCAATTCACTGCAGGGATATCCGGCCTTACTTCGAGTCAGAGCATCTCGGTGTCCATTCCACTTGAGGCCACAAACTCAGGGTCCCTCTCACATACCTGTAGCTGAGAGAAGCCTCCTATTGAGCTGCTTGTGAAAAGTTGGTATTCCTCTTGAGTCGAAGCCAGGGACTAAGCTCTCATCTCGAGTTGATTTGGGGTCCACGGAGCCCTTTCGTGTTGCTCCAGTGACCTCAGGATCCCTCTAGACATGAGACAGTGATCTTGGCTTTTCTCTGGAGTGCCATCAAGGAAATCAAGGCTCCTTTCACGTTTGATGTGGAACACGGAATTGCTCTGCACGCAGTGCAGGGGAATCAGGCCTCATCTCGCGGCGAGGGGGAAGTCTCATGGTTTTTCTTGAGTTGCGGCCGGAACCTGCGGTATATTCTCGAGTTTAGACGGGGAGGGCCCTTCCAGACACGTGTTTGTTCAGCGACGTCAGGACTCCTGCCTTGGTGCGAGGGACACCTCGGGATTCTCCTCGAGTCTTGGCATGGCTATTGGGACGCGTCTCCACGTGAGGCGGGAGACCCAGGGTCCCTTTCCACGTGCCACAGGGATCCTGGGACTCCTATCCATTTTCAAGAGGAGTCAGGCATCGTCTCCTTTGGAAGCATTGATCTCCGCGGACCTCTCGAGTTTTCAAAGGATGTGAGGCCCCCGGTCGCTATGAGGCGGAGAATTAGGTCTTTCTCTGTGGACTCCACAGGGGATTCAGACATCCCTTCGTCTTGGGAGATGCAAGACGAGCCTGCATTCAATTCACTGCAGGGATATCCGGCCTTATTTCGAGTCAGAGCATCTCGGTGTCCATTCCACTTGAGGCCACAAACTCAGGGTCCCTCAAATATACCTGTAGCTGAGAGAAGCCTCCTCTTGAGGTCCTTGTGGAAAGTTGGTGTTCCTCTTGAGTCTAAGCCAGGGTCTAAGCTCTCATCTCGAGTTGATTTGGGGTCCACGAAGCCCTTTCCTGTTGGTCCTGTGACCTCAGGATCCCTCTAGACTTGAGACAGTGACCTTGGGTTTTCTCTGGAGTGCCATCAAGGAAATCAAGGCTCCTTTCACGTTTGATGTGGAACACGGAATTGCTCTGCATTCAGTGCAGGGGAATCGGGCCTCAACTTGCGGCGAGGGGGAAATCTCATGGTTTTTCTCGAGTTGCGGCCGGAACCTGGGGTATATTCTCGAGTTACGACGTGGAGGGCCCTTCCAGACACGTGTTTGTTCAGTGACGTCAGGACTCCTACCTAGGTGCTAGGGACACCTCGGGATTCTCCTCGAGTCTTGGCATGGCAATTGGGACGCGTCTCCACGGGAGCCGGGAGACCCAGGGTCCCTTTCCACGTGCCACAGGGATCCTGGGACTCCTATCCATTTTCAAGAGGAGTCAGGCATCGTCTCCTTTGGAAGCATTGATCTCCGAGGACCTCTCTAGTTTTCAAAGGATGTGAGGCCTCCGGTCGCGTTGAGGCGGAGGACTAGGTCTTTCTCTGTGGTCTCCACAGGGGATTCAGACATCCCTTCGTCTTGGGAGATGCAAGACGAGCCTGCATTCAATTCACTGCAGGGATATCCGGCCTTACTTCGAGTCAGAGCATCTCGGTGTCCTATCCACTTGAGGCCACAAACTCAGGGTCCCTCTCACACACCTGTAGCTGAGAGAAGCCTCCTCTTGAGGTGCTTGTGGAAAGTTGGTATTCCTCTTGAGTCGAAGCCAGGGACTAAGCTCTCATCTCGAGTTGATTTGGGGTCCAAGGGGAAATTTCGTGTTGCTCCAGTGACCTCAGGATCCCTCTAGACTTGAGACAGTGATCTTGGGTTTTCTCTGGAGTGCCATCAAGGAAATCAAGGCTCCTTTCACGTTTGATGTGGAACACGGAATTGCTCTACACGCAGTGCAGGGGAATCGGGCCTCATCTCGCGGCGAGGGGGAAGTCTCATGGTTTTTCTCGAGTTGCGGCCGGAACCTGGGGTATATTCTCGAGTTACGACGGGGAGGGCCCTTCCAGACACGTGTTTGTTCAGCGATGTCGGACTCCTGCCTAGGTGCGAGGGACACCTCGGGATTCTCCTCGAGTCTTGGCATGGCAATTGGGTCGCGTCTCCACGTGAGGCGGGAGACCCAGGGTCCCTTTCCACGTGCCACAGGGATCCTGGGACTCCTATCCATTTTCAAGAGGAGTCAGGCATCGTCTCCTTTGGAAGCATTGATCTCCGCGGACCTCTTGAGGTTTCTAAGGATGTGAGGCCTCCGGTCGCGATGAAGCGGAGAACTAGGTCTTTCTCTGTGGTCTCCACAGGGGATTCAGACATCCCTTCGTCTTGGGAGATGCAAGACGAGCCTGCATTCAATTCACTTCAGGGATATCCGGCCTTACTTCGAGTCAGAGCATCTCGGTGTCCATTCCACTTGAGGCCACAAACTCAGGGTCCCTCTCACTTACCTGTAGCTGAGAGAAGCCTCCTCTTGAGCTGCTTGTGAAAAGTTGGTATTCCTCTTGAGTCGAAGCCAGGGACTAAGCTCTCATCTCGTGTTGATTTGGGGTCCACGGAGCCCTTTCCTGTTGTTCCAGTGACCTCAGGATCCCTCTAGACTGGAGACAGTGATCTTGGGTTTTCTCTGGAGTGCCATCAAGGAAATCAAGGCTCCTTTCACGTTTGATGTGGAACACGGAATTGCTCTGCATTCAGTGCAGGGGAATCGGGCCTCAACTCGCGGCGAGGGGAAAATCTCATGGTTTTTCTCGAGTTGCGGCCGGAACCTGTGGTATATTCTCGAGTTACGACGGGGAGGGCCCATCCAGACACGTGTTTGTTCAGCGACGTCAGGACTCCTGCCTAGTTGCGAGGGACACCTCGGGATTCTCCTCGAGTCATGGCATGGCAATTGGGACGCGTCTCCACGTGAGGCGGGAGACCCAGGTTCCCTTTCCACGTGCCACAGGGATCCTGGGACACCTATCCATTTTCAAGAGGAGTCAGGCATCGTCTCCTTTGGAAGCATTGATCTCCGCGGACCTCTCGAGTTTTCAAAGGATGTGAGGCCTCCGGTCGAGGTGAGGCGGAGGACTAGGTCTTTCTCTGTGGTCTCCACAGGGGATTCAGACAACCCTTCATCTTGGGAGATGCAAGACGAGCCTGCATTCAATTCACTGCAGGGATATCCGGCCTTACTTCGAGTCAGAGCATCTCGGTGTCCATTCCACTTGAGGCCACAAATTCAGGGTCCCTCTCACATACCTGTAGCTGAGAGAAGACTCCTCTTGATGTGCTTGTGGAAAGTTGGTAGACCTCTTGAGTAGAAGCCAGGTACTAAGCTCTCATCTCGAGTTGATTTGGGGTCCACGGAGCCCTTTCTTGTTGCTCCAGTGACCTTAGGATCCCTCTAGACTTGAGACACTGATCTTGGGTTTTCTCTGGAGTGCCATCAAGGAAATCAAGGCTCCTTTCACTTTTGATGTGGAACACGGAATTGCTCTGCATGCAGTGCAGGGGAATCGGACCTCAACTCGCGGCGAGGGGGAAATCTCATGGTTTTTCTCGAGTTGCGGCCGGAACCTGGGGTATATTCACGAGTTACGACGGGTAGGGCCCTTCCAGACACGTGTTTGTTCAGCGACGTCAGGACTCCTACCTAGGTGCGAGGGACATTTCGGGATTCTCCTTGAGTCTTGGCATGGCAATTGGGACACGGCTCCACGTGAGGCGGGAGACCCAGGGTCCCTTTCCTCGTGCCACAGGGATCCTGGGACTCCTATTCATTTTCAAGAAGAGCCAGGCATCGTCTCCTTTGGAAGCATTGATCTCCGCAGACCTCTCGAGTTTTCAAAGGATGTGAGGCCTCCGGTCGCGTTGAGGCGGAGGCCTAGGTCTTTCTCTGTCGTCTCCACAGGGGATTCAGACATCCCTTCGTCTTGGGAGATGCAAGACGAGCCTGCATTCAATTCACTGCAGGGATATCCGGCCTTACTTTGAGTCAGAGCATCTCGGTGTCCATTCCACTTGAGGCCACAAACTCAGGGTCCCTCTCACATACCTGTAGTTGAGAGAAGCCTCCTCTTGAGGTGCTTGTGAAAAGTTGGTATTCCTCTTGAGTAGATGCCATGTACTAAGCTCTCATCTCGAGTTGATTTGGGGTCCACGGAGCCCTTTCTTGTTGCTCCAGTGACCTTAGGATCCCTCTAGACTTGAGACAGTGATCTTGGGAATTCTCTGGAGTGCCATCAAGGAAATCAAGGCTCCTTTCACGTTTGATGTGGAACACCCAATTGCTCTGCACGCAGTGCACGGAAATCGGGTCTCATCTCGCGGCGAGGGGGAAGTCTCATGGATTTCCTCGAGTTGCGGCCGGAACCTGGGGTATATTCTCGAGTTACAACGGGGAGGGCCCGTCCAGACACGTGTTTGTTAAGCGACGTCAGGACTCCTGCCTAGGTGCGAGGGACACCTCGGGATTCTCCTCGAGTCTTCGCATGGCAATTGGCACACGTCTCCACGTGAGGCGGGAGACCCAGGGTGCCTTTCCACGTGCCACAGGGATCCTGGGACTCCTATCCATTTTCAAGAGGAGTCAGGCATTGTCGCCTTTGGAAGCATTGATCTCCGCAGGCCTCTCGAGTTTTCAAAGAATGTGAGGCCTCCGGTCGCGATGAGGCAGAGGACTAGGTCTTTCTCTGTGGTCTCCACAGGGGATTCAGACATCCCTTCGTCTTGGGAGATGCAAGACGAGCCTGCATTCAATTCACTGCAGGCATATCCGGCCTTAATTTGAGTCAGAGCATCTCTGTGTCCATTCCACTTGAGGCCACACACTCAGGGTCCCTCCCACATAACTGTAGCTGAGAGAAGCCTCCTCCTGAGGGGCTTATGGAAAGTTGGTATTCCTCTTGAGTCGAAGCCAGGGACTAAGCACTCATCTCGAGTTGATTTGGGGTCCACGGAGACCTTTCGTGTTGCTCCAGTGACCTCAGGATCCCTCTAGACTTGAGACAATGATCTTGGGTTGTCTCTGGAGTGCCATCAAGGAAATCAAGGCTCGTTTCACATTTAATGTGGAACACGGAATTGCTCTGCACGCAGTGCAGGGGAATCGGGCCTCATCTCGCGGCGAGGCGAAGTCTCATGGTTTTTCTCGAGTTGTGGCCGGAACCTGGGGTATATTCTCGAGTTACGATGGGGAGGGCCCTTCCAGACACGTGTTTGTTCAGCGACGTCAGGACTCCTGCCTAGGTGCAAGGGACATCTCGGGATTCTCCTCGAGACTTGGCATGGCAATTGGGACGTGTCTCCACGTGAGGCGGGAGACCCAGTGTCCCTTTCAACGTGCCACAGGGATCCTGGGACTCCTATCTATTTTCAAGAGGAGTCAGGCATCGTCTCATTTGGAAGCATTGATCTCCGCGGACCTCTCGAGTTTTCAAAGGATGTGAGGTCTCCGGTCGCATTGAGGTGGAGGACTAGGTCTCTCTGTGGTCTCCCCAGGGGATTCAGACATCCCTTCGTCTTGGGAGATGCAAGACGAGCCTGCATTCAATTCACTGCAGGCATATCCGGCCTTACTTCGTGTCAGAGCATCTCGGTGTCCATTCCACTTGAGGCCACAATTTCAGGGTCCCTCTCACATACCTGTAGCTGAGAGAAGCCTCCTCTTGAGGTGCTGGTGGAAAGTTGGTATTCCTCTTGAGTCGAAGCCAGAGACTAAGCTCTCATCTCGAGTTGATTTGGGGTACACGGAGCCCTTTCCTGTTGGTCCAGTGACCTCAGGATCCCTCTAGACTTGAGACAGTGATCTTGGGTTTTCTCTGTAGTGCCATCAAGGAAATCAAGGCTCCTTTCACGTTTGATGTGGAACACGGAATTGCTCTGCATGCAGTGCAGGGGAATCGGGCCTCAACTCGCGGCGAGGGGGAAATCTCATGGTTTTTCTCGAGTTGCGGCCAGAACCAGGGGTATATTCTCGAGTTACGACGGGGAGGGCCCTTCCAGATACGTGTTTTTTCAGCTACGTCAGGACTCCTGCCTAGGTGCGAGGGACACCTAGGGATTCTCCTCGAGTCTTGGCATGGCAATTGGGACGCGTCTCCACTTGAGGCGGGAGACCCAGGGTCCCTTTCCACGTGCCACAGGGATCCTGGGACTCCTATCCATTTTCAAGAGGAGTCAGGCATCGTCTCCTTTGGAAGCATTGATCTCCACAGACATCTCGAGTTTTCAAAGGATGTGAGGCCTCCGGTCGCGTTGAGGAGTAGGACTAGGACATTCTCTGTGGTCTCCACAGGGGATTCAGACATCCCTTCGTCTTGGGAGATGCAAGACGAGCCTGCATTCAATTCACTGCAGGGATATCCAGCCTTACTTCGAGTAGAGCATCTCGGTGTCCTTTCCACTTGAGGCCACAAACTCAGGGTCCCTCCTACATACCTGTAGCTGAGAGAAGCCTCCTCTTGAGGTTCTTGTGGAAACTTGGTATTCCTCTTGAGTCGAAGCCAGGGAATAAGCTCTCATCTCGAGTTGATTTGGGGTCCCCGGAGCCCTTTCATGTTGCTCCAGTGTCCTCAGGATCCCTCTAGACTTGAGACAGTGATCTTGGGTTTTCTCTGGAGTGCCATCAAGGCAATCAAGGCTCCTATCATGTTTGATGTGGAACACAGAATTGCTCTGCACTCAGTGCAGGGGAATCGGGCCTCATCTCGCGGCGAGGGGGAAGTCTCATGGTTTTTCTCGAATTGCGGCCGGAACCTGGGGTATATTCTCGAGTTACGACGGGGAGGGCCCTTCCAGACACATGTTTGTTCAGCGACGTCAGGACTCCTGCCTAGGGGCGAGGGACACCTCGGGATTCTCCTCGAGTCTTGGCATGGCAATTGGGATGCGTTTCCACGTGAGGCGGGAGACCCAGGGTCCCTTTCCACGTGCCACAGGGATCCTGGGACACCTATCCATTTTCAAGAGGAGTCAGACATCGTCTCCTTCGGAAGTATTGTTCTCCGCGGTCCTCTCGAGTTTTCAAAGGATATGAGGCCTCCGTTCGCGTTGAGGCAGAGTACTAGGTCTTTCTCTATGGTCTCCACAGGGGATTCAGACATCCCTTCGTCTTGGGAGATGCAAGACGAGCCTGCATTCAATTTACTGCAGGGATATCCGGCCTTACTTCGAGTCAGAGCCTCTCGGTGTCCATTCCAATTGAGGCCACAAACTCAGGGTCCCTCTCACATACATGTAGCTGAGAGAAGCCTCCTCTTGTGGTGCTTGTGGAAAGTTGGTATTCCTCTTGAGTCGAAGCCAGGGACTAAGCTCTCATCTCGAGTTGATTTTGAGTCGACGGAGCCCTTTCGTGTTGCTCCAGTGACCTCATTATCCCTCTAGACTTGAGACAGTGATCTTGGGTTTTCTCTGGAGTGTCATCAAGGAAATCAAGGCTCCTTTCACGTTTGATGTGGAACACGGAATTGCTCTGGACGCAGTGCAAGGGAATCGGGCCTCATCTCGGGGCGAGGGGGAAGTCTCATGGTTTTTCTCGAGTTGCGGCCAGAACCTGGGGTATATTCTCGAGTTACGACGGGGAGGGCCCTTCCAGACACGTGTTTGTTCAGCGACATAAGGACTACTGCCTAGGTGCGAGGGACACCTCGGGATTTTCCTCGAGTCTTGGCATGGGAATTGGGACGCGTCTCCACGTGAGGCGGGAGACCCCGGGTCCCTTTCCACGTGCCACAGGGATCCTGGGACTCCTATCCATTTTCAAGAGGAGTCAGGCATCGTCTCCTTTGGAAGCATTGATCTCCTTGGACCTCTCGAGTTTTCAAAGGATGTGAGGCCTCCGGTCGCAATGAGGCGGAGGACTAGGTCTTTCTCTATGGTCTCCACAGGGGATTCAGACATCCCTTCGTCTTGGGAGATGCAAGACGAGCCTGCATTCAATTCACTGCAGGGATATCCGGCCTTACTTCGAGTCAGAGCATCTCGGTGTCCATTTCACTTGAGGCCACAAACTCAGGGTCCCTCTCACATACATGTAGCTGAGAGAAGCCTCCTCTTGAGGTGCTTGTGGAAATTTGGTATTCCTCTTGAGTCGGAGCCAGGGACTAAGCTCTCATCTCGAGTTGATTTGGGGTCCACGGAGCCCTTTCGTGTTGCTCCACTGACATAAGGATCCCTATAGACTCTAGACAGTGATCTTGGGTTTTCTCTGGAGTGCCATCAAGGAAATCAAGGCTCCTTTCACGTTTGATGTGGAACACGCAATTGCTCTGCACGCAGTGCAGGGGAATCGGGCCTCATTTCGCGGCGAGGGGGAAGTCTCATGGTTTTTCTCGAGTTGCGGCCAGAACCTGGGGTATATTCTCGAGTTACGACGGGGAGGGCCCTTCCAGACACGTGTTTGTTCAGCGACGTCAGGACTCCTGCCTAGGTGCGAGGGACACCTCGGGATTCCCCTCGAGTCTTGGCATGGCAATTGGAAGGCGTCTACACGTGAGGCGGGAGACCCAGGGTCCCTTTCCACGTGCCACAGGGATCCTGGGACTCCTATCCATTTTCAAGAGGAGTCAGGCATCGTCTCCTTTGGAAGCATTGATCTCCGCGGACCTCTCGAGTTTTCAAAGGATGTGAGGCCTCCGGTTGCGTTGAGGCGGAGGACTAGGTCTTTCTCTGTCGTCTCCACAGGGGATTCAGACATCCCTTCGTCTTGGGCGATGCAAGACGAGCCTGCATTCAATTCACTGCAGGGATATCCGGCCTTACTTCGACTCAAAGCATCTCGGTGTCCATTCAACTTGATGCCACAAATTCAGGGTCTCTCTCACATACATGTAGCTGAGGGAAGCCTTCTCTTGAGGTGCTTGTGGAAAGTTTGTATTCCTCTTGAGTATCAGCCAGGGACTAAGGTCTCATCTCGAGTTGATTTGGGGTCGACGGAGCCCTTTCGTGTTGCTGCAGTGACCTCAGGATCCCTCTAGACTTGAGACAGCGATCTTGGGTTTTCTCTGGAGTGCCAGCAAGGAAATCAAGGCTCCTTTCACGTTTGATGTGGAACACCGAATTGCTCTGCACGCAGTGCAGGGGAATCGTGCCTTATCTCGCGGCGAGGGGGAAGTCTCATGGTTTCTCTCGAGTTGCGGCCGGAACCTGGGGTATATTCTCGAGTTACGACGGGGAGGGCCCTTCCAGACACGTGTTTGTTCAGCAACGTCAGGACTCCTGCCTAGGTGCGAGGGACACCTCGGGATTCTCCTCGAGTCTTGGCTTGGCAATTGGGACGCGTCTCCACGTGAGGCGGGAGACCCAGGGTCCCTTTCCACGTGCCACAGGGATCCTGGGACTTCTATCCATTTTCAAGAGGAGTCAGGCATCGTCTCCTTTGGAAGCATTGATCTCCGCAGACCTCTCCAGTTTTCAAAAGATGTGAGGCCTCCGGTCGCGCTGAGGCGGAGGACTAGGTCTTTCTCTGTCGTCTCCACAGGGGATTCAGACATCCCTTCCTCTTGGGAGATGCAAGACGAGCCTGCATTCAATTCACTGCAGGGATATCCGGCCTTACTTCGAATCAGAACATCTCGGTGTCCATTACACTTGAGGCCACAAATTCAGGGTCCCTGTCACATACATGTAGCTGAGAGAAGCCTCCTCTTGAGGTGCTTGTGGAAAGTTGGTAGTCCTCTTGAGTAGAAGCCAGGGACTAAGCTCTCATCTCGAGTTGATTTGGGGTCCACGGAGCCCTTTCGTGTTGCTCCAGTGACCTCAGGATCCCTCTAGACTTGAGACAGTGATCTTGGGTTTTCTCTGGAGTGCCATCAAGGAAATCAAGGATCCTTTCACGTTTGATGTGGAAAACCAAATTGCTCTGCACGCAGTGCAGGGGAATCGGGCCTCATCTCGCGGCGAGGGGAAAGTCTCATGGTTTTTCTCGAGTTGCGGCCGGAACCTGGGGTATATTCTCGAGTTACGACGGGGAGGGCCCTTCCAGACACGTGTTTGTTCAGCGACGTCAGGACTCCTGCCTAGGTGCGAGGGACACCTCGGGATTCTCCTCGAGTCTTGGCATGGCAACTGGGACGCGTCTCCACATGAGGCGGGAGACCCGGGTTCCCTTTTGACGTGCCACAGGGATCCTGGGACTCCTATCCATTTTCAAGAGGAGTCAGGCATCGTCTCCTTTGGAAGCATTATTCTCCGCGGACCTCTCGAGTTTTCAAAGGATGTGAGGCCTCCGCTCGCGATGAGGCGGAGGATTAGGTCTTTCTCTGTGGTCTCCACAGGGGAATCAGACATCCCTTCGTCTTGGGAGATGCAAGACGAGCCTGCATTCAATTCACTGCAGGGATATCCAGCCTTACTTCGAGTCAGAGCATCTCGGTGTCCATTCCACTTGAGGCCACAAACTCAGGGGCCCACTCACTTACCTGTAGCTGAGAGAAGCCTCATCTTGAGGTGCTTGTGGAAAGTTCGTATTCCTCTTGAATCGAAGCCAGGGACTAAGCTCTCATCTCGAGTTGATTTGGGGTCCACGGAGCAGTTTCGTGTTGGTACAGTGACCTCAGGATCCCTCTAGACTTGAGACAGTGATCTTGGGTTTTCTCTGGAGTGCCATCAAGGAAATCAAGGATCCTTTCTCTTTTGATGTGGAATACGGAATTGCTCTGCATGCAGTGCAGGAGAATCGGGCCTCATCTCGCGGCGAGTGGGAAGATTCATGGTTTCTCTCGAGTTGCGGCCGGAACCTGGGGTATATTCTCGAGTTACGACGGGGAGGGCCCTTCCAGACACGTATTTGTTCAGCGGCGTCAGGACTCCTGCCTAGGTGCGAGGGACACCTCGGGATTCTCCTCGAGTCTGGCATGGCAATTGGGACGCGTCTCCACGTGAGGCGGGAGACCCAGGGTCCCTTTCCACGTGCCACAGGGATCCTGGGACTCCTATCCATTTTCAAGAGGAGTCAGGCATCGTCTCCTTTGGAAGCATTGATCTCCCCGGACCTCTCGAGTTTTCAAAGGATGTGAGGCCTCCGGTCGCGATGAGGCGGAGAAGTCGGTCTTTCTCTGAGGTCTCCACAGGGGATTCAGACAACCCTTCGTCTTGGGAGATGCAAGACGAGCCTGCATTCAATTCACTGCAGGGATATCCGGCCTTACTTCGAGTCAGAGCATCTCGGTGTCCATTCCACTTTACGCCACAAACTCAGGGTCCCTCTCACACACCTGTAGCTGAGAGAAGCCTCCTCTTGAGGTGCTTATGGAAAGTTGGTATTCCTCTTGAGTCGAAGCCAGGGACTAAGCTCTCATCTCGAGTTGATTTGGGGTCCAAGGGGAAATTTCGCGTTGCTCCAGTGACCTCAGGATCACTCTAGACTTGAGACAGTGATCTTGGGTTTTCTCTGGAGTGCCATCAAGGAAATCAAGGCTCCTTTCACGTTTGATGTGGAACACGGAATTGCTCTACACGCAGTGCAGGGGAATCGGGCCTCATCTCACGGCGAGGGGGAAGTCTCATGGTTTTTCTCGAGTTGCGGCCAGAACCTGGGGTATATTCTCGAGTAACGACGGGGAGGGCCCTTCCAGACACGTGTTTGTTCAGCGACGTCTGGACTCCTGCCTAGGTGCGAGGAACACCTCGGGATTCTCCTCGAGTCTTGGCAGGGCAATTGGGACGCGTCTCCATAGGAGCCGGGAGACCCAGGGTCCCTTTCAACGTGCCACAGGGATCGTGGGACTCCTATCCATTTTCAAGAAGAGTCAGGCATCGTCTCCTTTGGAAGCATTGATCTCCGCAGACCTCTCGAGTTTTCAAAGGATGTGAGGCCTCCGGTCTTGATGAGGCGGAGGACTAGGTCTTTCTCTGTGGTCTCCACAGGGGATTCAGACATCCCTTCGTCTTGGGAGATGCAAGACGAGCCTGCATTCAATTCACTGCAGGGATATCCGGCCTTACTTCGAGTCAGAGCATCTCGGTGTCCATTCCACTTGAGGCCACAAACTCAGTGTCCCTCTCACATACCTGTAGCTGAGAGAAGCCTCCTCTTGAGGTGCTTATGGAAAGTTGGTATTCCTCTTGAGTCGAAGCCAGGGACTAAGCTCTCATCTCGAGTTGATTTGGGGTCGACGGAGCCCTTTCGTGTGGCTCCAGTGACCTCATTATCCCTCTAGACTTGAAACAGAGATCTTGGGTTTTCTCTGGAGTGTCATCAAGGAAATCAAGGCTCCTTTCAGGTTTGATGTGGAATACAGAATTGCTCTGGAGGCAGTGCAGGTGAATCGGGCCTCATCTCGCGGAGAGGGGGAAGTCTCATGGTTTTTCTCGAGTTGCGGCCAGAACCTGGGGTATATTCTCGAGTTACTAAGGGGAGGGCCCTTCCAGACACGTGTTTGTTCAGCGACATAAGGACTACTGCCTAGGTGCGAGGGACACCTCGGGATTCTCCTCGAGTCTTGGCATGGCAATTGGGGCGCGTCTCCACGTGAGGCGGGAGACCCAGGGTCCCTTTCCACGTGCCACAGGGATCCTGGGACTCCTATCCATTTTCAAGAGGAGTCAGTCATCATCTCCTTTGGAAGCATTGATCTCCGCGGACCTCTCGAGTTTTCAAAGATGTGACACCTCCGTTCGCGTTGAGGCAGAGTACTAGGTCTTTCTCTATGGTCTCCACAGGGGATTCAGACATCCCTTCGTCTTGGGAGATGCAAGACGAGCCTGCATTCAATTTACTGCAGGGATATCCGGCCTTACTTCGAGTCAGAGCATCTCGGTGTCCATTCCAATTGAGGCCACAAACTCAGGGTCCCTCTCACATACATGTAGCTGAGAGAAGCCTCCTCTTGAGGTGCTTGTGGAAAGTTGGTATTCCTCTTGAGTCGAAGCCAGGGACTAAGCTCTCATCTCGAGTTGATTTTGAGTCGACGGAGCCCTTTCGTGTTGCTCCAGTGACCTCATTATCCCTCTAGACTTGAGACAGTGATCTTGGGTTTTCTCTGGAGTGTCATCAAGGAAATCAAGGCTCCTTTCACGTTTGATGTGGAACACGGAATTGCTCTGGACGCAGTGCAAGGGAATCGAGCCTCATCTCGGGGCGAGGGGGAAGTCTCATGGTTTTTCTCGAGTTGCGGCCAGAACCTGGGGTATATTCTCGAGTTACGACGGGGAGGGCCCTTCCAGACACGTGTTTGTTCAGCGACATAAGGACTACTGCCTAGGTGCGAGGGACACCTCGGGATTTTCCTCGAGTCTTGGCATGGGAATTGGGACGCGTCTCCACGTGAGGCGGGAGACCCCGGGTCCCTTTCCACGTGCCACAGGGATCCTGGGACTCCTATCCATTTTCAAGAGGAGTCAGGCATCGTCTCCTTTGGAAGCATTGATCTCCTTGGACCTCTCGAGTTTTCAAAGGATGTGAGGCCTCCGGTCGCGATGAGGCGGAGGACTAGGTCTTTCTCTATGGTCTCCACAGGGGATTCAGACATCCCTTCGTCTTGGGAGATGCAAGACGAGCCTGCATTCAATTCACTGCAGGGATATCCGGCCTTACTTCGAGTCAGAGCATCTCGGTGTCCATTTCACTTGAGGCCACAAACTCAGGGTCCCTCTCACATACATGTAGCTGAGAGAAGCCTCCTCTTGAGGTGCTTGTGGAAATTTGGTATTCCTCTTGAGTCGAAGCCAGAGACTAAGCTCTCATCTCGAGTTGATTTGGGGTCCACGGAGCCCTTTCGTGTTGCTCCACTGACATAAGGATCCCTCTAGACTCTAGACAGTGATCTTGGGTTTTCTCTGGAGTGCCATCAAGGAAATCAAGGCTCCTTTCACGTTTGATGTGGAACACGCAATTGCTCTGCACGCAGTGCAGGGGAATCGGGCCTCATTTCGCGGCGAGGGGGAAGTCTCATGGTTTTTCTCGAGTTGCGGCCAGAACCTGGGGTATATTCTCGAGTTACGACGGGGAGGGCCCTTCCAGACACGTGTTTGTTCAGCGACGTCAGGACTCCTGCCTAGGTGCGAGGGACACCTCGGGATTCCCCTCGAGTCTTGGCATGGCAATTGGAAGGCGTCTACACGTGAGGCGGGAGACCCAAGGTCCCTTTCCACGTGCCACAGGGATCCTGGGACTCCTATCCATTTTCAAGAGGAGTCAGGCATCGTCTCCTTTGGAAGCATTGATCTCCGCGGACCTCTCGAGTTTTCAATGGATGTGAGGCCTCCGGTTGCGTTGAGGCGGAGGACTAGGTCTTTCTCTGTCGTCTCCACAGGGGATTCAGACATCCCTTCGTCTTGGGCGATGCAAGACGAGCCTGCATTCAATTCACTGCAGGGATATCCGGCCTTACTTCGACTCAGAGCATCTCGGTGTCCATTCAACTTGATGCCACAAATTCAGGGTCTCTCTCACATACATGTAGCTGAGGGAAGCCTTCTCTTGAGGTGCTTGTGGAAAGTTGGTATTCCTCTTGAGTCCAAGCCAGGGACTAAGCTCTCATCTCGAGTTGATTTGGGGTCCACTTAGCCATTTCGTGTTGGTACAGTGACCTCAGGATCCCTCTAGACTTGAGACAGTGGTCTTGGGTTTTCTCTGGAGTGCCATCAAGGAAATCAAGGCTCCTTTCACGTTTGATGTGGAACTCGGAATTGCTCTGCACGCAGTGCAGGGGAATCTGGCCTCATCTCGTGGCGAGATGGAAGTCTCATGTTTTTTCTCTAGTTGCGGACGGACCCTGGGGTATATTCTCGAGTTACGACGGGGAGGGCCCTTCCAGACACGTGTTTGTTCATCAACGCCAGGACTCGGGCCTAGGTGCGAGGGACACCTCGGGATTCTCCTCGAGTCTTGGCATGGCAATTGGGACGCGTCTCCACGTGAGGCGGGAGATCTAGGGTCTCTTTCCACGGGCCAGAGGGATCCTGGGACTCCTATCCATTTTCAAGAGGAGTCAGGCATCGTCTCCTTTGGAAGCATTGATCTCTGTGGACCTCTCGAACTTTCAAAGGATTTGAGTCCTCCGGTCGCGATGAGGGGGAGAACTTGGTCTTTCTCTGTGGTCTCCAAAGTTGATTCAGACATCCCTTCGTCTTGGGAGATGCAAAACGAGCCTGGCTTCAATTCACTGCAGGGATATCTGGCCTTACTTCGAATGAGAGCATCTCGGGGTCCATTCCACTTGAGGCCACAAACTCAGGGTCCCTGTCACATACCTGTTGCTGAGCGAAGCCTCCTCTTGAGGTGCTTGTGGAAAGTTGGTATTCCTCTTGAGTCGAAGCCATGGACTAAGCTCTGATCTCGAGTTGATTTGGGGTCCAGGGATCCCTTTCCTGTTGCTACAGTGACCTCAGGATCCCTCTAGACTTGAGACAGTGATCTTGGGTTTTCTCTGGAGTGCCATCAAGGAAATCAAGGGTCCTTTCTCGTTTGATGTGGAACACGGAATTGCTCGGCACGCATTGCAGGGGAATCCGGCCTCATCTCGACGCGAGGCGGAAGTCTCAGGGTTTTTCTCGAGTTGCGGCCGGAACCTGGGGTATATTCTCAAGTTACGATGGCGAGGACCCTTCCAGACACGTGTTTGTTCAGCGACGTCAGGACTCCTGCCTAGGTGCGAGGGACACCTCGGGATTCTCCTCGAGTCTTGGCATGGCAATTGGGACGCGTCTCCACGTGAGGCGGGAGACCCAGGGTCCCTATCCACGTGCCACAGGGATCCTGGGACTCCTATCCATTTTCAAGAGGAGTCAGGCATCGTCTCCTTTGGAAGCATTGATCTCGGCGGACCTCTCGAGTTTTCAAAGGATGTGAGGCCTCGGGTCGCGATGAGGCAGAGAACTAGGTCTTTCTCTGTGGTCTCCACAGGGAATTCAGACATCCCTTCGTCTTGGGAGATGCAAGACGAGCCTGCATTCAATTCATTGGAGGGATATCCTGCCTTACTTTGAGTCAGAGCATCTCGGTGTCCATTCCACTTGAGGCAACAAACTCAGGGTCCCTCTCACATACCTGTAGCTGAGTGAAGCCTACTCTTGCGGTGGTTGTGGTAAGTTGGTATTCCACTTGAGTCGAAGCAAGGGACTAAGCTCTCATCTCGAGTTGATTTGGGGTCCACGGAGCCCTTTCCTGTTGCTCCAGTGACCTCAGGATCCCTCTAGACTTGAGACAGTGATCTTGGGTTTTCTCTGGAGTGCCATCAAGGAAATCAAGGCACCTTTCACGTTTGATGTGGAACACGGAATTGCTCTGCACGCAGTGCAGGGGAATCGGGCCTCATCTCGCGGCGCGGGGATAGTCTCATGGTTTTTCTCGAGTTGCGGCCGGAACCTGGGGTATATTCTCAAGTTACGACGGCGAGGACCCTTCCAGACACGTGTTTGTTCAGCGACGTCAGGACTCCTGCCTAGGTGCGAGGGACACCTCGGGATTCTCCTCGAGTCTTGGCATTGCAATTGGGACGCATCTCCACGTGAGGCGGGAGACCCAGGGTCCCTTTCCACGTGCCACAGTGATCCTGGGACTCCTTTCAATTTTCAAGAGGAGTCAGGCATCGTCTCCTTTGGAAGCATTGATCTCCGTGGACCTCTCTAGTTTTCAAAGGATGTGAGGCCTCCGGTCGCGTTGATTCGGAGGACTAGGTCTTTCTCTGTAGTCTCCACAGGGGATTCAGACATCCCTTCGTCTTGGGAAATACAAGACGAGCTTGCATTCAATTCACTGCAGGGATATCCGGCCTTACTTCGAGTCAGAGCATCTCGGTGTCCATTCCACTTGAGGCCACAAACACAGGGTCCCTCTCACATACCTGTAGCTGAGAGAAGCCTCCTCTTGAGGTGCTTGTGGAAAGTTGGTATTCCTCTTGATTAGAAGCCAGGGAAAAGCTCTCATCTCGAGTTGATTTGGGGCCCACGGAGCCCTTTCGTGTTGCTCCAGTGACCTCAGGATCACTCTAGACATGAGACAGTGATCTTGGGCTTTCGCTGGAGTGCCACCAAGGAAATCAAGGCTCCTTTCACGTTTGATGTGGAACACGGAATTGCTCTGCACGCAGTGCAGGGTAATCGGGTCTCATCTCGCGGCGAGGGGGAAGTCTCATGGTTTTTCTCGACTTGCGGCCCGAACCTGGAGTATATTCTCGAGTTACGACGGGGAGGGCCCTTCCAGACACGTGTTTGTTCAGCGACGTCAGGACTCCTGCCTAGGTGCGAGGGACACCTCGGGATTCTCCTCGACTCTTGACATGGCAATTTGGACGCGTCTCCACGTGAGGCGGGAGACCCAGGGTCCCTTTCCACGTGCCACAGGGATCCTGGGACTCCTATCCATTTTCAAGAGGAGTCAGGCATCGTCTCTTTGGAAGCATTGATCTCCGCGGACCTCTCGAGTTTTCAAAGGATGTGAGACCTCCGCTCGCGATGAGGCGGAGAACTCGGTCTTTCTCTGTGGTCTCCACAGGGGATTCAGACATCCCTTCGTCTTGGGAGATGCAAGACGAGCCTGCATTCAATTCATTGCAAGGATATCTGGCCTTACTTCGAGTCAGAGCATCTCTGTGTCCATTCCACTTGAGGCCACAAACTCAGGGTCCCTCTCACATACATGTAGCTGAGAGAAGCCTCCTCTTGAGGGGCTTGTGGAAAGTTCGTATTCCTCTTGAGTCGAAGCCAGGGACTGCGCTCTCATCTCGAGTTGATTTGGGGTCCACGGAGCCCTTTCCTGTTGGTCCAGTGACCTCAGGATCCCTCTAGACTTGAGACAGTGATCTTGGGTTTTCTCTGGAGTGCCATCAAGGAAATCAAGGCTCCTTTCACGATTGATGTGGAACACGGAATTGCTCTGCACGCAGTGCAGGGGAATCGGGCCTCATCTCGCGGCGAGGGGGAAGTCTCATGGTTTTTCTCGAGTTGCGGCCGGAACCTGGGGTATATTCTCGAGTTACGACGGGGAGGGCCCTTCCAGACACGTGTTTGTTCAGCGACGTCAGGACTCCTGCCTAGGTGCGAGGGACACCTCGGGATTCTCCACGAGTCTTGGCATGGCAATTGGGAGGCGTCTCCACGTGAGGCGGGAGACCCAGGGTCCCTTTCCACGTGCCACAGGGATCCTGGGACTCCTATCCATTTTCAAGAGGAGTCAGGCATCGTATCCTTTGGAAGCATTGATCTCCGCAGACCTCTCGAATTTTCAAAGGATGTGAGGCCTCCGGTTGCTTTGAGGTGGAGGACTAGGTCTTTCTCTGTGGTCTCCACAGGGGATTCAGACATCCCTTCGTCTTGGGAGATGCAAGAAGAGCCTGCATTCAATTCACTGCAGGGATATCCGGCCTTACTTCGAGTCAGAGCATCTCGGTGTCCATTCCACTTGAGGCCACAATCTCAGGGTCCCTCTCACATACCTGTAGCTGAGAGAAGCCTCCTCTTGAGGTGCTCTTGGAAAGTTGGTATTCCTCTTGAGTCGAAGCCAGGGACTAAGCTCTCATCTCGAGTTGATTTGGGGTCCACGGGGCCCTTTCGTGTTGCTCCAGTTACCTCAGGATCCCTCTAGACTTGAAACAGTGTTCTCGGGTTTTCTCTGGAGTGCCATCAAGGAAATCAAGGCTCCTTTCACATTTGATGTGGAACACGGAATTGCTCTGCACGCAGTGCAGGGGAATCGGGCCTCATCTCGTGGCGAGTGGGAAGTCTCATTGTTTTTCTCGAGTTGCGGCCGGAACCTGGGGTATATTCTCGAGTTACGACGGGGAGGGCCCTTCCAGACACGTGTTTGTTCAGCGACGTCAGGACTCCTGCCTAGGTGCGAGGGACACCTCGGGATTCTCCTCGAGTCTTGGCATGGCAATAGGGACGCGTCTCCACGTGAGGCGGTTGACCCAGGGTCCCTTTCCACGAGCCACAGTGATCCTGGGACTCCTATGCATTTTCAAGAGGAGTCAGGCATCGTCTCCTTTGGAAGCATTGATCTCTGCAGACCTCTCGAGTTTTCAAAGGATGTGAGGCCTCCGGTCACGATGAGGCGGAGGATTAGGTCTTTCTCTGTGGTCTCCAGAGGGGATTCAGACATCCCTTCGTCTTGGGAGATGCAAGACGAGCCTTCATTCAATTCACTGCAGGGATATCCGGCCTTACTTCGAGTCAGAGCATCTCGGGTTCAATTCCACTTGAGGCCACAAACTCAGGGTCCCTCTCACATAACTGTAGCTGAGAGAAGCTTCCTCTTGAGGTGCTTGTGGAAAGTTGGTATTCCACTTGAGTCGAAGCCAGGGACTAAGCTCTCATCTCGAGTTGATTTGGGGTCCACGGAGCCCTTTCGTGTTGCTCCAGTGACCTCAGGATCCCTCTAGACTTGGGACAGTGATCTTGGGTTTTCTCTGGAGTGCCATCAAGGAAATCAAGGCTCCTTTCACGTTTGATGTGGAACACGGAATTGCTCTGAACGCAGTGCAGGGAATCGGTCCTCATCCAGCGGCGAGGGGGAAGTCTCATGGTTTTTCTCGAGTTGCGGCCCGAACCTGGGGTATATTATCGAGTTACGACGGGGAGGGCCCTTCTAGACACGTGTTTGTTCAGCGATGTCAGGACTCCTGCCTAGGTGCGAGGGACACCTCGGGATTCTCCACGAGTCTTGGCATGGCAATTGGGAGGCATCTCCACGTGAGGCGGGAGACCCAGGGTCCCTTTCCACGTGCCACACGGATCCTGGGACTCCTATCCATTTTCAAGAGGAGTCAGGCATCGTCTCCTTTGGAAGCATTGATCTCCGCGGACCTCTCGAGTTTTCAAATGATGTGAGGCCTCCGGTCGCGTTGAGGCGGAGGACTAGGTCTTTCTCTGTGGTCTCCAAAGGGGATTCAGACAACCCTTCGTCTTGGCAGATGCAAGACGAGCCTGCATCCAATTCACTGCAGGGATATCCGGCCTTACTTCGAGTCAGAGCATCTCGATATCCATTCCACTTGAGGCCACAAACTCGGGGTCCCTCAAATATACCTGAAGCTGAGAGAAGCCTCCTCTTGACGTGCTTGTGGAAAGTTGTTATTCCTCTTGACTCGAAGCCAGGGACTAAGCTCTCATCTCGAGTTGATTTGGGGTCCACGGAGCCTTTTCGTGTTGCTACAGTGACCTCAGGATCCCTCTGGACTTGAGACAGTGATCTTGGGTTTTCTCTGGAGTGCCATCAAGGAAATCAAGGCTCCTTTCACGTTTGATGTGGAACACGGAATTGCTCTGCACGCAGTGCAGGGGAATCGGGCCTCATCTCGCGGCGAGGGGGAAGTCTTGGTTTTTCGCGAGTGGCGGCCGGAACCTGGGGTATATTCTCGAGTTACGACGGGGAGGGCCCTTCCAGACACGTGTTTCTTCAGCGAAGTGAGGACTCCAGACTAGGTGCGAGGGACACCTCGGGGTTCTCCTCGAGTCTTGGCATGGCAATTGGGACGTGTCTCCACTGAGGCGGGAGACCCAGGGTCCCTTTCCACGTGCCACAGGGATCCTGGGACTCCTATCCATTTTCAAGAGGAGTCAGGCATCGTCTCCTTTGGAAGCATTGATCTCCGCAGACCTCTCAAGTTTTGAAAGGATGTGAGGCCTCCGGTCGCGATGAGCCGGAGAACTAGTTCTTTCTCTGTGGTCTCCACAGGGGATTCAGATATCCCTTCCACTTAGGAGATGCAAGACGAGCCTGCTTTCAATTCACTGCAGGAATATCCGGCCTTACTTCGAGTCAGAGCATCTCGGTGTCCATTCCACTTGAGGCCACAAACTCAGGGTCCCTCTCACATACCTGTAGCTGAGAGAAGCCTCCTCTTGAGGTGCTTGTGGAAAGTTGGTATTCCTCTTGACTCGAAGCCAGGGACTAAGCTCTCATCTCGAGTTGATTTGGGGTCCACGGAGCCCTTTCGTGTTGCTCCAGTGACCTCAGGATCCCTCTAGACTTGAGACAGTGATCTTGCGTTTTCTCTGGAGTGCCATCAAGGAAATCAAGGCTCCTTTCACGTTTGATATGGAACATGAAATTGCTCTGCATGCCGTGCAGGGAATCGGGCCTCATCTCGTTGCGAGGGGGAAGTCTCATGGTTTTTCTCGAGTTGCGGCCGGAACCTGGGGTATATTCTCGAGTTACGAAGGGGAGGTCTCTTCCAGACACGTGTTTGTTCAGCGACGTCAGGACTCCTGCCTAGGTGCGAGGGACACCTCGGGATTCTCCTCGAGCCTTGGCATGGCAATTGGGACGCGTCTCCACGTGAGGCGGGAGACCCAGGGTCCCTTTCCACGTGCCACAGGGATCCTGGGACTCCTATCCATTTTCAGTAGGAGTCAGGCATCGTCTCCTTTGGAAGCATTGATCTCCGCGGACCTCTCGAGTTTTCAAAGGATGTGAGGCCTCCGGTCGCGATGACGCGGAGGACTAGGTCTTTCTCTGTGGTCTCCACAGGGGATTCAGACATCCGATCGTCTTGGGAGACGCAAGAAGAGCCTGCATTCAATTCACGGCAAAGATATCCCGCCTTACTTCGAGTCAGAGCATCTCGGTGTCCATTCCACATGAGGCCACAAACTCAGGGTCCCTCTCACATACCTGTAGCTGAGGGAAACCTCCTCTTGAAGTGCTTGTGGAAAGTTGGTATTCCTCTTGAGTCGAAGCCAGGGACAAAGCTCTCATCTCGAGTTGATTTGGGGTCCACGGAGCCCTTTCGTGTTGCTCCAGTGACCTCAGGATCCCTCTAGACTCTAGACAGTGATCTTGGGTTTTCTCTGGAGTGCCATCAAGGAAATCAAGGCTCCTTTCACATTTGATGTGGAACACGGAATTGCTCTGCACGCAGTGCAGGGGAATCGGGCCTCATCTCACGGCGAGGGGGAAGTCTCATGGTTTTTCTCGAGTTGCGGCCGGAACCTGGGGTATATTCTCGAGTTACGACGGGGAGGGCGCTTCCAGACACGTGTTTGTTCAGCGCCGTCAGGACTCCTGCCTAGGTGTGAGGGACAACTCGGGATTTTCCTCGAATCGTGGAATGGCAATTGGGACGCGTCTCCACGTGAGGCGCGAGACCCAGGGTCCCTTTCCACGTGCCACAGGGATCCTGGGATTCCTATCCATTTTCAAGAGGAGTCAGGCATCGTCTCCTTTGGAAGCATTGATCTCCTCGGATCCCTCGAGTTTTCAAAGGATGTGAGGCCTCCGGTCGCGATGAGGAGGAGAACTAGGTCTTTCTCTGTGGTCTGCACAGGGTACTCAGACATCCTTTCGCCTTGGGAGATGCAAGACGAGCCTGCATTCAATTCACTGCAGGGACATTCGGCCTTACTTCGAGTCAGAGTATCTCGGTGTCCATTCCACTTGAGGCCACAAATTCGGGGTCCCTCTCACATACCTGTAGCCGAGAGAAGCCTCCCCTTGAGGTGCTTGTGGAAAGTTGGTATTCGTCTTGAGTCGAAGCCAGGGACTACGCTCTCATCTCAAGTTAATTTGGGGTCCATGGAGCACTTTCGTGTTGCTCCAGTGACCTCAGGATCCCTCTAGTCCTGAGACAGTGATCTTGGGTTTTCACTGGAGTGCGATCAAGGAAATCAAGGCTCCTTTCAAGTTTGATGTGGAACACGGAATTGCTCTGCACGCAGTGCAGGGGAATCGGGCCTCATCTCACGGCGAGGGGGAAGTCTCATGGTTTTTCTCGAGTTGCGGCCGGAACCTGGTGTATATTCTCGAGTTACGACGGGGAGGGCCATTCCAGACACGTGTTTGTTCAGCGACGTCAGGACTCCTGCCTAAGTGCGAGGGACACGTCTAGATTCCCCTCGAGTCTTGGCATGGCAATTGGGACGCATCTCCACGTGAGGCGGGAGACCCAGTGTCCCTTTCCACGTGCCACAGGGATCCTGGGACTCTTATCTATTTTCAAGAGGAGTCAGGCATCGTCTACTTTGGAAGCATTGATCTCCGCGGACCTCTTGAGTTTTCAAAGGATGTGAGGCCTCCGGTCGCGATGAGGAGGAGAAGTAGTTCTTTCTCTGTGGTCTCCACAGGGGATTCAGACATCCCGTCGTCTTGGGAGATGCAAGACGAGCCTGCATTCAATTCACTGCAGGCATATCCGGCTTTACTTCGAGTCAGAGCATCTCGGTGTCCATTCTACTTGAGGCCACAAATTCCAGGTGCCTCTCACATACCTGTAGCTGAGAGAAGCCTCCTCTTGAGGTGCTTGTGGAAAGTTGGTATTCCTCTTGAGTCGAAGCCAGGGACTAAGCTCTCATCTCGAGTTGATTTGGGGACCACGGAGCCCTTTCGTATTGCCCCAGTGACCTCAGGATCCCTCTAGACTTGAGACAGTGATCTTGGGTTTTCTCTGGAGTGCCATCAAGGAAATCAAGGCTCCTTTCACTTTTGATGTGGAACACGGAATTGCTCTGCACGCAGTGCAGGGGAATCGGGCCTCATCTCGCGGCGAGGGGGAAGTCTAATGGTTTTTCTCGAGTTCCGTCCGGAACATGGGGTATATTCTCGACTTACAATGGGGAGGGCCCTTCCAGACACGTGTTTGTTCAGCGACGTCAGGACTCCTGCCTAGGTGGGAAGGACTCCCGGGATTCTCCTCGAGTCTCGGCATGCCAATTGGGACGCGTCTCCACGTGAGGCGGCAGACCCAGGGTCCCTTTCCCCGTGCCACAGGGAACCTGCGTCTCCTATCCATTTTCAAGAGGAGTCAGGCATCGTTTCCTTTGGAAGCATTGATCTCCGCGGACCTCTCGAGTTTTCAAAGGATGTGAGGCCTCCGGTCGCGAAGAGGCGGAGAACTAGGTCTTTCTCTGTGGTCTCC
The DNA here is from genome assembly GCF_033118175.1 of Dama dama. NCBI lineage: Eukaryota > Metazoa > Chordata > Mammalia > Artiodactyla > Cervidae > Dama > Dama dama. The sequence continues at coordinate 4,558,016 of NW_026870879.1, read as the reverse complement.
ACAGGGGATTCAGACATCCCTTCGTATTGGGAGATGCAAGACGAGCCTGCATTCAATTCACTGCAGGGATATCCAGCCTTACTTGGTGTCAGAGCATCTCGGTGTCCATTCCACTTGAGGCCACAAACTCAGGGTCCCTATCACATCCCAGTAGCTGAGAGAAGCCTCCTCTTGAGGTACTTGTGGAAATTTGGTATTCCCCTTGAGTCGAAGCCAGGGACTAAGCTCTCATCTCAACTTGATTTGGGGTTCTCGGAAACCTTTCATGTTGCTACAGTGACCTCTGGATCCCTCTAGACATGAGACAGTGATCTTGGGTCTCCTCTGGAGTGCCATCAAGGAAATCAAGGCTCCTTTCATGTTTGTTGTGGAACACGGAATTGCTCTGCACGCAGTGCAGGGGAATCGGGCCTCATCTCGCGGCGAGGGGGAAGTCTCATGGTTTTTCTCGAGTTGCGGCTGGAACCTGGGGTATATTCTCGAGTTACGACGGGGAGGGCCCTTCCAGACACGGGTTTATTCAGCGACGTCAGGACTCCTGCCTAGGTGCGAGGGACACCTCGGGATTCAGCTCGAGTCTTGGCAAGGAAATTGGGATGCCTCTCCACGTGAGGCGTGAGACCCAGTGTCCCTTTCCACGTGCCACAGGGATCCTGGGACTCCTATCCATTTTCAAGAGGAGTCAGGCATCGTCTCCTTTGGAAGCATTGATCTCCACGGACCTCTCGAGTTTTCAAAGGATGTGAGGCCTCTGGTCGCGATGAGGCGGAGAACTAGGTCTTTCTCTGTGGTCTCCACAGGGGATTCAGACATCCCTTCGTCTTGGGAGATGCAAGACGAGCCTGCATTCAATTCACTGCAGCTATATCCGGCCTTACTTCGAGTCAGAGCATCTCGGTGTCCATTCCATTTGAGGCCACAAACTCAGGGTCCCTCTCACATACCTGTAGCTGAGAGAAGCCTCCTCTTGAGGTGCTTGTGGAAAGTTGGTATTCCTCTTGAGTCGAAGCCAGGGACTAAGCTCACATCTCGAGTTGATTTGGGGTCCCCGGAGCCCTTTCTTGTTGCTCCAATGACCTCAGGATCCCTCTAGACTTGAGACAGTGATCTTGGGTTTTCTCTGGAGTGCCATCAAGGAAATCAAGGCTCCTTTCACGTTTGATGTGGAACACGGAATTGCTCTGCACGCAGTGCAGGGGAATCGGGCCTCATCTCGCGGCGAGGTGGAAGTCTCATTGTTTTTCTCGAGTTGCGGCCGGAACCTGGGGTATATTCTCGAGTTACGATGGGGAGGGCCCTTCCAGACACGGGTTTATTCAGCGACGTCCTGACTCCTGCCTAGGTGCGAGGGACACCTCGGGATTCTCCTCGAGTCTTGGCAAGGAAATTGGGATGCCTCTCCACGTGAGGCGGGAGACCCAGGGTCCCTTTCCACGTGCCACAGGGATCCTGGGACTCCTATCCATTTTCAAGAGGAGTTAGGCATCGTCTCCTTTGGAAGCATTGATCTCCACGGACCTCTCGAGTTTTCAAAGGATGTGAGGACTCTGGTCGCGATGAGGCGGAGAACTAGGTCTTTCTCTGTGGTCTCCACAGGGGATTCAGATATCCCTTCGTCTTGGGAGATGCAAGACGAGCCTGCATTCAATTCACTGCAGGGATATCCGGCCTTACTTCGAGTCAGAGCATCTCGGTGTCCATTCTACTTGAGGCCACAAACTCAGGATACCTCTCACATACCTGTAGCTGTGAGAAGCCTCCTCTTGAGGTGCTTGTGGAAAGTTGGTATTCCTCTTGAGTCGAAGCCAGGGACTAAGCTCACATCTCTAGCTGATTTGGGGTCCACGGAGCCCTTTCTTGTTGCTCCAGTGACCTCAGGATCCCTCTAGACTTGAGACAGTGATCTTGGGTTTTCTCTGGAGTGCCATCAAGGAAATCAAGGCTCCTTTCACGTTTGATGTGGAACACGGAATTGCTCTGCACGCATTGCAGGGGAATCGGGCCTCATCTCGCGGAGAAAGGGAAGTCTCATGGTTTTTCTCGAGTTGAGGCCGGAACCTGGGGTATATTCTCGAGTTACGACTGGGAGGGCCCTTCCAGACACGGGTTTGTTCAGCGACGTCAGGACTCCTGCCTAGGTGCGAGGGACAACTCGGGATTCTCCTCGAGTCTTGGCAAGAAAATTGGGATGCCTCTCAACGTGAGGTGGGAGATGCAGGGTCCCTTTCCACGTGCCAGAGGGATCCTGGGACTCCTATCCATTTTCAAGAGGATTCAGGCATCGTCTCCTTTGGAAGCATTGATCTCCGCGAACCTCTCGAAGTTTCAAAGGATGTGAGGCCTCTGGTCGGGATGAGGCAGAGAGCTAGTTCTTTCTCTGTGGTCTGCACAGGGTATTCAGACATCCCTTCCCCTTGGGAGATGCAAGACGAGCCTGCATTCAATTCACTGCAGGGATATCCGGCCTTACTTCGAGTCAGAGCATCTCGGTGTCCATTCCACTTGAGGCCACAAACTCAGGGTCCCTCTCACATACCTGTAGCTGAGAGAAGCCTCCTCTTGAGGTGCTTGTGGAAAGTTGGTATTCCTCTTGAGTCGAAGCCAGGGACTAAGCTCACATCTCGAGTTGATTTGGGGTCCACGGAGCCCTTTCGTGTTGCTCCATTGACCTCAGGATCCCTCTAGACTTGAGACAGTGATTTTGGGTTTTCTCTGGAGTGCCATCAAGGAAATCAAGGCTCCTTTCACGCTTGATGTGGAACACGGAATTTCTCTGCATGCAGTGCAAGGGGAATCGGGCCTCATCTCGCGGAGAGGGGGAATTCTCATGGTTTTTCTCGAGGTGCGGCCGGAACCTGGGGTATATTCTCGAGTTACGACGGGGAGGGCCCTTCCAGACACGTGTTTGTTCAGCGACGTCAGGACTCCTGCCTAAGTGGGAGGGACTCCCGGGATTCTCCTCGAGTCTCGGCATGCCAATTGGGACGCGTCTCCACGTGAGGCGCGAGACCCAGGGTCCCTTTCCATGTGCCACAGGGATCCTGGGACTCCTATCCATTTTCGAGAGGAGTCAGGCATCGTCGCCTTTGGAAGCATTGATCTCCACGGAACTCTCTAGTTTTCAAAGGATGTGAGGCCTCCGGTAGCGATGAGGCGGAGGACTAGGACTTTCTCTGTGGTCTCCACAGGGGATTCAGACATCCCTTCGTCTTGGGAGATGCAAGACGAGCCTGCATTCATTCACTGCAGGGATATCCGGCCTTACTTCGAGTCAGAGCATCTCGGTGTCCATTCCACTTGAGGCCACAAACTCAGGGTCCCTCTCACATACCTGTAGCTGAGAGAAGCCTCCTCTTGAGGTGCTTGTGGAAAGTTGGTATTCCTCTTGAATCGAAGCCAGGGACTATGCTCTCATCTCGAGTTGATTGGGGGTCCAGGGAGCCCTTTCCTGTTGCTCCAGTGACCTCAGGATCCCTCTAGAATTGAGACAGTGATCTTGGGTTTTCTCTGGAGTGCCATCAAGGAAATCAAGGGTCCTTTCAAGTTTGAGGTGGAACACGGAACTGCTCTGCCCGCAGTGCAGGGGATTCGGGCCTCATCTCGCTGCGAGGGGGAAGTCTCATGGTTTTTCTCGAATTGCGGCCGGAACCTGGGCTATATTCTCGATTTACGACGGGGAGGGCCCTTCCAGACACGTGTTTGTTCAGCGACGTCAGGACTCCTGCCTTGGTGCGAGGGACACCTCGGGATTCTCCTTGAGTCTTGGCATGGCAATTGGGACGCGTCTCCACGTGAGGCGGGAGACGCAGGGTCCATTTCCTCGTGCCACAGGGATCCTGGGACTCCTATCCATTTTCAAGAGGAGTCAGGCATCGTCTCCTTTGGAAGCATTGATCTCTGAAGACCTCTCGAGTTTTCAAAGGATGTGAGGCCTCCGGTCGCAATGAGGCGGAGAACTTGGTCTTTCTCTGCGGTCTCCACAGGGGATTCAGACATCCCTTCGTCTTGGGAGATGCAAGACGAGCCTGCATTCAATTCACTGCAGGGATATCTGGCCTTATTTCGAGTCAGAGCATCTCGGTGTCCATTCCACTTGAGGCCACAAATTCAGGGTCCCTCTCACATACCTGTAGCTGAGAGAAGCCTCCTCTTGAGGTGCTTTTGGAAAGCTGGTATTCCTCTTGAGTCGAAGCCAGGGACTAATCTCTCATCTCGATTTGATTTGGGGTCCACGGAGCCCTTTCTTTTTGCTCCAGTTTCCTCAGGATCCCTCTAGACTTGGGACAGTGATCTTGGGTTTTCTCTGGAGTGCAATCAAGGAAATCAAGTCTCCTTTCTCGTTTCATGTGGAACATGGAATTGCTCTGCACGCAGTGTAGGGGAATCGGGCCTCATCTCGCAGAGAGGCGGAAGTCTCACGGTTTTTCTCGAGTCGCGGCCGGAACCTGGGGTATATTCTCGAGTTACGACGGGGAGTGCCCTTCCAGACACGTGTTTGTTCAGCGACGTCAGGCCTCCTGCCTAGGTGCGAGGGACACCTCGGGATTCTCCTCGAGTCTTGGCATGGCAATTGGGTCGTGTCTCCACGTGAGGCGGGAGACCCAGGGTCCCTTTCCATGTGCCACAGGGATCCTGGGACTCCTATCCATTTTCAACAAGAGTCAGGCATCTTCTCCTTTGGAAGCATTGATCTCCGGGGACCTCTCGAGTTTTCAATGGATGTGAGGCCTCCGCTCGCGATGAGGCAGAGAACTAGGTCTTTCTCTGTGGTCTCCACAGTGGATTTAGACATCCCTTCGTCTTGGGAGATGCAAGACGAGCCTGCATTCAATTCACTGCAGGGATATCCAGCCTTACTTCATGTCAGACCATATCGGTGTCCATTCCACTTGAGGCCACAAACTCAGGGTCCCTCTCAAATACCTGTTGCTGAGAGAAGCCTCCTCTTGAGGTGCTTGTGGAAAGTTGGTATTCCTGTTGAGTCGAAGCCAGGGACTAAGCTCTCATCTCGAGTTGATTTGGGGTCCACGGAGCTCTTTCGTGTTGCTCCAGTGACCTCAGGATCCCTCTAGACATGAGACAGTGATCTTGGGTTTTCTCTGGAGTGCCATCAAGGAAATCAAGGCTCCTTTCACGTTTGATGTGGAACACGGAATTGCTCTGCACGCAGTGCAGGGGAATCGGGCCTCATCTCGCGGCAAGGGGGAAGTCTCATGGTTTTTCTCGAGTTGCGGCCGGAACCTGGGGTATATTCTCGAGTTACGACGGGGAGGGCCCTTCCAGACACGTGTTTGTTCAGCGACGTCAGGACTCCTGCCTAGGAGCGAGGGACACGTCGGGATTCTCCTCGAGTCTTGGCATGGCAATTGGGACGCGTCTCCACGTGAGGCACGAGACCCAGTGTCCCTTTCGACGAGCCACAGGGATCCTGGGACTCCTATCCATTTTCAAGAGAGGTCAGGCATCGTCTCCTTTGGAAGCATTGATCTCCGCAGACCTCTCGAATTTTCAAAGGATGTGAGCCCTCCGGTCGCGATGAGGCGGAGGACTAGGTCTTCCTCTTTTGTCTCCACAGGGGATTCAGACATCCCTTCATCTTGGGAGATGCAAGACGAGCCTGCATTCAATTCACTGCAGGGATATCTGGCCTTACTTCAAGTCAGAGCATCTCGATGTCCATTCCACTTGAGGCCACAAACTCATGGTCCCTCTCACATACCTATAGCTTAGATAAGCCTCCTCTTGAGGTGCTTGTGGAAAGTTGGTATTCCTCTTGAGTCGAAGCCAGGGACTAAGCTCTCATCTCGAGTTGATTTGGGGTCAACGGAGCCCTTTCGTGTTGCTCCAGTGACCTCATTATCCCTCTAGACTTGAGACAGTGATCTTGGGTTTTCTCTGGAGTGTCATGAAGAAAATCAAGGCTCCTTTCACGTTTGATGTGGAACACAGAATTGCTCTGGACGCAGTGCAGGGGAATCGGGCTTCATCTCGCGGGGAGGGGGAAGTCTCATGGTTTTTCTCGATTTGCGGCCAGAACCTGGGGTATATTCTCGAGTTACGACGGGGAGGGCCCTTCCAGACACGTGTTTGTTCAGCGACATAAGGACTACTGCCTAGGGGCGAGGGACACTTCGGGATTCTCCTCGAGTCTTGGCATGGCAATTGGGTCGCGTCTCCACGTGAGGCGGGAGACTCAGGGTCCCTTTCCACGTGCCACAGGGATCCTGGGACTCCTATCCATTTTCAAGAGGAGTCAGGCATCGTCTCCTTTGGAAGCATTGATCTCCGCGGACCTCTTGAGGTTTCAAAGGATGTGAGGCCTCCGGTCGCGATGAGGCGGAGAACCAGGTCTTTCTCTGTGGTCTCCAGAGGGGATTCAGACATCCCTTCGTCTTGGGAGATGCAAGACGAGCCTGCATTCAATTCACTGCAGGGATATCCGGCCTTACTTCGAGTCAGAGCATCTCGGTGTCCATTCCACTTGAGGCCACAAACTCAGGGTCCCTCTCACTTACCTGTAGCTGAGAGAAGACTTCTCTTGAGCTGCTTGTGAAAAGTTGGTATTCCTCTTGAGTCGAAGCCAGGGTCTAAGCTCTCATCTCGAGTTGATCTGGGGTCCACGGAGCACTTTCATTTTGCTCCAGTGACCTCAGGATCCCTATAGACTTGAGACAGTGATTTTGGGTTTTCTCTGGAGTGCCATCAAGGAAATCAAGGCTCCTTTCACGTTTGATGTGGAACACGGAATTGCTCTGCACAAAGTGCAGGGGAATCGGGCCTCATCTCGTGGCGAGGGGGAAATCTCAAGTTTTTCTCGAGTTGCGGCCGGAACCTGGGGTATATTCTCGAGTTACGATGGGGAGGGCCCTTCCAGACACGTGTTTGTTCAGCGACGTCAGGACTCCTGCCTAGGTGCGAGAGACACCACGGGATTCTCCTCGAGTCTTGGCATGGTAATTTGGACGCGTCTCCACGTGAGGCGGGAGACCCAGGGTCCCTTTCCACGTGCCACAGGGATCCTGGGACTCCTATCCATTTTCAAGAGGAGTCAGGCAACGTCTCGTTTGGAAGCATTGATCTCCGCGGACCTCTCGAGTTTTCAAAGGATGTGAGGCCTCCGGTCGCGATGAGGCGGAGAGGTCGGTCTTTATCTGAGGTCTCCACAGGAGATTCAGACATCCCTTCGTCTTGGGAGATGCAAGACGAGCCTGCATTCAATTCACTGCAGGGATATCTGGCCTTACTTCGAGTCAGAGCATCTCGGTGTCCATTCCACTTGAGGCCACAAATTCAGGGTCCCTCTCACATACCTGTAGCTGAGAGAAGCCTCCTCTTGAGGTGCTTGTGGAAAGTTGTTAGTCCTCTTGAGTAGAAGCCAGGGACTAAGCTCTCATCTCGAGTTGATTTGGGGTCCATGGAGCCCTTTCGTGTTGCTCCAGTGACCTTAGGATCCCTCTAGACTTGAGACAGTGATCTTAGGTTTTCTCTGGAGTGCCATCAAGGTAATCAAGGCTCCTTTCACGTTTGATGTGGAACACGGAATTGCTCTACACGCAGTGCAGGGGAATCGGGCCTCATCTCGCGGCGAGGGGGAAATCTCATGGTTTTTCTCGAGTTGCGGCCGGAACCTGGGGTATATTCTCGAGTAACGACGGGGAGGGCCCTTCCAGACACGTGTTTGTTCAGCGACGTCGGACTCCTGCCTAGGTGCGAGGGACACCTCGGGATTCTCCTCGAGTCTTGGCAGGGCAATTGGGACGCGTCTCCACGGGAGCCGGGAGACCCAGGGTCTCTTTCAACGTGCCACAGGGATCGTGGGACTCCTATCCATTTTCAAGAAGAGTCAGGCATCGTCTCCTTTGGAAGCATTGATCTCCGCAGACCTCTCGAGTTTTCAAAGGATGTGACACCTCCGTTCGCGTTGAGGCAGAGGACTAGGTCTTTCTATGTGGTCTCCACAGGGGATTCAGACATCTCTTCGTCTTGGGAGATGCAAGACGAGCCTGCATTCAATTCACTGCAGGGATATCCGGCCTTACTTCGAGTCAGAGCATCTCGGTGTCCATTCCACTTGAGGCCACAAACTCAGGGTCCCTCTCAAATACCTGTTGCTGAGAGAAGCCTCCTCTTGAGGTGCTTGTGGAAAGTTGGAATTCCTGTTGAGTCGAAGCCAGGGACTAAGCTCTCATCTCGAGTTGATTTGGGGTCCACGGAGCTCTTTCGTGTTGCTCCAGTGACCTCAGGATCCCTCTAGACATGAGACAGTGATCTTGGGTTTTCTCTGGAGTGCCATCAAGGAAATCAAGGCTCCTTTCACGTTTGATGTGGAACACGGAATTGCTCTGCACGCAGTGCAGGGGAATCGGGCCTCATCTCGCGACGAGGGGGAAGTCTCATGGTTTTTCTCGAGTTGCGGCCGGAACCTGGGGTATATTCTCGAGTTACGACGGGGAGGGCCCTTCCAGACACGTGTTTGTTCAGCGACTTCAGGACTCCTGCCTAGGTGCGAGGGACACGTCGGGATTCTCCTCGAGTCTTGGCATGGCTATTGGGACGCGTCTCCACGTGAGGCAGGAGACCCAGTGTCCCTTTCGACGAGCCACAGGGATCCTGGGACTCCTATCCATTTTGAAGAGGGGTCAGGCATCGTCTCCTTTGGAAGCATTGATCTCCGCAGACCTCTCGAATTTTCAAAGGATGTGAGGCCTCCGGTCGCGATGAGGCGAAGGACTAGGTCTTTCTCTATGGTCTCCACAGGGGATTCAGACATCCCTTCGTCTTGGGAGATGCAAGACGAGCCTGCATTCAATTCACTGCAGGGATATCTGGCCTTACTTCAAGTTAGAGCATTTCGATGTCCATTCTACTTGAGGCCACAAACTCATGGTCCCTCTCACATACCTGTAGCTGAGAGAAGCCTCCTCTTGAGGTGCTTGTGGAAAGTTGGTATTCCTCTTGAGTCGAAGCCAGGGACTAAGCTCTCATCTCGAGTTGATTTGGGGTCGACGGAGCCCTTTCGTGGGGCTCCAGTGACCTCATTATCCCTCTAGACTTGAAACAGAGATCTTGGGTTTTCTCTTTAGTGTCATCAAGGAAATCAAGGCTCCTTTCACGTTTGATGTGGAATACAGAATTGCTCTGGAGGCAGTGCAGGTGAATCGGGCCTCATCTCGCGGAGAGGGGGAAGTCTCATGGTTTTTCTCGAGTTGCGGCCAGAACCTGGGGTATATTCTCGAGTTACTAAGGGGAGGGCCCTTCCAGACACGTGTTTGTTCAGCGACATAAGGACTACTGCCTAGGTGCGAGGGACACCTCGGGATTCTCCTCGAGTCTTGGCATGGCAATTGGGGCGCGTCTCCACGTGAGGCGGGAGACCCAGGGTCCCTTTCCACGTGCCACAGGGATCCTGGGACTCCTATCCATTTTCAAGAGGAGTCAGTCATCGTCTCCTTTGGAAGCATTGATCTCCGCGGACCTCTCGAGTTCTCAAAGGATGTGACACCTCTGTTCGCGTTGAGGCAGAGGACTAGGTCTTTCTCTATGGTCTCCACAGGGGATTCAGACATCCCTTCGTCTTGGGAGATGCAAGACGAGCCTGCATTCAATTTACTGCAGGGATATCCGGCCTTACTTCGAGTCAGAGCATCTCGGTGTCCATTCCAATTGAGGCCACAAACTCAGGGTCCCTCTCACATACATGTAGCTGAGAGAAGCCTCCTCTTGAGGTGCTTGTGGAAAGTTGGTATTCCTCTTGAGTCGAAGGCAGGGACTAAGCTCTCATCTCGAGTTGATTTGGGGTCGACGGAGACCTTTCGTGTTGCTCCAGTGACCTCATTATCCCTCTAGACTTGAGACAGTGATCTTGGGTTTTCTCTGGAGTGTCATCAAGGAAATCAAGGCTCCTTTCACGTTTGATGTGGAACACGGAATCGCTCTGGACGCAGTGCAAGGGAATCGGGCCTCAACTCACGGCGAGGGGGAAATCTCATGGTTTTTCTCGAGTTGCGGCCAGAACCTGGGATATATTCTCGAGTTACGACGGGGAGGGCCCTTCCAGACACGTGTTTGTTCAGCGACATAAGGACTACTGCCTAGGTGCGAGGGACACCTCGGGATTCTCCTCGAGTCTTGGCATGGCAATTGGGACGCGTCTCCACGTGAGGCGGGAGACCCAGTGTCCCTTTCCACGTGCCACAGGGATCCTGGGACTCCTATCCATTTTCAAGAGGAGTCAGGCATCGTCTCCTTTGGAAGAATTGATCTCCTTGGACCTCTCGAGTTTTCAAAGGATCTGAGGCCTCCGGTCGCGATGAGGCGGAGGACTAGGTCTTTCTCTATGGTCTCCACAGGCGATTCAGACATCCCTTCGTCTTGGGAGATGCAAGACGAGCCTGCATTCAATTCACTGCAGGGATATCCGGCCTTACTTCGAGTCAGAGCATCTCGATGTCTATTTCACTTGAGGCCACAAACTCAGGGTCCCTCTCACATACATGTAGCTGAGAGAAGCCTCCTCTTGAGGTGCTTGTGGAAATTTGGTATTCCTCTTGAGTCGAAGCCAGGGACTAAGCTCTCATCTCGAGTTGATTTGGGGTCCACGGAGCCCTTTCGTGTTGCTCCACTGACCTCAGGATCCCTCTAGACTCTAGACAGTGATCTTGGGTTTTCTCTGGAGTGCCATCAAGGAAATCAAGGCTCCTTTCACGTTTGATGTGGAACACGCAATTGCTCTGCACGCAGTGCAGGGGAATCGGGCCTCATCTCGCGGCGAGGGGGAAGTCTCATGGTTTTTCTCGAGTTGCGGCCAGAACCTGGGGTATATTCTCGAGTTACGACGGGGAGGGCCCTTCCAGACACGTGTTTGTTCAGCGACGTCAGGACTCCTGCCTAGGTGCGAGGGACACCTCGGGATTCCCCTCGAGTCTTGGCATGGCAATTGGGACGCGTCTCCACGTGAGGCGGGAGACCCAGGGTCCCTTTCCACGTGCCACAGTGATCCTGGGACTCCTATCCATTTTCAAGAGGAGTCAGGCATCGTCTCCTTTGGAAGCATTGATCTCCGCGGACCTCTCGAGTTTTCAAAGGATGTGAGGCCTCCGGTTGCGTTGAGGCGGAGGACTAGGTCTTTCTCTGTCGTCTCCACAGGGGATTCAGACATCCCTTCGTCTTGGGCGATGCAAGACGAGCCTGCATTCAATTCACTGCAGGGATATCCGGCCTTACTTCGAGTCAGAGCATCTCGGTGTCCATTCAACTTGAGGCCACAAATTCAGGGTCTCTCTCACATACATGTAGCTGAGGGAAGCCTTCTCTTGAGGTGCTTGTGGAAAGTTGGTATTCCTCTTGAGTCGAAGCCACGGACTAAGCTCTCATCTCGAGTTGATTTGGGGTCCACGGAGCCCTTTCGTGTTGCTCCAGTGACCTCAGGATCCCTCTAGACTTGAGACAGTGATCTTGGGTTTTCTCTGGAGTGCCATCAAGGAAATCAAGGATCCTTTCACGTTTGATGTGGAAAACCGAATTGGTCTGCACGCAGTGCAGGGGAATCGGGCCTCATCTCACGGCGAGGGGAAAGTCTCATGTTTTTTCTCGAGTTGCGGCCGGAACCTGGGGTATATTGAGGAGTTACGACGGGGAGGGCCCTTCGAGACACGTGTTTGTTCAGCGACGTCAGGACTCCTGCCTAGGTGCGAGGGACACCTCGGGATTCTCCTCGAGTCTTGGCATGGCAACTGGGACGCGTCTCCATATGAGGCGGGAGACCCAGGTTCCCTTTTGACGTGCCACAGGGATCCTGGGACTCCTACCCATTTTCAAGAGGAGTCAGGCATCGTCTCCTTTGGAAGCATTATTCTCCGCGGACCTCTCGAGTTTTCAAAGGATGTGAGGCCTCCGCTCGCGATGAGGCGGAGAATTAGGTCTTTCTCTGTGGTCTTCACAGGGGAATCAGACATCCCTTCGTCTTGGGAGATGCAAGACGAGCCTGCATTCAATTCACTGCAGGGATATCCGGCCTTACTTCGAGTCAGAGCATCTCGGTGTCCATTCCACTTGAGGCCACAAACTCAGGGTCCCTCAAATATACCTGTAGATGAGAGAAGCCTCCTCTTGAGGTCCTTGTGGAAAGTTGGTATTCCTCTTGAGTCTAAGCCAGGGTCTAAGCTCTCATCTGTGGTTGATTTGTGGTCCACGAAGCCCTTTCCTATTGGTCCAGTGACCTCAGGATCCCTCTAGACTTGAGACAGTGATCTTGGGATTCCTCTGGAGTGCCATCAAGGAAATCAAGGCTCCTTTCACGTTTGATGTGGAACACGCAATTGCTCTGCACCCAGTGCAGGGGAATGGGGCCTCAAATCGAGGCGAGGGGGAAGTCTCATGGTTTTTCTCGAGTTGCGGCCGGAACCTGGGGTATATTCTCGAGTTACGACGGGGAGGGCCCTTCCATACACGTGTTTGTTCAGCGACGTCAGGACTCCTGCCTAGGTGTGAGGGACACCTCGGGATTCTCCTCGAGTCTTGGCATGGCAATTGGGACGCGTCTCCACATGAGGCGGGAGACCCAGAGTCCCTTTCCACGTGCCACAGGGATCCTGGGACTCCTATCCATTTTCAAGAGGAGTCAGGCATCGTCTCCTTTGGAAGCATTGATCTCCGCGGACCTCTCGAGTTCTCAAAGGATGTGACACCTCTGTTCGCGTTGAGGCAGAGGACTAGGTCTTTCTCTATGGTCTCCACAGGGGATTCAGACATCCCTTCGTCTTGGGAGATGCAAGACGAGCCTGCATTCAATTCACTGCAGGGATATCCGGCCTTAATTCGAGTCAGAGCATCTCGGTGTCCATTCCACTTGAGGCCACAAACTCAGGGTCCCTCTCACATACCTGTAGCTGAGAGAAGCCTCCTCTTGAGGTGCTTGTGGAAAGTTGGTATTCCTCTTGAGTCGAAGCCAGGGACTAAGCTCTCATCTCGAGTAGATTTGGGGCCCACGGAGCCCTTTCTTGTTGCTCCAGTGACCTCAGGATCCCTCTAGACTTGAGACAGTGATCTTGGGTTTTCTCTGGAGTGCCATTAAGGAAATCAAGGCTCCTTTCACGTTTGATGTGGAACACGGAATTGCTCTGCACGCAGTGCAGGGGAATCGGGCCTCATCTCACGGCGAGGGGGAAGTCTCATGGTTTTTCTCGGGTTGCGGCCGGAACCTGGGGTGTATTCTCGAGTTACGACGGGGAGGGCCCTTCCATACACGTGTTTGTTCAGCGACGTCAGGACTCCTGCCTAGGGGCGAGGGACACCTCGGAATTCTCCTCGAGTCTTGGCATGGCAATTGGGACGCGTCTCCACGTGAGGCGGGAGACCCAGGGTCCCTTTCCACGTGCAACAGGGATCCTGGGACTCCTATCCATTTTCAAGAAGAGTCAGGCATCGTCTCCTTTGGAAGCATTGACCTCCGCAGACCTCTCGAGTTTTCAAAGGATGTGATGCTTCCGGTCTCGATGAGGCGGAGGACTAGGTCTTTCTCTGTGGTCTCCACAGGGGATTCAGACATCCCTTCGTCTTGGGAGATGTAAGACGAGCCTGCATTCAATTCACTGCAGGGATATCCGGCCTTACTTCGAGTCAGAGCATCTCGGTGTCCATTCCACTTGAGGCCACAAACTCAGGGTCCCTCAAATATACCTGTAGATGAGAGAAGCCTCCTCTTGAGGTCCTTGTGGAAAGTTGGTATTCCTCTTGAGTCTAAGCCAGGGTCTAAGCTCTCATCTGTGGTTGATTTGTGGTCCACGAAGCCCTTTCCTATTGGTCCAGTGACCTCAGGATCCCTCTAGACTTGAGACAGTGATCTTGGGATTCCTCTGGAGTGCCATCAAGGAAATCAAGGCTCCTTTCACGTTTGATGTGGAACACGCAATTGCTCTGCACCCAGTGCAGGGGAATGGGGCCTCAAATCGAGACGAGGGGGAATTCTCATATTTTTTCTCGAGTTGCGGCCGGAACCTGGGGTATATTCTCGAGTTACGACGGGGAGGGCCCTTCCATACACGTGTTTGTTCAGCGACGTCAGGACTCCTGCCTAGGTGTGAGGGACACCTCGGGATTCTCCTCGAGTCTTGGCATGGCAATTGGGACGCGTCTCCACATGAGGCGGGAGACCCAGGGTCCCTTTCCACGTGCCACAGGGATCCTGGGACTCCTATCCATTTTCAAGAGGAGTCAGGCATCGTCTCCTTTGGAAGCATTGATCTCCGCGGACCTCTCGAGTTTTCAAGGGATGTGAGGCCTCCGGTCGTGACGAGGCGGACGACTAGGTCTTTGTCTGTCGTCTCCACAGGGGATTCAGACATCCCTTCGTCTTGGGAGATGCAAGACGAGCCTGCATTCAATTCACTGCAGGGATATCCGGCCTTAATTCGAGTCAGAGCATCTCGGTGTCCATTCCACTTGAGGCCACAAACTCAGGGTCCCTCTCACATACCTGTAGCTGAGAGAAGCCTCCTCTTGAGGTGCTTGTGGAAAGTTGGTATTCCTCTTGAGTCGAAGCCAGGGACTAAGCTCTCATCTCGAGTAGATTTGGGGCCCACGGAGCCCTTTCTTGTTGCTCCAGTGACCTCAGGATCCCTCTAGACTTGAGACAGTGATCTTGGGTTTTCTCTGGAGTGCCATTAAGGAAATCAAGGCTCCTTTCACGTTTGATGTGGAACACGGAATTGCTCTGCACGCAGTGCAGGGGAATCGGGCCTAATCTCACGGCGAGGGGGAAGTCTCATGGTTTTTCTCGGGTTGCGGCCGGAACCTGGGGTGTATTCTCGAGTTACGACGGGGAGGGCCCTTCCATACACGTGTTTGTTCAGCGACGTCAGGACTCCTGCCTAGGGGCGAGGGACACCTCGGAATTCTCCTCGAGTCTTGGCATGGCAATTGGGACGCGTCTCCACGTGAGGCGGGAGACCCAGGGTCCCTTTCCACGTGCAACAGGGATCCTGGGACTCCTATCCATTTTCAAGAAGAGTCAGGCATCGTCTCCTTTGGAAGCATTGACCTCCGCAGACCTCTCGAGTTTTCAAAGGATGTGATGCCTCCGGTCTCGATGAGACGGAGGACTAGGTCTTTCTCTGTGGTCTCCACAGGGGATTCAGACATCCCTTCGTCTTGGGAGATGCAAGACGAGCCTGCATTCAATTCACTATTGGGATATGTGGCCTTACTTCGAGTCAGAGCGTCTAGGTGTCCATTCCAATTGAGGCCACAAACTCAGGGTCCCTCTCAAATACCTTTAGCTGAGAGAAGCCTCCTCTTGAGGTGCTTGTGGAAAGTTGGTATTCCTCTTGAGTCGAAGCCAGGGACTAAACTCTCATCTCGAGTTGATTTGGGGTCCACGGAGCCCTTTCGTGTTGCTCCAGTGACCTCAGGATCCCTCTAGACTTGAGACAGTGATCTTGGGTTTTCTCTGGAGTGTCATCAAGGAAATCAAGGCTCCTTTCACGTTTGATGTGGAACACGGATTTGCTCTGCACGCAGTGCATCGGAATCGGGCCTGATCTCGCAGCGAGGGGTAAGTCTCATGGTTTTTCTCGAGTTGCGGCCGGAACCTGTGGTATATTCTCGAGTTACGACGGGGAGGGCCCTTCCAGACACGTGTTTCTTCAGCGACGTCAGGACTCCTGCCTAGGTGCGAGGGACACCTCGGGATTCTCCTCGAGTCTTGGCATGGCAATTGGGACGCGTTTCCACTTGAAGCGGGAGACCCTGGGTCCATTTCCACGTGCCACAAGGATCCTGGGACACCTATCCATTTTCAAGAGGAGTCAGGCATCGTAGCCTTTGGAAGCATTGATCTCCGCGGACGTCGTGAGTTTTCAAAGGATGTGAGGCCTCCAGTCGTGAAGAGGTGGAGACCTAGGTCTTCTATGTGGTCTCCACAGGGGATTCAGACATCCCTTCTTCTCGGAGATGCAAGACGAGCCTGCATTCAATTCACTGCAGGAATATCCAGCCTTACTTCGAGTCAGAGCATCTCGGTGTCCATTCCACTTGAGGCCACAAACTCAGGGTCCCTCTCACATACCTGTAGCTGAGAGAAGCCTCCTCTTGAGGTGCTTGTGGAAAGTTGGTATTCCTCTTGAGTCGAAGCCAGGGACTAAGCTCTCATCTCGAGTTGATTTGGGGTCCACGGATCCCTTTCCTCTTGCTCCAGTGACCTCAGGATCCCTCTAGACTTGAGCCAGTCATCTTGGGTTTTCTCTGGAGTGCCATCAAGGAAATCAAGGCTCCTTTCACGTTTGATGTGGAACACGGATTTGCTCTGCACGCAGTGCAGGGGAATCGGACTCTTCTTGCGGCGAGGGGGAAGTCTCATGGTTTTTCTCGAGTTGCGGCCGGAACCTGTGGTATATTCTCGAGTTACGACGGGGAGGACCCTTCCAGACACGTGTTTGTTCAGCGACGTCAGGACTCCTGCCTAGGTGCGAGGGACACCTCGGGATTCTCCTCGAGTCTTGGCATGGCAATTGGGACGCGTCTCCACGTGAGGCGGGAGACCCAGGGTCCCTTATAACGTGCCACAGGGATCCTGGGACTCCTATCCATTTGCAAGAGGAGTCAGGCATCGTCTCCTTTGGAAGCATTGATCTCCGCGGACGTCTCGAGTTTTCAAAGGATGTGAGGCCTCCGGTCGCGATGAGGCGGAGAACTAGTTCTTTTTCTGTGGTCTCCACAGGGGATTCAGACATCCCTTCGTCTTGGGAGATGCAAGACGAGCCTGCATTCAATTCACTGCAGGGATATCCGGCCTTACTTCGAGTCAGAGCATCTCGCTGTCCGTTCATCTTGAGGCCACAAACTCAGGGGCCCTCTCACATACCTGTAGCTGAGAGAAGCCTCCTCTTGAGGTGCTTGTGGAAAGTTGGTATTCCTCTTGAGTCGAAGCCAGGGACTAAGCTCTCATCTCGAGTTGATTTGGGGTCCGCGGAGCCCTTTCGTGTTGCTCCAGTGACCTCAGGATCCCTCTAGACTTGAGACAGTGATCTTGGGTTTTCTCTGGAGTGCCATCAAGGAAATCAAGGCTCCTTTCACGTTCGATGTGGAACACGCAATTGCTCTGCACGCAGTGCAGGGGAATCGGGCCTCATCTCGCGACGAGGGGGAAGTCTCATGGTTTTTCTCGAGTTGCGGCCGGGACCTGGGGTATATTCTCGAGTTACTAAGGGGAATGCCCTTCCAGACACGTGTTTGTTCAGCGACGTCAGGAGTCCTGCCTAGTTGCGAGGGACACCTCGGGATTCTCCTCGAGACTTGGCATGGCATTTGGGACGCGTTTCAACTTGAGGCGGGAGAACTAGGGTCCCTTTCGACGTGCCACAGAGATCCTGGGACTCCTATCCATTTTCAAGAGGAGTCAGGCATCGTATCCTTTGGAAGCATTGATCTCCGCAGACGTCTTGAATTTTCAAAGGATGTTAGGCCTCCAGTCGTGAAGAGGTGGAGAACTAGGTCTTCTCTGTGGTCTCCACAGGGGATTCAGACATCCCTTCGTCTTGGGAGATGCAAGACGAGCCTGCATTCAATTCACTGCAGGAATATCCGGCCTTACTTCGAGTCAGAGCATCTCGGTGTCCATTCCACTTGAGGCCACAAACTCAGGGTCCCTCTCACATACCTGTAGCTGAGAGAAGCCTCCTCTTGACGTGCTTGTGGAAAGTTGGTATTCCTCTTGAGTCGAAGCCAGGGACTAAGCTCTCATCTCGAGTTAATTTGGGGTCCAGGGAGACCTTTCGTGTTGCTCCAGTGACCTCAGGATCCCTCTAGACTTGAGACAGTCATCTTGGGTTTTCTCTGGAGTGCCATAGAGGAAATCAAGGCTCCTTTCACGTTTGATGTGGAACACGGAATTGCTCTGCATGCAGTGCTGGGGATTCGGGCCTCATCTCGCGGCAAGGGTTATGTCTCATGGTTTTTATCAAGTTGCGGCCGGAACATGGGGTATATTCTCGACTTACGACGGGGACGGCCCTTCCAGACACGTGTTTGTTCAGCGACGTCAGGACTCCTACCTAGGTGTGAGGGACACCTCTGGATTCTCCTCGAGTCCTGACATGGCAATTGGGACGCTTCTCCACGTGAGGCGGGAGACCCAGGGTCCCTTTCCACGTGCCACACGGATCCTGGGACTCCTATCCATTTTCAAGAGGAGTCAGCCATCGTCTCCTTTGGAAGCATTGATCTCCGCGGACCTCTCGACTTTTCAAAGGATATGAGGCTTCCGGTTGCCATGAGGTGGAGAACTAGGTCTTTCTCTGTGGTCTCCACAGGGGATTCAGACATCCCTTCGTCTTGGGAGATGCAAGACGAGCCTGCATTCAATTCACTGCATGGATATCCGGCTTAACTTCGAGTCAGAGGTTCTCGGTGTCCATTCCACTTGAGGCCACAACCTCAGGGTCGCTCTCTCATACCTGTAGCTGAGAGAAGCCTCCTCTTGAGGTGCTTGTGGAAAGTTGGTATACCTCTTGAGTCTAAGCCAGGGACTAAGCTCTCATCTCGAGTTGATTTGGGGTCTACGGAGCCCTTTCGTGTTGCTACAGTGACCTCAGGATCCCTCTAGACTTGAGACAGTGATCTTGGGTTTTCTCTGGAGTGCCATCAAGGAAATCAAGGCTCCTTTCACTTTTGATGTGGAATACGGAATTGCTCTGCACGCAGGGCAGGGGAATCGGGCCTCATCTCGCGGCGAGGGGGAAGTCTCATGGTTTTTCTCGAGTTGCGGCTGGAACCTAGGGTATATTCTCGAGTTACGATGGGAAGGGCCCTTCCAGACACGTGTTTGTTCAGCGACGTCAGGACTCCTGCCTAGGTGCGAGGGACACCTCGGGATTCTCCTCGAGTCTTTGCATGGCAATTGGGACGCGTCTCCACGTGAGGCGGGAGACCCAGGGTCCCTTTCCACGTGCCACAGGGATCCTGGGACTCCTATCCATTTTCAAGAGGAGTCAGGCATCGTCTCCTTTGGAAGCATTGATCTCCGCGGACCTCTCGAATTTTCAAAGGATGTGAGGCCCCCGGTCGCTATGAGGCGGAGAATTAGGTCTTTCTCTGTGGTCTCCACAGGGGATTCAGACATCCCTTCGTCTTGGGAGATGTAAGACGAGCCTGCATTCAATTCACTGCAGGGATATCCGGCCTTACTTCGAGTCAGAGCATCTCGGTGTCCATTCCACTTGAGGCCACAAACTCAGGGTCCCTCAAATATACCTGTAGATGAGAGAAGCTTCCTCTTGAGGTCCTTGTGGAAAGTTGGTATTCCTCTTGAGTCTAAGCCAGGGTCTAAGCTCTCATCTGTGGTTGATTTGTGGTCCACGAAGCCCTTTCCTATTGGTCCAGTGACCTCAGGATCCCTCTAGACTTGAGACAGTGATCTTGGGATTCCTCTGGAGTGCCATCAAGGAAATCAAGGCTCCTTTCACGTTTGATGTGGAACACGCAATTGCTCTGCACCCAGTGCAGGGGAATGGGGCCTCAAATCGAGGCGAGGGGGAAGTCTCATGGTTTTTCTCGAGTTGCGGCCGGAACCTGGGGTATATTCTCGAGTTACGACGGGGAGGGCCCTTCCATACACGTGTTTGTTCAGCGACGTCAGGACTCCTGCCTAGGTGTGAGGGACACCTCGGGATTCTCCTCGAGTCTTGGCATGGCAATTGGGACGCGTCTCCACATGAGGCAGGAGACCCAGGGTCCCTTTCCACGTGCCACAGGGATCCTGGGACTCCTATCCATTTTCAAGAGGAGTCAGGCATCGTCTCCTTTGGAAGCATTGATCTCCGCGGACCTCTCGAGTTTTCAAGGGATGTGAGGCCTCAGGTCGTGACGAGGCGGACGACTAGGTCTTTCTCTGTCGTCTCCACAGGGGATTCAGACATCCCTTCGTCTTGGGAGATGCAAGACGAGCCTGCATTCAATTCACTGCAGGGATATCCGGCCTTAATTCGAGTCAGAGCATCTCGGTGTCCATTCCACTTGAGGCCACAAACTCAGGGTCCCTCTCACATACCTGTAGCTGAGAGAAGCCTCCTCTTGAGGTGCTTGTGGAAAGTTGGTATTCCCCTTGAGTCGAAGCCAGGGACTAAGCTCTCATCTCGAGTAGATTTGGGGCCCACGGAGCCCTTTCTTGTTGCTCCAGTGACCTCAGGATCCCTCTAGACTTGAGACAGTGATCTTGGGTTTTCTCTGGAGTGCCATTAAGGAAATCAAGGCTCCTTTCACGTTTGATGTGGAACACGGAATTGCTCTGCACGCAGTGCAGGGGAATCGGGCCTCATCTCACGGCGAGGGGGAAGTCTCATGGTTTTTCTCGGATTGCGGCCGGAACCTGGGGTGTATTCTCGAGTTACGACGGGGAGGGCCCTTCCATACACGTGTTTGTTCAGCGACGTCAGGACTCCTGCCTAGGGGCGAGGGACACCTCGGAATTCTCCTCGAGTCTTGGCATGGCAATTGGGACGCGTCTCCACGTGAGGCGGGAGACCCAGGGTCCCTTTCCACGTGCAACAGGGATCCTGGGACTCCTATCCATTTTCAAGAAGAGTCAGGCATCGTCTCCTTTGGAAGCATTGACCTCCGCAGACCTCTCGAGTTTTCAAAGGATGTGATGCCTCCGGTCTCGATGAGGCGGAGGACTAGGTCTTTCTCTGTGGTCTCCACAGGGGATTCAGACATCCCTTCGTCTTGGGAGATGCAAGACGAGCCTGCATTCAATTCACTATTGGGATATCTGGCCTTACTTCGAGTCAGAGCGTCTAGGTGTCCATTCCAATTGAGGCCACAAACTCAGGGTCCCTCTCAAATACCTTTAGCTGAGAGAAGCCTCCTCTTGAGGTGCTTGTGGAAAGTTGGTATTCCTCTTGAGTCGAAGCCAGGGACTAAGCTCTCATCTCGAGTTGATTTGGGGTCCACGGAGCCCTTTCGTGTTGCTCCAGTGACCTCAGGAACCCTCTAGACTTGAGACAGTGATCTTGGGTTTTCTCTGGAGTGCCATCAAGGAAATCAAGGCTCCTTTCACGTTTGATGTGGAACACGGATTTGCTCTGCACGCAGTGCATCGGAATCGGGCCTGATCTCGCGGCGAGGGGTAAGTCTCATGGTTTTTCTCGAGTTGAGGCCGGAACCTGTGGTATATTCTCGAGTTACGACGGGGAGGGCCCTTCCAGACACGTGTTTGTTCAGCGACGTCAGGACTCCTGCCTAGGTGCGAGGGACACCTCGGGATTCTCCTCGAGTCTTGGCATGGCAATTGGCACGCGTTTCCACTTGAAGCGGGAGACCCTGTGTCCCTTTCCACGTGCCACAAGGATCCTGGGACAACTATCCATTTTCAAGAGGAGTCAGGCATCGTAGCCTTTGGAAGCATTGATCTCCGCAGACGTCGTGAGTTTTCAAAGGATGTGAGGCCTCCAGTCGTGAAGAGGTGGAGACCTAGGTCTTCTCTGTGGTCTCCACAGGGGATTCAGACATCCCTTCGTCTTGGGAGATGCAAGACGAGCCTGCATTCAATTCACTGCAGGAATATCCAGCCTTACTTCGAGTCAGAGCATCTCGGTGTCCATTCCACTTGAGGCCACAAACTCAGGGTCCCTCTCACATACCTGTAGCTGAGAGAAGCCTCCTCTTGAGGTGCTTGTGGAAAGTTGGTATTCCTCTTGAGTCGAAGCCAGGGACTAAGCTCTCATCTCGAGTTAATTTGGGGTCCAGGGAGCATTTTCGTGTTGCTCCAGTGACCTCAGGATCCCTCTAGACTTGAGACAGTCATCTTGGGTTTTCTCTGGAGTGCCATAGAGGAAATCAAGGCTCCTTTCACGTTTGATGTGGAACACGGATTTGCTCTGCACGCAGTGCAGGGGAATCGGGACTCTTGTCGCGGCGAGGGGGAAGTCTCATGGTTTTTCTCGAGTTGCGGCCGGAACCTGCGGTATATTCTCGAGTTACGACGGGGAGGACCCTTCCAGACACGTGTTTGTTCAGCGACGTCAGGACTCCTGCCTAGGTGCGAGGGACACCTCGGGATTCTCCTCGAGTCTTGGCATGGCAATTGGGACGCGTCTCCACGTGAGGCGGGAGACCCAGGGTCCCTTTCGACGTGCCACAGGGATCCTG
This sequence comes from Dama dama, assembly GCF_033118175.1. NCBI lineage: Eukaryota > Metazoa > Chordata > Mammalia > Artiodactyla > Cervidae > Dama > Dama dama. Next base: position 4,535,876 of record NW_026870879.1, on the reverse strand, counting down.
GGACTCCTATCCATTTGCAAGAGGAGTCAGGCATCGTCTCCTTTGGAAGCATTGATCTCCGCGGACGTCTCGAGTTTTCAAAGGATGTGAGGCCTCCGGTCGCGATGAGGCGGAGAACTAGTTCTTTTTCTGTGGTCTCCACAGGGGATTCAGACATCCCTTCGTCTTGGGAGATGCAAGACGAGCCTGCATTCAATTCACTGCAGGGATATAAGGCCTTACTTCGAGTCAGAGCATCTCGGTGTCCATTCATCTTGAGGCCACAAACTCAGGGGCCCTCTCACATACCCGTAGCTGAGAGAAGCCTCCTCTTGAGGTGCTTGTGGAAAGTTCGTATTCCTCTTGAGTCGAAGCCAGGGACTAAGCTCTCATCTCGAGTTGATTTGGGGTCCACGGAGCCCTTTCGTGTTGCTCCAGTGACCTCAGGATCCCTCTAGACTTGAGACAGTGATCTTGGGTTTTCTCTGGAGTGCCATCAGGGAAATCAAGGCTCCTTTCACGTTTGATGTGGAACACGGAATTGCTCTGCACGCAGTGCAGGGGAATCGGGCGTCATCTCGCGGCGAGGGGGAAGTCTCATGGTTTTTCTCGAGTTGCGGCCGGAACCTGGGGTATATTCTCGAGTTACGACGGGGAGGGCCCTTCCAGACACGTGTTTGTTCAGCGACGTCACGACTCCTGCCTAGGTGCGAGGGACACCTCGGGATTCTCCTCGAGTCTTGGCATGGCAATTGGGACGCGTCTCCACGTGAGGTGGGAGACCCAGTGTCCCTTTCGACGTGCCACAGGGATCCTGGGACTCCTATCCATTTTCAAGAGGAGTCAGGCATCGTCTCCTTTGGAAGCATTGATCTCCGCAGACCTCTCGAGTTTTCAAAGGATGTGAGGCCTCCGGTCGCGTTGAGGCGGAGGACTAGGTCTTTCTCTGTGGTCTACACAGGGGATTCAGACATCCCTTCGTCTTGGGAGATGCAAGACGAGCCTGCATTCAATTCACTGCAGGGATATCCGGCCTTACTTCGAGTCAGAGCATCTCGGTGTCCATTCCACTTGAGACCACAAACTCAGGGTGCCTCTCACATACCTGTAGCTGAGAGAAGCCTCCTCTTGAGGTGCTTGTGGAAAGTTGGTATTCCTCTTGAGTCGAAGCCAGGGACTAAGCTCTCATCTCGAGTTGATTTGGGGTCCACGGAGCCCTTTCTTGTTGCTCCAGTGACCTCAGGATCCCTCCAGACTTGAGACAGTGATCTTGGGTTTTCTCTGGAGTGCCATCAAGGAAATCAAGGCTCCTTTCACGTTTGATGTGGAACACGGAATTGCTCTGCACGCAGTGCAGGGGAATCGGGCCTCAACTCGCGGCGAGGGGGAAATCTCATGGTTTTTCTCGAGTTGCGGCCGGAACCTGGGGTATATTCTCGAGTTACGACGGGGAGGGCCCTTCCAGACACGTGTTTGTTCAGCGACGTCAGGACTCCTACCTAGGTGCTGGGGACACCTCGGGATTCTCCTCGAGTCTTGGCATGGCAATTGGGACGCGTCTCCACGTGAGGCGGGAGACCCAGTGTCCCTTGCCACGTGCCACAGGGTTCCTGGGACTCCTATCCATTTTCAAGAGGAGTCAGGCATCGTCTCCTTTGGAAGCATTGATCTCGGCGGACCTCTCGAGTTTTCAAAGGATGTGAGGCTCCCAGTCGCTATGAGGCGGAGAATTAGGTCTTTCTCTGTGGTCTCCACAGGGGATTCAGACATCCCTTCGTCTTGGGAGATGCAAGACGAGCCTGCATTCAATTCACTGCAGGGATATCCGGCCTTACTTCGAGTCAGAGCATCTCGGTGTCCATTCCACTTGAGGCCACAAACTCAGGGTCCCTCAAATATACCTGTAGCTGAGAGAAGCCTCCTTTTGAGGTCCTTGTGGAAAGTTGGTATTCCTCTTGAGTCTAAGCCAGGGTCTAAGCTCTCATCTCGAGTTGATTTGGGGTCCACGGAGCCCTTTCCTGTTGCTCCAGTGACCTCAGGATCCCTCTAGACTTGAGACAGTGATCTTGGGTTTTCTCTGGAGTGCCATCAAGGAAATCAAGGCTCCTTTCACGTTTGATGTGGAACACGGAATTGCTCTGCATTCAGTACAGGGGAATCGGGCCTCAACTCGCGGCGAGGGGAAAATCTCATGGTTTTTCACAGGTTGCGGCCGGAACCTGGGGTATATTCTCGAGTTACGACGGGGAGGGCCCTTCCAGACACCTGTTTGTTCAGCGACGTCAGGACTCCTGCCTAGGTGCGAGGGACACCTCGGGATTCTCCTCGAGTCTTGGCATGGCAATTTGGACGCGTCTCCACGTGAGGCGCGAGACCCAGGGTCCCTTTCCACGTGCCACAGGGATCCTGGGACTCCTATCCATTTTCAAGAGGAGTCAGGCATCGTCTCCTTTGGAAGCTTTGACCTCCGCGGACCTCTCGAATTTTCAAAGGATGTGAGGCCTCCGGTCGCGATGAGGCGGAGAAGTCGGTCTTTCTCTGAGGTCTCCACAGGGGATTCAGACATCCCTTCGTCTTGGGAGATGCAAGACGAGCCTGCATTCAATTCACTGCACGGATATCCGGACTTACTTCGAGTCAGAGCATCTCAGTGTCCATTCCACTTGAGGCCACAAACTCAGGGTCCCTCTCAAACACCTGTAGCTGAGAGAAGCCTCCTCTTGAGGTGCTTATGGAAAGTTGGTATTCCTCTTGACTCGAATCCAGGGACTAAGCTCTCATCTCGAGTTGATTTGGGGTCAAAGGGGAAATTTCGTGTTGCTCCAGTGACCTCATGATCCCTCTAGACTTGAGACAGTGATCTTGGGTTTTCTCAGGAGTGCCATCAAGGAAATCAAGGCTCCTTTCACGTTTGATGTGGAACACGGAATTGCTCTGCATGCAGTGCAGGGGAATCGGGCCTCAACTCGCGGCGAGGGGGAAGTCTCATGGTTTTTCTCGAGTTGCGGCCGGAACCTGGGGTATATTCTCGAGTTACGACGGGGAGGGCCCTTCCAGACACGTGTTTGTTCAGCGACGTCAGGACTCCTACCTAGGTGCTAGGGACACCTCGGGATTCTCCTCGAGTCTTGGCATGGCAATTGGGACGCGTCTCCACGTGAGGCGGGAGACCCAGGGTCCCTTGCCACGTGCCACAGGGATCCTGGGACTCCTATCCATTTTCAAGAGGAGTCAGGCATCGTCTCCTTTGGAAGCATTGATCTCGGCGGACCTCTCGAGATTTCAAAGGATGTGAGGCCCCCAGTCGCTATGAGGCGGAGAATTAGGTCTTTCTCTGTGGTCTCCACAGGGGATTCAGACATCCCTTCGTCTTGGGAGATGCAAGACGAGCCTGCATTCAATTCACTGCAGGGATATCCGGCTTTACTTCGAGTCAGAGCATCTCGGTGTCCATTCCACTTGAGGCCACAAACTCAGGGTCCCTCAAATATACCTGTAGCTGAGAGAAGCCTCCTCTTGAGGTCCTTGTGGAAAGTTGGTATTCCTCTTGAGTCTAAGCCAGGGTCTAAGCTCCCATCTCGAGTTGATTTGGGGTCCACAAAGCCCTTTCCTGTTGGTCCAGTGACCTCAGGATCCCTCTAGACTTGAGACAGTGATCTTGGGTTTTCTCTGGAGTGCCATCAAGGAAATCAAGGCTCCTTTCACGTTTGATGTGGAACACGGAATTGCTCTGCAGGCACTGCAGGGGAATCGGGCCTCATCTCGCGGCGAGGGGGAAGTCTCATGGTTTTTCTCGAGTTGCGGCTGGAACCTGGGGTATATTCTCGAGTTACGACGGGGAGGGCCCTTCCAGACACGTGTTTGTTCAGCAACGTCAGGACTCCTGCTTAGGCGCCAGGGACAACTCGGGATTCTCCTCGAGTCTTGGCATGGCAATTTGGACGTGTCTCCACGTTTGGCGGGAGACCCAGGGTACCTTTCCACGTGCCACAGGGATCCTGGGACTCCTATCCATTTTCAAGAGGAGTCAGGCATCGTCTCCTTTGGAAGCATTGATCTCCGCAGACCTCTCGAGTTTTCAAAGGATGTGAGGCCTCCGGTCTCGATGAGGCGGAGGACTAGGTCTTTCTCTGTCGTCTCCACAGCGGATTCAGACAACCCTTCGTCTTGGGAGATGCAAGACGAGCCTGCATTGAATTCACTGCAGGGATATCCGGCCTTACTTCGAGTCAGAGCATCTCGGTGTCCATTCCACTTGAGGCCACAAACTCAGGGTCCCTCTCACATACCTGTAGCTGAGAGAAGCCTCTTCTCGAGGTGCTTGTGGAAAGTTGGTATTCCTCTTGAGTCGAAGCCAGGGACTAAGCTCTCATCTCGAGTTGATTTGGGGTCCACGGAGTCCTTTCGTGTTGCTCCAGTGACCTCAGGATCCCTCTAGACTTGAGACAGTGATCTTGGGTTTTCTCTGGAGTGCCATCAAGGAAATCAAGGCTCCTTTCACGTTTGATGTGGAACACGGAATTGCTCTGCACGCAGTGCAGGGGAATCGGGCCTCATCTCGCGGCGAGGGGGAAGTCTCATGGTTTTTCTCGATTTGCGGCAGGAACCTGGGGTATATTCTCGAGTTACGACGGGAGGGCCCTTCCAGACACGTGTTTGTTCAGCGACGTCAGGACTCCTGCCTAGGTGCGAGGGACACCTCGGGATTCTCCTCGAGTCTTGGCATGGCAATTGGGACGCGTCTCCACGTGAGGCGGGAGACCCAGGGTCCGTTTCAACGTGCCACAGGGATCCGGGGACTCCTATCCATTTTCTAGAGGAGTCAGGCTTCGTCACCTTTGGAAGCATTGATCTCCGCATACCTCTCGAATTTTCAAAGGATGTGCGGCCTCCGGTCACGATGAGGCGGAGGACTAGGTCTTTCTCTGTCGTCTCCACAGCGGATTCAGACATCCCTTCATCTTGGGAGATGCAAGACGAGCCTGCATTCAATTCACTGCAGGGATATCCGGCCTTACTTCAAGTCAGAGCATCTCGGTGTCCATTGCACTTGAGGCCACAAACTCAGGGTCCCTCTCACATACAAGTAGCTGAGAGAAGCCTCCACTTGAGGTGCTTGTGGAAAGTTGGTATTCCTCTTGAGTCTAAGCCAGGGACTAAGCTCTCATCTCGAGTTAATTTGGGGTCCACGGAGCCCTTTCGTGTTGCTCCAGTGACCTCAGGATCCCTCTAGACTTGAGACAGTGATCTTGGGTTTTCTCTAGTGCCATCAAGGAAATCAAGGCTCCTTTCACGTTTGATGTGGAACACGGAATTGCTCTGCACGCAGTGCTGGGGAATCGGGCCTCATCCAGCGGCGAGGGGGAAGTCTCATGGTTTTTCTCGAGTTGCGGCCGGAACCTGGGGTATATTCTCGAGTTACGACGGGGAGGGCCCATCCAGACACGTGTTTGTTCAGCGACGTCAGGACTCCTGCCTAGGTGCGAGGGACACCTCGGGATTCTCCTCGAGTCTTGGCATTGCAATTGGGATGCGTCTAAACGTGAGTTGGGAGACCCAGGGTCCCTTTCCACGTGCCACAGGGATCCTGGGACTCCTATCCATTTTCAAGAAGAGTCAGGCATCGTCTCCTTTGGAAGCATTGATCTCCGCAGACCTTTCGAGTTTTCAAAGGATGTGATGCCTCCGGTCTCTAAGAGGCGGAGGACTAGGTCTTTCTCTGTCGTCTCCACAGGTTATTCAGACATCCCTTGGTCTTGGGAGATGCAAGACGAGCCTGCTTTCAATTCACTGCAGGGATATCCGGCCTTACTTCGAGTCAGAGCATCTCAGTGTCCATTCCACTTGAGGGCACAAACTCGGGGTCCCTCAAATATACCTGTAGCTGAGAGAAGCCTCCTCTTGAGTTGCTTGTGGAAAGTTGGTATTATTCTTGAGTCTCAGCCAGGGACTAAGCTCTCATCTCGAGTTGATTTGGGGTCCACGGAGCCCTTTCCTGTTGGTCCAGTGAGCTCAGGATCCCTCTGGACTTGAGACAGTGATCTTGGGTTTTCTCTGGAGTGCCATCAAGGAAATCAAGGCTCCTTTCACGTTTGATGTGGAACACGGAATTGCTCTGCATGCAGTGCAGGGGAATCGGGCCTCATCTCGCGGCGAGGGGGAAGTCTCATGGTTTTTCTCGAGTTGCGGCCCGAACCTGGGGTATATTCTCGAGTTACGACGGGGAGGGCCCTTCCAGACACGTGTTTGTTCAGCGATGTCAGGACTCCAGCCTAGGTGCGAGGGACACCTCGGGATTCTCCTCGAGTCTTGGCATGGCAACTGGGACGCGTCTCCACGTGACGCGGGAGACCCAGGGTCCCTTTCCACGTGGCACAGTGATCCTGGGACTCCTATCCATTTTCAAGAGGAGTACGGCATCGTCTCCTTTGGAAGCATTGATCTCCGGGGACCTCTCGAGTTTTCAAAGGATGTGAGGCATCCGGTCGCGATGAGGTGGAGAACTAGGTCTTTCTCTTTGGTCTCCAAAGGGTATTCAGACATCCATTCGTCTTGGGAGATGCAAGACGAGCCTGCATTCAATTCACTGCAGGGATTTCCGGCCTTACTTCGAGTCAGAGCATCTCGATGTCCATTCCACTTGAGGCCACAAACTCAGGGTCCCTCTCACATACCTGTAGCTGAGAGAATCCACCTCTTGACGTGCCTGTGGAAAGTTGGTATTCCTCTTGAGTCGAAGCCAGGGACTAAGCTCTCATCTCGAGTTGATTTGGGGTCCACGGAGCCCTTTCGTGTTGCTCCAGTGACCTCAGGATCCCTCTAGACTTGAGACAGTGATCTTGGGTTTTCTCTGGAGTGCCATCAAGGAAATCAAGGCTCCTTTCACGTTTGATGTGGAACTCGGAATTGCTCTGCACGCAGTGCAGGGGAATCTGGCCTCTTGTCGCGGCGAGGGGGAAGTCTCATGGTTTTTCTCGAGTTCCGGCCGGAACCTGCGGTATATTCTCAAGTTACGACAGGGAGGGCCCTTCCAGACACGTGTTTGTTCAGCGACGTCAGGACTCCTGCCTAGGTGCGAGGGACACCTCGGGATTCTCCTCGAGTCTTGGCATGGCACCTGGGACGCGTCTCCACGTGAGGCGGGAGACCCAGGGTCCCTTTCCACGTGCCACAGGGATCCTGGGACTCCTATCCATTTTCAAGAGGAGTCAGGCATCGTCTCCTTTAGAAGCATTGACTCTGCGGACCTCACGAGTTTTCAAAGGATGTGAGGCCTCCGGTGCAATGAGGCGGAGAACTCGGTCTTTCTCTGTGTTCTCCACAGGGGATTCAGACATCCCTTCGCTTGGGAGATGCAAGACGAGCCTGCATTCACTTCACTGCAGGGATATCCGGCCTTACTTCGAGTCAGAGCATCTCGGTGTCCATTCCACTTGAGGCCACAAACTCAGGGTCCGTCTCACATACCTGTAGCTGAGACAAGCCTCCTCTTGAGGTGCTTGTGGAAAGTTGGTATTCCTCTTGAGTCGAAGCCAGGGACTACGCTCTCATCTCGAGTTGATTAGGGGTCCATGGAGCCCTTTCCTTTTGCTCCAGTGACCTCAGGATTCCTCTAGACTTGAGACAGTGATCTTGGGTTTTCTCTGGAGTGCCATCAAGGAAATCAAGGCTCCGTTCAAGTTTGATGTGGAACACGGAACTGCTCTGCACGCAGTGCAGGGGAATCGGGCCTCATCTCGCGTCGAGGGGGAAGTCTCATGGTTTTTCTCGAGTTGCGGCCGGAACCTGGGCTATAATCTCGAGTTACGACGGGGAGGGCCCTTCCAGACATTTGTTTGTTCAGCGATGTCAGGACTCCTGCCTAGGTGCGAGGGACACCTCGGGATTCTCCTGGAGTCTTGGCATGGCTATTGGGACGCGTCTCCATGTGAGGCGCGAGTCCCAGTGTCACTTTCCACGTGCCACAGGGATCCTGGGACTCCTATCCATTTTCGAGAGGAGTCAGGCATCGTCTCCTTTGGAAGCATTGATCTCCGCGGACCTCTCGAATTGTCAAAGGATGTGAGATCTCCGGTCGCGAAGAGGCGGAGAACTAAGGCTTTCTCTGTGGTCTCCACATTGGATTCAGACATCCCTTCGCTTGGGAGATGCAAGACGAGCCTGCATTCAATTCACTGCAGGGATATCCTGCCTTCCTTCGAGTCAGAGCATCTCGGTGTCCATTCCAATTGAGGCCACAAACTCAGGGTCCCTCTCACATACCTTTAGCTGAGAGAAGCCTCCTCTTGAGGTGCTTATGAAAAGTTGGTATTCCTCTTGAGTCGAAGCCAGGGACTAAGCTCTCATCTCGAGTTGATTTATCGTCCACGGAGCCCTTTTGTGTTGCTCCAGTGAGCTCAGGATCCCTCTAGACTTGAGACAGTGATCTTGGGTTTTCTCTGCAGTGCCATCAAGGAAATAAAGGCTCCTTTCATGTTTGATGTGGAACACGGAATTGCTCTGCATGCAGTGCAGGGGAATCAGGCCTCATCTCACGGCGAGGGGGAAGACTCATGGTTTTTCTCAGGTTGCGGGTCGAACCTGTGGTATATTCTGGAGTTACGAAGGGGAGGGCCCTTCCAGACACGTGCTTGTTCAGCGACGTCAGGACTCCTGCCTAGGTGCGATGGACACCTCGGGATTCTCCTCGAGTCTTGGCATGGCAATTGGGACGCCTCTCTATGTGAGGCGGGAGCCCCAGTTTCCCTTTCCACGTGCCACAGGAATCCTGGGACTCCTATCCATTCTCAAGAGGAGTCAGGCATCGTCTCCTTTGGAAGCATTTATCTCCGCGGACCTCTCGAGTTTTCAAAGGATGTGAGGCCTCCGGTCGCGATGAGGCGGAGAACTAGGTCTTTCTCTGTGGTCTCCACAGGGTATTCAGACATCCCTTCGTCTTGGGAGATGCAAGACGAGCCTGCATTCAATTCACTGCAGGGATATCCAGCCTTACTTCGAGTCAGAGCATCTCAGTGTCCATTCCACTTGAGGCCACAAACTCAGGGTCCCTTTCACATACCTGTAGCTGAGAGAAGCCTCCTCTTGAGCTGCTTCTGGAAAGTTGGTATTCCTCTTGAGTGGAAGCCAGGGACTAAGCTCTCATCTCGAGTTGATTTGGGGTCCACGGAGACCTTTCGTGTTGCTACAGTGACCTCAGGATCCCTCTAGACATGAGACATTGATCTTGGGTTTTCTCTGGAGTGCCATCAAGGAAATCAAGGCTCCTTTCACGTTTGATGAGGATCACGGAATTGCTCTGCACGCAGTGCAGGGGAATCGGGCCTCATCTCTTGGCGAGGGAGAAGTCTCATGGTTTCTCTCGAGTTCCGGCCGGAACCTGGGGTATATTCTCGAGTTACGACAGGGAGGGCCCTTCCAGACACATGTTTGTTCAGCGACGTCAGGACTCCTGCCTAGGTGGGAGGGACACCTCGGGATTCTCCTCGAGTCTTGGCATGGCAATTGGGACGCGTCTCCACTTGAGGCGGGAGACCCAGTGTCCCGTTCCACGTGCCACAGGGATCCTGGGACTCCTATCCATTTTCAAGAGGAGTCAGGCATTGTCTCCTTTGGAAGCATTGATCTCCGCGGACCTCTCGAGTTTTCAAAGGATGTGAGGCCTCCGGTAGCGCTGAGGTGGAGAACTAGGTCTTTCTCTGTGGTCTCCACAGGGGATTCAGACATCCCTTCGTCTTGGGAGATGCAAGACGAGAATGCATTTAATTCACTGGAGGGATATCCGGCCTTACTTCGAGTCAGAGCATCTCGGTGTCCATTCCACTTGAGGCCACAAACTCAGGGTTCCTCTCACATACCTGTAGCTGAGAGAAGACTCCTCTTGAGGTGCTTGTGGAAAGTTGGTATTTCTCTTGAGTCGAAGCCAGGGACTAAGCTCTCATCTCGAGTTGATTCGGGGTCCACGGAGCCCTTTCCTGTTGCTCCAGTGACCTCAGGATCCCTCTAGACTTGACACAGTGATCTTGGGTTTTCTCTGGAGTGCCATCAATTAAATCAAGGCTCCTTTCAAGTTTGATGTGGAACACGGAACTGCTCTGCACGCAGTGCAGGGGAATCGGGCCTCATCTCGCGTCGAGGGGGAAGTCTCATGGTTTTTCTCGAGTTGCGGGCGGAACCTGGGGTATATTCTCGAGTTACGACGGGGAGGGCCCTTCCAGACATTTGTTTGTTCAGCGATGTCAGGACTCCTGCCTAGGTGCGAGGGACACCTCGGGATTCTCCTCGAGTCTTGGCATGGCAATTGGGACGCGTCTCCACGTGAGGCGCGAGTCCCAGCGTCCCTTTCCACGTGCCACAGGGATCCTGGGACTCCTATGCATTTTCGAGAGGAGTCAGGAATCGTCTCCTTTGGAAGCATTGATCTCCGCAGACCTCTCGAATTTTCAAAGGATGTGAGACCTCCGGTCGCGATGAGGCAGAGAACTAAGGCTTTCTCTGTGGTCTCCACATTGGATTCAGACATCCCTTTGCTTGGGAGATGCAAGACGAGCCTGCATTCAATTAACTGCTGGGATATCCGGCCTTCCTTCGAGTCAGAGCATCTCGGTGTCCATTCCACTTGAGGCCACAAACTCAGGGTCCCTCTCACATACCTGTAGCTGAGAGAAGCCTCCTCTTGAGGTGCTTGTGGAAAGTTGGAATTCCTCTTGCGTCGAAGCCAGGGACTAAGCTCTCATCTCGAGTTGATTTTGGGTCCACGGAGCCCTTTCTTGTTGCTCCAGTGACCTCAGGATCCCTCTAGACTTGAGACAGTGACTTTGGGTTTTCTCTGGAGTGCCATCAAGGTAATCAAGGCTCCTTTCACGTTTGATGTGGAACTCGGAATTGCTCTGCACGCAGTGCAGGGCAATCGGGCCTCATCTTGCGGCGAGGGGGAGTCTCATGATTTTTCTCGAGTTGCGGCCGGAACCTTGCGTATATTCTCGAGTTACGACGGGGAGGGCCCTTCCAGACACGTGTTTGTTCAGCGACGTCAGGACTCCTGCCTAGGTGCGAGGGACACCACGGGATTCTCCTCGAGTCTTGGCATGTCAATTGGGATGCCTCTCCACGTGAGGCGGGACACCCAGGGTCCCCTTCCACGTGCCACAGGGATCCTGGGACTCCTATCCATTTTCAAGAGGAGTCAGGCTTCATCTCCTTTGGAAGCATTGATCTCCGCGGACCTCTCGAGTTTTCAAAGGATGTGAGGCCTCCGGTCGCGATGCGGCGGCGAACTAGGTCTTTCTCTGTGGTCTCCACAGGGGATTCAGACATCCCTTCGTCTTGGCAGATGCAAGGCGAGAATACATTTAATTCACTGGAGGGATATCCAGCCTTACTTCGAGTCAGGGCATCTCGGTGTCCATTCCACATGAGGCCACAAACTCAGGGTCCCTCTCACATACCTGTAGCTGAGAGAAGACTCCTCTTGAGGTGCTTGTTGAAAGTTGGTATTCCTCTTGAGTCGAAGCCAGGGACAAAGCTCTCATCTCGAGTTGATTAGCGGTCCACGGACCCCTTTCCTGTTGCTCCAGTGACCTCAGGATCCCCCTAGACTTGAGACAGTGATCTTGGGTTTTCTCTGGAGTGCCATCAAGGAAATCAAGGCTCCTTTCAAGTTTGATGTGGAACACGGAACTGCTCTGCACGCAGTGCAGGGGAATCGGGCCTCATCTCGCGTCGAGGGGGAAGTCTCATGGTTTTTCTCGAGTTGCGGCCGGAACCTGGGCTATATTCTCGAGTTACGACGGGGAGGGCCCTTCCAGACACGTGCTTGTTCAGCGACGTCAGGACTCCTGCCTAGGTGCGAGGGACACCTCGGGATTCTCCTCGAGTCTTGGCATGGAAATTGGGATGCCTCTCTACGTGAGGCGGGAGACGCAGGGTCCCTTTCCAGGTGCCACAGGGATCCTGGGACTCCTATCCATTTTCACGTGGAGTCAGGCATCGTCTCCTTTGGAAGCATTGATCTCCGCGAACCTCTCGAGGTTTCAAAGGATGTGAGGCCTCCGGTCACGATGAGGCGGAGAACTAGGTCTTTCTCTGTGGTCTGCACATGGTATTCAGACATCCCTTCGCCTTGGGAGATGCAAGATGAGCCTGCATTCAATTCACTGCAGGGATATCCAGCCTTACTTCGAGTCAGAGCATCTCGGTGTCCATTCCACTTGAGGCCACAAACTCAGGGTCCCTCTCACATACCTGTAGCTGAGAGAAGCCTCCTCTTGAGGTGCTTGTGGAAAGTTGGTATTCCACTTGAGTCGAAGCCAGGGACAGAACTCTCATCTCAAGTTAATTTGGGGTCCATGGAGCACTTTCGTGTTGCTCCAGTGACCTCAGGATCCCTCTAGTCTTGAGACAGTGATCTTGGGTTTTCTCTGGAGTGCCATCAAGGAAATCAAGGCTCCTTTCAAGTTTGATGTGGAACACGGAATTGCTCTACACGCAGTGCAGGGGAACCGAGCCTCATCTCGCGGCGAGGGGGAAGTCTCATGGTTTTTCTCGAGTTGCGGCCGGAACCTGTGGTATATTCTTGAGTTACGACGGGGAGAGCCCTTCCAAACACATGTTTGGTCAGCGACGTCAGGACTCCTGCCTAGGTGCTAGGGACACGTCGGGATTCTCCTCGAGTCTTCGCGGCAATTGGGACGCCTCTCCACGTGAGGCGGGAGACCCAGGGTCCGTTTTCACGTGCCACAGGGATCCTGGGACTCCTATCTATTTTCAAGAGGAGTCAGGCATCGTCTACTTTGGAAGTATTGATCTCCGCGGACCTCTCGAGTTTTCAAAGGATGTCAGGCGTCCGGTCCCGAAGAGGCGGAGAACTAGGTCTTTGTCTGTGGTCTCCACAGGGGATTAAGACATCCCTTTGTCTTGGGAGATGCAAGACGAGCTGCATTCAATTCACTGCAGGGATATCTGGCCTTACTTCGAGTCAGAGCATTTTGGTGTCCTTTCCACTTGAGGCCACAAACTCAGGGTTCCTCTCACATACCTGTAGCTGAGAGAAGCCTCCTCTTGAGGTGCTTGTGAAAAGTTGGTATTCCTCTTGAGTCGAAGCCAGGGACTAAGCTCTCATCTCGAGTTGATTTGGGGTCCACGGAGCCCTTTCGTGTTTATCCAGTGACCTCAGGATCCCTCTAGACTTGAGACAGTGATCTTGCTTTTTCTCTGGAGTACCATCAAGGAAATCAAGCCTCCTTTCATGTTTGATGTGGAACACGGAATTGCTCTGCACACAGTGCAGGGGAATCGGGCCTCATCTCACGGCGAGGGGGAAATCTCATGGTTTTTCTCGAGTTGCGGCCGGAACCTCGGGTATATTCTCGAGTTACGACGGGGAGGGCCCTTCCAGACACGTGTTTGTTCAGCGACCTCAGGACTCCTGCCTAGGTGCGAGGGACACCTCGGGATTCTCCTCAAGTCTTGGCATGGCAATTGGCACGCGTCTCCACGTGAGGCTGGAGACCCAGGGTCCCTTTCCACGTGCCACAGGGATCCTGGGACTTATATCCATTTTCAAGAGGAGTCAGGCATCGTCTCCTTTGGAAAAATTGATCTCCGCGGACCTCTCGAGTTTTCAAAGGATGTGAGTCCTCGGGCGCGATGAGGCGGAGAACTAGGTCTTTCTTTGTGGTCTCCACAGGGGATTCAGACATCCCTTCATCTTGGGAGATGCAAGACGAGCCTGCATTCAATTCACTGCAGGGATATACGGCCTTACTTCGAGTCAGAGCATCTCGGTGTCCATTCCACTTGAGGGCACAAACTCAGGGTTCCTCTCACATGCCTGTTGCTGAGAGAAGCCTCCTCTTGAGGTGCTTGTGGAAATTTGGTATTCCTCTTGAGTCGAAGCCAGGGACTAAGCTCTCATCTCGAGTTGATGTGGGGTCCACGGAGCCCTTTCGTTTTGCTACAGTGACCTCAGGGTCCCTCTAGACTTGAGACAGTGATCTTGGGTTTTCTCTTGAGTGCCATCAAGGAAATCAAGGGTCCTTTCTCGTTTGATGTGGAAAACGGAATTGCTCTGCACGCAGTGCAGGGGAATTGGCCTCATCTCTTGGCGAGAGGGAAGTCTCATGGTTTTTCTCGAGGTGCTGCCGGAACCTGGGGTATATTCTTGAGTTACGACGGGGAGAGCCCTTGCAGACACGTGTTTGTTCAGCGACGTCAGGACTCCTGCCTAGGTGCTAGGGACACCTTGGGATTCTCCTCGAGTCTTGGCATGGCAATTGTGACGCGTCTCCACATGAAGCGGGAGACCCAGGGTCCGTTTTCACGTGCCACAGGGATCCTGGGACTCCTATCCATTTTCAAGAGGAGTCAGGCATCATCTACTTTGGAAGCATTGTTCTCCGAAGACCTCTCGAGTTTTCAAAGGATGTGAGGCGTCTGGTCGCGATGAGGCAGAGAATTAGGTCTTTCTCTGTGGTCTCCACAGGGGATTCAGACATCCCTTCGTCTTGAGAGATGCAAGACGAGCCTGCATTCAATTCACTGCAGGGATATCCGGCCTTACTTCGCGTCAGAGCTTCTCGGTGTCCATTCCACTTGAGGCCACAAATTCCAGGTACCTCTCACATACCTGTAGCTGAGAGAAGCCTCCTCTTGAGGTGCTTGTGGAAACTTGGTATTCCTCTTGAGTCGAAGCCAGGGACTAAGCTCTCATCTCGAGTTGATTTGGGGTCCACGGAGCCCTTTCGTGTTGCTCCAGTGACCTCAGGATACCTCTATTCTTGAGACAGTAATCTTGGGTTTTCTCTGGAGTGCCATGAAAGAAATCAAGGCTCCTTACACGTTTGATGTGGAACACGGAATTGCTCTGCACGCAGTGCAGGGGAATCGGGCCTCATCTCGCGGCGAGGGGGAAGTCTCATGGTTTTTCTCGAGTTGCGGCTGGAATCTGGGGTATATTCTCGAGTTACGACGGGGAGGGCCCTTCTCGACACGTGTTTGTTCAGCGACGTCAGGACTCCTGCCTAGGTGCGAGGGACACCTCGGGTATCTCCTCGAATCTTGGCATGGCAATTGGGACGCGTCTCCACGTGAGGCGGGAAACCCAGGGTCCCTTTCCCCGTGCCACAGGGATCCTGGGACTCCTATCCATTTTCAAGAGGAGTCAGGCATTGTCTCCTTTGGAAGCATTGACCTCCGCGGACCTCTCGAGTTTTCAAAGGATGTGAGGCCTCCGGTCGCGATCAGGCGGAGAACTAGGTCTTTCTCTGTGGTCTCCACAGGGGATTCAGACATCCCTTCCTCTTGGCAGATGCTAGACGAGAATGCATTTAATTCACTGGTGGGATATCCGGCTTTACTTCGAGTCAGAGCATCTCGGTGTCCATTCCACTTGAGGCCATAAACTCAGGGTCCCTCTCAAATACCTGTAGCTGAGAGAAGCCTCCTCTTGAGGTGCTTGTGGAAAGTTGGTATTCCTGTTGAGTCGAAGCCAGGGACTAAGCTCTCATGTCGAGTTGATTTGGGGTCCACGCAGCCCTTTCGTGTTGCTCCAGTGTCCTCAGGATCCCTGTAGACTTGAGACAGGGATCTTGGGTTTTCTCTGCAGCGCCATGAAGGAAATCAAGGCTCCTTTCACGTTTGATGTGGAACACGGAATTGCTCTGCACCCAGTGCAGGCGAATCGGGCCTCATCACGTGGCGAGGTGGAAGTCTCATGGTTTTTCTCTAGTTGCGGCCGGAACCGGGGTATATTCTCGAGTTACGACGGGGAGGGCCCTTCCAGACACGTGTTTGTTCAGTGACGGCAGGACTCCTGCCTAGGTGCGAGGGACACCTCGGGATTCTCCTCGAGTCTTGGCATGGCAATTGGGACGCGTCTCCACGTGAGGCGGGAGACCCAGGATCCCTTTCCAAGTTACACAGGAGTCCTGGAACTCCTATCCATTTTCAAGAGGAGTCAGGCATCGTCTCCTTTGGAAGCATTGATCTCCGCGGTCCTCTCGAGTTTTCAAAGGATGTGACGCCTCCGGTCGCGTTGAGGCGGAGGACTAGGTCTTTCTCTGTGGTCTCCACAGGGGATTCAGACATCCCTTCGTCTTGGGAGATGCAAGACGAGCCTGCATTCAATTCACTGCAGGGATATCCGGCCTTACTTCGAGTCAGAGCATCTCGGTGTCCATTCCACCTGAGGCCACAAACTCAGGGTCCCTCTCAAATACCTGTTGCTGAGAGAAGCCTCCTCTTGAGGTGCTTGTGGAAAGTTGGTATTCCTCTTGAGTCGAAGCCAGGGACTAAGCTCTCATCTCGAGTTGATTTGGGGTCCACGGAGCTCTTTCCTGTTGCTCCAGTGACCTCAGGATCCCTCTAGACTTGAGACAGTCATCTTGGGTTTTCTCTGGAGTGCCATCAAGGAAATCAAGGCTCCTTTCACGTTTGATGTGGAACACGGAACTGCTCTGCATGCAGTGCAGGGGAATCGTGCCTCAACTTGCGGATAGGGGAAATCTCATGGTTTTTCACGAGTTGCGGCCGAAACCTGGGATATATTCTAGAGTTACGACGGGGAGGGCCCTTCCAGACACGTGTTTCTTCAGCGACATCAGGACTCCTGCCTAGGTGCGAGGGACACCTCGGGATTCTCCTCGAGTCTTGGCATGGCAATTGGGACGCGTCTCCACGTGAGGCGGGAGACCCAGTGTCCCTTTCCACGTGCCACAGGGATCCTGGGACTCCTATCCATTTTCAAGAGGAGTCTGGCATCGTCTGCTTTGGAAACCCTGATCTCCGCGGATCTCTCAAGTTTTCAAAGGATGTGAGGCCTCTGGTCGCGATGAGGCAGAGAACTCGGTCTTTCTCTGTGGACTCCATAGGGGATTCAGACATCCCTTCTTCTTGGGAGATGCAAGACGAGCCTGCATTCAATTCACTGCAGGGATATCCGGCCTTACTTCGAGTCAGAGCATCTCGGTGTCCATTCCACTTGGTGCCACAAACTCAGGGTCCCTCTCACATACCTGTAGCTGAGAGAAGCCTCCTCTTGAGGGGCTTGTGGAAAATTCGTATTCCTCTTGAGTCGAAGCCAGGGACTAAGCACTCATCTCGAGTTGATTTGGGGTCCACGGAGCCTTTTCGTGTTGCTCCACTGACCTCAGGATCCCTCTAGACTTGAGAAAGTGATCTTGGGTTTTCTCTGGAGTGCCATCAAGGAAATCAAGGCTCCTTTCACGTTTGATGTGGAACACGGAATTGCTCTGCATGCAGTGCAGGGGAATCGGGCCTCATCTTGCGGCCAGGGGGAAGTCTGATGGTTTTTCTCGAGTTGCGGCCGGAACCTGGGGTATATTCTCGAGTTACGACGGGGAGATCCCTTCCACCACGTGTTTGTTCAGCGATGTCAGGACTCCAGCCTAGGTGCGAGGGACACCTCGTGATTCTCCTCGAGTCTTGGCATGGCAATTCGGATGCCTCTCCACGTGAGGCGGGAGACCCAGGGTCCCTTTCCACGTGGCACAGTGATCCTGGGACTCCTTTCCATTTTCAAGAGGAGTACGGCATCGTCTCCTTTGGAAGCATTGATCTCCGGTGACCTCTCGAGTTTTCAAAGGATGTGAGGCCTCCGTTCGCGATGAGGTGGAGAACTAGGTCTTTCTCTTTGGTCTCCAAAGGGTATTCAGACATCCATTCGTCTTGGGAGATGCAAGTCGAGCCTGCATCCAATTCACTGCAGGGATATCCGGCCTTACTTCGAGTCAGAGCATCTCGGTGTCCATTCCACTTGAGGCCACAAACTCAGGGTTAGTCTCACATACCTGTAGCTGAGAGAAGCCTCCTCTTGAGGTGCTTGTGGAAAGTTGGTATTCCTCTTGAGTCGAAGCCAGGGACTAAGCTCTCATCTCGAGTTGATTTGCGGTCCACGGAGTCTTTTAGTGTTGCTCCAGTGACCTCAGGATCCCTCTAGACTTGAGACAGTGATCTTGGGTTTTCTCTGGAGTGCCATCAAGGAAATCAAGGCTACTTTCACGTTTGATGTGGAACACGCAATTGCTCTGCATGCAGTGCAGGGGAACCGGGCCTCATCTCGCGGCGAGGGGGAAGTCTCATGGTTTTTCTCGAGTTGCGGCCGGAACCTGGGGTATATTCTCGAGTAACGACGGGGAGGGCCCTTCCAGACACGTGTTTGTTCAGCGACGTCGGACTCCTGCCTAGGTGCGAGGGACACCTCGGGATTCTCCTCGAGTCTTGGCAGGGCAATTGGGACGCGTTTCCACGGGAGCCGGGAGACCCAGGGTCCCTTTCAACGTGCCACAGGGATCGTGGGACTCCTATCCATTTTCAAGAAGAGTCAGGCTTCGTCTCCTTTGGAAGCATTGATCTCCGCAGACCTCTCGAGTTTTCAAAGGATGTGAGGCCTCCGGTCTTGATGAGGCAGAGGACTAGGTCTTTCTCTGTGGTCTCCACAGGGGATTCAGACATCCCTTCGTCTTGGGAGATGCAAGACGAGCCTGCATTCAATTCACTGCAGGGATATCCGGCCTTACTTCGAGTCAGAGCATCTCGGTGTCCATTCCACTTGAGGCCACAAACTCAGGGTCCCTCTCACATACCTGTAGCTGAGAGAAGCCTCCTCTTGAGGTGCTTATGGAAAGTTGGTATTCCTCTTGAGTCGAAGCCAGGGACTAAGCTCTCATCTCGAGTTGATTTGAGGTCCAAGGGGAAATTTCGTGTTGCTCCAGTGACCTCAGCATCCCTCTAGACTTGAGACAGTGATTTTGGGTTTTCTCTGGAGTGCCATCAAGGAAATCAAGGCTCCTTTCACGTTTGATGTGGAACACGGAATTGCTCTGCACGCAGTCCAGGGGAATCGGGCCTCAACTCGCGGCGACGGGGAAATCTCATGGTTTTTCTCGAGTTGCGGATGGAACCTGGGGTATATTCTCGAGTTAAGGCGGGGAGGGCCCTTCCAGACACGTGTTTGTTCAGCGACGTCAGGACTCCTTCCTAGGGGCGAGGGACACCTCGGGATTCTCCTCGAGTCTTGGCATGGCAATTGGGTCGCGTCTCCACGTGAGGCGGGAGACCCAGGGTCCCTTTCCACGTGCCACAGGCATCCTGGGACTCCTATCCATTTTCAAGAGGAGTCAGGCATCGTCTCCTTTGGAAGCATTGATCTCCGCAGACCTTTTGAGGTTTCAAAGGATGTGAGGCCTCCGGTCGCGATGAGGCGGAGAACTAGGTCTTTCTCTGTGGTCTCCACAGGGGATTCAGACATCCCTTCGTCTTGGGAGATGCAAGACGAGCCTGCATTCAATTCACTGCAGGGATATCAGGCCTTATTTCGAGTCAGAGCATCTCGGTGTCCATTCCACTTGAGGCCACAAACTCAGGGTCCCTCTCACTTACCTGTAGCTGAGAGAAGCCTCCTCTTGAGCTGCTTGTGAAAAGTTGGTATTCCTCTTGAGTCGAAGCCAGGGACTAAGCTCTCATCTCGAGTTGATTTGGGGTCCACGGAGCCCTTTCGTGTTGCTCCAGTGACCTCAGGATCCCTCTAGACTTGAGACAGTGATCTTGGGTTTTCTCTGGAGTGCCATCAAGGAAATCAAGGCTCCTTTCACGTTTGATGTGGAACTCGGAATTGCTCTGCACGCAGTGAAGGGGAATTAGGCCTCATCTCGCGGCGAGGGGGAAGTCTCATGGTTTTTCTCGAGTTGCGGCCGGAACCTGGGGTATATTCTGGAGTTACGACGGGGAGGGCCCTTCCAGACACGTGTTTGTTCAGCGACGTCAGGACTCCTGCCTAGGTGCGAGGGACACCTCGGGATTCTCCTCGAGTCTGGCATGGCAATTGGGACGCGTCTCCACGTGAGGCGGGAGACCCAGGGTCCCTTTCCACGTGCCACAGGGATCCTGGGACTCCTATCCATTTTCAAGAGGAGTCAGGCATCGTCTCCTTTGGAAGCATTGATCTCCCCGGACCTCTCGAGTTTTCAAAGTATGTGAGGCCTCCGGTCGCGATGAGGCGGAGAACTCGGTCTTTCTCTGTGGTCTCCACAGGGGATTCAGACATCCCTTCGTCTTGGGAGATGCAAGACGAGCCTGCATTCAATCCACTGCAGGGATATCTGGCCGAATTCGAGTCAGAGCATCTCGGTGTCCATTCCACTTGAGGCCACAAACTCAGGGTCCCTCTCACATACCTGTAGCTGAGAGAAGCCTCCTCTTGAGGTGCTTGTGGAAAGTTGGTATTCCTCTTGAGTCGAAGCCAGGGACTAAGCTCTCATCTCGAGTTGATTTGGGGTCCACAGACCCCTTTCGTGTTGCTCCAGTGACCTCAGGATCCCTCTAGACTTGAGACAGTGATCTTGGGTTTTCTCTGGAGTGCCATCAAGGAAATCAAGGCTCCTTTCACGTTTGATGTGGAACACGGAATTATTCTGCACTCAGTGCAGGGGAATCGGGCCTCATCTTGCGGCGAGGGGGAAGTCTCATGGTTTTTCTCGAGTTGTAGCCGGAACCTGGGGTATATTCTCGAGTTACGACGGGGAGGGCCCTTCCAGACACGTGTTTGTTCAGCTAAGTCAGGACTCCTGCCTAGGTGCGAGGGACACCTCGGGATTCTCCTCGAGTCTTGGCATGGCAATTGGGACGCTTCTCCACGTGAGGCGGGAGACCCAGGGTCCCTTTCCACGTGCCACAGGGATCCTCGGACTCCTATCCATTTTCAAGAGGGGTCAGGCATCGTCTCCTTCAGAAGTATTGATCTCTGCGGACCTCTCGAGTTTTCAAAGGATATGAGGCCTCCGGTTCCGTTGAGGTGGAGGACTAGGTCTTTCTCTGTGGTCTCCACAGGGGATTCAGACAACCCTTCGTCTTGGGAGATGCAAGATGAGCCTGCATTCAATTCACTGCAGGAATATCCGGCCTTACTTCAGGTCAGAGCATCTCGGTGTCCATTCCACTTGAGGCCACAAACTCAGGGTCCCTCAAATATACCTGTAGCTGAGAGAAGCCTCCTCTTGAGGTGCTTGTGGAAAGTTGGTATTCCTCTTGAGTCGAAGCCAGGGACTAACCTCTCATCTCGAGTTGATTTGGGGTCCATGGAACCCTTTCGTGTTGCTCCAGTGACCTCAGGATCCCTCTAGACTTGAGACAGTGATCTTGGGTTTTCTCTGGAGTGCCATCAAGGAAATCAAGGATCCTTTCACGTTTGATGTGGAACACGGAATTGCTCTGCATGCAGTGCAGGGGAATCGGGCCTCATCTCGGGGCGAGGGGGAAATCTCATGGTTTTTCACGAGTTGCGGCCGGAACCTGGGGTATATTCTCGAGTTACGACGCGGAGGGCCCTTCCAGACACGTGTTTGTTCAGCGACGTCAGGACTCCTGCCTAGGTGCGAGGGACACCTCGGGATTCTCCTCGAGTCTTGGCATGGCAATTGGGACGCGTCTCCACGTGAGCCGGGAGACCCAGGGTCCCTTTCCACGTGCCACAGGGATCCTGGGACTCCTATCCATTTTCAAGAGGAGTCAGGCATCGTCTCCTTTGGAAGCATTGATCTCCGCGGACCTCTCGAGTTTTCAAAGGATGTGAGGCCTCCAGTAGTGAAGAGGTGGAGAACTAGGTCTTCTCTGTGGTCTCCACAGGTGATTCAGACATCCCTTCATCTTGGGAGATGGAAGACGAGCCTGCATTCAATTCACTGCAGGGATATCCGGCCTTACCTCGAGTCAGAGATTCTCGGTGTCCATTCCACTTGAGGCCACAAACTCAGGGTCCCTCTCACATACCTGTAGCTGAGAGAAGCCTCCTCTTGAGGTGCTTGTGGAAAGTTGGTATTCCTCTTGAGTCGAAGCCAGGGACTAAGCTCTCATCTCGAGTTGATTTGGGTTCCACGGAGCCCTTTCGTGTTGCTCCAGTGACCTCAGGATCCCTCTAGACTTGAGACAGTGATCTTGGGTTTTCTCTGAAGTGCCATCAAGGAAATCAAGGCTCCTTTCACGTTTGATGTGGAACACGGAATTGCTCTGCACGCAGTGCAGGGGAATCGGGCCTCATCTCGCGGCGAGGGGGAAGTCTCATGGTTTTTCTCGAGTTGCGGCCGGAACCTGGGGTATATTCTCGAGTTACGACGGGGAGGGCCCTTCCAGACACGTGTTTGTTCAGCGACGTCAGGACTCCTGCCTAGGTGCGAGGGACACCTCGGGATTCTCCTCGAGTCTTGGCATGGTAATTTGGAAGCGTCTCCACGTGAGGCGGGAGACCCAGAGTCCCTTTCCACGTGCCACAGGCATCCTGGGACTCCTATCCATTTTCAAGAGGAGTCAGGCATCGTCTCCTTTGGAAGCATTGATCTCCGTGGACCTCTCAAGTTTTCAAAGGATGTGAGGCCTCCGCTCGCGATGAGGCGGAGAAGCCGGTCTTTCTCTGAGGTCTCCACAGGGGATTCAGACATCCCTTCGTCTTGGGACATGCAAGACGAGCCTGCATTCAATTCACTGCAGGGATATCCGGTCTTACTTCGAGTCAGAGCATCTCGGTGTCCATTCCACTTGAGGCCACAAACTCAGGGTCCCTCTCACATACCTGTAGCTGAGAGAAGCCACATCTTGAGGTGATTGTGGAAAGTTGGTATTCCTCTTGAGTCGAAGCCAGGGACTAAGCTCTCATCTCGAGTTGATTTGGGGTCCACGGAGCCCTTTCGTGTTGCTCCAGTGACCTCAGGATCCCTCTAGACTTGAGACAGTGATCTTGGGTGTTCTCTGGAATGCCATCAAGGAAATCAAGGCTCCTTTCACGTTTGATATGGAACACGGAATTGCTCTGCATGCAGTGCAGGGGAATCGGGCCTCATCTGGCGGCGAGGGGGAAGTCTCATGGTTTTTCTCGAGTTGCGGCCGGAACCTGGGGTATATTCTCGAGTTACGACGGGGAGGGCCCTTCCAGACACGTGTTTGTTCAGCGACGTCAGGACTCCTGCCTAGGTGCGAGGGACACCTCGGGATTCTCCTCGAGTCTTGGCATGGCAATTGGAACGCGTCTCCACGTGAGGCGGGAGACCCAGTGTCCCTTTCCATGTGCCACAGGGATCCTGGGACTCCTATCCATTTTCAAGAGGAGTCAGGCATCGTCTCCTTTGGAAGCATTGGTCTCCGCGGACCTCTCGAATTTTCAAAGGCTGTGAGGCCCCCGGTCGCTATGAGGCGGAGAATTAGGTCTTTCTCTGTGGTCTCCACAGGGGATTCAGACATCCCTTCGTCTTGGGAGATGCAAGACGTGCCTGCATTCAATTCACTGCAGGGATATCCGGCCTTACTTCGAGTCAGAACATCTCGGTGTCCATTCCACTTGAGGCCACAAACTCAGGGTCCCTCAAATATACCTGTAGCTGAGAGAAACCTCCTCTTGAGGTGCTTGTGGAAAGTTGGTATTCCTCTTGAGTCTAAGCCAGGGTCTAAGCTCTCATCTCGAGTTGATTTGGGGTCCACGAAGACCTTTCCTGTTGGTCCAGTGACCTCAGGATCCCTCTAGACTTGAGACAGTGATCTTGGGTTTTCTCTGGAGTGCCATCAAGGAAATCAAGGCTCCTTTCACGTTTGATGTGGAACACGGAATTGCTCTGCATGCAGTGCAGGGGAATCGGGCCTCAACTCGCGGCGAGGGGGAAATCTCATGGTTTTTCTCGAGTTGCGGCCGGAACCTGTGGTATATTCTCGAGTTACGACAGGGAGGGCCCTTCCAGACACGTGTTTGTTCAGCGACATCAGGACTCCTGCCTAGGTGCGAAGGACACCTCGGGATTCTCCTCGAGTCTTGGCATGGTAATTTGGACGCGTCTCCACGTGAGGCGTGAGACCCAGGGTCCCTTCCCACGTGCCACAGGGATCCTGGGGCTCCTATCCATTTTCA
This sequence comes from Dama dama, assembly GCF_033118175.1. Classification (NCBI taxonomy): domain Eukaryota; kingdom Metazoa; phylum Chordata; class Mammalia; order Artiodactyla; family Cervidae; genus Dama; species Dama dama. The sequence goes on along the minus strand of NW_026870879.1, from coordinate 4,511,998 downwards.
AGAGAAGTCAGGCATCGTCTCCTTTGGAAGCATTGATCTCCGCGGACGTCTCGTGTTTTCAAAGGATGTGAGGCCTCCGGTCGCGTTGAGGCGGAGGACTAGGTCTTTCTCTGTGGTCTCCACAGGGGACTCAGGAAACCCTTCGTCTTGGGAGATGCAAGACGAGCCTGCATTCAATTCACTGCAGGGATATCCGCCTTTACTTCGAGTCAGAGCATCTCGGTGTCCATTCCACTTGAGGCCACAAATTCAGGGTCCCTCTCACATACCTGTAGCTGAGAGAAGCCTCCTCTTGAGGTGCTTGTGGAAAGTTGGTAGTCCTCTTGAGTAGATGCCAGGTACTAAGCTCTCATCTCGAGTTGATTTGGGGTCCACGGAGCCCGTTCGTGTTGCTCCAGTGACCTTAGGATCCCTCTAGACTTGAGACAGTGATCTTGGGTTTCCTCTGGAGTGCCATCAAGGAAAAAGGCTCCTTTCACGTTTGATGTGGTACACTGAATTGCTCTACACGCAGTGCAGGGGAATCGGGCCTCATCTCGCGGCGAGGGGGAAGTCTCATGGTTTTTCTCGAGTTGCGGCCGGAACCTGGGGTATATTCTCGAGTTACGACGGGGAGGGCCCTTCCAGACACGTGTTTGTTCAGCGACGTCAGGACTCCTGCCTAGTTGCGAGGGACACCTCGGGATTCTCCTCGAGTCTTGGCATGGCAATTTGGACGCGACTGCACGTGCGGCGCGAGACCCAGGGTCCCCTTCCACGTGCCACAGGGATCCTGGGACTCCTATCCATTTTCAAGAGGAGTCAGGCATCGTCTCCTTTGGAAGCATTGATCTCCGCGGACCTCTCGAGTTTTCAAAGGATGTGAGGCCTCTGGTTGCGATGAGGAGGAGAAGTCGGTCTTTCTCTGTGGTCTCCACAGGGGATTCAGACATCCCTTCATCTTGGGAGATGCAAGACGAGCCTGCATTCAATTCACTGCAGGGATATCCGGCCTTACTTCGAGTCAGAGCATCTCGGTGTCCATTCCACTTGAGGCCACAATCTCAGGGTCCCTCTCACACACCTGTAGCTGAGAGAAGCCTCCTCTTGAGGTGCTTATGGAAAGTTGGTATTCCTCTTGAGTCGAAGCCAGGGACTAAGCTCCCATCTCGAGTTGATTTGGGGTCCAAGTGGAAATTTCGTGTTGCTCCAGTGACCTCAGGATCCCTCTAGACTTGAGACAGTGATCTTGGGTTTTCTCTGGAGTGCCATCAAGGAAATCAAGGCTCCTTTCACGTTTGATGTGGAACACGGAATTGCTCTGCATGCAGTGCAGGAGAATCGGGCCTCAACTCGCGGCGAGGGGGAAATCTCATGGTTTTTCTCGAGTTGCGGCCGGAACCTGGGGTATATTCACGAGTTATGATGGGGAGGGCCCTTCCAGAAACGTGTTTGTTCAGCGACGTCAGGACACCTGCCTAGGGGCGAGGGACACCTCAGGATTCTCCTCGAGTCTTGGCATGGCAATTGGGACGCGTCTCCACGTGAGGCGGGAGACCCAGGGTCCCTTTCCACGTGCCACAGGGATCCTGGGCCTCCTATCCATTTTCAAGAGGAGTCAGGCATCGTCTCCTTTGGAAGCATTGATCTCCGCGGACGTCTCGTGTTTTCAAAGGATGTAAGGCCTCCGGTCGCGTTGAGGCGGAGGACTAGGTCTTTCTCTGTGGTCTCCACAGGGGATTCAGACAACCCTTTGTCTTGGGAGATGCAGAGGAGCCTGCATTCAATTCACTGCAGGGATATCCGGCCTTACTTCGAGTCAGAGCATCTCGGTGTCCATTCCACTTGAGGCCACAAACTCAGGGTCCCTCTCACATACCTGTAGCTGAGAGAAGCCTCGACTTGAGCTGCTTGTGAAAAGTGGGTATTCCTCTTGAGTCGAAGCCAGGGTCTAAGCTCTCATTTCGAGTTGATTTGGGGTCCACGGAGCCCTTTCGTGTTGCTCCAGTGACGTCAGGATCCCTCTAGACTTGAGACAGTGATCTTGGGTTTTCTCTGGAGTGCCATCAAGGAAATCAAGGCTCCTTTCACGTTTGATGTGGAACACGGAATTGCTCTGCACGCAGTGCAGGGGAATCGGGCCTCATCTCGCGGCGAGGAGGAAGTCTCATGGTTTTTCTCGAGTTGCGGCCGGAACCTGGGGTATATTCTCGAGTTACGACGGGGAGGGCCCTTCCAGACACGTGTTTGTTCAGCGACGTCAGGACTCCTGCCTAGGTGCGAGGGACACCTCGGGATTCTCCTCGAGTCTTGGCATGGCAATTGGGACGCGTCTCCACGTGAGGCGGGAGACCCAGGGTCCCTTTCCACGTGCCACAGGGATCCTGGGACTCCAATCCATTTTCAAGATTAGTCAGGCATCGTCTCCTTTGGAAGCATTGATCTCCGTGGACCTCTCGAGTTTTCAAAGGATGTGAGGCCTCCGGTCGCTATGAGGCGGAGAAGTCGGTCTTTCTCTGAGGTCTCCACAGGGGATTCAGACATCCCTTCGTCTTGGGAGATGCAAGACGAGCCTGCATTCAATTCACTGCAGGGATATGCGGCCTTACTTCGAGTCAGAGCATCTCGGTGTCCATTCCACTTGAGGCCACAAACTCAGGGTCCCTCTCACATACCTGTAGCTGAGAGAAGCCTCCTCTTGAGGTGCTTATGGAAAATTGGTATTCCTCTTGAGTCGAAGCCAGGGACTAAGCTCTCATCTCGGGTTGATTTGGGGTCCAAGGGGAAATTTCTTGTTGCTCCAGTGACCTCAGCATCCCTCTAGACTTGAGACAGTGATCTTGGGTTTTCTCTGGAGTGCCATCAAGGAAATCAAGGCTCCTTTCACGTTTGATGTGGAACACGGAATTGCTCTGCACGCAGTGCAGGGGAATCGGGCCTCAACTCACGGCGAGGGGGAAATCTCATGGTTTTTCTCGAGTTGCGGACGGAACCTGGGGTATATTCTCGAGTTACGACGGGGAGGGCCCTTCCAGACACGAGTTTGTTCAGCGACGTCAGGACTCCTGCCTAGGGGCGAGGGACACCTCGGGATTCTCCTCGAGTCTTGGCATGGCAATTGGGTCGCATCTCCACGTGAGGCCGGAGACCCAGGGTCCCTTTCCACGTGCCACAGGGATCCTGGGACTCCTATCCATTTTCAAGAGGAGTCAGGCATCGTCTCCTTTGGAAGCATTGATCTCCGCGGACCTCTCGCGTTTTCAAAGGATGTGAGGCACCCGGTCGCTATGAGGCGGAGAATTAGGTCTTTCTCTGTGGTCTCCACAGGGGATTCAGACATCCCTTCGTCTTGGGAGATGCAAGACGAGCCTGCATTCAATTCACTGCAGGGATATCCGGCCTTACTTCGAGTCAGAGCATCTCGGTGTCCATTCCACTTGAGGCCACAAACTCAGGGTCCCTCAAATATACCTGTAGCTGAAAGAAACCTCCTCTTGAGGTCCTTGTGGAAAGTTGGTATTCCTCTTGAGTCTAAGCCAGGGTCTAAGCTCTCATCTCGAGTTGATTTGGGGTCCACAATGCCCTTTCCTGTTGCTCCAGTGACCTCAGGATCCCTCTAGACTTGAGACAGTGATCTTGGGTTTTCTCTGGAGTGCCATCAAGGAAATCAAGGCTCCTTTCACGTTTGATGTGGAACACGGAATTGCTCTGCATTCAGTGCAGGGGAATCGGGCCTCAACTCGCGGCGAGGGGAAAATCTCATGGTTTTTCTCGAGTTGCGGCCGGAACCTGGGGTATATTCTCGAGTTACGATGGGGAGGGCCCTTCCAGACACGTGTTTGTTCAGCGACGTCAGGACTCCTGCCTAATTGCGAGGGACACCTCGGGATTCTCCTCGAGTCTTGGCATGGCAATTTGGACGCGACTCCACGTGAGGCGCGAGATCCAGGGTCCCCTTCCACGTGCCACAGGGATCCTGGGACTCCTATCCATTTTCAAGAGGAGTCAGGCATCGTCTCCTTTGGAAGCATTGATCTCCGCGGACCTCTCGAGTTTTCAAAGGATGTGAGGCCTCTGGTCGCGATGAGGAGGAGAAGTCGGTCTTTCTCTGTGGTATCCACAGGGGATTCAGACATCCCTTCGTCTTGGGAGATGCAAGACGAGCCTGCATTCAATTCACTGCAGGGATATCCGGCCTTACTTCGAGTCAGAGCATCTCGGTGTCCATTCCACTTGAGGCCACAATCTCAGGGTCCCTCTCACACACCTGTAGCTGAGAGAAGCCTCCTCTTGAGGTGCTTATGGAAAGTTGGTATTCCTCTTGAGACGAAGCCAGGGACTAAGCTCCCATCTCGAGTTGATTTGGGGTCCAAGTGGAAATTTCGTGTTGCTCCAGTGACCTCAGGATCCCTCTAGACTTGAGACAGTGATCTTGGGTTTTCTCTGGAGTGCCATCAAGGAAATCAAGGCTCCTTTCACGTTTGATGTGGAACACGGAATTGCTCTGCATGCAGTGCAGGGGAATCGGGCCTCAACTCGCGGCGAGGGGGAAATCTCATGGTTTTTCTCGAGTTGCGGCCGGAACCTGGGGTATATTCACGAGTTATGATGGGGAGGGCCCTTCCAGACACGTGTTTGTTCAGCGACGTCAGGACTCCTGCCTAGGGGCGAGGGACACCTCGGGATTCTCCTCGAGTCTTGGCATGGCAATTGGGACGCGTCTCCACGTGAGGCGGGAGACCCAGGGTCCCTTTGCACGTGCCACAGGGATCCTGGGCCTCCTATCCATTTTCAAGAGGAGTCAGGCATCGTCTCCTTTGGAAGCATTGATCTCCGCGGACGTTTCGTGTTTTCAAAGGATGTAAGGCCTCCGGTCGCGTTGAGGCGGAGGACTAGGTCTTTCTCTGTTGTCTCCAAAGGGGATTCAGACAACCTTTTGTCTTGGGAGATGCAGACGAGCCTGCATTCAATTCACTGCAGGGATATCCGGCCTTACTTCGAGTCAGAGCATCTCGGTGTCCATTCCACTTGAGGCCACAAACTCAGGGTCCCTCTCACATACCTGTAGCTGAGAGAAGCCTCGACTTGAGGTGCTTGTGAAAAGTGGGTATTCCTTTTGAGTCGAAGCCAGGGTCTAAGCTCTCATTTCGAGTTGATTTGGGGTCCACGGAGCCCTTTCGTGTTGCTCCAGTGACCTCAGGATCCCTCTAGACTTGAGACAGTGATCTTGGGTTTTCTCTGGAGTGCCATCAAGGAAATCAAGGCTCCTTTCACGTTTGATGTGGAACACGGAATTGCTCTGCACGCAGTGCAGGGGAATCGGGCCTCATCTCGCGGCGAGGGGGAAGTCTCATGGTTTTTCTCGAGTTGCGGCCGGAACCTGGGGTATATTCTCTAGTTACGACGGGGAGGGCCCTTCCAGACACGTGTTTGTTCAGCGACGTCAGGACTCCTGCCTAGGTGCGAGGGACACCTCGGGATTCTCCTCGAGTCTTGGCATGGCAATGGGGAAGCGTCTCCACGTGAGGCGGGAGACCCAGGGTCCCTTTCCACGTGCCACAGGGATCCTGGGACTCCAATCTATTTTCAAGAGGAGTCAGGCATCGTCTCCTTTGGAAGCATTGGTCTCCGCGGACCTCTCGAATTTTCAAAGGCTGTGAGGCCCCCGGTCGCGATGAGGCGGAGAATTAGGTCTTTCTCTGTGGTCTCCACAGGGGATTCAGACATCCCTTCGTCTTGGGAGATGCAAGAGGAGCCTGCATTCAATTAACTGCAGGGATATGCGGCCTTACTTCGAGTCAGAGCATCTCGGTGTCCATTCGACTTGAGGCCACAAACTCAGGGTCCCTCTCACATACCTGTAGCTGAGAGAAGCCTTCTCTTGAGGTGCTTATGGAAAATAGGTATTCCTCTTGAGTCGAAGCCAGGGACTAAGCTCTCATCTCGAGTTGATTTGGGGTCCAAGGGGAAATTTCGTGTTGCTCCAGTGACCTCAGCATCCCTCTAGACTTGAGACAGTGATCTTGGGTTTTCTCTGGAGTGCCATCAAGGAAATCAAGGCTCCTTTCACGTTTGATGTGGAACACGGAATTGCTCTGCACGCAGTGCAGGGGAATCGGGCCTCAACTCACGGCGAGGGGGAAATCTCATGGTTTTTCTCGAGTTGCGGACGGAACCTAGGGTATATTCTCGAGTTACGATGGGGAGGGCCCTTCCAGACACGAGTTTGTTCAGCGACGTCAGGACTCCTGCCTAGGGGCGAGGGACACCTCGGGATTCTCCTCGAGTCTTGGCATGGCAATTGGGTCGCGTCTCCACGTGAGGCGGGAGACTCAGGGTCCCTTTCCACGTGCCACAGGGATCCTGGGACTCCTATCCACTTTCAAGAGGAGTCAGGCATCGTCTCCTTTGGAAGCATTGATCTCCGCGGACCTCTTGAGGTTTCAAAGGATGTGAGGCCTCCGGTCGCGATGAGGCGGAGAACTAGGTCTTTCTCTGTGGTCTCCACAGGGGATTCAGACATCCCTTCGTCTTGGGAGATGCAAGACGAGCCTGCATTCAATTCACTGCAGGGATATCCGGCCTTACTTCGAGTCAGAGCATCTCGGTGTCCATTCCACTTGAGGCCACAAACTCAGGGTCCCTCAAATATACCTGTAGCTGAGAGAAGCCTCCTCTTGAGGTCCTTGTGGAAAGTTGGTGTTCCTCTTGAGTCTAAGCCAGGGTCTAAGCTCTCATCTCGAGTTGATTTGGGGTCCACGAAGCCCTTTCCTGTTGGTCCTGTGACCTCAGGATCCCTCTAGACTTGAGACAGTGACCTTGGGTTTTCTCTGGAGTGCCATCAAGGAAATCAAGGCTCCTTTCACGTTTGATGTGGAACACGGAATTGCTCTGCATTCAGTGCAGGGGAATCGGGCCTCAACTTGCGGCGAGGGGGAAATCTCATGGTTTTTCTCGAGTTGCGGCCGGAACCTGGGGTATATTCTCGAGTTACGACGTGGAGGGCCCTTCCAGACACGTGTTTGTTCAGTGACGTCAGGACTCCTACCTAGGTGCTAGGGACACCTCGGGATTCTCCTCGAGTCTTGGCATGGCAATTGGGACGCGTCTCCACGGGAGCCGGGAGACCCAGGGTCCCTTTCCACGTGCCACAGGGATCCTGGGACTCCTATCCATTTTCAAGAGGAGTCAGGCATCGTCTCCTTTGGAAGCATTGATCTCCGAGGACCTCTCTAGTTTTCAAAGGATGTGAGGCCTCCGGTCGCGTTGAGGCGGAGGACTAGGTCTTTCACTGTGGTCTCCACAGGGGATTCAGACATCCCTTCGTCTTGGGAGATGCAAGACGAGCCTGCATTCAATTCACTGCAGGGATATCCGGCCTTACTTCGAGTCAGAGCATCTCGGTGTCCTATCCACTTGAGACCACAAACTCAGGGTCCCTCTCACACACCTGTAGCTGAGAGAAGCCTCCTCTTGAGGTGCTTATGGAAAGTTGGTATTCCTCTTGAGTCGAAGCCAGGGACTAAGCTCTCATCTCGAGTTGATTTGGGGTCCAAGGGGAAATTTCGTGTTGCTCCAGTGACCTCAGGATCCCTCTAGACTTGAGACAGTGATCTTGGGTTTTCTCTGGAGTGCCATCAAGGAAATCAAGGCTCCTTTCACGTTTGATGTGGAACACGGAATTGCTCTACACGCAGTGCAGGGGAATCGGGCCTCATCTCGCTGCGAGGGGGAAGTCTCATGGTTTTTCTCGAGTTGCGGCCGGAACCTGGGGTATATTCTCGAGTTACGACGGGGAGGGCCCTTCCAGACACGTGTTTGTTCAGCGATGTCGTACTCCTGCCTAGGTGCGAGGGACACCTCGGGATTCTCCTCGAGTCTTGGCATGGCAATTGGGTCGCGTCTCCACGTGAGGCGGGAGACCCAGGGTCCCTTTCCACGTGCCACAGGGATCCTGGGACTCCTATCCATTTTCAAGAGGAGTCAGGCATCGTCTCCTTTGGAAGCATTGATCTCCGCGGACCTCTTGAGGTTTCTAAGGATGTGAGGCCTCCGGTCGCGATGAAGCGGAGAACTAGGTCTTTCTCTGTGGTCTCCACAGGGGATTCAGACATCCCTTCGTCTTGGGAGATGCAAGACGAGCCTGCATTCAATTCACTTCAGGGATATCCGGCCTTACTTCGAGTCAGAGCATCTCGGTGTCCATTCCACTTAGGCCACAAACTCAGGGTCCCTCTCACTTACCTGTAGCTGAGAGAAGCCTCCTCTTGAGCTGCTTGTGAAAAGTTGGTATTCCTCTTGAGTCGAAGCCAGGGACTAAGCTCTCATCTCGTGTTGATTTGGGGTCCACGGAGCCCTTTCCTGTTGTTCCAGTGACCTCAGGATCCCTCTAGACTGGAGACAGTGATCTTGGGTTTTCTCTGGAGTGCCATCAAGGAAATCAAGGCTCCTTTCACGTTTGATGTGGAACACGGAATTGCTCTGCATTCAGTGCAGGGGAATCGGGCCTCAACTCGCGGCGAGGGGAAAATCTCATGGTTTTTCTCGAGTTGCGGCCGGAACCTGGGGTATATTCTCGAGTTACGACGGGGAGGGCCCATCCAGACACGTGTTTGTTCAGCGACGTCAGGACTCCTGCCTAGTTGCGAGGGACACCTCGGGATTCTCCTCGAGTCATGGCATGGCAATGGGGAAGCGTCTCCACGTGAGGCGGGAGACCCAGGTTCCCTTTCCACGTGCCACAGGGATCCTGGGACACCTATCCATTTTCAAGAGGAGTCAGGCATCGTCTCCTTTGGAAGCATTGATCTCCGCGGACCTCTCGAGTTTTCAAAGGATGTGAGGCCTCCGGTCGAGATGAGGCGGAGGACTAGGTCTTTCTCTGTGGTCTCCACAGGGGATTCAGACAACCCTTCATCTTGGGAGATGCAAGACGAGCCTGCATTCAATTCACTGCAGGGATATCCGGCCTTACTTCGAGTCAGAGCATCTCGGTGTCCATTCCACTTGAGGCCACAAATTCAGGGTCCCTCTCACATACCTGTAGCTGAGAGAAGACTCCTCTTGATGTGCTTGTGGAAAGTTGGTAGACCTCTTGAGTAGAAGCCAGGTACTAAGCTCTCATCTCGAGTTGATTTGGGGTCCACGGAGCCCTTTCGTGTTGCTCCAGTGACCTTAGGATCCCTCTAGACTTGAGACACTGATCTTGGGTTTTCTCTGGAGTGCCATCAAGGAAATCAAGGCTCCTTTCACTTTTGATGTGGAACACGGAATTGCTCTGCATGCAGTGCAGGGGAATCGGACCTCAACTCGCGGCGAGGGGGAAATCTCATGGTTTTTCTCGAGTTGCGGCCGGAACCTGGGGCATATTCACGAGTTACGACGGGTAGGGCCCTTCCAGACACGTGTTTGTTCAGCGACGTCAGGACTCCTACCTAGGTGCGAGGGACATTTCGGGATTCTCCTTGAGTCTTGGCATGGCAATTGGGACACGGCTCCACGTGAGGCGGGAGACCCAGGGTCCCTTTCCTCGTGCCACAGGGATCCTGGGACTCCTATTCATTTTCAAGAAGAGCCAGGCATCGTCTCCTTTGGAAGCATTGATCTCCGCAGACCTCTCGAGTTTTCAAAGGATGTGAGGCCTCCGGTCGCGTTGAGGCGGAGGCCTAGGTCTTTCTCTGTCGTCTCCACAGGGGATTCAGACATCCCTTCGTCTTGGGAGATGCAAGACGAGCCTGCATTCAATTCACTGCAGGGATATCCGGCCTTACTTTGAGTCAGAGCATCTCGGTGTCCATTCCACTTGAGGCCACAAACTCAGGGTCCCTCTCACATACCTGTAGTTGAGAGAAGCCTCCTCTTGAGGTGCTTGTGAAAAGTTGGTATTCCTCTTGAGTAGATGCCATGTACTAAGCTCTCATCTCGAGTTGATTTGGGGTCCACGGAGCCCTTTCTTGTTGCTCCAGTGACCTTAGGATCCCTCTAGACTTGAGACAGTGATCTTGGGAATTCTCTGGAGTGCCATCAAGGAAATCAAGGCTCCTTTCACGTTTGATGTGGAACACCCAATTGCTCTGCACGCAGTGCACGGGAATCGGGTCTCATCTCGCGGCGAGGGGGAAGTCTCATGGATTTCCTCGAGTTGCGGCCGGAACCTGGGGTATATTCTCGAGTTACGACGGGGAGGGCCCGTCCAGACACGTGTTTGTTAAGCGACGTCAGGACTCCTGCCTAGGTGCGAGGGACACCTCGGGATTCTCCTCGAGTCTTCGCATGGCAATTGGCACACGTCTCCACGTGAGGCGGGAGACCCAGGGTGCCTTTCCACGTGCCACAGGGATCCTGGGACTCCTATCCATTTTCAAGAGGAGTCAGGCATTGTCGCCTTTGGAAGCATTGATCTCCGCAGGCCTCTCGAGTTTTCAAAGAATGTGAGGCCTCCGGTCGCGATGAGGCAGAGGACTAGGTCTTTCTCTGTGGTCTCCACAGGGGATTCAGACATCCCTTCGTCTTGGGAGATGCAAGACGAGCCTGCATTCAATTCACTGCAGGCATATCCGGCCTTAATTTGAGTCAGAGCATCTCTGTGTCCATTCCACTTGAGGCCACACACTCAGGGTCCCTCTCACATACCTGTAGCTGAGAGAAGCCTCCTCTTGAGGTGCTTATAGAAAGTTGGTATTCCTCTTGAGGTGAAGCCAGGGACTAAGCTCTCATCTCGAGTTGATTTGGGGTCCACGGAGCCCTTTCGTGTTGCTCCAGTGACCTCAGGATCCCTCTAGACTTGAGACAGTGATCTTGGGTTTTCTCTAGAGTGCCATCAAGGAAATCAAGGCTCATTTCACGTTTGATGTAGAACACGGAATTGCTCTGCATGCAGTGCAGGGGAATCGGGCCTCATCTCGCGGCGAGGGGGAAGTCTCATGGTTTTTCTCGAGTTGCGGCCCGAACCTGGGGTATAGTCTCCAGTTACGAGGGGGAGGGCTCTTCGAGACACGTGTTTGTTCAACGACGTCAGGACTCCTGCCTAGGTGCGAGGGACACCTCGGGATTCTCCTCGAGTTTTGGCATGGCAATTGGGACGCGTCTCCTCGTGAGACGGGAGACCCAGTGTCCCTTTCCACATGCCACAGGGATCCTGGGACTCTTATCCGTTTTCAAGAGGAGTCAGGCATCGTCTCCTTTGGAAGCATTGATCTCCGCCCACCTCTCGAGTTTTCAAAGGATGTGAGGCCTCCGGTCGCGATGAGGCGGAGGACTAGGTCTTTCTCTGTGGTCTCCACAGGGTATTCAGACATCCCTTAGTCTTGAGAGATGCAAGACGAGCCTGCATTCAATTCACTGCAGGGATATCCGGCCTTACTTCGAGTCAGAGCATCTCGGTGTCCATTCCTCTTGAGGCCACAAATTCAGGGTCCCTCCCACATAACTGTAGCTGAGAGAAGCCTCCTCCTGAGGGGCTTATGGAAAGTTGGTATTCCTCTTGAGTCGAAGCCAGGGACTAAGCACTCATCTCGAGTTGATTTGGGGTCCACGGAGACCTTTCGTGTTGCTCCAGTGACCTCAGGATCCCTCTAGACTTGAGACAATGATCTTGGGTTGTCTCTGGAGTGCCATCAAGGAAATCAAGGCTCGTTTCACATTTAATGTGGAACACGGAATTGCTCTGCACGCAGTGCAGGGGAATCGGGCCTCATCTCGCGGCGAGGCGAAGTCTCATGGTTTTTCTCGAGTTGTGGCCGGAACCTGGGGTATATTCTCGAGTTACGATGGGGAGGGCCCTTCCAGACACGTGTTTGTTCAGCGACGTCAGGACTCCTGCCTAGGTGCAAGGGACACCTCGGGATTCTCCTCGAGTCTTGGCATGGCAATTGGGACGTGTCTCCACGTGAGGCGGGAGACCCAGTGTCCCTTTCAACGTGCCACAGGGATCCTGGGACTCCTATCTATTTTCAAGAGGAGTCAGGCATCGTCTCATTTGGAAGCATTGATCTCCGCGGACCTCTCGAGTTTTCAAAGGATGTGAGGTCTCCGGTCGCATTGAGGTGGAGGACTAGGTCTCTCTGTGGTCTCCCCAGGGGATTCAGACATCCCTTCGTCTTGGGAGATGCAAGACGAGCCTGCATTCAATTCACTGCAGGGATATCCGGCCTTACTTCGTGTCAGAGCATCTCGGTGTCCATTCCACTTGAGGCCACAATTTCAGGGTCCCTCTCACATACCTGTAGCTGAGAGAAGCCTCCTCTTGAGGTGCTGGTGGAAAGTTGGTATTCCTCTTGAGTCGAAGCCAGAGACTAAGCTCTCATCTCGAGTTGATTTGGGGTACACGGAGCCCTTTCCTGTTGGTCCAGTGACCTCAGGATCCCTCTAGACTTGAGACAGTGATCTTGGGTTTTCTCTGTAGTGCCATCAAGGAAATCAAGGCTCCTTTCACGTTTGATGTGGAACACGGAATTGCTCTGCACGCAGTGCAGGGGAATCGGGCCTCAACTCGCGGCGAGGGGGAAATCTCATGGTTTTTCTCGAGTTGCGGCCAGAACCAGGGGTATATTCTCGAGTTACGACGGGGAGGGCCCTTCCAGATACGTGTTTTTTCAGCGACGTCAGGACTCCTGCCTAGGTGCGAGGGACACCTAGGGATTCTCCTCGAGTCTTGGCATGGCAATTGGGACGCGTCTCCACTTGAGGCGGGAGACCCAGGGTCCCTTTCCACGTGCCACAGGGATCCTGGGACTCCTATCCATTTTCAAGAGGAGTCAGGCATCGTCTCCTTTGGAAGCATTGATCTCCACAGACATCTCGAGTTTTCAAAGGATGTGAGGCCTCCGGTCGCGTTGAGGCGGAGGACTAGGACATTCTCTGTGGTCTCCACAGGGGATTCAGACATCCCTTCGTCTTGGGAGATGCAAGACGAGCCTGCATTCAATTCACTGCAGGGATATCCAGCCTTACTTCGAGTAGAGCATCTCGGTGTCCTTTCCACTTGAGGCCACAAACTCAGGGTCCCTCCTACATACCTGTAGCTGAGAGAAGCCTCCTCTTGAGGTTCTTGTGGAAACTTGGTATTCCTCTTGAGTCGAAGCCAGGGAATAAGCTCTCATCTCGAGTTGATTTGGGGTCCCCGGAGCCCTTTCATGTTGCTCCAGGGTCCTCAGGATCCCTCTAGACTTGAGACAGTGATCTTGGGTTTTCTCTGGAGTGCCATCAAGGCAATCAAGGCTCCTATCATGTTTGATGTGGAACACAGAATTGCTCTGCACTCAGTGCAGGGGAATCGGGCCTCATCTCGCGGCGAGGGGGAAGTCTCATGGTTTTTCTCGAATTGCGGCCGGAACCTGGGGTATATTCTCGAGTTACGACGGGGAGGGCCCTTCCAGACACATGTTTGTTCAGCGACGTCAGGACTCCTGCCTAGGGGCGAGGGACACCTCGGGATTCTCCTCGAGTCTTGGCATGGCAATTGGGATGCGTTTCCACGTGAGGCGGGAGACCCAGGGTCCCTTTCCACGTGCCACAGGGATCCTGGGACTCCTATCCATTTTCAAGAGGAGTCAGACATCGTCTCCTTCGGAAGTATTGTTCTCCGCGGTCCTCTCGAGTTTTCAAAGGATATGAGGCCTCCGGTTGCGTTGAGGTGGAGGACTAGGTCTTTCTCTGTGGTCTCCACAGGGGATTCAGACAACCCTTCGTCTTGGGAGATGCAAGACGAGGCTGCATTCAGTTCACTGCAGGGATATCCGGCCTTACTTTGAGTCAGAGCATCACGGAGTCCATTCCACTTGAGGCCACAAACTCGGGGTCCCTCAAATATACCTGTAGCTGAGAGAAGCCTCCTCTTGAGGTGCTTGTGGAAAGTTGGTATTCCTCTTGAGTCGAAGCCAGGGACTAAGCTCTCATCTCGAGTTGATTTGGGGTCCACGGAGCCCTTTCCTGTTAGTCCAGTGACCTCAGGATCCCTCTAGACTTGAGACAGTGATCTTGGGTTTTCTCTGGAGTGCCATCAAGGAAATCAAGGCTCCTTTCACGTTTGATGTGGAACATGGAATTGCTCTTCACGCAGTGCAGGGAAATCGGGCCTCATCTCGCGGCAAGGAGGATGTCTCATGGTTTTTCTAAGTAGCGGCCGGAACCTGGGGTATATTCTCGAGTTACGACGCGGAGGGCCCTTCCAGACACGTCTTTGTTCAGCGACGTCAGGACTACTGCCTAGGTGCGAGGGACACCTCGGGATTCTCCTCGAGTCTTGGCATGGCAATTGGGACGCGTCTCCACGTGAGGCGGGAGACCCAGGGTCCCTTTCCACGTGCCACAGGGATAATGGGACTCCTATCCATTTTCAAGAAGAGTCAGGCATCTTCTCCTTTGGAAGCATTGATCTCCGCGGACCTCTCGAATTTTCAAAGGATGTGAGGCCTCCGGTCGCGAAGAGGCGGAGAACTAGGTCTTTCTCTGTGGTCTCCACAGGGGATTCAGACAACCCTTCGTCTTGGGAGATGCAAGACGAGCCTGCATTCACTTCCCTGCAGGGATATCCGGCCTTACTTCGAGTCAGAGCATCTCGGTGTCCATTACACTTGAGGCCACAAACTCAGGGTCCCTCTCACATACCTGTAGCTGAGAGAAGCCTCCTCTTGACGTGCTTGTGAAAAGTTGTTATTCCTCTTGATTCGAAGTCAGGGACTAAGCTCTCATCTCGAGTTGATTTGGGGTCCACGGAGCCCTTTCGTGTTGCTCCAGTGATCTCAGGATCACTCTAGACTTGAGACAGTGATCTTGGGAATTCTCTGGAGTGCCATCAAGGAAATCAAGGCTCCTTTCACGTTTGATGTGGAACACCCAATTGCTCTGCACGCAGTGCACGGGAATCGGGTCTCATCTCGCGGCGAGTGGGAAGTCTCATGGATTTCCTCGAGTTGCGGCCGGAAACTGGGGTATATTCTCGAGTTACGACGGGGAGGGCCCTTCCAGACACGTGTTTGTTCACCGACGTCAGGACTCCTGCCTAGGTGCGAGGGACACCTCGGGATTCTCCTCGAGTCTTCGCATGGCAATTGGCACACGTCTCCACGTGAGGCGGGAGACCCAGAGTGCCTTTCCACGTGCCACAGGGATCCTGGGACTCCTATCCATTTTCAAGAGGAGTCAGGCATTGTCGCCTTTGGAAGCATTGATCTCCGCAGGCCTCTCGAGTTTTCAAAGAATGTGAGGCCTCCGGTCGCGATGAGGCAGAGGACCAGGTCTTTCTCTGTCATCTCCACAGGGGATTCAGACATCCCTTCGTCTTGGGAGATGCAAGACGAGCCTGCATTCAATTCACTGCAGGCATATCCGGCCTTAATTTGAGTCAGAGCATCACAGTGTCCATTCCACTTGAGGCCACAAACTCATGGTCCCTCTCACATACCTGTAGCTGAGAGAAGCCTCCTCTTGAGGTGCTTATAGAAAGTTGGTATTCCTCTTGAGGTGAAGCCAGGGACTAAGCTCTCATCTCGAGTTGATTTGGGGTCCACGGAGCCCTTTCGTGTTGCTCCAGTGACCTCAGGATCCCTCTAGACTTGAGACAGTGATCTTGGGTTTTCTCTAGAGTGCCATCAAGGAAATCAAGGCTCCTTTCACGTTTGATGTGGAACACGGAATTGCTCTGCATGCAGTGCAGGGGAATCGGGCCTCATCTCGCGGCGAGGGGGAAGTCTCATGGTTTTTCTCGAGTTGCGGCCGGAACCTGGGGTATATTCACGAGTTATGACGGGGAGGGCCCTTCCAGACACGTTTTTGTTCAGCGACGTCAGGACTCCTGCCTAGGGGATAGGGACACCTCGGGATTCTCCTCGAGTCTTGGCATGGCAATTGGGACGCGTCTCCACGTGAGGCGGGAGACCCAGGGTCCCTTTCCACGTGCCACAGGGATCCTGGGACTCCTATCCATTTTCAAGAGGAGTCAGGCATCGTCTCCTTTGGAAGCATTGATCTCCGCGGACCTCTCGAGTTTTCAAAGGATGTGAGGCCTCAGGTCGTGTTGAGGCAGACGACTAGGTCTTTCTCTGTGGTCTCCAGAGGGGATTCAGACAACCCTTCATCTTGGGAGATGCAAGACGAGCCTGCATTCAATTCACTGCAGGGATATCCGGCCTTACTTCGAGTCAGAGCATCTCGGTGTCCATTCCACTTGAGGCCACAAACTCAGGGTCCCTCTCACATACCTGTAGCTGAGAGAAGCCTCCTCTTGAGGTGCTTGTGGAAAGTTGGTATTCCTCTTGAGTCGAAGCCAGGGACTAAGCTCTCATCTCGAGTTGATTTGGGGTCCACGGAGCCCTTTCGTGTTGCTCCAGTGACCTCAGGATCCCTCTAGACTTGAGACAGTGATCTTGGGTTTTCTCTGGAGGGCCATCAAGGAAATCAAGGCTCCTTTCACGTTTGATGTGGAAGACGGAATTGCTCTGCACGCAGTGCAGGGGAATCGGGCCTCATCTCGTGGCGAGGGGGAAGTCTCATGGTTTTTCTCGAGTTGCGGCCGGAACCTGGGGTATATTCTCGAGTTACGACGGTGAGGGCCCTTCCATACATGTGTTTGTTCAGCGACGTCAGGACTCCAGCCTAGGTTCGAGCGACACCTCGGGATTCTCCTCGAGTCTTGCCATGGCAATTGGGACGCGTCTCCACGTGAGGCGGGAGTCCCAGGGTCCCTTTCCACGTGCCACAGTGATCCTGGGTCTACTATCCATTTTCAAGAGGAGTCAGGCATCGTCTCCTTTGGAAGCATTGATCTCCGCGGACCTCTCGAGTTTTCAAAGGATGTGAGGCCTCCCGTCGCGATGAGGCGAAGGACTAGGTCTTCCTCTTTTGTCTCCACAGGGGATTCAGACATCCCTTCATCTTGGGAGATGCAAGACGAGACTGCATTCAATTCACTGCAGGGATATCTGGCCTTACTTCAAGTTAGAGCATCTCGATGTCCATTCCACTTGAGGCCACAAACTCATGGTCCCTCTCACATACCTGTAGCTGAGAGAAGCCTCCTCTTGAGGTGCTTGTGGAAAGTTGGTATTCCTCTTGAGTCGAAGCCAGGGACTAAGCTCTCATCTCGAGTTGATTTGGGGTCGACGGAGCCCTTTCGTGTGGCTCCAGTGACCTCATTATCCCTCTAGACTTGAAACAGAGATCTTGGGTTTTCTCTGGAGTGTCATCAAGGAAATCAAGGCTCCTTTCACTTTTGATGTGGAATACAGAATTGCTCTGGAAGCAGTGCAGGGGAATCGGGCCTCATCTCGCGGAGAGGGGGAAGTCTCATGGTTTTTCTCGAGTTGCGGCCAGAACCTGGGGTATATTCTCGAGTTACGACGGGGAGGGCCCTTCCAGACACGTGTTTGTTCAGCGACGTCAGGACTCCTGCCTAGGTGCGAGGGACACCTCGGGATTCTCCTCGAGTCTTGGCATGGCAATTGGGGCGCGTCTCCACGTGAGGCGGGAGACCCAGGGTCCCTTTCCACGTGCCACAGGGATCCTGGGACTCCTATCCATTTTCAAGAGGAGTCAGGCATCGTCTCCTTTGGAAGCCTTGATCTCCGCAGACCTCTCGAGTTTTCAAAGGATGTGAGGCCTCCGGTTGCGTTGAGGCGGAGGACTAGGTCTTTCTCTGTCGTCTCCACAGGGGATTCAGACATCCCTTCGTCTTGGGCGATGCAAGACGAGCCTGCATTCAATTCACTGCAGGGATATCCGGCCTTACTTCAAGTCAGAGCATCTCGGTGTCCATTCCACTTGAGGCCACAAACTCAGGGTCCCTCTCACATACCTGTAGCTGAGAGAAGCCTCCTCTTGAGGTGCTTGTGGAAAGTTGGTATTCCTCTTGAGTCGAAGCCAGGGACTAAGCTCTCGTCTCGAGTTGATTTGTGGTCCACGGAGCCCTTTCGTTTTGCTCCAGTAACCTCAGGATCCCTCTAGATTTGAGACAGTGATCTTGGGTTTTCTCTGGAGTGCCATCAAGGAGATCAAGGCTCCTTTCACGTTTGATGTGGAACACGGAATTGCTGTGCACGCAGTGCAGGGGAATCGGGCCTCATCTCATGGCGAGAGGGAAGTCTCATGGTTTTTCTCGAGTTGCGGACGGAACCTGGGGTATATTCTCGACTTACGACTGGGAGGGCCCTTAAAGATACGTGTTAGGTCAGCGACATCAGGAATCATGCCTAGGTGTGAGGGACACCTCGGGATTCTCCTCGAGTCTGGGCATGGCAATTGGGACGCGTCTCTGCGTGAGGCGGGAGACCCAGGGTCCCTTTTCACGTACCAGAGGGATCCTGGGACTTCTATCCATTTTCAAGAGGTGTCAGGCATGGTCTCCTTTGGAATCATTGATCTCCGCATACCTCTCGAATTTTCAAAGGATGTGAGGCTTCCGGTCGCGATGAGGTGGAGAACTAGGTCTTTCTCTGTGGACTCCACAGGGGATTCAGACATCCCTTCGTCTTGGGAGATGCAAGACGAGCCTGCATTCAATTCACTGCAGGGATATCCGGCCTTACTTCGAGTCAGAGCATCTCGATGTCCATTCCACTTGAGGCCACAAACTCAGGGTCCCTCTCACATACCTGTAGCTGAGAGAAGCCTTTTCTTGAGGTGCTTGTGGAAAGTTGGTATTCCTCTTTAGTCGAAGCCAGGGAGTAGCTCTCATCTCGAGTTGATTTGGGGTCCGCGGAACCCTTTCGTGTTGCTCCAGTGACCTCAGGATCCCTCTAGACATGAGACAGTGATCTTGGGTTTTCTCTGGAGGGCCATCAAGGAAATCAAGGCTCCTTTCACGTTTGATGTGGAACTCGGAATTGCTCTGCATGCAGTGCAGGGGAATCGGGCCTCATCTCGCGGCGAGGGGAAATTTCATGGTTTTTCTCGAGTTGTAGCCGGAACCTGGGGTATATTCTCGAGTTCCGACGGGGAGGGCCCTTCCAGACACGTGTTTGTTCAGCGACGTCAGGATTCCTGCCTAGGTGCAAGGGACACCTCGGGATTCTCCTCGAGTCTTGTCATGGCAATTGGGACGCGTCTCCACGTGAGGCGGGAGACCCAGGGTCCCTTTCCACGTGCCACAGGGATCCTGGGACTCCTATCCATTTTCAAGAGGAGTCAGGCATCGTCTCCTTTGGAAGCATTGATCTCCGCGGACCTCTCGAGTTTTCAAAGGATGTGAGGCCTCCGGTCCCGTTGAGGCGGAGGACTAGGTATTTCTCTGTTGTCTCCACAGGGGATTCAGACATCCCTTCGTCTTGGGAGATGCAAGACGAGCCTGCATTCAATTCACTGCAGGGATATCCGGCCTTACTTCGAGTGAGAGCATCTCGGTGTCCATTCCACTTGAGGCCACAAACTCAGGGTCCCTCTCACATACCTGTATCTGAGAGAAGCCTCCTCTTGAGGTGCTTGTGGAAAGTTGGTATTCCCCTTGAGTCGAAGCCAGGGACTAAGCTCTCATCTCGAGTTGATTTGGGGTCCACAGAGCCCTTTCGTGTTGCTCCAATAACCTCTGCATCCCTCTAGACTTGAAACAGTGATCTTGGGTTTTCTCTGGAGGGCCATCATAGAAATCAAGGCTCCTTTCATGTTTAATGTGGAACACGGAATTGCTCTGCATGCAGTGTAGGGGAATCGGGCCTCATCTCGTGGCGAGGGGGAAGTCTCATGGTTTTTCTCGAGTTGCGGCCGGAACCTGGGGTATATTCTCGAGTTGCGACGGGGAGGGCCCTTCCAGACACGTGTTTGTTCAGCGACGTCAGGACTCCTGCCTAGGTGCGAGGGACACCTCGGGATTCTCCTCGAGTCTTGGCATGGCAATTGGGATGCGTCTCCACGTGAGGCGGGAGACCCAGGTTCCCTTTCCACATGCTACAGGGATCCTGGGACTCCCATCCATTTACAAGAGGAGTCAGGCATCGTCTCTTTTGGAAGCATTGATCTCCGCGGACCTTTCGAGTTTTCAAAAAATGTGAGGCCTCCGGTCTCGATGAGGTGGAGAACTAGGTCTTTCTCTTTGGTCTCCACTGGGGATTCAGACATCCCTTCGTCTTGGGAGATGCAGGACGAGCCTGCATTCAATTCACTGCAGGGATATCCGGCCTTAGTTCAAGTCAGAGCATCTCGGTGTCCATTCCACTTGAGGCCACAAACTCAGGGTCCCTCTCACATACCTGTAGCTGAGAGAAGCCTCCTCTTGAGGTGCTTGTGGAAAGTTGGTATTCCTCTTGAGTCGAAGCCAGGGACTAAGCTCTCATCTCGAGTTGATTTGGGGTCCACAGAGCCCTTTCGTGTTGCTCCAGTGACCTCAGGATCCCTCTAGACTTGAGACAGTGATCTTGGGTTTTCTCTGGAGGGCCATCAAGGAAATCAAGGCTCCTTTCACGTTTGATGTGGAAGACGGAATTGCTCTGCACGCAGTGCAGGGGAATCGGGCCTCATCTCGTGGCGAGGGGGAAGTCTCATGGTTTTTCTCGAGTTGCGGCCGGAACCTGGGGTATATTCTCGAGTTACGACGGGGAGGGCCCTTCCATACATGTGTTTGTTCAGCGACGTCAGGACTCCAGCCTAGGTTCGAGCGACACCTCGGGATTCTCCTCGAGTCTTGCCATGGCAATTGGGACGCGTCTCCACGTGAGGCGGGAGTCCCAGGGTCCCTTTCCACGTGCCACAGTGATCCTGGGTCTACTATCCATTTTCAAGAGGAGTCAGGCATCGTCTCCTTTGGAAGCATTGATCTCCGCGGACCTCTCGAGTTTTCAAAGGATGTGAGGCCTCCGGTCGCGTTGAGGCGGAGGACTAGGTCTTTCTCTGTTGTCTCCACAGGGGATTCAGACATCCCTTCGTCTTGGGAGATGCAAGACGAGCCTGCATTCAATTCACTGCAGGGATATCCGGCCTTACTTCGAGTGAGAGCATCTCGGTGTCCATTCCACTTGAGGCCACAAACTCAGGGGCCCTCTCACATACCTGTAGCTGAGAGAAGCGTCCATTTGAGGTGCTTGTGGAAAGTTGGTACTCCTCTTGAGTCGAAGCCAGGGACTAAGCTCTCATCTCGAGTTGATTTGGGGTCCACGGAGCCCTTTCATGTTGCTCCAGTGACCTCAGGATCCCTCTAGACTTGAGACAGTGATCTTGGGTTTTCTCTGGAGTGCCATCAAGGAAATCAAGTTTCCTTTCACGTTTGATGTGGAACACGGAATTGCTCTGCACGCAGTGCAGGGGAATCGGGCCTTATCTCGCGGCGAGGGGGAAGTGTCATGGTTTTTCTCGAGTTGCCGCCGGAACCTGGGGTATATTCTCGAGTTATGACGGGGAGGGCCCTTCCCGACACGTGTTTGTTCAGCGACGTCAGGACTCCTGCCTAGGTGCCAAGGACACCTCAGGATTCTCCTCGTGTCTTGGCATGGCAATTGGGACGCGTCTCCATGTGAGGCGGGAGACCCAGGGTCCTTTTCCACGTGGACAGGGATCCTGGGACTCCTATCCATTTTCAAGAGGAGTCAGGCATCGTCTCCTTTGGAAGCACTGATCTCCGCGGACCTTTCGAGTTTTCAAAGGACGTGAGGCCTCCGTTCGCGTTGAGGCGGAGGACTAGGTCGTTCTCTGTGGTCTCCACAGGGGATTCAGACAACCCTTCGTCTTGGGAGATGCAAGACGAGCCTGCACTCAATTCACTGCAGGGATATCCGGCCTTACTTCGAGTCAGAGCATCTCGGTGTCCATTCCACTTGAGGCCACAAACTCAGGGTCCCTCTCACATACCTGTAGCTGAGAGAAGCCTCCTCTTGAGGTGCTTGTGGAAAGTTGGTATTCCTCTTGATTCGAAGCCAGGGACTAAGCTCTCATCTCGAGTTGATTTGGGGTCCACGGAGCCCTTTCGTGTTGCTCCAGTGACCTCAGGATCCCTCTAGACTTGAGACAGTGATCTTGGGTTTTCTCTGGAGGGCCATCATGGAAATCAAGGCTCCTTTCACGTTTGATGTGGAACAGGGAATTGCTCTGCACGCAGTGCAGGGGAATCGGGCCTCATCTCGTGGCGAGGGGGAAGTCTCATGGTTTTTCTCGAGTTGCGGCCGGAACCTGGGGTATATTCTCGAGTTACGACGGGGAGGGCCCTTCCATACATGTGTTTGTTCAGCGACGTCAGGACTCCAGCCTAGGTTCGAGCGACACCTCGGGATTCTCCTCGAGTCTTGCCATGGCAATTGGGACGCGTCTCCACGTGAGGCGGGAGTCCCAGGGTCCCTTTCCACGTGCCACAGTGATCCTGGGACTACTATCCATTTTCAAGAGGAGTCAGGCATCGTCTCCTTTGGAAGCATTGATCTCCGCGGACCTCTCGAGTTTTCAAAGGATGTGAGGCCTCCGGTCGCGTTGAGGCGGAGGACTAGGTCTTTCTCTGTGGTCTCCACAGGGGATTCAGACATCCCTTCGTCTTGGGAGATGCAAGACGAGCCTGCATTCAATTCACTGCAGGGATATCCGGCCTTACTTCGAGTGAGAGCATCTCGGTGTCCATTCCACTTGAGGCCACAAACTCAGGGGCCCTCTCACATACCTGTAGCTGAGAGAAGCCTCCACTTGAGGTGCTTGTGGAAAGTTGGTACTCCTCTTGAGTCGAAGCCAGGGACTAAGCTCTCATCTCGAGTTGATTTGGGGTCCACGGAGCCCTTTCGTGTTGCTCCAGTGACCTCAGGATCCCTCTAGACTTGAGACAGTGATCTTGGGTTTTCTCTGGAGTGCCATCAAGGAAATCAAGTTTCCTTTCACGTTTGATGTGGAACACGGAATTGCTCTGCACGCAGTGGGGGGGAATCGGGCCTCATCTCGCGGCGAGGGGGAAGTGTCATGGTTTTTCTCGAGTTGCCGCCGGAACCTGGGGTATATTCTCGAGTTATGACGGGGAGGGCCCTTCAGACACGTGTTTGTTCAGCGACGTCAGGACTCCTGCCTAGGTGCCAAGGACACCTCAGGATTCTCCTCGTGTCTTGGCATGGCAATTGGGACGCGTCTCCATGTGAGGCGGGAGACCCAGTGTCCTTTTCCACTTGGACAGGGATCCTGGGACTCCTATCCATTTTCAAGAGGAGTCAGGCATCGTCTCCTTTGGAAGCACTGATCTCCGCGGACCTTTCGAGTTTTCAAAGGACGTGAGGCCTCCGTTCGCGTTGAGGCGGAGGACTAGGTCGTTCTCTGTGGTCTCCACAGGGGATTCAGACAACCCTTCGTCTTGGGAGATGCAAGACGAGCCTGCATTCAATTCACTGCAGGGATATCCGGCGTTACTTCGAGTCAGAGCATCTCGGTGTCCATTCCACTTGAGGCCACAAACTCAGGGTCCCTCTCACATACCTGTAGCTGAGAGAAGCCTCCTCTTGAGGTGCTTGTGGAAAGTTGGTATTCCTCTTGAGTCGAAGCCAGGGACTAACCTCTCATCTCGAGTTGATTTGGGGTCCACTGAGCCCTTTGGTGTTGCTCCAGTGACCTCAGGATCCCTCTAGACTTGAGAGAGTGATCTTGGGTTTTCTCTGGAGTGCCATCAAGGAAATCAAGTTTGCTTTCACGTTTGATGTGGAACACGGAATTGCTCTGCACGCAGTGCACGGGAATCGGGCCTCATCTCGCGGCGAGGGGGAAGTCTCATGGTTTTTCTCGAGTTGCGGCCGAAACCTGGGGTATTTTCTCGAGTTAAGACGGGGAGGGCCCTTCCATACACGAGTTTGTTCAGCGACATCAGGACTCCTGCCTAGGTGCGAGGGACACCTCGGGATTGTCCTCAAGTCTTGGCATGGCAATTGGGACGCGTCTCCACGTGAGGCGGGAGACCAAGGGTCCCTTTCCACGTGCCACAGGGATCCTGGGACTCCTATCTATTTTCCAGAGGAGTCAGGCATCGTCTCCTTTGGAAGCATTGATCTCCGCTGACCTCTCGAGTTTTCAAAGTATGTGAGTCCTCCGGTCACGTTGAGGCGGAAGACTAGGTCTTTCTCTGTCGTCTCCACAGGGGATTCAGACATCCCTTGGTCTTGGGAGATGCAAGACGAGCCTGCCTTCAATTCACTGCAGGGATATCCGGCCTTACTTCGAGTCAGAGCATCTCGGTGTCCATTCAACTTGAGGCCACAAACTCAGGGTCCCTCTCACATACATGTAGCTGAGAGAAGCCTTCTCTTGAGGTGCTTGTGGAAAGTTGTTATTCCTCTTGATTCGAAGCCAGGGACTAAGCTCTCATCTCGAGTTGATTTGGGTTCCACGGAGCCCTTTTGTGTTGCTCCAGTGACCTCAGGATCCCTCTAGACTTGAGCCAGTGATCTTGGGTTTTCTCTGGAGTGCCATCAAGGAAATCAAGGCTCCTTTCACGTTTGATGTGGAACACGGAATTGCTCTGCATGCAGTGCAGGGGAATCGGGCCTCATCTCGCGGCGAGGGGGAAGTCTCATGGTTTTTCTCGAGTTGCGGCCGAAACCTGGGGTATAGACTCGAGTTACGACGGGGAGAGCCCTTCCAGACACGTGTTTGTTCAGCGACATCAGGACTCCTGCCTAGGAGCGAGGGACACCTCGGGATTCTCCTTGAGTTTGGCATGGCAATTGTGACGCGTCTCCACGTGAGGCAGGAGACCCAGGGTCCTTTTCCACGTGCCACAGGGATCCTGGAACTCCTATCCACTTTCAAGAGGAGTCAGGCATCATCTCCTTTGGAAGCATTAATCTCCGCGGACCTCTCGAGTTTTCAAAGGATGTGAGGCCTCCGTTCGCGTTGAGGCGGAGGACTAGGTCTTTCTCTGTCGTCTCCACAGGGGATTCAGACATCCCTTCGTCTTGGGAGATGCAAGACGAGCCTGCATTCAATTCACTGCAGGGATATCCGGCATCACTTCGAGTCAGAGCATCTCGGTGTCCATTCCACTTGAGGCCACAAACTCAGGGTCCCTCTCACATACCTGTAGCTGAGAGAAGACTCCTCTTGAGGTGCTTCTGGAAAGTTGGTATTCCTCTTGAGTCGAAGCCAGGGACTAAGCTCTCATCTCGAGTTGATTTGGGGTCCACAGACCCCTTTCGTGTTGCTCCAGTGACCTCAGGATACCTCTAGACTTGAGACAGTGATCTTGGGTTTTCTCTGTAGTGCCATCAAGGAAATCAAGGCTCCTTTCACGTTTGATGTGGAACACGGAATTGCTTTGCACGCTGTGCAGGGTAATCGGGCCTCATCTCGCGGCGAGGGGGAATTCTCATGGTTTTTCTCGAGTTGCGGCCGGAACCTGGGGTATATTCTCGATTTACGACTGGGAGGGCCCTTCGAGACACGTGTTTGTTCAGCAACGTCAGGACTCCTGCCTAGGTGCGAGGGACACATCGGGATTCTCCTCGAGTCTTGGCATGGCAATTGGGACGCGTCTCCATGTGAGGCGGGAGACCCAGGGTCCCTTTCCACGTGCCACAGGGATCCTGGGACTCCTATCCATTTTCAAGAGGAGTCAGGCATCGTCTCCTTTGGAAGCATTGATCTCCGCGGACCTCTCGAGTTTTCAAAGGAGGTGAGGCCTCTGGTCGCGATGAGGCGGAGGACTAGGTCTTTCTCTGTGGTCTCCACAGGGGATTCAGACAACCCTTCGTCTTGGGAGTTGCAAGACGAGCCTGCATTCAATTCACTGCAGGGATATCCGGCCTTACTTTGAGTCAGAGCATCTCGGTGTCCATTCCACTTGAGGCCACAAACTCATGGTCCCTCTCACATACCTGTAGTTGAGAGAAGCCTCCTCTTGAGGTGCTTCTGGAAAGTTGGTATTCCTCTTGAGTCGAAGCCAGGGACTAAGCTCTCATCTCGAGTTGATATGGGGTCCAGGGAACCCTTTCGTGTTGCTCCAATGACTTCAGGATCCCTCTAGACTTAAGACAGTGATCTTGGGTTTTCTCTGGAGTGCCATCAAGGAAATCAAGGCTCCTTTCAGGCTTGATGTGGAACACGGAATTGCTCTGCACGCAGTGCAGGGGAATTGGGCCTCATCTCGCGGCGAGGGGGAAGGCTCATGGTTTTTCTCGAGTTGCGGCCGGAACCTGGGGTATATTCTCGAGTTACGACGGGGAGGGCCCTTCCATACATGTGTTTGTTCAGCGACGTCAGGACTCCAGCCTAGGTTCGAGCGACACCTCGGGATTCTCCTCGAGTCTTGCCATGGCAATTGGGACGCGTCTCCACGTGAGGCGGGAGACCCAGGGTCCCTTTCCACGTGCCACAGGGATCCTGGGACTCCTATTCATTTTCAAGAGGAGTCAGGCATCGTCTCTTTGGAAGCATTGATCTCCGCGGACCTCTCGAGTTTTCAAAGGATATGAGGCCTCCGCTCAAGTTGAGGCGGAGGACTAGGTCTTTCTCTGTGGTCTCCACAGGGGATTCAGACATCCCTTCGTCTTGGAAGATGCAAGACGAGCGTGCATTCAATTCACTGCAGGGATATCCGGCCTTACTTCAAGTCAGAGCATCTCGGTGTCCATTCCACTTGAGGCCACAAACTCAGGGTCCCTCTCACATACCTGTAGCTGAGAGAAGCCTCCTCTTGAGGTGCTTGTGGAAAGTTGGTATTCCTCTTGATTCGAAGCCAGGGACTAAGCTCTCATCTCGAGTTGATTTGGGGTCCACGGAGCCCTTTCGTGTTGCTCCAATGACCTCAGGATCCCTCTAGACTTGAGACAGTGATCTTCGGTATTCTCTGAAGTGCCATCAAGCAAATCAAGGCTCCTTTCACGTTTGATGTGGAACACGGAATTGCTCTGCACGGAGTGCAGGGGAATCGGGCCTCATCTCGCGGCGAGGGGGAAGTCTCATGGTTTTTCTCGAGTTGCGGCCGGAACCTGGGGTATATTCTCGAGTTCCGAAAGGGAGGGCCCTTCCAGACACGTGTTTGTTCAGCGACGTCAGGACTCCTGCCTAGGTGCGAGGGACACCTCGGGATTCTCCTCGAGTCTTGGCATGGCAATTGGGACGCGTCTCCATGTGAGGCGGGAGACCCAGGGTCCCTTTCCACGTTCCACAGGGATCCTCGGACTCCTATCCATTTTCAAGAGGAGTCAGGCATCGTCTCTTTGGAAGCATTGATCTCCGCGGACCTCTCGAGTTTTCAAAGGATGTGAGGCCTCCGCTCGCGATGAGGCGGAGGACTAGGTCTTTCTCTGTGGTCTCCACAGGGGATTCAGACATCCCTTTGTCTTGGGAGATGCAAGACGAGCCTGCATTCAATTCACTGCAGGGATATCCAGCCTTACTTCGAGTCAGAGCATCTCGGTGTCCATTCCACTTGAGGCCACAAACTCAGGGTCCCTCTCACATACCTGTAGCTGAGAGAAGCCTCCTCTTGAGTGGCTTGTGGAAAGTTCATATTACCCTTGAGTCAAAGCCAGGGACTAAGCTCTCATCTCGAGTTGATTTGGGGTCCACGAAGCCCTTTCGTGTTGCTCCAGTGACCTCAGGATCCCTCTAGACTTGAGACAGTGATCTTGGGTTTTCTGTGGAGTGCAATCAAGGAAATAAAGTCTCCTTTCACGTTTGATGTGGAACACGGAATTGCTCTGCACGCAGTCCAGGGGAATCGGGCCTCATGTCGAGGCGAGGGGGAAGTCTCATGGTTTTTCTCGAGTTGCGGCCGGAACCTGGGGTGTATTCCCGAGTTACGACGGGGAGGGCCCTTCCAGACACGTGTTTGTTCAGCGACGTCAGGACTCCTGGCTAGGTGCGAGGGACAACTCGGGATTCTCCTCGAGTTTTGGCATGGCAATTGGGACGCGTCTCCACCTGAGGCGGGAGACCCAGGGTCCCTTTCCACGTGCCACAGGGATCCTGGGACTCATATCCATTTTCAAGAGGAGTCAGGTATCGTCTCCTTTGGAAGCATTGATCTCCGCGGACCTCTCGAGTTTTAAAAGGATGTGAGGCCTCCGTTCGCGTAGAGGTGGAGGACTAGGTCTTTCTCTGTGGTCTCCACAGGGGATGCAGGCATCCCTTCTTCTTGGGAGATGCAAGACGAGCCTGCATTCAATTCACTGCAGGGATATCCGGCCTTACTTCGAGTCAGAGCATCACAGTGTCCATTGCACTTGAGGCCACAAACTCAGGGTCCCTCTCACAAACCTGTTGCTGAGAGAAGCCTCCTCTTGAGGTGCTTGTGCAAAGTTGGTATTCCTCTTGAGTCGAAGCCCCGGACTAAGCTCTCATCTCGAGTTGATTTGGGGTCCACGGAGACCTTTCGTGTTGCTCCAGTGACCTCAGGATCGCTCTAGACTTGAGACAGTTATCTTGGGTTTTCTCTGGAGTGTCATCAAGTAAATAAAGGCTCCTTTCACGTTTGCTGTGGAACACGGAATTGCTCTGCACGCAGTGCAGGGGAATCGGGCCTCATCTCGCGGCGAGGGGAAATTTCATGGTTTTTTTCGAGTTGCGGCCGGAACCTGGGGTATATTCTCGAGTTCCGACGGGGAGGGCCCTTCCAGACACGTGTTTGTTCAGCGACGTCAGGATTCCTGCCTAGGTGCAAGGGACACCTCGGGATTCTCCTCGAGTCTTGTCATGGCAATTGGGACGCGTCTCCACGTGAGGCGGGAGACCCAGGGTCCCTTTCCACGTGCCACAGGGATCCTGGGACTCCTATCCATTTTCAAGAGGAGTCAGGCATCGTCTCCTTTGGAAGCATTGATCTCCGCGGACCTCTCGAGTTTTCAAAGGATGTGAGGCCTCCGGTCCCGTTGAGGCGGAGGACTAGGTATTTCTCTGTTGTCTCCACAGGGGATTCAGACATCCCTTCGTCTTGGGAGATGCAAGACGAGCCTGCATTCAATTCACTGCAGGGATATCCGGCCTTACTTCGAGTCAGAGCATCTCGGTGTCCATTCCACTTGAGGCCACAAACTCAGGGTCCCTCTCACATACCTGTATCTGAGAGAAGCCTCCTCTTGAGGTGCTTGTGGAAAGTTGGTATTCCCCTTGAGTCGAAGCCAGGGACTAAGCTCTCATCTCGAGTTGATTTGGGGTCCACAGAGCCCTTTCGTGTTGCTCCAATAACCTCAGCATCCCTCTAGACTTGAAACAGTGATCTTGGGTTTTCTCTGGAGGGCCATCATAGAAATCAAGGCTCCTTTCATGTTTAATGTGGAACACGGAATTGCTCTGCATGCAGTGTAGGGGAATCGGGCCTCATCTCGTGGCGAGGGGGAAGTCTCATTGTTTTTCTCGAGTTGCGGCCGGAACCTGGGGTATATTCTCGAGTTCCGACGGGGAGGGCCCTTCCAGACACGTGTTTGTTCAGCGACGTCAGGACTCCTGCCTAGGTGCGAGGGACACCTCGGGATTCTCCTCGAGTCTTGGCATGGCAATTGGGATGCGTCTCCACGTGAGGCGGGAGACCCAGGTTCCCTTTCCACATGCTACAGGGATCCTGGGACTCCCATCCATTTACAAGAGGAGTCAGGCATCGTCTCCTTTGGAAGCATTGATCTCCGCGGACCTCTCGAGTTTTCAAAAAATGTGAGGCCTCCGGTCTCGATGAGGTGGAGAACTAGGTCTTTCTCTTTGGTCTCCACTGGGGATTCAGACATCCCTTCGTCTTGGGAGATGCAGGACGAGCCTGCATTCAATTCACTGCAGGGATATCCGGCCTTAGTTCAAGTCAGAGCATCTCGGTGTCCATTCCACTTGAGGCCACAAACTCAGGGTCCCTCTCACATACCTGTAGCTGAGAGAAGCCTCCTCTTGAGGTGCTTGTGGAAAGTTGGTATTCCTCTTGAGTCGAAGCCAGGGACTAAGCTCTCATCTCGAGTTGATTTGGGGTCCACGGAGCCCTTTCGTGTTGCTCCAGTGACCTCAGGATCCCTCTAGACTTGAGACAGTGATCTTGGGTTTTCTCTGGAGGGCCATCAAGGAAATCAAGGCTCCTTTCACGTTTGATGTGGAAGACGGAATTGCTCTGCACGCAGTGCAGGGGAATCGGGCCTCATCTCGTGGCGAGGGGGAAGTCTCATGGTTTTTCTCGAGTTGCGGCCGGAACCTGGGGTATATTCTCGAGTTACGACGGGGAGGGCCCTTCCATACATGTGTTTGTTCAGCGACGTCAGGACTCCAGCCTAGGTTCGAGCGACACCTCGGGATTCTCCTCGAGTCTTGCCATGGCAATTGGGACGCGTCTCCACGTGAGGCGGGAGTCCCAGGGTCCCTTTCCACGTGCCACAGTGATCCTGGGTCTACTATCCATTTTCAAGAGGAGTCAGGCATCGTCTCCTTTGGAAGCATTGATCTCCGCGGACCTCTCGAGTTTTCAAAGGATGTGAGGCCTCCGGTCGCGTTGAGGCGGAGGACTAGGTCTTTCTCTGTGGTCTCCACAGGGGATTCAGACATCCCTTCGTCTTGGGAGATGCAAGACGAGCCTGCATTCAATTCACTGCAGGGATATTCGGCCTTACTTCGAGTGAGAGCATCTCGGTGTCCATTCCACTTGAGGCCACAAACTCAGGGGCCCTCTCACATACCTGTAGCTGAGAGAAGCCTCCACTTGAGGTGCTTGTGGAAAGTTGGTACTCCTCTTGAGTCGAAGCCAGGGACTAAGCTCTCATCTCGAGTTGATTTGGGGTCCACGGAGCCCTTTCATGTTGCTCCAGTGACCTCAGGATCCCTCTAGACTTGAGACAGTGATCTTGGGTTTTCTCTGGAGTGCCATCAAGGAAATCAAGTTTCCTTTCACGTTTGATGTGGAACACGGAATTGCTCTGCACGCAGTGCAGGGGAATCGGGCCTTATCTCGCGGCGAGGGGGAAGTGTCATGGTTTTTCTCGAGTTGCCGCCGGAACCTGGGGTATATTCTCGAGTTATGACGGGGAGGGCCCTTCCCGACACGTGTTTGTTCAGCGACGTCAGGACTCCTGCCTAGGTGCCAAGGACACCTCAGGATTCTCCTCGTGTCTTGGCATGGCAATTGGGACGCGTCTCCATGTGAGGCGGGAGACCCAGGGTCCTTTTCCACGTGGACAGGGATCCTGGGACTCCTATCCAATTTCAAGAGGAGTCAGGCATCGTCTCCTTTGGAAGCACTAATCTCCGCGGACCTTTCGAGTTTTCAAAGGACGTGAGGCCTCCGTTCGCGTTGAGGCGGAGGACTAGGTCGTTCTCTGTGGTCTCCACAGGGGATTCAGACATCCCTTCGTCTTGGGAGATGCAAGACGAGCCTGCATTCAATTCACTGCAGGGATATCCGGCCTTACTTCGAGTGAGAGCATCTCGGTGTCCATTCCACTTGAGGCCACAAACTCAGGGGCCCTCTCACATACCTGTAGCTGAGAGAAGCCTCCACTTGAGGTGCTTGTGGAAAGTTGGTACTCC
The DNA here is from genome assembly GCF_033118175.1 of Dama dama. Taxonomy (NCBI): domain Eukaryota; kingdom Metazoa; phylum Chordata; class Mammalia; order Artiodactyla; family Cervidae; genus Dama; species Dama dama. Next base: position 4,480,654 of record NW_026870879.1, on the reverse strand, counting down.
TCTTGAGTCGAAGCCAGGGACTAAGCTCTCATCTCGAGTTGATTTGGTGTCCACGGAGCCTTTCGTGTTGCTCCAGTGACCTCAGGATCCCTCTAGACTTGAGACAGTGATCTTGGGTTTTCTCTGGAGTGCCATCAAGGAAATCAAGGCTCCTTTCACGTTTGATGTGGAACACGGAATTGCTCTGCACGCAGTGCAGGGGAATCGGGCCTCATCTCGCGGCGAGGGGGAAGTCTCATGGTTTTTCTCGAGTTGCGGCCGGAACCTGGGGTATATTCTCGAGTTACGACGGGGAGGGCCCTTCCAGACACGTGTTTGTTCAGCGACTTCAGGACTCCTGCCTAGGTGCGAGGGACACGTCGGGATTCTCCTCGAGTCTTGGCATGGCAATTGGGACGCGTCTCCACGTGAGGCAGGAGACCCAGTGTCCCTTTCGACGAGCCACAGGGATCCTGGGACTCCTATCCATTTTGAAAAGGGGTCAGGCATCGTCTCCTTTGGAAGCATTGATCTCCGCAGACCTCTCGAATTTTCAAAGGATGTGAGGCCTCCGGTCGCGATGAGGCAAAGGACTATGTCATCCTCTTTTGTCTCCACAGGGGATTCAGACATCCCTTCATCTTGGGAGATGCAGGACGAGACTGCATTCAATTCACTGCAGGGATATCTGGCCTTACTTCAAGTTAGAGCATCTCGATGTCCATTCCACTTGAGGCCACAAACTCATGGTCCCTCTCACATACATGTAGCTGAGAGAAGCCTCCTCTTGAGGTGCTTGTGGAAAGTTGGTATTCCTCTTGAGTCGAAGCCAGGGACTAAGCTCTCATCTCGAGTTGATTTGGGGTCGACAGAGCCCTTTCGTGTGGCTCCAGTGACCTCATTATCCCTCTAGACTTGAAAGAGAGATCTTGGGTTTTCTCTGGAGTGTCATCAAGGAAATCAAGGCTCCTTTCACGTTTGATGTGGAATACAGAATTGCTCTGGAGGCAGTGCAGGGGAATCGGGCCTCATCTCGCGGAGAGGGGGAAGTCTCATGGTTTTTCTCGAGTTGCGGCCAGAACCTGGGGTATATTCTCGAGTTACGACGGGGAGGGCCCTTCCAGACACGTGTTTGTTCAGCGACATAAGGACTACTGCCTAGGTGCGAGGGACACCTCGGGATTCTCCTCGAGTCTTGGCATGGCAATTGGGGCGCGTCTCCACGTGAGGCGGGAGACCCAGGGTCCCTTTCCACGTGCCACAGGGATCCTGGGACTCCTATCCATTTTCAAGAGGAGTCAGTCATCGTCTCCTTTGGAAGCATTGATCTCCGCGGACCTCTCGAGTTTTCAAAGGATGTGACACCTCCGTTCGCGTTGAGGCAGAGGACTAGGTCTTTCTCTGTGGTCTCCACAGGGGATTCAGACATCCCTTCGTCTTGGGAGATGCAAGACGAGCCTGCATTCAATTTACTGCAGGGATATCCGGCCTTACTTCGAGTCAGAGCATCTCGGTGTCCATTCCAATTGAGGCCACAAACTCAGGGTCCCTCTCACATACATGTAGCTGAGAGAAGCCTCCTCTTGAGGTGCTTGTGGAAAGTTGGTATTCCTCTTGAGTCGAAGCCAGGGACTAAGCTCTCATCTCGAGTTGATTTGGGGTCGACGGAGCCCTTTCGTGTTGCTCCAGTTACCTCATTATCCCTCTAGACTTGAGACAGTGATCTTGGGTTTTCTCTGGAGTGTCATCAAGGAAATCAAGGCTCCTTTCACGTTTGATGTGGAACACGGAATTGCTCTGGACGCAGTGCAAGGGAATCGGGCCTCATCTCGGGGCGAGGGGGAAGTCTCATGGTTTTTCTCGAGTTGCGGCCAGAACCTGGGGTATATTCTCGAGTTACGACGGGGAGGGCCCTTCCAGACACGTGTTTGTTCAGCAACGTAAGGACTACTGCCTAGGTGCGAGGGACACCTCAGGATTCTCCTCGAGTCTTGGCATGGCAATTGGGACGCGTCTCCACGTGAGGCGGGAGACCCAGGGTCCCTTTCCACGTGCCACAGGGATCCTGGGACTCCTATCCATTTTCAAGAGGAGTCAGGCATCGTCTCCTTTGGAAGCATTGATCTCCTTGGACCTCTCGAGTTTTCAAAGGATGTGAGGCCTCCAGTCGCGATGAGGCGGAGGACTAGGTCTTTCTCTATGGTCTCCACAGGGGATTCAGACATCCCTTCGTCTTGGGAGATGCAAGACGAGCCTGCATTCAATTCACTGCAGGGATATCTGGCCTTACTTCGAGTCAGAGCATCTCGATGTCCATTCCACTTGAGGCCACAAACTCAGGGTCCCTCTCACATACATGTAGCTGAGAGAAGCCTCCTCTTGAGGTGCTTGTGGAAATTTGGTATTCCTCTTGAGTCGAAGCCAGGGACTAAGCTCTCATCTCGAGTTGATTTGGGGTCCACGGAGCCCTTTCGTGTTGCTCCACTGACCTCAGGATCTCTCTAGACTCTAGACAGTGATCTTGGGTTTTCTCTGGAGTGCCATCAAGGAAATCAAGGCTCCTTTCACGTTTGATGTGGAACACGGAATTGCTCTGCACGCAGTGCAGGGGAATCGGGCCTCATCTCGCGGCGAGGGGGAAGTATCATGGTTTTTCTCGAGTTGCGGCCAGAACCTGGTGTATATTCTCGAGTTACGCCGGGGAGGGCCCTTCCAGACACGTGTTTGTTCAGCGACGTCAGGACTCCTGCCTAGGTGCGAGGGACACCTCGGGATTCTCCTCGAGTCTTGGCATGGCAATTGGGACGCGTCTCCATGTGAGGCGGGAGACCCAGGGTCCCTTTCCACGTGCCACAGGGATCCTCGGACTCCTATCCATTTTCAAGAGGAGTCAGGCATCGTCTCTTTGGAAGCATTGATCTCCGCGGACCTCTCGAGTTTTCAAAGGATGTGAGGCCTCCGCTCGCGATGAGGCGGAGGACTAGGTCTTTCTCTGTGGTCTCCACAGGGGATTCAGATATCCCTTTGTCTTGGGAGATGCAAGACGAGCCTGCATTCAATTCACTGCAGGGATATCCGGCCTTACTTCGAGTCAGAGCATCTCGGTGTCCATTCCACTTGAGGCCACAAACTCAGGGTCCCTCTCACATATCTGTAGCTGAGAGAAGCCTCCTCTTGAGTGGCTTGTGGAAAGTTCATATTACTCTTGAGTCAAAGCCAGGGACTAAGCTCTCATCTCGAGTTGATTTGGGGTCCACGAAGCCCTTTCGTGTTGCTCCAGTGACCTCAGGATCCCTCTAGACTTGAGACAGTGATCTTGGGTTTTCTGTGGAGTGCAATCAAGGAAATAAAGTCTCCTTTCACGTTTGATGTGGAACACGGAATTGCTCTGCACGCAGTCCAGGGGAATCGGGCCTCATGTCGAGGCGAGGGGGAAGTCTCATGGTTTTTCTCGAGTTGCGGCCGGAACCTGGGGTGTATTCCCGAGTTACGACGGGGAGGGCCCTTCCAGACACGTGTTTGTTCAGCGACGTCAGGACTCCTGGCTAGGTGCGAGGGACAACTCGGGATTCTCCTCGAGTTTTGGCATGGCAATTGGGACGCGTCTCCACCTGAGGCGGGAGACCCAGGGTCCCTTTCCACGTGCCACAGGGATCCTGGGACTCATATCCATTTTCAAGAGGAGTCAGGTATCGTCTCCTTTGGAAGCATTGATCTCCGCGGACCTCTCGAGTTTTAAAAGGATGTGAGGCCTCCGTTCGCGTAGAGGTGGAGGACTAGGTCTTTCTCTGTGGTCTCCACAGGGGATGCAGGCATCCCTTCTTCTTGGGAGATGCAAGACGAGCCTGCATTCAATTCACTGCAGGGATATCCGGATTTACTTCGAGTCAGAGCATCACAGTGTCCATTGCACTTGAGGCCACAAACTCAGGGTCCCTCTCACAAACCTGTTGCTGAGAGAAGCCTCCTCTTGAGGTGCTTGTGCAAAGTTGGTATTCCTCTTGAGTCGAAGCCCCGGACTAAGCTCTCATCTCGAGTTGATTTGGGGTCCACGGAGACTTTTCGTGTTGCTCCAGTGACCTCAGGATCGCTCTAGACTTGAGACAGTTATCTTGGGTTTTCTCTGGAGTGCCATCAAGTAAATAAAGGCTCCTTTCACGTTTGCTGTGGAACACGGAATTGCTCTGCATGCAGTGTAGGGGAATCGGGCCTCATCTCGTGGCGAGGGGGAAGTCTCATGGTTTTTCTCGAGTTGCGGCCGGAACCTGGGGTATATTCTCGAGTTCCGACGGGGAGGGCCCTTCCAGACACGTGTTTGTTCAGCGACGTCAGGACTCCTGCCTAGGTGGGAGGGACACCTCGGGATTCTCCTCGAGTCTTGGCATGGCAATTGGGATGCGTCTCCACGTGAGGCGGGAGACCCAGGTTCCCTTTCCACATGCTACAGGGATCCTGGGACTCCCATCCATTTACAAGAGGAGTCAGGCATCGTCTCCTTTGGAAGCATTGATCTCCGCGGACCTCTCGATTTTTCAAAAAATGTGAGGCCTCCGGTCTCGATGAGGTGGAGAACTAGGTCTTTCTCTTTGGTCTCCACTGGGGATTCAGACATCCCTTCGTCTTGGGAGATGCAGGACGAGCCTGCATTCAATTCACTGCAGGGATATCCGGCCTTAGTTCAAGTCAGAGCATCTCGGTGTCCATTCCACTTGAGGCCACAAACTCAGGGTCCCTCTCACATACCTGTAGCTGAGAGAAGCCTCCTCTTGAGGTGCTTGTGGAAAGTTGGTATTCCTCTTGAGTCGAAGCCAGGGACTAAGCTCTCATCTCGAGTTGATTTGGGGTCCACGGAGCCCTTTCGTGTTGCTCCAGTGACCTCAGGATCCCTCTAGACTTGAGACAGTGATCTTGGGTTTTCTCTGGAGGGCCATCAAGGAAATCAAGGCTCCTTTCACGTTTGATGTGGAAGACGGAATTGCTCTGCACGCAGTGCAGGGGAATCGGGCCTCATCTCGTGGCGAGGGGGAAGTCTCATGGTTTTTCTCGAGTTGCGGCCGGAACCTGGGGTATATTCTCGAGTTACGACGGGGAGGGCCCTTCCATACATGTGTTTGTTCAGCGACGTCAGGACTCCAGCCTAGGTTCGAGCGACACCTCGGGATTCTCCTCGAGTCTTGCCATGGCAATTGGGACGCGTCTCCACGTGAGGCGGGAGTCCCAGGGTCCCTTTCCACGTGCCACAGTGATCCTGGGTCTACTATCCATTTTCAAGAGGAGTCAGGCATCGTCTCCTTTGGAAGCATTGATCTCCGCGGACCTCTCGAGTTTTCAAAGGATGTGAGGCCTCCGGTCGCGTTGAGGCGGAGGACTAGGTCTTTCTCTGTGGTCTCCACAGGGGATTCAGACATCCCTTCGTCTTGGGAGATGCAAGACGAGCCTGCATTCAATTCACTGCAGGGATATTCGGCCTTACTTCGAGTGAGAGCATCTCGGTGTCCATTCCACTTGAGGCCACAAACTCAGGGGCCCTCTCACATACCTGTAGCTGAGAGAAGCCTCCACTTGAGGTGCTTGTGGAAAGTTGGTACTCCTCTTGAGTCGAAGCCAGGGACTAAGCTCTCATCTCGAGTTGATTTGGGGTCCACGGAGCCCTTTCATGTTGCTCCAGTGACCTCAGGATCCCTCTAGACTTGAGACAGTGATCTTGGGTTTTCTCTGGAGTGCCATCAAGGAAATCAAGTTTCCTTTCACGTTTGATGTGGAACACGGAATTGCTCTGCACGCAGTGCAGGGGAATCGGGCCTTATCTCGCGGCGAGGGGGAAGTGTCATGGTTTTTCTCGAGTTGCCGCCGGAACCTGGGGTATATTCTCGAGTTATGACGGGGAGGGCCCTTCCCGACACGTGTTTGTTCAGCGACGTCAGGACTCCTGCCTAGGTGCCAAGGACACCTCAGGATTCTCCTCGTGTCTTGGCATGGCAATTGGGACGCGTCTCCATGTGAGGCGGGAGACCCAGTGTCCTTTTCCACGTGGACAGGGATCCTGGGACTCCTATCCATTTTCAAGAGGAGTCAGGCATCGTCTCCTTTGGAAGCACTGATCTCCGCGGACCTTTCGAGTTTTCAAAGGACGTGAGGCCTCCGTTCGCGTTGAGGCGGAGGACTAGGTCGTTCTCTGTGGTCTCCACAGGTGATTCAGACAACCCTTCGTCTTGGGAGATGCAAGACGAGCCTGCATTCAATTCACTGCAGGGATATCCGGCCTTACTTCGAGTCAGAGCATCTCGGTGTCCATTCCACTTGAGGCCACAAACTCAGGGTCCCTCTCACATACCTGTAGCTGAGAGAAGCCTCCTCTTGAGGTGCTTGTGGAAAGTTGGTATTCCTCTTGAGTCGAAGCCAGGGACTAAGCTCTCATCTCGAGTTGATATGGGGTCCAGGGAACCCTTTCGTGTTGCTCCAATGACTTCAGGATCCCTCTAGACTTAAGACAGTGATCTTGGGTTTTCTCTGGAGTGCCATCAAGGAAATCAAGGCTCCTTTCAGGCTTGATGTGGAACACGGAATTGCTCTGCACGCAGTGCAGGGGAATTGGGCCTCATCTCGCGGCGAGGGGGAAGGCTCATGGTTTTTCTCGAGTTGCGGCCGGAACCTGGGGTATATTCTCGAGTTACGACGGGGAGGGCCCTTCCATACATGTGTTTGTTCAGCGACGTCAGGACTCCAGCCTAGGTTCGAGCGACACCTCGGGATTCTCCTCGAGTCTTGCCATGGCAATTGGGACGCGTCTCCACGTGAGGCGGGAGACCCAGGGTCCCTTTCCACGTGCCACAGGGATCCTGGGACTCCTATTCATTTTCAAGAGGAGTCAGGCATCGTCTCTTTGGAAGCATTGATCTCCGCGGACCTCTCGAGTTTTCAAAGGATGTGAGGCCTCCGCTCAAGTTGAGGCGGAGGACTAGGTCTTTCTCTGTGGTCTCCACAGGGGATTCAGACATCCCTTCGTCTTGGAAGATGCAAGACGAGCGTGCATTCAATTCACTGCAGGGATATCCGGCCTTACTTCAAGTCAGAGCATCTCGGTGTCCATTCCACTTGAGGCCACAAACTCAGGGTCCCTCTCACATACCTGTAGCTGAGAGAAGCCTCCTCTTGAGGTGCTTGTGGAAAGTTGGTATTCCTCTTGATTCGAAGCCAGGGACTAAGCTCTCATCTCGAGTTGATTTGGGGTCCACGGAGCCCTTTCGTGTTGCTCCAATGACCTCAGGATCCCTCTAGACTTGAGACAGTGATCTTCGGTATTCTCTGAAGTGCCATCAAGCAAATCAAGGCTCCTTTCACGTTTGATGTGGAACACGGAATTGCTCTGCACGGAGTGCAGGGGAATCGGGCCTCATCTCGCGGCGAGGGGGAAGTCTCATGGTTTTTCTCGAGTTGCGGCCGAACCTGGGGTATATTCTCGAGTTCCGAAAGGGAGGGCCCTTCCAGACACGTGTTTGTTCAGCGACGTCAGGACTCCTGCCTAGGTGCGAGGGACACCTCGGGATTCTCCTCGAGTCTTGGCATGGCAATTGGGACGCGTCTCCATGTGAGGCGGGAGACCCAGGGTCCCTTTCCACGTGCCTCAGGGATCCTCGGACTCCTATCCATTTTCAAGAGGAGTCAGGCATCGTCTCTTTGGAAGCATTGATCTCCGCGGACCTCTCGAGTTTTCAAAGGATGTGAGGCCTCCGCTCGCGATGAGGCGGAGGACTAGGTCTTTCTCTGTGGTCTCCACAGGGGATTCAGACATCCCTTTGTCTTGGGAGATGCAAGACGAGCCTGCATTCAATTCACTGCAGGGATATCCGGCCTTACTTCGAGTCAGAGCATCTCGGTGTCCATTCCACTTGAGGCCACAAACTCAGGGTCCCTCTCACATACCTGTAGCTGAGAGAAGCCTCCTCTTGAGTGGCTTGTGGAAAGTTCATATTACTCTTGAGTCAAAGCCAGGGACTAAGCTCTCATCTCGAGTTGATTTGGGGTCCACGAAGCCCTTTCGTGTTGCTCCAGTGACCTCAGGATCCCTCTAGACTTGAGACAGTGATCTTGGGTTTTCTGTGGAGTGCAATCAAGGAAATAAAGTCTCCTTTCACGTTTGATGTGGAACACGGAATTGCTCTGCACGCAGTCCAGGGGAATCGGGCCTCATGTCGAGGCGAGGGGGAAGTCTCATGGTTTTTCTCGAGTTGCGGCCGGAACCTGGGGTGTATTCCCGAGTTACGACGGGGAGGGCCCTTCCAGACACGTGTTTGTTCAGCGACGTCAGGACTCCTGGCTAGGTGCGAGGGACAACTCGGGATTCTCCTCGAGTTTTGGCATGGCAATTGGGACGCGTCTCCACCTGAGGCGGGAGACCCAGGGTCCCTTTCCACGTGCCACAGGGATCCTGGGACTCATATCCATTTTCAAGAGGAGTCAGGTATCGTCTCCTTTGGAAGCATTGATCTCCGCGGACCTCTCGAGTTTTAAAAGGATGTGAGGCCTCCGTTCGCGTAGAGGTGGAGGACTAGGTCTTTCTCTGTGGTCTCCACAGGGGATGCAGGCATCCCTTCTTCTTGGGAGATGCAAGACGAGCCTGCATTCAATTCACTGCAGGGATATCCGGCCTTACTTCGAGTCAGAGCATCACAGTGTCCATTGCACTTGAGGCCACAAACTCAGGGTCCCTCTCACAAACCTGTTGCTGAGAGAAGCCTCCTCTTGAGGTGCTTGTGCAAAGTTGGTATTCCTCTTGAGTCGAAGCCCCGGACTAAGCTCTCATCTCGAGTTGATTTGGGGTCCACGGAGACCTTTCGTGTTGCTCCAGTGACCTCAGGATCGCTCTAGACTTGAGACAGTTATCTTGGGTTTTCTCTGGAGTGTCATCAAGTAAATAAAGGCTCCTTTCACGTTTGCTGTGGAACACGGAATTGCTCTGCACGCAGTGCAGGGGAATCGGGCCTCATCTCGCGGCGAGGGGAAATTTCATGGTTTTTTTCGAGTTGCGGCCGGAACCTGGGGTATATTCTCGAGTTCCGACGGGGAGGGCCCTTCCAGACACGTGTTTGTTCAGCGACGTCAGGATTCCTGCCTAGGTGCAAGGGACACCTCGGGATTCTCCTCGAGTCTTGTCATGGCAATTGGGACGCGTCTCCACGTGAGGCGGGAGACCCAGGGTCCCTTTCCACGTGCCACAGGGATCCTGGGACTCCTATCCATTTTCAAGAGGAGTCAGGCATCGTCTCCTTTGGAAGCATTGATCTCCGCGGACCTCTCGAGTTTTCAAAGGATGTGAGGCCTCCGGTCCCGTTGAGGCGGAGGACTAGGTATTTCTCTGTTGTCTCCACAGGGGATTCAGACATCCCTTCGTCTTGGGAGATGCAAGACGAGCCTGCATTCAATTCACTGCAGGGATATCCGGCCTTACTTCGAGTCAGAGCATCTCGGTGTCCATTCCACTTGAGGCCACAAACTCAGGGTCCCTCTCACATACCTGTATCTGAGAGAAGCCTCCTCTTGAGGTGCTTGTGGAAAGTTGGAATTCCCCTTGAGTCGAAGCCAGGGACTAAGCTCTCATCTCGAGTTGATTTGGGGTCCACAGAGCCCTTTCGTGTTGCTCCAATAACCTCAGCATCCCTCTAGACTTGAAACAGTGATCTTGGGTTTTCTCTGGAGGGCCATCATAGAAATCAAGGCTCCTTTCATGTTTAATGTGGAACACGGAATTGCTCTGCATGCAGTGTAGGGGAATCGGGCCTCATCTCGTGGCGAGGGGGAAGTCTCATTGTTTTTCTCGAGTTGCGGCCGGAACCTGGGGTATATTCTCGAGTTCCGACGGGGAGGGCCCTTCCAGACACGTGTTTGTTCAGCGACGTCAGGACTCCTGCCTAGGTGCGAGGGACACCTCGGGATTCTCCTCGAGTCTTGGCATGGCAATTGGGATGCGTCTCCACGTGAGGCGGGAGACCCAGGTTCCCTTTCCACATGCTACAGGGATCCTGGGACTCCCATCCATTTACAAGAGGAGTCAGGCATCGTCTCCTTTGGAAGCATTGATCTCCGCGGACCTCTCGAGTTTTCAAAAAATGTGAGGCCTCCGGTCTCGATGAGGTGGAGAACTAGGTCTTTCTCTTTGGTCTCCACTGGGGATTCAGACATCCCTTCGTCTTGGGAGATGCAGGACGAGCCTGCATTCAATTCACTGCAGGGATATCCGGCCTTAGTTCAAGTCAGAGCATCTCGGTGTCCATTCCACTTGAGGCCACAAACTCAGGGTCCCTCTCACATACCTGTAGCTGAGAGAAGCCTCCTCTTGAGGTGCTTGTGGAAAGTTGGTATTCCTCTTGAGTCGAAGCCAGGGACTAAGCTCTCATCTCGAGTTGATTTGGGGTCCACGGAGCCCTTTCGTGTTGCTCCAGTGACCTCAGGATCCCTCTAGACTTGAGACAGTGATCTTGGGTTTTCTCTGGAGGGCCATCAAGGAAATCAAGGCTCCTTTCACGTTTGATGTGGAAGACGGAATTGCTCTGCACGCAGTGCAGGGGAATCGGGCCTCATCTCGTGGCGAGGGGGAAGTCTCATGGTTTTTCTCGAGTTGCGGCCGGAACCTGGGGTATATTCTCGAGTTACGACGGGGAGGGCCCTTCCATACATGTGTTTGTTCAGCGACGTCAGGACTCCAGCCTAGGTTCGAGCGACACCTCGGGATTCTCCTCGAGTCTTGCCATGGCAATTGGGACGCGTCTCCACGTGAGGCGGGAGTCCCAGGGTCCCTTTCCACGTGCCACAGTGATCCTGGGTCTACTATCCATTTTCAAGAGGAGTCAGGCATCGTCTCCTTTGGAAGCATTGATCTCCGCGGACCTCTCGAGTTTTCAAAGGATGTGAGGCCTCCGGTCGCGTTGAGGCGGAGGACTAGGTCTTTCTCTGTGGTCTCCACAGGGGATTCAGACATCCCTTCGTCTTGGGAGATGCAAGACGAGCCTGCATTCAATTCACTGCAGGGATATTCGGCCTTACTTCGAGTGAGAGCATCTCGGTGTCCATTCCACTTGAGGCCACAAACTCAGGGGCCCTCTCACATACCTGTAGCTGAGAGAAGCCTCCACTTGAGGTGCTTGTGGAAAGTTGGTACTCCTCTTGAGTCGAAGCCAGGGACTAAGCTCTCATCTCGAGTTGATTTGGGGTCCACGGAGCCCTTTCATGTTGCTCCAGTGACCTCAGGATCCCTCTAGACTTGAGACAGTGATCTTGGGTTTTCTCTGGAGTGCCATCAAGGAAATCAAGTTTCCTTTCACGTTTGATGTGGAACACGGAATTGCTCTGCACGCAGTGCAGGGGAATCGGGCCTTATCTCGCGGCGAGGGGGAAGTGTCATGGTTTTTCTCGAGTTGCCGCCGGAACCTGGGGTATATTCTCGAGTTATGACGGGGAGGGCCCTTCCCGACACGTGTTTGTTCAGCGACGTCAGGACTCCTGCCTAGGTGCCAAGGACACCTCAGGATTCTCCTCGTGTCTTGGCATGGCAATTGGGACGCGTCTCCATGTGAGGCGGGAGACCCAGGGTCCTTTTCCACGTGGACAGGGATCCTGGGACTCCTATCCAATTTCAAGAGGAGTCAGGCATCGTCTCCTTTGGAAGCACTAATCTCCGCGGACCTTTCGAGTTTTCAAAGGACGTGAGGCCTCCGTTCGCGTTGAGGCGGAGGACTAGGTCGTTCTCTGTGGTCTCCACAGGGGATTCAGACATCCCTTCGTCTTGGGAGATGCAAGACGAGCCTGCATTCAATTCACTGCAGGGATATCCGGCCTTACTTCGAGTGAGAGCATCTCGGTGTCCATTCCACTTGAGGCCACAAACTCAGGGGCCCTCTCACATACCTGTAGCTGAGAGAAGCCTCCACTTGAGGTGCTTGTGGAAAGTTGGTACTCCTCTTGAGTCGAAGCCAGGGACTAAGCTCTCATCTCGAGTTGATTTGGTGTCCACGGAGCCTTTCGTGTTGCTCCAGTGACCTCAGGATCCCTCTAGACTTGAGACAGTGATCTTGGGTTTTCTCTGGAGTGCCATCAAGGAAATCAAGGCTCCTTTCACGTTTGATGTGGAACACGGAATTGCTCTGCACGCAGTGCAGGGGAATCGGGCCTCATCTCGCGGCGAGGGGGAAGTCTCATGGTTTTTCTCGAGTTGCGGCCGGAACCTGGGGTATATTCTCGAGTTACGACGGGGAGGGCCCTTCCAGACACGTGTTTGTTCAGCGACTTCAGGACTCCTGCCTAGGTGCGAGGGACACGTCGGGATTCTCCTCGAGTCTTGGCATGGCAATTGGGACGCGTCTCCACGTGAGGCAGGAGACCCAGTGTCCCTTTCGACGAGCCACAGGGATCCTGGGACTCCTATCCATTTTGAAAAGGGGTCAGGCATCGTCTCGTTTGGAAGCATTGATCTCCGCAGACCTCTCGAATTTTCAAAGGATGTGAGGCCTCCGGTCGCGATGAGGCAAAGGACTATGTCATCCTCTTTTGTCTCCACAGGGGATTCAGACATCCCTTCATCTTGGGAGATGCAGGACGAGACTGCATTCAATTCACTGCAGGGATATCTGGCCTTACTTCAAGTTAGAGCATCTCGATGTCCATTCCACTTGAGGCCACAAACTCATGGTCCCTCTCACATACCTGTAGCTGAGAGAAGCCTCCTCTTGAGGTGCTTGTGGAAAGTTGGTATTCCTCTTGAGTCGAAGCCAGGGACTAAGCTCTCATCTCGAGTTGATTTGGGGTCGACAGAGCCCTTTCGTGTGGCTCCAGTGACCTCATTATCCCTCTAGACTTGAAAGAGAGATCTTGGGTTTTCTCTGGAGTGTCATCAAGGAAATCAAGGCTCCTTTCACGTTTGATGTGGAATACAGAATTGCTCTGGAGGCAGTGCAGGGGAATCGGGCCTCATCTCGCGGAGAGGGGGAAGTCTCATGGTTTTTCTCGAGTTGCGGCCAGAACCTGGGGTATATTCTCGAGTTACGACGGGGAGGGCCCTTCCAGACACGTGTTTGTTCAGCGACATAAGGACTACTGCCTAGGTGCGAGGGACACCTCGGGATTCTCCTCGAGTCTTGGCATGGCAATTGGGGCGCGTCTCCACGTGAGGCGGGAGACCCAGGGTCCCTTTCCACGTGCCACAGGGATCCTGGGACTCCTATCCATTTTCAAGAGGAGTCAGTCATCGTCTCCTTTGGAAGCATTGATCTCCGCGGACCTCTCGAGTTTTCAAAGGATGTGACACCTCCGTTCGCGTTGAGGCAGAGGACTAGGTCTTTCTCTGTGGTCTCCACAGGGGATTCAGACATCCCTTCGTCTTGGGAGATGCAAGACGAGCCTGCATTCAATTTACTGCAGGGATATCCGGCCTTACTTCGAGTCAGAGCATCTCGGTGTCCATTCCAATTGAGGCCACAAACTCAGGGTCCCTCTCACATACATGTAGCTGAGAGAAGCCTCCTCTTGAGGTGCTTGTGGAAAGTTGGTATTCCTCTTGAGTCGAAGCCAGGGACTAAGCTCTCATCTCGAGTTGATTTGGGGTCGACGGAGCCCTTTCGTGTTGCTCCAGTTACCTCATTATCCCTCTAGACTTGAGACAGTGATCTTGGGTTTTCTCTGGAGTGTCATCAAGGAAATCAAGGCTCCTTTCACGTTTGATGTGGAACACGGAATTGCTCTGGACGCAGTGCAAGGGAATCGGGCCTCATCTCGGGGCGAGGGGGAAGTCTCATGGTTTTTCTCGAGTTGCGGCCAGAACCTGGGGTATATTCTCGAGTTACGACGGGGAGGGCCCTTCCAGACACGTGTTTGTTCAGCAACGTAAGGACTACTGCCTAGGTGCGAGGGACACCTCAGGATTCTCCTCGAGTCTTGGCATGGCAATTGGGACGCGTCTCCACGTGAGGCGGGAGACCCAGGGTCCCTTTCCACGTGCCACAGGGATCCTGGGACTCCTATCCATTTTCAAGAGGAGTCAGGCATCGTCTCCTTTGGAAGCATTGATCTCCTTGGACCTCTCGAGTTTTCAAAGGATGTGAGGCCTCCAGTCGCGATGAGGCGGAGGACTAGGTCTTTCTCTATGGTCTCCACAGGGGATTCAGACATCCCTTCGTCTTGGGAGATGCAAGACGAGCCTGCATTCAATTCACTGCAGGGATATCTGGCCTTACTTCGAGTCAGAGCATCTCGATGTCCATTTCACTTGAGGCCACAAACTCAGGGTCCCTCTCACATACATGTAGCTGAGAGAAGCCTCCTCTTGAGGTGCTTGTGGAAATTTGGTATTCCTCTTGAGTCGAAGCCAGGGACTAAGCTCTCATCTCGAGTTGATTTGGGGTCCACGGAGCCCTTTCGTGTTGCTCCACTGACCTCAGGATCTCTCTAGACTCTAGACAGTGATCTTGGGTTTTCTCTGGAGTGCCATCAAGGAAATCAAGGCTCCTTTCACGTTTGATGTGGAACACGGAATTGCTCTGCACGCAGTGCAGGGGAATCGGCCCCCATCTCGCGGCGAGGGGGAAGTATCATGGTTTTTCTCGAGTTGCGGCCAGAACCTGGTGTATATTCTCGAGTTACGCCGGGGAGGGCCCTTCCAGACACGTGTTTTTTCAGCGACGTCAGGACTCCTGCCTAGGTGCGAGGGACACCTCGGGATTCTCCTCGAGTCTTGGCATGGCAATTGGGACGCGTCTCCATGTGAGGCGGGAGACCCAGGGTCCCTTTCCACGTGCCACAGGGATCCTCGGACTCCTATCCATTTTCAAGAGGAGTCAGGCATCGTCTCTTTGGAAGCATTGATCTCCGCGGACCTTTCGAGTTTTCAAAGGATGTGAGGCCTCCGCTCGCGATGAGGCGGAGGACTAGGTCTTTCTCTGTGGTCTCCACAGGGGATTCAGATATCCCTTTGTCTTGGGAGATGCAAGACGAGCCTGCATTCAATTCACTGCAGGGATATCCGGCCTTACTTCGAGTCAGAGCATCTCGGTGTCCATTCCACTTGAGGCCACAAACTCAGGGTCCCTCTCACATATCTGTAGCTGAGAGAAGCCTCCTCTTGAGTGGCTTGTGGAAAGTTCATATTACTCTTGAGTCAAAGCCAGGGACTAAGCTCTCATCTCGAGTTGATTTGGGGTCCACGAAGCCCTTTCGTGTTGCTCCAGTGACCTCAGGATCCCTCTAGACTTGAGACAGTGATCTTGGGTTTTCTGTGGAGTGCAATCAAGGAAATAAAGTCTCCTTTCACGTTTGATGTGGAACACGGAATTGCTCTGCAAGCAGTCCAGGGGAATCGGGCCTCATGTCGAGGCGAGGGGGAAGTCTCATGGTTTTTCTCGAGTTGCGGCCGGAACCTGGGGTGTATTCCCGAGTTACGACGGGGAGGGCCCTTCCAGACACGTGTTTGTTCAGCGACGTCAGGACTCCTGGCTAGGTGCGAGGGACAACTCGGGATTCTCCTCGAGTTTTGGCATGGCAATTGGGACGCGTCTCCACCTGAGGCGGGAGACCCAGGGTCCCTTTCCACGTGCCACAGGGATCCTGGGACTCATATCCATTTTCAAGAGGAGTCAGGTATCGTCTCCTTTGGAAGCATTGATCTCCGCGGACCTCTCGAGTTTTAAAAGGATGTGAGGCCTCCGTTCGCGTAGAGGTGGAGGACTAGGTCTTTCTCTGTGGTCTCCACAGGGGATGCAGGCATCCCTTCTTCTTGGGAGATGCAAGACGAGCCTGCATTCAATTCACTGCAGGGATATCCGGATTTACTTCGAGTCAGAGCATCACAGTGTCCATTGCACTTGAGGCCACAAACTCAGGGTCCCTCTCACAAACCTGTTGCTGAGAGAAGCCTCCTCTTGAGGTGCTTGTGCAAAGTTGGTATTCCTCTTGAGTCGAAGCCCCGGACTAAGCTCTCATCTCGAGTTGATTTGGGGTCCACGGAGACCTTTCGTGTTGCTCCAGTGACCTCAGGATCGCTCTAGACTTGAGACAGTTATCTTGGGTTTTCTCTGGAGTGCCATCAAGTAAATAAAGGCTCCTTTCACGTTTGCTGTGGAACACGGAATTGCTCTGCATGCAGTGTAGGGGAATCGGGCCTCATCTCGTGGCGAGGGGGAAGTCTCATGGTTTTTCTCGAGTTGCGGCCGGAACCTGGGGTATATTCTCGAGTTCCGACGGGGAGGGCCCTTCCAGACACGTGTTTGTTCAGCGACGTCAGGACTCCTGCCTAGGTGCGAGGGACACCTCGGGATTCTCCTCGAGTCTTGGCATGGCAATTGGGATGCGTCTCCACGTGAGGCGGGAGACCCAGGTTCCCTTTCCACATGCTACAGGGATCCTGGGACTCCGATCCATTTACAAGAGGAGTCAGGCATCGTCTCCTTTGGAAGCATTGATCTCCGCGGACCTCTCGAGTTTTCAAAAAATGTGAGGCCTCCGGTCTCGATGAGGTGGAGAACTAGGTCTTTCTCTTTGGTCTCCACTGGGGATTCAGACATCCCTTCGTCTTGGGAGATGCAGGACGAGCCTGCATTCAATTCACTGCAGGGATATCCGGCCTTAGTTCAAGTCAGAGCATCTCGGTGTCCATTCCACTTGAGGCCACAAACTCAGGGTCCCTCTCACATACCTGTAGCTGAGAGAAGCCTCCTCTTGAGGTGCTTGTGGAAAGTTGGTATTCCTCTTGAGTCGAAGCCAGGGACTAAGCTCTCATCTCGAGTTGATTTGGGGTCCACGGAGCCCTTTCGTGTTGCTCCAGTGACCTCAGGATCCCTCTAGACTTGAGACAGTGATCTTGGGTTTTCTCTGGAGGGCCATCAAGGAAATCAAGGCTCCTTTCACGTTTGATGTGGAAGACGGAATTGCTCTGCACGCAGTGCAGGGGAATCGGGCCTCATCTCGTGGCGAGGGGGAAGTCTCATGGTTTTTCTCGAGTTGCGGCCGGAACCTGGGGTATATTCTCGAGTTACGACGGGGAGGGCCCTTCCATACATGTGTTTGTTCAGCGACGTCAGGACTCCAGCCTAGGTTCGAGCGACACCTCGGGATTCTCCTCGAGTCTTGCCATGGCAATTGGGACGCGTCTCCACGTGAGGCGGGAGTCCCAGGGTCCCTTTCCACGTGCCACAGTGATCCTGGGTCTACTATCCATTTTCAAGAGGAGTCAGGCATCGTCTCCTTTGGAAGCATTGATCTCCGCGGACCTCTCGAGTTTTCAAAGGATGTGAGGCCTCCGGTCGCGTTGAGGCGGAGGACTAGGTCTTTCTCTGTGGTCTCCACAGGGGATTCAGACATCCCTTCGTCTTGGGAGATGCAAGACGAGCCTGCATTCAATTCACTGCAGGGATATTCGGCCTTACTTCGAGTGAGAGCATCTCGGTGTCCATTCCACTTGAGGCCACAAACTCAGGGGCCCTCTCACATACCTGTAGCTGAGAGAAGCCTCCACTTGAGGTGCTTGTGGAAAGTTGGTACTCCTCTTGAGTCGAAGCCAGGGACTAAGCTCTCATCTCGAGTTGATTTGGGGTCCACGGAGCCCTTTCATGTTGCTCCAGTGACCTCAGGATCCCTCTAGACTTGAGACAGTGATCTTGGGTTTTCTCTGGAGTGCCATCAAGGAAATCAAGTTTCCTTTCACGTTTGATGTGGAACACGGAATTGCTCTGCACGCAGTGCAGGGGAATCGGGCCTTATCTCGCGGCGAGGGGGAAGTGTCATGGTTTTTCTCGAGTTGCCGCCGGAACCTGGGGTATATTCTCGAGTTATGACGGGGAGGGCCCTTCCCGACACGTGTTTGTTCAGCGACGTCAGGACTCCTGCCTAGGTGCCAAGGACACCTCAGGATTCTCCTCGTGTCTTGGCATGGCAATTGGGACGCGTCTCCATGTGAGGCGGGAGACCCAGTGTCCTTTTCCACGTGGACAGGGATCCTGGGACTCCTATCCATTTTCAAGAGGAGTCAGGCATCGTCTCCTTTGGAAGCACTGATCTCCGCGGACCTTTCGAGTTTTCAAAGGACGTGAGGCCTCCGTTCGCGTTGAGGCGGAGGACTAGGTCGTTCTCTGTGGTCTCCACAGGTGATTCAGACAACCCTTCGTCTTGGGAGATGCAAGACGAGCCTGCATTCAATTCACTGCAGGGATATCCGGCCTTACTTCGAGTCAGAGCATCTCGGTGTCCATTCCACTTGAGGCCACAAACTCAGGGTCCCTCTCACATACCTGTAGCTGAGAGAAGCCTCCTCTTGAGGTGCTTGTGGAAAGTTGGTATTCCTCTTGATTCGAAGCCAGGGACTAAGCTCTCATCTCGAGTTGATTTGGGGTCCACGGAGCCCTTTCGTGTTGCTCCAGTGACCTCAGGATCCCTCTAGACTTGAGACAGTGATCTTGGGTTTTCTCTGGAGGGCCATCAAGGAAATCAAGGCTCCTTTCACGTTTGATGTGGAACAGGGAATTGCTCTGCACGCAGTGCAGGGGAATCGGGCCTCATCTCGCGGCGAGGGGGAAGTCTCATGGTTTTTCTCGAGTTGCGGCCGGAACCTGGGGTATATTCTCGAGTTACGACGGGGAGGGCCCTTCCATACATGTGTTTGTTCAGCGACGTCAGGACTCCAGCCTAGGTTCGAGCGACACCTCGGGATTCTCCTCGAGTCTTGCCATGGCAATTGGGACGCGTCTCCACGTGAGGCGGGAGTCCCAGGGTCCCTTTCCACGTGCCACAGTGATCCTGGGACTACTATCCATTTTCAAGAGGAGTCAGGCATCGTCTCCTTTGGAAGCATTGATCTCCGCGGACCTCTCGAGTTTTCAAAGGATGTGAGGCCTCCGGTCGCGTTGAGGCGGAGGACTAGGTCTTTCTCTGTGGTCTCCACAGGGGATTCAGACATCCCTTCGTCTTGGGAGATGCAAGACGAGCCTGCATTCAATTCACTGCAGGGATATCCGGCCTTACTTCGAGTGAGAGCATCTCGGTGTCCATTCCACTTGAGGCCACAAACTCAGGGGCCCTCTCACATACCTGTAGCTGAGAGAAGCCTCCACTTGAGGTGCTTGTGGAAAGTTGGTACTCCACTTGAGTCGAAGCCAGGGACTAAGCTCTCATCTCGAGTTGATTTGGGGTCCACGGAGCCCTTTCGTGTTGCTCCAGTGACCTCAGGATCCCTCTAGACTTGAGACAGTGATCTTGGGTTTTCTCTGGAGTGCCATCAAGGAAATCAAGGCTCCTTTCACGTTTGATGTGGAACACGGAATTGCTCTGCACGCAGTGCAGGGGAATCGGGCCTCATCTCGCGGCGAGGGGGAAGTCTCATGGTTTTTCTCGAGTTGCGGCCGGAACCTGGGGTATATTCTCGAGTTACGACGGGGAGGGCCCTTCCAGACACGTGTTTGTTCAGCGACTTCAGGACTCCTGCCTAGGTGCGAGGGACACGTCGGGATTCTCCTCGAGTCTTGGCATGGCAATTGGGACGCGTCTCCACGTGAGGCAGGAGACCCAGTGTCCCTTTCGACGAGCCACAGGGATCCTGGGACTCCTATCCATTTTGAAAAGGGGTCAGGCATCGTCTCGTTTGGAAGCATTGATCTCCGCAGACCTCTCGAATTTTCAAAGGATGTGAGGCCTCCGGTCGCGATGAGGCAAAGGACTATGTCATCCTCTTTTGTCTCCACAGGGGATTCAGACATCCCTTCATCTTGGGAGATGCAGGACGAGACTGCATTCAATTCACTGCAGGGATATCTGGCCTTACTTCAAGTTAGAGCATCTCGATGTCCATTCCACTTGAGGCCACAAACTCATGGTCCCTCTCACATACCTGTAGCTGAGAGAAGCCTCCTCTTGAGGTGCTTGTGGAAAGTTGGTATTCCTCTTGAGTCGAAGCCAGGGACTAAGCTCTCATCTCGAGTTGATTTGGGGTCGACAGAGCCCTTTCGTGTGGCTCCAGTGACCTCATTATCCCTCTAGACTTGAAAGAGAGATCTTGGGTTTTCTCTGGAGTGTCATCAAGGAAATCAAGGCTCCTTTCACGTTTGATGTGGAATACAGAATTGCTCTGGAGGCAGTGCAGGGGAATCGGGCCTCATCTCGCGGAGAGGGGGAAGTCTCATGGTTTTTCTCGAGTTGCGGCCAGAACCTGGGGTATATTCTCGAGTTACGACGGGGAGGGCCCTTCCAGACACGTGTTTGTTCAGCGACATAAGGACTACTGCCTAGGTGCGAGGGACACCTCGGGATTCTCCTCGAGTCTTGGCATGGCAATTGGGGCGCGTCTCCACGTGAGGCGGGAGACCCAGGGTCCCTTTCCACGTGCCACAGGGATCCTGGGACTCCTATCCATTTTCAAGAGGAGTCAGTCATCGTCTCCTTTGGAAGCATTGATCTCCGCGGACCTCTCGAGTTTTCAAAGGATGTGACACCTCCGTTCGCGTTGAGGCAGAGGACTAGGTCTTTCTCTGTGGTCTCCACAGGGGATTCAGACATCCCTTCGTCTTGGGAGATGCAAGACGAGCCTGCATTCAATTTACTGCAGGGATATCCGGCCTTATTTCGAGTCAGAGCATCTCGGTGTCCATTCCAATTGAGGCCACAAACTCAGGGTCCCTCTCACATACATGTAGCTGAGAGAAGCCTCCTCTTGAGGTGCTTGTGGAAAGTTGGTATTCCTCTTGAGTCGAAGCCAGGGACTAAGCTCTCATCTCGAGTTGATTTGGGGTCGACGGAGCCCTTTCGTGTTGCTCCAGTTACCTCATTATCCCTCTAGACTTGAGACAGTGATCTTGGGTTTTCTCTGGAGTGTCATCAAGGAAATCAAGGCTCCTTTCACGTTTGATGTGGAACACGGAATTGCTCTGGACGCAGTGCAAGGGAATCGGGCCTCATCTCGGGGCGAGGGGGAAGTCTCATGGTTTTTCTCGAGTTGCGGCCAGAACCTGGGGTATATTCTCGAGTTACGACGGGGAGGGCCCTTCCAGACACGTGTTTGTTCAGCAACGTAAGGACTACTGCCTAGGTGCGAGGGACACCTCGGGATTCTCCTCGAGTCTTGGCATGGCAATTGGGACGCATCTCCACGTGAGGCGGGAGACCCAGGGTCCCTTTCCACGTGCCACAGGGATCCTGGGACTCCTATCCATTTTCAAGAGGAGTCAGGCATCGTCTCCTTTGGAAGCATTGATCTCCTTGGACCTCTCGAGTTTTCAAAGGATGTGAGGCCTCCGGTCCCGATGAGGCGGAGAACTAGGTCTTTCTCTGTGGTCTCCACAGGGGATTCAGACATCCCTTCATCTTGGGAGATGCAAGACGAGCCTGCATTCAATTCACTGCAGGGATATCCGGCCTTACTTCGAGTCAGAGCATCTCGGTGTCCATTCCACTTGAGGCCACAAACTCAGGGTCCCTCTCAAATACCTGTTGCTGAGAGAAGCCTCCTCTGGGGTGCTTGTGGAAAGTTGGAATTCCTGTTG
This sequence comes from Dama dama, assembly GCF_033118175.1. NCBI lineage: Eukaryota > Metazoa > Chordata > Mammalia > Artiodactyla > Cervidae > Dama > Dama dama. The sequence goes on along the minus strand of NW_026870879.1, from coordinate 4,459,169 downwards.
AGTCGAAGCCAGGGACTAAGCTCTCATCTCGAGTTGATTTGGGGTCCACGGAGCTCTTTCTTGTTTCTCCAGTGACCTCAGGATCCCTCTAGACATGAGACAGTGATCTTGGGTTTTCTCTGGAGTGCCATCAAGGAAATCAAGGCTCCTTTCACGTTTGATGTGGAACACGGAATTGCTCTGCACGCAGTGCAGGGGAATCGGGCCTCATCTCGCGGCGAGGGGGAAGTCTCATGGTTTTTCTCGAGTTGCGGCCGGAACCTGGGGTATATTCTCGAGTTACGACGGGGAGGGCCCTTCCAGACACGTGTTTGTTCAGCGACTTCAGGACTCCTGCCTAGGTGCGAGGGACACGTCGGGATTCTCCTCGAGTCTTGGCATGGCAATTGGGAAGCGTCTCCACGTGAGGCAGGAGACCCAGTGTCCCTTTCGACGAGCCACAGGGATCCTGGGACTCCTATCCATTTTGAAGAGGGGTCAGGCATCGTCTCCTTTGGAAGCATTGATCTCCGCAGACCTCTCGAATTTTCAAAGGATGTGAGGCCTCCGGTCGCGATGAGGCGAAGGACTAGGTCTTCCTCTTTTGTCTCCACAGGGGATTCAGACATCCCTTCATCTTGGGAGATGCAAGACGAGACTGCATTCAATTCACTGCAGGGATATCTGGCCTTACTTCAAGTTAGAGCATCTCGATGTCCATTCCACTTGAGGCCACAAACTCATGGTCCCTCTCACATACCTGTAGCTGAGAGAAGCCTCCTCTTGAGGTGCTTGTGGAAAGTTGGTATTCCTCTTGAGTCGAAGCCAGGGACTAAGCTCTCATCTTGAGTTGATTTGGGGTCGACGGAGCCCTTTCGTGTGGCTCCAGTGACCTCATTATCCCTCTAGACTTGAAACAGAGATCTTGGGTTTTCTGTGGAGTGCAATCAAGGAAATAAAGTCTCCTTTCACGTTTGATGTGGAATACAGAATTGCTCTGGAGGCAGTGCAGGGGAATCGGGCCTCATCTCGCGGAGAGGGGGAAGTCTCATGGTTTTTCTCGAGTTGCGGCCAGAACCTGGGGTATATTCTCGAGTTACGACGGGGAGGGCCCTTCCAGACACGTGTTTGTTCAGCGACATAAGGACTCCTGCCTAGGTGCGAGGGACAACTCGGGATTCTCCTCGAGTCTTGGCATGGCAATTGGGGCGCGTCTCCACGTGAGGCGGGAGACCCAGGGTCCCTTTCCACGTGCCACAGGGATCCTGGGACACCTATCCATTTTCAAGAGGAGTCAGTCATCGTCTCCTTTGGAAGCATTGATCTCCGCGGACCTCTCGAGTTTTCAAAGGATGTGACACCTCCGTTCGCGTTGAGGCAGAGGACTAGGTCTTTCTCTGTGGTCTCCACAGGGGATTCAGACATCCCTTCGTCTTGGGAGATGCAAGACGAGCCTGCATTCAATTTACTGCAGGGATATCCGGCCTTACTTCGAGTCAGAGCATCTCGGTGTCCATTCCAATTGAGGCCACAAACTCAGGGTCCCTCTCACATACATGTAGCTGAGAGAAGCCTCCTCTTGAGGTGCTTGTGGAAAGTTGGTATTCCTCTTGAGTCGAAGCCAGGGACTAAGCTGTCATCTCGAGTTGATTTGGGGTCGACGGAGCCCTTTCATGTTGCTCCAGTGACCTCATTATCCCTCTAGACTTGAGACAGTGATCTTGGGTTTTCTCTGGAGTGTCATCAAGGAAATCAAGGCTCCTTTCACGTTTGATGTGGAACACGGAATTGCTCTGCACGCAGTCCAGGGGAATCGGTCCTCATGTCGAGGCGAGGGGGAAGTCTCATGGTTTTTCTCGAGTTGCGGCCGGAACCTGGGGTGTATTCCCGAGTTACGACGGGGAGGGCCCTTCCAGACACGTGTGTGTTCAGCGACGTTAGGACTCCTGGCTAGGTGCGAGGGACAACTCGGGATTCTCCTCGAGTTTTGGCATGGCAATTGGGATGCGTCTCCACCTGAGGCGGGAGACCCAGGGTCCCTTTCCACGTGCCACAGGGATCCTGGGACTCATATCCATTTTCAAGAGGAGTCAGGTATCGTCTCCTTTGGAAGCATTGATCTCCGCGGACCTCTCGAGTTTTAAAAGGATGTGAGGCCTCCGGTCGCATTGAGGTGGAGGACTAGGTCTTTCTCTGTGGTCTCCACAGGGGATGCAGGCATCCCTTCTTCTTGGGAGATGCAAGACGAGCCTGCATTCAATTCACTGCAGGGATATCCGGCCTTACTTCGAGTCAGAGCATCACAGTGTCCATTGCACTTGAGGCCACAAACTCAGGGTCCCTCTCACAAACCTGTTGCTGAGAGAAGCCTCCTCTTGAGGTGCTTGTGCAAAGTTGGTATTCCTCTTGAGTCGAAGCCCCGGACTAAGCTCTCATCTCGAGTTGATTTGGGGTCCACGGAGCCCTTTCGTGTTGCTCCAGTGACCTCAGGATCACTCTAGACTTGAGACAGTTATCTTGGGTTTTCTCTGGAGTGCCATCAAGTAAATCAAGGCTCCTTTCACGTTTGCTGTGGAACACGGAATTGCTCTGCACGCAGTGCAGGGGAATCGGGCCTCATCTCGCGGCGAGGGGAAATTTCATGGTTTTTCTCGAGTTGCGGCCGGAACCTGGGGTATATTCTCGAGTTCCGACGGGGAGGGCCCTTCCAGACACGTGTTTGTACAGCGACGTCAGGATTCCTGCCTAGGTGCAAGGGACACCTCGGGATTCTCCTCGAGTCTTGTCATGGCAATTGGGACGCGTCTCCACGTGAGGCGGGAGACCCAGGGTCCCTTTCCACGTGCCACAGGGATCCTGGGACTCCTATCCATTTTCAAGAGGAGTCAGGCATCGTCTCCTTTGGAAGCATTGATCTCCGCGGACCTCTCGAGTTTTCAAAGGATGTGAGGCCTCCGGTCCCGTTGAGGCGGAGGACTAGGTCTTTCTCTGTTGTCTCCACAGGGGATTCAGACATCCCTTCGTCTTGGGAGATGCAAGACGAGCCTGCATTCAATTCACTGCAGGGATATCCGGCCTTACTTCGAGTCAGAGCATCTCGGTGTCCATTCCACTTGAGGCCACAAACTCAGGGTCCCTCTCACATACCTGTATCTGAGAGAAGCCTCCTCTTGAGGTGCTTGTGGAAAGTGAGTATTCCCCTTGAGTCGAAGCCAGGGACTAAGCTCTCATCTCGAGTTGATTTGGGGTCCACGGAGCCCTTTCGTGTTGCTCCAATGACCTCAGCATCCCTCTAGACTTGAAACAGTGATCTTGGGTTTTCTCTGGAGGGCCATCATACAAATCAAGGCTCCTTTCATGTTTGATGTGGAACAGGGAATTGCTCTGCACGCAGTGCAGGGGAATCGGGCCTCATCTCGTGGCGAGGAGGAAGTCTCATGGTTTTTCTCGAGTTGCGGCCGGAACCTGGGGTATATTCTCGAGTTACGACGGGGAGGGCCCTACCATACATGTGTTTGTTCAGCGACGTCAGGACTCCAGCCTAGGTTCGAGCGACACCTCGGGATTCTCCTCGAGTCTTGCCATGGCAATTGGGACGCGTCTCCACGTGAGGCGGGAGTCCCAGGGTCCCTTTCCACGTGCCACAGTGATCCTGGGACTACTATCCATTTTCAAGAGGAGTCAGGCATCGTCTCCTTTGGAAGCATTGATCTCCACAGACCTCTCGAGTTTTCAAAGGATGTGAGGCCTCCGGTCGCGTTGAGGCGGAGGACTAGGTCTTTCTCTGTGGTCTCCACAGGGGATTCAGACATCCCTTCATCTTGGGAGATGCAAGACGAGCCTGCATTCAATTCACTGCAGGGATATCCGGCCTTACTTCGAGTGAGAGCATCTCGGTGTCCATTCCACTTGAGGCCACAAACTCAGGGGCCCTCTCACATACCTGTAGCTGAGAGAAGCCTCCACTTGAGGTGCTTGTGGAAAGTTGGTACTCCTCTTGAGTCGAAGCCAGGGACTAAGCTCTCATCTCGAGTTGATTTGGGGTCCACGGAGCCCTTTCGTGTTGCTCCAGTGACCTCAGGATCCCTCTAGACTTGAGACAGTGATCTTGGGTTTTCTCTGGAGTGCCATCAAGGAAATCAAGTTTCCTTTCACGTTTGATGTGGAACACGGAATTGCTCTGCACGCAGTGCAGGGGAATCGGGCCTTATCTCGCGGCGAGGGGGAAGTGTCATGGTTTTTCTCGAGTTGCCGCCGGAACCTGGGGTATATTCTCGAGTTATGACGGGGAGGGCCCTTCCAGACACGTGTTTGTTCAGCGACGTCAGGACTCCTGCCTAGGTGCCAAGGACACCTCAGGATTCTCCTCGTGTCTTGGCATGGCAATTGGGACGCGTATCCATGTGAGGCGGGAGACCCAGTGTCCTTTTCCACGTGGACAGGGATCCTGGGACTCCTATCCATTTTCAAGAGGAGTCAGGCATCGTCTCCTTTGGAAGCACTGATCTCCGCGGACCTTTCGAGTTTTCAAAGGACGTGAGGCCTCCGTTCGCGTTGAGGCGGAGGACTAGGTCGTTCTCTGTGGTCTCCACAGGGGATTCAGACAACCCTTCGTCTTGGGAGATGCAAGACGAGCCTGCATTCAATTCACTGCAGGGATATCCGGCCTTACTTCGAGTCAGAGCATCTCGGTGTCCATTCCACTTGAGGCCACAAACTCAGGGTCCCTCTCACATACCTGTAGCTGAGAGAAGCCTCCTCTTGAGGTGCTTGTGGAAAGTTGGTATTCCTCTTGAGTCGAAGCCAGGGACTAACCTCTCATCTCGAGTTGATTTGGGGTCCACTGAGCCCTTTGGTGTTGCTCCAGTGACTTCAGGATCCCTCTAGACTTGAGACAGTGATCTTGGGTTTTCTCTGGAGTGCCATCAAGGAAATCAAGGCTCCTTTCAGGCTTGATGTGGAACACGGAATTGCTCTGCACGCAGTGCAGGGGAATCGGGCCTCATCTCGCGGCGAGGGGGAAGTCTCATGGTTTTTCTCGAGTTGCGGCCGAAACCTGGGGTATTTTCTCGAGTTAAGACGGGGAGGGCCCTTCCATACACGTGTTTGTTCAGCGACATCAGGACTCCTGCCTAGGTGCGAGGGACACCTCGGGAGTGTCCTCAAGTCTTGACATGGCAATTGGGACGCGTCTCCACGTGAGGCGGGAGACCAAGGGTCCCTTTCCACGTGCCACAGGGATCCTGGGACTCCTATCTATTTTCCAGAGGAGTCAGGCATCGTCTCCTTTGGAAGCATTGATCTCCGCGGACCTCTCGAGTTTTCAAAGGATGTGAGGCCTCCGGTCACGTTGAGGTGGAGGACTACGTCTTTCTCTGTCGTCTCCACAGGGGATTCAGACATCCCTTCGTCTTGGGAGATGCAAGACGAGCCTGCCTTCAATTCACTGCAGGGATATCCGGCCTTACTTCGAGTCAGAGCATCTCGGTGTCCATTCAACTTGAGGCCACAAACTCAGGGTCCCTCTCACATACATGTAGCTGAGAGAAGCCTTCTCTTGAGGTGCTTGTGGAAAGTTGGTATTCCTCTTGATTCGAAGCCAGGGACTAAGCTCTCATCTCGAGTTGATTTGGGTTCCACGGAGCCCTTTCGTGTTGCTCCAGTGACCTCAGGATCCCTCTAGACTTGAGCCAGTGATCTTGGGTTTTCTCTGGAGTGCCATCAAGGAAATCAAGGCTCCTTTCACGTTTGATGTGGAACACGGAATTGCTCTGCATGCAGTGCAGGGGAATCGGGCCTCATCTCGCGGCGAGGGGGAAGTCTCATGGTTTTTCTCGAGTTGCGGCCGAAACCTGGGGTATAGTCTCGAGTTACGACGGGGAGAGCCCTTCCAGACACGTGTTTGTTCAGCGACATCAGAACTCCTGCCTAGGAGCGAGGGACACCTCGGGATTCTCCTTGAGTCTTGGCATGGCAATTGTGACGCGTCTCCACGTGAGGCAGGAGACCCAGGGTCCTTTTCCACGTGCCACAGGGATCCTGGGACTCCTATCCACTTTCAAGAGGAGTCAGGCATCATCTCCTTTGGAAGCATTAATCTCCGCGGACCTCTCGAGTTTTCAAAGGATGTGAGGCCTCCGTTCGCGTTGAGGCGGAGGACTAGGTATTTCTCTGTCGTCTCCACAGGGGATTCAGACATCCCTTCGTCTTGGGAGATGCAAGACGAGCCTGCATTCAATTCACTGCAGGGATATCCGGCATCACTTCGAGTCAGAGCATCTCGGTGTCCATTCCACTTGAGGCCACAAACTCAGGGTCCCTCTCACATACCTGTAGCTGAGAGAAGACTCCTCTTGAGGTGCTTCTGGAAAGTTGGTATTCCTCTTGAGTCGAAGCCAGGGACTAAGCTCTCATCTCGAGTTGATTTGGGGTCCACAGACCCCTTTCGTGTTGCTCCAGTGACCTCAGGATACCTCTAGACTTGAGACAGTGATCTTGGGTTTTCTCTGTAGTGCCATCAAGGAAATCAAGGCTCCTTTCACGTTTGATGTGGAACACGGAATTGCTTTGCACGCAGTGCAGGGTAATCGGGCCTCATCTCGTGGCGAGGGGGAAGTCTCATGGTTTTTCTCGAGTTGCGGCCGGAACCTGGGGTATATTCTCGAGTTACGACGGGGAGGGCCCTTCCATACATGTGTTTGTTCAGCGACGTCAGGACTCCAGCCTAGGTTCGAGCGACACCTCGGGATTCTCCTCGAGTCTTGCCATGGCAATTGGGACGCGTCTCCACGTGAGGCGGGAGTCCCAGGGTCCCTTTCCACGTGCCACAGTGATCCTGGGACTACTATCCATTTTCAAGAGGAGTCAGGCATCGTCTCCTTTGGAAGCATTGATCTCCGCGGACCTCTCGAGTTTTCAAAGGATGTGAGGCCTCCGGTCGCGTTGAGGCGGAGGACTAGGTTTTCTCTGTGGTCTCCACAGGGGATTCAGACATCCCTTCGTCTTGGGAGATGCAAGACGAGCCTGCATTCAATTCACTGCAGGGATATCCGGCCTTACTTCGAGTGAGAGCATCTCGGTGTCCATTCCACTTGAGGCCACAAACTCAGGGGCCCTCTCACATACCTGTAGCTGAGAGAAGCCTCCACTTGAGGTGCTTGTGGAAAGTTGGTACTCCTCTTGAGTCGAAGCCAGGGACTAAGCTCTCATCTCGAGTTGATTTGGGGTCCACGGAGCCCTTTCGTGTTGCTCCAGTGACCTCAGGATCCCTCTAGACTTGAGCCAGTGATCTTGGGTTTTCTCTGGAGTGCCATCAAGGAAATCAAGGCTCCTTTCACGTTTGATGTGGAACACGGAATTGCTCTGCATGCAGTGCAGGGGAATCGGGCCTCATCTCGCGGCGAGGGGGAAGTCTCATGGTTTTTCTCGAGTTGCGGCCGAAACCTGGGGTATACTCTCGAGTTACGACGGGGAGAGCCCTTCCAGACACGTGTTTGTTCAGCGACATCAGGACTCCTGCCTAGGAGCGAGGGACACCTCGGGATTCTCCTTGAGTCTTGGCATGGCAATTGTGACGCGTCTCCACGTGAGGCAGGAGACCCAGGGTCCTTTTCCACGTGCCACAGGGATCCTGGGACTCCTATCCACTTTCAAGAGGAGTCAGGCATCATCTCCTTTGGAAGCATTAATCTCCGCGGACCTCTCGAGTTTTCAAAGGATGTGAGGCCTCCGTTCGCGTTGAGGCGGAGGATTAGGTCTTTCTCTGTCGTCTCCACAGGGGATTCAGACAACCCTTCGTCTTGGGAGTTGCAAGACGAGCCTGCATTCAATTCACTGCAGGGATATCCGGCCTTACTTTGAGTCAGAGCATCTCGGTGTCCATTCCACTTGAGGCCACAAACTCATGGTCCCTCTCACATACCTGTAGTTGAGAGAAGCCTCCTCTTGAGGTGCTTGTGGAAAGTTGGTATTCCTCTTGAGTCGAAGCCAGGGACTAAGCTCTCATCTCGAGTTGATTTGTGGTCCACGGAGCCCTTTCGTGTTGCTCCAGTGACCTCAGCATCCCTCTAGACTTGAGAGAGTGATCTTGGGTTTTCTCTGGAGTGCCATCAAGGAAATCAAGGTTGCTTTCACGTTTGATGTGGAACACGGAATTGCTCTGCACGCAGTGCAGGGGAATCGGGCCTCATCTCGCGGCGAGGGGGAAGTCTCATGGTTTTTCTCGAGTTGCGGCTGAAACCTGGGGTATATTCTCGAGTTAAGACGGGGAGGGCCCTTCCAGACACGTGTTTGTTCAGCGACGTCAGGACTCCTGCCTCGGTGCGAGGGACACCTCGGGATTCTCCTCGAGTCTTGGCATGGCAATTGGGACGCGTCTCCACGTGAGGCGGGGGACCCAGGTTCCCTTTCCAAGTTCCACAGGAGTCCTGGAACTCCTATCCATTTTCAAGAGGAGTCAGGCATCGTCTCCTTTGGAAGCATTGATCTCCGCGGACCTCTCGAGTTTTCAAAGGATGTGAGTCCTCCGGTCGCGATGAGGCGGAGAACTAGGTCTTTCTCTGTGGTCTCCACAGGGGATTCAGTCATCTCTTCGTCTTGGGAGATGCAAGACGAGCCTGCATTCAATTCACTGTTGGGATAGCCGGCCTTACTTCGAGTCAGAGCATCTCGGTGTCCATTCCACTTGAGGCCACAAACTCAGGGTCCATCTCAGATACATGTAGCTGAGAGAAACCTCTTCTTGAGGTGCTTGTGGAAAGTTGGTATTCCTCTTTAGTTGAAACCAGGGACTAAGCTCTCATCTCGAGTTGATTTGGAGTCCACGGAGCCCTTTCGTGTTGCTACAGTGACCTCAGGATCCCTCTTGACTTGAGACAGTGATCTTGGCTTTTCTCTGGAGTGCCATCAAGGAAATCAAGTCTCCTTTCACGTTTGATGTAGAACACGGAAATGCTCTGTACGCAGTGCAGGGGAATCGGGCCTCATCTCGCGGCGAGGGGGAAGTCTCATGGTTTTTATCGAGTGGGGGCCGGAACCTGGGGAATATTCTCGAGTTACGATGGGGAGGGCCCTTCCAGACACGTGTTTGTTCTGCGAAGCCAGGACTCGGGCCTAGGTGCGAGGGACAACCCGGGATTCTCCTCGAGTCTTGGCATGGCAATTGGGACGCGTCTCCACGTGAGGCGGCAGACCCAGGGTCCATTTCCACGTGCCACAGGGATCCAGGGACTCCTATCCATTTTCAAGAGGAGTCAGGCATCGTCTCTTTGGAAGCATTGATCTCTGCAGACCTCTCGAGTTTTCAAAGGATTTGAGGCCTCCGGTCGCTATGAGGCGGAGGATTAGGTCTTTATCTGTGGTCTCCACAGGGGATTCAGACATCCCTTCGTCTTGGGAGATGCAAGACGAGCCTGCATTCAATTCACTGCAGGGATATCTGGCCTTACTTCGAGTCAGAGCATCTCGGTGTCCATTCCACTTGAGGCCACAAACTCAGGGTCCCTCTCACATACATGTAGCTGAGAGAAGCCTCTTCTTGAGGTGCTTGTGGAAACTTGGTATTCTTCTTGAGTCGAAGCCAGGGACTAAGCTCTCATCTCGAGTTGATTTGGGGTCCACGGAGCCCTTTCGTGTTGCTACAGTGACCTCAGGATCCCTCTAGACTTGAGACAGTGATCTTGGGTTTTCTCTGGAGTGCCATCAAGGAAATCAAGGCTCCTTTCACGTTTGATGTGGAAGACGGAATTGCTCTGCACGCAGTGCAGGGGAATCGGGCCTCATCTCCCGGCGAGGGGGAAGTCTCATGGTTTTTCTCGAGTTGGGGCCGGAATCTGCGGTATATTCTCGAGTTACGACGGGGAGAGCCCTTCCAAACACGTGTTTGTTCAGCGAAGTCAGGACTCCTGCCTAGGTGCGAGGGACACCTCGGGTTTATCCGCGAGTCTTGGCATGGCAATTGGAACGCGTCTCCACGTGAGGCGGGAGACCCAGTGTCCCTTTCCACGTGCCACAGGGATCCTGGGACTCCTATCCATTTTCAAGAGGAGTCAGGCATCGTCTCCTTTGGAAGCATTGATCTCCGCGGACCTCTCGAGTTTTCAAAGGATTTGAGGCCTCCTCTCGCGATGAGGCGGAGAATTAGGTCTTTCTCTGTGGTCTCCACAGGGGATTCAGACATCCCTTCGTCTTGGGAGATACAAGACGAGCCTGCATTCAATTCACTGCAGGGATATCCGGCCTTACTTCGAGTCAGAGCATCTCGGTGTCCATTTCACTTGAGGCCACAAACTCAGGGTCCCTCTCACATACCTGTAGCGGAGAGAAGCCTCCTCTTGAGGTGCTTGTGGAAAGTTGGTATTCCTCTTGAGTCGAAGCCAGGGACTAAGCTCTCATCTCGAGTTGATTTGGGGTCCACGGAGCCCTTTCGTGTTGCTCCAGTAACCTCAGGATCCCTCTAGACTTGAGACAGTGATCTTCGGTTTTCTCTGGAGTGCCATCAAGGAAATCAAGGCTCCTTTCAAGTTTGATGTGAAACACGGAATTGCTCTGAACGCAGTGCAGGGGAATCGGGCCTCATCTCGCGGCGAGGGGGAAGTCTCATGGTTTTTCTCGATTTGCCGTCGGAACCTGGGGTATATTCTCGAGTTACAATGGGGAGGGACCTTCCAGACAGGTGTTTGTTCAGCAACGTCAGGACTCCTGCCTAGGTGCGAGAGACACTTCGGGATTCTCCTCGAGTCTTGGCATGGCAATTGGGACGTGTCTCCACTTGAGGCAGGAGACCCAGGGTCCCTTTCCACGTGCCACAGGGATCCTGGGACTCCTATCCATTTTCAAAGTAGTCAAGCATCGTCTCCTTTGGAAGCATTGATCTCCGCGGACCTCTGCAGTTTTCAAAGGATGTGAGGCCTCTGGTCGGGATGAGGCGGAGAAATAGGTCTTTCTCTGTTGCCTCCACAGGGTATTCAGACATCCCTTCGTCTTGGGAGATGCAAGAGGAGCCTGCATTCAATTCACTGCAGGGATATCCGGCCTTACATTGAGTCAGAGCATCTCGGTGTCCATTCCACTTGAGGCCACAAACTCAGGGTCCCTCTCACATACCTGTAGCTGAGAGAAGCCTCCTCTTGAGGTGGTTTTGGAATATTGGTATTCCTCTTGAGTCGAAGCCAGGGACTAAGCTCTCATCTCGAGTTGATTTGTGGTCCACGGAGCCCTCTCGTGTTCCAACAGAGAGCTCACGATCCCTCTAGACTTGAGAGAGTGATCTTGCGTTTTCTCTGGATTTCCATCAAGGAAATCAAGGCTCCCTTACGTTGATGTGGAACAAGGAATTGCTCGGCATGCTGCCAGGGGAATCGGGCCTCATCTCGCGGCGAGCGGGAAGTCTCATGGTTTTTCTCGAGTTGCGGCCAGAATCTGGGGTATATTCTCGAATTAGGACGGGAAGGGCCCTTCCAGACATGTGTTTGTTCAGCGACGTCAGGACGCCTGCCTAGGTGCGAGGGACAACTCGGCATTCTCCTCGAGTCTTGGGATTGCAATTGGGACGCGTCTCCACGTGAGGCGGGAGACCCAGTGTCCCTTTCCACGTGCCACACGGATCCTGGAACTCCTATCCATTTTCAAGAGGAGTCAGGCATCGTCTCCTTTGGAAGCATTGATCTCCGCGGACCTCTCGAATTTTCAAAGGATGTGAGGCCTCCGGTCGCGATGAGGTGGAGAACTAGGTCTTTCTCTGTGGTCTCCACTGGGGATTCATACAACCCTTCGTCTTGGGAGATGCAAGAGAAGCCTGCATTCAATTCACTGCAGGGATATCCGGCCTTACTTCGAGTCAGAGCATCTCGGTGTCCATTCCACTTGAGGCCACAAACTCAGGGTCCCTCTCACATACCTGTAGCTGAGAGAAGCCTTCTCTTGAGGTGCTTGTGGAAAGTTGGTATTCCTCTTGAGTCGAAGCCAGGGACGAAGCTCTCATCTCGAGTTGATTTGTCGTCCACGGAGACCTTTTGTGTTGCTACAGTGACCTCAGGATCCCTCTAGACTTGAGACAGTGATCTTGGGTTTTCTCTGGAGTGCCATCAAGGAAATCAAGGCTCCTTTCACGTTTGATGTGGAACAAGGAATTGCTCTGCACGCAGTGCAGGGGAATCGGGCCTCATCTCTGGGCGAGGGGGAAGTCTCATGGTTTTTTCCGAGTTGCGGCCGGAACCTGGGGTATATTCTCGAGTTACGACGGGGAGGGCCCTTCCTGACACGTGTTTGTTCAGCGACGTCAGGACGCCTGCCTAGGTGCGAGGGACAACTCGGCATTCTCCTCGAGTCTTGGCATTGCAATTGGGACGTGTCTCCACGTGAGGCGGAAGACCCAGGGTCCCTTTCCACGTGCCACAGGGATCCTGGATCTCCTATATATTTTCAAGAGGAATCAGGCATCGTCTCCTTTGGAAGCATTGATCTCCGCAGTCCTCTCGATTTTTCACAGGATGTGATGTCTCCGGTCTCGATGAGGCGGAGGACTAGGTCTATCTCTGTGGTCTCCACAGGGGATTCAGACATCCCTTCGTCTTGAGAGATGCGAGACGAACCTGCATTCAATTCACTCAGGGATATCCGGCCTTAATTCGAGTCAGAGCATCTCGGTGTCCATTCGACTTGAGGCCACAAACTCAGGGTCCCTCTCACATACCTGTAGCTGAGAGAAGCCTCCTCTTGAAGTGCTTGTGGAAAGTTGGTATTCCTCTTGAGTCGAAGCCAGGGACTAAGCTCTCATCTCGAGTAGATTTGGGGTCCACGGAGAAATTTCGTGTTACTCCAGTGACCACAGGATCCCTCTAGACTTGAGACAGTGATCTTGGGTTTTCTCTGGAGTGCCATCAAGGAAATCAAGGCTCCTTTCAGGCTTGATGTGGAACACGGAATTGCTCTGCACGCATTGCAAGGGAATCGGGCCTCATCTCGCGGCGAGGGGGAAGTCTCATGGTTTTTCTCGAGTTGCGGCCGGAACCTGGGGTATATTCTCGAGTTACGACGGGGAGGGCCCTTCCAGACACGTGTTTGTTCAGCGATGTTAGGACTCCTGCCTAGGTGCGAGGGACACCTCGGGATTCTCCTCGAGTCTTGGCATGGCAATTGGGACGCGTCTCCACGTGAAGCAGGAGACCCAGCGTCCCTTTCCACGTGCCACAGGCATCCTGGATCTCCTATCCATTTTCAAGAAGAGTGAGGCATCGTCTCCTTTTGAAGCATTGATCTCCGCAGAAATCTCGAGTTTTCAAAGGATGTGAGGCCTCCGGTCGCGATGAGGCGGAGGACTAGGTCTTTCTCTGTGGTCTCCAGAGGGGATTCAGACATCCCTTCGTCTTGGGAGATGCAAGACGAGCCTGCATTCAATTCACTGCAGGGATATCCGGCCTTACTTCGAGTCAGAGCATCTCGGTGTCCATTCCACTTGAAGCGACAAACTCAGGGTCCCTCTCACTTACCTGTATCTGAGAGAAGCCTCCTCTTGAGGTGTTTGTGGAAAGTTGGTATTCCTCTTGAGTCGAAGCCAGGGACTAAGCTCTCATCTCGAGTGGATTTGGTGTCCACGGATACCTTTCGTGTTGCTCCAGTGACCTCAGGATCACTCTAGACTTGATACAGTGATCTTGGGTATTCTTTGGATGGCCATCAAGGAATCAAGGCTCCATTCACGTTTGATGTGAAACACGGAATTGCTCTGCACGCAGTGCAGGGGAATCGGGCCTCATCTCGCGGCGAGGGGGAAGTCTCATGGTTTTTCTCGAGTTGCGCCCGGAACCTGGGGTATATTCTCGAGTTACGACGGGGAGGGCCCTTCCAGACACGTGTTTGTTCAGGGACGTCAGGACGCCTGCCTAGGTGCGAGGGACACCTCGGGATTCTCCTCGAGTCTTGGCATGGCAATTGGGATGCATCTCCACGTGAGGTGGGAGACCCAGGTTCCCTTTCCACGTGCCACAGGGATCCTGGGACTCCTGTCCATTTTCAAGAGGAGTCAGGCATCGTCCCTTTGGAAGCATTGATCTCCGCGGACCTCTCGAGTTTTCAAAGGATGTGAGGCCTCCAGTCGTTATGAGGCGGAAAACTAGGTCTTTCTCTGTGGTCTCCACAGGGGATTCAGACATCCCTTCGTCTTGGGAGATGCAAGACGAGCCTGCATTCAATTCACTGCAGGGATATCCGGCCTTACTTCGAGTCAGAGCATCTCGGTGTCCATTCCACTTGAGGCCACAAACTCAGGGTCCCTCTCACATACCTGTAGCTGAGAGAAGCCTCCTCTTGAGGTGCTTGTGGAAAGTTGGTATTCCTCTTGAGTCAAAGCCAGGGACTAAGCTCTCATCTCGAGTTGATTTGGGTTCCACGGAGCCCTTTCGTGTTGCTCCAGTGACCTCAGGATCCCTCTAGACTTGAGCCAGTGATCTTGGGTTTTCTCTGGAGTGCCATCAAGGAAATCAAGGCTCCTTTCACGTTTGATGTGGAACACGGAATTGCTCTGCATGCAGTGCAGGGGAATCGGGCCTCATCTCGCGGCGAGGGGGAAGTCTCATGGTTTTTCTCGAGTTGCGGCCGAAACCTGGGGTATAGTCTCGAGTTACGACGGGGAGAGCCCTTCCAGACACGTGTTTGTTCAGCGACATCAGAACTCCGGCCTAGGAGCGAGGGACACCTCGGGATTCTCCTTGAGTCTTGGCATGGTAATTGTGACGCGTCTCCACGTGAGGCAGGAGACCCAGGGTCCTTTTCCACGTGCCACAGGGATCCTGGGACTCCTATCCACTTTCAAGAGGAGTCAGGCATCATCTCCTTTGGAAGCATTAATCTCCGCGGACCTCTCGAGTTTTCAAAGGATGTGAGGCCTCCGTTCGCGTTGAGGCGGAGGACTAGGTCTTTCTCTGTCGTCTCCACAGGGGATTCAGACATCCCTTCGTCTTGGGAGATGCAAGACGAGCCTGCATTCAATTCACTGCAGGGATATCCGGCATCACTTCGAGTCAGAGCATCTCGGTGTCCATTCCACTTGAGGCCACAAACTCAGGGTCCCTCTCACATACCTGTAGCTGAGAGAAGACTCCTCTTGAGGTGCTTCTGGAAAGTTGGTATTCCTCTTGAGTCGAAGCCAGGGACTAAGCTCTCATCTCGAGTTGATTTGGGGTCCATAGACCCCTTTCGTGTTGCTCCAGTGACCTCAGGATACCTCTAGACTTGAGACAGTGATCTTGGGTTTTCTCTGTAGTGCCATCAAGGAAATCAAGGCTCCTTTCACGTTTGATGTGGAACACGGAATTGCTTTGCACGCAGTGCAGGGTAATCGGGCCTCATCTCGTGGCGAGGGGGAAGTCTCATGGTTTTTCTCGAGTTGCGGCCGGAACCTGGGGTATATTCTCGAGTTACGACGGGGAGGGCCCTTCCATACATGTGTTTGTTCAGCGACGTCAGGACTCCAGCCTAGGTTCGAGCGACACCTCGGGATTCTCCTCGAGTCTTGCCATGGCAATTGGGACGCGTCTCCACGTGAGGCGGGAGTCCCAGGGTCCCTTTCCACGTGCCACAGTGATCCTGGGACTACTATCCATTTTCAAGAGGAGTCAGGCATCGTCTCCTTTGGAAGCATTGATCTCCGCGGACCTCTCGAGTTTTCAAAGGATGTGAGGCCTCCGGTCGCGTTGAGGCGGAGGACTAGGTCTTTCTCTGTGATCTCCACAGGGGATTCAGACATCCCTTCGTCTTGGGAGATGCAAGACGAGCCTGCATTCAATTCACTGCAGGGATATCCGGCCTTACTTCGAGTGAGAGCATCTCGGTGTCCATTCCACTTGAGGCCACAAACTCAGGGGCCCTCTCACATACCTGTAGCTGAGAGAAGCCTCCACTTGAGGTGCTTGTGGAAAGTTGGTACTCCTCTTGTGTCGAAGCCAGGGACTAAGCTCTCATCTCGAGTTGATTTGGGGTGCACGGAGCCCTTTCGTGTTGTTCCAGTGACCTCAGGATCCCTCTAGACTTGAGACAGTGATCTTGGGTTTTCTCTGGAGTGCCATCAAGGAAATCAAGTTTCCTTTCACGTTTGATGTGGAACACGGAATTGCTCTGCACGCAGTGCAGGGGAATCGGGCCTTATCTCGCGGCCAGGGGGAAGTGTCATGGTTTTTCTCGAGTTGCCGCCGGAACCTGGGGTATATTCTCGAGGTATGACGGGGAGGGCCCTTCCAGACACGTGTTTGTTCAGCGACGTCAGGACTCCTGCCTAGGTGCCAAGGACACCTCAGGATTCTCCTCGTGTCTTGGCATGGCAATTGGGATGCGTCTCCATGTGAGGCGGGAGACCCAGGGTCCTTTTCCACGTGGACAGGGATCCTGGGACTCCTATCCATTTTCAAGAGGAGTCAGGCATCGTCTCCTTTGGAAGCACTGATCTCCGCGGACCTTTCGAGTTTTCAAAGGACGTGAGGCCTCCGTTCGCGTTGAGGCGGAGGACTAGGTCTTTCTCTGTGGTCTCCACAGGGGATTCAGACAACCCTTCGTCTTGGGAGATGCAAGACGAGCCTGCATTCAATTCACTGCAGGGATATCCGGCCTTACTTCGAGTCAGAGCATCTCGGTGTCCATTCCACTTGAGGCCACAAACTCAGGGTCCCTCTCACATACCTGTAGCTGAGAGAAGCCTCCTCTTGAGGTGCTTGTGGAAAGTTGGTATTCCTC
This sequence comes from Dama dama, assembly GCF_033118175.1. Lineage (NCBI taxonomy): Eukaryota > Metazoa > Chordata > Mammalia > Artiodactyla > Cervidae > Dama > Dama dama. Next base: position 4,442,468 of record NW_026870879.1, on the reverse strand, counting down.
TTGAGTCGAAGCCAGGGACTAACCTCTCATCTCGAGTTGATTTGGGGTCCACTGAGCCCTTTGGTGTTGCTCCAGTGACCTCAGGATCCCTCTAGACTTGAGAGAGTGATCTTGGGTTTTCTCTGGAGTGCCATCAAGGAAATCAAGGTTGCTTTCACGTTTGATGTGGAACACGGAATTGCTCTGCACGCAGTGCACGGGAATCGGGCCTCATCTCGCGGCGAGGGGGAAGTCTCATGGTTTTTCTCGAGTTGCGGCCGAAACCTGGGGTATTTTCTCGAGTTAAGACGGGGAGGGCCCTTCCATACACGTGTTTGTTCAGCGACATCAGGACTCCTGCCTAGGTGCGAGGAACACCTCGGGATTGTCCTCAAGTCTTGGCATGGCAATTGGGACGCGTCTCCACGTGAGGCGGGAGACCAAGGGTCCCTTTCCACGTACCACAGGGATCCTGGGACTCCTATCTATTTTCCAGAGGAGTCAGGCATCGTCTCCTTTGGAAGCATTGATCTCCGCGGACCTCTCGAGTTTTCAAAGGATGTGAGGCCTCCGGTCACGTTGAGGCGGAGGACTAGGTCTTTCTCTGTGGTCTCCACAGGGGATTCAGACATCCCTTCGTCTTGGGAGATGCAAGACGAGCCTGCCTTCAATTCACTGCAGGGATATCCGGCCTTACTTCGAGTCAGAGCATCTCGGTGTCCATTCAACTTGAGGCCACAAACTCAGGGTCCCTCTCACATACATGTAGCTGAGAGAAGCCTTCTCTTGAGGTGCTTGTGGAAAGTTGGTATTCCTCTTGATTCGAAGCCAGGGACTAAGCTCTCATCTCGAGTTGATTTGGGTTCCACGGAACCCTTTCGTGTTGCTCCAGTGACCTCAGGATCCCTCTAGACTTGAGCCAGTGATCTTGGGTTTTCTCTGGAGTGCCATCAAGGAAATCAAGGCTCCTTTCACGTTTGATGTGGAACACGGAATTGCTCTGCATGCAGTGCAGGGGAATCGGGCCTCATCTCGCGGCGAGGGGGAAGTCTCATGGTTTTTCTCGAGTTGCGGCCGAAACCTGGGGTATACTCTCGAGTTACGACGGGGAGAGCCCTTCCAGACACGTGTTTGTTCAGCGACATCAGGACTCCTGCCTAGGAGCGAGGGACACCTCGGGATTCTCCTTGAGTCTTGGCATGGCAATTGTGACGCGTCTCCACGTGAGGCAGGAGACCCAGGGTCCTTTTCCACGTGCCACAGGGATCCTGGGACTCCTATCCACTTTCAAGAGGAGTCAGGCATCATCTCCTTTGGAAGCATTAATCTCCGCGGACCTCTCGAGTTTTCAAAGGATGTGAGGCCTCCGTTCGCGTTGAGGCGGAGGACTAGGTCTTTCTCTGTCGTCTCCACAGGGGATTCAGACATCCCTTCGTCTTGGGAGATGCAAGACGAGCCTGCATTCAATTCACTGCTGGGATATCTGGCATCACTTCGAGTCAGCGCATCTCGGTGTCCATTCCACTTGAGGCCACAAACTCAGGGTCCCTCTCACATACCTGTAGCTGAGAGAAGACTCCTCTTGAGGTGCTTCTGGAAAGTTGGTATTCCTCTTGAGTCGAAGCCAGGGACTAAGCTCTCATCTCGAGTTGATTTGGGGTCCACAGACCCCTTTCGTGTTGCTCCAGTGACCTCAGGATCCCTCTAGACTTGAGACAGTGATCTTGGGTTTTCTCTGTAGTGCCATCAAGGAAATCAAGGCTCCTTTCACGTTTGATGTGGAACACGGAATTGCTTTGCACGCAGTGCAGGGGAATCGGGCCTCATCTCGTGGCGAGGGGGAAGTCTCATGGTTTTTCTCGAGTTGCGGCCGGAACCTGGGGTATATTCTCGAGTTACGACGGGGAGGGCCCTTCCATACATGTGTTTGTTCAGCGACGTCAGGACTCCAGCCTAGGTTCGAGCGACACCTCGGGATTCTCCTCGAGTCTTGCCATGGCAATTGGGACGCATCTCCACGTGAGGCGGGAGTCCCAGGGTCCCTTTCCACGTGCCACAGTGATCCTGGGACTACTATCCATTTTCAAGAGGAGTCAGGCATCGTCTCCTTTGGAAGCATTGATCTCCGCGGACCTCTCGAGTTTTCAAAGGATGTGAGGCCTCCGGTCGCGTTGAGGCGGAGGACTAGGTCTTTCTCTGTGGTCTCCACAGGGGATTCAGGCATCCCTTCGTCTTGGGAGATGCAAGACGAGCCTGCATTCAATTCACTGCAGGGATATCCGGCCTTACTTCGAGTGAGAGCATCTCGGTGTCCATTCCACTTGAGGCCACAAACTCAGGGGCCCTCTCACATACCTGTAGCTGAGAGAAGCCTCCACTTGAGGTGCTTGTGGAAAGTTGGTACTCCTCTTGAGTCGAAGCCAGGGACTAAGCTCTCATCTCGAGTTGATTTGGGGTCCACGGAGCCCTTTCGTGTTGCTCCAGTGACCTCAGGATCCCTCTAGACTTGAGACAGTGATCTTGGGTTTTCTCTGGAGTGCCATCAAGGAAATCAAGTTTCCTTTCACGTTTGATGTGGAACACGGAATTGCTCTGCACGCAGTGCAGGGGAATCGGGCCTTATCTCACGGCGAGGGGGAAGTGTCATGGTTTTTCTCGAGTTGCCGCCGGAACCTGGGGTATATTCTCGAGTTATGACGGGGAGGGCCCTTCCAGACACGTGTTTGTTCAGCGACGTCAGGACTCCTGCCTAGGTGCCAAGGACACCTCAGGATTCTCCTCGTGTCTTGGCATGGCAATTGGGACGCGTCTCCATGTGAGGCGGGAGACCCAGGGTCCTTTTCCACGTTGACAGGGATCCTGGGACTCCTATCCATTTTCAAGAGGAGTCAGGCATCGTCTCCTTTGGAAGCACTGATCTCCGCGGACCTTTCGAGTTTTCAAAGGACGTGAGGCCTCCGGTCGCGATGAGGCGGAGGACTAGGTCTTTCTCTGTGGTCTCCAGAGGGGATTCAGACATCCCTTCGTCTTGGGAGATGCAAGACGAGCCTGCATTCAATTCACTGCAGGGATATCCGGCCTTACTTCGAGTCAGAGCATCTCGGTGTCCATACCACTTGAAGCCACAAACTCAGGGTCCCTCTCACTTACCTGTATCTGAGAGAAGCCTCCTCTTGAGGTGTTTGTGGAAAGTTGGTATTCCTCTTGAGTCGAAGCCAGGGACTAAGCTCTCATCTCGAGTGGATTTGGTGTCCACGGATACCTTTCGTGTTGCTCCAGTGACCTCAGGATCACTCTAGACTTGATACAGTGATCTTGGGTATTCTTTGGATGGCCATCAAGGAATCAAGGCTCCATTCACGTTTGATGTGAAACACGGAATTGCTCTGCACGCAGTGCAGGGGAATCTGGCCTCATCTCGCGGCGAGGGGGAAGTCTCATCGTTTTTCTCGAGTTGCGGCCGGAACCTGGGGTATATTCTCGAGTTACGACGGGGAGGGCCCTTCCAGACAAGTGTTTGTTCAGGGACGTCAGGACGCCTGCCTAGGTGCGAGGGACACCTCGGGATTCTCCTCGAGTCTTGGCATGGCAATTGGGATGCATCTCCACGTGAGGTGGGAGACCCAGGTTCCCTTTCCACGTGCCACAGGGATCCTGGGACTCCTGTCCATTTTCAAGAGGAGTCAGGCATCGTCCCTTTGGAAGCATTGATCTCCGCGGACCTCTCGAGTTTTCAAAGGATGTGAGGCCTCCAGTCGTTATGAGGTGGAAAACTAGGTCTTTCTCTGTGGTCTCCACAGGGGATTCAGACAACCCTTCGTCTTGGGAGATGCAAGACGAGCCTGCATTCAATTCACTGCAGGGATATCCGGCCTTACTTCGAGTCAGAGCATCTCGTTGTCCATTCCACTTGAGGCCACAAACTCAGGGTCCCTCTCACATACCTGTAGCTGAGAGAAGCCTCCTCTTGAGGTGCTTGTGGAAAGTTGGTATTCCTCTTGAGTCGAAGCCAGGGACTAAGCTCTCATCTCGAGTTGATTTGGGGTCCCCGTAGTCCTTTCGTGTTGCTACAGTGACCTCAGGATCCCTCTAGACTTGAGATAGTGATCTTGGGTTTTCTCTGGAGTGCCATCAAGGAAATCAAGGCTCCTTTTACTTTTGATGTGTAACACGGAATTGCTCTGCATGCAGTGCAGGGGCATCGGTCCTCATCTCGCAGCGAGTGGGAAGTCTCATGGTTTTTCTCGAGTTGCGGCCGGAACCTGGGGTATGTTCTCGAGTTACGACTGGGAGGGCCCTTCCAGACACGTGTTTGTTCAGCGACGTCAGGACTCCTGCCTAGGTGCGAGGGACACCTCGGGATTCTCCTCGAGTCTTGGCATGGCAATTGGGACGCGTCTCCACGTGAAGCGGGAGACCCAGCGTCCCTTTCCACGTGCCACAGTCATCCTGGATCTCCTATCCATTTTTAAGAAGAGTCAGGCATCGTCTCTTTTGGAAGCATTGATCTCCGCAGACCTCTCGAGTTTTCAAAGGATGTGAGGCCTCCGGTCGCGATGAGGCGGAGGACTAGGTCTTTCTCTGTGGTCTCCAGAGGGGATTCAGACATCCCTTCGACTTGGGAGATGCAAGACGAGCCTGCATTCAATTCACTGCAGGGATATCCAGCCTTACTTCGAGTCAGAGCATCTCGGTGTCCATTCCACTTGAAGCCACAAACTCAGGGTCCCTCTCACTTACCTGTATCTGAGAGAAGCCTCCTCTTGAGGTGCTTGTGGAAATTTGGTATTCCTCTTGATTCGAAGCCAGGGACTAAGCTCTTATCTCGAGTGGATTTGGGGTCCACGGATACCTTTCGTGTTGCTACAGAGACCTCAGAATCCCTCTAGACTTGAGACAGTGATCTTGGGTTTTCTCTGGAGTGCCATCAAGAAAATCAAGGCTCCTTTCACGTTTGATGTGGAAGACGGAATTGCTCTGCACGCAGTGCAGTGGAATCGGGCCTCATCTCGGGGCGAGGGGAAAGTCTCATGGCTTTTATCGAGTTGCAGCCGGAACGTGGGGTATATTCTCGAGTTAGGACGGGGAGGGCCCTTCCAGACACGTGTTTGTTCAGCGACTTCAGGACTCCTGCCTAGGTGCCAGGGACACCTCGGGATTCTCCTCGAGTCTTGGCATGGCAATTGGGACGCGTCTCCACGTGAGGCGGGAGACCCAGGGTCCCTTTCCACGTGCCACAGGGATCCTGGGACTCCTATCCATTTTCAAGAGGAGTCAGGCATCGTCTCCTTTGGAAGCATTGATCTCCACGAACCTCTCGAGTTTTGAAAGGATGTGAGGCCTCCAGTCGCCATGAGGCGGAAAACTAGGTCTTTCTCTGTGGTCTCCACAGGGGATTCAGACATCCCTTCGTCTTGGGAGATGCAAGACGAGCCTGCATTCAATTCACTGCAGGGATATCCGGCCTTACTTCGAGTCAGAGCATCTCGGTGTCCATTCCACTTGAGGCCACAAACTCAGGGTCCCTCTCACATACCTGTAGCTGAGAGAAGCCTCCTTTTGAGGTGCTTGTGGAAAGTTGGTATTCCTCTTGATTCGAAGCAAGGTACTAAGCTCTTATCTCGAGTGGATTTGGGGTCCACGGATAACTTTCGTGTTGCTTCAGAGACCTCAGGATCCCTCTAGACTTGAGACAGTGATCTTGGGTTTTCTCTGGAGTGCCGTCAAGGGAATCAAGGCTCCTTTCACGTTTGATGTGGAACACGGAATGGCTCTGCACGCAGTGCAGGGGAATCGGGCCTCATTTCGGGGCGAGGGGGAAGTCTCATGGTTTTTCTCGAGTTGCGGCCGAAACCTGGGTTATACTCTCGAGTTACGACGGGGAGGGCCCTTCCAGAAACGTGTTTGTTCAGCGAAGTCAAGACGCCTGCCTAGGTGCAAGTGAAATCTTGGGATACTCCTCGAGTCTTGGCATAGCAAATGGGCCGCGACTCCACATTAGGCGGGAGACCCAGGGTCCCTTTCCACGTGCCACAGGGATCCTGGGACTCCTATCCATTTTCAAGAGGAGTCAGGAATCGTCTCCTTTGAAAGCATTGATCTCCGCGGACCTCTCGAATTTTCAAAGGTTGTGAGGCCTCCGGTCGCAATGAGGCGGAGAACTAGGTCTTTCTCTGTGGTCTCCACAGGGGATTCAGACATCCCTTCATCTTGGGAGATGCAAGACGAGCCTGCATTCAATTCACTGCAGGGATATCCGGCCTTACTTCGAGTCAGAGCATCTCGGTGTCCATTTCACTTGAGGCCACAAACTCAGGGTCCCTCTCACATACCTGTAGCTGAGAGAAACCTCTTCTTGAAAGGCTTGTGGAAAGTTGGCATTCCTCTTGATTCGAAGCCAGGAACTAAGCTCTCATCTCGAGTTGATTTGTGGTCCACTGAGCCCTTACGTGTTGCTCCAGTGACCTCAGGATCCCTCTAGACTTGAGACAGTGATCTTCGGTTTTCTCTGGAGTGCCATCAAGGAAATCAAGGCTCCTTTCACGTTTGATGTGGAATACGGAATTGCTCTGCACGCTGTGCAGGGGAATCAGGCCTCATTTCGGGGCGAGGGGGAAGTCTCATGGTGTTTCTCGAGTTGCGGCCAGAACCTGGGGTATATTCTCGAGTTACGTCGGGGAGGGATCTTCCAGACACTTGTATGTTCAGCGACGACAGGACTCCTGCCTAGGTGCGAGGGACACCACGGGATTCTCCTCGAGTATTGGCACGGCAACTGGGTCGCGTCTCCACGTGAGGCGGGAGACCCAGGGTCCCTTTCCACGTGCCACAGGGATCCTGGGACTCCTATCCATTTTCAAGTGGAGTCAGGCATAGTCTCCTTTGGAAGCATTGACCTCCGCGGACCTCTCGAATTTTAAAAGTATGTGAGGCCTCCAGGCGCGATGAGGTGGCGAACTAGGGCTTTCTCTGTGGTCTCCACAGGGTTTCAGACATCCCTTCGTCTTGGGAGATGCAAGGCGACCTGCATTCAATTCACTGCAGGGATATCCGGCCTTACTTCGAGTCAGAGCATCTCGGTGTCCATTCCACCTGAGGCCACAAACTCAGGGTCCCTGTCACATACCTGTAGCTGAAAGAAGCCTCCTCTTGAGGTGCTTGTGGAAAGTTGGTATTACTCTTGAGTCGAAGCCAGGGACTAAGCTCTCATCTCGAGTTGATTTGGGGTCCACGGAGCCCTTTCGTGTTGCTCCAGTGACCTCAGGATCCCTCTAGACTTGAGACAGTGATCTTGGGTTTTCTCTGGAGTGCCATCAAGGAAATCAAGGCTCCTTTCACGTTTGATGTGGAACACGGAATTGCTCTGCACGCAGTGCAGGGGAATCGGGCCTCATGTCGCGGCGAGGGGGAAGTCTCATGGTTTTTCTCGAGTTACGGCCGGAACCTGGGGTATATTCTCGAGTTACGATGGGGAGGGCCCTTCCAGACACGTGTTTGTTCAGCGATGTCAGGACTCCTGCCTAGGTGCCAGGGACACCTCGGGATTCTCCTCGAGTCTTGGCATGGCAATTGGGACGCGTCTCCACGTGAGGCGGGAGACCCAGGGTCCCTTTCCACGTGCCACAAGGATCCTGGAACTCCTATCCATTTTCAAGAGGAGTCAGGCATCGTCTCCTTTGGAATCATTGATCTCCGCGGACCTCTCGAGTTTTCAAAGGATGTGAGGCCTCCGGTCGCGATGAGGCGGAGGACTAGGTCTTTCTCTGTGGTCTCCACAGGGGATTCAGACATCCCTTCGTCTTGGGAGATGCAAGACGAGCCTGCATTCACTTCACTGTAGGGATATCCGGCCTTACTTTGAGTCAGAGCCTCTCGGTGTCCATTCCACTTGAGGCCACAAACTCAGGGTCCGTCTCACCTACCTGTAGCTGAGAGAAGCCTCCTCTTGAGGTGCTTGTGGAAAGTTGGTATTCCTCTTAAGTCGAAGCCAGGGACTAAGCTCTCATCTCGAGTTGATTTGGGTTCCACGAAGCCCTTTTGTGTTGCTACAGTGACCTCAGGATCCCTCTAGACTTGAGACAGTGATCTTGGGTTTTCTCAGGAGTGCCATCAAGGAAATCAAGGCTCCTTTCCTGTTTGATGTGGAACACGGAATTGCTCTGCACGCAGTGCAGTGGAATCGGGCCTCATCTCGCGGCGAGGGGGAAGTCTCATGGTTTTTCTCGAGTTGCGGCCGGAACCTGGGGTATATTCTCGAGTTACGACGGGGAGGGCCCTTCCAGACACGTGTTTGTTCAGCGACGTCAGGACTCCTGCCTAGGTGCGAGGGACACCTCTGGATTCTCCTCGAGTCTTTGCATGGCAATTGCGACGCGTCTCCACGTGAGGCGGGAGACCAAGCTTCCCTTTCCACGTGCCACAGGGATCCTGGGACTCCTATCCATTTTCAAGAGGAGTCAGGCATCGTCTCCTTTGGAAGCATTGATCTCCGCGGACCTCTCGAGTTTTCAAAGGATGTGAGGCCTCCCCTCGCGAAGAGGCGGAGAAGTCGGTCTTTCTCTGTCATCTCCACAGGGGATTCAGACATCCCTTCATCTTGGGAGATGCAAGACGAGCCTGAATTCAATTCACTGCAGGGATATCCGGCCTTACTTCGAGTCAGAGCATCTCGGTGTCCATTCCACTTGAGACCACAAACTCAGGGGCCCTCTCACATACCTGTAGCTGAGAGAAGCCTCCTCTTGAGGTGCTTGTGGAAAGTTGGTATTCCACTGGCGTCGAAGCCAGGGACTAAGCTCTCATCTCGAGTTGATTTGTCGTCCACGGAGCCTTTTGTGTTGCTCCAGTGACCTCAGGATCCCTCTAGACTTGAGACAGTGAACTTGGGTTTTCTCTGGAGTGCCATCAAGGAAATCAAGGCTCCTTTAAAGTTTGATGTGGAAAACGGAATTGCTCTGCACGCAGGGCAGGGGAATTGGGCCTCAACTCGCGGCGAGGTGGAAGTCTCATGGTTTTTCTCGAGTTGCGGCCAGAACCTGGGGTATATTCTCGAGTTACGACAGGGAGGGCCCTTCCAGACACGTGTTTGTTCAGCGACGTCAGGACTCCTGCCTAGGTGCGAGGGACAACTCGGGATTCTCCTCGAGTCTTGGCATGGCAATTGAGACGTGTCTCCACGTGAGGCGGGAGACCCAGGGTCCCTATCCATGTGCCACAGGGATCCTGGACTCCTATCCATTTTCAAGAGGAGTCAGGCATCTTCTCCTTTGGAAGCATTGATCTCCGCGGATCTCTCGAGTTTTCAAAGGTTGTGAGGCCTCCGGTCGCGATGAGTCGGAGAAATAGGTTTTTCTCTGTGGTCTCCACAGGGGATTCAGACATCCCTTCGTCTTGGGAGATGCAAGACGAGCCAGCATTCACTTCACTGCAGGGATATCCGGCCTGACTTCGAGTCAGAGTATCTCGGTGTCCATTCCACTTGAGGCCACAAACTCAGGGTCCCTCTCACATACCTGTAGCTGAGAGAAGCGTCCTCTTGTGGTGCTTGTGGAAAGTTGGTATTCCCCTTGAGTCGAAGCCAGGGACTAAGCTCTCATCTCGAGTTGATTTGGGGTCCACGGAGCCCTTTCATGCTGCTACAGTGACCTAAGGATCCCTCTAGACTTGAGACAGTGACTTTGGGTTTTCTCTGGAATGCCATCAAATAAATCAAGTCTTCTTTCACGTTTGATGTGGAACACGGAATTGCTCTGCAAGCAGAGCAGGGGAATCGGGCCTCATCGCGCGGCGAGGGGGAAGTCTCATGATTTTTCTCAAGGTGGGGCCGGAAACTGGGGTATATTCTCGAGTTATGACGGGGAGGGACCTTCCAGACACGTGTTTGTTCAGCAACGTCAGGACTCCTGCCTAGGTGCGAGGGACACCTCGGGATTCTCCTCGAGTCTTGGCATGGCAATTGGGACGCGTCTCCACGAGAAGCGGGAGACGAAGGGTCCCTTTCCACGTGCCACAGGGATCTTGGTACTCCTATTCATTTTCAAGAGAAGTAAGGCATCGTCTCCTTTGGAAGCATTGATCTCCGCGGACCTCTCGAGTTTTCAAAGGATGTGAGGCCCCCGGTAACGATTAGGCGGAGAACTAGGTCTTTCTCTGTGGTCTCCACAGGGGATTGAGACAACCCTTCGTCTTGGGAGATGCTAGACGAGCCTGCATTGAATTCACTGCAGGGATATCCGGCCTTACTTCGAGTCAGAGCATCTCGGTGTCCATTCCACTTGAGGCCACAAACTCAGGGTCCCTCTCACATACATGTAGCTGAGAGAAGCCTCCTCTTGAGGTGCTTGTGGAAAGGTGGTATTCCACTTGAGTTGAAGCCAGGGACTAAGCTCTCAACTCGAGGTGATTTGGGGTCCACGGATCCCTTTCCTGTTGCTCCAGTGGCCTCAGGATCCCTCTAAACTTGAGACAGTGATTTTTGTTTTCTCTGGAGTGCCATCAAGGAAATCAAGTCTCCTTTCACGTTTGATGTGGAACACGGAATTGCTCTGCACGCAGTGCAGGGGAATCGGGCCTCATCTTGCGGCGAGTGGGAAGTCTCATGGTTTTTCTCGAATTGCGGCCAGAACCTGGGGTATATTCTCGAGTTACGATGGGGAGGGCCCTTCCAGACACGTGTTTGTTCAGCGACGTCAGGACTCCGGCCTAAGTGCGAGGGACACCTCGGAATTCTCCTCGAGTCTTGGCATGGCAATTCTGATGCGTCTCCACGTGAGGCGGGAGACCCAGTGTCCCTTTCCACGTGCCACAGGCATCCTGGGACTCCTACCCATTTTCAAGAGGAGTCAGGCATCGTCTCCTTTGGAAGCATTGATCTCCGCGGACCTCTCGAGTTTTCAAAGGATGTGAGGCCTCCGGTCGCGTTGAGGTGGAGGACTAGGTCTTTCTCTGTCGTCTCCACAGGGGATTCAGACATCCCTTCGTCTTGGGAGATGCAAGACGAGCCTGCATTCAATTCACTGCAGGGATATCCGGCCTTACTTCGAGTCAGAGCATCTCGGTGTCCATTCCACTTGAGGCCACAAACTCAGGGTCCCTCTCACATACCTGTAGCTGAGAGAAGCCTCCTCTTGAGGTGCTTGTGGAAAGTTGGTATTCCACTTGAGTCGAAGCCACGGACTAACCTCTCATCTCGAGTTGATTTGTGGTCCACGGAGCCCTTTCGTGTTGCTAAAGTGACCTCAGGATCCCTCTAGACTTGAGACAGTGATCTTGGGTTTTCTCTGGAGTGCCATCAAGGAAATCAAGGCTCCTTTCACGTTTGATGTGGAACACGGAATTGCTCTGCACGCAGTGCAGGGGAATCTTGCCTCATCTCGAGGCGAGGGGGAAGTCTCATGGTTTTTCTCGAGTTGCGGCCGGAACCTGGGGTATATTCTCGAGTTACGACAGGGACGGCCCTTCCAGACACGTGTTTGTTCAGCGACGTCAGGACTCCTGCCTAGGTGCGAGGGACACCTCGGGATTCTCCTTGAGTCTTGTCATGGCAATTGGGACGCGTCTACACGTGAGGCGGGAGACCCAGGGTCCCTTTCCACGTGCCACAGGGATCCTGGGACTCCTATCCATTTTCAAGAGGAGTCAGGCATCGTCTCCTTCGGAAGCATTGATCTCCGTGGACCTCTCGAGTTTTAAAAGGATGTGAGGCCACCGGTCGCGATAAGGCGGAGGACTAGGTCTTTCTCTGTGGTCTCCACAAGGGATTCAGACATCCCTTCGTCTTGGGAGATGCAAGACGAGCCTGCATTCAATTCACTGCAGGGATATCCGGCCTTATTTCGAGTCAGAGCATCTCGGTGTCCATTCCACTTGAGGATACAAACTCAGGGTCCCTCTCACCTACCTGTACCTGAGAGAAGCCTCCTCTTGAGGTGCTTGTGGAAAGTTGGTATTCCTCTTGAGTCGAAACCAGGGACTAAGCTCTCATCTGGAGTTGATTTGGGTTCCATGGAGCCCTTTCGTGTTGCTCCAGTGACCTCAGGATCCCTCTAGACTTGAGACAGTGATCTTGGGTTTTCTCTGGAGTGCCATCAAGGAAATCAAGGCTCCTTTCAGGCTTGATGTGGAACACGGAATTGCTCTGCACGCAGTGCAGGGGAATCGGGCCTCATCTCGCGGCGAGGGGGAAGTCTCATGGTTTTTCTCGAGTTGAGGCCGAAACCTGGGGTATATTCTCGAGTTACGACGGGGAGGGCCCTTCCAGACACGTGTTTGTTCAGCGATGTCAGGACTCCTGCCTAGGTGCGAGGGACAACTCGGGATTCTCCTCGAGTCTTGGCATGGCAATTGGGACGCGTCTCCACGTGAGGCGGGAGACCCAGGGTCCCTTTCCACGTGCCACAGGGATCCTGGGACTCCTATCCATTTTCAAGAGGAGTCAGGCATCGTCTCCTTCGGAAGCATTGATCTCCGTGGACCTCTCGAGTTTTAAAAGGATGTGAGGCCACCGGTCGCGATAAGGCGGAGGACTAGGTCTTTCTCTGCGGTCTCCACAAGGGATTCAGACATCCCTTCGTCTTGGGAGATGCAAGACGAGCCTGCATTCAATTCTCTGCAGGGATATCCGGCCTTATTTCGAGTCAGAGCATCTTGGTGTCCATCCACTTGAGGATACAAACTCAGGGTCCCTCTCACCTACCTGTACCTGAGAGAAGCCTCCTCTTGAGGTGCTTGTGGAAAGTTGGTATTCCTCTTGAGTCGAAACCAGGGACTAAGCTCTCATCTGGAGTTGATTTGGGTTCCATGGAGCCCTTTCGTGTTGCTCCAGTGACCTCAGGATCCCTCTAGACTTGAGACAGTGATCTTGGGTTTTCTCTGGAGTGCCATCAAGGAAATCAAGGCTCCTTTCAGGCTTGATGTGGAACACGGAATTGCTCTGCACGCAGTGCAGGGGAATCGGGCCTCATCTCGCGGCGAGGGGGAAGTCTCATGGTTTTTCTCGAGTTGAGGCCGGAACCTGGGGTATATTCTCGAGTTACGACGGGGAGGGCCCTTCCAGACACGTGTTTGTTCAGCGATGTCAGGACTCCTGCCTAGGTGCGAGGGACAACTCGGGATTCTCCTCGAGTCTTGGCATGGCAATTGGGACGCGTCTCCACGTGAGGCGGGAGACCCAGGGTCCCTTTCCACGTGCCACAGGGATCCTGGGACTCCTATCCATTTTCAAGAGGAGTCAGGCATCGTCTCCTTTGGAAGCATTGATCTCCGCGGACCTCTCGAGTTTTCAAAGGATGTGAGGCCTCCGGTCGCGTTGAGCCGGAGGACTAGGTCTTTCTCTGTGTCTTCACAGGGGATTCAGACATCCCTTCTTCTTCGGAGATGCAAGACGAGCCTGCATTCAATTCACTGCAGGCATATCCGGCCTTACTTCGAGTCAGTGCATCTCGGTGTCCATTCCACTTGAGACCACAAACTCAGGGTCCCTCTCACATACCTGTAGCTGAGAGAAGCCTCCTCTTGAGGTGCTTGTGGAAAGTTGGTATTCCTCTTGAGTCGAAGCCAGGGACTAAGCTCTCATCTGGAGTTGATTTGGGTTGCACGGAGCCCTTTCGTGTTGCTACAGTGACCTCAGGGTCCCTCTTGGCTTGACACAGTGATCTTGGGTTTTCTCTGCAGTGCCATCAAGGAAATCAAGGGTCCTTTCTCGTTTGATGTGGAACACGGACTTGCTCTGCACGCAGTGTAGGGGAATGTGGCCTCATCTCGTGGCGAGGGGGAAGTCTCATGGTTTTTCTCGAGTTGCGGCCTGAACCTGGGGTATATTCTTGAGTTACGACAGGGAGGGCCCTTCCAGACACATTTTTGTTCAACGACGTCAGGACTCCTGCCTAGGTGCGAGGGAACCTCGGGATTCTCCTCGAGTCTTCGCGGCAATTGCGACTCGTCTCCACGTGAGGAGGGAGACCCAGGGCCCGTTTTCACGTGCCACGGGGATCCTGGGACTCCTATCCATTTTCAAGAGGAGTCAGGCATCGTCTCCTTTGGAAGCATTGATCTCCGCAGACCTCTCGAGTTTTCAAAGGATGTGATGCGTCCGGTCGCGATGAGGCGGAGAACTAGGTCTTTGTCTGTGGTCTCCACAGGGGATTCAGACATCCCTTCGTCTTGGGAGATGCAAGATGAGCCTGCATTCAATTCACTGCAGGGATATCCGGCCTTACTTCGAGTCAGAGCATCTCGGTGTCCATTCCACTTTAGGCCACAAAACCCAGGTGCCTCTCACATACCTGTAGCTGAGAGAAGCCTCCTCTTGAGGTGCTTGTGGAAAGTTGTTATTCCTCTTGAGTCGAAGCCAGGGACTAAGCTCTCATCTCGAGTTGATTTGGGGTCCACGGAGCCCTTTCCTGTTGCTACAGTGACCTGAGGATCCCTCTAGACTTGAGACAGTGATCTTGGGTTTTCTCTGGAGTGCCATCAAGGAAATCAAGGCTCCTTTCACGTTTGATGTGGAACACGGAATTGCTCTGCACGCAGTGCAGGGGAATCGGGCCTCATCTCATGGCGAGGGGGAAGTCTCATTGTTTTTTCTCGAGTTGCGGCCGGAACCTGAGGTATATTCTCGAGTTACGACGGTGGGTTCCCTTCCAGACACGTGTTTGTTCAGCGACGTCAGAACTCATGCCTAGGTTCGATGGACACCTCGGTATTCTCTCCGCGTCTTGGCATGGCAATTGGGACGTGTCTCCAGGTGAGGCGGGAGACCCAGTGTCCCTTTCCACGTGCCACAGGGGTCCTGGGCCTCCTAACCATTTACAAGAGGAGTCAGGCATTGTCTCCTTTGGAAGCATTGATCTCCGTGGACCTCTCGCGTTTTCACAGGATGTGAGGCCTCCGGTCGTGATGAGGCGGAGAACTAGGTCTTTCTCTGTGGTCTTCACAGGGGATTCAGACATCCCTTCGTCTTGGGAGGTGCAAGATGCGCTTGCATTCAATTCACGGCAGGGATATCCGGCCTTACTTCGAGTCAGAGCATCTCAGTGTCCATTCCACTTGAGGCCACAAACTGAGGGTCCCTCTCACATACCTGTAGCTGAGAGAAGCCTCCTCTTGAGGTGCTTGTGGTAAGTTGGTATTCCTCTTGAGTCGAAGCCAGGGACTAAGCTCCCATCTCGAGTTCATTGGGGTCCACAGAGCCCTTTCGTGTTGCTCCAGTGACCTCAGGATTCCTCTAGACTTGAGACAGTGATCTTGGGTTTTCTCTGGAGTGCCATCAATGAAATCAAGGCTCCTTTCACGTTTGATGTGGAACACGGAATTGCTCTGCACGCATTGCAGGGGAATCGGGTCTCATCTCGCTGCGAGGGGGAAGTCTCATGGTTTTTCTCGAGTTGCGGCCGGAACCCGGGGTATAATCTCGAGTTACGACGGGGAGGCCCCTTCCAGACACGTGTTTGTTCAGCGACGTCAGGACTCCTGCCTAGGTGCGAGGGACATTTCGGGATTCTCCTCGAGTCTTGGCATGGCAATTGCGACGCGTATCCACGTGAGGCGTGAGACCCAGTGTCCCTTTCCACGTGCCACAGGGATCCTGGGACTCCTATCCATTTACAAGAGGAATCAGGCATCGTCTCCTTTGGAAGCATTGATCTCCGCGGACCTCTCGAATTTTCAAAGGATGTGAGGCCTCCCCTCGCGAAGAGGCGGAGAACTCGGTCTTTCTCTGTCATCTCCACATGGGATTCCGACATCCCTTCGTCTTGGGAAATGCAAGACGAGCCTGCATTCAATTCACTGCAGGGATATCCGGCCTTACTTCGATTCAGAGCATCTCGGTGTCCATTCCACTTGAGGCCACAAACTCAGGGTCCCTCTCACATACCTGTAGCTGTGAGAAGCATCCTCTTGAGGTGTTTGTGGAAAGTTGGTGTTCCTCTTGAGTCGAAGCCAGGGACTAAGCTCTCATCTCGAGTTTATTTGGGGTCCACGGAGCCCTTTCGTGTTGCTCCAGTGACCTCAGGATCCCTCTAGACTTGAGACAGTGATCTTGGGTTTTCTCTGGAGTGCCATCAAGGAAATCAAGGCTCCTTTCACGTTTCATGTGGAACACGGAATTGCTCTGCACGCAGTGCAGGGGAATCGGGCCTCATCTCGCGGCGAGGGGGAACTCTCATGATTTTTCTCGAGTTGCGGCCGGAACCTGGGGTATATTCTCGAGTTACGATGGGGAGGGCCCTTCCAGACACGTGTTTGTTCAGCGACGTCAGGACTCCTGCCTAGGTGCGAGGGACACCTCGGGATTCTCCTCGAGTCTTGGCATGGCAATGTGAACGCGTCTCCACGTGAGGCGGGAGACCCAGTGTCCCTTTCCACGTGCCACAGGGATCCTGGGACTCGTATCCATTTTCAAGAGGAGTCAGGCATCGTCTCCTTTGGAAGCATTGACCTCCGCGAACCTCTCGAATTTTCAAAGGATGTGAGGCCTCCGGTCGCGATGAGGCGGAGGACTAGGTCTTTCTCTGTCGTCTCCACAGGGGATTCAGACATCCCTTCGTCTTGGGAGATGGAAGATGAGCCTGCATTCAATTCACTGCAGGGATATCCGGCCTTACTTCGAGTCAGAGCATCTCGGTGTCCATTCCACTTGAGGCCGCAAACTCAGGGTCCCTCGCACATAACTGTAGCTGAGAGAAGCCTCCTCTTGAGGTGCTTGTGAAAAGTTGGTATTACTCTTGAGTCGAAGCCTGGGACTAAGCTCTCATCTCGAGTTGATTTGGGGTCCACGGAGCCCTTTCTGTTGCTACAGTGACCTCAGGATCCCTCTAGACTTGAGACAGTGATCTTGGGTTTTCTCTGGAGTGCCATCAAGGAAATCAAGGCTCCTTTCACGTTTGAAGTGGAACACGGAATTGCTCTGCACGCAGTGCAGGGGTATCGGGCCTCATCTTTCGGAGAGGGGGAAGTCTCATGGTTATTCTCGAATTGCGGCCAGAACCTGGGGTATATTCTCGAGTTACGACGGGGAGGGCCCTTCCAGACACGTGTTTGTTCAGCGACGTCAGGACTCCGGCCTAAGTGCGAGGGACACCTCGGAATTCTCCTCGAGTCTTGGCATGGCAATTCCGATGCGTCTCCACGTGAGGCGGGAGACCCAGTGTCCCTTTCCACGTGCCACAGGGATCCTGGGACTCCTATCCATATTCAAGAGGAGTCAGGCATCGTCTCCTTTGGAAGCATTGATCTCCGCGGACATCTCGAGTTTTCAAAGGATGTGAGGCCTCCGGTCGCGATGAGGCGGAGGACTTGGTCTTTCTCTGGAGTCTCCACAGGGGATTCAGACATCCCTTCGTCTTGGGAGATGCAAGACGAGCCAGCATTCACTTCACTGCAGGGATATCCGGCCTGACTTCGAGTCAGACCATCTCGGTGTCCATTCCACTTGAGGCCACAAACTCAGGGTCCCTCTCACATACCTGTAGCTGAGAGAAGCGTCCTCTTGTGGTGCTTGTGGAAATTTAGTATTCCTCTTGAGTCTAAGCCAGGGACTAAGCTCTCATCTCGAGTTGATTTGGGGTCCACGGAGCCCTTTCATGCTGCTACAGTGACCTCAGGATCCCTCTAGACTTGAGACAGTGACTTTGGGTATTCTCTGGAGTGCCATCAAATAAATCAAGGCTCCTTTCACGTTTGATGTGGAACACGGAATTGCTCTGCATGCAGTGCAGTGGAATCGGGCCACATCTCGCGGCGAGGGGGAAGTCTCATGGTTTTTCTCGAGTTGCGGCTGGAACCTGGGGTATATTCTCGAGTTACGATGGGGAGGGTCCTTCCAGACCCGTGTTTGTGAAGCGATGTCAGGACTCCTGCCTAGGTGCGAGGGACACCTCGGGATTCTCCTCGAGTCTTGGCATGGCAATTGGGACGCGTCTCCACGTGAGGCGGGAGACCCAGGGTCCCTTTCCACGTGCAACAGGGATCTTGGGACTCCTATCCATTTTCAAGAGGAGTCAGGCATCGTCTGCTTTGGAAGCATTGATCTCCGCGGACCTCTCGAGTTTTCAAAGGATGTGAGGCCTCTGGTCGTGAGGAGGTGGAGAACTAGGTCTTTCTCTGTGGTCTCCACAGGAGATTCAGACAACCCTTCGTCTTGGGAGATGCAAGACGAGCCTGCATTCAATTCACTGCAGGGATATCCGGCCTTACTTCGAGTCAGAGCATCTCGGTGTCCATTCCACTTGAGGTCACAAACTCAGGGTCCCTCTCACATACCTGTAGCTTAGAGAAGCCTCCTCTTGAGGTGCTTGTGGAAAGTTGGTATTCCTCTTGAGTCGAAGCCAGGGACTAAGCTCTCATCTCGAGTTGATTTGGGGTCCATGGAGCCCATTCGTGTTTCTACAGTGACCTCAGGATCCCTCTAGACTAGAGACAGTGATCGTGGGTTTTCTCTGGAGTGCCATCAAGAAATCAAGGCTCCTTTCACGTTTGATGTGGAACACGGAATTGCTCTGCACACAGTGCACAGGAATCGGGCCTCATCTCCCGGCGAGGGGGAAGTCTCATGGTTTTTCTCGAGTTGCGGCCGGAACCTGGGGTATATTCTCGAGTTACTACTGGCAGGGCCCTTCCAGACACGTGTTTGTTCAGAGACGTCAGGACTCCTGCCTAGGTGCGAGGGACACCTCGGGATTCTCCTCGAGTCTTGGCATGGCAATTGGGACGCTTCTCCACATGAGGCGGGAGACCCAGGGTCCCTTTCCATGTGCCACAGGGATCCTGGGACTCCTATCCATTTTCAAGAGGAGTCAGGCATCTTCTCCTTTGGAAGCATTGATCTCCGCGGATCTCTCGAGTTTTCAAAGGTTGTGAGGCCTCCGGTCGCGATGAGTCGGAGAAATAGGTCTTTCTCTGTGGTCTCCACAGGGGATTCAGACATCCCTTCGTCTTGGGAGATGCAAGGCGAGCCTGCATTCAATTCACTGCAGGGATATCCGGCCTTACTTCGAGTCAGAGCATCTCGGTGTCCATTCCACCTGAGGCCACAAACTCAGGGTCCCTGTCACATACCTGTAGCTGAGAGAAGCCTCCTCTTGAGGTGCTTGTGGAAAGTTGGTATTCCTCTTGAGTCGAAGCCAGGGACTATGGTCTCATCTCGAGTTGATTTGGGGTCCACGGAGCCCTTTCATGTTGCTCCTGTGACCTCAGGATCCCTCTAGACTTGAGACAGTGATCTTGGGTTTTCTCTGGAGTGCCATCAAGGAAATCAAGGCTCCTTTCACGTTTGATGTGGAACACGGAATTGCTCTGCACGCAGTGCAGGGGAATCGGGCCTCATGTCGCGGCGAGGGGGAAGTCTCATGGTTTTTCTCGAGTTCCGGCCGGAAGCTGGGGTATATTCTCGAGTTACGATGGGGAGGGCCCTTCCAGACACGTGTTTGTTCGGCGATGTCAGGACTCCTGCCTAGGTGCGAGGGACACCTCGGGATTCTCCTCGAGTCTTGGCATGGCAATTGGGACGCGTCTCCACGTGAGGCGGGAGACCCAGGGTCCCTTTCCACGTGCCACAAGGATCCTGGGACTCCTATCCATTTACAAGAGGAGTCAGGCATCGTCTCCTTTGGAAGCATTGATCTCCGCGGACCTCTCGAGTTTTCAAAGGATGTGAGGCCTCCAGGTCGCGATGAGGCTGAGGACTAGGTCTTTCTCTCTGGTCTCCACAGGGGATTCAGACATCCCTTCGTATTGGGAGATGCAAGACGAGCCTGCATTCACTTCACTGCAGGGATATCCGGCCTTACTTCGAGTCAGAGCATCTCGGTGTCCATTCCACTTGAGGCCACAAACTCAGGGTCCGTCTCACCTACCTGTAGCTGAGAGAAGCCTCCTCTTGAGGTGCTTGTGGAAAGTTGGTATTCCTCTTGAGTCGAAGCCAGGGACTAAGCTCTCATCTCGAGTTGATTTGGGTTCCACGAAGCCCTTTCGTGTTGCTACAGTGACCTCAGGATCCCTCTAGACTAGAGACAGTGATCGTGGGTTTTCTCTGGAGTGCCATCAAGGAAATCAAGGCTCCTTTCAGGCTTGATGTGGAACACAGAATTGCTCTGCACGCAGTGCAGGGGAATCGGGCCTCATCTCGCGGCCAGGGGGAAGTCTCATTGTTTTTCTCGAGTTGCGGCCGGAACCTGGGGTATATTCTCGAGTTACGACGGGGAGGGCCCTTCCAGACACGTGTTTGTTCAGCGACGTCAGGACTCTTGCCTAGGTGCGAGGGATAACTCGGGATTCTCCTCGAGTCTTGGCATGGCAATTGGGACGCGTCTCCACGTGAGGCGGGAGACCCAGGGTCCCTTTCCACGTGCCACAGGGATCCTGGGACTCCTATCCATTTTCAAGAGGAGTCAGGCATCGTCTCCTTTGGAAGCATTGATCTCCGCGGCCCTCTCGAGTTTTCAAAGGATGTGAGGCCTCCGGTCGCGATGAGGAGGAGGACTAGGTCTTTCTCTGTGGTCTCCACAGGGGATTCAGACATCCCTTCGTCGTGGGAGATGCAAGACGAGCCTGCATTCAATTCACTGCAGGGATATCCGGCCTTACTTCGAGTCAGAGCATCTCGGTGTCCATTCCACCTGAGGCCACAAACTCAGGGTCCCTGTCACATACCTGTAGCTGAGAGAAGCCTCCTCTTGAGGTGCTTGTGGAAAGTTGGTATTACTCTTGAGTCGAATCCAGGGACTAGGGTCTCATCTCGAGTTGATTTGGGGTCCACGGAGCCCTTTCATGTTGCTCCAGTGACCTCAGGATCCCTCTAGACTTGAGACAGTGATCTTGGGTTTTCTCTGGAGTGCCATCAAGGAAATCAAGGCTCCTTTCACGTTTGATGTGGAATTGGAATTGCTCTGCACGCAGTGCAGGGGAATCAGGCCTCATTTCGGGGCGAGGGGGAAGTCTCATGGTGTTTCTCGAGTTGCGGCCAGAACCTGCGGTATATTCTCGAGTTACGATGTGGAGGGCCCTTCCAGACACGTGTTTGTTCAGAGACGTCAGGACTCCTGCCTAGGTGCGAGGGACACCTCGGGATTCTCCTCGATTCTTGGCATGGCAATTGGGACGCGTCTCCACGTGAGGCGGGAGACCCAGGGTCCCTTTCCACGTGCCACAGGGATCCTGGGACTCCTATCCATTTTCAAGAGGAGTCAGGCATCGTCTCCTTTGGAAGCATTCATCTCCGCGGACCTCTCGAGTTTTCAAAGGATGTGAGGCCTCCGGTCGCGATGAGGCGGAGGACTAGGTCTTTCTCTGTGGTCTCCACAGGGGATTCAGACATCCCTTCGTCTTGGGAGATGCAAGACGAGCCTGCATTCAATTCACTGCAGGGATATCCGGCCTTACTTCGAGTCAGAGCATCTCGGTGTCCCTTCCACTTGAGGATACAAACTCAGGGTCCCACTCACCTACCTGTAGCTGAGAGAAACCTCCTCTTGAGGTGCTTGTGGAAAGTTGGTATTCCTCTTGAGTCGAAGCCAGGGACAAAGCTCTCATCTCGAGTTTATTTGGGGTCCACGGAGCCCTTTCGTGTTGCTCCAGTGACCTCAGGATCCCTCTAGACTTGAGACAGTGATCTTGGGTTTTCTCAGGAGTGCCATCAAGGAAATCAAGGCTCCTTTCACGTTTGATGTGGAACACGGAATTGCTCTGCACGCAGTGCAGGGGAATCGGGCCTCATCTCGCGGCGAGGGGGAAGTCTCATGGTTTTTCTCGAGTTGCGGCCGGAACCTGGGGTACATTCTCGACTTACGACCAGAAGGGACTTTCCAGACACGTGTTTATTCAGCGAAGTCAGGACTCCTGCCTGGGTGCGAGGGACACCTCGGGATTCTCCTCGAGTCTTGGCATGGCCATTGGGACACGTCTCCACTTGAGGCCGGAGACCCAGGGTCCCTTTCCACGTGCCACAGGGATCCTGGGACTCCTATCCATTTTCAAGAGGAGTCAGGCATCGTCTCCTTTGGAAGCATTGATCTCCGCGGACCTCTCGAGTTTTCAAAGGACGTGAGGCCTCCGGTCGCAATGAGGCGGAGAACTAGGTCTTTCTCCTTGGTCTCCACAGGGGATTCAGACATCCCTTCGTCTTGGGAGATGCAAGACGAGCCTGCATTCAATTCACTGCAGGGATATCCGGCCTTCCTTCGAGTCAGAGCATCTCGGTGTCCATTCCACTTGAGGCCACAAATTCAGGGTCCCTCTCACATACCTGTAGCTGAGAGAAGCCTCCTCTTGAGGTGCTTGTGGAAAGTGGGTATTCCTCTTGAGTCGAAGCCAGGGACGAAGCTCTCATCTCGAGTTGATTTGGGGTCCACGGAGCCCTTTCGTGTTGCTACAGTGACCTCAGGATCCCTCTAGACTTGAGACAATGATCTTGGGTGTTTTCTGGAGTGCCATCAACGAAATCAAGTCTCATTTCACGTTTGATTTGGAACACGGAGTGGCTCTGCACGCAGTGCAGGGGAATCGGGCCTCATCTCGGGGCGAGGGGGAAGTCTCATGGTTTTTCTCGAGTTGCGGCCGGAACCTGGGGTACACTCACGAGTTACGACCGGAAGGGCCCTTCCAGACACGTGTTTGTTCAGCGACGTCAGGACTCCTGCCTAGGTGCGAGGGGCAACTCGGGATTCTCCTCGAGTCTTGGCCTGGCCATTGGGACGTGTCTCCACGTGAGGCGGGAGACCCAGGGTCCCTTTCCACGTGCCCCAGGGATCCTGGGACTCCTATCCATTTTCAAGAGGAGTCAGGCATCGTCTCCTTTGGAAGCATTGATCTCCGAGGACCTCTCGAGTTTTCAAAGGACTTGACGCCTCCGATCGATGTGAGGCGGAGAACTAGGTCTTTCTCTGTGGTCTCCACAGGGGATTCAGACATCCCTTCGTCGTGGGAGATGCAAAAGAGGCATGCATTCAATTCACTGCAGGGATATCCGGCCTTCTTTCGAGTCAGAGCATCTCGGTGTCCATTCCACTTGAGGCCACAAACTCAGGGTCCCTCTCACATACCTGTAGCTGAGAGAAGCCTCCTCTTGAGGTGCTTGTGGAAAGTGGGATTTCCTCTTGAGCCGAAGCCAGGGACGAAGATCGCATCTCGAGTTGATTTGGGGTCCACGGAGACTTTTGTGTTGCTACAGTGACCTCAGTATCCCTCTAGACATGAGACAGTGATCTTGGGTCTTCTCTGGAGTGCCATCAAGGAAATCAAGGCTCCTTTCATGTTTGATGTGGAACACGGAATTGCTCTGCACGCAGTGCAGGGGAATCGGGCCTCATCTCGCGGCGAGGGGGAAGTCTCATGGTTTTTCTCGAGTTGCGGCCGCAACCTGGGCTACATTCTCGAGTTTTGACCAGAAGGGCCTTTCCAGACACGTGTTTATTCAGCGACGTCAGGACTCCTGCCTGGGTGCGAGGGACCCCTCGGGATTCTCCTCGAGTTTTGGCATGGCCATTGGGACGCGTCTCCACGTGAGGCGGGAGACCCAGGGTCCCTTTCCACGTGCCACAGGGATCCTGGGAATCCTATCCATTTTCAAGAGGAGTCAGGCATCGTCTCCTTTGGAAGCATTGATCTCCGCGGACCTCTCGAGTTTTCAAAGACGTGAGGCCTCCGGTCGCGATGAGGCCGAGAACTAGGTCTTTCTCCTTGGTCTCCACAGGGTATTCAGACATCCCTTCGTCATGGGAGATGCAAGACGAGCCTGCATTCAATTCACTGCAGGGATATCCGGCCTTCCTTCGAGTCAGAGCATCTCGGTGTCCATTCCACTTGAGGCCACAAACTCAGGGTCCCTCTCACATACCTGTAGCTGAGAGAACCCTCCTCTTGAGGTGCTTGTGGAAAGTGGGTATTCCTCTTGAGTCGAAGCCAGGGAAGAAGCTCTCATCTCGATTTGATTTGGGGTCCACGGAGCCCTTTCGTGTTGCTACAGTGACCTCAGGATCCCTCTAGACTTGAGACAGTGATCTTGGGTGTTCTCTGGAGTGCCATCAAGGAAATCAAGGCTCCTTTCATGTTTGATTTGGAACACGAAATTGCTCTGCACACAGTGCAGGGGAATCGGGCCTCATCTCGTGGCGAGGGGGAAGTCTCATTGTTTTTCTCGAGTTGCGGCAGGAACCTGTGGTACATTCTCGAGTTACGACCAGAAGGGCCTTTCCAGACACGTGTTTATTCAGCGATGTCTGGACTCCTGCCTTGGTGCGAGGGACACCTCGGGATTCTCCTCGAGTCTTGGAATGGCCATTGGGACGCGTCTCCACGTGAGGCGGGAGACCCAGGGTCACTTTCCACGTGCCACAGGGATCCTGGGACTCCTATCCATTTTCAAGCGGAGTCAGGCATCGTCTCCTCTGGAAGCATTGATCTCCGCGAACCTCTCGAGTTTTCAAACGACGTGAGGCCACCGGTCGCGATGAGGCGGAGAACTAGGTCTTTCTCTGTGGTCTCCACAGGGGATTCAGACATCCCTTCGTCTTGGGAGATGCAAGACGAGCCTGCATTCAATTCACTGCAGGGATATCCGGCCTTCCTCTGAGTCAGAGCATCTCGGAGTATATTCCACTTGAGGCCACAAACTCTGGGTCCCTCTCACATACCTGTAGCTGAGAGAACCCTCCTCTTGAGGTGCTTGTGGAAAGTGGGTATTCCTCTTGAGTCGAAGCCACGGACGAAGCTGTCATCTCGAGTTGATTTGGGGTCCACGGAGCCCTTTCGTGTTGCTACAGTGACCTCAGGATCCCTCTAGACTTGAGACAGTGATCTTGGGTGTTCTCTGGTGTGCCATCAAGGAAATCAAGGCTCCTTTCATGTTTGATGTGGAACACGGAATTGCTCTGCATGCAGTGCAGGGGAATCGGGGCTTATCTCGCGGCGAGGGGGAAGTCTCATGGTTTTTCTCGAGTTGCGGCCGGAACCTGGGGTATATTCTCGAGTTACGATGGGGAGTGCCCTTCCAGACACGTGTTTCTTCAGCGACGTCAGGACTCCTGCCTAGGTGCGAGGGACATCTCGGGATTCTCCTCGAGTCGTGGCATGGCCATTGGGATGCGTCTCCACGTGAGGCGGGAGACCCCGGGTCCCTTTCCACGTGCCACAGGGATCCTGGGACTCCTATCCATTTTCAAGAGGAGTCAGGCATCGTCTCCTTTGGAAGCATTGATCTCCGCGGACCTCTCGAGTTTTCAAAGGACGTGAGGCCTCCGGTCGCGATGAGGTGGATAACTAGGTCTTTCTCTGTGGTCTCCACAGGGGATTCAGACATCCCTTCGTTGTGGGAGATGCAAGACGAGCCTGCATTGAATTCACTGCAGGGATATCCGGCCTTCCTTCGAGTCAGAACATCTCGGTGTCAATTCCACTTGAGGCCACAAACTCAGGGTCCCTCTCACATACCTGTAGCTGAGAGAAGCCTCCTCTTGAGGTGCTTGTGGAAAGTGGGTATTCCTCTTGAGTCGAAGCCTGGGACGAAGCTCTCATCTCGAGTTGATTTGGGGTCCACAGAGCCCTTTCTTGTTGCTACAGTGACCTCAGGATCCCCCTAGACTTGAGACAGTGATCTTGGGTGTTCTCTGGAGTGCCATCAAGGAAATCAAGGCTCCTTTCATGTTTGATGTGGAACACGGAATTGCTCTGCACGCAGTGCAGGGAATCGGGCCTCATCTCGCGGCGAGGGGGAAGTCTCATGGTTTTTCTCGAGTTGCGGCCGGAACCTGGGGTAGATTCTCGAGTTACGACGGGGAGGGCACTTCCAGACACGTGTTTGTTCAGCGACTTCAGGACTCCTGCCTAGGTACGAGGGACACCTCGGGATTCTCCTCGAGTCTTGGCATGGCCATTGGGACGCGTCTCCACGTGAGGCGGGAGTCCCAGGGTCCCTTTCCACGTGCCACAGGGATCCTGGGACTCCTATCCATTTTCAAGAGGAGTCAGGCATCGTCTCCTTTGGAAGCATTGATCTCCGCAGACCTCTCGAGTTTTCAAAGGACGTGAGGCCTCCGGTCGCGATGATGTGGAGAACTAGGTCTTTCTCTGTGGTCTCCACAGGGGATTCAGACATCCCTTCGTCGTGGGAGATGCAAGACGAGCCTGCATTCAATTCACTGCAGGGATACCCGGCCTTTCTTCGAGTCAGAGCATCTCGGTGTCCATTCCACTTGAGGCCACAAACTCAGGGTCCCTCTCACATAACTGTAGCTGAGAGAAGCCTCCTCTTGAGGTGCTTATGGAAAGTGGGTATTACACTTGAGTCGAAGCCAGGGACGAAGGTCTCATCTCGAATTAATTTGGAGTCCACGGAGCCCTTTCGTGTTGCTACAGTGACCTGAGGATCCCTCTAGACTTGAGACAGTGATCATGGGTGTTCTCTGGAGTGCCATCAAGGAAATCAAGGCTCCTTTCATATTTGATGTGGAACACGGAATTGCGCTGCATGCAGTGCAGGGGAATCGGGCCTTATCTCGCGGCGAGGGGGAAGTCTCATGGTTTTTCTCGAGTTGCGGCCGGAACCTGGGGTATATTCTCGAGTTACGACGGGGAGGGCCCTTCCAGACACGTGTATCTTCAGCGATGTCAGGACTCCTGCCTAGGTGCGAGGGACATCTCGGGATTCTCCTCGAGTCTTGGCATGGCCATTGGGATGCGTCTCCACGTGAGGCGGGAGACCCAGGGTCCCTTTCCACGTGCCACAGGGATCCTGGGACTCCTATCCATTTTCAAGAGGAGTCAGGCATCGTCTCCTTTGGAAGCATTGATCTCTGCCGACCTCTCGAGTTTTCAAAGGACGTGAGGCCTCCGGTTGCGATGAGGCGGAGAAGTAGGTCTTTCTCTGTGGTCTCCACAGGGGATTCAGATATCCCATCATCGTGGGAGATGCAAGACGAGCCTGCATTCAATTCACTGCAGGGATATCCGGCCTTCCTCCGAGTCAGAGCATCTCGCTGTCCATTCCACTTTAGGCCACAAACTCAGGGTACCTCTCACATACCTGTAGCTGAGAGAAGCCTCCTTTTGAGGTGCTTGTGGAACGTGGGTATTCCTCTTGAGTCGAAGCCAGGGACGAAGCTCTCATCTCGAGTTGATTTGGGGTCCACGGAGCCCTTTCGTGTTGCTACAGTGACCTCAGGATCCCTCTAGACTTGAGACAGTGATCTTGGGTGTTCTCTGGAGTGCCATCAAGGAAATCAAGGCTCCTTTCAGGTTTGATGTGGTACACGGAATTGCTCTGCACGCACTGCAGGGGAATCGGGCCTCATCTCGCGGCGAGGGGGAATTCTCATGGTTTATCTCGACTTGCGGCCGGAACCTGGGGTATATTCTCGAGTTACGACGGGGAGGGCCCTTCCAGACACGTGTTTGTTCAGCGCCGTCAGGACTCCTGCCTAGGTGCGAGGGACACCTCGTGATTCTACTCGAGTCTTGGCATGGCTTTTGGGAAGTGTCTCCACGTGAGGCGGGAGACCCAGGGTTCCTTTCCACGTGCCACAGGGATCCTGGGACTCCTATCCATTTTCAAGAAGAGTCAGGCATTGTCTCCTTTGGACGCATTGATTTCCACGGACCTCTCGAGTTTTCAAAGGACGTGAGGCCTCCGGTCGCGATGAGGCGGAGAACTAGGTCTTTCTCTGTGGTATCCACTGGGGATTCAGACATCCCTTCTTCATGGGAGATGCAAGACGAGCCTGCATTCAATTCACTGCCGGAATATCCGGCCTTCCTTTGAGTCAGAGCATCTCGGTGTCCATTCCACTTTAGGCCACAAATTCAGGGTCCCTCTCACATACCTGTAGCTGAGACAAGCCTTCTCCTGAGGTGCTTGTGAAAAGTGGGTATTCCTCTTGAGTCGAAGCCAGGGACAAAGCTCTCATATCGAGTTGATTTGGGGTCCACGGAGCACTTTCGTGTTGCTACAGTGACCTCAGGATCCCTCTAGACTTGAGACAGTGATCTTGGGTGTTCTCTGGAGTGCCATCAAGGAAATCAAGGCTCATTCCATGTTTGATGTGGAACACGGAATTGCTCTGCAAGCAGTGGGGGGGAATCGGGCCTCATCTCTCGGCGAGGGGGAAGTCTCATGGTTTTTCTCGAGTTGCGGCCAGAACCTGGGGTATATTCTCGAGTTACGTCGGGGAGGGCCCTTCCAGACACGTGTTTCTTCAGCGACGTCAGGACTCCTGCCTAGGTGCGAGGGACACCTCGGGATTCTCCTCGAGTCTTGGCATGGCCATTGGGACGCGTCTCCACGTGAGGCGGGAGACCCAGGGTCCCTTTCCACGTGGACAGGGATCCTGGGACTCCTATCCATTTAAAGAGGAGTCAGGCATCGTCTCCTTTGGAAGCATTGATCTCCGCGGACCTCTGGAGTTTTCAAAGGACGTGAGGCCTCCGGTCGCGATGAGGCGGAGAACTAGGTCTTTCTCTGTGGTCTCCACAGGGGATTCAGACATCCCTTCGTCGTGGGAGATGCAAGACGAGCCTGCATTCAATTCACTGCAGGGACATCCGGCCTTCTTTCGAGTCAGAGCATCTCGGTGTCCATTCCACTTGAGGCCTCAAATTCAGGGTCCCTCTCACATACAGGTAGCTGAGAGAAGCCTCCTCTTGAAGTGCTTGTGGAAAGTGGGTATTCCTCTTGAGTTGAAGCCAGGGACGAAGCTCTCATCTCGAGTTGATTTGGGGTCCACGGAGCCGTTTCGTGTTGCTACAGTGACCTCAGGATCCCTCTAGACTTGAGACAGTGATCTTGGGTGTTCTCTGGAGTGCCATCAAGGAAATCAAGGCTCCTTTCATGTTTGATGTGGAACACGGAATTGCTCTGCACGCAGTGCAGCAGAATCGGGCCTCGTCTCGCGGCGAGGGGGAAGTCTCATGGTTTTTCTCCATTTGCGGCCGGAACCTGGGGTATATTCTCGAGTTACGACGGGGAGGGCCCTTCCAGACACGTGTTTGTTCAGCGACGTCAGGACTCATGCCTAAGTACGAGGGACACCTCATGATTCTCCTCGAGTCTTGGCATGGCCATTGGGACGCGTCTCCACGTGAGGCGGGAGACCCAGGGTCCCTTTCCACGTGCCACAGGGATCCTGGGACTCCTATCCATTTTCAAGAGGAGTCAGGCATCGTCTCCTTTGGAAGCATTGATCTCCGCGGACCTCTCGAGTTTTCAAAGGACGTGAGGCCTCCGGTCGCGATGAGGTGGAGAACTAGGTCTTTCTCTGTGGGCTCCACAGGGGATTCAGACATCCCTTCGTCTTGGGAGATGCAAGACGAGCCTGCATTCAATTCACTGCAAGGATATCCGGCCTTCCTTCGAGTCAGAGCATCTCGGTGTCCATTCCACTTGAGGCCACAAACTCAGGGTCCCTCTCACATACCTGTAGCTGAGAGAAGCCTCCTCTTGAGGTGCTTCTGGAAAGTGGGTATTCCCTCTTGAGTCGAAGCCAGGGAGGAATCTCTCATCTCGAGTTGATTTGGGGTCCACGGAGCCCTTTCTTGTTGCTACAGTGACCTCAGGATCCCTCTAGACTTGAGACAGTGATCTTGGCTCTTCTCTGGAGTGCCATCAAGGAAATCAAGGCTCCTTTCATGTTTGATGTGGAACACGGAATTGCTCTGCACGCAGTGTAGGGGAATCGGGCCTCATCTTGCGGCGAGGGGGAAGTCTCATGGTTTTTCTCGAGTTGCGGCCGGAACCTGGGGTATATTCTCGAGTTACGACGGGGAGGGCCCTTCCAGACACGTGTTTGTTCAGCGACGTCAGGACTCCTGCCTAGGTACGAGGGACACCTCGGGATTCTCCTAGAGTCTTGGCATGGCCATTGGGACGCGTCTCCACGTGAGGCGGGAGACCATGTGTCCCTTTCCACGTGCCACAGGGATCCTGGGACTCCTATCCATTTTCAATAGGAGTCAGGCATCGTCTCCTTTGGAAGCATTGATCTCCGCGGACCTCTCGAGTTTTCAAAGGACGTGAGGCCTCCGTTCGCGTTGAGGCGGAGAACTAGGTCTTTCTCTGTGGTCTCCACAGGGGATTCAGACAACCCTTCGTCTTGGGAGATGCAAGACGAGCCTGCATTCAATTCACTGCAGGGATATCCGGCCTTACTTCGAGTCAGAGCATCTCGGTGTCCATTCCACTTGAGGCCACAAACTCAGGGTCCCTCTCACATACCTGTGGCTGAGGGAAGTCTCCTCTTGAGTTGCTTGTGGAAACTTGGTATTCCTCTTGAGTCGAAGCCAGGGACTAAGCTCTCATCTCGAGTTGATTTGGGGTCCACGGAGCCCTTTCATGTTGCTACAGTGACCTCAGGATCCCTCTAGACTTGAGACAGTGATCTTGTGTTTTCTCTGCAGTGCCATCCAGGAAATCAAGGCTCCTTTCACGTTTGATGTGGAAGACGGAATTGCTCGGCATGCATTGCTGGGGAATCGGGCCTCATCTCATGGCGAGGGGGAAGTCTCATGGTTTTTCTCGAGTTGCGGCTGGAACCTGGGGTATATTCTCGAGTTACGAAGGGGGGTTCACTTCCCGACACGTGTTTGTTCAGCGACATCAGAACCCATGCCTAGGTGCGAGGGACACCTCGGGATTCTCCACGAGTCTTGGCATGGCAATTGGGACGCGTCTCCACGTGAGGCGGGAGATCCAGGGTCCCTTTCCCCGTGCCACAGGGATCCTGGGACTCCTATCCATTTTCAAGAGGAGTCAGGCTTCGTCTCCTTTGGAAGGATTGATCTCCGCAGACCTCTCGAGTTTTAAAAGGATGTGAGGTCTCGGGTCGCAATGAGACGGAGAACTAGGTCTTTCTCTGTGGTCTCAAGAGGGGATTCAGAGATCCCTTCGTCTTGAGAGATGAAAGACGAGCCTGCATTCAATTCACTGCAGGGATATGCGGCCTTACTTCGAGTCAGAGCATCTCGGTGTCCATTCCACTTGAGGCCACAAACTCAGGGTCCCTCTCACATACATGTAGCTGAGAGAAGCCTCCTCTTGAGGTGCTTGTGGAAAGTTGGTTTTCCTCTTGAGTCGAAGCCAGGGACTAAGCTCTTATCTCGAGTTGATTTGGGGTCCACGGAGCCCTTTCGTGTTTCTACAGTGACCTCAGGATCCCTCTAGACTTGAGACAGTGATCTTGGGTTTTCTCTGGAGTGCCACCAAGGAAATCAAGGCTCCTTTCACGTTTGATGTGCAACACGGAATTGCTCTGCAAGCAGTGCAGGGGAATCGGGCCTCATCTCACGGCGAGGGGGAAGTCTCATGGTTTTTCTCGAGATGCGGCCGGAACCTGGGGTATATTCTCGAGTAACGATGGGGAGGGCCCTTCCAGACACGTGTTTGTTCAGCGACGTCAGGATTCTTGCCTAGGTGCGAGGGACACCTCGGGATTCTCTTCGAGTCTTGGCTTGGCAATTGGGACGCGTCTCCACGTGAGGCGGGAGACCCATTGTCCCTTTCCACGTGCCACAGGGATCCTCGGACTCCTATCCATTTTCAAGAGGAGTCAGGAATCGTCTCCTTTGGAAGCATTGATCTCCGTGGTCCTCTCGATTTTTCAAAGGATGTGAGGCCTCCGGTCGCGATGAGGCGGAGAACTAGGTCTTTCTCTGTGGTCTCCACAGGGGATTCAGACATCCCTTCGTCTTGGGAGATGCAAGACGAGCCTGCATTCAATTCACTGCAGGGATATCCGGCCTTACTTCGAGTCAGAGCATCTCATGTCCATTCCACTTGAGGCCACAAACTCAGGGTCCCTCTCACATACCTGTAGCTGAGGGAAGTCTCCTCTTGAGTTGCTTGTGGAAACTTGGTATTCCTCTTGAGTCGAAGCCAGGGACTAAGCTCTCATCTCGAGTTGATTTGGGGTCCACGGAGCCCATTCATGTTGCTACAGTGACCTCAGGATCCCTCTAGACTTGAGACAGTGATCTTGGGTTTTCCTGCAGTGCCATCCAGGAAATCAAGGCTCCTTTCACGTTTGATGTGAACACGGAATTGCTCGGCACGCAGTGCTGGGGAATCGGGCCTCATCTCATGGCGAGGGGGAAGTCTCATGGTTTTTCTCGAGTTGCGGCCGGAACCTGGGGTATATTCTCGAGTTACGAAGGGGGGTTCACTTCCAGACACGTGTTTGTTCAGCGACTTCAGAACCCATGCCTAGGTTCGATGGACACCTCGGTATTCTCCCCGAGGCTTGGCATGGCAATTGTTACCCGTCTCCACGTGAGGCGGGAGACCCAGGGTCCCTTTCCACGTGCCACAGGGATCCTGGGACTCCTATCCATTTTCAAGAGGAGTCAGGCATCGTCTCCTTTGGAAGCATTGATCTCCGCGACCTCTCGAGTTTTCAAAGGATGTGAGGCCTCCGGTCGCGATGAGCCGTAGAATAGTTCTTTCTCTGTGGTCTCCACAGGGGATTCAGACATCCCTTCGTCTTGGGAGATGCAAGACGAGCCTGTATTCAGTTCACTGCAGGGATATCCGGCCTTAGTTCTAGTCAGAGCATCTCGGTGTCCATTCCACTTGAGGCCACAAACTCAGGGTCCCTCTCACATATCTGTAGCTGAGAGAAGCCTCCTCTTATGGTGCTTGTATAAAGTTGGTATTCCTCTTGAGTCGAAGCCAGGGACTAAGCTCTCATCTCGAGTTGATTTTGGGTCCATGGAGCCCTTTCATGTTGCTACAGTGACCTCAGGATCCCTCTAGACTTGAGACAGTGATCTTGGGTTTTCTCTGGAGTGCCATCAAGGAAATCAAGGCTGCTTTCAAGTTTGATGTGGAACACGGAATTGCTCTGCACGCAGTACATGGGAATCGGGCCTCATTTTGCGGCGAAGGGGAAGTCTCATGGTTTTTCTCGAGTTGCGGCCGGAACCTGGGGTATATTCTCGAGTTATGATGGGGAGGGCCCTTCCAGACACGTGTTTGTTCAGCGAAGTCAGGACTCCTGCCTAGGTGCGAGGGACACCTCGGTATTCTCCCCGATGCTTGGCATGGCAATTGGGACGCGTCTCCACGTGAGGCGGGAGACCCAGGGTCCCTTTCCACATGTCACAGGGATCCTGGGACTCCTATCCATTTTCAAGAGGAGTCAGGCATCATCTCCTTTGGAAGCATTGATTTCCCTGGACCTCTCGAATTTTCAAAGAATGTGAGGCCTCCGGTTTCGATGATGTGGAGAACTAGGTCTTTCTCTGTGGTCTCCACATGGGATTCAGTCATCCCTTCGTCTTGGGAGATGGAAGACGAGCCTGCATTCAATTCACTGCAGAGATATCTGTCCTTACCTCGAGACAGAGCATCTCGGTGTCCATTCCACTTGAGGCCACAAACTCAGGGTCCCTCTAACATACCTGTAGCTGAGAGAAGCCTCCTCTTGAGGTGCTTGTGGAAAGTTGGTATTCCTCTTGAGTCAAAGCCAGGGACTAAGCTCTCATCTCGAGTTGATTTGGGGTCCACGGAGCCCTTTCGTGTTGCTCCATTGACCTCAGGATCCCTCTATCTTGAGACAGTGATCTTGGGTTTTCCCTGAAGTGTCATCAAGGAAATCAAGGCTCCTTTCACGTTTGATGTGGAACACGGAATTGCTCTGCACACAGTGCAGGGGAATCGGGCCTCATGTTGCGGCGAGGGGAAGTCTCATGGTTTTTCTCGAGATGCGGCCGGAACCTGGGGTATATTCTCGAGTTACTACGGCGAGGGCCCTTCCAGACCCGTGTTTGTTCAGCGAAGTCAGCACTCCTGCTTAGGTGCGAGGGACACCTCGGGATTCTCCTCGAGACTTGGCATGGCAATTGGGACGCGTCTCCACGTGAGGCAGGAAACCCAGGTCCCGTTTCCACGTGCCACAGGGATCCTGGGACTCCTATCCATTTTCAAGATGAGTCAGGCATCGTCTCCTTTGGAAGCATTGATCTCCGCGGACCTCTCGAGTTTTCAAAGTATGTGAGGCCTCCGGTCGCGATGAGGCGGAGGACTACGTCTTTCTCTGTGGTCTCCACAGGGGATTCAGACATCCCTTCGTCTTGGGAGATGCAAGACGAGCCTGTATTCAATTCACTGCAGGGATATCCGGCCTTAGTTCGAGTCAGAGCATCTCGGTGTCCATTCCACTTGAGGCCACAAACTCAGGGTCCCTCTCACATACCTGTAGCTGAGAGAAGCCTCCTCTTAGGGTGCTTGTAAAAAGTTGGTATTCCTCTTGAGTCGAAGCCAGGGACTAAGCTCTCATCTCGAGTTGATTTTGGGTCCACGGAGCCCTTTCATGTTGCTACAGTGACCTCAGGATCCCTCTAGACTTGAGACAGTGATCTTGGGTTTTCTATGGAGTGCCATCAAGGAAATCAAGGCTGCTTTCAAGTTTGATGTGGAACACGGAATTGCTCTGCACGCAGTCCATGGTAATCGGGCCTCATTTTGCGGCGAGGGGGAAGTCTCATGGTTTTTCTCGAGTTGCGGCCGGAACCTGGGGTATATTCTCGAGTTACGATGGGGCGGGCCCGTACAGACACGTGTCTGTTCAGCGACATCAGAACTCCTGTTAGGTGCGAGGGACACCTCGGGATTCCCCTCGAGTCTTGGCATGGCAATTGGGACGCGTCTCCACGTGAGGCGGGAGATCCAGGGTCCCTTTCTACGTGCCACAGGGATCCTGGGACTCCTATCCATTTTCAAGAGGATTCAGGCATCGTCTCCTTTGGAAGCATTGATCTCCGCGGAACTCTAAAATTTCAAAGGATGTGAGGCCTCCGGTCGCGATGAGGTGGAGAACTAGTTCTTTCTCTGTGGTCTCCACAGGGGATTCAGACATCCCTTCATCTTGGGAGATGCAAGAGGAGCCTGCATTCAATTCACTGCAGGGATATCCGGCCTTACTTCGAGTCAGAGCATCACGGTGTCCATTCCACTTGAGGCCACAAACTCAGGGTCCCTCTCACATACGTGTAGCTGACAGAAGACTCCTCTTGAGGTGCTTGTGGAAAGTTGGTATTCCTCTTGAGTCGAATTCAGGGACTTAGCTCTCATCTCGAGTTGATTTGAGTTCCACGGAGCCCTTTCGTGTTGCTACAGTGACCTCAGGATCCCTCCAGCCTTGAGACAGTGATCTTGGGTTTTCTCTGGACTGCCTTCAGGGAAATCAAGGCTCCTTTCACGTTTCATGTGGAACACGGAATTGCTCTGCACGCAGTGCAGGTGAATCGGGCCTCATCTCGCGGCGAGGGGGAAGTCTCATGGTTTTTCTCGAGTTGCGGCCGGAACCTGGGGTATATTGTCGAGTTACGACGGGGAGGGCCCTTCCAGACACGTGTTTGTTCAGCGACGTCAGGACTCCTGCCTAGGTGCGAGGGACACCTCGGGATTCTCCTAGAGTCTTGGCATGGCAATTGGGACGCGTCTCCACGTGAGGCGGGAGACCCAGGGTCCCTTTCCACGTGTCACAGGGATCCTGGGACTCCTATCCATTTTCAAGAGGAGTCAGGCATCCTCTCCTTTGGAAGCATTGATTTCCGCGGACCTCTCGAGTTTTCAAAGGATGTGAGGCCTCCGGTCGCGATGAGGCGGAGGACTACGTCTTTCTCTGTGGTCTCCACAGGGGATTCAGACATCCCTTCGTCTTGGGAGATGCAAGACGAGCCTGCATTCAATTCACTGCAGGGATATCCGGCCTTACTTCGAGTCAGAGCATCTCGGTGTCCATTTTACTTGAGGCCACAAACTCAGGGTCCCTCTCACATACCTGTAGCTGAGAGAAGCCTCCTCTTGAGGTGCTTGTGGAAAGTTGGTATTCCTCTTGAGTCGGAGCCAGGGACTAAGCTCTCATCTCGAGTTGATTTGCGGTCCACGGAGCCCTTTCGTGTTGCTCCAGTGACCTCAGGATCCCTCTAAACTTGAGACAGTGATCTTGGGTTTTCTCTGTAGTGCCATCAAGGAAATCAAGACTCCTTTCACGTTTGATGTGGAACACGGAATTGCTCTGGACGCAGTGCAGGGGAATCGGGCCTCATCTCGCGGCGAGGGGGAAGTCTCATGGTTTTTCTCGAGTTGCGGCCGGAACCTGGGGTATATTCTCGAGTTACGACTGGGAGGGCCCTTCCAGACACGTGTTTGTTCATCGATGTCACGACTCCTGCCTAGGTGCGAGGGACACCTCGGGATTCTCCTCGAGTCTTGGCATGGCAATTGGGAAGCGTCTCCACGTGAGGCGGGAGACCCAGGGTCCCTTTCCACGTGCCACAGGGATCCTGGGACTCCTATCCATTTTCAAGAGGAGTCAGGCATCGTCTCCTTTGGAAGCATTGATCTCCGCGACCTCTCGAGTTTTCAAAGGATGTGAGGCCTCCGGTCGCGATGAGCCGTAGAATAGTTCTTTCTCTGTGGTCTCCACAGGGGATTCAGACATCCCTTCGTCTTGGGAGATGCAAGACGAGCCTGTATTCAGTTCACTGCAGGGATATCCGGCCTTAGTTCTAGTCAGAGCATCTCGGTGTCCATTCCACTTGAGGCCACAAACTCAGGGTCCCTCTCACATATCTGTAGCTGAGAGAAGCCTCCTCTTATGGTGCTTGTATAAAGTTGGTATTCCTCTTGAGTCGAAGCCAGGGACTAAGCTCTCATCTCGAGTTGATTTTGGGTCCATGGAGCCCTTTCATGTTGCTACAGTGACCTCAGGATCCCTCTAGACTTGAGACAGTGATCTTGGGTTTTCTCTGGAGTGCCATCAAGGAAATCAAGGCTGCTTTCAAGTTTGATGTGGAACACGGAATTGCTCTGCACGCAGTCCATGGGAATCGGGCCTCATTTTGCGGCGAAGGGGAAGTCTCATGGTTTTTCTCGAGTTGCGGCCGGAACCTGGGGTATATTCTCGAGTTACGACGGGGAGGGCCCTTCCAGACACGTGTTTGTTCAGCGACGTCAGGACTCCTGCCTAGGTGCGAGGGACACCTCGGGATTCTCCTCGAGTCTTGGCATGGCAATTGGGACGCGTCTCCACGTGAGGCGGGAGACCCAGGGTCCCTTTCCACGTGTCACAGGGATCCTGGGACTCCTATCCATTTTCAAGAGGAGTCAGGCATCCTCTCCTTTGGAAGCATTGATTTCCGCGGACCTCTCGAGTTTTCAAAGGATGTGAGGCCTCCGGTCGCGATGAGGCGGAGGACTACGTCTTTCTCTGTGGTCTCCACAGGGGATTCAGACATCCCTTCGTCTTGGGAGATGCAAGACGAGCCTGCATTCAATTCACTGCAGGGATATCCGGCCTTACTTCGAGTCAGAGCATCTCGGTGTCCATTTTACTTGAGGCCACAAACTCAGGGTCCCTCTCACATACCTGTAGCTGAGAGAAGCCTCCTCTTGAGGTGCTTGTGGAAAGTTGGTATTCCTCTTGAGTCGGAGCCAGGGACTAAGCTCTCATCTCGAGTTGATTTGCGGTCCACGGAGCCCTTTCGTGTTGCTCCAGTGACCTCAGGATCCCTCTAAACTTGAGACAGTGATCTTGGGTTTTCTCTGTAGTGCCATCAAGGAAATCAAGACTCCTTTCACGTTTGATGTGGAACACGGAATTGCTCTGGACGCAGTGCAGGGGAATCGGGCCTCATCTCGCGGCGAGGGGGAAGTCTCATGGTTTTTCTCGAGTTGCGGCCGGAACCTGGGGTATATTCTCGAGTTACGACTGGGAGGGCCCTTCCAGACACGTGTTTGTTCATCGATGTCACGACTCCTGCCTAGGTGCGAGGGACACCTCGGGATTCTCCTCGAGTCTTGGCATGGCAATTGGGAAGCGTCTCCACGTGAGGCGGGAGACCCAGGGTCCCTTTCCACGTGCCACAGGGATCCTGGGCCTCCTATCCATTTTCAAGAGGAGTCAGGTATCGTCTCCTTTGGAAGCATTGATCTCCGCAGACCTCTCGAGTTTTCAAAGGATGTGAGGCCTCCGGTCTCGATGAGGCGGAGGACTAGGTCTTTCTCTGTGGTCTCCACAGGGGATTCAGACAACCCTTCGTCTTGGGAGATTCAAGACGAGCCTGCATTCAATTCCCTGCAGGGATGTCCGGCCTTACTTCGAGTCAGAGCATCTCAGTGTCCATTCCACTTGAGGCCACAAATTCAGGGTCCCTCTCACATACCTGTAGCTGAGAGAAGCCTCCTCTTGAGGTGCTTGTGGAAAGTTGGTATTCCTCTTGAGTCGAAGCCAGGGACTAATCTCTCATCTAGAGTTGATTTGCGGTCCATGGAGCCCTTTTGTGTTGCTCCAGTGACCTCAGGATCCCTCTAGACTTGAGACAGTGGTCTTGGGTTTCCTCTGGAGTGCCATCAAGGAATTCAAGGCTCCTTTCACGTTTGATGTGGAACACGGAATTGCTCTGCACGCAGTGCAGGGGAATCGGGCCTCATCTCGCGGCGAGGGGGAAGTCTCATGGTTTTTCTCGACTTGCGGCCGGAACCTGGGGTATATTCTCGAGTTACAACGGGGAGGGCCCTTCCATACACGTGTTTGTTCAGCGACGTCAGGACTCCTGCCTAGGTGCGAGGGACACCTCGGGATTCTCCTCGAGTCTTGGCATGGCAATTGGGACGCGTCTCCACGTGATTTGGGAGACCATGTGTCCCTTTCCACGTGCCACAGGGATCCTGGGACTCCTATCCATTTTCAAGAGGAGTCAGGCATCGTCTCCTTTGGAAGCATTGATCTCTGTGGACCTCTCGAGTTATCAAAGGATGTGAGGCCTCCGTTCGCGTTGAGTCTTAGGACTAGGTCTTTCTCTGTGGTCTCCACAGGGGATTCAGACAACCCTTCGTCTTGGGAGATGCAAGACGAGCCTGCATTCAATTTACTGCAGGGATATCCGGCCTTACGTCGAGTCAGAGCATCTCGGTGTCCATTCCACTTGAGGCCACAAACTCAGGGGCCCTCTCACATACCTGTAGCTGAGAGAAGCCTCCTCTTGAGGTGCTTGTGGAAAGTTGGTTTTCCTCTTGAGTCGAAGCCAGTGACTAAGCTCTCATCTCGAGTTGATTTGGGGTCCACTGAGCCCTTTCTTGTTGCTCCAGTGACCTCAGGATCTCTCTAGACATGAGACAGTGATCTTGGGTTTTCTCTGGAGTGCCATCAAGGAAATCAAGGTTCCTTTCACGTTTGATGTGGAACACGGAATTGCTCTGCACGCAGTGCAGGGGAATAGGGCCTCATCTCAGGGCGAGGGGGAAGTCTCATGGTTTTTCTCGAGTTGCGGACGGAACCTGTGGTATATTCTCGAGTTACAAAGGGGAGGGCCCTTCCAGACACGTGTTTGTTCAGCGACGTCAGGACTCCTCCCTAGGTGCGAGGGACACGTCGGGATTCTCCTCGAGTCTTGGCATGGCTATTCTGACGCTTCTCCACGTGAGGCGGGAGACCCAGTGTCCCTTTCCACGAGCCACAGGGATCCTGGGACTCCTATCCATTTTCAAGAGGAGTCAGGCATCGTCTCCTTTGGAAGCATTGACCTCTGCGGACCTCTCGAATTTTCAAAGGATGTGAGGCCTCCGGTCTCCATGAGGCGGAGAATTAGTTCTTTCTCTGTGGTCTCCACAGGGGATTCAGACATACATTCGTCTTGGGAGATGCAAGACGAGCCTGCATTCAATTCACTGCAGGGATATCCAGCCTTACTTCGAGTCAGAGCATCTTGGTGTCCATTCCATTGAGGGTACAAACTCAGGGTCCCTCTCACATACCTGTAGCTGAGAGAAGCCTCCTCTTGAGGTGATTGTGGAAAGTTGGTATTCCTCTTGAGTCGAAGCCAGGCCTAAGCTGTCATCTTGAGTTGTTTTGGGGTCCACGGAGTCCTTTTGTGTTGCTCCAGTGACTTTAGGATCCCTCTAGACTTGAGACAGTGATCTTGGCTTTTCTCTGCAGTGCCATCAAGGAAATCAAGGCTCCTTTCACGTTTGATGTGGAACACGGAATTGCTCTGCACGCAGTGCAGGGGAATCGGGCCTCATCTCGCGGCGAGAGGGAAGTCTCATGGTTTTTCTCGAGTTGCGGCCGGAACCTGGGGTATATTCTCGAGTTACGACGGGGAGGGCCCTTGCAGACACGTGTTTGTTCAGCGACGTCAGGACTCCTGCCTAGGTGCGAGGGACACCTCGGGATTCTCCTCGAGTCTTGGCATGGCAATTGGGACGCGTCTCCATGTGAGGCGGGAGACCCAGGGTCCCTTTCCCCGTGCCACAGGGATCCTGGGACTCCTATCCATTTTCAAGAGGTGTCAGGCATCGTCTCCCTTGGAAGCATTGATCTCCGCGGACCTCTCGAATTTTCAAAGGATGTGAGGCCTCCGGTCGCGATGAGGCGGAGAACTTGGTCTTTCTCTGTGGTCTCCACAGGGGATTCACACATCCCTTCCTCTTGGCAGATGCAAGACGAGCCTGCATTCAATTCACTGCAGGGATATCCGGCCTTACTTTGAGTCAGAGCATCTCGGTGTCCATTCCACTTGAGGCTACAAACTCAAGGGCCCTCTCACATACCTGTAGCTGAGAGAAGCCTCCTCTTGAGGTGCTTGTGGAAAGTTGGTATTCCTCTTGAGTCGGAGCCAGGGCCTAAGCTCTCATCTCGAGATGATTTGGGGTCCACGGAGCACTTTCGTATTGCCACAGTGACCTCAGGATCCCTCTAGACTTGAGACAGTGATCTTGGGTTTTCTCTGGAGTGCCTTAAAAGAAATCAAGGATTCTTTCAAGTTTGATGTGGAACACGGAATTGATCTGCACGAAGTGCAGGGGAATCGGCCCTCATTTGGTGGCCGATGGGGAAGTCTCATGGTTTTTCTCGAATTGCGGCCGATACCTGGGGTATATTCTCCAGTTACGACGGGGAGGCCCTTCCAGACACGTGTTTGTTCAGCGACGTCAGGTCTCCTGCTTAGGTGCGAGGGACACCTCGGGATTCTCCTCGAGTCTTGGCATGGCAATTGGGACGCATCTCCACGTGAGTCAGGAGACCCAGGGTCCCTTTCCACGTGCCACAGGAATCCTGGCACTCCTATCCATTTTCAAGAGGAGTCAGGCATCGTCTCCTTTGGAAGCATTGATCTCCACGGACCTCTCGAGTTTTCAAAGGATGTGAAGCTTCCGGTCGCGATGAGGCTGAGAACTAGGTCTTTCTGTGTGGTCTCCACAGGGGATTCAGAAATCCCTTCGCTTGGGAGATGCAAGACGAGCCTGCATTCAATTCACTGCAGGGATATCCAGCCTTACTTCGAGTCAGAGCCTCTCTGTGTCCATTCCACTTGAGGCCACAAACTCAGGGTCCCTCTCACATACCTGTAGCTGAGAGAAGCCTCCTCTTGAGGTGCTTGTGGAAAGTAGGTATTCCTCTTGAGTCGAAGCCAGGGCCTAAGCTCTCATCTCGAGATGATTTGGGGTCCACGGAGCCCTTTTGTGTTTCTCCAGTGACCTCAGGATCCTTCTAGACATGAGACAGTGATCTTGGGTTTTCTCTGGAGTGCCATCAAGGAAATCAAGGCTCCTTTCACGTTTGATGTGGAACACGGAATTGCTCTGCACGCAGTGCAGGGGAATCGGTCCTCATCTCTCGGCGAGGGGGAAGTCTCCTGGTTTTTCTCGAGTTGCGGCCGGAACCTGGGGTATATTCTCGAGTTACGACGGGAAGTGGCCTTCCAGACCCGTGTTTGTTCAGCGACGTCAGGACTCCTGCCTAGGTGCGAGGGACAGCTCGGGATTCTCCTCGAGTCTTGGCATGGCAATTCGGACGCGTCTCCACGTGAGGCGGGAGATCAAGGGTCCCTTTCCACGTGTCACAGGGATCCTGGGACTCCTATCCATTTTCAAGAGGAGTCAGGCATCGTCTCCTTTGGAAGCATTGATCTCCGCGGACCTCTCGAGTTTTCAAAGGATGTGAGGTCTCCTGTCGCGATGAGGCGGAGAACTAGGACTTTCTCTCTGGTCTCCACAGGGGATTCAGTCATCCCTTCGTCTTGGTAGATGCAAGACGAGCCTGCATTCAATTCACTGCAGGGATATCCGGCCTTACTTCGAGTCAGAGAATCTCGGTGACCATTCCACTTGAGGCCACAAACTCAGGGTCCCTCTCACATACCTGTAGCTGAGAGAAGCCTCCCCTTGAGGTGCTTGTGGAAAGTTGGTATTCCTCTTGATTCGAAGCCAGGGACTAACCTCTCATCTAGAGTTGATTTGGGGTCCACGGAGACCTTTCGTGTTTCTACAGAGACCTCAGGATCCCTTTAAGACTTGAGACAGTGATCTTGCTTTTTCTCTGGAGTGCCATCAAGGAAATCAAGCCTCCTTTCATGTTTGATGTGGAACACGGAATTGCTCTGCACGCAGTGCAGGGGAATCGGCCTCATTTCGCGGCGAGGGGGAAGTCTCATGGTTTTTTTCGAGTTGCGACCAGAACCTGGGGTATATTTTCGAGTTACGACGGGGAGGGCCCTTCCAGACACTTGTTTGTTCAGCGACGTCAGGACTCCTGCCTAGGTGCGAGGGACACCTCGGAATTCTCCTCGAGTCTTCGCGTGGCAATTGGGACGCGTCTCCACTGGAGGCATGAGTCCCAGGGTCCCTTTCCACGTGCCACAGGGATCCTGGGACTCCTATCCATTTTCAAGAAGAGTCAGGCATCGTCTCCTTTGGAAGCATTGATCTCTGCAGACCTCTCGAGTTGTCAAAGGTTGTGAGGCCTCCGGGCGCGATGAGGCGGAGAATTAGTTCTTTCTTTGTGGTCTCCACAGGGGATTCAGACATACATTCGTCTTGGGAGATGCAAGACGAGCCTGCATTCAATTCACTGCAGGGATATCCAGCCTTACTTCGAGTCAGAGCATCTTGGTGTCCATTCCATTGAGGGTACAAACTCAGGGTCCCTCTCACATACCTGTAGCTGAGAGAAGCCTCCTCTTGAGGTGCTTGTGGAAAGTTGGTATTCCTCTTGAGTCGAAGCCAGGCCTAAGCTCTCATCTTGAGTTGTTTTGGGGTCCACGGAGCCCTTTTGTGTTGCTCCAGTGACTTCAGGATGCCTCTAGACTTGAGACAGTGATCTTGGCTTTTCTCTGCAGTGCCATCAAGGAAATCAAGGCTCCTTTCACGTTTGATGTGGAACACGGAATTGCTCTGCACGCAGTGCAGGGGAATCGGGCCTCATCTCGCGGCGAGAGGGAAGTCTCATGGTTTTTCTCGAGTTGCGGCCAGAACCTGGGGTATATTCTCGAGTTACGACGGGGAGGGCCGTTCCAGACACGTGTTTGTTCAGCGACGTCAGGACTCCTGCCTAGGTGCGAGGGACACCTCGGGATTCTCCTCGAGTCTTGGCATGGCAATTGGGACCCGTCTCCATGTGAGGCGGGAGACCCAGGGTCCCTTTCCACGTGCCACAGTGATCCTGGGACTCCTATCCATTTTCAAGAGGTGTCAGGCATCGTCTCCCTTGGAAGCATTGATCTCCGCGGACCTCTCGAATTTTCAAAGGATGTGAGGCCTCCGGTCGCGGTGAGGCGGAGAACTTGGTCTTTCTCTGTGGTCTCCACAGGGGATTCACACATCCCTTCGTCTTGGCAGATGCAAGACGAGCCTGCATTCAATTCACTGCAGGGATATCCGGCCTTACTTTGAGTCAGAGCATCTCGGTGTCCATTCCACTTGAGGCTACAAACTCAAGGGCCCTCTCACATACCTGTAGCTGAGAGAAGCCTCCTCTTGAGGTGCTTGTGGAAAGTTGGTATTCCTCTTGAGTCGAATCCAGGGCCTAAGCTCTCATCTCGAGATGATTTGGGGTCCACGGAGCACTTTCGTATTGCTACAGTGACCTCAGGATCCCTCTAGACTTGAGACAGTGATCTTGGGTTTTCTCTGGAGTGCCTTAAAAGAAATCAAGGATTCTTTCAAGTTTGATGTGGAACACGGAATTGCTCTGCACGAAGTGCAGGAGAATCGGCCCTCATTTGGTGGGCGAGGGGGAAGTCTCAAGGTTTTTCTCGAATTGCGGCCGATACCTGGGGTATATTCTCCAGTTACGACGGGGAGGGCCCTTCCAGACACGTGTTTGTTCAGCGACGTCAGGTCTCCTGCTTAGGTGCGAGGGACACCTCGGGATTCTCCTCGAGTCTTGGCATGGCAATTGGGACGCATCTCCACGTGAGTCAGGAGACCCAGGGTCCCTTTCCACGTGCCACAGGGATCCTGGGACTCCTATACATTTTCAAGAGGAGTCAGGCATCGTCTCCTTTGGAAGCATTGATCTCCACGGACCTCTCGAGTTTTCAAAGGATGTGAAGCTTCCGGTCGCGATGAGGCGGAGAACTAGGTCTTTCTCTGTGGTCTCCACAGGGGATTCAGACATCCCTTCGCTTGGGAGATGCAAGACGAGCCTGCATTCTATTCACTGCAGGGATATCCGGCCTTACTTCGAGTCAGAGCCTCTCTGTGTCCATTCCACTTGAGGCCACAAACTCAGGGTCCCTCTCACATACCTGTAGCTGAGAAAAGCCTCCTCTTGAGGTGCTTGTGGAAAGTTGGTATTCCTCTTGAGTCGAAGCCAGGGACTAAGCTCTCATCTCGAGTTGATTTGGGGTCCACGGAGCACTTTCGTGTTGCTCCAGTGACCTCAGGATCCCTCTAGACTTGAGACAGTGAACATGGGTTTTCTCTGGAGTGCCATCAAGGAAATCAAGGCTCCTTTCACGTTTCATGTGGAACACGGAATTGCTCTGCACGCAGTGCAGGGGAATCGGGCCTCATCTCGCGGCGAGGGGGAAGTCTCATGGTTTTTCTCGAGTTGCGGCCGGAACCTGGGGTATATTGTCGAGTTACGACGGGGAGGGCCCTTCCATACACGTGTTTGTTCAGCGACGTCAGGACTCCTGCCTAGGTGCGAGGGACACCTCGGGATTCTCCTCGAGTCT
The DNA here is from genome assembly GCF_033118175.1 of Dama dama. Taxonomy (NCBI): domain Eukaryota; kingdom Metazoa; phylum Chordata; class Mammalia; order Artiodactyla; family Cervidae; genus Dama; species Dama dama. Next base: position 4,397,549 of record NW_026870879.1, on the reverse strand, counting down.
TGGCATGGCAATTGGGACGCGTCTCCACGTGAGGCGGGAGACCCAGGGTCCCTTTCCACGTGCAACAGGGATCCTGGGAGTCGTATCCATTTTCAAGAGGAGTCAGGAATGGTCTCCTTTGGAAGCATTGATCTCAGCGGACCTCTCGAGTTTTCAAAGGATGTGAGGCCTCCGGTCGCGATGAGGCGGAGGACTAGGTCTTTCTCTGTGGTCTCCACAGGGGATTCAGACATCCCTTCGTCTTGGGAGATGCAAGACGAGCCTGCATTCAATTCACTGCAGGGATATCCGACATTACTTCGAGTCAGAGCATCTCGGTGTCCATTTCACTTGAGGCCACAAACTCAGGGTCCCTCTCACATACCTGTAGCTGAGAGAAGCCTCTTCTTGAGGTGCTTGTGGAAAGTTGGCATTCCTCTTGAGTCGAAGCCAGGAACTAAGCTCTCATCTCGAGTTGATTTGGGGTCCACGGAGCCCTTTCGTGTTGCTCCAGTGACCTCAGGATCCCTCTAGACTCTAGACAGTGATCTTGGGTTTTCTCTGGAGTGCCATCAAGGAAATCAAGTCTCCTTTCACGTTTCATGTGGAACACGGAATTGCTCTGGTCCCAGTGCAGGGGAATCGGGCCTCATCTCGCGGCGAGGGGGAAGTCTCATGGTTTTTCTCGAGTTGCGGCCGGAACCCTTGGTATATTGTCGAGTTACGACGGGGAGGGCCCTTCCAGACACGTGTTTGTTCAGAGACGTGAGGACTCCTGCCTAGGTGCGAGGGACATATCGGGATTCTCCTCGAGTCTTGGCATGGCAATTGAGACGCGTCTCCACGTGAGGCGGGAGACCCAGGGTCCCTTTCCACGTGCCACAGTGATCCTGGGACTCCTATCCATTTTCAAGAGGAGTCAGGCATCGTCTCCATTGGAAGCATTGGTCTCCGCAGACCTCTCGAGTTTTCAAAAGATGTGAGGCCTCCGGTCGCGATGAGGCGGAGGACTAGGTCTTTCTCTGTGGTCTCCACAGGGGATTCAGACATCCCTTCATCTTGGGAGATGCAAGACGAGCCTGCATTCAATTCACTGCAGGGATATCTGGCCTTACTTCGAGTCAGAGCATCTCGGTGTACATTCCACTTGAGGCCACAAACTCTTGGTCCCTCTCACATACCTGTAGCTGAGAGAAGCCTCACTTGAGGTGCTTGTGGAAAGTTGGTATTCCTCTTGAGTCGAAGCCAGGGACTAAGCTCTCATCTCGAGTTGACTTGGGGTCCACGGAACCCTTTCGTGTTGCTCCAGTGACCTCAGGATCCCTCTAGACTTGAGACAGTGATCTTGGGTTTTCTCTGGAGTGCCATCAAGGAAATCAAGGCTCCTTTCACGTTTGACGTGGAAGACGGAATTGTTCTGCACGCAGTGCAGGGGAATCGGGCCTCATCTCGTGGCGAGGGGTAGTCTCATGGTTTTTCTCGAGTTGCGGCCGGAACCTGGGGTATATTCTCGAGTTACGAGGGGGAGGGCCTTTCCAGACACGTGTTTGTTCAGCGACGTCAGGACTCCTGCCTAGGTGCGAGGGACACCTCGGGATTCTCCTCGAGTCTTGGCATGGCAATTGGGACGCGTCTCCACGTGAGGCGGGAGACGCAGGGTCCCTTTCCACGTGCCACAGGGATCCTGGGACTCGTATTCATTTTCAAGAGGAGTCAGGCATGGTCTCCTTTGGAAGCATTGATCTCAGCGGACCTCTCGAGTTTTCAAAGAATGTGAGGCCTCCGTTCGCTTTCAGGCGGAGAACTAGGTCTTTCTCTGTGGTCTCCCCAGGGGATTCAGACATCCCTTCTTCTTGGGAGATGCAAGACGAGCCTGCATTCAATTCACTGCAGGGATATCCGGCCTTACTTCGAGTCAGAGCATCTCAGTGTCCATTCCACTTGAGGCCATAAACTCAGGGTCCCTCTCACATACTTGTAGCTGAGAGAAGCCTCCTCTTGAGGTGCTTGTGGAAAGTTGGTATTCCTCTTGAGTCGAAGCCAGGGACTAAGCTCTCATCTCGAGTTGTTTTGGGATCCACGGAGCCCTTTCGTGTTGCTCCAGTGACCTCAGGATCCCTCTAGACTTGAGACAGTGATCTTGGGTTTTCTCTGTAGTGCCATCAAGGAAATCAAGGCTCCTTTCACGTTTGATGTCGAACACGGAATTGCTCTGCACGCAGTGCAGGGGAATCGGGCCTCATTTCGCGGCGAGGGGGAAGTCTCATGGTTTTTCTCGAGTTGCGGCCGGAACCTGGGGTATATTCTGGAGTTACGACGAGGAGGGCCCTTCTTGACACGTGTTTGTTCGTCGACCTCAGCACTCCTGCCTAGGTGCGAGGGACACCTCGGGATTCTCCTCGAGACTTGGCATGGCATTTCAGACGCGTCTCCATATGAGGCGGGAGACCCAGGGTCCCTTTCCACGTGCCACAGGGATCCTGGGGCTCCTATCCATTTTCAAGAGGAGGCAGGCATCGTCTCCTTTGGAAGCATTGATCTCCGTGGACCTCTCGAGTTTTCAAAGAATGTGAGGCCTCCGGTCGCGATGAGGCAGTGGACTAGGTCTTTCTCTGTGGTCTCCAAAGGGGATTCAGTCAACCCTTCGTATTGGGAGATGCAAGACGAGCCTGCATTCAATTCACTGCAGGGATATCCGGCCTTACTTCGAGTCAGAGCATCTCGGTGTCCATTCCACTTGAGGCCACAAACTCAGGGTCCCTCTCACATACCTGTAGCTGAGAGAAGCCTCCTCTTGAGGTGATTGTGGAAACTTGGTATTTCTCTTGAGTCGAAGCCAGGGACTAAGCTCTCATCCCGAGTTGATTTGGGCTCCACGGAGACCTTTCGTGTTGCTCCAGTGACCTCAGGATCCCTCTAGACTTGAGACAGTGATCTTGGGTTGTCTCTGGAGTGCCATCAAGGAAATCAAGGCTCCTTTCACGTTTGATGTGGAACACGGAATTGCTCTGCACGCAGTGAAGGGGAATCGGGCCTCATCTCTCGGCGAGGGGGAAGTCTCATGGTTTTTCTCGAGTTGCGGCCGGAACCTGAGGTATATTCTCGAGTTACAACGGGGAGGGCCCTTCCATACACGTGTTTGTTCAGCGACGTCAGGACTCCTGCCTAGGTGCGAGGGACACCTCGGGATTCTCCTCGAGTCTTGGCATGGCAATTGGGACGCGTCTCCACGTGATTCGGGAGACCATGTGTCCCTTTCCACGTGCCACAGGGATCCTGGGACTCCTATCCATTTTCAAGAGGAGTCAGGCATCGTCTCCTTTGGAAGCATTGATCTCCGTGGACCTCTCGAGTTTTCAAAGGATGTGAGGCCTCCGTTCGCGTTGAGGCATAGGACTAGGTCTTTCTCTGTGGTCTCCACAGGGGATTCAGACAACCCTTCGTCTTGGAAGATGCAAGACGAGCCTGCATTCAATTCACTGCAGGGATATCCAACCTTACGTCGAGTCAGAGCATCTCGGTGTCCATTCCACTCTAGGCCACAAACTCAGGGGCCCTCTCACATACCTGTAGCTGAGAGAAGCCTCCTCTTGAGGTGCTTGTGGAAAGTTGGTTTTCCTCTAGAGTCGAAGCCAGTGACTAACCTCTCATCTCGAGTTGATTTGGGGTCCACTGAGCCCTTTCTTGTTGCTCCAGTGACCTCAGGATCCCTCTAGACTTGAGACAGTGATCTTGGGTTTTCTCTGGAGTGCCATCAAGGAAATCAAGGTTCCTTTCACGTTTGATGTGGAACACGGATTTGCTCTGCACGCAGTGCAGGGGAATCGGGCCTCATCTCGCAGCGAGGGGGAAGTCTCATGGTTTTCCTCGAGTTGCGGCCGGAACCTGGGGTATATTCTCGAGTTACGACGGGGAGGGCCCTTCCATACACGTGTTTGTTCAGCGACGTCAGGACTCCTGCCTAGGTGCGAGGGACACCTCGGGATTCTCCTCGAGTCTTGGCATGGCAATTGGGACGCGTCTCCACGTGAGGCGGGAGACCCAGGGTCCCTTTCCACGTGCCACAGGGATCCTGGGACTCGTATCCATTTTCAAGAGGAGTCAGGCATGGTCTCCTTTGGAAGCATTGATCTCAGCGGACCTCTCGAGTTTTCAAAGGATGTGAGGCCTCCGGTCGCGATGAGGCGGAGGACTAGGTCTTTCTCTGTGGTCTCCACAGGGGATTCAGACATCCCTTCGTCTTGGGAGATGCAAGACGAGCCTGCATTCAATTCACTGCAGGGTTATCCGGCCTTACTTCGAGTCAGAGCATCTCGGTGTCCATTCCACTTGAGGCCACAAACTCAGGGTCCCTCTCACATACCTGTAGCTGAGAGAAGCCTCCTCTTGAGGTGCTTGTGGAAAGTTGGTATTCCTCTTGAGTCAAAGCCAGGGACTAAGCTCTCATCTCGAGTTGATTTGGGGTCCTCGGAGCCCTGTCGTGTTGCTCCAGTGACCTCAGGATCCCTCTAGACTCTAGACAGTGATCTTGGGTTTTCTCTGGAGTGCCATCAAGGAAATCAAGGCTCCTTTCACGTTTCATGTGGAACACGGAATTGCTCTGGACCCAGTGCAGGGGAATCGGGCCTCATCTCGCGGCGAGGGGGAAGTCTCATGGTTTTTCTCGAGTTGAGGGCGGAACCCTTGGTATATTGTCGAGTTACGACGGGGAGGGCCCTTCCAGACACGTGTTTGTTCAGAGACGTCAGGACTCCTGCCTAGGTGCGAGGGACATATCGGGATTCTCCTCGAGTCTTGGCATGGCAATTGAGACGCGTCTCCACGTGAGGCGGGAGACCCAGGGTCCCTTTCCACGTGCCACAGTGATCCTGGGACTCCTATCCATTTTCAAGAGGAGTCAGGCATCGTCTCCATTGGAAGCATTGGTCTCCGCAGACCTCTCGAGTTTTCAAAGGATGTGAGGCCTCCGGTCGCGATGAGGCGGAGGACTAGGTCTTTCTCTGTGGTCTCCACAGGGGATTCAGACATCCCTTCATCTTGGGAGATGCAAGACGAGCCTGCATTCAATTCACTGCAGGGATATCTGGCCTTACTTCGAGTCAGAGCATCTCGGTGTCCATTCCACTTGAGGCCACAAACTCATGGTCCCTCTCACATACCTGTAGCTGAGAGAAGCCTCACTTGAGGTGCTTGTGGAAAGTTGGTATTCCTCTTGAGTCGAAGCCAGGGACTAAGCTCTCATCTCGAGTTAACTTGGGGTCCACGGAGCCCTTTCGTGTTGCTCCAGTGACCTCAGGATCCCTCTAGACTTGAGACAGTGATCTTGGGTTTTCTCTGGAGTGCCATCAAGGAAATCAAGGCTCCTTTCACGTTTGACGTGGAAGACGGAATTGTTCTGCACGCAGTGCAGGGGAATCGGGCCTCATCTCGTGGCGAGGGGTAGTCTCATGGTTTTTCTCGAGTTGCGGCCGGAACCTGGGGTATGTTCTCGAGTTACGACCGGGAAGGCCCTTCCAGACACGTGTTTGTTCAGCGACGCCAGGACTCCTGCCTAGGTGGGAGGGACACCTCGGGATTCTCCTCGAGTCTTGGCATGGCAATTGGGACGCGTCTCCACGTGAGGCGGGAGACGCAGGGTCCTTTTCCACGTGCCACAGGGATCCTGGGACTCGTATCCATTTTCAAGAGGAGTCAGGCATGGTCTCCTTTGGAAGCATTGATCTCCGCGGACCTCTCGAGTTTTCAAAGAATGTGAGGCCTCCGTTCGCTTTCAGGCAGAGGACTAGGTCTTTCTCTGTGGTCTCCACAGGGAATTCAGACAACCCTTCGTCTTGGGAGATTCAAGACGAGCCTGCATTCAATTCACTGCATGGATGTCCGGCCTTACTTCGAGTCAGAGCATCTCGGTGTCCATTCCACTTGAGGCCACAAATTCAGGGTCCCTCTCACATACCTGTAGCTGAGAGAAGCCTCCTCTTGAGGTGCTTGTGGAAAGTTGGTATTCCTCTTGAGTCGAAGCCAGGGACTAATCTCTCATCTAGAGTTGATTTGCGGTCCATGGAGCCCTTTTGTGTTGCTCCAGTGACCTCAGGATCCCTCTAGACTTGAGACAGTGATCTTGGGTTTCCTCTGGAGTGCCATCAAGGAAATCAAGGCTCCTTTCACGTTTCATGTGGAACACGGAATTGCTCTGCACGCAGTGCAGGGGAATCGGGCCTCATCTCGCGGCGAGGGGGAAGTCTCATGGTTTTTCTCGAGTTGCGGCCGGAACCTGGGGTATATTCTCGAGTTACAACTGGGAGGGCCCTTCCATACACGTGTTTGTTCAGCGACGTCAGGACTCCTGCCTAGGTGCGAGGGACACCTCGGGATTCTCCTCGAGTCTTGGCATGGCAATTGGGACGCGTCTCCACGTGATTCGGGAGACCATGTGTCCCTTTCCACGTGCCACAGGGATCCTGGGACTCCTATCCATTTTCAAGAGGAGTCAGGCATCGTCTCCTTTGGAAGCATTGATCTCCGTGGACCTCTCGAATTTTCAAAGGATGTGAGGCCTCCGTTCGCGTTGAGGCATAGGACTAGGTCTTTCTCTGTGGTCTCCACAGGGGATTCAGACAACCCTTCGTCTTGGAAGATGCAAGACGAGCCTGCATTCAATTCACTGCAGGGATATCCGACCTTACGTCGAGTCAGAGCATCTCGGTGTCCATTCCACTTGAGGCCACAAACTCAGGGTCCCTCTCACATACCTGTGGCTGAGAGAAGACTCCTCTTGAGGGGCTTGTGGAAAGATGGTATTCCTCTTGAGTCGAAGCCAGGGACTAAGCTCTCATCTCGTGTTGATTTGGGGTCCTCGGAGCCCTTTTGTGTTGCTACAGTGACCTCAGGATCCCTCTAGACTTGAGACAGTGATCTTGTTTTTTCTCTGGAGTGCCATCAAGGAAATCAAGGCTCCTTTCACGTTTGCCGTGGAACATGGAATTGCTCTGCACGCAGTGCAGGGGAATCGGGCCTCATCTCGCGGCGAGGGGGAATTCTCATAGTTTTTCTCAAGTTGCGGCCGGAACCTGGGGTATATTCTCGAGTTACGACAGGGAGGGCCCTTCCAGACACGTGTTTGTTCAGCGACGTCAGGACTCCTGCCTAGGTGCGAGGGACACCTCGGGATTCTCCTCGAGTCTTGACATGGCAATTGGGATGCGTCTCCACGTGAGGCGGGCGACCCCAGGGTCCCTTTCCACGTGTCACAGTGATCCTGGGACTCCTATCCATTTTCAAGAGGAGTCAGGCATCGTCTCCTTTGGAAGCATTGATCTCCGCGGACCTCTCGAGTTTTCAAAGGATGTGAGGCCTCCGGTCGTAATGAGGCGGAGAACTCGGTCTTTCTCTGTGGTCTACACAGGGATTCAGACATCCCTTCGTCTTGGGAGATGCAAGACGAGCCTGCATTCAATTCACTGCAGGGATATCCGGCCTTACTTCGAGTCAGAGCATCTCGGTGTCCATTCAACTTGAGGCCACAAACTCAGGGTCCCTCTCACATACCTGTAGCTGAGAGAAGCCTCCTCTTGAGGTGCTTGTGGAAAGTTGGTATTCCTCTTGAGTCGATGCCAGGGACTAAGCTCTCATCTCGAGTTGATTTGGGGTCCACGGAGCCCTTTCGTGTTGCTCGAGTGACCTCAGGATCCCTCTAGACTTGAGACAGTGAACTTGCGTTTTCTCTGGAGTGACATCAATGAAATCAAGGCTCCTTTCACGTTTCATGTGGAACACGGAATTGCTCTGCACGCAGTGCAGGGGAATCGGGCCTCATTTCGCGGCGAGGGGGAAGTCTCATGGTTTTTCTCGAGTTGCGGCCGGAACCTGGGGTATATTCTCGAGTTACGACCGGGACGGCCATTCCAGACACGTGATTGTTCAGCGACGTCAGGACTCCTGCCTAGGTGCGAGGGACACCTCGGGATTCTCCTCGAGTCTTGGCATGGCAATTGGGACGCGTCTCCACGTGAGGCGGGAGACCCAGGGTCCCTTTCCACGTGCCACAGGCATCCTGGGACTCCTATCCATTTTCAAGAGGAGTCAGGCATCGTCTCTTTTGGAAGCATGAATCTCCGCTGACGTCTCGAGTTTTCAAAGGATGTGAGGCCTCCGTTCGCGTAGAGGCGGAGGACTAGGTCTTTCTCTGTGGTCTCCACATGGGATTCAGACAACCCTTCGGCTTTTGAAATGCAAGACGAGCCTGCATTCAATTCACTGCAGGGATATCCGGCCTTACTTCGAGTCAGAGCATCTCGGTGTCCATTCCACTTGAGGCCACAAACTCAGGGTCCCTATCACATACCTGTAGCTGAAAGAAGCCTACTCTTGAGGTGCTTGTGGAAAGTTGGTATTCCTCTTGAGTCGAAGCCAGGGACTAAGCTCTCATCTTGAGTTGATTTGGGTTTCACGGAGCCCTTTCGTGTTGCTCCAGTGACCTCAGGATCCCTCTAGACTTGAGACAGTGATCTTGGGTTTTCTCTGGAGTGCCATCAAGGAAATCAAGGCTCCTTTCACGTTTGATGTGGAACACGACATTGCTCTGCACGCAGTGCAGGGGAATCGGGCCTCATCTCGTGGCGAGGGGGAAGTCTCATGGTTTTTCTCGAGTTGCGGCCAGAACCTGGGGTATATTCTCGAGTTACGACGGGGAGGGCCCTTCCATACACGTGTTTGTTCAGCGACGTCAGGACTCCTGCGTAGGTGCGAGGGACACCTCGGGATTCTCCTCGAGTCTTGGCATGGCAATTGAAACGCGTCTCCACGTGAGGCGGGAGACCCAGGGTCCCTTTCCACGTGCCACAGGGATCCTGGGACTCGTATGCATTTTCAAGAGGAGTCAAGCATCGTCTCCTTTGGAAGAATAGATCTCCGCGGACCTCTCGAGTTTTCAAAGGATGTGAGGCCTCCGTTCGCGTTGTGGCGGAGGACTAGGTCTTTCTCTGTGGTCTCGACAGGGGATTCAGACATCCCTTCGTCTTGGGAGATGCAAGATGAGCCTGCTTTCAATTCACTGCAGGGATATCCGGCCTTACTTCGAGTCAGAGCATCTCGGTGTCCATTCCACTTAAGGCCACAAACTCAGGGTCCCTCTCCCATACTCATAGCTGAGAGAAGCCTCCTCTTGAGGTGCTTGTGGAAACTTGGTATTCCTCTTGAGTCGAAGCCAGGGACTAAGCTCTCATCTCGAGTTGATTTGTGGTATACGGATCCCTTTTGTGTTGCTCCAATGACCTCAGGATCCCTCTAGACTTGAAACAGTGATCTTGGGTTTTCTCTGGAGTGCCATCAAGAAATCAAGGCTCCTTTCACATTTGATGTGGAACACGGAATTGCTCTGCACGCAGTGCAGGGGAATCGGGCCTCATCTCGCGGCGAGGGGGAAGTCTCATGGTTTTTCTCGAGTTGCGGCCGGAACCTGTGGTATTTTCTCGAGTTACGACGGGGAGGGCCCTTACTTACACGTGTTTGTTCATCGATGTCAGGACTCCTGCCTAGGTGCGAGGGACACCTCGGGATTCTCCTCGAGTCTTGGCATGGCAATTGGGACGCGTCTCCACGTGAGGCGGGAGACCCAGGGTCCCTTTCCACGTGCCACAGGGATCCTGGGACTCCTATCCATTTTCAAGAGGAGTCAGGCATCGTCTCCTTTGGATGCATTGATCTCCGCAGACCTCTCCAGTTTTCAAAGGATGTGAGGCCTCCGGGCGCGATGAGGCGGAGGACTAGGTCTTTCACTGTGGTCTCCACAGGGGATTCAGACATCCCTTCGTCTTGGGAGATGCAAGACGAGCCTGCATTCAATTCACTGCAGGGATACCGGCCTTACTTCGAGTCAGAGCATCTCGGTGTCCATTCCACTTGAGGCCACAAACTCAGGGTCCCTCTCACATACCTGTAGCTGAGAGAAGACTCCTCTTGAGGTGCTTGTGGAAAGTTGGTATTCCTCTTGAGTCGAAGCCAGGGACTAAGCTCTCATCTCGAGTTGATTTGGGGTCCACGGAGCCCTTTGGTGTTGCTCCAGTGACCTCAGGATTCCTCTAGACTTGAAACAGTGATCTTGGGTTTTCTCTGGAGTGCCATCTAGGAAATCAAGGCTCCTTTCACGTTTGATGTGGAACACGAAATTGCTCTGCACGCAGTGCAGGTCAATCGGGCCTCCTCTCGCGGCGAGGGGGAAGTCTCATGGTTTTTCTCGAGTTGCGGCCGGAACCTGGGGTATATTCTCGAGTTACGACGGGGAGGGCCCTTCCAGACACGTGTTTGTTCAGCAACGTCAGGACTACTGCCTAGGTGCGAGGGACACCTCGGGATTCTCCTCGAGGCTTGGCATGGCAATTGGGACGCGTCTCCACGTGAGGCCGAAGACCCAGGGTCCCTTTCCACGTGCCACAGGGATCCTGGGACTCCTATCCATTTGCAAGAGGAGTCAGGCATGGTCTCCTTTTTAAGCATTGATCTCCGCGGACCTCTCGAGTTTTCAAAGGATGTGAGGCCTCCGCTCGCGATGAGGCGGAGAATTAGGTCTTTCTCTGTGGTCTCCACAGGGGTTTCAGACATCCCTTCGTCTTGGGAGATGCAAGACCAGCCTGCATTCAATTCACTGCAGGGATGTCCAGCCTTACGTCGAATCAGAGCATCTCGGTCTCCATTCCACTTGAGGCCACAAACTCAGGTTCCCTCTCACATACCTGTAGCTGAGAGAAGCCTGCACTTGAGGTGATTGTGGAAACATGGTATTCCTCTTGAGTCGAAGCCAGGGACTAAGCTCTCATCTCGAGTTGATTTGGGCTCCACGGATCCCTTTCGTGTTGCTCCAATGACCTCAGAATCCCTCAAGACTTGAGACAGTGATGTTGGGGTTTCTCTGGAGTGCCATCAAGGAAATCAAACCTCCTTTCACGTTTGTTGTGGAACACGGAATTGCTCTGGACGCAGTGCAGGGGAATCGGGCCTCATCTCGCGGCGAGGGGGAAGTCTCATGGTTTTTCTCGAGTTGCGGCCGGAACCTGGGGTATATTCTCGAGTTACGACGGGGAGGGCCCTTCCAGACACGTGTTTGTTCAGCGACGTCAGGACTCCTGCCTCGGTGCGAGGGACACCTCGGGATTCTCCTCGAGTCTTCGCATGGCAATTGGGACGCGTCTCCATGTGAGTCGGGAGACCATGGGTCCCTTTCCACGTGCCACAGGGATCCTGGGACTCCTATCCATTTTCAAGAGGAGTCAGGCATCGTCTCCTTTGGAAGCATTGATCTCCGCAGACCTCTCGAGTTTTCAAAGGATGTGAGGCCTCCGGTCGCGATGAGGCGGAGGACTAGGTCTTTCTCTGTCGTCTCCACAGGGGATTCAGACATCGCGTCGTCTTGGGAGATGCAAGACAAGCCTGCATTCAATTCACTGTTGGGATATCCGGCCTTACTTCGAGTCAGAGCATCTCGGTGTCCATTCCACTTGAGGCCACAAACTCAGGGTCCCTCTCACTTACCTGTAGCTGAGAGAAGCCTCATCTTGAGGTGCTTGTGAAAAGTTGGTATCCCTCTTGAGTCGAAGCCAGGGACTAAGCTCTCATCTCGAGTTGATTTGGGGTCCACGGAGCCCTTTCGTGTTGCTCCAGTGACCTCAGGATCCCTCTAGACTTGAGACAGTGATCTTGGGTTTTCTCTGGAGTGCCATCAAGGAAATCAAGGCTCCTTTCACGTTTGATGTGGAACACGGAATTGCTCTGCACGCAGTGCAGGGGAATCGGGCCTCATCTCGCGGCGAGGGGGAAGTCTCATGGTTTTTCTCGAGTTGCGACCGGAACCTGGGGTATAATCTCGAGTTACGACGGGGAGGGCCCTGCCAGACACGTGTTTGTTCAGCGACGTCAGGACTCCTGCTTAGTTGCGAGGGATACCTCGGGATTCTCCTCGAGTCTTGGCATGGCAATTTGGACGCGTCTCCACGTGAGGCGGGAGACCCAGGGTCCCTTTCGACGTGCCAAAGGGATCCTGGGACTCCTCTCCATTTTCAAGAGGAGTCAGGCATCGTCTCCTTTGGAAGCATTGATCTCCGCATATCTCTTGAATTTTCAAAGGATGTGAGGCCTCCGGTCGAGATGAGGCGGAGGACTAGGTCTTTCTCTGTGGTCTCCACAAGGGATTCAGACATCCCTTCGTCTTGGGAGATGCAAGACGAGCCTGCATTCAATTCACTGCAGGGATATCCGGCCTTACTTCGAGTCAGAGCATCTCGGTGTCCATTCCACTTGAGGCCACAAACTCAGGGTCCCTCTCACATACCTGTAGCTGAGAGAAGAATCCTCTTGAGGTGCTTGTGGAAAGTTGGTATTCCTCTTGAGTCGACGCCAGGGACTAAGCTCTCATCTCGAGTTGATTTGGGGTCCACGGAGCCCTTTCGTGTTGCTCCAGTGACCTCAGGATCCCTCTGGACTTGAGACAGTGATCTTTGGTTTTCTCTGGAGTGCCATCAAGGAAATCAAGGCTCCTTTCACGTTTGATGTGGAACATGGAATTGCTCTGCACGCAGTGCAGGGGAATCGGGCCTCATCTCGCGGCCAGGGGGAAGTCTCATGGTTTTTCTCGAGTTGCGGCCGGAACCTGGGGTATATTCTCGAGTTACGACGGGGAGGGCCCTACCAGACACGTGTTTGTTCAGCGACGTCAGGACTCCTGCCTAGGTTCGAGGGACACCTCGGGATTCTCCTCGAGTCTTGCCATGGCAATTGGGACGCGTCTCCACGTGAGGCGGAAGACCCAGTGTCCCTTTCCACGTGCCACAGTGATCCTGGAACTCCTATCCATTCTCAAGAGGAGTCAGGCATCGTCTCCTTTGGAAGCATTGATCTCTGCAGACCTCTCGAGTTTTCAAAGAATGTGAGGCCTCCGGTCACGATGAGGCTGAGGACTAGGTCTTTCTCTGTGGTCTCCACAGGGGATTCAGACATCCCTTCGTCTTGGGAGATGCAAGACGAGCCTGCATTCAATTCACTGCAGGGATATCCGGCCTTACTTCGAGTCAGAGCATCTCGGGTTCAATTCCACTTGAGGCCACAAACTCAGGGTCCCTCTCACATACCTGTAGCTGAGAGAAGCCTCCTCTTGAGGTGCTTGTGGAAAGTTGGTATTCCTCTTGAGTCGAAGCCAGGGACTAAGTGCTCATCTCGAGTTGATTTGGGATCCACGGAGCCCTTTCGTGTTGCTCCAGTGACCTCAGGATCCCTCTAGACTTGAGACAGTGATCTTGGGTTTTCTCTGGAGTGCCATCAAGGAAATCAAGGCTCCTTTCACGTTTGATGTGGAACACGAAATTGCGCTGCATGCAGTGCAGGGGAATCGGGCCTCAACTCGCGGCGAGGGGGAAATCTCATGGTTTTTCTCGAATTGCGGCCGGAACCCTGGGTATATTCACGAGTTACGACGGGGAGGGCCCTTCCAGACACGTGTTTGTTCAGCGACGTCAGGACTCCTGCCTAGGTGCGAGGGACACCTCGGGATTCTCCTCGAGTCTTGGCATGGCAATATGGACGCATCTCCACGTGAGGCGGGAGACCCAGGGTCCCTTTCCACGTGCCACAGGGATCCTGGGACTCCTATCCATTTTCAAGAGGAGTCAGGCATCGTCTCCTTTGGAAGCATTGATCTCCGCGGACCTCTTGAGTTTTCAAAGGATGTGAGGCCTCCGCTCGTGATGAGGCGGAGAACTAGGTCTTTCTCTGTCGTCTCCACAGGGGATTCAGACATCCCTTCGTCTTGGGAGACGCAAGACGAGCCTGCATTCAATTCACTGCAGGGATATCTGGCCTTACTTCTAGTCAGAGCATCTCTGTGTCCATTCCACTTGAGGCCACAAACTCAGGGTCCCTCTCACAAACCTGTAGCTGAAAGAAGCCTCCTCTTGAGGGGCTTGTGGGAAGTTCCTATTCCTCTTGAGTCGAAGCCAGGGACTAAGCTCTCATCGCGAGTTGATTTGGGGTCCATGGAGCCCTTTCTTGTTGCTCCAGTGACCTCAGCATCCCTCTAGACTTGAGACAGTGATCTTGGGTTTTCTCTGGAGTACCATCAAGGAAATCAAGGCTCCTTTCACATTTGATGTGGAACACGGAATTGCTCTGCATGCACTGCAGGGGAATCGGGGCTCATCTCGCGGCAAGGGGGATGTCTCAAGGTTTTTCCAATTGCGGCTGGAACCTGGGGTATATTCTCGAGTTACGACGGGGAGGGCCTTTGCAGACACGTGTTTGTTCAGCGACGTCAGGATTCCTGCCTAGGTGCGAGGGACACCTCGTGATTCTCCTCGAGTCTTGACATGGCAATATGGACGCATCTCCACGTGAGGCGGGAGACCCAGGGTCCCTTTCCATGTGCCACAGGGATCCTGGGGCTCCTATCCATTTTCAAGAGGAGTCAGGCATCGTCTCCTTTGGAAGCATTGATCTCCGCGGACCTCTCGAGTTTTCAAAGGATGTGAGGCCTCCGCTCGTGATGAGGCGGAGAACTAGGTCTTTCTCTGTCGTCTCCACAGGGGATTCAGACATCCCTTCGTCTTGGGAGACGCAAGACGAGCCTGCATTCAATTCACTGCAGGGATATCTGGCCTTACTTCTAGTCAGAGCATCTCTGTGTCCATTCCACTTGAGGCCACAAACTCAGGGTCCTTCTCACATACCTGTGGCTGAGAGAACCCTCCTCTTGAGGTGCTTGTGGAAAGTTGGTATTTCTCTTGAGTCGAAGCCAGGTCCTAAGCTCTCATCTCGAGTTGATTTGGGGTCCACGGAGACCTTTCGTGTTGCTCCAGTGTCCTCAGGATCCCTCTAGACTTGAGACAGTGATCTTGGGTTTTCTCTGGAGTGCCATCAAGGAAATCAAGGCTCCTTTCACGTTTGATGTGGAACACGGAATTGCTCTGCATGCAGTCCAGGGGAATCGGGCCTCATCTCGCGGCGAGGGGGAAGTCTCATGGTTGTTCTCGAGTTGCGGCAGGAACCTGGGGTATATTATCGAGTTACGACGGGGAGGGCCCTTCCAGACACATGTTTGTTCAGCGACGTCAGGACTCCTGCCTAGGTGCGAGGGAAACCTCGGGATTCTCCTCGAGTTTTGGCATGGCAATTGGGACGCGTCTCCACGTGAGGTGGGAGACCCAGGGTCCCTTTCCACGTGCCACAGGGATCCTGGGACTCCTCTCCATCTTCAAGAGGAGTCAGGCATCGTCTACTTTGGAAGCATTGATCTCCGCGGACCTCTCGAGTTTTCAAAGGATGTGAGGCCTCCGTTCTCGATGAGGTGGAGAACTAGGTATTTCTCTGTGGTCTCCACAGGGGATTCAGACAACCCTTCGTCTTGGGAGATGCAAGACGAGCCTGCATTCAATTCACAGCAGGAATATCCGGGCTTACTTCGAGTCAGAGCATCTCGCTGTCCATTCCACTTGAGGCCACAAATTCAGGGTCCCTCTCACATACCTGTAGCTGAGAGAAGCCTCCACTTGAGGCGCTTTTGGAAAGTTCGTATTCCTCTTGAGTCGAAGCCAGGGACTAAGCTCTCGTCTCGAGTTGATTTGGGCTCCACGGAGACCTTTCCTGTTGGTCCAGTGACCTCAGGATCCCTCTAGGCTTGAGACAGTGATCTTGGGTTTTCTCTGGAGTGCCATCAAGGAAATCAAGGCTCCTTTCACGTTTGATGTGGAACACGGAATTGCTCTGCACGCAGTCCAGGGGAATCGGGCCTCATCTCACGGCGAGGGGGACGTCTCATGGTTTTTCTCGAGTTGCGGCCGGAACCTGGGATATATTATCGAGTTACGACGGGGAGGGCCCTTCCAGACACGTGTTTGTTCAGCGACGTCAGGACTCCTGCCTAGGTGCGAGGGACACCTCGGGATTCTCCTCGAGTCTTGGCATGGCAATTGGGACGCGTCTCCACGTGAGGCGGGAGACCCAGGGTCCCTTTCCACGTGCCACAGGGATCCTGGGACTCCTATCCATTTTCAAGAGGAGTCAGGCATCGTCTCTTTTGGAAGCATTGATCTCCACGTACCTCTCGAGTTTTCAAAGGATGTGAGGCCTCCGGTCGCGATGAGGAGGAGGACTAGGTCTTTCTCTGTGTTCTGCACAGGGGATTCAGACATCCCTTCGTCTTGGGAGATGCAAGATGACCCTGCATTCAATTCACTGCAGGGATATCCGGCCTTACTTCGAGTCAGAGCATCTCGGTGTCCATTCCACTTGATGCCACAAACTCAGGGTCCCTCTCACATACCTGTAGCTGAGAGAAGCCTCCTCTTGAGGTGCTTGTGGAAAGTTGGTATTCCTCTTGAGTCGAAGCCAGGGACTAAGCTCTCATCTCGAGTTGATTTGCGGTCCACGGAGCCCTTTCGTGTTGCTCCAGTGACCTCAGGATCCCTGTAGACTTGAGACAGTGATCTTGGGTTTTCTCTGGAGTGCCATCAAGGAAATCAAGGCTCCTTTCAATTTTGATGTGGAATACGGAATTGCTCTGCACGCAGTGCAGGGGAATCGGGCCTCATCTCTCGGAGAGGGGGAAGTCTCATGGTTTTTCTCGAGTTGTGGCCGGAACCTGGGGTATATTCTCGAGTTACGACGGGGAGGGACCTTCCAGACACGTGTTTGTTCAGCGACATCAGGACTCCTGCCTAGGTGCGAGGGACACCTCGGGATTCTCCTCGAGTCTTGGCATGGCAATTGGGACGCGTCTCCACGTGAGGCGGGAGACCCAGGGTCCCTTTCCACGTGCCACAGAGATCCTGGGACTCCTATCCATTTTCAAGAGGACTCAGGCAACGTCTCCTTTGTAAGCATTGATCTGCGCAGACCTCTCGATTTTTCAAAGGATGTGAGGCCTCCGGTCGCGATGAGGCGGAGGACTAAGTCTTTCTCTGTGGTCTCTACAGCGGATTCAGACATCCCTTCGTCTTGGGAGATGCAAGACGAGCCTGCATTCAATTCACTGCAGGGATATCCAGCCTTACTTCGAGTCAGAGCATCTCGGTGTCCATTCCACTTGAGGCCACAAACTCAGGGTCCCTCTCACATACCTGTAGCTGAGAGAAGCCTCCTCTTGAGGTGCTTGTGGAAAGTTGGTATTCCTCTTGAGTCGAAGCCAGGGACTAAGCGCTCATCTTGAGTTGATTTGGGATCCACGGAGCCCTTTCGTGTTGCTCCAGTGACCTCAGGATCCCTCTAGACTTGAGACAGTGATCTTGGGTTTTCTCTGGAGTGCCATCAAGGAAATCAAGGCTCCTTTCACGTTTGATGTGGAACACGGAATTGCGCTGCATGCAGTGCAGGGGAATCTGGCCTCAACTCGCGGCGAGGGGGAAATCTCATGGTTTTTCTCGAATTGCGGCCGGAACCTTGGGTATATTCTCGAGTTACGACGGGGAGGGCCCTTCCAGACACGTGTTTGTTCAGCGACGTCAGGACTCCTGCCTAGGTGCGAGGGACACCTCGGGCTTCTCCTCGAGACTTGGCTTGGCAATATGGACGCATCTCCACGTGAGGCGGGAGACCCAGGGTCCCTTTCCACGTGCCACAGGGATCCTTGGACTCCTATCCATTTTCAAGAGGAGTCAGGCATCGTCTCCTTTGGAAGCATTGATCTCCGCGGACCTCTCGAGTTTTCAAAGGATGTGAGGCCTCCGTTCTCGATGAGGCGGAAAACCAGGTCTTTCTCTGTGGTCTCCACAGGGGATTCAGACAACCCTTCATCTTGGGAGATGCAAGACGAGCCTGCATTCAATTCACTGCAGGAATATTCCGGCTTACTTTGAGTCAGAGCATCTCGCTGTCCATTCCACTTGAGGCCACAAACTCAGGGTCCCTCTCACATACCTGTAGCTGAGAGAAGCCTCCTCTTGAGGGGCTTGTGGAAAGTTCGTATTCCTCTTGAGTCGAAGCCAGGGACTAAGCTCTCATCTCGAGTTGATTTGTGGTCCACGGAGCCCTTTCCTGTTGGTCCAGTGACCTCAGCATCCCTCTAGACTTGAGACAGTGATCTTGGGTTTTCTCTGGAGTGCCATCAAGGAAATCAAGGCTCCTTTCACGTTTGATGTGGAACACGGAATTGCTCTGCACGCAGTGCAGGGGAATCGGGCCTCAACTCGCGGCGAGGGGTAAATCTCATGGTTTTTCTCGAGTTGCGGCCCGAACCTGGGGTATATTCTCGAGTTACGACGGGGAGGACCCTTCCAGACACGTGTTTGTTCAGCGACGTCAGGACTCCTCCCTAGGTGCGAGGGACACCTCGGGATTCTCCTCGAGTCTTGACATGGCAATTTGGACGCGTCTCCACGTGAGGCGGGAGACCCAGGGTCCCTTTCCACGTGCCACAGGGATCCTGGGACTCCTATCCATTTTCAAGAGGAGTCAGGCATCGTCTCCTTTGGAAGCATTGATCTCCGCGGACCTCTCGAGTTTTCAAAGGATGTGAGCCCTCCAGTCGCGTTGAGGTAGAAAACTAGGTCTTTCTCTGTGGTCTCCACAGGGGATTCAGACATTCCTTCGTCTTTGGAGATGCAAGACGAGCCTGCATTCAATTCACTGAAGGGATATCCGGCCTTACTTCGAGTCAGAGCATCTCGGTGTCCATTCCACTTGAGGCCACAAACTCAGGGTCCCTCTCACATACATGTAGCTGAGAGAAGCCTCCTCTTGAAGTGCTTGTGGAAAGTTGGTATTCCTCTTGAGTCGAAGCCAGGGACTAGGCTCTCATCACGAGTTGATTTGGGGTCCACGGAGCCCTTTCATGTTGCTCCAGTGACCTCAGGATCCCTCTAGACTTGAGACAGTGATCTTGGGTTTTCTCTGGAGTGCCATCAAGGAAATCAAGGCTCCTTTCACTTTTGATGTGGAAAACGGAATTGCTCTGCACGCAGTGCAGGGGAATCGGGCCTCATCTCGCGGCTAGGGGGAAGTCTCATGGTTTTTCTCGAGTTGTGGCAGGAACCTGGGGTATATTCTCGAGTTACGACGGGGAGGGCCCTTCCAGACACGTGTTTGTTCAGGTACATCAGGACTCCTGCCTAGGTGTGAGGGACACCTCCGGATTCTCCTCGAGTCTTGGCATGGCAATTTGGACGCGTCTCCACATGAGGCGGGAGACGCAGTGTCAATTTCCACGTGCCACAGGGATCCTGGGACTAGTATCTATTTTCAAAAGGAGTCAGGCCTCGTCTCTTTTGGAAGCATTGATCTCCGCGGATCTCTCGAGTTTTCAAAGGATGTGAGGCCTCAGGTCGCGTAGAGACGTAGGACTAGGTCTTTCTCTGTGGTCTCCACAGGGGATTCAGACATCCCTTCATCTTTTGAGATGCAAGACGAGCCTGCATTCAATTCACTGCAGGGATATCACGCCTTACTTCGAGTCAGAGCATCTCGCTGTCCATTCCACTTGAGGCCACAAACTCAGGGGCCCTCTCACATACCTGTAGCTGAGAGAAGCCTCCTCTTGAGGTGCTTGTGGAAAGTTGGTATTCCTCTTTAGTCGAAGCCAGGGACTAACCTCTCATCTCGAGTTGATTTGGGGTTCACAGAGCCCTTTCGTGTTGCTCCAGTGACCTCAGGATCCCTCTACACATGAGACAGTGATCTTGGGTTTTCTCTGTAGTGCCATCAAGGAAATCAAGGGTCCTTTCAAGTTTGATGTGGAACACGGAATTGCTCTGCACGCAGTGCAGGGGAATCGGGCCTCATCTCGCGGCAAGGAGGATGTCTCAAGGTTTTTCCAATTGCGGCTGGAACCTGGGGTATATTCTCGAGTTACGACGGGGAGGGCCTTTGCAGACACGTGTTTGTTCAGCGACGTCAGGATTCCTGCCTAGGTGCGAGGGACACCTCGTGATTCTCCTCGAGTCTTGGCATGGCAATTGGGACGCGTCTCCACGTGAGGCGGGAGACCCAGGGTCCCTTTCCACGTGCCACAGGGATCCTGGGACTCCTATCCATTTTCAAGAGGAGTCAGGCATCGTCTCCTTTGGAAGCATTGATCTCCACAGACCTCTCGAGTTTTCAAAGGATGTGAGGCCTCCGGTCGCGATGAGGCGGAGGACTAGGACTTTCTCTGTGGTCTCCACAGGGGATTCAGACATCCCTTCGTCTTGGGAGATGCAAGACGGGCCTGCATTCAATTCACTGCAGGAATATCTGGCCTTACTTCGAGTCAGAGCATCTCGGTGTCCATTCCACTTGAGGCCACAAACTCAGGGTTCCTTTCCCATACCTGTAGCTGAGAGAAGCCACCTCTTGAGGTGCTTGTGGAAAGTTGGTATTCCTCTTGAGTCGAAGCCAGGGACTAATCTCTCATTACGAGTTGATTTGGGGTCCACGGAGCACTTTGGTGTTGCTCCAGTGACCTCAGGATCCCTCTAGACTTGAGACAGTGATCTTGGGTATTCTCTGGAGTGCCATCAAGGAAATCAAGGCTCCTTTCATGTTTAATGTGAAACACGGAATTGCTCTGCACACAGTGCAGGGAAATCGGGCCTCATCTCGCGTCGAGGTGGAAGTCTCATGGTTTTTCTCGAGTGGAGGCCGGAACCTGGGGTATATTCTCGAGTTACGACGGGGAGGGCCCTTCCAGACACGTGTTTGTTCAGCGACATCAGGACTCCTGCCTAGGTGTGAGGAACACCTCGGGATTCTCCTAGAGTCTTGGCATGGCAAATTGGACGCGTCTGCACATGAGGCGGGAGACCCAGTGTCAATTTCCACGTGCCACAGGGATCCTGGGACTCCTATCTATTTTCAAAAGGAGTCAGGCATCGTCTCCTTTGGAAGCATTGATCTCCGCGGACCTCTCGAGTTTTCAAAGGATGTGAGGCCTCCCGTCGCATTGAAGCGGAGGACTAGGTCTTTCTCTGGGGTATCCACAGGGGATTCAGACATCCCTTCGTCTTGGGAGATGCAAAACTAGCCTCTATTCAATTAACTGCAGGGATATCCGGCCTTACTTCGAGTCAGAGAATCTCGGTGTCCATTCCACTTGAGGCCACAAACTCAGGGGCCCTCTCACATACCTGTAGCTGACAGAAGCTTCCTCTTGAGGTGGTTGTGGAAAGTTGGTATTCCTCTTGAGTCGAAGCCAGGGACTAACCTCTCATCTCGTGGTTATTTGGGGTCCACAGAGCCCTTTCGTGTTGCTCCAGTGACCTCAGGATCCCTCTACACTTGAGACAGTGATCTTGGGTTTTCTCTGGAGTGCAATCAAGGAAATCAAGACTCCTTTCAAGTTTGATGTGGAACACGGAATTGCTCTGTACGCAGTGCAGGGGAATCGGGCCTCATCTCGCGGCGAGGGGGAAGACTCATGGTTTTTCTCGAGTTGCGGCCGGAACTTGGGCTATATTCTCGAGTTACGACGGGGAGGGCCCTTCCAGACATGAGTTTGTTCAGCGACCTCAGGACTCCTGCCTAGGTGCGAGGGACACCTCCGGATTGTCCTCGAGTTTTGGCATGGCAATTGGGATGCGTCTCCATGTGAGGCGGGAGACCGAGGGTCCCTTTCCACGTGCCACAGGGATCCTGGGACTCCTATCCATTTTCAAGAGGAGTCAGGCATCGTCTCCTTTGGAAGCACTGATTTCCGCAGACCTCTCGAGTTTTCAAAGGATGTGAGGCCTCCGGTTGCGTTGAGGTGGAGGACTAGGTCTTTCTCTATGGTCTCCACAGGGGATTCAGGCATCCCTTCTTCTTGGGAGATGCAAGCCGAGCCTGCATTCAATTCACTGCAGGGATATCCGGCCTTACTTCTAGTCAGAGCATCTCGCTGTCCATTCCACTTGAGGCCACAAACTCAGGGTCCCTCTCACATACCTGTTGCTGAGAGAAGCCTCCTCTTGAGTTGCTTGTGGAAAGTTGGTATTGCTCTTGAGTCGAAGCCACGGACTAAGATCTCATCTCGATTTGATTTGGGGTCCACGGAGCCCTTTAGTGTTGCTCCAGTGACCTGAGGATCCCTCTAGACTTGAGACAGTGATCTTGGGTTTTCTCTGGAGTGCCATCAAGTAAATCAAGGCTCCTTTCACGTTTGATGTGGAACACGGAATTGCTCTGCACGCAGTGCAGAGGAATCGGGCCTCATCTCGCGGCGAGGGGGAAGTCTCAAGGTTTTTCTTGAGTTGCGGCTGGAACCTGGGGTATATTCTCGAGTTATGACGGGGAGGGCCCTCCCAGACACGTGCTTGTTCTTTGACGTTAGGACTCCTGCCTAGGTGCGAGGGACACCTCGGGATTCTCCTCGAGTCTTGGCATGGCATTTGGGACGCGACTCCACGTGAGGCCGGAGACCCAGCGTCCCTTTCGACGTGCCACAGGGATCCTGGGCCTCCTATCCATTTTCCAGAGGAGTCAGGCCTCGTCTCCTTTGGAAGCATTGATCTCCGCGGACCTCTCGACTTTTCAAAGTTTGTGAGGCCTCCGGTCGACATGAGGTGGAGAACTAGGTCTTTCTCTGTGGTCTCCACAGGGGATTCATACATCCCTTCCTCTTGGGAGATGTAGGATGAGCCTGCATTCAATTTACTGCAGGGATGTCCGGCCTTACTTCGAGTCAGAGGATCTCGGACTCCATTCCACTTGAGGCCACAAACTCAGGGTCCCTCTCACATACCTGTAGCTGTAAGAAGCCTCCTCTTGAGGTGCTTGTGGAAAGTTGGTATTCCTCTTGAGTCGAAGCCCGGGGCTAAGCTCTCATCTCGAGTTGATTTGGGGTCCACGGGTCCCTTTCGTGTTACTACAGTGACCTCAGGATCCCTCTAGACTTGAGACAGTGATCTTGGGTTTCCTCTGGAGTGCCATTAAGGAAATCAAGGCTCCTTTCATGTTTGATGTGGAACACGGAATTGCTCTGCACAGAGTGCAGGGGAATCGGGCCTCATCTCGCGGCGAGGGGGAAGTCTCATGGTTTTTCTCGAGTTGCGGCCGGAAGCTGGGGTATATTCTCGAGTTACGATGGGGAGGGCCCTCCCAGACACGTGTGTGTTCTTCGACGTTAGGACTCCTGCCTAGGTGCGAGGGACACCTCGGGATTCTCCTCGAGTCTTGGCATGGCAGTTGGGACGCGACTCCATGTGAGGCCGGAAACCCAGGGTCCCTTTCCACGTGCCACAGGGATCCTGGGCCTCCTATCCATTTTCCAGAGGAGTCAGGCCTCATCTCCTTTGGAAGCATTGATCTCCGCGGTCCTCTCGAGTTTTCAAAGGATGTCAGGCCTCCGGTCCTGAAGAGGCGGAGAACTAGGTCTTTCTCTGTGGTCTCCACAGGGGATTCAGACATCCATTTGTCTTGGGAGATGCAAGACGAGCCTGCATTCAATTCACTGCAGGGATATCTGGCCTTCCTTCGAGTCAGAGCATTTCGGTGTCCATTCCACTTGAGGCCACAAACTCAGGGTCCCTCTCACATATCTGTAGCTGAGAGAAGCCTTCTCTTGAGATGCTTGTGGAAAGTTGGTATTCCTCTTGAGTCGAAGCCAGGGACTAAGCTCTCATCTCGAGTTGATTTGGGGTCCACGGAGCCCTTTCGTGTTGTTCCAGTGACATCAGGATCCCTCTAGACTTGAAACAGTGATTTTGGGTTATCTCTGGAGTGCCATCAAGGAAATCAAGGCTCCTTTCACGTTTGATGTGGAACACGGAATTGCTCTGCACGCAGTGCAGGGGAATCGGGCCTCATCTCGCGGCAAGGGGAAGTCTCATGGTTTTTCTTGAGTTGCGGCCGGAACCTGGTTTATATTCTCGAGTTACGACGGGGAGGGCCCTGCCAGATACGTGTTGGTGCAGCGACGTCAGCACTCCTGCCTAGGTGCGAGGGACAACTCGGGATTCTCCTCGAGTCTTGGCATGGCAATTGGGACGCGTCTCCACGTGAGGCGGGAGACCCAGGGTCCCTTTCCACGTGCCACAGGGATCCTGGGACTCCTATCCATTTTCAAGAGGAGTCAGTCATCGTCTCCTTTGGAAGCATTGATTTCCGCAGACCTCTCGAGTTTTCAAAGGATGTGAGAACTCTGGTCGCGAGGAGGCGGAGAACTAGGTCTTTCTCTGTGGTCTCCACAGGGGATTCAGACATCTCTTCGTCTTGGGAGATGCAAGGCGAGCCTGCATTCAATTCACTGCAGGGATATCCGGCCTTACTTCGAGTCAGAGCATCTCGGTGTCCATTCCACTTGAGGCCACAAACTCAGGGTCCCTCTCACATACCTGTAGCTGAGAGAAGCCTCCTCTTGAGGTGCTTGTGGAAAGTTGGTATTCCTCTTGATTCGAAGCCAGGGACTAAGCTCTCATCTCGAGTTGATTTTGGTTCCACGGAGCCCTTTCATGTTGCTACAGTGACCTCAGGATCCCTGTAGACTTGAGACAGTGATCTTGGGTTTTCTCTGGAGTGCCATCAAGGAAATCAAGGCTCCTTTCACGTTTGATGTGGAACACGAAATTGCTTTGCACGCAGTGCAGGGGAATCGGGCCTTATCTCGCGGTGAGGGTGAAGTCTCATGGTTTTTCTCGAGTTGCGGCTGGAACCTGGGGTATATTCTCGAGTTACGACGGGGAGGGCCCTTCCAGACACGTGTTTCTTCAGCGAAGTGAGGATTCCTGCCTAGGTGCGAGGGACACCTCGGGGTTCTCCTCGAGTCTTGGCATGGCAATTGGGACGCGTCTCCACGTGAGGCGGGAGACCCAGGGTCCCTTTCCATGAGCCACAGGGATCCTGTGGCTCCTATCCATTTTCAAGAGGAGTCAGGCATGGTCTCCTGTGGACGCATGGATCTCCGCGGACCTCTCGAGTTTTCAAAGGATATGAGGCCTCCGGTCGCGATGAGGCGGAGACCTAGATCTTTCTCTGTGGTCTCCACAGGGGATTCAGACATCCCTTCCTCTTGGAAGATGCAAGACGAGCCTGCATTCAAGTCACTGCAGGGATATCCGGCCTTACTTCGAGTCAGAGCATCTCGGTGTCCATTTCAATTGAGGCAACATACTCAGGGTCCCTCTCACATAACTGTAGCTGAGAGAAGCCTCCTCTTAATGTGCTTGTGGAAAGTTGGTAATCCTCTTGAGACGAAGCCTGGGACTAAGCTCTCATCTCGAGTTGATTTGGGTTCCACGGAGCATTTTCGTGTTGCTCCAGTTACCTCACGATCCCTCTAGACTTGAGACAGTGATCTTGGGTTTTCTCTGGAGTGCCATCAAGGAAATCAAGGCTCCTGTCACGTTTGATGTGGAACACGGAATTGCTCTGCACGCAGCAGGGGAATCGGGCCTCATCTCACGGTGAGGGGGAAGTCTCATGGTTTTTCTCGAGTTGTGGCCGGAACCTGGGGTATATTCTCGAGTTACGACGGGGGGTGCCCTTTCAGACACGTGTTTGTTCAGCGACGTCAGAACCAATGCCTAGGTTCGATGGACACCTCGGTATCTCCCCGAGGCTTGGCATGACAATTGGGACGCGTCTCCACGTGAGGCGGGAGACCTAGGGTCTCTTTCCACGTGCCACAGGGATCCTGGGACTCCTATCCATTTTCAAGAGGAGTCAGGCATCGTCTCCTTTGGAAGCATTGATCTCCGCGGACATCTCGAGTTTTCAAAGTATGTGAGGCCTCCGGTCGCGATGAGGCGGAGAATTAGGTCTTTCTCTGTGGTCTCCACAGGGGATTCAGACATCCCTTCGTCTTGGGAAATGGAAGACAAGCCTGCATTCAATTCACTGCAGGGATATTCGGCCTTACTTCGAGTCAGAGCATCTCGGTGTCCATTCCACTTGAGGCCACAAACTCAGGGACCTTCTCACATACCTGTGGCTGAGAGAAGCCTCCTCTTCAGGTGCTTGTGGAAAGTTGGCATTCCTCTTGAGTCGAAGCCAGGGACTAAGCTCTCATCTCGAGTTGATTTGGGGTCCACGAAGCCCTTTCCTGTTGCTACAGTGACCTCAGGATCCCTCTAAACTTGAGACAGTGATCTTGGGTTTTCTCTGGAGTGCCATCAAGGAAATCAAGCCTCCTTTCACGTTTGATGTGGAACACGGAATTGCTCTGCACGCAGTGCAGGGGAATCTGGCCTCATCTTGCGGCGAGGGGGAAGTCTCATTGTTTTTCTCGAGTTGCGGCCGGAACCTGGGTTATATTCTCGAGTTACGACGGGGAGGGCCCTTCCAGAAACGTGTTTGTTCAGCAATGTCAGGACTCCTGCCTAGGTGCGAGGGGCACCTCGAGATTCTCCTCGAGTCTTGGCATGGCAATTGGGACGGGTCTCCATGTGATGCGGGAGACCCAGGGTCCCTTTCCACGTGCCACAGGGATCCTGGGACTCCTATCCATTTTCAAGAGGAGTCAGGCATCGTCTCCTTTGGAAGCATTGATCTCCGCGGACCTCTCGAGTTTTCAAAGGATGTGAGGCCTCTGGTCCCGTTAAGGTGGAAGACTAGGTCTTTCTCTGTGGTCTACACAGGGGATTCAGACATCCCTTCGTCTTGGGAGATGCAAGACGAGGCTGCATTCAATTCACTGCAGGGATATCCGGCCTTACTTCAAGTCAGAGCATCTCGGTGTCCATTCCAATTGAGGCCACAAACTCAGGGTCCCTCTCACATACCTGTAGCTGAGAAAAGCCTCCTCTTGAGGTGCTTGTGGAAAGTTGGTATTCCTCTTGAGTCGAAGCCAGGGATTAAGCTCTCATCTCGAGTTGATTTGGGGTCCACGGAGCCCTTTCGTGTTGCTCCAGTGACCTCAGGATCCCTCTAGACTTGAGACCGTGATCTTGGGTTTTCTCTGGAGTGCCATCAAGGAAATCAAGGCTCCTTTCACTTTTGATGTGGAACACGGAATTGCTCTGCACGCAGTGCAGGGGCATCGGGCCTCATCTCGCGGCGAGGGGGAAGTCTCATATTTTTTCCTCGAGTTGCGGCCGGAACCTGATTTATATTTTCGAGTTACATCGGGGAGGGCCCTTCCAGACACGTGTTTGTTCACCGACTTCAGGACTCCTGCCCAGGTGCGAGGGACACCTCGGGATTCTCCTCGAGTCTTGGCATGGCAATTGGGACGTGTCTCCACGTGAGGTGGGAAACCCAGGGTCCCTTTTCTCTTGCCACAGGGATCCTGGGACTCCTATCCATTTTCAAGAGGAGTCAGGCATCGTCTCCTTTGGAAGCATTGATCTCCGCGGACCTCTCGAGTTTTAAAGGGTATGAGGCCTCCGGTCGCGATGAGGCGGAGAACTAGGTCTTTCTCTGTGGTCTCCACAGGGGATTCAGACATCCCTTCGTCTTGGGAGATGCACGGTGAGCCTGCATTCAATTCACTGCAGGGATATCAGGCCTTACTTCAAGTCAGAGCATCTCGGTGTCCATTCCCCTTGAGGCCACAAACTCAGGGTCACTCTCACATACCTGTAGGTGAGAAAAGCCTTGTCTTGAGGTGCTTGTGGAAAGTTGGTATTCCTCTTGAGTCGAAGCCAGGGACTAAGCTCTCATCTCGAGTTGATTTGGGGTCCACGGAGCCCTTTCGTGTTGCTCCAGTGACCTCAGGATCCCTCTAGACTTGAGACAGTGATGTTGGGTTTTCTCTGGAGTGCCATCAAGGAAATCAAGGCTCCTTTCACGTTTGATGTGGAACACGGAATTGCTCTGCACGCAGTGCAGGGGAATCGGGCCTCATCTCGCGGCGAGGGGGAAGTCTCATGATTTTTCTCGAGTTGAGGCCGGAACCTGAGGTATATTCTCGAGTTACGACGGGTAGGGCCCTTCCAGACACGTGTTTCTTCAGCGACGACAGGACTCCTGCCTAGGTGCGAGGGACACCTCGGGATTCTCCTCGAGTCTTGGCATGGCAATTGGGACGCGTCTCCACGTGAGGCGGGAGACCCAGGGTCCCTTTCCACGTGCCACAGGGATCCTGGGACTCCTATCCATTTTCAAGAGGAGTCAGGCATCGTCTCCTTTGGAAGCATTGTTCTGCGCGGACCTCTCGAGTTTTTAAAGGATGTGAGGCCTCCGGTCGCGAAGAGGCGGAGAACTAGGTCTTTCTCTGTGGTCTCCACAGGGGATTAAGACATCCCTTCGTCTTGGGAGATGCAAGACGAGCCTGCATTCATTTCACTGCAGGGATATCCGGACTTACTTCGAGTCAGAGCATCTCGGTGTCCATTCCACTTGAGGCCACAAACTCAGGGTCCTCTCACATACCTGTAGCTGAGAGAAGCCTCCTCTTGAGGTGCTTGTGGAAATTTGGTATTCCTCTTGAGTCGAAACCAGGGACTAAGCTCTCATCTCGAGTTGATTTGGGGTCCACGGAGCCCTTTCGTGTTGCTCCAGTGACCTCAGGATCCCTCTAGACTTGAGACAGTGATGTTGGGTTTTCTCTGGTGTGCCATCAAGGAAATCAAGGCTCCTTTCACGTTTGATGTGGAACACAGAATTGCTCTGCACACAGTGCAGGGGAATCGGTCCTCATCTCGCGGCGAGGGGGAAGTCTCATCGTTTTTCTTGAGTTCCGGCCGGAACGTGAGGTATATTCTCGAGTTACGACGGGGAGGGCCCTTCCAGACACGTGTTTCTTCAGCGACGACAGGACTCCTGCCTAGGTGCGAGGGACACCTCGGGATTCTCCTCGAGAATTGGCATGGCAATTGGGACGCGTCTCCACCTGAGGCGGGAGACCCTGGGTCCCTTTCCACGTGCCACAGGGATCCTGGGACTCCTATACATTTTCAAGAGGAGTCAGGCATCGTCTCCTTTGGAAGCATTGATCTCCGCGGACCTCTCGAGTTTTCAAAGGATGTGAGGCCTTTGGTCGCGAGGAGGCGGAGTACTAGGTGTTTCTCTATGGTCTCCACAGGGGATTCAGACATCCCTTCGTCTTGGGAGATGCAAGACGAGCCTGCATTCAATTCACTGCAGGGATATCCGGCCTTATTTCGAGTCAGAGCATCTCGGTGTCCATTCCACATGAGGCCACAAACTCAGGGTCCTCTCACATACCTGTAGCTGAGAGAAGCCTCCTCTTGAGGTGCTTGTGGAAAGTTGGGATTCCTCCTGAGTCGAAACCAGGGACTAAGCTCTCATCTCGAGTTGATTTGGGGTCCACGGAGCCCTTTCATGTTGCTCCAGTGACCTCAGGATCCCTCTAGACTTGAGACAGTGATGTTGGGTTTTCTCTGGTGTGCCATCAAGGAAATCAAGGCTGCTTTCACGTTTGATGTGGAACACGGAATTGCTCTGCACGCAGTGCAGGGGAATCGGTCCTCATCTCGCGGCGAGGGGGAAGTCTCATCGTTTTTCTTGTGTTCCGGCCGGAACCTGAGGTATATACTCGAGTTACGACGGGGAGGGCCCGCCCAGACACGTGTTTGTTCAGCGACGTCAGGACTCCTGCCTAGGTGCGAGGGACACCTCGGGATTCTCCTCGAGAATTGGCATGGCAATTGGGACGCGTCTCCACCTGAGGCGGGAGACCCAGGGTCCCTTTCCACGTGCCACAGGCATCCTGGGACTCCTATCCATTTTCAAGAGGAGTCAGGCATCGTCTCCTTTGGAAGCTATGATCTCCACGGACCTCTCGAGTTTTCAAAGGATGTGAGGCCTCAGGTCGCGTTGAGCCGGAGGACTAGGTCTTTCTCTGTGGTCTCCACAGGGGATTCAGACATCCCTTCGTCTTGGGAGATGCAAGACGAGCCTGCATTCAATTCACTGCAGGGATATCCGGCCTTACTTCGAGTCAGAGCATCTCGGTGTCCATTCCACTTGAGGCCACAAATTCAGGGTCCCTCTCACATACCTGTAGCTGAGAGAAGCCTCCTCTTGAGGTGCTTGTGGAAAGTTGGTATTCCTCTTGAGTCGAAGCCAGGGACTAAGCTCTCATCTCGAGTTGATTTGGGCTCCACGGAGCCCTTTCTTGTTGCTCCAGTGACCTCAGGATCCCTCTAGACTTGAGACAGTGATCTTGGGTTTTCTCTGGAGTGCCATCAAGGAAATCGAGGCTCCTTTCACGTTTGATGTGGAACACGGAATTGCTCTGCACGCAGTGCAGGGGAATCGGGCCTCATCTCGCGGCGAGGGGGAAGTCTCATGGTTTTTCTCGAGTTGCGGCCGGAACCTGGGGTATATTCTCGAGTTATGACGGGGAGGGCCCTTCCAGACACGTGTTTGTTCAGCGACGGCAGGACTCCTGCCTAGGTGCGAGGGACACCTCGGGATTCTCCTCGAGTCTTGGCATGGCAATTGGGACGCGTCTCCACGTGAGGCGGGAGACCCAGGTTCCCTTTCCACGTGCCACAGGGATCCTGGGACTCCCATCCATTTACAAGAGGAGTCAGGCATCGTCTCCTTTTGAACCATTGATCTCCGCGGACCTCTCGAGTTTTCAAAGGATGTGAGGCCTCCGGTCGTGAGGAGGCGGAGGAATAGGTCTTTCTCTGTGGTCTCCACAGGGGATTCAGACATCCCTTCATCTTGGGAGATGCAAGACGAGCCTGCTTTCAATTCACTGCAGGGATATCCGGCCTTACTTCGAGTCAGAGCATCTCGGTGTCCATTCCACTTGAGGCCACAAACTCAGGGTCCCTCTCACATACCTGTAGCTGAGAGAAGCCTCCTCTTGAGGTGCTTGTGGAAAGTTGGTATTCCTCTTGAGTCGAAGCCAGGGACTAAGCTCTCATCTCGAGTTGATTTGTGGTCCACGGAGCCCTTTCCTGTTGCTCCAGTTACCTCAGGATCCCTCTTGACTTGAGACAGTGATCTTGGGTTTTCTCTGGAGTGCCATCAAGGAAATCAAGGCTCCTTTCACGTTTGATGTGGAACACGGAATTGCTCTGCACGCAGTGCAAGGGAATCGGGCCTCATCTCGCGGCGAGGGGGAAGTCTCATGGTTTTTCTCGAGTTGCGGCCGGAACCTGGGGTATATTCTCGAGTAACGACGGGGAGGGCCCTTCCAGACACGTGTTTGTTCAGCGACGTCAGGACTCCTGCCTAGGTGCGAGGGACACCTGGGGATTCTCCTCGAGTTTTGGCATGGCAATTGGGACGCGTCTCCATGTGAGGCGGGAGACCCAGGGTCCCTTTCCACGTGCCACAGGGATCCTGGGACTCCTATCCATTTTCAAGAGGAGTCAGGTATCGTCTCCTTTGGAAGCATTGATCTCCGCGGACCTCTCGAGTTTTCAAAGGATGTGAGGCCTCCGGTCGCGTTGAGGTGGAGGACTAGGTCTTTCTCTGTGGTCTCCACAGGGGATTCAGGCATCCCTTCGTCTTGGGAGATGCAAGACGAGCCTGCATTCAATACACTGCAGGTATATCCGGCCTTACTGCGAGTCAGAGCATCTCGGTGTCCATTCCACTTGAGGCCTCAAACTCAGGGTCCCTCTCACATACCTGTTGCTGAGAGAAGCCTCCTCTTGAGTTGCTTTTGGAAAGTTGGTATTCCTCTTGAGTCGAAGCCACGGACTAAGCTCTCATCTCGAGTTGATTTGGGGTCCACGGAGGCCTTTCGTGTTGCTCCAGTGACCTCAGGATCCCTCTAGACTTGAGACAGTGATCTTGGGTTTTCCCTGGAGTGCCATCAAGGAAATCAAGGCTTCTTTCACGTTTGATGTGGAACACGGAATTGCTCTGCACGCAGTGCAGGGGAATCGGGCCTCATCTCGTGGCGAGGGGGAAGGCTCATGTTTTTTCTCGAGTTGCAGCCGGAACCTGTGGTATATTGTCGAGTTACGACGGGGACGGCCCTTCCAGACACGTGTTTGTTCACCGACGTCAGGACTCCTGCCTAAGTGCGAGGGACACCTCGGGATTCTCCTCGAGTCTTGGCATGACAATTGGGACGCACCTCCACGTAACGCGGGAGACCCAGCGTCCCTTTCCACGTGCCACAGGGATCCTGGGACTCCTATCCATTTTCAAGAGGAGTCAGGCATCGTCTCCTTTGGAAGCATTGATCTCCGCAGACCTCTCGAATTTTCAAAGGATGTGAGGCCTCCGGTCGCGATGAGGCGGAGGACTAGGTCTTTCTCTGTCGTCTCCACAGGGGATTCAGACATCCCTTCATCTTTGGAGATGCAAGACGAGCCTGCATTCAATTCACTGCAGGGATATCTGGCCTTACTTCGAGTCAGAGCATCTCGGTGTCCATTCCACTTGAGGCGACAAACTCATGGTCCCTCTCACATACCTGTAGTTGAGAGAGCCTCCTCTTGAGGTGCTTGTGGAAACTTGGTATTCCTCTTGAGTGGAAGCCAGGGACTAAGCTCTCATCTCGAGTTGATTTGGGGTCCACGGATCCCTTTCGTGTTGCTCCAATGAACTCAGGATCCCTCTAGACTTGAGACAGTGATCTTGGGTTTGCTCTGGAGTGCCATCAAGGAAATCAAGGCTCCTTTCACGTTTGATGTGGAACACAGAATTGCTCTGCACGCAGTGCAGGGGAATCGGGCCTCATCTCGCGGTGAGGGGGAAGTCTCATGGTTTTTCTCGAGTTGCGGCCGGACCCTATGGTATATTGTCGAGTTACGACGGGGAGGGCCCTTCCATACACGTGTTTGTTCAGTGACGTCAGGACTCCTGCCTAGGTGCGAGGGACACCTCGGGATTCTCCTCGAGTCTTGGCATGGCAATTGGGACGCGTCCCCACGTGAGGCGGGAGACACAGGGTCCCTTTCCACATGCCACAGGGATCCTGGGACTCCTATCCATTTTCAAGAGGAGTCAGGCATCGTCTCCTTTGGAAGCATTGATCTCCGTGGACCTCTCGAGTTTTAAAGGATATGAGGCCTCCAGTCGTGAAGAGGTGGAGAACTAGGTCTTCCCTGTGGTCTCCACAGGGGATTCAGACATCCCTTCGTCTTGGGAGATGCAAGACGAGCCTGCATTCAATTCACTGCAGGGATATCCGGCCTTACTTCCAGTCAGAGCATCTCGGTGTCCATTCCACTTGAGGCCACAAATTCAGGGTCCCTCTCACATACCTGTAGCTGAGAGAAGCCTCCTCTTGAGGTGCTTGTGGAAAGTTGGTATTCCTCTTGAGTCGAAGCCACGGACTAAGCTCTCATCTCGAGTTGATTTGGGGTCCACGGAGCGCTTTCGTGTTGCTCCAGTGACCTCAGGATCCCTCTAGACTTGAGACAGTGATCTTGGGTTTTCTCTGGAGTGCCATCAAGGAAATCAAGGCTCCTTTCACGTTTGATGTGGAACACGGAATTGCTCTGCACGCAGTGCAGGGGAATCGGGCCTTATCTCGCGGCGAGGGGGAAGTCTCAAGGTTTTTCTCGAGTTGCGGCCGGAACCTGGGGTATATTCTCGAGTTATGACGGGGAGGGCCCTTCCAGACACGTGTTTGTTCAGCGACGTCAGGACTCCTGCCTAGGTGCGAGGGACACCTCGGGATTCTCCTCGAGCCTTGGCATGGCAATTGGGACGCGTCTCCATGTGAGGCGGGAGACCCAGTGTCCCTTTCCACGTGCCACAGTGATCCTGGGACTCCTATCCATTTTCAAGATGAGTCAGGCATCGTCTCCTTTGGAAGCATTGATCTCCGCGGACCTCTCGAGTTTTCAAAGGATGTGAGGCCTGCGGTCGCGATGAGGTGGAGGACTAGGTCTTTCTCTGTGGTCTCCACAGGGGATTCAGAGATCCCTTAGTCTTGGGAGATGCAAGACGAGCCTGCATTCAATTCACTGCAGGGATATCCGGCCTTACTTCAAGTCAGAGCATCTCGGTGTCCATTCCACTTGAGGCCACAAACTCAGGGTCCCTCTCACATACCTGTAGCTGAGAGAAGCCTCCTCTTGAGGTGCTTGTGGAAAGTTGGTATTCCTCTTGAGTCGAAGCCAGGGACTAAGCTCTCATCTCGAGTTGATTTGGGCTCCACGGAGCCCTTTCTTGTTGCTCCAGTGACCTCAGGATCCCTCTAGACTTGAGACAGTGATCTTGGGTTTTCTCTGGAGTGCCATCAAGGAAATCGAGGCTCCTTTCACGTTTGATGTGGAACACGGAATTGCTCTGCACGCAGTGCAGGGGAATCGGGCCTCATCTCGCGGCGAGGGGGAAGTCTCATGGTTTTTCTCGAGTTGCGGCCGGAACCTGGGGTATATTCTCGAGTTATGACGGGGAGGGCCCTTCCAGACACGTGTTTGTTCAGCGACGGCAGGACTCCTGCCTAGGTGCGAGGGACACCTCGGGATTCTCCTCGAGTCTTGGCATGGCAATTGGGACGCGTCTCCACGTGAGGCGGGAGACCCAGGTTCCCTTTCCACGTGCCACAGGGATCCTGGGACTCCCATCCATTTACAAGAGGAGTCAGGCATCGTCTCCTTTTGAACCATTGATCTCCGCGGACCTCTCGAGTTTTCAAAGGATGTGAGGCCTCCGGTCGTGAGGAGGCGGAGGAATAGGTCTTTCTCTGTGGTCTCCACAGGGGATTCAGACATCCCTTCATCTTGGGAGATGCAAGACGAGCCTGCTTTCAATTCACTGCAGGGATATCCCGCCTTACTTCGAGTCAGAGCATCTCGGTGTCCATTCCACTTGAGGCCACAAACTCAGGGTCCCTCTCACATACCTGTAGCTGAGAGAAGCCTCCTCTTGAGGTGCTTGTGGAAAGTTGGTATTCCTCTTGAGTCGAAGCCAGGGACTAAGCTCTCATCTCGAGTTGATTTGTGGTCCACGGAGCCCTTTCCTGTTGCTCCAGTTACCTCAGGATCCCTCTTGACTTGAGACAGTGATCTTGGGTTTTCTCTGGAGTGCCATCAAGGAAATCAAGGCTCCTTTCACGTTTGATGTGGAACACGGAATTGCTCTGCACGCAGTGCAAGGGAATCGGGCCTCATCTCGCGGCGAGGGGGAAGTCTCATGGTTTTTCTCGAGTTGCGGCCGGAACCTGGGGTATATTCTCGAGTAACGACGGGGAGGGCCCTTCCAGACACGTGTTTGTTCAGCGACGTCAGGACTCCTGCCTAGGTGCGAGGGACACCTCGGGATTCTCCTCGAGTTTTGGCATGGCAATTGGGACGCGTCTCCACGTGAGGCGGGAGACCCAGGGTCCCTTTCCACGTGCCACAGGGATCCTGGGACTCCTATCCATTTTCAAGAGGAGTCAGGCATCGTCTCCTTTGGAAGCATTGATCTCCACGGACCTCTCGAGTTTTCAAAGGATGTGAGGCCTCCGGTCACGTTGAGGCGGAGGACTAGGTCTCTCTGTGTTCTCCACAGGGGATTCAGACATCCCTTCGTCTTGGGAGATGCATGACGAGCCTGATTTCAATTCACTGCAGGGATATCCGGGCTTACTTCGAGTCAGAGCATCTCGGTGTCCATTCCACTTGAGGCCACAAACTCAGGGTCCCTCTCACATACCTGTAGCTGGGAGAAGCCTCCTCTTGAGGTGCTTGTGGAAAGTTGGTATTCCTCTTGAGTCGAAGCCAGGGACTAAGCTCTCATCTCGAGTTGATTTGGGGTCCACGGAGCCTTTTCATGTTGCTAAAGTGACCTCAGGTTCCCTCTAGACTTGAGAGAGTGATCTTGGATTTTCTCTAGAGTGCCATCAAGAAAATCAAGGCTCCTTTCACGTTTGATGTGGAACACGGAATTGCTCTGCATGCAGTGCAGGGGAATCGGGCCTCATCTTGCAGCTAGGGGGAAGGCTCATGGTTTTTCTCGAGTTGCGGCCGGAACCTGGGGTATATTCTCGAGTTACGACGGGGAGGGCCCTTCCAGACACGTGTTTGTTCAGCGACGTCAGGACTCCTGCCTAGGTGCGAGGGACAACTCGGGATTCTCCTCGAGTCTTGGCATGGCAATTGGGACGCGTCTCCACGTGAGGCGGAAGACCCAGGATCCCTTTCCACGTGCCACATGGATCCTCG
This sequence comes from Dama dama, assembly GCF_033118175.1. Classification (NCBI taxonomy): domain Eukaryota; kingdom Metazoa; phylum Chordata; class Mammalia; order Artiodactyla; family Cervidae; genus Dama; species Dama dama. The sequence continues at coordinate 4,361,673 of NW_026870879.1, read as the reverse complement.
GACTCCTATCCATTTTCGAGAGGAGTCAGGAATCGTCTTCTTTGGAAGCATTGATCTCCGCCGAACTCTCGAGTTTTCAAAGGATGTGAGGCCTCTGGTCGCGATGAGGCAGAGAACTAGGTCTTTCTCTGTAGTGTCCACAGGGGATTCAGACATCCCTTCGTCTTGGGAGATGGAAGACGAGCCTGCATTCAATTCACTGCAGGGATATCCGGCCTTACTTCGAGTCAGAGCATCTCGGTGTCCATTCCACGTGAGGCAACAAACTCAGGGGCCCTCTCACATACCTGTAGCTGAGAGAAGCCTCCTCTTGAGGTGCTTGTGGAAAGTTGGGATTCCTCTTGAGTCGAAGCCAGGTTCTAAGCTCTCATCTCGAGTTGATTTGTGGTCCACGGAGCCCTTTAGTGTTGCTCCAGTGACCTCAGGATCCCTCTAGACTTGAGACAGTGAAATTTGGTATTCTCTTGAGTGCCATCAAGGAAATCAAGGCTCCTTTCACGTTTGATGTGGAAAACGGAATTGCTCTGCACGCAGTCCAGGGGAATCAGGCCTCATCTCGCGGCGAAGTTGAAGTCTCATGGTTTTTCTCGAGTTGCGGCCGGAACCTGGGGTATATTCTCGAGTTACGAAGGGGAGGGCCCTTCCAGACACGTGTTTGTTCAGCGACGTCAGGACTCCTGCCTAGGTGCGAGGGACACCTCGGGATTCTCCTCACATCTTGGCATGGCAATTGGGACGCGTCTCCACGTGAAGCGGGAGACCCAGCTTCCCTTTCCACGTGCCATAGGGATCCTGGATCTCCTATCCATTTTCAAGAAGAGTCAGGCATCGTCTCATGCCTTACTTCGAGTCAGAGCATCTCGGTGTCCATTCTACTTGAGGCCACAAACTCAGGGTCCCTCTCACATACCTGTAGCTGAGAGAAGCCTCCTCTTGAGGTGCTTGTGGAAAGTTGGTATTCCTCTTGAGTCGAAGCCAGGGACTAAGCTCTCATCTCGAGTTTATTTGGGGTCCACGGAGCCCTTTCTTGTTTCTCCAGTGACCTCAGGATCCCTCTAGACTTGAGACAGTGACCTTGGGTTTTCTCTGGAGTGCCATCAAGGAAATCAAGGCTCCTTTCCTGTTTGATGTGGAACACGGAATTGCTCTGCACGCAGTGCAGGGGAATCGGGCCTCATGTAGTGGCGAGGGGGAAGTCTCATGGTTTTTCTCGAGTTGCGGCTGGAACCTGGGGTATATTCTCGAGTTACGACGGGGAGGGCCCTTCCAGACACGTGTTTTTTCAACGACGTCAGGACTCCGGCCTAGGTGCGAGGGACACCTCGGGATTCTCCTCGAGTCTTGGCATGGCAATGGGGACGCGTCTCCACGTGAGGCGGGAGACCCAGGGTCCCTTTCCACGTGCGACAGGGATCCTGGGACTCCTATCCATTTTCAAGAGGAGTCAGGAATCATCTCCTTTGGAAGCATTGATATCCGCGGACCTCTCGAATTTTCAAAGGATGTGAGGCCTCCGGTCGCGATGAGGCGGAAAATTAGGTCTTTCTCTGTGGTCTCCACAGGGGATTCAGACATCCCTTCATCTTGGGAGATGCAAGACGAGCCTGCATTCAATTCACTGCAGGGATATCCGGCCTTACTTCGAGTCAGAGCATCTCGGTGTCCATTCCACTTGAGGCCACAAACTCAGGGGCCCTCTCACATACCTGGAGCTGAGAGGAGCCTTCTCTTGAGGTGCTTGTGGAAAGTTGGTATTCCTCATGAGCCGAAGCCAGGGACTAAGCTATCATCTCGAGTTGATTTGGGGTCCACGGAGCCCTTTCTTGTTGCTCCAGTGACCTCAGGATCCCTCTAGACTTGAGACAGTGATCTTGGGTTTTCTCTGGAGTGCCTTCAAGGAAATCAAGGCTCCTTTCCTGTTTGATGTGGAACACGGAATTGCTCTGCACGCCGTCCAGGGGAATCGGGCCTCATCTCGCGGCGAGGGGGAAGTCTCATGGTTTTTCTCGAGTTGCGGCCGGAACCTGGGGTATATTCTCGAGTTACGACGGGGAGGGCCCTTCCAGACACGTGTTTGTTCAGCGACGTCAGGACTCCTGCCTAGGTGCGAGGGACACCTCGGGATTCTCCTCGAGTCTTGGCATGGCAATTGGGACGCATCTCCACGTGAAGCGGGAGACCCAGGGTCCCCGTCCATGTGGACAGGGATCCTGGGAATTCTAACTATTTTCAAGAGGAGTCAGGCATCTTCTCCTTTGGAAGCATTGATCTCCGCGGACCTCTCGACTTTTCAAAGGCTGTGAGGCCTCCGGTCGCGATGAGGCGGAGAACTAGGTCTTTCTCTGTGGTCTCCACAGGGGATTCAGACATCCCTTCGTTTTGGGAGATGCAAGACGAGCCTGCATTCAATTCACTGCAGGGATATCCGGCCTTACTTCGTGTCAGAGCATCTCGGTGTCCATTCCACTTGAGGCCACAAACTCAGGGTTCCTCTCACATACCTGTAGGTGAGAGAAGCCTCCTCTTGAGGTGCTTGTGGAAAGTTGGTATTCCTCTTGAGTCGAAGCCAGGGACTAAGCTCTCATCTCGAGTTGATTTGGGGTCCACGGAGCCCTTTCTTGTTGCTCCAGTGACCTCAGGATCCCTCTAGACTTGAGACAGTGTACTTGGGTTTTCTCTGGAGTGTCATCAAGGAAATTAAGTCTCCTTTCACGTTTGATGTGGAACACGGAATTGTTCTACACGCAGTCCAGGGGAATCGGGCCAAATATCGCGGCGAGGGGGAAGTCTCATGGTTTTTCTCGAGTTGCGGCCGGAACCTGGGGTATATTCTCGAGTTACGACGGGGAGGGCCCTTCCAGACACGTGTTGGTTCAGCAACGTCAGGACTCCTGCCTAGGTGCGAGGGACACTTCGGGATTCTCCTCGAGTCTTGGCATCCAATTGGGACGCGTCTCCACCTGGGGCGGGAGACTGAGGGTCCCTTTCCACGTGCCACAGGGATCCTGGGACTCCTATGCATTTTCAAGAGTAGTCAGGCATCGTCTCCTTTGGAAGCATTGATCTCCGCGGACCTCTCTAGTTTTCAAAGGATGTGAGGCCTACGGTCGCGTTGAGGCGGAGGACTAGGTCTTTCTCTGTGGTCTCCACAGGGGATTGAGACAACCCTTCGTCTTGGGAGATGCAAGACGAGCCTGAATTCAATTCACTGCAGGGATATCCGGCCTTACTTCGAGTCAGAGCCTCTCGGTGTCCATTCCCCTTCAGGCCACAAACTCAGGGTCCCTCTCACATACCTGTAGCTGAGAGAAGCCTCCTCTTGAGGTGCTTGTGGAAAGTTGGTATTCCTCTTGAGTCGAAGCCAGGGACTAAGCTCTCATCTCGAGTTGATTTGGGGTCCACGGAGCCCTTTCGTGTTGTTCCAGTGACCTCATTATCCCTATAGACTTCAGACATTGATCTCGGGTTTTCTCTGGAGTGCCATCAAGGAAATCAAGGCTCTTTTCAGGTTTGATGTGGAACACGGAATTGCTCTGCACGAAGTGCAGGGGAATCGGGCCTCAACTCGCAGCGAGGGGGAAATCTCTTGGTTTTTCTTGAGTTTCGACCGGAACCTGGGGTATAATCTCGAGTTACGACGGGGAGGGCCCTTCCAGACACGTGTTTGTTCAGCGCCGTCAGGACTCCTGCCTAGGTGCGAGGGACACCTCGGGATTCTCCTCGAGTCTTGGCATGGCAATTGGGACGCGTCTCCACGTGAGGCGGGAGACCCAGGGTCCCTTTCCACGTGCCACAGGGATCCTGGGACTCCTATCCATTTTCAAGAGGAGTCAGGCATCGTCTCCTTTGGAAGCATTGATCTCTGCGGACCTCTCGAGTTTTCAAAGGATGTGAGGCCTCCGGTCACGATGAGGCGGAGGACTAGGTCTATCTCTGTGGTCTCCACAGGGGATTCAGACATCCCTTCATCTTGGGAGATGCAAAACGAGCCTGCATTCAATTCACTGCAGGGATATCCGGCCTTACTTCGAGTCAGAGCATCTCGGTGTCCATTGCACTTGAGGCCACAAACTCAGGGTCCCTCTCACATTCCTGTAGCTGAGAGAGGCCTCCTCTTGAGGTGCTTGTGGAAAGTTGGTATTCCTCTTGAGTCGAAGCCAGGGACTAAGCTCTCATCTCGAGTTGATTTGGGGTCCACGGAGCCCTTTCGTGTTGGTACAGTGACCTCAGGATCCCTCTAGACTTGAGACAGTGATCTTGGGTTTTCTCTGGAGTGCCATCAAGGAAATCAAGGCTCCTTTCACGTTTGATGTGGAACACGGAATTGCTCTGCACGCAGTGCAGGGGAATCGGGCCTCAACTCGCAGCGAGGGGGAAATCTCTTGGTTTTTCTCGAGTTGCGGCCGGAACCTGGGGTATATTCTCGAGTTACGACGGGGAGGGCCCTTTCAGACACGTGTTTGTTCAGCGATGTCAGGACTCCTGCCTAGGTGCGAGGGACACCTCGGGATTCTCCTCGAGTCTTGGCATGGCAATTGGGACGCGTCTCCACGTGAGGCGGGAGGCCCAGTGTGCCTTTCCACATGCCACAGGGATCCTGGTACTCCTATCCATTTTCAAGTCATCGTCTCCTTTGGAAGCATTGATCTCTGCGGATCTCTCGAGTTTTCAAAGGATGTGAGGCCTCCGCTCGCGGTGAGGCGGAGAACTCGGTCTTTCTCTGTCGTCTCCACAGGGGATTCAGACATCCCTTCTTCTTGGGAGATGCAAGACGAGCCTGCATTCAATTCACTGCAGGGATATCCGGCCTTACTTCGAGTCAGAGCATCTCGGTGTCCATTCCACTTGAGGCCACAAACTCAGGGTCCCTCTCACATACCTGTAGCTGAGAGAAGCCTCCACTTGAGGTGCTTCTGGAAAGTTGGTATTCCTCTTGAGTCGAAGCCAGGGACTAAGCTCTCATCTCGAGTTGATTTGGGGTCCACGGAGCCCTTTCGTGTTCTTCCAGTGACCTCAGGATCCCTCTAGGCTTGAGACAGTGATCTTGGGTTTCCTCTGGAGTGCCATCAAGGAAATCAAGGCTCCTTTCACGTTTGATGTGGAACACGGAATTGCTCTGCACGCAGTTCAGGGGAATCGGGCATCATCTCGCGGCGAGGGGGAAGTCTCATGGTTTTTCTCGAGTTGCGGCCGGAACCTGGGGTATATTCTCGAGTTACGACGGGGAGGGCCCTTCCAGACACGTGTTTGTTCAGCGACGTCAGGACCCCTGCCTAGATGTGAGGGACAGCTCGGGATTCTCCTCGAGTCTTTGCATTGCAATTGGGACGCATCTCCTCGTGAGGCGGGAGACCCAGGGTCCCTTTCCACGTGCCACAGATATCCTGGGACTCCTATCCATTTTCAAGAGGAGTCAGGCATCGTCTCCTTCGGAAGTATTGATCTCCGCAGACCTCTCGAGTTTTCAAAGGATATGAGGCCTACGGTCTCGATGAGGCGGAGGACTAGGTCTTTCTCTGTCGTCTCCACAGTGGATTGAGACAACCGTTCGTCTTGGGAGATGCAAGACGAGCCTGCATTCAATTCACTGCAGGGATATCCAGCCTTACTTCGAGTCAGAGCATCTCGGTGTCCATTCCACTTGAGGCCACAAACTCAGGGTCCCTCTCACATACCTGTAGCTGAGAGAAGCCTCCTCTTGAGGTGCTTGTGGAAAGTTGGTATTCCTCTTGAGTTGAAGCCAGGGACTAAGCTCTCATCTCGAGTTGATTTGGGGTCCACGGAGCCCTTTCGTGTTGCTCCAGTGACCTCAGGATCCCTCTAGACTTGAGACAGTGATCTTGGGTTTTCTCTGGAGTGCCATCAAGGAAATCAAGGCTCCTTTCACTTTTGATGTGGAACACGGAATTGGTCTGCACGCACGGAAGGGGAATCGGGCCTCATCTCGCGGCGAGGGGGAAGTCTCATGGTTTTTCTCGAGTTTCGGCCGGAACCTGGGGTATATTCTCGAGTTACGACGGGGAGGGCCCTTCCAGACACGTGTTTGTTCAGCGACGTCAGGACTCCTGCCTAGGTGCGAGGGACACCTCGGGATTCTCCTCGAGTCTTGGCATGGCAATTGGGATGCGTCTCCACGTGAGGCGGGAGACCCAGGGTCCTTTTCCACGTGCCACAGGGATCCTGGGACTCCTATCCATTTTCAAGAGGAGTCGGGAATCGTCTCCTTTGGAAGCATTGATCTCTGCAGACCTCTCGAGTTTTCAAAGGATATGAGGCCTCTGGTCGCAATGAGGCAGAGGATAGGTCTTTCACTGTGGTCTCCACAGGGGATTCAGACATCCCTTCGTCTTGGGAGATGCAAGACGAGCCTGCATTCAATACACTGCAGGGATATCCGGCCTTACTTCGAGTCAGAGCATCTCGGTGTCCATTCCACTTGAGGCCACAAACTCAGGGTCCCTCTCACATACCTGTAGCTGAGAGAAGCCTCCTCTTGAGGTGCTTGTGGAAAGTTGGTATTCCTCTTGAGTCGAAGCCAGGGACTAAGCTCTCATCTCGAGTTGATTTGGGGTCCACGGAGCCCTTTCGTGTTGCTCCAGTGACCTCAGGATCCCTCTAGACTTGAGACAGTGATCTTGGGTTTTCTCTGGAGTGCCATCAAGGAAATCAAGGCTCCTTTCACGTTTGATGTGGAACACGGAATTGCTCTGCACGCAGTGCAGGGGAATCGGGTCTCATCTCGCGGCGAGGGGGAAGTCTCATGGTTTTTCTTGAGTTGCGGCCGGAACCTGTGGTATATTCTCGAGTTACGACGGGGAGGGCCCTTCCAGACACGTGTTTGTTCAGCGACGTCAGGACTCCTGCCTAGGTGCGAGGGACACCTCGGGATTCTCCTGGAGTCTTGGCATGGCAATTGCGACGTGTCTCCACGTGAGGCGGGAGACCCAGTGTCCCTTTCCACGTGCCACAGGGATCCTGGGACTCCTATTCATTTTCAAGAGGAGTCAGGCATCGTTTCCTTTGGAAGCATTGATCTCCTCGGACCTCTCGAGTTTTCAAAGGATGTGAGGCCTCCAGTCGCGATGTGGCGAGAACTAGGTCTTTCTCTGTGGTCTCCACAGGGGATTCAGACATCCCTTCGTCTTGGGAGATGGAAGACGAGCCTGCATTCAAATCACTGCAGGGATATCTGGCCTTACTTCGAGTCAGAGCATCTCGGTGTCCATTCCACTTGAGGCCACAAACTCAGGGTCCCTCTCACATTCCTCTAGCTGAGACGAGCCTCCTCTTGAGGTGCTTGTGGAAAGTTGGTATTCCTCTTGAGTCGAAGCCAGGGACTAAGCTCTCATCTCGAGTTGATTTGGGGTCCACGGAGCCCTTTCGTGTTGCTACAGTGACCTCAGGATCCCTCTAGACTTGAGACAGTGATCTTGGGTTTTCTCTGGAGTGCCATCAAGGAAATCAAGGCTCCTTTCACGTTTGATGTAGAAAACGGTATTGCTCTGCACGCAGTGCAGGGGAATCGGGCCTCATCTCGCGGCGAGGGGGAAGTCTCATGGTTTTCTCGAGTTGCGGCCGGAACCTGGGGTATATTCTCGAGTTACGACGGGGAGGGCCCTTCCAGACACGTGATTGTTCAGCGACTTCACGACTCCTGCCTAGGTGCGAGGGACACCTCGGGATTCTCCTCGAGTCTAGGCATGGCAATTGGGATGCGTCTAAACGTGAGGTGGGAGACCCAGCGTCCCTTTCCACGTGCCACAGGGATCCTGGGATTCCTATCCATTTTCAAGAGGAGTCAGGCATCGTCTCCTTTGGAAGCATTGATCTCTGCGGACCTCTCGAGTTTTCAAAGGATGTGAGGCCTCCGCTCGCAATGAGGCGGAGAATTAGGTCTTTCTCTGTGGTCTCCACAGGGGATTCAGACATCCCTTCGTCTTGGGAGATGCAAGACGAGCCTGCATTCAATTCACTGTTGGGATATCCGGCCTTACTTCGAGTCAGAGCATCTCGGTGTCCATTCCACTTGAGGCCACAAATTCAGGGTCCCTCTCACATACCTGTAGCTGAGAGAAGCCTCCTCTTGAGGTGCTTGTGGAAAGTTGGTATTCCTCCTTAGTCGAAGCCAGGGACTAAGCTCTCATCCCGAGTGGATTTCGGGTCCACGGAGCACTTTCGTGTTGCTACAGTGACCTCAGGATCGCTCTAGACTTGAAACAGTGATCTTGGGTTTTCTCTGGATTGCCATCAAGGAAATGAAGGCTCCTTTCACGTTTGATGTGGAACACGGAATTACTCTGCATGCAGTGCAGGGGAATCGGGCCTCATCTCGTGGAGAGGGGGAAGTCTCATGGTTTTTCTCGAGTTGCGGACGGACCCTGGGGTATATTGTCGAGTTACGACGGGGAGGGCCCTTCCAGACGCGTGTTTGTTTAGCGACGTCAGGACTCCTGCCTAGGTGCGAGGGACACCTCGGGATTCTCCTCGAGTCTTGGCAGGGCAATTGGGACGCGTCTCCAAGTGAGGCGGGAGACCCAGGGTCCCTTTCCACGTTCCACAGGGATCCTGGGACTCCTATCCATTTTCGAGAGGAGTCAGGCATTGTCTCCTTTGGAAGCATTGATCTCCGTGGACCTCTCGAATTTTCAAAGGATGTGAGGCCTCCGGTCGCGAAGAGGCGGAGAACTAGTTCTTTCTCTGTGGTCTCCAGAGGGGATTCAGAGATTCTTTCGTCTTGGGAGATGAAAGGCAAGCCTGCTTTCAATTCACTGCAGGGATATGCGGCCTTACTTCGAGTCAGAGCATCTCAGTGTCCATACCACTTGAGGCCACAAACTCAGGGTCCCTCTCACATACCTGTAGCTGAGAGAAGCCTCCTCTTGAGGTGCTTGTGGAAAGTTGGTATTCCTCTTGAGTCGAAGCCAGGGACTAAGCTCTCATCTCGAGTTGATTTGGGGTCCACGGAGCCCTTTCGTGTTGCTCCAGTGACCTCAGGATCCCTCTAGACTTGACACAGTGATCTTGGGTTTTCTCTGGAGTGCCATCAAGGAAATCAAGGCTCCTTTCACGTTTGATGTGGAACATGGAATTGCTCTGCACGCAGTGCAGGGGAATCGGGCCTCATCTCGCGGCAAGGGGAAAGTCTCATGGTTTTTCTCGAGTTGCGGCCGGAACCTGGGGTATATTCTCGAGTTACGACGGGGAGGGCCCTTCCAGACATGTGTTTATTCAGCAACGTCAGGACTCCTGCCTAGGTGCGAGGGACACCTCGGGATTCTCCTGGAGTCTTGGCATGGCAATGGGGACGCGTCTCCACGTGAGGCGGGAGACCCATGGTCCCTTTCCACGTGCCACAGCGATCTTGGGACTCCTATCCATTTTCAAGAGGAGTCAGGCATCGTCTCCTTTGGAAGTATTGATCTCCGCGGACCTCTCGAGTTTTCAAAGGATGTGAAGCCTCCGGTCGCGATGAGGCGGAGAATTAGGTCTTTCTCTGTGGTCTCCACAGGGGATTCAGACATCCCTTCGTCTTGGGAGATGCAAGTCAAGACCGCATTCAATTCACTGCAGGGATATCCGGCCTTACTTCGAGTCAGAGCATCTCGTTGTCCATTCCACTTGAGGACACAAACTCAGGGTCCCTCTCACATACCTGTAGCTGAGAGAAGCCTCCTCTTGAGGTGCTTGTGGAAAGTTGGTATTCCTCGTGAGTCGAAGCCCGGGACTAAGCTCTCATCTCGTGCTGATTTGGGGTCCACGGAGCCCTTTTGTGTTGCTCCAGTGACCTCAGGATCCCTCTAGACTTGAGACAGTGATCTTGGGTGTTCTCTGGAGTGCCATCAAGGAAATCAAGTCTCCTTTCACGTTTGATGTGGAACACGGAATTGCTCTGCATGCAGTGCAGGGGAATCGGGCCTCATCTCGTGGCGAGGGGGAAATCTCATGGTTTTTCTCGAGTTGCGGCCGGAACCTGGGGTATATTCTCGAGTTACGACGGGGAGGGCCCTTCCAGACACGTGTTTGTTCAGCGATGTCAGGACTCCTGCCTAGGGGCGAGGGACACCTCGGGATTCTCCTCGAGTCTTGGCATGGCAATTGGGACGCGTCTCCACGTGAGGCGGGAGACCCAGTGTCCCTTTCCACGTGCCACAGGGATCCTGGGACTCCTATTCATTTTCAAGAGGAGTCAGGCATCGTTTCCTTTGGAAGCATTGATCTCCTCGGACCTCTCGAGTTTTCAAAGGATGTGAGGCCTCCAGTCGCGATGTGGCGAGAACTAGGTCTTTCTCTGTGGTCTCCACAGGGGATTCAGACATCCCTTCGTCTTGGGAGATGGAAGACGAGCCTGCATTCAAATCACTGCAGGGATATCTGGCCTTACTTCGAGTCAGAGCATCTCGGTGTCCATTCCACTTGAGGCCACAAACTCAGGGTCCCTCTCACATTCCTCTAGCTGAGACGAGCCTCCTCTTGAGGTGCTTGTGGAAAGTTGGTATTCCTCTTGAGTCGAAGCCAGGGACTAAGCTCTCATCTCGAGTTGATTTGGGGTCCACGGAGCCCTTTCGTGTTGCTACAGTGACCTCAGGATCCCTCTAGACTTGAGACAGTGATCTTGGGTTTTCTCTGGAGTGCCATCAAGGAAATCAAGGCTCCTTTCACGTTTGATGTAGAAAACGGTATTGCTCTGCACGCAGTGCAGGGGAATCGGGCCTCATCTCGCGGCGAGGGGGAAGTCTCATGGTTTTCTCGAGTTGCGGCCGGAACCTGGGGTATATTCTCGAGTTACGACGGGGAGGGCCCTTCCAGACACGTGATTGTTCAGCGACGTCACGACTCCTGCCTAGGTGCGAGGGACACCTCGGGATTCTCCTCGAGTCTAGGCATGGCAATTGGGATGCGTCTAAACGTGAGGTGGGAGACCCAGCGTCCCTTTCCACGTGCCACAGGGATCCTGGGATTCCTATCCATTTTCAAGAGGAGTCAGGCATCGTCTCCTTTGGAAGCATTGATCTCTGCGGACCTCTCGAGTTTTCAAAGGATGTGAGGCCTCCGCTCGCAATGAGGCGGAGAATTAGGTCTTTCTCTGTGGTCTCCACAGGGGATTCAGACATCCCTTCGTCTTGGGAGATGCAAGACGAGCCTGCATTCAATTCACTGTTGGGATATCCGGCCTTACTTCGAGTCAGAGCATCTCGGTGTCCATTCCACTTGAGGCCACAAATTCAGGGTCCCTCTCACATACCTGTAGCTGAGAGAAGCCTCCTCTTGAGGTGCTTGTGGAAAGTTGGTATTCCTCCTTAGTCGAAGCCAGGGACTAAGCTCTCATCCCGAGTGGATTTCGGGTCCACGGAGCACTTTCGTGTTGCTACAGTGACCTCAGGATCGCTCTAGACTTGAAACAGTGATCTTGGGTTTTCTCTGGATTGCCATCAAGGAAATGAAGGCTCCTTTCACGTTTGATGTGGAACACGGAATTACTCTGCATGCAGTGCAGGGGAATCGGGCCTCATCTCGTGGAGAGGGGGAAGTCTCATGGTTTTTCTCGAGTTGCGGACGGACCCTGGGGTATATTGTCGAGTTACGACGGGGAGGGCCCTTCCAGACGCGTGTTTGTTTAGCGACGTCAGGACTCCTGCCTAGGTGCGAGGGACACCTCGGGATTCTCCTCGAGTCTTGGCAGGGCAATTGGGACGCGTCTCCAAGTGAGGCGGGAGACCCAGGGTCCCTTTCCACGTTCCACAGGGATCCTGGGACTCCTATCCATTTTCGAGAGGAGTCAGGCATTGTCTCCTTTGGAAGCATTGATCTCCGTGGACCTCTCGAATTTTCAAAGGATGTGAGGCCTCCGGTCGCGAAGAGGCGGAGAACTAGTTCTTTCTCTGTGGTCTCCAGAGGGGATTCAGAGATTCTTTCGTCTTGGGAGATGAAAGGCAAGCCTGCTTTCAATTCACTGCAGGGATATGCGGCCTTACTTCGAGTCAGAGCATCTCAGTGTCCATACCACTTGAGGCCACAAACTCAGGGTCCCTCTCACATACCTGTAGCTGAGAGAAGCCTCCTCTTGAGGTGCTTGTGGAAAGTTGGTATTCCTCTTGAGTCGAAGCCAGGGACTAAGCTCTCATCTCGAGTTGATTTGGGGTCCACGGAGCCCTTTCGTGTTGCTCCAGTGACCTCAGGATCCCTCTAGACTTGACACAGTGATCTTGGGTTTTCTCTGGAGTGCCATCAAGGAAATCAAGGCTCCTTTCACGTTTGATGTGGAACATGGAATTGCTCTGCACGCAGTGCAGGGGAATCGGGCCTCATCTCGCGGCAAGGGGAAAGTCTCATGGTTTTTCTCGAGTTGCGGCCGGAACCTGGGGTATATTCTCGAGTTACGACGGGGAGGGCCCTTCCAGACATGTGTTTATTCAGCAACGTCAGGACTCCTGCCTAGGTGCGAGGGACACCTCGGGATTCTCCTGGAGTCTTGGCATGGCAATGGGGACGCGTCTCCACGTGAGGCGGGAGACCCATGGTCCCTTTCCACGTGCCACAGCGATCTTGGGACTCCTATCCATTTTCAAGAGGAGTCAGGCATCGTCTCCTTTGGAAGTATTGATCTCCGCGGACCTCTCGAGTTTTCAAAGGATGTGAAGCCTCCGGTCGCGATGAGGCGGAGAATTAGGTCTTTCTCTGTGGTCTCCACAGGGGATTCAGACATCCCTTCGTCTTGGGAGATGCAAGTCAAGACCGCATTCAATTCACTGCAGGGATATCCGGCCTTACTTCGAGTCAGAGCATCTCGTTGTCCATTCCACTTGAGGACACAAACTCAGGGTCCCTCTCACATACCTGTAGCTGAGAGAAGCCTCCTCTTGAGGTGCTTGTGGAAAGTTGGTATTCCTCGTGAGTCGAAGCCCGGGACTAAGCTCTCATCTCGTGCTGATTTGGGGTCCACGGAGCCCTTTTGTGTTGCTCCAGTGACCTCAGGATCCCTCTAGACTTGAGACAGTGATCTTGGGTGTTCTCTGGAGTGCCATCAAGGAAATCAAGGCTCCTTTCACGTTTGATGTGGAACACGGAATTGCTCTGCATGCAGTGCAGGGGAATCGGGCCTCATCTCGTGGCGAGGGGGAAATCTCATGGTTTTTCTCGAGTTGCGGCCGGAACCTGGGGTATATTCTCGAGTTACGACGGGGAGGGCCCTTCCAGACACGTGTTTGTTCAGCGATGTCAGGACTCCTGCCTAGGGGCGAGGGACACCTCGGGATTCTCCTCGAGTCTTGGCATGGCAATTGGGACGCGTCTCCACGTGAGGCGGGAGACCCAGTGTCCCTTTCCACGTGCCACAGGGATCCTGGGACTCCTATTCATTTTCAAGAGGAGTCAGGCATCGTTTCCTTTGGAAGCATTGATCTCCTCGGACCTCTCGAGTTTTCAAAGGATGTGAGGCCTCCAGTCGCGATGTGGCGAGAACTAGGTCTTTCTCTGTGGTCTCCACAGGGGATTCAGACATCCCTTCGTCTTGGGAGATGGAAGACGAGCCTGCATTCAAATCACTGCAGGGATATCTGGCCTTACTTCGAGTCAGAGCATCTCGGTGTCCATTCCACTTGAGGCCACAAACTCAGGGTCCCTCTCACATTCCTCTAGCTGAGACGAGCCTCCTCTTGAGGTGCTTGTGGAAAGTTGGTATTCCTCTTGAGTCGAAGCCAGGGACTAAGCTCTCATCTCGAGTTGATTTGGGGTCCACGGAGCCCTTTCGTGTTGCTACAGTGACCTCAGGATCCCTCTAGACTTGAGACAGTGATCTTGGGTTTTCTCTGGAGTGCCATCAAGGAAATCAAGGCTCCTTTCACGTTTGATGTAGAAAACGGTATTGCTCTGCACGCAGTGCAGGGGAATCGGGCCTCATCTCGCGGCGAGGGGGAAGTCTCATGGTTTTCTCGAGTTGCGGCCGGAACCTGGGGTATATTCTCGAGTTACGACGGGGAGGGCCCTTCCAGACACGTGATTGTTCAGCGACGTCACGACTCCTGCCTAGGTGCGAGGGACACCTCGGGATTCTCCTCGAGTCTAGGCATGGCAATTGGGATGCGTCTAAACGTGAGGTGGGAGACCCAGCGTCCCTTTCCACGTGCCACAGGGATCCTGGGATTCCTATCCATTTTCAAGAGGAGTCAGGCATCGTCTCCTTTGGAAGCATTGATCTCTGCGGACCTCTCGAGTTTTCAAAGGATGTGAGGCCTCCGCTCGCAATGAGGCGGAGAATTAGGTCTTTCTCTGTGGTCTCCACAGGGGATTCAGACATCCCTTCGTCTTGGGAGATGCAAGACGAGCCTGCATTCAATTCACTGTTGGGATATCCGGCCTTACTTCGAGTCAGAGCATCTCGGTGTCCATTCCACTTGAGGCCACAAATTCAGGGTCCCTCTCACATACCTGTAGCTGAGAGAAGCCTCCTCTTGAGGTGCTTGTGGAAAGTTGGTATTCCTCCTTAGTCGAAGCCAGGGACTAAGCTCTCATCCCGAGTGGATTTCGGGTCCACGGAGCACTTTCGTGTTGCTACAGTGACCTCAGGATCGCTCTAGACTTGAAACAGTGATCTTGGGTTTTCTCTGGATTGCCATCAAGGAAATGAAGGCTCCTTTCACGTTTGATGTGGAACACGGAATTACTCTGCATGCAGTGCAGGGGAATCGGGCCTCATCTCGTGGAGAGGGGGAAGTCTCATGGTTTTTCTCGAGTTGCGGACGGACCCTGGGGTATATTGTCGAGTTACGACGGGGAGGGCCCTTCCAGACGCGTGTTTGTTTAGCGACGTCAGGACTCCTGCCTAGGTGCGAGGGACACCTCGGGATTCTCCTCGAGTCTTGGCAGGGCAATTGGGACGCGTCTCCAAGTGAGGCGGGAGACCCAGGGTCCCTTTCCACGTTCCACAGGGATCCTGGGACTCCTATCCATTTTCGAGAGGAGTCAGGCATTGTCTCCTTTGGAAGCATTGATCTCCGTGGACCTCTCGAATTTTCAAAGGATGTGAGGCCTCCGGTCGCGAAGAGGCGGAGAACTAGTTCTTTCTCTGTGGTCTCCAGAGGGGATTCAGAGATTCTTTCGTCTTGGGAGATGAAAGGCAAGCCTGCTTTCAATTCACTGCAGGGATATGCGGCCTTACTTCGAGTCAGAGCATCTCAGTGTCCATACCACTTGAGGCCACAAACTCAGGGTCCCTCTCACATACCTGTAGCTGAGAGAAGCCTCCTCTTGAGGTGCTTGTGGAAAGTTGGTATTCCTCTTGAGTCGAAGCCAGGGACTAAGCTCTCATCTCGAGTTGATTTGGGGTCCACGGAGCCCTTTCGTGTTGCTCCAGTGACCTCAGGATCCCTCTAGACTTGACACAGTGATCTTGGGTTTTCTCTGGAGTGCCATCAAGGAAATCAAGGCTCCTTTCACGTTTGATGTGGAACATGGAATTGCTCTGCACGCAGTGCAGGGGAATCGGGCCTCATCTCGCGGCAAGGGGAAAGTCTCATGGTTTTTCTCGAGTTGCGGCCGGAACCTGGGGTATATTCTCGAGTTACGACGGGGAGGGCCCTTCCAGACATGTGTTTATTCAGCAACGTCAGGACTCCTGCCTAGGTGCGAGGGACACCTCGGGATTCTCCTGGAGTCTTGGCATGGCAATGGGGACGCGTCTCCACGTGAGGCGGGAGACCCATGGTCCCTTTCCACGTGCCACAGCGATCTTGGGACTCCTATCCATTTTCAAGAGGAGTCAGGCATCGTCTCCTTTGGAAGTATTGATCTCCGCGGACCTCTCGAGTTTTCAAAGGATGTGAAGCCTCCGGTCGCGATGAGGCGGAGAATTAGGTCTTTCTCTGTGGTCTCCACAGGGGATTCAGACATCCCTTCGTCTTGGGAGATGCAAGTCAAGACCGCATTCAATTCACTGCAGGGATATCCGGCCTTACTTCGAGTCAGAGCATCTCGTTGTCCATTCCACTTGAGGACACAAACTCAGGGTCCCTCTCACATACCTGTAGCTGAGAGAAGCCTCCTCTTGAGGTGCTTGTGGAAAGTTGGTATTCCTCGTGAGTCGAAGCCCGGGACTAAGCTCTCATCTCGTGCTGATTTGGGGTCCACGGAGCCCTTTTGTGTTGCTCCAGTGACCTCAGGATCCCTCTAGACTTGAGACAGTGATCTTGGGTGTTCTCTGGAGTGCCATCAAGGAAATCAAGGCTCCTTTCACGTTTGATGTGGAACACGGAATTGCTCTGCATGCAGTGCAGGGGAATCGGGCCTCATCTCGTGGCGAGGGGGAAATCTCATGGTTTTTCTCGAGTTGCGGCCGGAACCTGGGGTATATTCTCGAGTTACGACGGGGAGGGCCCTTCCAGACACGTGTTTGTTCAGCGATGTCAGGACTCCTGCCTAGGGGCGAGGGACACCTCGGGATTCTCCTCGAGTCTTGGCATGGCAATTGGGACGCGTCTCCACGTGAGGCGGGAGACCCAGGGTCCCTTTCCACGTGCCACAGGGATCCTGGGACTCCTATCCATTTTCAAGAGGAGTCAGGCATCGTCTCATGCCTTACTTCGAGTCAGACCATCTCGGTGTCCATTCCACTTGAGTCCACCAACTCAGGGTCCCTCTCACTTACCTGTAGCTGAGAGAAGCCTCCTCTTGAGCTGCTTGTGAAAAGTTGGTATTCCTCTTGATTCGAAGCCAGGGACTAAGCTCTCATCTCGAGTTGATTTGGGGTCCACGGAGCCCTTTCCTGTTGGTCCAGTGTCCTCAGGATCCCTCTAGACTTGAGACAGTGATCTTGGGTTTTGTCTGGAGTGCCATCAAGGAAATCAAGGCTCCTTTCTCGTTTGATGTGGAACACAGAATTGCTCTGCACGCAGTGCAGGGGAATCGGGCCTCCTCTCTCGGCGAGGGGGAAGTTTCATGGTTTTTCTCGAGTTGCGGTCGGAACATGGGGTATATTCTCGAGTTACGACGGGGAGGGCCCTTCCAGACACGTGTTTGTTCAGCGACGTCAGGACTCCTGCCTAGGTGCGAGGGACACCTCGGGATTCTCCTCGAGTCTTGGCATGGCAATTGGGACGCGTCTCCACGTGATGCGTGAGACCCAGGGTCCCTTTCCACGTGCCACAGGGATCCTGGGACTCCTATCCATTTTCAAGAGGAGTCAGGCATCGTCTCCTTTGGAAGCATTGATCTCCGCGCACCTCTCTAGTTTTCAAAGGATGTGAGGCCTCCGGTCGCGTTGAGGCGGAGGACTAGGTCTTTCTCTGTGGTCTCCACAGGGGATTCAGACAACCCTTCGTCTTGGGAGATGCAAGACGAGCCTGCATTCAATTCACTGCAGGGATATCCGGTCTTACTTCGAGTCAGAGCATCTCGGTGTCCATTCCACTTGAGGCCACAAACTCAGGGACCCTCTCACATACCTGTAGCTGAGAGAAGCCTCCTCTTGAGGGGCTTGTGGAAAGTTCGTATTCCTCTTGAGTCGAAGCCAGGGACTAAGCTCTCATCTCGAGTTGATTTGTGGTCCACGGAGCCCTTTGCTGTTGGTCCAGTGACCTCAGGATCCCTGTAGACTTGAGACAGTGATCTTGGGTTTTCTCTGAAGTGCCATCAAGGAAATCAAGGCTCCTTTCACGTTTGATTTGGAACACGGAATTGCTCTGCATGCAGTGCAGGGGAATCGGGGCTCATCTCGCGGCAAGGGGGATGTCTCATGGTTTTTCTCAAGTTGCGGCCGGAACCTGGGGTATATTCTCGAGTTACGACGGGGAGGGCCCTTCCAGACACGTGTTTGTTCAGCGACGTCAGGACTCCTGCTTAGGTGCGAGGGACACCTCGGGATTCTCCTCGAGTCTTGGCATGGCAATTGGGACGCGTCTCCACGTGAGGCGGGAGACCCAGGGTCCCTTTCCACGTGCCACAGGGATCCTGGGCATCCTATCCATTTTCAATAAGAGTCAGGCATCTTCTCCTTTGGAAGCATTGATCTCCGCGGACCTCTCGAATTTTCAAAGGATGTGAGGCCTCTGGTCGCGATGAGGCGGAGAACTCGGTCTTTCTCTGTGGTCTCCACAGGGGATTCAGACATCCCTTCGTCTTGGAGGATGCAAGACGATCCTGCATTCAATTCACTGCGGGGATATCTGGCCTTACTTTTAGTCAGAGCACCTCGTTGTCCATTCCAGTTGAGGCCACAAACTCAGGGTCCTTCTCACATACCTGTGCCTGAGAGAAGCCTCCTCTTGAGGTGCTTGTGGAAAGTTGGTATTCCTCTTGAGTCGAAGCCAGGAACTAAGCTCTCATCTGGAGTTGATTTGGGGTCCACGGAGCCCTTTCATGTTCCTCCAGTGACCTCAGGATTCCTCTAGACTTGAGACAGTGATCTTGGGTTTTCTCTGGAGTGCCATCAAGGAAATCAAGGCTCCTTTCACGTTTGATGTGGAACACGGAATTGCTCTGCACGCAGTCCAGGGGAATCGGGCCTCATCTCGCGGCGAGGGGGTAGTCTCATGGTTTTTCTCGAGTTGCGGCTGCAACCTGGGATATATTATCGTTTTACGACGGGGAGGGCCCTTCTAGACAGGTGTTTGTTCAGCGACGTCAGGACTCCTGCCTAGGTGCGAGGGACACCTCGGGATTCTCCTCGAGTCTTGGCATGGCAATTGGGACGCGTCTCCACGTGAGGCGGGAGACCCAGGGTCCCTTTACACGTGCCACAGGGATCCTGGGACTCCTATCGATTTTCAAGAGGAGTCAGGAATCGTCTCTTTTGGAAGCATTGATCTCCGCGGACCTCTCGAGTTTTCAAAGGATGTGAGGCCTCCGGTCGTGATGAGGAGGAGGACTAGGTCTTTCTCTGTGGTCTCCACAGGGGATTCAGACATCCCTTCGTCTTGGGAGATGCAAGATGAGCCTGCATTCAATTCACTGCAGGGATATCCGGCCTTACTTCGAGTCAGAGCATCTCGGTGTCCATTCCACTTGATGCCACAAACTCAGGGTCCCACTCACATACCTGTATCTGAGAGAAGCCTCCTCTTGAGGTGCTTGTGGAAAGTTGGTATTCCTCTTGAGTCGAAGCCAGGGACTAAGCTCTCATCTCGAGTTGATTTGGGGTCCACGGAGCCCTTTCGTGTTGCTCCAGTGACCTCAGGATCCCTGTAGCCTTAAGACAGTGACCTTGGGTTTTCTCTGGAGTGCCATCAAGGAAATCAAGGCTCCTTTCCTGTTTGATGAGGAACACGGAATTGCTGTGCACGCCGTCCAGGGGAATCGGGCCTCATCTCGCGGCGAGAGGTAAGTCTCATTGTTTTTCTCGAGTTGCGGCCGGAACCTGGGGTATATTCTCGAGTTACGACGGGGAGGGCCCTTCCAGACACGTGTTTGTTCAGCGACGTCAGGACTCCTGCCTAGGTGCGAGGGACACCTCGGGATTCTCCTCACATCTTGGCATGGCAATTGGGACGCGTCTCCACGTGAAGCGGGAGACCCAGCTTCCCTTTCCACGTGCCACAGGGATCCTGGATCTCCTATCCATTTTCAAGAAGAGTCAGGCATCGTCTCATGCCTTACTTCGAGTCAGAGCATCTCGGTGTCCATTCCACTTGAGGCAACAAACTCAGGGTCCCTCTCACATACCATTAGCTGAGAGTAGCCTCCTCTTGAGGTGCTTGTGGAAAGTTGGTATTCCTCTTGAGTCGAAGCCAGGGACTAAGCTCTCATCTCGAGTTGATTTGGGGTCCACGGAGCACTTTCGTGTTGCTACAGTGACCTCAGGATCCCTCTAGACTTGAGACAGTGATCTTGGGTTTTCTCTGGAGTGCCATCAAGGAAATCAAGGCTCCTTTCATTTTTGATGTGGATACGGAATTGCTCTGCACTCAGTGCAGAAGAATTGGGCCTCATCTCGCGGCGAGGGGGAAGTCTCATGGTTTTTCTCGAATTGCGGCCAGAACCTGGGGTGTATTCTCGAGTTAACACGGGCAGGGCCCTTCCAGACACGTGTTTGTTCAGCGACGTCAGGACTCCTCCCTAGGTGCGAGGGACACCTCGGGATTCTCCTCGAGTCTTGGCATGGCAATTGGGATGCGTCTCCACGTGAGGCGGGCGACCCAGTGTCCCTTTCCACGTGCAACAGGGATCCTGGGACTCCTATCCATTTTCAAGAGGAGTCAGTCATCGTCTCCTTTGGAAGCATTTATCTCTGCAGACCTCTCGAGTTTTCAAAGGATGTGAGGCCTCCGGTCGCGAAGAGGCGGAGGAGTAGGTCTTTCTCTGTGGTCTCCACAGGGGATTCAGACATCCCTTCGTCTTGGGAGATGCAAGACGAGCCTGCATTCAATTCACTGCAGGGATATCTGGCCTTACTTCGAGTCAGAGCATCTCGGTGTCCATTCCACTTGAGGCCAAAAACTCAGGGTCCCTCTCACATACCTTTAGCTGAGAGTAGTCTCCTCTTGAGGTGCTTGTGGAAAGTTGGTATTCCTCTTGAGTCGAAGCCAGGGACTAAGCTCTCATCTCGAGTTGATTTGGGGTCCAAGGATCCCTTTCGTGTTGCTCCAGTGACCTCAGGATCCCTCTAGACTTGAGACAGTGATCTTGGGTTTTCTCTGGAGTGCCATCAAGGAAATCAAGGCTCCTATCATGTTTGATGTGGAACTCGGAATTTCTCTGCACGCAGAGCAGGGGAATTGGGCCTCATCTCGCGGCGAGGGGGAAGTCTCATGGTTTTTCTCGAGTTGCGGCTGGAACCTGGGGTATATTCTCGAGTTACGACAGGGAGGGCCCTTCCATACACGTGTTTGTTCAGCGACGTCAGTGCTCCTGCCTAGGTGCGAGGGACACCTCGGGATTCTCCTCGAGTCTTGGCATGGCAATTGGGACGCGTCTCCACGTGAGGCGGGAGACCCAGTGTCCCTTTCCACGTGCCACAGGGATCCAAGCACTCCTATCCATTTTCTGGAGGAGTCAGGCATCGGCTCCTTTGGAAGCATTGATCTCCGCGGACCTCTCGAGTTTTCAAAGGATGTGAAGCCTCCGGTCGCGATGAGGCGGACGACTACTTCTTTCTCTGTTGTCTCCACAGGGGATTCAGACATCCCTTCGTCTTGGGAGAGGCATGACGAGCCTGCATTCAATTCACTGCAGGGATATCCGGCCTTACTTCGAGTCAGAGCATCTCGGTGTCGATTCCACTTGAGGCCACAAACTCAGGGTCCTTCTCACATACCTGTAGCTGAGAGAAGCCTCCTCTTGAGGTGCTTGTGGAAAGTTGGCATTCCTCTTGAGTCGAAGCCAGGGACTAAGCTCTCATCTCGAGGTGATTTGGGGTCCACGGAGCCCTTTGGTGTTGCCTCAGTGACCTCAGGATCCCTCTAGACTTGAGACAGTGATCTTGGGTTTTCTCTGGAGTGCCATCAAGGAAATCAAGGCTCCTTTCACGTTTGATGTGGAACACGGAATTGCTCTGCATGCAGTGCAGGGGAATCAGGCCTCAACTCGCGGCGAGGGGGAAATCTCATGGTTTTTCTCGATTTGCGGTCGGAACCTGGGTATATTCTCTAGTTACGATTGGGAGGACCCTTCCAGACACGTGTTTCTTCAGTGACGTCAGGTCTCCTGCCTAGGTGCGAGGGACATCTCGGGATTCTCCTCGAGTCTTGGCATGGCAATTGGGACGCGTCTCCACGTGAGGCGGGAGACCCAAGGTCCCTTTCCACGTGCCACAGGGATCCTGGGACTCCTATCCATTTTCAAGAGGAGTCAGGCATTGTCTCCTTTGGAAGCATTGATCTCCGCAGACCTCTCGAGTTTTCAAAGGATGTGAGGCCTCCGGTCGCAATGAGGCGGAGGACTAGTTCTTTCTCTGTCGTCTCCACAGGGGATTCAGACATCCCTTCGTCTTGGGAGATGCAAGACGAGCCTGCATTCAATTCACTGCAGGGATATCCGGCCTTACTTCGAGTCAGAGCATCTCGATGTCCATTCCACTTGAGGCCACAAACTCAGGATCCCTCTCACATACCTGCAGCTGAGAGAAGCCTCCTCTTGAGGTGCTTGTGGAAAGTTGGTGTTCCTCTTGAGTCGAAGCCAGGGACTAAGCTCTCATCTCGAGTTGATTTGGGTTCCACGGAGCCCTTTCGTGTTGCTACAGTGACCTCAGGATCGGTCTAGACTTGAGACAGTGATCTTGGGTTTTCTCTGGAGTACCATCAAGGAAATCAAGTCTCCTTTCACGTTTGATGTGGAACACGGAATTGCTCTGCACGCAGTGCAGGGGAATCGGGCCTCATCTTGCTTCGAGGGGGAAGTCTCATCGTTTTTCTCGAGTTGCGGCCTTAACCTGGGGTATATTCTTGAGTTACGACGGGGAGGGCCCTTCCAGGCACGTGTTTGTTCAGCGACGTCAGGACTCCTGCCTAGGTGCGAGGGACACCTCGGGATTCTCCCCGAGTTTTGGCATGGCAATTGGGACGCGTCTCCACGTGAGGCGGGAGACCCAGGGTCCCTTTCCACGTGCCACAGGGATCCTGGGACTCCTATCCATTTTCAAGAGGAGTCAGGCATCGTCTCCTTTGGAAGCATTGATCTCCGCGGACCTCTCGAATTTTCAAAGGATATGAGGCCTCCGCTCGCGATGAGGCAGAGAACTAGGTCTTTCTCTGCGGCCTCCACAGGTGATTCAGACATCCCTTCGTCTTGGGAGATGCAATACGAGCCTCCATTCAATTCACTGCAGGGATATCCGGCCTTACTTCGAGTCAGAGCATCTCGGTGTCCATTCCACTTGAGGCCACAAACTCAGGGTCCCTCTCACATACCTGTAGCTGAGAGAATCCTCCTCTTGAGGTGCTTGTGGAAAGTTGGTGTTCCTCTTCAGTTGAAGCCAGGGACTAAGCTCTCATCTCGAGTTGATTTGGGGTTCTCGGAGCCCTTTCGTGTTGCTACAGTGACCTCAGGATCCCTCTAGACTTGAGACAGTGATCTTGGGTTTTCTCTGGAGTGCCATCAAGGAAATCAAGGCTCCTTTCACGTTTGAAGTGGAACACGGAAATGCTCTGCACGCAGTGCAGGGGAATCGGGCCTCATCTCGCAGCGAGGGGGCAGTCTCATTGTTTTTCTCGAGTTGCGGCCGGAACCTGGGGTATATTCTCGAGTTACGATGGGGAGGGCACTTCCAGACACGTGTTTGTTCAGCGACGTGAGGACTCCTGCCTAGGTGCAAGGGACAACTCGAGATTCTCCTCGAGTGTTGGCATGGCAATTGGGACACGTCTCCACGTGATGCGGGAGACCCAGGGTCCCATTCCACGTGCCACAGGGATCCTGGGACTCCTATCCATTTTCAAGAGGAGTCAGGCATCGTCTCCTTTGGAAGCATTGATCTCCGGGAACCTCTCGAGTATTCTAAGAATGTGAGGGCTCCGGTCACGATGAGGCGTACAACTAGGACTTTCTCTGTGGTCACAACAGGGGATTCAGACACCCCTTCATCTTGGGAGATGCAAGACGAGCCTGCATTCAATTCACTGCAGGGATATCTGGCCTTACTTCGAGTCATTGCATCTCTTTGTCCATTCCACTTGAGGCCACAAACTCAGGGTCCCTCTCACATACCCGTAGCTGAGAGAAGCCTCCTCTTGAGATGCTTGTGGAAAGTTGGTATTCCTCTTGAGTCGAAGCCAGGGACTAAGCTCTCATCTCGAGTTGATTTGGGTTGCACGGAGCCCTTTCGTGTTGCCCCAGTGACCTCAGCATCCCTCTAGACTTGAGACAGTGATCTTGGGTTTTCTCTGGAGTGCCATCAAGGAAATCAAGTCTCCTTTCACGATTGATGTGGAACATGAAATTGCTCTGCACGCAGTGCAGGTTAATCGGGCCTCATCTCGCGGCGAGGGGGAAGTCTCATGGGTTTTCTGGAGTTGCGGCCGGAACCTGGGGTATATTCTCGAGTTACGACGGGGAGGGCCCTTCCAGACACGTGTTTGTTCAGCGACCTCAGGACTCCTGCCTAGGTGCGAGGGACACCTCGGGATTCTCCTCGAGTCTTGGCATGGCAATGGGGACGCGTCTCCACGTGAGGCGGGAGACCCAGGGTCCCTTTCCACGTGCCACAAGGATCCTGGGACTCCTATCCATTTTCAAGAGGAGTCAGGCATCGTCTCCTTTGGAAGCATTGATCTCCGCGGACCTCTCGAGTTTTCAAAGGATGTGAGGCCTCCGTTCGCGTGGAGGCGGAGGACTAGGGCTTTCTCTGTGGTCTCCACACGGGATTCAGACAACCCTTCGTCTTGGGAGATGCAAGACGAGCCTGCATTCAATTCACTGCAGGGATATCCGGCCTTACTTTGAGTCAGAGCATCTCGGTGTCCATTCCACTTGAGTCCACAAAGTCAGGGTCCCTCTCACATACCTGTAGCTGAGAGAAGCCTCCTCTTGAGGTGCTTGTGGAAAGTTGGTATTCCACTTGAGTCGAAGCCAGGGACTAAGCTCTCATCTCGAGTTGATTTGGGGTCCACGGAGCCCTTTGGTGTTGCTCCAGTGACCTCAGGATCCCTCTAGACTTGAGACAGTGATCTTGGGTTTTCTCTGGAGGGCCATCAAGGAAATCAAGGCTCCTTTCACGTTTGATATGGAACACGGAATTGCTCTGCACGCAGTGCAGGGGAATCGGGCCTCATCTCGCAGCGAGGGGTAAGTCTCATGGTTTTTCTCGAGTTGCGGCCGGTACCTAGGGTATATTCTCGAGTTATGAGGGGGAGGGCCCTTCCAGACACGTGTTTCTTTAGCGATGTCAGGACTCCTGCCTAGGTGCGAGGGACACCTCGGGATTCTCCTCGAGTCTTGGCATGGCAATTGGGACGTGTCTCCACGTGAGGCGGGAGACCCAGGGTCCCTTTCCACGTGCCACAGGGATCCTGGGACTCCTATCCATTTTCAAGAGGAGTCAGGCATCATCTCCTTTGGAAGCATTGATCTCCGCGGCCTCTCGAGTTTTCAAAGGATGTGACGCCTCAGTTCGCGTTGAGGCGGAGGACTAGGTCTTTCTCTGTGGTCTCCACAGGGGATTCAGACATCCCTTCGTCTTGGGAGATGCAAGACGAGCCTGCATTCAATTCACTGCAGGGATATCCGGCCTTACTTCGAGTCAGAGCATCTCGGTGTCCATTCCACTTGAGGCCACAAACTCAGGGTCTCTCTCCCATACATGTAGCTGAGAGAAGCCTCCTCTTGAGGTGCTTGTGGAGAGTGGGTATTCCCCTTGAGTCGAAGCCAGGCACTAAGCTCTCATCTCGAGTTGATTTGGGGTCCACGGAGCCCTTTCGTATTGCTCCAATGACCTCAGGATCCCTCTAGACTTGAGACAGTGATCTTGGGTTTTCTCTACAGTGCCATCAAGGAAATCAAGGCTCCTTTCATGTTTGATGTGGAACATGGAATTGCTCTGCATGCAGTGCAGGGGAATCGGGCCTCAACTCGCGGCGAGGGGGAAGTCTCATGGTTTTTCTCGAGTTGCGGCCGGAACCTGGGGTATATTCTCGAGTTACGACGGGGAGGGCCCTTCCAGACACGTGTTTGTTCAGCGACGTCAGGACTCCTGCCTAGGTGCGAGGGACACCTCGGGATTCTCCTCAAGTCTTGGCATGGCAATTGGGACGCGTCTCCACGTGAAGCGGTTGACCCAGGGTCCCCGTCCATGTGGACAGGGATCCTGGGACTCCTAACCATTTTCAAGAGGAGTCAGGCATCGTCTCCTTTGGAAGCATTGATCTCCGTGGACCTCTCGAGTTTTCAAAGGATGTGAGGCCTCCGGTCGCGATGAGGCGGAGAACTAGGTCTTTCTCTGTGGTCTCCACAGGGGCTTCAGACATCTCTTCGTCTTGGGAGATGCAAGACGAGGCTGCATTCAATTCACTGCAGGGATATCCGGCCTTACTTAGAGTCAGAGCATCTCGGTGTCCATTCCACTTCAGGCCACAAACTCAGGGTCCCTCTGACATACCTGTAGCTGAGAAAAGCCTCCTCTTGAGGTGCTTGTGGAAAGTTGGTGTTCCACTTGAGTCTAAGCCAGGGACTAAGCTCTCATATCGAGTTGATTTGGGGTCCACGGAGCCCTTTCGTGTTGCTCCAGTGACCTCAGGATCCCTCTAGACTTGAGACAGTGATCTTGGGTTTTCTCTAGAGTGCCATCAAGGAAATCAAGGCTCCTTTCACGTTTCATGTGGAACACGGAATTGCTCTGCACGCAGTGCAGGGGAATCGGGCCTCATCTCGCGGCGAGGGGGAAGTCTCATGGTTTTTCTCCATTGGCGGCCGGAACCTGGGGTATATTCTCGAGTTACGACGGGGAGGGCCCTTCAAGACACGTGTTTGTTCAGCGACATCAGGACTCCTGCCTAGGTGCAAAGGACACCTCGGGATTCTCCTCGATCTTGGCATGGCAATTGGGACGCGTCTCCACGTGAGGCGGGAGAACCAGGGTACATTTCCACGTGCCACAGGGATCCTGGGACTCCTATCCATTTTCAAGAGGAGTCAGGCATTGTCTCCTTTGGAAGCATTGATCTCCGCAGGCCTCTCGAGTTTTCAAAGGATGTGAGGCCTCCGGTCGCGATGAGGCGGAGAACTAGGTCTTTCTCTGTGGTATCCACAGGGGATTCAGACATCCCTTCGTCTTGGGAGATGCAAGACGAGCCTGCATTCAATTCACTGCAGGGATATCCGGCCTTACTTCGAGTCAGAGCATCTCGGTGTCCATTCCACTTGAGGCCACAAACTCAGGGTCTCTCTCCCATACATGTAGCTGAGAGAAGCCTCCTCTTGAGGTGCTTGTGGAGAGTGGGTATTCCCCTTGAGTCGAAGCCAGGCACTAAGCTCTCATCTCGAGTTGATTTGGGGTCCACGGAGCCCTTTCGTATTGCTCCAATGACCTCAGGATCCCTCTAGACTTGAGACAGTGATCTTGGGTTTTCTCTGGAGTTCCATCAAGGAAATCAAGGCTCCTTTCACGTTTGATGTGGAACTCGGAATTGGTCTGCACGCAGTGCAGGGGAATCGGGCCTCATCTCGCGGCGAGGGGGAAGTCTCATGGTTTTTCTCGAGTTGCGGCCGGAACCTGGGGTATATTCTCGAGTTACGACGGGGAGGGCCCTTCCAGACACGTGTTTGTTCAGCGACGTCAGGACTCCTACCTAGGTGCGAGGGACACCCCGGGATTCTCCTCGAGTCTTGGCATGGCAATTTGGACGCGTCTCCACGTGAGGCGGGAGACGCAGTGTCCCTTTCCACGTGCCACAGGGATCCTGGGACTCCTATCCATTTTCAAGAGGAGTCAGGCATCGTCTCCTTTGGAAGCATTGATCTCCGCATACTACTCGAATTTTCAAAGGATGTGAGGCCTCCTGTCGCGTTGAGGCGGAGGACTAGGTCTTTCTCTGTCGTCTCCACAGCGGATTCAGACATCCCTTCGTCTTGGGAGATGCAAGACGAGCCTGCATTCACTTCACTGCAGGGATATCCGGCCTTACTTCGAGTCAGAGCATCTCAGTGTCCATTCCACTTGAGGCCACAAACTCACGGTCCCTCTCACATACCTGTAGCTGAGAGAAGCCTCCTCTTGAGGTGCTTGTGGAAAGTTCGTATTCCTCTTGAGTCTAAGCCAGGGACTAAGCTCTCATCTCCAGTTGATTTGGGGTCCACGGAGCCCTTTCGTGTTGCTCCAGTGACCTCAGGATCCCTCTAGACTTGAGACAGTGATCTTGGGTTTTCTCTGGAGTGCCATCAAGGAAATCAAGGATCCTTTCACGTTTGATGTGGAACTCGGAATTGCTCTGCACGCAGTGCAGGGGAATCGGGCCTCATCTCGCGGCGAGGGGGAAGTCTCATGGTTTTTCTCGAGTTGCAGCCGGAACCTGGGGTATATTCTCGAGTTACGACGGGGAGGGCCCTTCCAGACACGTGTTTGTTCAGCGACGTCAGGACTCCTGCCTAGGAGCGAGGGACACCTCGGGATTCTCCTCGAGTCTTGGCATGGCAATTGGGAGGCGTTTCCACGTGAGGCGGGAGACCCAGGGTCCCTTTCCACGTGCCATAGGGATCCTGGGATTCCTATACATTTTCCAGAGGAGTCAGGCATCGTCTCCTTTGGAAGCATTGATCTCCGCGGACCTCTCGAGTTTTCAAAGGATGTGAGGCCTCCGGTCGCGATGAGGCGGAGAACTAGGTCTTTCTCTGTGGTCTCCACAGCGCATTCAGACATCCCTTCATCTTGGGAGATGCAAGACAAGCCTGCATTCACTTCACTGCAGGGATATCCGGCCTTACTTCGAGTCAGACCATCTCGGTGTCCATTCCACTTGAGGCCACAAACTCAGGGTACCTCTCACATACTTGTAGCTGAGAGAAGCCTCCTCTTGAGGTGCTTGTGGAAAGTTGGTATTCCTCTTGAGTCGAAGCCAAGGACTAAGCTCTCATCTCGAGTGGATTTGGGGTCCACGGAGCCCTTTCGTGTTGCTCCAGTGACCTCAGGATCCCTCTAGACTTGAGACAGTGACTTTGGGTTTTCTCTGGAGTGCCATCAGGGAAATCAAGGCTCCTTTCACGTTTGATGTGGAACCCGGAACTGCTCTGCACGCAGTGCAGGGGAATCGGGCCTCGTCTCGCGGCGAGGGGGAAGTCCTATGGTTTTTCTTGAGTTGCGGCCGGAACCTGCGGTATATTCTCGAGTTACGACGGGGAGGGCCCTTCCAGACACGTGTTTGTTCAGCGACGTCAGGACTCCTGCCTAGGTGCGAGGGAAACCTCGGGATTCTCCTCGAGTCTTGGCATGGCAATTGGGACACGTCTCCACGTGAAGCGGTTGACCCAGGGTCCCCGTCCATGTGGACAGGGATTCTGGGACTCCTAACCATTTTCAAGAGGAGTCAGGCATCGTCTCCTTTGGAAGCATTGATCTCCGTGGACCTCTCGAGTTTTCAAAGGATGTGAGGCCTCCGCTCGCGATGAGGCGGAGAATTAGGTCTTTCTCTGTGGTCTCCACAAGGGATTCAGACATCCCTTCGTCTTGGGAGATGCAAGACGAGCCTGCATTCAATTCACTGCAGGAAAATCTGGCCTTACTTCGAGTCAGAGCATCTCGGTGTCCATTCTACTTGAGGCCACAAACTCAGGGGCCCTCTCACATACCTGTAAATGAGAGAAGCCTCCTCTTGAGGTGCTTGTGGAAAGTTGGTATTCCTCTTGAGTCGAAGCCAGCGACGAGGCTCTCATCTCGAGTTGATTTGGGGTCCATGGAGCCCTTTCGTCTTGCTCCATTGACCTCAGGATCCCTCTAGACTTGAGACAGTGATCTTGGGTTTTCTCTGGAGTGCCATCAAGGAAATCAAGGCTCCTTTCACGTTTGATGTGGAACACGGAATTGCTCTGCACGCAGTGCAGGGGAATTGGGCCTCATCTCGCGTCGAGGGGGAAGTCTCATGGTTTCTCTCGAGTGGCGGCCGGAACCTGGTGTATATTCTCGAGTTACGATGGGGAGGGCCCTTCCAGACACGTGTTTTTTCAGCGCCGTCAGGACTCCTGCCTAGGTGCGAGGGACTCCTCGGGATTCTCCTCGAGTCTTGGCATGGCAATTGGGACGCATCTCCACGTGAGGCGGGAGACCCAGTGTCCCTTTCCACGTGCCACAGGGATCCTGGGACTCCTATCCATTTTCAGGAGGAGTCAGGCATCGTCTCCTTTGGAAGCATTGATCTCTGCAAACCTCTCGAGTTTTCAAAGGATGTGAGTCCTCCGGACGCGATGAGGCGGAGGACTAGTTCTTGCTCTGTGGTCTCCACAGGGGATTCAGACATCCCTTCGACTTGGGAGATGCAAGACGAGCCTACATTCAACTCACTGCAGGGATACCCGGCCTTACTTCGAGTCAGATCATCTCGGTGTCCATTCCACTTGAGACCAAAAACTCAGGGTCCCTCTCACATACCTGTAGCTGAGAGAAGCCTCCTCTTGAGGTGCTTGTGGAAAGTTGGTATTCCTGTTGTGTCGAAGCCAGGGAATAAGCTCTCATCTCGAGTTGATTTGGGGTCCATGGAGCCCTTTCGTGTTGCTACAGTGACCTCAGGATCCCTCTAGACTTGAGACAGTGATATTGGGTTTTCTCTGGAGTGCCATCAAGGAAATCAAGGCTCCTTTCACTTTTGATGTCGAACACGGAATTCCTGTGCACGCAGGGCAGGGGAATCGGGCCTCAACACGCGGCGAGGGGGAAATCTCATGGTTTTTCTCGAGTTGCGGCCGGAACCTGGGGTATATTCTCGAGTTACAACGGGGAGGGCCCTTCCAGACACGTGTTTGTTCAGCGATGTCAGGACTCCTGCCTAGGGGCGAGGGACACCTCGGGATTCTCCTCGAGTCTTGGCATGGCAATTGGGACGCGTCTCCACGTGAGGCGGGAGACCCAGTGTCCCTTTCCACGTGCCACAGGGATCCTGGGACTCCTATCCATTTTCAGGAGGAGTCAGGCATCGTCTCCTTTGGAAGCATTGATCTCTGCAAACCTCTCGAGTTTTCAAAGGATGTGAGTCCTCCGGACGCGATGAGGCGGAGGACTAGTTCTTGCTCTGTGGTCTCCACAGGGGATTCAGACATCCCTTCGACTTGGGAGATCCAAGACGAGCCTACATTCAACTCACTGCAGGGATACCCGGCCTTACTTCGAGTCAGATCATCTCGGTGTCCATTCCACTTGAGACCAAAAACTCAGGGTCCCTCTCACATACCTGTAGCTGAGAGAAGCCTCCTCTTGAGGTGCTTGTGGAAAGTTGGTATTCCTGTTGTGTCGAAGCCAGGGAAAAGCTCTCATCTCGAGTTGATTTGGGGTCCATGGAGCCCTTTCGTGTTGCTACAGTGACCTCAGGATCCCTCTAGACTTGAGACAGTGATATTGGGTTTTCTCTGGAGTGCCATCAAGGAAATCAAGGCTCCTTTCACTTTTGATGTCGAACACGGAATTCCTGTGCACGCAGGGCAGGGGAATCGGGCCTCAACACGCGGCGAGGGGGAAATCTCATGGTTTTTCTCGAGTTGCGGCCGGAACCTGGGGTATATTCTCGAGTTACAACGGGGAGGGCCCTTCCAGACACGTGTTTGTTCAGCGATGTCAGGACTCCTGCCTAGGGGCGAGGGACACCTCGGGATTCTCCTCGAGTCTTGGCATGGCAATTGGGACGCGTCTCCACGTGAGGCGGGAGACCCAGGGTCCCTTTCCACGTGCCACAGGGATCCTGGGACTCCTATCCATTTTCAAGAGGAGTCAGGCATCGTCTCATGCCTTACTTCGAGTCAGAGCATCTCGGTGTCCATTCCACTTGAGGCCATAAACTCAGGGTCCCTCTCATTTACCTGTAGCTGAGAGAAGCCTCGACTTGAGCTGCTTGTGAAAAGTTGGTATTCCTCTTGATTCGAAGCCAGGGACTAAGCTCTCATCTCGAGTTGATTTGGGGTCCACGGAGCCCTTTCGTGTTGGTTCAGTGACCTCAGGATCCCTCTAGACTTGAGACAGTGATCTTGGGTTTTCTCTGGAGTGCCATCAAGGAAATCAAGGCTCCTTTCACGTTTGATGTGGAACACGGAATTGCTCTGCACGCAGTGCAGGGGAATCGGGCCTCATCTCGCAGCGAGGGGGAAGTCTCATGGTTTTTCTCGAGTTGCGGCCGGAACCTGGGGTATATTCTCGAGTTACGACGGGGAGGGCCCTTCCAGACACGTGTTTGTTCAGCGACGTCAGGACTCCTGCCTAGGTGCGAGGGACTCCTCGGGATTCTCCTCGAGTCTTGGCATGGCAATTGGGACGCTTCTCCACGTGAGGCGGGAGACCCAGGGTCCCTTTCCACGTGCCTCAGGGATCCTGGGACTCCTATCCATTTTCAAGAGGAGTCAGGCATCGTCTCCTTTGGAAGCATTGATCTCTGCGGACCTCTCGAGTTTTCAAAGGATGTGAGGCCTCTGCTCGCGATGAGGCGGAAAATTAGGTCTTTCTCTGTGGTCTCCACAAGGGATTCAGACATCCCTTCGTCTTGGGAGATGCAAGACGAGCCTGCATTCAATTCACTGCAGGAAAATCTGGCCTTACTTCGAGTCAGAGCATCTCGGTGTCCATTCTTCTTGAGGCCACAAACTCAGGGGCCCTCTCACATACCTGTAAATGAGAGAAGCCTCCTCTTGAGGTGCTTGTGGAAAGTTGGTATTCCTCTTGAGTCGAAGCCAGCGACGAGGCTCTCATCTCGAGTTGATTTGGGGTCCATGGAGCCCTTTCGTCTTGCTCCATTGACCTAAGGATCCCTCTAGACTTGAAACAGTGATCTTCGGTTTTCTCTGCAGTGCCATGAAGGAAATCAAGGCCCCTTTCACGTTTGATGTGGAACACTGAATTGGTCTGCACGCAGGGAAGGGGAATCGGGCCTCATCTCGCGGCGAGGGGGAAGTCTCATGGTTTTTCTCAAGTTGCGGCCGGAACCTGGTGTATATTCTCGAGTTAAGACAGGGAGGGCCCTTCCAGACACGTGTTTGTTCAGCGACGTCAGGACTCCTGCCTAGGTGCGAGGGACACCTCGGGATTCTCCTCGAGTCTTGGCATGGCAATTGGGACGCTTCTCCACGTGAGGCGGGAGACCCAGGGTCCCTTTCCACGTGCCTCAGGGATCCTGGGACTCCTATCCATTTTCAAGAGGAGTCAGGCATCGTCTCCTTTGGAAGCATTGATCTCTGCGGACCTCTCGAGTTTTCAAAGGATGTGAGGCCTCCGCTCGCGATGAGGCGGAGAATTAGGTCTTTCTCTGTGGTCTCCACAGGGGATTCAGACATCCCTTCGTCTTGGGAGATGCAAGACGAGCCTGCATTCAATTCACTGCAGGGATATCCGGCCTTACTTCGAGTCAGAGCATCTTGGTTTCCATTCCACTTGAGGCCACAAACTCGGTGTCTCTCAAATATACCCGTAGCTGAGAGAAGCCTCCTCTTGAGGTGCTTGTGGAAAGTTGGTATTCCTCTTGAGTCGAAGCCAGGGACTAAGCTCTCATCTCGAGTTGATTTGGGTCCACGGAGCCCTTTCCTGTTGGTCCAGTGACCTCAGGATCCCTCTAGACTTGAAATAGTGATCTTGGGTTTTCTGTGAAGTGCCATCAAGGAAATCAAGGCTCCTTTCACGTTTGATGTGGAACACGGAATTGCTCTGCATGCAGTGCAGGGGAATCGGGCCTCATCTCGCGGCGAGGGGGAAATCTCATGGTTTTTCTCGAGTTGCGGCCCGAACCTGTGTATATTCTCGAGTTACCACGGGGAGGGCCCTTCCAGACACGTGTTTGTTCAGCGACGTCAGGACTCCTGCCTAGGTGCGAGGGACACCTCGGGATTCTCCTCGAGTCTTGGCATGGCAATTTGGACGCGTCTCCACGTGAGGCGGGAGACCCAGGGTCCCTTTCCACGTGCCACAGGGATCCTGGGACTCCTATCCATCTTCAAGAGGAGTCAGGCATCCTCTCCTTTGGAAGCATTGATCTCCGCTGACCTCTCGAGTTTTCAAAAAATGTGAGGCCTCCGGTCGCGATGAGGCGGAGAACTCGGTCTTTCTCTGCGGTCTCCACAGGGGATTCAGACATCCCTTCGTCTTGGGAGATGCAAGACGAGCCTGCATTCAATTCACTGCAGGGATATCCGGCCTTACTTCGAGTCAGAGCATCTCGGTGTCCATTCCACTTGAGGCCACAAACTCAGGGTCCCTCTCACATACCTGTAGCTGAGAGAAGCCTCCTCTTGAGGTGCTTGTGGAAAGTTGGTATTCCTCTTGAGTCGAAGCCCGGGACTAAGCTCTAATCTCGAGTTGATTTGGGGTCCACGGAGCCCTTTCGTGTTGCTCCAGTGACCTCAGGATCCCTCTATACTTGAGACAGTGATCTTGGGTTTTCTCTGGAGTGCCATCAAGGAAATCAAGGCTTCTTTCACGTTTGATGTGGAACACGGAATTGCTCTGCATGCAGTGCAGGGGAATCGGGCTTTATCTCGCGGCGAGGGGGAAGTCCTATGGTTTTTCTCGAGTTGCGGCCGGAACCTGGGGTATATTCTCGAGTTACGACGGGGAGGGCCCTTCCAGACACGTGTTTCTTCAGCGACGTCAGGACTCCTGCCTAGGTGCGAGGGACACCTCGGGATTCTCCTCGAGTCTTGGCATGGCCATTGAGACGCGTCTCCACATGAGGTGGGAGACCCAGGGTCCCTTTCCACGTGCCACAGGGATCCTGGGACTCCTATCCATTTTCAAGAGGAGTCAGGCATCGTCTCCTTTGGAAGCATTGATCTCCGCGGACCTCTCCAGTTTTCAAAGGATGTGAGGCCTCCGGTCGCGATGAGGCGGAGAACTGGGTCTTTATCTGTGGTCTCCACAGGGGATTCAGACATCCCTTCGTCTTGGGAGATACAAGACGAACCTACCTTCAATTCAATGCAGGGATATCTGGCCTTACTTCGAGTCAGAGCATCTCGGTGTCCATTCCACTTGAGGCCACAAACTCAGGGTCCCTCTCACATACCTGTAGCTGAGAGAAGGCTCCTCTTGAGGTGCTTGTGGAAACTTGGTATTCCTCTTGAGTCGAAGCCAGGGACTAAGCTATCATCTCCAGTTGATTTTGGGTCCACGGAGCCCTTTCGTGTTGCTCCAGTTACCTCAGGATCCCTCTAGACTTGAGACAGTGATCTTGGGTTTTCTCTGGAGTGCCATCAAGGAAATCAATGCTCCTTTCACGTTTGATGTGGAACACGGAATTGCTCTGCACGCAGTGCAGGGGAATTGGGCCTCATCTCGCGTCGAGGGGGAAGTCTCATGGTTTCTCTCGAGTGGCGGCCGGAACCTGGTGTATATTCTCGATTTACGATGGGGAGGGCCCTTCCAGACACGTGTTTTTTCAGCGCCGTCAGGACTCCTGCCTAGGTGCGAGGGACACCTCGGGATTCTCCTCGAGTCTTGGCATGGCAATTGGAACGCGTGTCCACGTGAGGCGGGAGACCCAGGGTCCCTTTCCAATTGCCACAGGGATCCTGGGACGCCTATCCATTTTCAAGAGGAGTCAGGCATCGTCCCTTTGGAAGCATTGATCTACGCAGACCTCTCGAGATTTCAAAGGATGTGAGGCCTCCGGTCGCGATGAGGCGGAGGACTAGGACTTTCTCTGTGGTCTCCACAGGGGATTCAGACATCCCTTCGTCTTGGGAGATGCAAGACGAGCCTGCATTCAATTCACTGTAGGGGTATCCAGCCTTACTTCGAGTCAGAGCATCTCGGTGTCCATTCCACTTGAGACCACAAACTCAGGGTCCCTCTCACATACCTGTAGCTGAGAGAAGCCTCCTCTTGAGAAGCTTGTGGAAAGTTGGTATTCCTCTTCAGTCGAAGCCAGGGACTAAGCTATCATCTCGAGTTGATTTGGGGTCCACGGAGCCTTTTCGTGTTGCTCCAGTGACCTCAGGATCCCTCTAGACTTGAGACAGTGATCTTGGGTTTTCTCTGGAGTGCCATCAAGGAAATCAAGGCTCCTTTCACGTTTTATGTGGAACACGGAATTGCTCTTCACGCAGTGCAGGGGAATCGGGCCTCATCTCGCGGCGAGGGGGAAGTCTCATGGTTTTTCTCTAGTTGCGGCCAGAACGGGGGTATATTCTCGAGTTACAACGGGGAGGGCCCTTCCAGACTCGTGTTTGTTCAGCGACGTCAGGACTCCTGCCTAGGTGCGAGGGACACCTCGGGATTCTCCTCGAGTCTTGGCATGGCAATTGGGAAGCGTCTCCATGTGAAGCGGGAGACCCAGGGTCCCCGTCCATGTGGACAGGGATCCTGGGACTCCTATCTATTTTCAAAAGGAGTCAGGCATCGTCTCCTTTGGAAGCATTTATCTCCGCGGACCTCTCGAATTTTCAAAGGATGTGAGGCCTCCGGTCGCGTTGAGGCGGAGAATTAGGTCTTTCTCTGTGGTCTCCACAGGGGATTCAGACAACCCTTCGTCTTGGGAGATGCAAGACAAGCCTGCATTCAACTCACTGCAAGGATATCCGGCCTTACTTCGTGTCAGACCATCTCGGTGTCCATTCCACTTGAGGCCAGCAACTCAGGATCCCTCTCACATACCTGTAGCTGAGAGAAACCTCCTCTTAAGGTCCTTGTGGAAAGTTGGTAGTCCTCTTGAGTCGAAGCCAGGGACTAAGCTCTCATCTCGAGTTGATTTGTGGTCCACGGAGCCCTTTCGTGTTGCTCCAGTGACCTCAGGATCCCTCTAGACTTGAGACAGTGATCTTGGGTTTTCTCTGGAGTGCCATCAAGGAAATCAAGGCTCCTTTCACGTTTGATGTGGAACACGGAATTGCTCTGCACGCAGTGCAGGGGAATCGGGCCTCATCTCGCGGCGAGGGGGAAGTCTCATGGTTTTTCTCGAGTTGCGGCCGGAACCTGGGGTATATTCTCGAGTTACGACGGGGAGGGCCCTTCCAGACACGTGTTTGTTCAGCGACCTCAGGACTCCTGCCTAGGTGCGAGGGACACCTCGGGATTCTCCTCGATTCTTGGCATTGCAATTGGGACCCGTCTCCACGTGAGGCGGAAGACCTAGGGTCCCTTTCCACGTGCCACAGTGATCCTGGGACTCCTATCCATTTTCAAGAGGAGTCAGGCATCGTCTCTTTTGGAAGCATTGATATCTGCAGACCTCTCGAGTTTTCAAAGGATGTGAGGCCCCCGGTCACGATGTGGCGGAGGACTAGGTCTTTATCTGTGGTCTCCACCGGGGATTCAGACATCCCTTCGTCTTGGGAGATGCAAGACGAGCCTGCATTCAATTCACTGCAGGGATATCCGGCCTTACTTCGAGTCAGAGCATCTCGGTGTCCATTCCACTTGAGGCCACAAACTCAGGGTCCCTCTCACATACCTGTAGCTGAGAGAAGCCTCCTCTTGAGGTGCTTGTGGAAAGTTGCTGTTCCTCTTGAGTCGAAGCCAAGAACTAAGCTCTAATCTTGAGTTGACTTGAGGTCCACGGAGACCTTTCGTGTTGCTCCAGTGACCTCAGGATCCCTCTAGACTTGAGACAGTGATCTTGGGTTTTCTCTACTTTGCCATCAAGGAAATCAAGGCTCCTTTCACGTTTGATGTGGAACACGGAATTGCTCTGCACGAAGTGCAGGGGAATCGGGCCTCATCTCGCGGCGAGGGGGAAGTCTCATGGTTTTTCTCGAGTTGCGGCCGGAACCTGTGGTATATTCTCGAGTTACGACGGGGAGGGCCCTTCCAGACACGTGTTTGTTCAGCGACGTCCGGACTCCTGCCTAGGTGTGAGGGACACCTCGGGATTCTCCTCGAGTCTTGGCATGGCAATTGGGACGCGTCTCCACGTGAGGCGGGAGACCCAGGGTCCCTTTCCACGTGCAACAGGGATCCTGGGACTCCTATCCATTTTCAAGAGGAGTCAGGCATCGTCGCCTTTGGAAGCATTGATCTCCGCGGACCTCTCGAGTTTTCAAAGGATGTGAGGCCTCCGTTCGCGTTGAGGCGGAGGACTAGGTCTTTCTCTGTGGTCTCCACAGGGGATTCAGACATCCCTACGTCTTGGGAGAGGCAAGAGGAGCCTGCATTCAATTCACTGCAGGGATATCAGGCCTTACTTCGAGACAAGGCATCTCAGTGTCCATTCCACTTGAGGCCACAAACTCAGGGTCCTCTCACATACCTGTAGCTGAGAGAAGCCTCCTCTTGAGGTGCTTGTGGGAAGTTCGAATTCCTCTTGAGTCGAAGCCAGGGACTAAGTTCTCCTCTCGAGTTGATTTGGGGTCCACGGAGCCCTTTCGTTTTGCTCCAGTGACCTCAGGATCCCTCTAGACTTGAGACAGTGATCTTGGGTTTCCCCTGGAGTGCCATCAAGGAAATCAAGGCTCCTTTCATGTTTGATGTGGAACACGGAATTGCTCTGCACGTAGTGCAGGGGAATCGGGCCTCATCTCGCGGCAAGGGGGAAGTCTCATGGTTTTTCTCGAGTTGCGGCCGGCACCTGGGCTATATTCTCGAGTTACGACGGGGAGGGCCCTTCCAGACACGTGTTTGTTCAGCGACGTCAGGAATCCTGCCTAGGTGGGATGGACACCTCGGGATTCTCCTCGTGTCTTGGCATGGCAATTTGGACGCGTCTCCACGTGAGGCGGGAGACCCAGGGTCCCTTTCGACGTGCCACAGGGATCCTGGGACTCCTATCCATTTTCAAGAGGAGTCAGGAATCGTCCAATTTCGAAGCATTGATCTCCGCAGACCTCTCGACTTTTCAAAGGATGTGAGGCCTCCGCTCGCAATGAGGCGGAAAACTAGGTCTTTCTCTGTGGTGTCCACAGGGGATTCAGACATCCCTTCGTCTTGGGAGATGCAAGACGAGCCTGCATTCAATTCACTGCAGGGATATCCGGCCTTACTTCGAGTCAGAGCATCTCGGTGTCCATTCCACCTGAGGCCACAAACTCAGGGTCCCTCTCACATACATGTAGCTGAGAGAAGCCTCCTCTTGAGGTGCTTGTGGAAAGTTGGTATTCCTCTTGAGTCGAAGCCAGGGACTAAGCTCTCATCTCGAGTTGATTTGGGGTCCACGAAGCCCTTTCGTGTTGCTCCAGTGACCTCAGGATCCCTCTAGACTTGAGAGAGTGATCTTGGGTTTTCTCTGGAGTGCCATCAAGGAAATCAAGGCTCCTTTCACGTTTGATGTGGAACACTGAACTGCTCTGCACGCAGTGCAGGAGAATCGGGCCTCATCTCGTGGGGAGGGGAAAGTCTCATGGTTTTTCTCGAGTTGCGGCCGGAACCTGGGGTATATTCTCGAGTTACAACGGGGAGGGCCCTTCCAGACACGTGTTTATTCACCGACGTCAGGACTCCTGCCTAGGTGGGATGGACACCCGGGATTCTCCTCGAGTCTTGGCATGGCAATTTGGACGCGTCTCCACGTGAGGCGGGAAACCCAGGTTCCCTTTCCACGTGCCACAGGGATCCTGGGACTCCTATCCATTTTCAAGAGGAGTCAGGCATCGTCTCCTTTGGAAGCATTGATATCCGCGGACCTCTCGAGTTTTCAAAGGATGTGAGGCCTCCGGTCGCAATGAGGCGGAGGACTAGGTCTTTCTCTGTGGTCTCCACAGGGGATTCAGACATCCCTTCGTCTTGGGAGATGCAAGACGAGCTTGTATTCAATTCACTGCAGGGATATCCGGCCTTACTTCGAGTCAGAGCATCTCGATGTCCATTCCACTTGAGGCCACAAACTCAGGGTCCCTCTCACATACCTGTAGCTGAGAGAAGCCTCCTCTTGAGGTGCTTGTGGAAAGTTAGTATTCCTCTTGAGTCGAAGCCAGGGACTAAGCTCTCATCTCGAGTTGATTTGGGGTCCACGGAGCCCTTTCGTGTTGCTCCAGTGACCTCAGGATCCCTCTAGACTTGAGACAGTGATCTTGGGTTTTCTCTGGAGTGCCATCAAGGAAATCAAGGCTCCTTTCACGTTTGATGTGGAACACGGAATTGCTCTGCACGCAGTGCAGGGGAATCGGGCCTCATGTCGCGGCGAAGGGGAATTCTCTTGGTTTTTCTCGAGTTGCGGTCGGAACCTGGGGTATATTCTCGAATTACGACGGGGAGGGCCCTTCCAGAAACGTGTTTGTTCAGAGACGTCCGGACTCCTTCCTAGGTGCGAGGGACACTTCGGGATTCTCCACGAGCCTTGGCATGGCAATTGGGCCGCGTCTTCACGTGAAGGGGGAGACCCAGGGTCCCCGTCCATGTGGACAGGGATCCTGGGACTCCTAACCATTTTCAAGAGGAGTCAGACATCGTCTCCTTTGGAAGCATTGATCTCCGCGGACCTCTCGAGTTTTCAAAGGATGTGAGGCCTCCGGTCGCGATGAGGCGGAGAACTAGGTCTTTCTCTGTGGTCTCCACAGGGGATTCAGACATCCCTTCGTCTTGGGAGATGGAAGACGAGCTTGCATTCAATTCACTGCAGGGATATCCGGCCTTACTTCGAGTCAGAGCATCTCGGTGTCCATTCCACTTGAGGCCACAAACTCAGGGTACCTCTCACATACATGTAGCTGAGAGAAGCCTCCTCTTGAGGTGCTTGTGGAAACTTGGTATTCCTCTTGAGTCGAAGCCAGGGACTAAGCTCTCATCTTGAGTTGATTTGGGGTCCACGGAGCCCTTTCGTGTTGCTCCAGTGACCTCAGGATCCCTCTAGACTTGAGACAGTGATCTTGGGTTTTCTCTGGAGTTCCATCAAGGAAATCAAGGCTCCTTTCACGTTTGATGTGGAACAGAGAATTGCTCTGCACGCAGTCCAGGGGAATCGGGCCTCATCTCGCGGCGAGGGGGAAGTCTCATGGTTTTTCTCGAGTTGCGGCCGGAACCTGGGGTATATTCTCGAGTTACGACGGGGAGGGCCCTTCCAGACACGTGTTTGTTCAGCGACGTCAGGACTCCTGCCTAGGTGCGAGGGCCACCTCGTGATTCTCCTCGAGTCTTGGCATGGCAATTGGGACGCGTCTCCACGTGAGGCGGGAGACCCAGGGTCCCTTTCCACGTGCCACAGGGATCCTGGGACTCCTATCAATTTTCAAGAGGAGTCAGGCATCGTCTCCTTTGGAAGCATTGATCTCCGCGGACATCTCGAGTTTTCAAAGGATGTGAGGCCTCCGGTCGCGATGAGGCGGAGGACTAGGACTTTCTCTGTGGTCTCCACAGGGGATTCAGACATCCCTTCGTCTTGGGAGATGCAAGACGGGCCTGCATTCAATTCACTGCAGGGATATCTGGCCTTACTTCGAGTCAGAGCATCTCGGTGTCCATTCCACTTGAGGCCACAAACTCAGGGTTCCTCTCCCATACCTATAGCTGAGAGAAGCCTCCTCTTGAGGTGCTTGTGGAAAGTTGGTATTCCTCTTGAGTCGAAGCCAGGCAATAAGCTCTCATCTCGAGTTGATTTGAGGTCCACGGATCCCTTTCGTGTTGCTCTAGTGACCTCAGGATCCCTCTAGACTCTAGACAGTGATCTTGGGTTTTCTCTGGAGTGCCATCAAGGAAATCAAGGCTCCTTTCACGTTTGATGTGGACCACGGTATTGCTCTGCACGCAGTGCAGGGGAATCGGGTCTCATCTCGCGGGGAGGGGGAAGTCTCATGGTTTTTCTCAAGTTGCGGCCGGAACCTGGGGTATATTCTCGAGTTACGTCGGGGAGGGCCCTTCCAGACACGTGTTTGTTAAGCGACGACAGGACTCCTTCCTAGGTTCGAGGGACAACTCGGGATTCTCCTAAAGTCTTGGCATGGCATTTGTGACGTGTCTCCACATGAGGCGGAAGACCCAGGGTCCCTTTCCACGTGCCACAGGGATCCTGGGACTCCTATCCATTTTCAAGAGGAGTCAGGCATCGTCTCCTTTGGAAGCATTGATCTCCGCGGACCTCTCGAGTTTTCAAAGGATGTGAGGCCTCTGGTCGCGATGAGGCGGAGAACTCGGTCTTTCTCTGTGGTCTCCA
The DNA here is from genome assembly GCF_033118175.1 of Dama dama. Lineage (NCBI taxonomy): Eukaryota > Metazoa > Chordata > Mammalia > Artiodactyla > Cervidae > Dama > Dama dama. The sequence continues at coordinate 4,320,070 of NW_026870879.1, read as the reverse complement.
CAGGGGATTCAGACATCCCTTCGTCTTGGGAGATGCAAGACGAGCCTGCATTCAATTCACTGCGGGGATATCTGGCCTTACTTTTAGTCAGAGCACCTCGGTGTCCATTCCACTTGAGGCCACAAACTCAGGGTCCTTCTCACATACCTGTGGCTGAGAGAAGCCTCCTCTTGCGGTGCTTGTGGAAAGTTGGTATTCCTCTTGAGTCGAAGCCAGGTACTAAGCTCTCATCTCGAGTTGATTTGGGGTCCACGGAGCCCTTTCATTTTCCTCCAGTGACGTCAGGATTCCTCTAGACTTGAGACAGTGATCTTGGGTTTTCTCTGGAGTGCCATCAAGGAAATCAAGGCTCCTTTCACGTTTGATGTGGAACACGGAATTGCTCTGCACGCAGTCCAGGGGAATCGGGCCTCATCTCGCGGCGAGGGGGTAGTCTCATCGTTTTTCTCGAGTTGCGACCGGAACCTGGGATATATTATCGAGTTACGACGGGGAGGGCCCTTCCAGACACGTGTTTGTTCAGCGACGTCAGGACTCCTGCCTAGGTGCGAGGGACACCTCGGGATTCTCCTCGAGTCTTGGCATGGCAATTGGGACGCGTCTCAACGTGAGGCGGAAGACCCAGGGTCCCTTTCCACGTGCCACAGGGATCCTGGGACTCCTATCCATTTTCAAGAGGAGTCAGGCATCGTCTCCTTTGGAAGCATTGATCTCCGCGGACCTCTCGAGTTTTCAAAGGATGTGAGGCCTCCGGTCGCGATGAGGAGGAGGACTAGGTCTTTCTCTGTGTTCTGCACAGGGGATTCAGACATCCCTTCTTCTTGGGAGATGCAAGATGAGCCTGCATTCAATTCACTGCAAGGATATCCGGCCTTACTTCGAGTCAGAGCATCTCGGTGTCCATTCCACTTGATGCCACAAACACAGGGTCCCTCTCACATACCTGTAGCTGAGAGAAGCCTCCTCTTGAGGTGCTTGTGGAAAGTTGGTATTCCTCTTGAGTCGAACCCAGGGACTAAGCTCTCATCTCGAGTTGATTTGGGGTCCACGGAGCCCTTTCGTGTTGCTCCAGTGACCTCAGGATCCCTGTAGACTTGAGACAGTGATCTTGGGTTTTCTCTGGAGTGCCATCAAGGAAATGAAGGCTCCTTTAATTTTTGATGTAGAATACGGAATTGCTCTGCACGCAGTGCAGGGGAATCGGGCCTCATCTCGCGGAGAGGGGGAAGTCTCATGGTTTTTCTCGAGTTGCGGCCGGAACCTGGGGTATATTCTCGAGTTACGACGGGGAGGGCCCTTCCAGACACGTGTTTGTTCAGCGACCTCAGGACTCCTGCCTAGGTGCGAGGGACACCTCGGGATTCTCCTCGAGTCTTGGCATGGCAATTGGGACGCATCTCCACGTGTGGCGGAAGACCCAGTGTCCCTTTCCACGTGCCACAGTGATCCTGGGACTCCTATCCATTTTCAAGAGGAGTCAGGCATCGTCTCCTTTGGAAGCATTGATCTCTGCAGACCTCTCGAGTTTTCAAAGAATGTGAGGCCTCCGGTCACGATGAGGCTGAGGACTAGGTCTTTCTCTGTGGTCTCCACAGGGGATTCAGACATCCCTTCGTCTTGGGAGATGCAAGACGAGCCTGCATTCAATTCACTGCATGGATATCCGGCCTTACATCGAGTCAGAGCATCTCTGTGTCCTTTCCACTTGAGGCCACAAACTCAGGGTCATTCTCACATACCTGTAGCTGAGAGAAACCTCCTCTTGAGGTGCTTGTGGAAAGTTGGTATTCCTCTTGAGTCGAAGCCAGGGACTAAGCTCTCATCTCGAGTTGATATGGGGTCCACGGAGCCCTTTCGTGTTGCTCCAGTGACATCAGGATCCCTCTAGATTTGAGACAGTGATCTTGGGTTTTCTCTGGAGTGCCATCAAGGAAATCAATGCTCCTTTGACGTTTGATGTGGAACACGGAATTGCTCTGCACGCAGTGCAGGGGAATCGGGCCTCATCTCGCGGCGAGGGGGAAGTCTCATGGTTTTTCTCGAGTTGCGGCCAGAACCTGGGGTATATTCTCGAGTTACGACGGGGAGGGCCCTTCCAGACACGTGTTTGTTCAGCGAAGTCAAGACTCCTGCCTAAGTGCGAGGGACACCTCGGGATTCTCCTCGAGTCTTGGCATGGAAATTGGGACGCGTCTCCACGTGAGGCGGGAGACCCAGGGTCCCTTTCCACGTGCCACAGGGATCCTGGGACTCCTATCCATTTTCAAGAGGAGTCAGGTATCGTCTCCTTTGGAAGCATTGATCTCCGCGGACCTCTCGAGTTTTCAAAGGATGTGAGGCCTACGCTCGCGATGAGGCGGAGGACTAGGTCTTTCTCTGTGGTCTCCACAGGGGATTCAGACATCCCTTCGTCTTGGGAGATGCAAGACGAGCCTGCATTCATTTCACTGCAGGGATATCCGGCCTTACTTCGAGTCAGAGCATCTCGGTGTCCATTCCACTTGAGGCCACAAACTCAGGGTTCCTCTCTCATACCTGTAGCTGAGAGAAGCCTTCTCTTGAGGTGCTTGTGGAAAGTTGGTATTCCTTTTGAGTCTAAGCCAGGGACTAAGCTCTCATCTCGAGTTGATTTGGGGTCCACGGAGCCCTTTCGTGTTGCTCCAGTGACCTCAGGATCCCTCTAGACTTGAGACAGTGATCTTGGGTTTTCTCTGGAGTGCCATCAAGGAAATCAAGGCTCCTTTCACGTTTGATGTTGAACACGGAATTGCTCTGCACGCAGTGCAGGGGAATCGGGCCTCATCTCGGGGCGAGGGGGAAGTCTCATGGTTTTTCTCGAGTTGCGGCCGGAACCTGGGGTATATTCTCGAGTTACGACGGGGAGGGCCCTTCCAGACACGTGTTTGTTCAGCGCCGTCAGGACTCCTGCCTAGGTGCGAGGGACACCTCAGGATAATCCTCGAGTCTTAGCATGGCAATTGGGACGCGTCTCCACGTGAGGCGGTAGACCCACGGTCCCTTTCCACGTGCCACAGGGATCCTGGGACTCCTATCCATTTTCAAGAGGAGTCCGGCATCGTCTCCTTTGGAAGCATTGATCTCTGCGGACCTCTCGAGTTTTCAAAGGATGTGAGGCCTCCGGGAGCGATGAGGCGGAGGACTAGGTCTTTCTCTGTGGTCTCCACAGGGGATTCAGACAACCCTTCGTCTTGGGAGATGCAAAACGAGCCTGCATTCAATTCACTGCAGGGATATCCAGCCTTACTTCGAGTCAGAGCATCTCGGTGTCCTTTCCACTTGAGGCCACAAACTCAGGGTCATTCTCACATACCTGTAGCTGAGAGAAGCCTCCTCTTGAGGTGCTTGTGGAAAGTTGGTATTCCTCTTGAGTCGAAGCCAGGGACTAAGCTCTCATCTCGAGTTGATTTGGGGTCCACGGAGCCCTTTCGTGTTGCTCCAGTGACCTCAGGATCCCTCTAGACTTGAGACAGTGTTCTTGGGTTTTCTCTGGAGTGCCATCAAGGAAATCAAGGCTCCTTTCACGTTTGATGTGGAACACGGAATTGCTCTGCACGCAGTGCAGGGGAATCGGGCCTCATCTCGGGGCGAGGGGGAAGTCTCATGGTTTTTCTCGAGTTGCGGCTGGAACCTGGGGTATATTCTCGAGTTACGACGGGGAGGGCCCTTCCAGACACGTGTTTGTTCAGCGCCGTCAGGACTCCTGCCTAGGTGCGAGGGACACCTCAGGATAATCCTCGAGTCTTGGCATGGCAATTGGGACGCGTCTCCACGTGAGGCGGGAGACCCAGGGTCCCTTCCAACGTGAAACAGGGATCCTGGGACTCCTATCCATTTTCAAGAGGAGTCAGGCATCGTCTCCTTTGGAAGCATTGATCTCCGCCGGCCTCTCGAGTTTTCAAACGATGTGAGGCCTCCGGGCGCAATGAGGCGGAGGACTAGGTCTTTCTCTGTGGTCTCCACATGGGATTCAGACATCCCTTCGTCTTAGGAGATGCAAAACGAGCCTGCATTCAATTCACTGCAGGGATATCCGGCCTTACTTCGAGTCAGAGCATCTCGGTGTCCATTCCCCTTGAGGCCACAAACTCAGGGTCCCTCTAACATACCTGTAGCTGAGAGAAGCCTCCTCTTGAGGTGCTTGTGGAAAGTTGGTATTCCTCTTGAGTTGAAGCCAGGGACTAAGCTCTCATCTCGAGTTGATCTGGGGTCCACAGAGCCCTTTCGTGTTGCTCCAGTGACCTCAGGATCCCTCTAGACTTGAGACAGTGATCTTGGGTTTTCTCTGGAGTGCCATCAAGGAAATCAAGGCTCCTTTCACGTTTGATGTGGAACACAGAATTGCTCTGCACGCCGTGAAGGTGAATCGGGCCTCATCTCGAGGCCAGGGGGAAATCTCATGGTTTTTCTCGAGTTGCGGCCGGAACCTGGGGTATATTCTCGAGTTACGACGGGGAGGGCCATTCCAGACACGTGTTTGTTCAGCGACGTCAGGACTCCTGCCTAGGTGCGAGGGACACCTCGGGATTCTCCTCGAGTCTGGACATGGCAATTGGGACGCGTCTCCCCGTGAGGCGGGAGACCCAGGGTCCCTTTCCACGTGCCACATGGATCCTGGAACTCCTATCGATTTTCAAGAGGAGTCAGGCATCGTCTCCTTTGGAAGCATTGATCTCCGCGGACCTCTCGAGTTTTCAAAGGATGTGAGGCCTCCGGTCGCGATGAGGCGGAGGACTAGGTCTTTCGCTGTGGTCTCCACAGGGGATTCAGACATCCCTTCGTCTTGGGAGATGCAAGACGAGCCTGCATTCAATTCACTGCAGGGATATCCGGCTTTACTTCGAGTCAGAGCATCTCGGTGTCCATTCCACTTGAGGTCACAAACTCATGGTCCCTCTCACCTACCTGTAGCTGTGAGAAGCCTCCTCTTGAGATGCTTGTGGAAAGTTGGTATTCCTCTTGAGTCGAAGCCAGGGACTAAGCTCTCATCTCGAGTTGATTTGGGGTCCACGGATCCCTTTCCTCTTGCTCCAGTGACCTCAGGATCCCTCTAGACTTGAGCCAGTGATCTTGGGTTTTCTCTACAGTGCCATGAAGAAAATCAAGTCTCCTTTCACGTTTGATGTTGAACATGGAATGGCTCTGCACGCAGTGCAGGGGAATCGGGCCTCATCTCGGGGCGAGGGGGAAGTCTCATGGTTTTTCTCGAGTTGCGGCCGGAACCTGGGGTATATTCTCGAGTTACGACGGGGAGGGCCCTTCCAGACACGTGTTTGTTCAGCGCCGTCAGGACTCCTGCCTAGGTGCGAGGGACACCTCAGGATAATCCTCGAGTCTTTGCATGGCAATTGGGACGCGTCTCCACGTGAGGCGGGAGACCCAGGGTCCCTTTCCACGTGCCACAGGGATCCTGGGACTCCTATCCATTTTCAAGAGGAGTCCGGCATCGTCTCCTTTGGAAGCATTGATCTCCGCGGACCTCTCGAGTTTTCAAAGGATGTGAGGCCTCCGGTCGCGATGAGGCGGAGGACTAGGTCTTTCTCTGTGGTCTCCACAGGGGATTCAGACAACCCTTCGTCTTGGGAGATGCCAAACGAGCCTGCATTGAATTCACTGCAGGGATATCCAGCCTTACTTCGAGTCAGAGCATCTCGGTGTCATTCCACTTGAGGCCACAAACTCAGGGTCCCTCTCACATACCTGCAGCTGAGAGAAGCCTCCTCTTGAGGTGCTTGTGGAAAGTTGGTATTCCTCTTGATTCGAAGCCAGGGACTAAGCTCTCATCTCGAGTTGATTTGGGGTCCACGGAGCCCTTTCTTGTTGCTCCAGTGACCTCAGGATCCCTCTAGACTTGAGACAGTGATCTTGGGTTTTCTCTGGAGTGCCATCAAGGAAATCAAGGCTCCTTTCACGTTTGATGTGGAACACGGAATTGCTCTGCACGCATTGCAGGGGAATCGGGCCTCAACTCGAGGCCAGGGGGAAATCTCATGGTTTTTCTCGAGTTGCGGCCGGAACCTGGGGTATATTCTCGAGTTACGACGGGGAGGGCCCTTCCAGACACGTGTTTGTTCAGCGCCGTCAGGACTCCTGACTAGGTGCGAGGGACACCTCAGGATAATCCTCGAGTCTTGGCATGGCAATTGGGATGCGTCTCCACGTGAGGCGGGAGACCCAGGGTCCCTTTCCACGTGCCACATGGATCCTGGGACTCCTATCCATTTTCAAGAGGAGTCAGGCATCGTCTCCTTTGGAAGCATTGATCTCCGCAGACCTCTCGAGTTTTCAAAGGATGTGAGGCCTCCGGTCGCGATGAGGCGGAGGACTAGGTCTTTCGCTGTGGTCTCCACAGGGGATTCAGACATCCCTTCGTCTTGGGAGATGCAAGACGAGCCTGCATTCAATTCACTGCAGGGATATCCGGTCTTACTTCGAGTCGGAGCATCTCGGTGTCCATTCCACTTGAGGTCACAAACTCATGGTCCCTCTCACATACCTGTAGCTGAGAGAAGCCTCCTCTTGAGGTGCTTGTGGAAAGTTGGTATTCCTCTTGAGTCGAAGCCAGGGACTAAGCTCTCATCTCGAGTTGATTTGGGGTCCACGGATCCCTTTCCTCTTGCTCCAGTGACCTCAGGATCCCTCTAGACTTGAGCCAGTGATCTTGGGTTTTCTCTACAGTGCCATGAAGAAAATCAAGTCTCCTTTCACGTTTGATGTGGAACACGGAATTGCTCTGCACGCAGTGCTGGGGATTCGGGCCTCATCTCGCGGCGAGGGGGAAGTCTCATGGTTTTTCTCGAGTTGCGGCCGGAACCTGGGGTATATTCTCGAGTTACGACGGGGAGGGCCCTTCCTGACACGTGTTTGTTCAGCGACGTCAGGACTCCTGCCTAGGTGGGAGGGACACCTCGGGATTCTCCTCGAGTCTTGGCATGGCAATTGGGACGCGTCTCCACGTGAGGCGGGAGACCCAGGGTCCCTTTCCACGTGCCACAGGGATCCTGGGACTCCTATCCATTTTCAAGAGGAGTCAGGCATAGTCTCCTTTGGAAGCATTGATCTCCGCGGACGTCTCGAGTTTTTAAAAGATGTGAGGCCTCCGGTCGCGGTGAGGCGGAGGACTAGGTCTTTCTCTGTGGTCTCCACAGGGGATTCAGATATCCCTTCATCTTGGGAGATGCAAGACGAGCCTGCATTCAATTCACTGCAGGGATATCCGGCCTTACTTCGAGTCAGAGCATCTCGGTGTCCATTCCACTTGAGGCCACAAACTCAGGGTACCTATCACATAACTGTAGCTGAGAGAAGCCTCCTCTTGAGGTGCTTGTGGAAAGTTGGTATTCCTCTTGAGTCGAAGCCAGGGACTAACCTCTCATCTCGAGTTGATATGGGGTCCACGGAGCCCTTTCGTGTTGCTCCAGTGACATCAGGATCCCTCTAGACTTGAGACAGTGATCTTGGGTTTTCTCTGGAGTGCCATCAAGGAAATCAAGCCTCCTTTCACGTTTGATGTTGAACACGGAATTGCTCTGCACGCAGTGCAGGGGAATCGGGCCTCATCTCGGGGCGAGGGGGAAGTCTCATGGTTTTTCTCGAGTTGCGGCCGGAACCTGGGGTATATTCTCGAGTTACGACGGGGAGGGCCCTTCCAGACACGTGTTTGTTCAGCGAAGTCAAGACTCCTGCCTAAGTGCGAGGGACACCTCGGGATTCTCCTCGAGTCTTGGCATGGAAATTGGGACGCGTCTCCACGTGAGGCGGGAGACCCAGGGTCCCTTTCCACGTGCCACAGGGATCCTGGGACTCCTATCCATTTTCAAGAGGAGTCAGGCATCGTCTCCTTTGGAAGCATTGATCTCCGCGGACCTCTCGAGTTTTCAAAGGATGTGAGGCCTCCGGTCGCGATGAGGCGGAGGACTAGGTCTTTCTCTGTGGTCTCCACAGGGGATTCAGACATCCCTTCGTCTTGGGAGATTCAAGACGAGCCTGCATTCAATTCACTGCAGGGATATCCGGCCTTAGTTCGAGTCAGAGCATCTCGGTGTCCATTCCACTTGAGGCCAAATCTCAGGGTTCCTCTCACATACCTGTAGCTGAGAGAAGCCTCCTCTTGAGGTGCTTGTGGAAAGTTGGTATTCCTCTTGAGTCAAGCCAGGGACTAAGCTCTCATCTCGAGTTGATTTGGGGTCCACGGAGCCCTTTCGTGTTGCTCCAGTGACCTCAGGATCCCTCTACACTTGAGACAGTGTTCTTGGGTTTTCTCTGGAGTGCCATCAAGGAAATCAAGGCTCCTTTCACGTTTGATGTGGAACACGGAATTGCTCTGCACGCAGTGCAGGGGAATCGGGCCTCATCTCGGGGCGAGGGGGAAGTCTCATGGTTTTTCTCGAGTTGCGGCTGGAACCTGTGGTATATTCTCGAGTTACGACGGGGAGGGCCCTTCCAGACACGTGTTTGTTCAGCACCGTCAGGACTCCTGCCTAGGTGCGAGGGACACCTCAGGATAATCCTCAAGTCTTGGCATGGCAATTGGGATGCGTCTCCATGTGAGGCGGGAGACCCAGGGTCCCTTCCAACGTGAAACAGGGATCCTGGGACTCCTATCCATTTTCAAGAGGAGTCAGGCATCGTCTCCTTTGGAAGCATTGATCTCCGCCGGCCTCTCGAGTTTTCAAACGATGTGAGGCCTCCGGGCGCAATGAGGCAGAGGACTAGGTCTTTCTCTGTGGTCTCCACATGGGATTCAGACATCCCTTCGTCTTAGGAGATGCAAAAAGAGCCTGCATTCAATTCACTGCAGGGATATCCGGCCTTACTTCGAGTCAGAGCATCTCGGTGTCCATTCCCCTTGAGGCCACAAACTCAGGGTCCCTCTCACATACATGTAGCTGAGAGAAGCCTCCTCTTGAGGTGCTTGTGGAAAGTTGGTATTCCTCTTGAGTCGAAGCCAGGGACTAAGCTCTCATCTCGAGTTGATCTGGGGTCCACAGAGACCTTTCGTGTTGCTCCAGTGACCTCAGGATCCCTCTAGACTTGAGACAGTGATCTTGGGTTTTCTCTGGAGTGCCATCAAGGAAATCAAGGCTCCTTTCACGTTTGATGTGGAACACAGAATTGCTCTGCACGCCGTGAAGGTGAATCGGGCCTCATCTCGAGGCCAGGGGGAAATCTCATGGTTTTTCTCGAGTTGCGGCCGGAACCTGGGGTATATTCTCGAGTTACGACGGGGAGGGCCATTCCAGACACGTGTTTGTTCAGCGACGTCAGGACTCCTGCCTAGGTGGGAGGGACACCTCGGGATTCTCCTCGAGTCTGGACATGGCATTTGGGACGCGTCTCCACGTGAGGCGGGAGACCCAGGGTCCCTTTCCACGTGCCACATGGATCCTGGGACTCCTATCTATTTTCAAGAGGAGTCAGGCATCGTCTCCTTTGGAAGCATTGATCTCCGCAGACCTCTCGAGTTTTCAAAGGATGTGAGGCCTCCGGTCGCGATGAGGCGGAGGACTAGGTCTTTCGCTGTGGTCTCCACAGGGGATTCAGACATCCCTTCGTCTTGGGAGATGCAAGACGAGCCTGCATTCAATTCACTGCAGGGATATCCGGTCTTACTTCGAGTCGGAGCATCTCGGTGTCCATTCCACTTGAGGTCACAAACTCATGGTCCCTCTCACATACCTGTAGCTGAGAGAAGCCTCCTCTTGAGGTGCTTGTGGAAAGTTGGTATTCCTCTTGAGTCGAAGCCAGGGACTAAGCTCTCATCTCGAGTTGATTTGGGGTCCACGGATCCCTTTCCTCTTGCTCCAGTGACCTCAGGATCCCTCTAGACTTGAGCCAGTGATCTTGGGTTTTCTCTACAGTGCCATGAAGAAAATCAAGTCTCCTTTCACGTTTGATGTGGAACACGGAATTGCTCTGCACGCAGTGCTGGGGATTCGGGCCTCATCTCGCGGCGAGGGGGAAGTCTCATGGTTTTTCTCGATTTGCGGCCGGAACCTGGGGTATATTCTCGAGTTACGACGGGGAGGGCCCTTCCAGACACGTGTTTGTTCAGCGACGTCAGGACTCCTGCCTAGGTGCGAGGGACACCTCGGGATTCTCCTCGAGTCTTGGCATGGCAATTGGGACGCGTCTCCACGTGAGGCGGGAGACCCAGGGTCCCTTTCCACGTGCCACTGGGATCCTGGGACTCCTATCCATTTTCAAGAGGAGTCAGGCATAGTCTCCTTTGGAAGCATTGATCTCCGCGGACGTCTCGAGTTTTTAAAAGATGTGAGGCCTCCGGTCGCGGTGAGGCGGAGAACTAGGTCTTTCTCTGTGGCCTCCACAGGGGATTCAGATATCCCTTCATCTTGGGAGATGCAAGACGAGCCTGCATTCAATTCACTGCAGGGATATCCGGCCTTACTTCGAGTCAGAGCATCTCGGTGTCCATTCCACTTGAGGCCACAAACTCAGGGTCCCTCTCACATAACTGTAGCTGAGAGAAGCCTCCTCTTGAGGTGCTTATGAAAAGTTGGTATTCCTCTTGAGTCGAAGCCAGGGACTAAGATTTCATTTCGAGTTGATTTGGGGTCCACGGAGCCCTTCGTGTTGCTCCAGTGACCTCAGGATCCCTCTAGACTTCAGACAGTGATCTTGGGTTTTCTGTGGAGTGCCATCAAGGAAATCAAGGCTCCTTTCACGTTTGATGTGGAACACGGAATTGCTCTGCACGCAGTGCAGGGGAATCGGGCCTCATCTCGGGGCGAGGGGGAAGTCTCATGGTTTTTCTCGAGTTGCGGCCGGAACCTGGGGTATATTCTCGAGTTACGACGGGGAGGGCCCTTCCAGACACGTGTTTGTTCAGCGCCGTCAGGACTCCTGCCTAGGTGCGAGGGAAACCTCAGGATTCTCCTCGAGTCTTAGCATGGCAATTGGGACGCGTCTCCACGTGAGGCGGGAGACCCAGTGTCCCTTCCAACGTGCCACAGGGATCCTGGGACTCCTATCCATTTTCAAGAGGAGTCAGGCATCATCTCCTTTGGAAGCATTGATCTCCGCGGACCTCTCGAGTTTTCAAAGGATGTGAGGCCTCCGGTCGCGATGAGGCGGAGGACTAGGTCTTTCGCTGTGGTCTCCACAGGGGATTCAGACATCCCTTCGTCTTGGGAGATGCAAGACGAGCCTGCATTCAATTCACTGCAGGGATATCCGGTCTTACTTCGAGTCGGAGCATCTCGGGGTCCATTCCACTTGAGGTCACAAACTCATGGTCCCTCTCACATACCTGTAGCTGAGAGAAGCCTCCTCTTGAGGTGCTTGTGGAAAGTTGGTATTCCTCTTGAGTCGAAGCCAGGGACTAAGCTCTCATCTCGAGTTGATTTGGGGTCCACGGATCCCTTTCCTCTTGCTCCAGTGACCTCAGGATCCCTCTAGACTTGAGACAGTGATCTTGGGTTTTCTCTGGAGTGCCATCAAGAAAATCAAGGCTCTTTTCACGTTTGATGTGGAACACGGAATTGCTCTGCATGCAGTGCAGGGGAATCGGGCCTCATCTCACGGCGAGGGGGAAGTCTCATGGTTTTCCTCGAGTTGCGGCCGGAACCTGTGGTATATTCTCGAGTTACGACGGGGAGGGCCCTTCCAGACACGTGTTTGTTCAGAGACGTCAGGACTCCTGCCTAGGTGCGAGGGACACCTCGGGATTCTCCTCGAGTCTTGGCATGGCAATTGGGAAGCGTATCCACGTGAGGCAGGAGACCCAGGGTCCCTTTCCACGTGCCACAAGGATCCTGGGACTCCTATGTATTTTCAAGAGGAGTCAGTCATTGTCTCCTTTGGAAGCATTGATCTCCGCGGACCTCTCGAGTTTTCAAAGGATGTGAGGCCTCCGTTCCCGTTGAGGCGGAGGACTAGTTCTTTCTCTGTGGTCTCCACAGGGGATTCAGTCAACCCTTCATCTTGGGAGATGCAAGCCGAGCCTGCATTCAATTCACTGCAGGAATATCCGGCCTTACTTCGAGTCAGAGCATCTCGGTGCCCATTCCACTTGAGGCCACAAACTCAGGGTCCCACTCACATACCTGTAGCTGAGAGAAGCCTCCTCTTGAGGGGCTTGTGGAAACTTGGTGTTCCTCTTGAGTCGAAGCAAGGGACTAAGCTCTCATCTCTAGTTGACTTGGGGTCCACAGAGCCCTTTCGTGTTGCTCCAGTGACCTCAGGATCCCTCTAGACTTGAGACAGTGATCTTCGGTTTTCTCTAGAGTGCCATCAAGGAAATCAAGGCTCCTTTCACGTTTGATGTGGAACACGGAATTGCTCTGCACGCAGTGCAGGGGAATCGGGCCTCATCTCGCGGCGATGGGGAATTCTCATGGTTTTTCTCGAGTTGCGGCCGGAACCGAGGGTATATTCTCTAGTTACGACGGGGAGGGCCCTTCCGACACTTGTTTGTTCAGCGACGTCAGGGCTCCTGCCTAGGTGCGAGGTACACCTCGGGATTCTCCTCGAGTCTTGGCATGGCAATTGGGTCGCGTCTCCACGTGAGGCAGGAGACCCAGTGTCCCTTTCGACGTGCCACAGGGATGCTGGGGCTCCTATTTGTTTCCGAGAGGAGTCAGGCATCGTCTCCTTTGGAAGCATTGATCTCCGCGGACCTCTCGAGTTTTCAAAGGATGTGCGGGCTCCGGTCGTGATGAGGCAGAGAACTAGGTCTTTCTCTGTTGTCTCCACAGGGGATTCAGACATCCCTTCATCTTGGGAGATGCAAGACGAGCCTGCATTCAATTCACTGCAGGGATATCCGGCCTTACTTCGAGTCAGAGCATCTCAGTTTCCATTCCACTTGAGGCAACAACCTCAGGGGCCCTCTCACATACCTGTAGCTGAGAGAAGCCTCCCCTTGAGGGGCTTGTGGAAAGTTGGTATTCCTCTTGAGTCGACGTAAGGGAATAAGTTCTCATCTCGAGTTGATTTGGGGTCCACGGAACCCTTTCGTGTTGCTCCAGTGACCTCAGGATCCCTCTAGACTAGAGACAGTGATCTTGGGTTTTCTCTGGAGTACCATCAAGGAAATCAAGGCTCCTTTCACGTTTGATGTGGAACGCGGAATTGCTGTGCACGCAGTGCAGGGGAATCGGGCCTCATCTCGGGGCGAGGGGGAAGTCTCACGGTTTTTTTCGAGTTGCGGCCGGAACCTGGGCTATATTCTCGAGTTATGATGGGGAGGGCCCTTCGAGACACGTGTTTGTTCAGCGACGTCAGGACTCCTGCCTAGGTGCGAGGGACACCTCGGGATTCTCCTCGAGTCTTGGCATGGCAATTGGGACGCGTCTCCACGTGAAGCGGGAGACCCAGTGTCCCCGTCCATGTGGACAGGGATCCTGGGACTCCTAACCATTTTCAAGAGGAGTCAGGCATCGTCTCCTGTGGAAGCATTGATCTCCGCGGACCTCTCGAGTTTTCAAAGGATGTAAGGCCTCTGGTCGCAATGAGGCGGAGAACTAGGTCTTTCTCTGTGGTCTCCACAGGGGACACAGACATCCATTCGTCTTGGGAGATGAAATACGAGCTTGCATTCAATTCACTGCAGGGATATCCGGCCTTACTTCGAGTCAGAGCATCTCGGTGTCCATTCCACTTGAGGCCACAAACTCAGGGTCCCTCTCACATACCTGTAGCTGAGAGAAGCCTCCTCTTGATGTGCTTGTGGAAACTTGGTATTCCTCTTGAGTGGAAGCCAGGGACTAAGCTCTCATCTCGAGTTGATTTGGGGTCCACGGAGGCCTTTCGTGTTACTCCAGTGACCTCAGGATCCTTCTAGACTTGAGACAGTGACTTTGGGTTTTCTCTGGAGTGGCATCAAGGAAATCAAGGCTCCTTTCACGTTTGATGTGGAACACGGAATTGCTCTGCACGCAGTGCAGGGGAATCGGGCCTCATCTCGCGGCGAGGGGGAAGTCTCATGGTTTTTCTCGAGTTGCGGCCGGAACCTGGGGTATATTCTCGAGTTACGACGGGGAGGGCCCTTCCAGACACGTGTTTGTTCAGCGACGTCTGGACTCCTGCCTAGGTGCGAGGGACAGCTCGGGATTCTCCTCGAGTCTTGGCATGGCAATTGGGACGCGTCTCCACGTGAGGCGGGAGACCCAGGGTCCCTTTCCACTTTTCACAGGGATCCTGGGACTCCTATCCATTTTCAAGAGGAGTCAGGCATCGTCTCCTTTGGAAGCATTGATCTCCGTGGACCTCTCGAGTTTTCAATGGATGTGAGGCCTCCGTTCGCGATGAAGCGGAGAACTCGGTCTTTCTCTGTCATCTCCACAGGGGATTCAGACATGCCTTCATCTTGGGAGATGCAAGACGAGCCTGCATTCAATTCACTGCAGGGATATCCAGCCTTACTTCGAGTCAGAGCATCTCGGTGTCCATTCCACTTGAGACCACAAACTCAGGGGCCCTCTCACATACCTGTAGCTGAGAGAAGCCTCCTCTTGAGGTGCTTGTGGAAAGTTGGTATTCCTCTTGAGTCGAAGCAAGGGACTAAGCTCTCATCTCGAGTTGATTTGTGGTCCACGGAGCCCTTTCGTGTTGCTCCAGTGACCTCAGAATCCCTCTAGACTTGAGACAGTGAACTTGGGTTTTCTCTGGAGTGCCATCAAGGAAATCAAAGCTCCTTTCACGTTTGATGTGGAACACGGAATTGCTCTGCATGCAGTCCAGGGGAATCGGGACTCATCTCGCGGCGAGGGGGAAGTCTCATGGTTTTTCTCGAGTTGCGGCCGGAACCTGGGGTATATTCACGAGTTACGACGGGGAGGGCCCTTCCAGACACGTGTTTGTTCAGCGACGTCAGGACTCCTGCCTAGGTGCGAGGGACACCTCGGGATTCTCCTTGAGTCTTGGCATGGCAATTGGGACGTGTCTCCACGTGAGGCGGGAGACCCAGGGTCGCTTTCCACGTGCCACAGGGATCCTGGGACTCCTATCCATTTTCAAGAGGAGTCAGGCATCGTCTCCTTCGGAAGTATTGATCTCCTTGGACCTCTCGAGTTTTCAAAGGATATGAGGCCTCCGGTTGCGTTGAGGTGGAGGACTAGGTCTTTCTCTGTGGTCTCCATAGGGGATTCAGACAACCCTTCGTCTTGGGAGATGCAAGACAAGCCTGCATTCAATTCACTGCAGGGATATCCGGCCTTACTTCGAGTCAGAGCATCTCGGTGTCCATTCCACTTGAGGCCACAAACTCAGGGTTCTTCTCACATACCTGTAGCTGAGAGAAGCCACCTCTTGAGGTGCTTGTGGAAAGTTGGTATTCCTGTTGACTCGAAGCCAGGGACTAAGCTCACATCCCGAGGTGATTTGGGGTCCACGGAGCCCTTTTGTGTTGCTCCAGTGACCTCAGGATCCCTCTAGATTTGAGACAGAGATCTTGGGTTTTCTCTGGAGTGCCATCAAGGAAATCAAGGCTCCTTTCAGGTTTGATGTGGAACACGGAATTGCTCTGCACGCATTGCATGGGAATCGGGCCTCATCTCGCGGCGAGGGGGAAGTCTCA
Organism: Dama dama; assembly: GCF_033118175.1. Classification (NCBI taxonomy): domain Eukaryota; kingdom Metazoa; phylum Chordata; class Mammalia; order Artiodactyla; family Cervidae; genus Dama; species Dama dama. The sequence continues at coordinate 4,304,514 of NW_026870879.1, read as the reverse complement.
TGGTTTTTCTCGAGTTGCGGCCGGAACCTGGGGTATATTCTCGAGTTACGACGGGGAGGGGCATTCCAGACACGTGTTTGTTCAGCGACGTCAGGACTCCTGCCTAGGTGCGAGGGACACCTCGGGATTCTCCTCGAGTCTGGACATGGCAATTGGGACGCGTCTCCACGTGAGGCGGGAGACCCAGGGTCCCTTTCCACGTGCCTCATGGATCCTGGGACTCCTATCCATTTTCAAGAGGAGTCAGGCATCGTCTCCTTTGGAAGCATTGATCTCCGCAGACCTCTCGAGTTTTCAAAGGATGTGAGGCCTCCGGTCGCGATGAGGCGGTGGACTAGGTCTTTTGCTGTGGTCTCCACAGGGGATTCAGAAATCCCTTCGTCTTGGGAGATGCAAGACGAGCCTGCATTCAATTCACTGCAGGGATATCCGGTCTTACTTCGAGTCGGAGCATGTCGGTGTCCATTCCACTTGAGGTCACAAACTCATGGTCCCTCTCACGTACCTGTAGCTAAGAGAAGCCTCCTCTTGAGGTGCTTGTGGAAAGTTGGTATTCCTCTTGAGTCGAAGCCAGGGACTAAGCTCTCATCTCGATTTGATTTGGGGTCCACGGATCCCTTTCCTCTTGCTCCAGTGACCTCAGGATCCCTCTAGACTTCAGCCAGTGATCTTGGGTTTTCTCTACAGTGCCATGAAGAAAATCAAGTCTCCTTTCACGTTTGATGTGGAACACGGAATTGCTCTGCACGCAGTGCTGGGGATTCGGGCCTCATCTCGCGGCGAGGGGGAAGTCTCATGGTTTTTCTCGATGTGCGGCCGGAACCTGGGGTATATTCTCGAGTTACGACGGGGAGGGCCCTTCCAGACACGTGTTTGTTCAGCGACGTCAGGACTCCTGCCTAGGTGCGAGGGACACCTCGGGATTCTCCTCGAGTCTTGGCATGGCAAGTGGGACGTGTCTCCACGTGAGGCGGGAGACCCAGGGTCCCCTTCCACGTGCCACAGGGATCCTGGGACTCCTATCCATTTTCAAGAGGAGTCAGGCATCGTCTCCTTTGGAAGCATTGATCTCCGCGGACGTCTCAAGTTTTTAAAAGATGTGAGGCCTCCGGTCGCGGTGAGGCGGAGGAGTAGGTCTTTCTCTGTGGTCTCCACAGGGGATTCAGATATCCCTTCATCTTGGGAGATGCAAGACGAGCCTGCATTCAATTCACTGCAGGGATATCCGGCCTTACTTCGAGTCATAGCATCTCGGTGTCCATTCCACTTGAGGCCACAAACTCAGGGTCCCTCTCACATAACTGTAGCTGAGAGAAGCCTCCTCTTGAGGTGCTTATGAAAAGTTGGTATTCCTCTTGAGTCGAAGCCAGGGACTAAGATCTCATTTCGAGTTGATTTGGGGTCCACGGAGCCCTTCGTGTTGCTCCAGTGACCTCAGGATCCCTCTAGACTTCAGACAGTGATCTTGGGTTTTCTCTGGAGTGCCATCAAGGAAATCAAGGCTCCTTTCACGTTTGATGTGGAACACGGAATTGCTCTGCACGCAGTGCAGGGGAATCGGGCCTCATCTCGGGGCGAGGGGGATGTCTCATGGTTTTTCTCGAGTTGCGGCCGGAACCTGGGGTATATTCTCGAGTTACGACGGGGAGGGCCCTTCCAGACACGTGTTTGTTCAGCGCCGTCAGGACTCCTGCCTAGGTGCCAGGGAAACCTCAGGATTCTCCTCGAGTCTTAGCATGGCAATTGGGACGCGTCTCCACGTGAGGCGGGAGACCCAGTGTCCCTTCCAACGTGCCACAGGGATCCTGGGACTCCTATCCATTTTCAAGAGGAGTCAGGCATCATCTCCTTTGGAAGCATTGATCTCCGCGGACCTCTCGAGTTCTCAAAGGATGTGAGGCCTCCGGTCGCGATGAGGCGGAGGACTAGGTCTTTCGCTGTGGTCTCCACAGGGGATTCAGACATCCCTTCGTCTTGGGAGATGCAAGACGAGCCTGCATTCAATTCACTGCAGGGATATCCGGTCTTACTTCGAGTCGGAGCATCTCGGTGTCCATTCCACTTGAGGTCACAAACTCATGGTCCCTCTCACATACCTGTAGCTGAGAGAAGCCTCCTCTTGAGGTGCTTGTGGAAAGTTGGTATTCCTCTTGAGTCGAAGCCAGGGACTAAGCTCTCATCTCGAGTTGATTTGGGGTCCACGGATCCCTTTCCTCTTGCTCCAGTGACCCAGGATCCCTCTAGACTTGAGCCAGTGATCTTGGGTTTTCTCTGGAGTGCCATCAAGGAAATCAAGGCTCTTTTCACGTTTGATGTGGAACACGGAATTGCTCTGCACGCAGTGCAGGGGATTCGGGCCTCATCTCGTGGCGAGGGGGAAGTCTCATGGTTTTTCTCGAGTTGCGGCGGGAACCTGGGATATATTCTCGAGTTACGACGGGGAGGGCCCTTCTAGACACGAGTTTGTTCAGCGACGTCAGGACTCCTGCCTAGGTGCGAGGGACACCTCGGGATTCTCCTCGAGTCTTGGCATGGCAATTGGGACGCGTCTCCACGTGAGGCGGGAGACCCAGGGTCCCTTTCCCCGTGTCACAGGGATCCTGGGACTCCTATCCATTTTCAAGAGGAGTCAGGCATCGTCTCCTTTGGAAGCATTGATCTCCGCGGACCTCTCGAGTTTTCAAAGGATGTGAGGCCTCCGGTCGCGATGAGGCGGAGGACTAGGTCTTTCTCTGTGGTCTACACAGGGGATTCAGACATCCCTTCGTCTTGGGAGATGCAAGACGAGCCTGCATTCAATTCACTACAGGGATATCCGGCCTTACTTCGAGTCTGAGCATCTCGGTGTCCATTCCACTTGAGGCCACAAACTCAGGGTCCCTCTCACATACCTGTAGCTGAGAGAAGCCTCCTCTTGAGGTGCTTGTGGAAAGTTGGTATTCCTCTTGAGTCGAAGCCAGCGACTAAGCTCTCATCTCGCGTTAATTTCTGGTCCACGGAGCCATTTCATGTTGCTCCAGTGACCTCAGGATCCCTCTAGACTTGAGACAGTGATCTTGGGTTTTCTCTGGAATGGGATCAAGGAAATCAAGGCTCCTTTCACGTTTGATGTGGAACACGGAATTGCTCTGCACGCATTGCAGGGGAATCGGGCCTCATCTCGCGGCCAGGGGGAAGTCTCATGGTTTTTTTCAAGTTGCGGCCGGAACCTGGGGTATATTCTCGTGTTGCGACGGGGAGGGCCCTTCCAGACACGTGTTTGTTCAGCGACGTCAGGACTCCTGCCTAGGTGCGAGGAACACCTCGGGATTCTCCTCGAGTCTTGGCATGGCAATTGGGACGCGTCTCCACTTGAGGCGGGAGACCCAGGGTCCCTTTCCACGTGCCACAGGGATCCTGGGACTCCTATCCATTTTCAAGAGAAGTCAGGCATCGTCTCCTTTGGAAGCATTGATCTCCATGGACCTCTCGAATTTTCAAAGGATGTGAGGCCTCCGGTCGCGATGAGGCGGAGGACTAGGTCTTTCTCTGTGGTCTCCACAGGGGATTCAGACATCCCTTCGTCTTGGGAGATGCTAGCCGAGCCTGCATTCAATTCACTGCAGGGATATCCAGCCTTAGTTCGAGTCAGAGCATCTCGGTGTCCATTCCACTTGAGGCCACAAACTCAGGGTCCCTCTCACATACCTGTAGCTGACAGAAGCCTCCTCTTGAGGTGCTTGTGGAAAGTTGGTGTTCTTCTTGAGTAGAAGCCAGGGACTAAGCTCTCATCTCGAGTTGATTTGGGGTCCACGGAGCCCTTTCTTGTTGCTCCAGTGACCTCAGGATCCCTCTAGACTTGAGACAGTGATCTTGGGTTTTCTCTGGAGTGCCATCAAGGAAATCAAGGCTCCTTTCACGTTTGATGTGGAACACGGAATTGCTCTGCATGGAGTGCAGGGGAATCGGGCCTCATCTCACGGCGAGGGGGAAGTCTCATGGTTTTCCTCGAGTTGCGGCCGGAACCTGGGGTATATTCTCGAGTTACGACGGGGAGGGCCCTTCCAGACACGTGTTTGTTCAGCGATGTCAGGACTCCTGCCTAGGTGCGAGGGACACCTCGGGATTCTCCTCGAGTCTTGGCATGGCAATTGGGACGCGTCTCCACCTGTGGCGGGAGACCCATTGTCCCTTTCCAGGTGCCACAGGGATCCTGGGACTCCTATCCATTTTCAAGAGGAGTCAGTCATTGTCTCCTTTGGAAGCATTGATCTCCGCAGACGTCTCGAGTTTTCAAAGAATTTGAGGCTTCCGGTCGCTTCGAGGCGGACGACTAGGTCTTTCTCTGTGGTCTCCACAGGGGATTCAGACATCCCTTCATCTTGGGAGATGCAAGACGAGCCTGCATTCAATTCACTGCAGGGATATCCGGCCTTACTTCGAGTCAGAGCATCTCGGTGTCCATTCCACTTGAGGCCACAAACTCGGGGTCCCTCAAATATACCTGTAGCTGAGAGAAGCCTCCTCTTGAGGTGCTTGTGGAAAGGTCGTATTCCTCTTGAGTTGAAGCCAGGGATTAATCTCTCATCTCGAGTAGATTTGGGGTCCACGGAGCCCTTTCGTGTTGCTCCAGTGACCTCAGGATCCCTCTAGACTTGAGACAGAGATCTTGGGTTTTCTCTGGTGTGCCATCGAGGAAATCAAGGCTCCTTTCACGTTTGATGTGGAACACGGAATTGCTCTGCACGCAGTGCAGGGGAATCGGGCCTCATCTCAAGGCGAGGGGGAAGTCTCATGGTTTTTCTCGAGTTGAGGCCGGAACCTGGGGTTCATTCTCGAGTTACGACGGGGAGGGCCCTTCCAGACACGTGTTTGTTCAGCGACGTCAGGACTCCTGCCTAGGTGCGAGGGACACCTCGGGATTCTCCTCGAGTCTTGGCATGGCAATTGGGACGCGTCTCCACGTGAGGCGGGAGGCCCAGGGTCCCTTTCCACGTGCCACAGGGATCCTGGGACTCTTATCCCTTTTCAAGAGGAGTCAGGAATCGTCTCCTTTGCAAGCATTGATCTCCCCGGACCTCTCGAGTTTTCAAAGGATGTGAGGCCTCCGCTCGCGATGAGGCGGAGAATTAGGTCTTTCTCTGTGGTCTCCACAGGGAATATAGACATCCCTTCGTCTTGGGAGATGCAAGACGAGCCTGCATTCAATTCACTGCAGGGATATCCAGCCTTACTTCGAGTCAGAGCATCTCGGTGTCCATTCCACTTGAGGCCACAAACTCAGGGTCCCTCTCACATACCTGTAGCTGAGAGAAGCCTCCTCTTGAGGTGCTTGTGGAAAGTTGGTATTCCTCTTGAGTCGAAGCCAGGGACGAATCTCTCATCTCGAGTTGATTGGGGGTCTAGGGAGCCCTTTCCTGTTTCTCCAGTGACCTCAGGATCCCTCTAGACTTGAGACAGTGATCTTGGGTTTTCTCTGGAGTGCCATCAAGGAAATCAAGGCTCCTTTCAAGTTTGATGTGGAACACGAAATTGCTCTGCAGCAGTCAGCGGAATCGGGGCTCATCTCGCGGCAAGGGGGATGTCTCATTGTTTCTCTGAAGTTGCGAGAGGAACCTGGGGTATATTCTCGAGTTACTACCGGGAAGGCCCTTCCAGACACGTGTTTGTTCAGCGACGTCAGGACTCCTGCCTAGGTGCGAGGGATACCTGGGGATTCTCCTCGAGTCTTGGCATGGCAATTGGGACGCGTCTCGACGAGAGGCGGGAGACCCAGGGTCCCTTTCCACATGCCACAGGGATCCTGGGACTCCTATCCATTGTCAACAAGAGTCAGGCATCATTTCCTTTGAAAGCATTGATCTCCGCGGACCTCTCGAGTTTTCAAAGGATGTGAGGCCTCCGGTCTCTATGAGGCGGAGGACTAGGTGCCTCTGTGGTCTCCACAGGGGATTCAGACATCCCTTCGTCTTGGGAGATGCAAGACACCCTGCATTCAATTCACTGCAGGGATATCCAGCCTTACTTCGAGTCAGAGCATCTCGGTGTCCATTCCACTTGAGGCCACAAACTCAGGGTCCCTCTCACATACTTGTAGATGAGAGAAGCCTCCTCTTGAGGTGCTTGTGGAAAGTTGGTATTCCTCTTGAGTCGAAGCCACGGACTAAGCTCTCCTCTCGAGTGGATTTGGGGTCCACGGAGCCGTTTCGTGTTGCTCCAGTGACCTCAGGATCCCTCTAGACTTGAGACTATGATCTTGGGTTTTCTCTGGAGTGCCATCAAGGAAATCAAGGCTCCTTTCACGTTTGATGTGGAACACGGAATTGCTCTGCACGCAGTGCAGGGGAATCAGGCCTCATGTCGCTGTGAGGGGGAAGTCTCATGGTTTTTCTCGAGTTCCGGCCGGAACCTGGGGTATATTCTCGAGTTACGATGGGGAGGGCCCTTCCAGACACGTGTTTGTTCAGCGACGTCAGGACTCCTGCCTAGGTGCGAGGGACACCTCGGGATTCTCCTCGAGTCTTGGCATGGCAATTGGGACGCGTCTCCACGTGAGGCGGGAGACCCAGGGTCCCTGTCCACGTGCCACAGGTATCCTGGGACTCCTATCCATTTTCAGGAGGAGTCAGGCATCGTCTCCTTTGGAAGCATTGATCTCCGCGGACCTCTCGAGTTTTCAAAGGATGTGAGACCTCCGCTCGCGATTAGGCGGAGAATTAGGTCTTTCTCTGTGGTCTCCACAGGGGATTCAGACATCCCTTCGTCTTGGGAGATGCAAGACGAGCCTGCATTCAATTCACTGCAGGGATATCCGGCCTTACTTCGAGTCAGAGCATCTCGGTGTCCATTCCACTTGAGGCCACTAACTCAGGGTCCCTCTCAGATACTTGTAGATGAGAGAAGCCTCCTCTTGAGGTGCTTGTGGAAAGTTGGTATTCCTCTTGAGTCGAAGCCAGGGACTAAGCTCTCATCTCGAGTTGATTTGGGGTCGTGGAGCCGTTTCGTGTTGCTACAGTGACCTCAGGATCCCTCTAGACTTGACACAGTGATCTTGGGTTTCCTCTGGAGTGCCATCAAGGAAATCAAGGCTCCTTTCACTTTTGATGTGGAATACGGAATTGCTCTGCACGCAGGGCAGGAGAATCGGGCCTCACATCGCGGCGAGGGGGAAGTCTCATGGTTTTCCTGGAGTTGCGGCCGGAACCTGGGCAATATTCTCGAGTTACGACGGGGAGGGCCCTTCCAGACACGTGTTTGTTCAGCGACGTCAGGACTCCTGCCTAGGAGCGAGGGACACGTCGGGATTCTACTCGAGTCTTGGCATGGCAATTGGGACGCGTCTCCACGTGAGGCACGAGACCCAGTGTCCCTTTCGACGAGCCACAGGGATCCTGGGACTCCTATCCATTTTCAAGAGGAGTCAGGCATCGTCTCCTTTGGAAGCATTGATCTCCGCGGACCTCTCGAATTTTCAAAGGATGTGAGGCCTCCGGTCTCGATGAGGCGGAGAACTAGGTCTTTCTCTGTGGTCTCCACATGGGATTCAGACATCCCTTCTTCTTGGGAGATGCAAGAGGAGCCTGCATTCATTTCACTGCAGGGATATCCGGCCTTACTTCGAGTCAGAGCATCTCGGTGTCCATTCCACTTGAGGCCACAATCTCAGGGTCCCTCTCACATACCTGTAGCTGAGAGAAGCCTCCTCTTGAGGTGCTTGTGGAAAGTTGGTATTCCTCTTGAGTCTAAGCCAGGGACTAAGCTCTCATCTCGAGTTGATTTGGGGTCCTCGGAGCCCTTTCGTGTTGCTCCAGTGACTCAGGATCCCTCTAGACTTGAGACAGTGATCTTGGGTTTTTTCTGGAGTGCCCTCAAGGAAATCAAGGCTCCTTTCACGTTTGATGTGGAACATGGAATTGCTCTGCACGCAGTGCAGGGGCATCGGGGCTCATCTCGCGGCGAGGGGGAAGTCTCATATTTTTTCGCGAGTTGCGGCCGAAACCTGATTCATATTCTCGAGTTACGACGGGGAGGGCCCTTCCAGACACCTGTTTGTTCAGCGACGTCAGGACTCCTGCCTTGGTGAGAGGGACACCTCGGAATTCTCCTTGAGTCTTGGCATGGCAATTGGTAGGCATCTCCACGTGAGGCGGGAGACCCAGGGTCCCTTTCCACGTGCCTCAGGGATCCTGGGACTCGTATCCATTTTCAAGAGGAGTCAGGCATTGTCTCCTTTGGAAGCATTGATCTCCGCGGACCTCTCGAGTTTTCAAAGGATGTGAGGCCTCCGGTCGCGTTGAGGCGGAGGATTGGTCTTTCTCTGTGGTCTCCACAGGGGATTCAGACATGCCTTCGTCTTGGGAGAAGCAAGACGAGCCTGCATTCAATTCACTGCAGGGATATCCGGTCTTACTTTGAGTCAGAGCATCTCGGTGTCCATTACACTTGAGGCCACAAATTCAGGGTCCCTCTCACATACCTGTAGCTGAGAGAAGCCTCCTCTTGAGGTGCTTGTGGAAAGTTGGTATTCCTCTTGAGTCGAAGCCAGGGACTAAGCTCTCATCTCGAGTTGATTTGGGGTCCACGGAGCCCTTTCGTGTTGCTCCAGTGACCTCAGGATCCCTCTAGACTTGAGACAGTGATCTTGGATTTTCTCTGGAGTGCCATCAAGGAAATCAAGGCTCCTTTCAAGTTAGATGTGGAACACGGAATTGCTCTGCAGCAGTCAGCGGAATCGGGCCTCATCTGGCGGCAAGGGGGATGTCTCATTGTTTCTCTCAAGTTGCGAGAGGAACCTGGGGTATATTCTCGAGTTATGACGGGGAGGGCCTTTTGAGACACGTGTTTGTTCAGCGACGTCAGGACTCCTGCCTAGGTGCGAGGCACACCTCGGGATTCTCCTCGAGTCTTGGCATGGCAATTGGGACGCCTCTCCATGAGCGGCGGGAGACCCAGGGTCCCTTTCCACGTGCCACATGGATCCTGGGACTCCTATCCATTTTCAAGAGGAGTCAGGCATCGTCTCGTTTGGAAGCATTGATCTACATGGACCTCTCGAGTTTTCAAAGAATGTGAAGCCTCCGGTCGCGATGAGGCGGAGGACTAGGTCTTTCTCTGTGGTCTCCACAGGGGATTCAGACATCCCTTCTTCTTGGGAGATGCAAGACGAGCCTGCCGTTAATTCACTGCAGGGATATCCGGCCTTACTTCGAGTCAGAGCATCTTGGTGTCCATTCCACTTGAGGACACAAATTCAGGGTCCCTCTCACATACCTGTAGCAGAGAGAAGCCTCCTCTTGAGGTGCTTGTGGAAAGTTGGTATTCCTCTTGAGTCGAAGCCAGGGACTAAGCTCCCATCTCGAGATGATTTGGGGTCCACGGAGCCCTTTCGTATTGCTACAGTGACCTCAGGATCCCTCTAGACGTGAGACAGTGATCTTGGGTTTTCTCTGGAGTGCCTTCAAAGAAATCAAGGATCTTTTCAAGTTTGATGTGGAACACGGAACTGCTCTGCACGCAGTGCAGGGGAATCGGCCCTCATTTCGTGGGCGAGGGGGAAGTCTCATGGTTTTTCTCGAACTGCGGCCGAAACCTGGGGTATATTCTCCAGTTACGACGGGGAGGGCCCTTCCAGACACGTGTTTGTTCAGCGACGTCAGGTCTCCTGCCTAGGTGCGAGGGACACCTCGGGATTCTCCTCGAGTCTTGGCATGGAAATTGGGACGTGTCTCCACGTGAGTCGGGAGACCCAGGGTCCCTTTCCACGTGGCACAGTGATCCTGGGACTCCTATCTATTTTCAAGAGGAGTCAGGCATCGTCTCCTTTGGAAGCATTGATCTCCGGGGACCTCTCGAGTTTTCAAAGGATGTGAGGCCTCCGGTCGCGATGAGGTGGAGAACTAGGTCTTTCTCTTTGGTCTCCAAAGGGAATTCAGACATCCATTCGTCTTGGGAGATGCAAGACGAGCCTGCATTCAATTCACTGCAGGGATATCCGGCCTTACTTCGAGTCAGAGCATCTCGGTGTCCATTCCACTTGAGGCCACAAACTCAGGGTCCCTCTCACATACCTGTAGCTGAGAGAAGCCTCCTCTTGAGGTGCTTGTGGAAAGTAGGTATTCCTCTTGAGTCGAAGCCAGGGACTAAGCTCTCATCTCGAGTTGATGTGGGGTCCACGGAGCCCTTTCGTGTTGCTCCAGTGACCTCAGGATCCCTCTAGACTTGAGACAGTGATCTTGGGTTTTCTCTGGACTGCCATCAAGGAAATCAAGGCTCCTTTCACGTTTGATGTGGAACACGGAATTGCTCTGCACATAGTGAAGGGGAATCGGGCCTCATCTCGCGGCGAGGGGGAAGTCTCATGGTTTTTCTCGAGTTGCGGCCGGATCCTGGGGTATATTCTCGAGTTACGACGGGGAGGGCCCTTCCACACACGAGTTTGTTCAGCGACGTCAGGACTCCTGCCTAGGTGCGAGGGACACCTCGGGATTCTCCTCGAGTCTTGGCATGGCAATTGGGACGCGTCTCCACGTGAGGCGGGAGACCCAGGGTCCCGTTCCACGTGCCACAGTGATCCTGGGACTCCTATCCATTTTCAAGAGGAGTCAGGCATCGTCTCCTTTGGAAGCATTGATCTCCGCGGACCTCTCGAGTTTTCAAAGGATGTGAGGCCTCTGGTCGCGATGAGGCGGAGAACTTGGTCTTTCTCTCTGGTCTCCACAGGGGATTCAGACATCCCTTCATCTTGGGAGATGTAAGACGAGCCGGCATTCAATTCACTGCAGGGATATCAGGCATTACTTTGAGTCAGGGCATCTCGGTGTCCATTCCACTGGAGGCCACAAACTCAGGGTCCCACTCACATACCTGTAGCTGAGAGAAGCCTCCTCTTGAGGTGCTTGTGGAAAGTTGGAATTCCTCTTGAGTTGAAGCCAGGGACTAAGCTCTCATCTCGAGTTGATTTTGGGTCCACGGAGCCCTTTCGTGTTGCTCCAGTGACCTCAGGATCCCTCTAGACTTGAGACAGTGACTTTGGGTTTTCTCTGGAGTGCCATCATGGTAATCAAGGCTCCTTTCACGTTTGTTGTGGAACTCTGAATTGCCCTGCACGCAGTGCAGGGGAATCGGGCCTCATCTTGCGGAGAGGGGGAAGTCTCATGATTTTTCTCGATTGCGGCCGGAACCTGGGGTATATTCTCGAGTTACGACGGGGAGGGCCCTTCCAGACACGTGCTTGTTCAGCGACGTCAGGACTGCTGCCTAGGTGCGAGTGACACCACGGGATTCTCCTCGAGTCTTGGCATGTCAATTGGGATGCCTCTCCACGTGAGGCGGGACACCCAGGGTCCCCTTCCACGTGCCACAGGGATCCTGGGACTCCTATCCATTTTCAAGAGGAGTCAGGCATCATCTCCTTTGGAAGCATTGATCTCCGCGGACCTCTCGAGTTTTCAAAGGATGTGAGGCCTCCGGTCGCGATGAGGCGGAGAACTAGGTCTTTCTCTGTGGTCTCCACAGGGGATTCAGACATTCCTTCGTCTTGGGAGATGCAAGGCGAGAATGCATTTAATTCACTGGAGGGATATCCGGCCTTAATTCGAGTCAGGGCATCTCGGTGTCCATTCCACATGAGGCCACAAACTCAGGGTCCCTCTCACATACCTGTAGCTGAGAGAAGCCTCCTCTTGAGGTGCTTATGAAAAGCTGGTATTCCTCTTGAGTCGAAGCCAGGGACTAAGCTCTCATCTCGAGTTGATTTATCGTCCACGGAGCCCTTTTGTGTTGCTGCAGTGACCTCAGGATCCCTCTAGACTTGAGACAGTGATCTTGGGTTTTCTCTGCAGTGCCATCAAGGAAATAAAGGATCCTTTCATGTTTGATGTGGAACACGGAATTGCTCTGCACGCAGTGCAGGGGAATCAGGCCTCATCGCGCGGCGAGGGGGAAGACTCATGGTTTTTCTCGAGTTGCGGGCGGAACCTGGGCTATATTCTCGAGTTACGACGGGGAGGGCCCTTCCAGACACGTGCTTCTTCAGCGACGTCAGGACTCCTGCCTAGGTGCGAGGGACACCTCGGGATTCTCCTCGAGTCTTGGCATTGAAATTGGGATGCCTCTCCACGTGAGGCGGGAGACTCAGGGTCCCTTTCCACGTGCCACAGGGATCCTGGGACTCCTATCCATTTTCAGGTGGAGTCAGGCATCGTCTCCTTTGGAAGCATTGATCTACGCGAACCTCTCGAGGTTTCAAAGGATGTGAGGCCTCCGGTCGCGTTGAGGCGGAGATCTAGGTCTTTCTCTGTGGTCTCCACAGGGGATTCAGACATCCCTTCGCCTTGGGAGATGCAAGACGAGCCTGCATTCAATTCACTGCAGGGATATCCAGCCTTACTTCGAGTCAGAGAATCTCGGTGTCCATTCTACTTGAGGCCACAAACTCAGGGTCCCTCTCACATACCTGTAGCTGAGAGAAGCCTCCTCTTGAGGTGCTTGTGGAAAGTTGGTATTCCACTTGAGTCGAAGCCAGGGACAAAACTCTCATCTCAAGTTATTTTGGGGTCCATGGAGCACTTTCGTGTTGCTCCAGTGACCTCAGGATCCCTCTAGTCTTGAGACAGTGATCTTGGGTTTTCTCTGGAGTGCCATCAAGGAAATCAAGGCTCCTTTCAAGTTTGATGTGGAACACGGAATTGCTCTGCACGCAGTGCAGGGGAACCGAGCCTCATCTCGCGGCGAGGGGGAAGTCTCATGGTTTTTCTCGAGTTGCGGCCGCAACCTGTGGTATATTCTTGAGTTACGACGGGGAGAGCCCTTCCAGACACATGTTTGTTCAGCCACGTCAGGACTCTTCCCTAGGTGCTAGGGACACCTCGGGATTCTCCTCGAGTCTTCGCGGCAATTGGGACGCATCTCCACGTGAGGCGGGAGACCCAGGGTCCGTTTTCACGTGCCACAGGGATCCTGGGACTCCTATCTATTTTCAAGAGGAGTCAGGCATCGTCTACTTTGGAAGCATTGATCTCCGCAGACCTCTCGAGTTTTCAAAGGATGTCAGGCGTCCGGTCCCTAAGAGGCGGAGAACTAGGTCTTTGTCTGTGGTCTCCACAGGGGATTAAGACATCCCTTTGTCTTGGGAGATGCAAGACGAGCCTGCATTCAATTCACTGCAGGGATATCTGGCCTTACTTCGAGTCAGAGCATTTCGGTGTCCTTTCCACCTGAGGCCACAAACTCAGGGTTCCTCTCACATACCTGTAGCTGAGAGAAGCCTCCTCTTGAGGTGCTTGTGGAAAGTTGGTATTCCTCTTGAGTCGAAGCCAGGGACTAAGCTCTCATCTCGAGTTGATTTGGGGTCCACGGAGCCCTTTCTTGTTTCTCCAGTGACCTCAGGATCCCTCTAGACTTGAGACAGTGATCTTGCTTTTTCTCTGGAGTGCCATCAAGGAAATCAAGCCTCCTTTCATGTTTGATGTGGAACATGGAATTGCTCTGCACACAGTGCAGGGGAATCGGGCCTCATCTCACGGCGAGGGGGAAGTCTCATGGTTTTTCTCGAGTTGCGGCCGGAACCTCGGGTATATTCTCGAGTTACGACGGGGAGGGCCCTTCCAGACACGTGTTTGTTCAGCGACCTCAGGACTCCTGCCTAGGTGCGAGGGACACCTCGGGATTCTCCTCAAGTCTTGGCATGGCAATTGGGACGCGTCTCCACGTGAGGCGGGAGACCCAGGGTCCCTTTCCACGTGCCACAGGGATCCTGGGACTTCTATCCATTTTCAAGAGGAGTCAGGCATCGTCTCCTTTGGAAAAATTGATCTCCGCGGACCTCTCGAATTTTCAAAGGATGTGAGGCCTCCGGTCGCGATGAGGCAGAGAACTAGGTCTTTCTTTGTGGTCTCCACAGGGGATTCAGACATCCCTTCATCTTGGGAGATGCAAGACGAGCCTGCATTCAATTCACTGCAGGGATATCCGGCCTTACTTCGAGTCAGAGCATCTCGGTGTCCATTCCACTTGAGGGCACAAATTACAGGTGCCTCTCACATACCTGTAGCTGAGAGAAGCCTCCTCTTGAGGTGCTTGTGGAAAGTTGGTATTCCTCTTGAGTCGAAGCCAGGGACTAAGCTCTCATCTCGAGTTGATTTGGGGTCCACTAAGCCCTTTCGTGTTGCTACAGTGACCTCAGGGTCCCTCTAGACTTGAGACAGTGATCTTGGGTTTTCTCTTGAGTGCCATCAAGGAAATCAAGGGTCCTTTCTCGTTTGATGTGGAAAACGGAATTGCTCTGCACACAGTGCAGGGGAATCTGGCCTCATCTCGCGGCGAGAGGGAAGTTTCATGGTTTTTCTCGAGTTGCGGCCGGAACCTGGGGTATATTCTTGAGTTACGACGGGGAGAGCCCTTGCAGACACGTGTTTGTTCAGCGACGTCAGGACTCCTGCCTAGGTGCTAGGGACACCTCGGGATTCTCCTCGAGTCTTGGCATGGCAATTGTGACGCGTCTCCACATGAAGCGGGAGACCCAGGGTCCGTTTTCACGTGCCACAGGGATCCTGGGACTCCTATCCATTTTCAAGAGGAGTCAGGCATCGTCTCCTTTGGAAGCATTGATCTCCGCGGACCTCTCGAGTTTTCAAAGGATGTGAGGCCTCCGGTCGCGAAGAGGGGGAGAACTAGGTCTATCTCTGTGGTCTCCACAGGGGATTCAGACATCCCTTCGTATTGGGAGATGCAAGACGAGCCTGCATTCAATTCACTGCAGGGATATCCAGCCTTACTTCGAGTCAGAGCATCTCGGTGTCCATTCCACTTGAGGCCACAAAATCAGGGTCCCTCTCACATACCGGTAGCTGAGAGAAGCCTCCTCTTGAGGTACTTGTGGAAATTTGGTATTCCTCTTGAGTCGAAGCCAGGGACTAAGCTCTCATCTCAACTTGATTTGGGTTCCACGGAAACCTTTCATGTTGCTACTGTGACGTCTGGATCCCTCTAGACATGAGACAGTGATCTTGGGTCTCCTCTGTAGTGCCATCAAGGAAATCAAGGATCCTTTCATGTTTGTTGTGGAACACAGAATTGCTCTGCACGCAGTGCAGGGGAATCGGGCCTCATCTCGTGGCGAGGGGGAAGTCTCATGGTTTTTCTCGAGTTGCGGCCAGAACCTGGGGTATATTCTCGAGTTACGATGGGGAGGGCCCTTCCAAACACATGATTGTTCAGCGACGTCAGGACTCCTGCCTAGGTGGGAGGGACACCTCGGGATTCTATTCGAGTATTGGCATGGCAATTGGGACGCGTCTCCACGTGAGGGGGGAGACCCAGGGTCCCTTTCCACATGCCACAGGGATCCTGGGACTCCTATCCATTTTCAAGAGGAGTCAGGCATCGTCTCCTTTGGAAGCATTGATCTCTGCGGTCCTCTCGAGTTTTCAAAGGATGCGTGGCCTCCGTTCGCGATGAAACGGAGAACAAGGTCTTTCTCTGTGGTCTCCACAGGGGATTCAGACACCCCTTCTTCTTGGGAGATGCATGACGAGCCTGCATTCAATTCACTGCAGGGATATCCGGCCTTACTTCGAGTCAGAGCATCTCGGTGTCCATTCCACTTGAGGCCACAAACTCAGGGTCCCTCTCACATACATGTAGCTGAGAAAAGGCTCCTCTTGATGTGGTTGTGGAAATTTGGTATTCCTCTTGAGTCGAAGCCAGGGACTAAGCTCTCATCTCGAGTTGATTTGGGGTCCACGGAGCCCTTTCGTGTTGCTCCACTGACCTCAGGATCCCTCTAGACTCTAGACAGTGATCTTGGGTTTTCTCTGGAGTGCCATCAAGGATATCAAACCTCCTTTCACGTTTGATGTGGAACCCGGAATTGCTCTGCACGCAGTGCAGGGGAATCGGGGCTCATCTCGCGGCGAGGGGGAAGTCTCATGGTTTTTCTCGAGTTGCAGCCGGAAACTGGGGTATATTCTCGAGTTACGACGGGGAGGGCCCTTCCAGACACGTGTTTGTTCAGCGACGTCAGGACTCCTGCCTAGGTGCGAGGGACATCTCGGGATTCTCCTCGAGTATTGGCATGGCAATGGGGACGCGTCTCCACGGGAGCCGGGAGACCCAGGCTCCCTTTCAACGTGCCACAGGGATCCTGGGACTCCTATCCATTTTCAAGAGGAGTCAGGCATCGTCTCCTTTGGAAGCATTGATATCCGCGGACCTCTCGAATTTTCAAAGGATGTGAGGCCCCCGGTCGCTATGAGGCGGAGAATTAGGTCTTTCTCTGTGGTCTCCACAGGGGATTCAGACATCCCTTCGTCTTGGGAGATGCAAGACGAGCCTGCATTCAATTCACTGCAGGGATATCCGGCCTTACTTCGAGTCAGAGCATCTCGGTGTCCATTCCACTTGAGGCCACAAACTCAGGGTCCCTCAAATATACGTGTAGCTGAGAGAAACCTCCTCTTGAGGTCCTTGTGGAAAGTTGGTATTCTTCTTGAGTCTAAGCCAGGGTCTAAGCTCTCATCTCGAGTTGATTTGGGGTCCACGAAGCCCTTTCCTGTTGGTCCAGTGACTTCAGGATCCCTCTAGACTTGAGACAGTGATCTTGGGTTTTCTCTGGAGTGCCATCAAGGAAATCAAGGCTCCTTTCACGTTTGATGTGGAACTCGGAATTGCTCTGCACGCAGTCCAGGGGAATCGGGCCTCAACTCGCGGCGAGGGGGAAGTCTCATGGTTTTTCTTCAGTTGCGGACGGAACCTGGGGTATATTCTCGAGTTACGACGGGGAGGGCCCTTCCAGACACGTGTTTGTTCAGCGACGTCAGGACTCCTGCCTAGGTGCGAGGGAAAACTCGGGATTCTCCTCGAGTCTTGGCATGGCAATTGGGACGCGTCTCCACGTGAGGCCGGAGACCCAGGGTCCCTTTCTACGTGCCACAGGGATCCTGGGACTCCTATCCATTTTCAAGAGGAGTCAGGCATCGTCTCCTTTGGAAGCATTGATCTCCAGAGACCTCTCTAGTTTTCAAAGGATGTGAGGCCTCCGGTCTTGATGAGGCGGAGGACTAGGTCTTTCTCTGTGGCCTCCACAGGGGATTCAGACAACCCTTCGTCTATGGAGATGCAAGACGAGCCTGCATTCAATTCACTGCAGGGATATCCGGCCTTACTTCGAGTCAGAGCATCTCGGTGTCCATTCCACTTGAGGCCATAAACTCAGGGTGCCTCTCACATACCTGTTGCTGAGAGAAGCCTCCTCTTGAGGTGCTTGTGGAAAGTTGGTATTCCTCTTGAGTCGAAGCCAGGGACTAAGCTCTCATCTAGAGTTGATTTGGGGTCCACGGAGCCGTTTCGTGTTGCTCCAGTGACGTCAGGATCCCTCTAGACTTGAGACAGTGATCGTGGGTTTTCTCTGGAGTGCCATAAAGGAAATCAAGGCTCCTTTCACGTTTGATGTGGAACTCGGAATTGCTCTGCACGCAGGGCAGGGGAATCGGGCCTCATCTCGCGGCGAGGGGGAAGTCTCATGGTTTTTCTCGAGTTTCGGCCGGAACCTCGGGTATATTCTCGAGTTACGACGGGGAGGGCCCTTCCAGACACGTGTTTGTTCAGCGACGTCAGGACTCCTGCCTAGGTGCGAGGGACACCTCGGGATTCTCCTCGAGTCTTGGCATGGCAATGGGGACGCGTCTCTACGGGAGCCGGGAGACCCAGGCTCCCTTTCAACGTGCCACACGGATCGTGGGACTCCTATCCATTTTCAAGAAGAGTCAGGCATCGTCTCCTTTGGAAGCATTGATCTCCGCAGACCTCTCGAGTTTTCAAAGGATGTGAGGCCTCCGGTCTTGATGAGGTGGAGGACTAGGTCTTTCTCTGTAGTCTGCACAGGGGATTCAGACATCCCTTCATCTTGGGAGATGCAAGACGAGCCTGCATTCAATTCACTGCAGGGATATCTGGCCTTACTTCGAGTCAGAGCATCTCCGTGTCCATTCCACTTGAGGCCACAAACTCAGGGTCCCTCTCACATACCTGTAGCTGAGAGAAGCCTCCTCTTGAGGTGCTTGTGAAAAGTTGGTATTCCTCTTGAGTCGAAGCCAGGGACTAAGCTCTCATCTCGAGTTTATTTGGGGTCCACGGAGCCGTTTCGTGTTGCTCCAGTGACCTCAGGATCCCTCTAGACTTGAGAGAGTGATCTTGGGTTTTCTCTGGAGTGCCATCAAGGAAATCAAGGCTACTTTCACGTTTGATGTGGAACACGGAATTGCTCTGCACGCAGTGCAGGGGAATCGGGCCTCATCTCGCGGCGAGGGGGAAGTCTCATGGTTTTACTCGAGTTGCGGCCGGAACCTGGGGTATATTCTCGAGTTACGACGGGGAGGGCCCTTCCAGACACGTGTTTGTTCAGCGACGTAAGGACTCCTGCCTAGGTGCGAAGGACACCTCGGGATTCTCCTCGAGTCTTGGCATGGCAATTGGGACGCGTCTCCACATGAAGCGGGAGACCCAGGGTCCGTTTTCACGTGCCACAGGGATCCTGCGACTCCTATCCATTTTCAAGAGGAGTCAGGCATCGTCTCCTTTGGAAGCATTGATCTCCGCGGACCTCTCGAGTTTTCAAAGGATGTGAGGCCTCCGGTCGCGAAGAGGGGGAGAACTAGGTCTATCTCTGTGGTCTCCACAGGGGATTCAGACATCCCTTCGTATTGGGAGATGCAAG
Source organism: Dama dama (assembly GCF_033118175.1). Lineage (NCBI taxonomy): Eukaryota > Metazoa > Chordata > Mammalia > Artiodactyla > Cervidae > Dama > Dama dama. The sequence continues at coordinate 4,285,823 of NW_026870879.1, read as the reverse complement.
ACGAGCCTGCATTCAATTCACTGCAGGGATATCCAGCCTTACTTCGAGTCAGAGCATCTCGGTGTCCATTCCACTTGAGGCCACAAAATCAGGGTCCCTCTCACATACCGGTAGCTGAGAGAAGCCTCCTCTTGAGGTACTTGTGGAAATTTGGTATTCCTCTTGAGTCGAAGCCAGGGACTAAGCTCTCATCTCAACTTGATTTGGGTTCCACGGAAACCTTTCATGTTGCTACAGTGACGTCTGGATCCCTCTAGACATGAGACAGTGATCTTGGGTCTCCTCTGTAGTGCCATCAAGGAAATCAAGGATCCTTTCATGTTTGTTGTGGAACACAGAATTGCTCTGCACGCAGTGCAGGGGAATCGGGCCTCATCTCGTGGCGAGGGGGAAGTCTCATGGTTTTTCTCGAGTTGCGGCCAGAACCTGGGGTATATTCTCGAGTTACGATGGGGAGGGCCCTTCCAAACACATGATTGTTCAGCGACGTCAGGACTCCTGCCTAGGTGGGAGGGACACCTCGGGATTCTATTCGAGTATTGGCATGGCAATTGGGACGCGTCTCCACGTGAGGGGGGAGACCCAGGGTCCCTTTCCACGTGCCACAGGGATCCTGGGACTCCTATCCATTTTCAAGAGGAGTCAGGCATCGTCTCCTTTGGTAGCATTGATCTCTGCGGTCCTCTCGAGTTTTCAAAGGATGCGTGGCCTCCGTTCGCGATGAAACGGAGAACAAGGTCTTTCTCTGTGGTCTCCAAAGGGGATTCAGACACCCCTTCTTCTTGGGAGATGCATGACGAGCCTGCATTCAATTCACTGCAGGGATATCCGGCCTTACTTCGAGTCAGAGCATCTCGGTGTCCATTCCACTTGAGGCCACAAACTCAGGGTCCCTCTCACATACATGTAGCTGAGAGAAGCCTCCTCTTGATGTGGTTGTGGAAATTTGGTATTCCTCTTGAGTCGAAGCCAGGGACTAAGCTCTCAACTCGAGTTGATTTGGGGTCCACGGAGCCCTTTCGTGTTGCTCCACTGACCTCAGGATCCCTCTAGACTCTAGACAGTGATCTTGGGTTTTCTCTGGAGTGCCATCAAGGAAATCAAGGCTCCTTTCACGTTTGATGTGGAACTCGGAATTGCTCTGCACGCAGTCCAGGGGAATCGGGCCTCAACTCGCGGCGAGGGGGAAGTCTCATGGTTTTTCTTCAGTTGCGGACGGAACCTGGGGTATATTCTCGAGTTACGACGGGCAGGGCCCTTCCAGACACGTGTTTGTTCAGCGACCTCAGAACTCCTGCCTAGGTGCGAGGGACACCTCGGGATTCTCCTCGAGTCTTGGCATGGCAATTGGGACGCGTCTCCACGTGAGGCGGGAGACCCAGTTTCCCTTTCCACGTGCCACAGGGATCCTGGGACTCCTATCCATTTTCAAGAGGAGTCAGGCATCGTCTGCTTTGGAAGCACTGATCTCCGCGGACCTCTCGAGTTTTCAAAGGATGTGAGGCCTCTGGTCGCGATGAGGCGGAGAACTCGGTCTTTATCTGTGGTCTCCACATTGGATTCAGACATCCCTTCGCTTGGGAGATGCAAGACGAGCCTGCATTCAATTCACTGCAGGTATATCCGGCGTTCCTTCAAGTCAGAGCATCTCGGTGTCCATTCCACTTGAGGCCACAAACTCAGGGTTCCTCTCACATACCTTTAGCTGAGAGAAGCCTCCTCTTGAGGTGCTTATGAAAAGTTGGTATTCCTCTTGAGTCGAAGCCAGGGACTAAGCTCTCATCTCGAGTTGATTTATCGTCCACGAGCCCTTTTGTGTTGCTCCAGTGATCTCAGGATCCCTCAAGACTTGAGACAGTGATCTTGGGTTTTCTCTGCAGTGCCATCAAGGTAATAAAGGCTCATTTCATGTTTGATGTGGAACACGGAATTGCTCTGCACGCAGTGCAGGGGAATCTGGCCTCATCTCGCGGCGAGGGGGAAGACTCATGGTTTTTCTCGAGTTGTGGCCCGAACCTGTGGTATATTGTGGAGTTACGACGGGGAGGGCCCTTCCAGACACGTGCTTGTTCAGCGACGTCAGGACTCCTGCCTAGGTGCGAGGGACATCTCGGGATTCTCCTCGAGTTTTGGCATGGCAATTGGGACGCCTCTCTATGTGAGGCGGGAGCCCCAGGTTCCCTTTCCACGTGCCACAGGAATCCTGGGACTCCTATCCATTCTCAAGAGGAGTCAGGCATCGTCTCCTTTGGAAGCATTGATCTCCGCGGACCACTCGAGTTTTCAAAGGATGTGAGGCCTCCGGTCGCGATGAGGCGGAGAACTAGGTCTTTCTCTGTGGTCTCCACAGGGGATTCAGACATCCCTTCGTCTTGGGAGATGCAAGACGAGCCTCCATTCAATTCACTGCAGGGATATCCGGCCTTACTTCGAGTCAGAGAATCTCGGTGTCCATTCCACTTGAGGCCACAAACTCAGGGTCCCTCTCACATACATGTAGCTGAGAAAAGCCTCCTCTTGAGGTGCTTCTGGAAAGTTGGTATTCCTCTTGAGTCGAAGCCAGGGACTAACCTCTCATCTCGAGTTGATCTGGGGTCCACGGAGCCCTTTCGTGTTGCTCCAGTGACCTCAGGATCCCTCTAGACTTGAGACAGTGATCTTGGGTTTTCTCTGGAGTGCCATCAAGGAAATCAAGGCTCCTTTCACGTTTGATGTGGAACACGGAATTGCTCTGCATGCAGTGCAGGGGAATCGGACCTCATCTCGCGGCGAGGGGGAAATCTCATGGTTTTTCTCGAGTTGCGGCCGGAACCTGGGGTATATTCTCGAGTTACGACGGGGAGGGACCTTCCAGACACGTGTTTGTTCAGCGACGTCAGGACTCCTGCCTAGGTGCGAGGGACACCTCGGGATTCTCCTCGAGTCTTGGCATGGCAATTGGGACGCGTCTCCACGTGAGGCGGGAGAGCCAGTGTCCCTTTCCATGTGCCACAGGGATTCTGGTACTCCTATCCATTTTCAAGAGGAGTCAGGCATCGTCTCCTTTGGAAGCATTGATCTCCGCGGACCTCTTGGGTTTTCAAAGGATGTGAGGCCTCCGGTCGCGTTGAGGCGGAGGACTAGGTCTTACTCTGTGGTCTCCACAGGGGATTCAGACAACCCTTCGTCTTGGGAGATGCAAGACGAGCCTGCATTCAATTCATGCAGGGATATCCGGCCTTACTTCGAGTCAGAGCATCTCGGTGTCCATTCCACTTGAGGCCACAAACTCAGGGTCCCTCTCACATACCTGTAGCTGAGAGAAGCCTCGTCTTGAGGTGCTTGTGAAAAGTGGGTATTCCTCTTGAGTCTAAGCCAGGGTCTAAGCTCTCATCTCGAGTTGATTTGTGGTCAACGAAGCCCTTTCCTGTTGGTCCAGTGACTTCAGGATCCCTCTAGACTAGAGACAGTGATCTTGGGTTTTCTCTGGAGTGCCATCAAGGAAATCAAGGCTCCTTTCACGTATGAGTGGAACACGGAATTGCTCTGCATTCAGTGCAGGGGAATCGGGCCTCAACTCGCGGCGAGGGAGAAATCTCATGGTTTTTCTCGAGTTGCGGCCGGAACCTGGGGTATATTCTCGAGTTAGGACAGGGAGGGCCCTTCCAGACACGTGTTTGTTCAGCGACATCAGGACTCCTGCCTAGGTGCGAGGGACACCTCGGGATTCTCCTCGAGTCTTCGCATGGTAATTTGGACGCGTCTCCACGTGACGCGGGAGACCCAGGGTCCCTTTCCACGTGCCACAGGGATCCTGGGACTCCTATCCATTTTCAAGAGGAGTCAGGCATCGTCTCCTTTGGAAGCATTGATCTCTGCGGACCTCTTGAGGTTTCAAAGGATGTGAGGCCTCCGGTCTTGATGAGGCGGAGAACTAGGTCTTTCTCTGTGGTCTCCACAGAGGATTCAGACATCCCTTCGTCTTGGGAGATGCAAGACGAGCCTGCATTCAATTCACTGCAGGGATATCCGGCCTTACTTCGAGTCAGAGCATCTCGGTGTCCATTCCACTTGAGGCCACAAACTCAGGGTCCCTCTCACTTACCTGTAGCTGAGAGAAGTCTCCTCTTGAGCTGCTTGTGAAAAGTTGGTATTCCTCTTGAGTCGAAGCCAGGGACTAAGCTCTCATCTCGAGTTGATTTGGGGTCCACGGAGCCCTTTCGTGTTGCTCCAGTGACCTCAGGATCCCTCTAGACTTGAGACAGTGATCTTGGGTTTTCTCTGGAGTGCCATCAAGGAAATCAAGGCTCCTTTCACGTTTGATGTGGAACACGGAATTGCTCTGCACGCAGTGCAGGGGAATCAGGCCTCATCTCGCGGCGAGGGGGAAGTCTCATGGTTTTTCTCGAGTTGCGGCTGGAACCTGGGGTATATTCTCGAGTTACGACGGGGAGGGCCCTTCCAGACACGTGTTTGTTCAGCGATGTCAGGACTCCTGCCTAGGTGCGAGGGACACCTCGGGATTCTCCTCGAGTCTTGGCATGGCAATTGGGACGCGTCTCCACGTGAGGCGCGAGACCCAGGGTCCCTTTCCACGTGCCACAGGGATCCTGGGACTCCTATCCATTTTCAAGAGGAGTCAGGCATCGTCTCCTTTGGAAGCATTGATCTCCGCGGACCTCTCGAGTTTTCAAAGTATGTGAGGCCCCCGGTCGCTATGAGGCAGAGAATTAGGTCTTTCTCTGTGGTCTCCACAGGGGATTCAGACATCCCTTTGTCTTGGGAGATGCAGGACGAGCCTGCATTCAATTCACTGCAGGGATATCCGGCCTTATTTCGAGTCAGAGCATCTCGGTGTCCATTCCACTTGAGGCCACAAACTCCGGATCTCTCAAATATACCTGTAGCTGAGAGAAGCCTCCTCTTCAGGTCCTTGTGGAAAGTTGGTATTCCTCTTGAGTCTAAGCCAGGGTCTAAGCTCTCATCTCGAGTTGATTTGGGGTCCACGAAGCCCTTTCCTGGTGGTCCAGTGACCTCAGGATCCCTCTAGACTTGAGACAGTGATCTTGGGTTTTCTCTGTAGTGCCATCAAGGAAATCAAGGCTCCTTTCACGTTTGATGTGGAACACGGAATTGCTCTGCATTCAGTGCAGGGGAATCGGGCCTCAACTCGCGGCGAGGGGGAAATCTCATGGTTTTTCTTGAGTTGCGGCCGGAACCTGGGGTATATTCTCTAGTTACGACGGGGATTGCCCTTCCAGACACGTGTTTGTTCAGTGACGTCAGGACTCCTGCCTAGGTGCGAGGGACACCTCGGGATTCTCCTCGAGTCTTGGCATGGCAATTTGGACGCGTCTCCACGTGAGGAGCGAGACCCAGGCTCCCTTTCCACGTGCCACAGGGATCGTGGGACTCCTATCCATTTTCAAGAGGAGTCAGGCATCGTCTCCTTTGGAATCATTGATCTCCGCGGACCTCTCGAGTTTTCAAAGGATGTGAGGCCTCCGGTCTCGATGAGGCGGAGAAGTCGGTCTTTCTCTGAGGACTCCACAGGGGATTCAGACATCCCTTCGTCTTGGGAGATGCAAGACGAGCCTGCATTCAATTCACTGCAGGGATATCCGGCCTTACTTCGAGTCAGAGCATCTCGGTGTCCATTCCACTTGAGGCCACAAACTCAGGGTCCCTCTCACTTACCTGTAGCTGAGAGAAGCCTCCTCTTGAGCTGCTTGTGAAAAGTTGGTATTCCTCTTGAGTCGAAGCCAGGGACTAAGCTCTCATCTCGAGTTGATTTGCGGTCGACGGAGCCCTTTGGTGTTGCTCCAGTGACGTCAGGATCCCTCTAGACTTGAGACAGTGATCTTGGGTTTTCTCTGGAGTGCCATCAATGAAATCAAGGCTCATTTCACGTTTGATGTGGAACACGGAATTGCTCTGCACGCATTGAAGGGGAATCAGGCCTCATCTCGCGGCGAGGGGGAAGTCTCATGGTTTTTCTCGAGTGGCGGCCTGAACCTGGGGTATATTCTCGAGTTACGACGGGGAGGGCCCTTCCAGACACGTGTTTGTTCAGCGACGTCAGGACTCCTGCCTAGGTGCGAGGGACACCTCGGGATTCTCCTCGAGTCTTGGCATGGCAATTGGGATGCGTCTCCACGTGAGGCGGGAGACCCAGAGTCCCTTTCCACGTGCCACAGGGATCCTGGAACTCCTATCCATTTTCAAGAGGAGTCAGGCATTGTCTCCTTTGGAAGCATTGATCTCCACGGACCTCTCGAGTTTTCAAAGGATGTGAGGCCTCAGGTCGCGTTGAGGCGGAGGACTAGGTCTTTCTCTGTGGTCTCCACAGGGGATTCAGACAACCCTTCGTCTTGGGAGATGCAAGACGAGCCTGCATTCAATTCACTGCAGGGATATCCGGCCTTACTTCGAGTCAGAGCATCTCGGTGTCCATTCCACTTGAGGCCACAAATTCAGGGTCCCTCTCACATACTTGTAGATGAGAGAAGCCTCCGCTTGAGGTGCTTGTGGAAAGTTGGTAGTCCTCTTGAGTAGAAGCCAGGTACTAAGCTCTCATCTCGAGTTGATTTGGGGTCCACGGAGCCCTTTCTTGTTGCTCCAGTGACCTTAGGATCCCTCTAGACTTGAGACAGTGATCTTGGGTTTTCTCTGGAGTGCCATCAAGGAAATCAAGGCTCCTTTCACATTTGATGTGGAACACGGAATTGCTCTACACGCAGTGCAGGGGAATCGGGCCTCATCTCGCGGCGAGGGGGAAGTCTCATGGTTTTTCTCGAGTTGCGGCCGGAACCTGGGGTATATTCTCGAGTTACGACGGGGAGGGCCCTTCCAGACACGTTTTTGTTCAGCGACGTCGAACTCCTGCCTAGGTGAAAGGTCACCTCGGGATTCTCCTCGAGTCTTGTCATGGCAATTGGGACGCGTCTCCACGGGAGCCGGGAGACCCAGGGTCCCTTTCAACGTGCCACAGGGATCGTGGGACTCCTATCCATTTTCAAGAAGAGTCAGGCATCGTCTCCTTTGGAAGCATTGATCTCCGCAGACCTCTCGAGTTTTCAAATGATGTGAGGCCTCCGGTCTTGATGAGGCGGAGGACTAGGTCTTTCTCTCTGGTCTCCACAGGGGATTCAGACATCCCTTCGTCTTGGGAGATGCAAGACGAGCCTGCATTCAATTCACTGCAGGGATATCCGGCCTTACTTCGAGTCAGAGCATCTCAGTGTCCATTCCACTTGAGGCCACACACTCAGGGTCCCTCTCACATACCTGTAGCTGAGAGAAGCCTCCTCTTGAGGTGCTTGTGGAAAGTGGGTATTCCTCTTGAGTCGAAGCCAGGTACTAAGCTCTCATCTCGAGTTGATTTGGGGTCCACGGAGCCCTTTCATTTTCCTCCAGTGACGTCAGGATTCCTCTAGACTTGAGACAGTGATCTTGGGTTTTCTCTGGAGTGCCATCAAGGAAATCAAGGCTCCTTTCACGTTTGATGTGGAACACGGAATTGCTCTGCACGCAGTCCAGGGGAATCGGGCCTCATCTCGCGGCGAGGGGGTAGTCTCTTGGTTTTTCTCAAGTTGCGGTCGGAACCTGGGGTATATTCTCGAATTACGACGGGGAGGGCCCTTCCAGAAACGTGTTTGTTCAGAGACGTCCGGACTCCTTCCTAGGTGCGAGGGACACTTCGGGATTCTCCACGAGCCTTGGCATGGCAATTGGGCCGCGTCTTCACGTGAAGGGGGAGACCCAGGGTCCCCGTCCATGTGGACAGGGATCCTGGGACTCCTAACCATTTTCAAGAGGAGTCAGACATCGTCTCCTTTGGAAGCATTGATCTCCGCGGACCTCTCGAGTTTTCAAAGGATGTGAGGCCTCCGGTCGCGATGAGGCGGAGAACTAGGTCTTTCTCTGTGGTCTCCACAGGGGATTCAGACATCCCTTCGTCTTGGGAGATGGAAGACGAGCTTGCATTCAATTCACTGCAGGGATATCCGGCCTTACTTCGAGTCAGAGCATCTCGGTGTCCATTCCACTTGAGGCCACAAACTCAGGGTACCTCTCACATACATGTAGCTGAGAGAAGCCTCCTCTTGAGGTGCTTGTGGAAACTTGGTATTCCTCTTGAGTCGAAGCCAGGGACTAAGCTCTCATCTTGAGTTGATTTGGGGTCCACGGAGCCCTTTCGTGTTGCTCCAGTGACCTCAGGATCCCTCTAGACTTGAGACAGTGATCTTGGGTTTTCTCTGGAGTTCCATCAAGGAAATCAAGGCTCCTTTCACGTTTGATGTGGAACAGAGAATTGCTCTGCACGCAGTCCAGGGGAATCGGGCCTCATCTCGCGGCGAGGGGGAAGTCTCATGGTTTTTCTCGAGTTGCGGCCGGAACCTGGGGTATATTCTCGAGTTACGACGGGGAGGGCCCTTCCAGACACGTGTTTGTTCAGCGACGTCAGGACTCCTGCCTAGGTGCGAGGGCCACCTCGTGATTCTCCTCGAGTCTTGGCATGGCAATTGGGACGCGTCTCCACGTGAGGCGGGAGACCCAGGGTCCCTTTCCACGTGCCACAGGGATCCTGGGACTCCTATCAATTTTCAAGAGGAGTCAGGCATCGTCTCCTTTGGAAGCATTGATCTCCGCGGACATCTCGAGTTTTCAAAGGATGTGAGGCCTCCGGTCGCGATGAGGCGGAGGACTAGGACTTTCTCTGTGGTCTCCACAGGGGATTCAGACATCCCTTCGTCTTGGGAGATGCAAGACGGGCCTGCATTCAATTCACTGCAGGGATATCTGGCCTTACTTCGAGTCAGAGCATCTCGGTGTCCATTCCACTTGAGGCCACAAACTCAGGGTTCCTCTCCCATACCTATAGCTGAGAGAAGCCTCCTCTTGAGGTGCTTGTGGAAAGTTGGTATTCCTCTTGAGTCGAAGCCAGGCAATAAGCTCTCATCTCGAGTTGATTTGAGGTCCACGGATCCCTTTCGTGTTGCTCCAGTGACCTCAGGATCCCTCTAGACTCTAGACAGTGATCTTGGGTTTTCTCTGGAGTGCCATCAAGGAAATCAAGGCTCCTTTCACGTTTGATGTGGACCACGGTATTGCTCTGCACGCAGTGCAGGGGAATCGGGTCTCATCTCGCGGGGAGGGGGAAGTCTCATGGTTTTTCTCAAGTTGCGGCCGGAACCTGGGGTATATTCTCGAGTTACGTCGGGGAGGGCCCTTCCAGACACGTGTTTGTTAAGCGACGACAGGACTCCTTCCTAGGTTCGAGGGACAACTCGGGATTCTCCTAAAGTCTAGGCATGGCATTTGTGACGTGTCTCCACATGAGGCGGGAGACCCAGGGTCCCTTTCCACGTGCCACAGGGATCCTGGGACTCCTATCCATTTTCAAGAGGAGTCAGGCATCGTCTCCTTTGGAAGCATTGATCTCCGCGGACCTCTCGAGTTTTCAAAGGATGTGAGGCCTCTGGTCGCGATGAGGCGGAGAACTCGGTCTTTCTCTGTGGTCTCCACAGGGGATTCAGACATCCCTTCGTCTTGGGAGATGCAAGACGAGCCTGCATTCAATTCACTGCGGGGATATCTGGCCTTACTTTTAGTCAGAGCACCTCGGTGTCCATTCCACTTGAGGCCACAAACTCAGGGTCCTTCTCACATACCTGTGGCTGAGAGAAGCCTCCTCTTGCGGTGCTTGTGGAAAGTTGGTATTCCTCTTGAGTCGAAGCCAGGTACTAAGCTCTCATCTCGAGTTGATTTGGGGTCCACGGAGCCCTTTCATTTTCCTCCAGTGACGTCAGGATTCCTCTAGACTTGAGACAGTGATCTTGGGTTTTCTCTGGAGTGCCATCAAGGAAATCAAGGCTCCTTTCACGTTTGATGTGGAACACGGAATTGCTCTGCACGCAGTCCAGGGGAATCGGGCCTCATCTCGCGGCGAGGGGGTAGTCTCATGGTTTTTCTCGAGTTGCGACCGGAACCTGGGATATATTATCGAGTTACGACGGGGAGGGCCCTTCCAGACACGTGTTTGTTCAGCGACGTCAGGACTCCTGCCTAGGTGCGAGGGACACCTCGGGATTCTCCTCGAGTCTTGGCATGGCAATTGGGACGCGTCTCAACGTGAGGCGGAAGACCCAGGGTCCCTTTCCACGTGCCACAGGGATCCTGGGACTCCTATCCATTTTCAAGAGGAGTCAGGCATCGTCTCTTTTGGAAGCATTGATCTCCGCGGACCTCTCGAGTTTTCAAAGGATGTGAGGCCTCCGGTCGCGATGAGGAGGAGGACTAGGTCTTTCTCTGTGTTCTGCACAGGGGATTCAGACATCCCTTCGTCTTGGGAGATGCAAGATGAGCCTGCATTCAATTCACTGCAAGGATATCCGGCCTTACTTCGAGTCAGAGCATCTCGGTGTCCATTCCACTTGATGCCACAAACACAGGGTCCCTCTCACATACCTGTAGCTGAGAGAAGCCTCCTCTTGAGGTGCTTGTGGAAAGTTGGTATTCCTCTTGAGTCGAAGCCAGGGACTAAGCTCTCATCTCGAGTTGATTTGGGGTCCACGGAGCCCTTTCGTGTTGCTCCAGTGACCTCAGGATCCCTGTAGACTTGAGACAGTGATCTTGGGTTTTCTCTGGAGTGCCATCAAGGAAATCAAGGCTCCTTTAATTTTTGATGTAGAATACGGAATTGCTCTGCACGCAGTGCAGGGGAATCGGGCCTCATCTCGCGGAGAGGGGGAAGTCTCATGGTTTTTCTCGAGTTGCGGCCGGAACCTGGGGTATATTCTCGAGTTACGACGGGGAGGGCCCTTCCAGACACGTGTTTGTTCAGCGACCTCAGGACTCCTGCCTAGGTGCTAGGGACACCTCGGGATTCTCCTCGAGTCTTGGCATGGCAATTGGGACGCATCTCCACGTGTGGCGGAAGACCCAGTGTCCCTTTCCACGTGCCACAGTGATCCTGGGACTCCTATCCATTTTCAAGAGGAGTCAGGCATCGTCTCCTTTGGAAGCATTGATCTCTGCAGACCTCTCGAGTTTTCAAAGAATGTGAGGCCTCCGGTCACGATGAGGCTGAGGACTAGGTCTTTCTCTGTGGTCTCCACAGGGGATTCAGACATCCCTTCGTCTTGGGAGATGCAAGAAGAACCTGCATTCAATTCACTGAAGGGATATCCGGCCTTACTTCGAGTCAGAGCATCTCGGTGTCCATTCCACTTGAGGCCACAAACTCAGGGTCCCTCTCACATACCTGTTGCTGAGAGAAGCCTCCTCTTGAGGTGCTTGTGGGAAGTTCCTATTCCTCTTGAGTCGAAGCCAGGGACTAAGCTCTCATCTCGAGTTGATTTGGGGTCCATGGCGCCCTTTCGTGTTGCTCCAGTGACCTCAGCATCCCTCTAGACTTGAGACAGTGATCTTGGGTTTTCTCTGGAGTGCCATCAAGGAAATCAAGGCTCCTTTCACGTTTGATGTGGAACACGGAATTGCTCTGCACGTAGTGCAGGGGAATCGGGGCTCATCTCGCGGCAAGGGGGATGTCTCATGGTTTTTCTCATGTTGCGGCCGGAACCTGGGGTATATTCTCGAGTTACGACGGGGAGGGCCCTTCCAGACACGTGTTTGTTCAGCGACGTCAGGACTCCTGCCTAGGTGCGAGGGACACCTCGGGATTCTCCTCGAGTCTTGGCATGGCAATTGGGACGCGTCTCCACTTGAGGCGGGAGACCCAGCGTCCCTTTCCACGTGCCACAGGGATCCTGGGACTCCTATCCATTTTCAAGAGAGGTCAGGCATCGTCTCCTTTGGAGGCATTGATCTCCGCGGACCTCTCGAGTTTTCAAAGGATGTGAGGCCTCCGGTCGCGATGAGGAGGAGGACTAGGTCTTTCTCTGTGTTCTGCACAGGGGATTCATACATCCCTTCGTCTTGGGAGATGCAAGATGGGACTGCATTCAATTCACTGCAGGGATATCCGGCCTTACTTCGAGTCAGAGCATCTCGGTGTCCATTCCACTTGATGCCACAAACTCAGGGTCCCTCTCACATACCTGTAGCGGAGAGAAGCCTCCTCTTGAGGTGCTTGTGGAAAGTTGGTATTCCTCTTGAGTCGAAGCCAGGGACTAAGCTCTCATCTCGAGTTGATTTGGGGTCCACGGAGCCCTTTCGTGTTGCTCCAGTGACCTCAGGATCCCTCAAGACTTGAGACAGTGATCTTGGGTTTTCTCTGGAGTGCCATCAAGGCTCCTTTCACGTTTGATGTGGAACACGGAATTGCTCTGCGCGCAGTGCATGGGAATCGGGCCTCATGTCGCGGCGAAGGGGAATTCTCTTCGTTTTTCTCGAGTTGCGGTCGGAACCTGGGGTATATTCTCGAATTACGACGGGGAGGGCCCTTCCAGAAACGTGTTTGTTCAGAGACGTCCGGACTCCTTCCTAGGTGCGAGGGACACTTCGGGATTCTCCACGAGTCTTGGCATGGCAATTGGGACGCGTCTTCACGTGAAGGGGAGACCCAGGGTCCCCGTCCATGTGGACAGGGATCCTGGGACTCCTAACCATTTTCAAGAGGAGTCAGACATCGTCTCCTTTGGAAGCATTGATCTCCGCGGACCTCTCGAGTTTTCAAAGGATGTGAGGCCTCCGGTCGCGATGAGGCGGAGAACTAGGTCTTTCTCTGTGGTCTCCACAGGGGATTCAGACATCCCTTCGTCTTGGGAGATGGAAGACGAGCTTGCATTCAATTCACTGCAGGGATATCCGGCCTTACTTCGAGTCAGAGCATCTCGGTGTCCATTCCACTTGAGGCCACAAACTCAGGGTACCTCTCACATACATGTAGCTGAGAGAAGCCTCCTCTTGAGGTGCTTGTGGAAACTTGGTATTCCTCTTGAGTCGAAGCCAGGGACTAAGCTCTCATCTTGAGTTGACTTGGGGTCCACGGAGCCCTTTCGTGTTGCTCCAGTGACCTCAGGATCCCTCTAGACTTGAGACAGTGACTTTGGGTTTTCTCTGCAGTGGCATCAAGGAAATCAAGGCTCCTTTCACGTTTGATGTGGAACACGGAATTGCTCTGCACGGAGTGCAGGGGAATCAGGTCTCATCTCGCGGCGAGGGGGAAGTCTCATGGTTTTTCTCGAGTTGCGGCCGGAACTTGGGGTATATTCTCGAGTTACGACGGGGAGGGCCCTTCCAGACACGTGTTTGTTCAGCGACGTCAGGACTCCTGCCTAGGTGCGAGGGACACCTCGGGATTCTCCACGAATCTTGGCATGGCAATTGGGACGCGTCTCCACGGGAGGCGGGAGACCCAGTGACCCTTTCCACGTGCCACGGACCCTGGGACTCCTATCCATTTTCAAGAGGAGTCAGGCATCGTCTCCTTTGGAAGCATTGATCTCCGCGGACCTCTCGAATTTTCAAAGGATGTGAGGCCTCCGGTCGCGATGAGGCGGAGGACTAGGTCTTTCTCTGTGGTCTCCACAGGATATTCAGACATACCTTCATCTTGGGAGATGCAGGACGAGCCTGCATTCACTTAACTGCAGGGATATCCGGCCTTACTTCGAGTCAGAGCATCTCGGTGTCCATTCCACTTGAGGCCACAAATTCAGGGTCCCTCTAACTTACCTGTAGCTGAGAGAAGCCTCCACTTGAGTTGCTTGTGGAAAGTTGGTGTTCCTCCTGAGTCGAAGGCAGGGACTAAACTCTCATCTCGAGTTGATTTGGGGTCCACGGAGCCTTTTCGTGTTGCTCCAGTGACCTCAGGATCCCTCTAGACTTGAGACAGTGATCGTGGGTTTTCTCTGGAGTGCCATCAAGGAAATCAAGGCTCCTTTCACGTTTGATGTGGAACTCGGAATTGCTCTGCACGCAGTGCAGGGGAATCGGGCCTCATCTCTCGGCGAGGGGGAAGTCTCATGGTTTTTCTCGAGTTGCGGCCGGAACCTGGGGTATATTCTCGAGTTACGACGGGGAGGGCCCTTCCAGACACGTGTTTGTTCAGCGACGTCAGGACTCCTGCCTAGGTGCGAGGGACACCTTGGGATTCTCCTCGAGTCTTGGCATGGCAATTGGGACGCGTCTCCACGTGAGGCGGGAGACCCAGGGTCCCTTTGCACGTGCCACAGGGACCCTGGGACTCCTATCCATTTCAAGAGGAGTCAGGCATCGTCTCCTTTGGAAGCATTGATCTCCGTGGACCTCTCGAGTTTTCAAAGGATGTGAGGCCTCCGGTCGCGTTGAGGCGGTGGACTAGGTCTTTCTCTGTGTTCTGCACAGGGGATTCAGACATCCCTTCGTCTTTGGAGATGCAAGATGAGCCTGCATTCAATTCACTGCAGGGATATCCGGCCTTACTTCGAGTCAGAGCATCTCGGTGTCCATTCCACTTGAGGCCACAAACTCAGGGTCCCTCTCACATACCTGTAGCTGAGAGAAGCCTCCTCTTGAGGTGCTTGTGGAAAGTTGGTATTCCTCTTGAGTCGAAGCCAGGGACTAAGCGCTCATCTTGAGTTGATTTGGGATCCACGGAGCCCTTTCGTGTTGCTCCAGTGACCTCAGGATCCCTCTAGACTTGAGACAGTGATCTTGGGTTTTCTCTAGAGTGCCATCAAGGAAATCAATGCTCCTTTCACGTTTGATGTGGAACACGGAATTGCGCTGCATGCAGTGCAGGGGAATAGGACCTCAACTCGCGGCGAGGGGGAAATCTCATGGTTTTTCTCGAATTGCGGCCGGAACCTTGGGTATATTTTCGAGTTACGACGGGGAGGGCCCTTCCAGACACGTGTTTGTTCAGCGACATCAGGACTCCTGCCTAGGTGCGAGGGACACCTCGGGATTCTCCTCGAGTCTTGGCATGGCAATATGGACGCATCTCTACGTGCGGCGGGAGACCCAGGGTCCCTTTCTACGTGCCACAGGGATCCTGGGACTCCTATCCATTTTCAAGAGGAGTCAGGCATCGTCTCCTTTGGAAGCATTGATCTCCGCGGACCTCTCGAGTTTTCAAAGGATGTGAGGCCTCCAGTCGCGTTGAGATGGAAAACTAGGTCTTTATCTGTGGTCTCCACAGGGGATTCAGACATCCCTTCGTCTTGGGAGATGCAAGACGAGCCTGCATTCAATTCAATGCAGGGGTATCCGGCCTTACTTCGAGTCAGAGCATGTCGGGGTCCATTCCACTTGAGGCCTCAAACTCAGGGTCCCTCTCACATACATGTAGCTGAGAGAAGCCTCCTCATGAGGTGCTTGTGGAAAGTTGGTATTCCTCTTGTTTCGAAGCCAGGGACTAAGCTCTCATCACGAGTTGATTTGGGGTCCACGGAGCCCTTTCGTGTTGCTCCAGTGACCTCAGGATCCCTCTAGACTTGAGACAGTGATCTTGGGTTTTCTCTGGAGTGCCATCAAGGAAATCAAGGCTCCGTTCACGTTTGATGTGGAACACGGAATTGCTCTGCATGCATTGCAGGGGAATCGGGCCTCATCTCGCGGCGAGGGGGAAGTCTCATGGTTTTTCTCGAGTTGCGGCCGGAACCTGGGTTATATTCTCGAGTTACGATGGGGAGGGCCCTTCCAGACACGTGTTTGTTCAGCGTCGTCAGGACTCCTGCCTAGGTGCGAGGGACACCTCGGGATTCCCCTCGAGTCTTGGCATGGCAAATGGGACGCGTCTCCACGTGAGGCGGGAGACCCAGGGTCCCTTTCCACGTGTCACAGCGATCCTGGGACTCCTAACCATTTTCAAGAAGAGTCAGGCATCGTCTCCTTTTGAAGCATTGATCTCCGCGGACCTCTCGAGTTTTCAAAGGATGTGAGGCCTCCGCTTGCGAGGAGGCGGGGAACTAGGTCTTTCTCTGTAGTCTCCACAGGGGATTCACACATCCCTTCGTCTTGGGAGATGCAAGACGAGCCTGCATTCAATTCACTGCAGGGATATCCGGCCTTACTTCGAGTCAGAGCATCTCGGTGTCCATTCCACTTGAGGCCACAAACTCAGGGTCCCTCTCACATACTTTTAGCTGAGAGTAGCCTCCTCTTGAGGTGCTTGTGGAAAGTTGGTATTCTTCTTGAGTCAAAGCCAGGGAAGAAGTTCTCATCTCGAGTAGATTTGGGGTACACGGAACCCTTTCGTGTTGCTCCAGTAACCTCAGGATCCCTCTAGACTAGAGACAGTGATCTTGGGTTTTCTCTGGAGTGCCATCAAGGAAATCAAGGCTCCTTTCACGTTTGATGTGGAACACGGAATTGCTCTGCATGGAGTGCAGGGGAATCGGGCCTCATCTCGCGGCGAGGGGGAAGTCTTATGGTTTTTTTCGAGTTGCGGCCGGAAGGGGTATATTCTCGAGTTACGACGGGGAGGGCCCTTTGAGTCACGAGTTTGTTCAGCATGTTAGGACTCCTGCCTAGGTGCGAGGGACACCTTGGGATTCTCCTCGAGTCTTGGCATGGCAATTGGGACGGGTCTCCACATGAAGCGGGAAACCCAGTGTCCCTTTCCACGTGCCACAGGGATCCTGGGACTCCTATCCATTTTCAAGAGGAGTCAGGCATCGTCTCCTTTGGAAGGCTTGATCTCCGGGGACCTCTCGAGTTTTCAAAGGATGTGAGGCCTCCGGTCTTGATGAGGCAGAGAACTAGTTCTTACTCTGTGGTCTCCACAGGTGATTCAGACATCCCTTAGTCTTGGGAGATGCAAGACGAGCCTGCTTTCAATTCACTGCAGGGATATCCGGCCTTAATTCGAGTCAGAGCATCTCGGTGTCCATTCCACTTGAGGCCACAAACTCAGGGTCCCTCTCACATACCAGTAGCTGAGAGAAGCCTCCTCTTGAGGTGCTTGTGGAAAGTTGGTATTCCTCTTGAGTCTAAGCCAGGGACTAAGCTCTCATCTCGAGTTGATTTGGGGTCCACGGAGCCCTTTCGTGTTGCTCCAGTGACCTCAAGATCCCTCTAGACTTGAGACAGTGATCTTGGGTTTTCTCTGGAGTGCCATCAAGGAAATCAAGGCTCCTATCATGTTTGATGTGGAACACGGAATTGCTCTGCACGCAGGGCAGGGAAATCGGGCCTCATCTCGCGGCGAGGGGGAAGTCTCATGGTGTTTCTCGAGTTGTGGCCGGACACTGCGGTATATTCTCGAGTTACGACGGGGAGGGCCCTTCCAGACACGTGTTTGTTCTGCGACGTCAGGACTCCTGCCTAGGTGCGAGGGACACCTCGGGATTCTCCTCGAGTCTTGGCATGGCAATTGGGACTCGTCTCCACGTGAGGCGGGAGACCCAGGGTCCCTTTCAACTTGCCATAGGCATCCTGGGACTCCTATCCATTTTCAGGAGGAGTCAGGCATCGTCTCCTTTGGAAGCATTGATCTCTACAGACCTCTCGAGGTTTCAAAGAATGTGAGTCCTCCGGACGCGATGAGGCGGAGGACTTGTTCTTTCTCTGTGGTCTCCACAGGGGATTCAGACATCCCTTCGTCTTGGGAGATGCAAGACGAGCTTGCATTCAATTCACTGCAGGGATATCCGACCTTACTTCGAGTCAGAGCATCTCGGTGTCCATTCCACTTGAGGCCACAAACTCAGGGTCCCTCTCACATACCTGTAGCTGAGAGAAGCCTCCTCTTGAGGTGCTTGTGGAAAGTTGGTATTCCTCTTGAGTCGAAGCCAAGGACTAAGCTCTCATCTCGAGATGATTTGGGGTCCACGGAGCCCTTTCGTGTTGCTCCAGTGACCTCAGGATCCCTCTAGTCTAGAGACAGTGACTTTGGGTTTTCTCTGGAGTGCCATCAAGGAAATCAAGGCTCCTATCATGTTTGATGTGGAACACGGAATTGCTCTGCACGCAGTGCAGGGGAATCGGGCCTCATCTCGCGGCGAGGGGGAAGTCTTATGGTTTTTTTCGAGTTGCGGCCGGAAGGGGTATATTCTCGAGTTATGACGGGGAGGGCCCTTTGAGTCACGTGTTTGTTCAGCACGTCAGGACTCCTGCCTAGGTGCGAGGGACACCTTGGGATTCTCCTCGAGTCTTGGCATGGCAAGTGGGACGGGTCTCCACATGAAGCGGGAGACCCAGTGTACCTTTCCACGTGCCACAGGGATCCTGGGACTCCTATCCATTTTCAAGAGGAGTCAGGCATCGTCTCCTTTGGAAGCCTTGATCTCCGCGGACCTCTCGAGTTTTCAAAGGATGTGAGGCCTCCGGTCTTGATGAGGCGGAGAATTAGTTCTTACTCTGTGGTCTCCACAGGTGATTCAGACATCCCTTAGTCTTGGGAGATGCAAGACGAGCCTGCATTCAATTCACTGCAGGGATATCCGGCCTTACTTCGAGTCAGAGCATCTCGGTGTCCATTCCACTTGAGGCCACAAACTCAGGGTCCCTCTCACATACCTGTAGCTGAGAGAAGCCTCCTCTTGAGGTGCTGGTGGAAAGTTGGTATTCCTCTTGAGTCTAAGCCAGGGACTAAGCTCTCATCTCGAGTTGATTTGGGGTCCACGGAGCCCTTTCGTGTTGCTCCAGTGACCTCAAGATCCCTCTAGACTTGAGACAGTGATCTTGGGTTTTCTCTGGAGTGCCATCAAGGAAATCAAGGCTCCTATCATGTTTGATGTGGAACACGGAATTGCTCTGCACGCAGGGCAGGGAAATCGGGCCTCATCTCGCGGCGAGGGGGAAGTCTCATGGTGTTTCTCGAGTTGTGGCCGGACACTGCGGTATATTCTCGAGTTACGACGGGGAGGGCCCTTCCAGACACGTGTTTGTTCTGCGACGTCAGGACTCCTGCCTAGGTGCGAGGGACACCTCGGGATTCTCCTCGAGTCTTGGCATGGCAATTGGGACTCGTCTCCACGTGAGGCGGGAGACCCAGGGTCCCTTTCAACATGCCATAGGCATCCTGGGACTCCTATCCATTTTCAGGAGGAGTCAGGCATCGTCTCCTTTGGAAGCATTGATCTCTACAGACCTCTCGAGGTTTCAAAGAATGTGAGTCCTCCGGACGCGATGAGGTGGAGGACTTGTTCTTTCTCTGTGGTCTCCACAGGGGATTCAGACATCCCTTCGTCTTGGGAGATGCAAGACGAGCCTGCATTCAATTCACTGCAGGGATATCCGGCCTTACTTCGAGTCAGAGCATCTCTGTGTCCATTCCACTTGAGGCCACAAACTCAGGGTCCCTCTCACATACCTGTAGCTGAGAGAAGCCTCCTCTTGAGGTGCTTGTGGAAAGTTGGTATTCCTCTTGAGTCGAAGCCAAGGACTAAGCTCTCATCTCGAAATGATTTGGGGTCCACGGAGCCCTTTCGTGTTGCTCCAGTGACCTCAGGATCCCTCTAGTCTAGAGACAGTGACTTTGGGTTTTCTCTGGAGTGCCATCAAGGAAATCAAGGGTCCTTTCACGTTTGATGTGGAACACGGAATTGTTCTGCACGCAGTGCAGGGGAATCGGGCCTCATCTCGCGGCGAGGGGGAAGTCTCACGGTTTTTTTCGAGTTGCGGCCGGAACCTGGGGTATATTCTCGAGTTATGATGGGGAGGGCCCTTCCAGACACTTGTTAGTTCAGCGACATCAGGACTCCTGCCTAGGTGAGACGGACACCTCGGGATTCTCCTCGAGTCTGGACATGGCAATTGGGACGCGTCTCCGCGTGAGGCGTGAGACCCAGGGTCCCTTTCCCCGTGCCAGAGGGATCCTGGGACTCCTATCCATTTTCAAGAGGAGTCAGGCATCGTCTCCTTTGGAAGCATTGATCTCGGCAGACCTCTCGAGTTTTCAAAGGATGTGAGGCCTCCGGTCTTCATGAGGCGGAGGACGAGGTCTTTCTCTGTTGTCTCCACAGGGGATTCAGACATCCCTTCATCTTGGGAGATGCAAGAGGAGCCTACATTCAATTCACTGCAGGGATATCTGGCCTTACTTCAAGTCAGACCATCTCGGTGTCCATTCCACTTGAGGCCACAAACTCATGGTCCCTTTCACATACCTGTAGCTGAGAGAAGCCTCCTCTTGAGGTGCTTGTGGAAAGTTAGTATTCCTCTTGAGTTGAAGCCAGGGAGTAAGCTCTCTTCTCGAGTTGATTTGGGGTCCACGTATCCCTTTCGTGTTTCTCCAATGACCTCAGGATCTCTCTAGACTTGAGACAGTGATCTTGGGTTTTCTCTGGAGTGCCATCAAGGAAATCAAGGCTTCTTTCACGTTTGATGTGGAACACGGAATTCCTCTGCACACAGTGCAGGGGAATCGGGCCTCATCTCGCGGCGAGGGGGAAGTCTCATGGTTTTTCTCGAGTTGCGGCCGGAACCTGGGGTATATTCTCGAGTTACGACGGGGAGGGCCCTTCCATACACGTGTTGTTCAGCGACGTCAGGACTCCTGCCTAGGTGCGAAGGATACCTCGGGATTCTCCTCGAGTCTTGGCATGGAAATTGGGACTCGTCTCCACGTGAGGCGGGAGACCCAGGGTCCCTTTCCACGTGCCACAGGGATCCTGGGACTCCTATCCATTTTCAAGAGGAGTCAGGCATCGTCTCCTTTGGAAGCATTGATCTCCGCCGGCCTCTCGAGTTTTCAAAGGATGTGAGCCCTCCCGTCGCGTTGAGGCGGAGGACTAGGTCTTTCTCTGTGGTCTCTACAGGGGATTCAGACATCCCTTCGTCTTGGGAGATGCAAGACGAGCCTGCATTCAATTCACTGCAGGGATATCCGGCCTTACATCGAGTCAGAGCATCTCTGTGTCCTTTCCACTTGAGGCCACAAACTCAGGGTCATTCTCACATACCTGTAGCTGAGAGAAACCTCCTCTTGAGGTGCTTGTGGAAAGTTGGTATTCCTCTTGAGTCGAAGCCAGGGACTAAGCTCTCATCTCGAGTTGATATGGGGTCCACGGAGCCCTTTCGTGTTGCTCCAGTGACATCAGGATCCCTCTAGACTTGAGACAGTGATCTTGGGTTTTCTCTGGAGTGCCATCAAGGAAATCAATGCTCCTTTGACGTTTGATGTGGAACACGGAATTGCTCTGCACGCAGTGCAGGGGAATCGGGCCTCATCTCGCGGCGAGGGGGAAGTCTCATGGTTTTTCTCGAGTTGCGGCCAGAACCTGGGGTATATTCTCGAGTTACGACGGGGAGGGCCCTTCCAGACACATGTTTGTTCAGCGCCGTCTGGACTCCTGCCTAGGTGCGAGGGACACCTCGGGATAATCCTCGAGTCTTGGCATGGAAATTGGGACGCGTCTCCACGTGAGGCGGGAGACCCAGGGTCCCTTCCAACGTGAAACAGGGATCCTGGGACTCCTATCCATTTTCAAGAGGAGTCAGGCATCGTCTCCTTTGGAAGCATTGATCTCCGCCGGCCTCTCGAGTTTTCAAACGATGTGAGGCCTCCGGGCGCAATGAGGCGGAGGACTAGGTCTTTCTCTGTGGTCTCCACATGGGATTCAGACATCCCTTCGTCTTAGGAGATGCAAAACGAGCCTGCATTCAATTCACTGCAGGGATATCCGGCCTTACTTCGAGTCAGAGCATCTCGGTGTCCATTCCCCTTGAGGCCACAAACTCAGGGTCCCTCTAACATACCTGTAGCTGAGAGAAGCCTCCTCTTGAGGTGCTTGTGGAAAGTTGGTATTCCTCTTGAGTTGAAGCCAGGGACTAAGCTCTCATCTCGAGTTGATCTGGGGTCCACAGAGCCCTTTCGTGTTGCTCCAGTGACCTCAGGATCCCTCTAGACTTGAGACAGTGATCTTGGGTTTTCTCTGGAGTGCCATCAAGGAAATCAAGGCTCCTTTCACGTTTGATGTGGAACACAGAATTGCTCTGCCCGCCGTGAAGGTGAATCGGGCCTCATCTCGAGGCCAGGGGGAAATCTCATGGTTTTTCTCGAGTTGCGGCCGGAACCTGGGGTATATTCTCGAGTTACGACGGGGAGGGCCATTCCAGACACGTGTTTGTTCAGCGACGTCAGGACTCCTGCCTAGGTGCGAGGGACACCTCGGGATTCTCCTCGAGTCTGGACATGGCAATTGGGACGCGTCTCCCCGTGAGGCGGGAGACCCAGGGTCCCTTTCCACGTGCCACATGGATACTGGGACTCCTATCGATTTTCAAGAGGAGTCAGGCATCGTCTCCTTTGGAAGCATTGATCTCCGCGGACCTCTCGAGTTTTCAAAGGATGTGAGGCCTCCGGTCGCGATGAGGCGGAGGACTAGGTCTTTCGCTGTGGTCTCCACAGGGGATTCAGACATCCCTTCGTCTTGGGAGATGCAAGACGAGCCTGCATTCAATTCACTGCAGGGATATCCGGCTTTACTTCGAGTCAGAGCATCTCGGTGTCCATTCCACTTGAGGTCACAAACTCATGGTCCCTCTCACCTACCTGTAGCTGAGAGAAGCCTCCTCTGGAGATGCTTGTGGAAAGTTGGTAT
Organism: Dama dama; assembly: GCF_033118175.1. Classification (NCBI taxonomy): domain Eukaryota; kingdom Metazoa; phylum Chordata; class Mammalia; order Artiodactyla; family Cervidae; genus Dama; species Dama dama. The sequence continues at coordinate 4,263,408 of NW_026870879.1, read as the reverse complement.
TCCTCTTGAGTCGAAGCCAGGGACTAAGCTCTCATTTCGAGTTGATTTGGGGTCCACGGATCCCTTTCCTCTTGCTCCAGTGATCTCAGGATCCCTCTAGACTTGAGCCAGTGATCTTGGGTTTTCTCTACAGTGCCATGAAGAAAATCAAGTCTCCTTTCACGTTTGATGTTGAACATGGAATTGCTCTGCACCCAGTGCAGGGGAATCGGGCCTCATCTCGGGGCGAGGGGGAAGTCTCATGGTTTTTCTCGAGTTGCGGCCGGAACCTGGGGTATATTCTCGAGTTACGACGGGGAGGGCCCTTCCAGACACGTGTTTGTTCAGCGCCGTCAGGACTCCTGCCTAGGTGCGAGGGACACCTCAGGATAATCCTCGAGTCTTGGCATGGCAATTGGGACGCGTCTCCACGTGAGGCGGGAGACCCAGGGTCCCTTTCCACGTGCCACAGGGATCCTGGGACTCCTATCCATTTTCAAGAGGAGTCCGGCATCGTCTCCTTTGGAAGCATTGATCTCCGCGGACCTCTCGAGTTTTCAAAGGATGTGAGGCCTCCGGTCGCGTTGAGGCGGAGGACTAGGTCTTTCTCTGTGGTCTCCACAGGGGATTCAGACAACCCTTCGTCTTGGGAGATGCCAAACGAGCCTGCATTCAATTCACTGCAGGGATATCCAGCCTTACTTCGAGTCAGAGCATCTCGGTGTCATTCCACTTGAGGCCACAAACTCAGGGTCCCTCTCACATACCTGCAGCTGAGAGAAGCCTCCTCTTGAGGTGCTTGTGGAAAGTTGGTATTCCTCTTGAGTCGAAGCCAGGGACTAAGCTCTCATCTCGAGTTGATTTGGGGTCCACGGAGCCCTTTCTTGTTGCTCCAGTGACCTCAGGATCCCTCTAGACTTGAGACAGTGATCTTGGGTTTTCTCTGGAGTGCCATCAAGGAAATCAAGGCTCCTTTCACGTTTGATGTGGAACACGGAATTGCTCTGCACGCAGTGCAGGGGAATCGGGCCTCAACTCGAGGCCAGGGGGAAATCTCATGGTTTTTCTCGAGTTGCGGCCGGAACCTGGGGTATATTCTCGAGTTACGACGGGGAGGGCCCTTCCAGACACGTGTTTGTTCAGCGACGTCAGGACTCCTGCCTAGGTGCGAGGGACACCTCGGGATTCTCCTCGAGTCTGGACATGGCTATTGGGACGCGTCTCCACGTGAGGCGGGAGACCCAGGGTCCCTTTCCCCATGCCACAGGGATCCTGGGACTCCTATCCATTTTCAAGAGGAGTCAGGCATCCTCTCCTTTGGAAGCATTGATCTCCGCAGACCTCTCGAGTTTTCAAAGGATGTGAGGCCTCCGGTCTTGATGAGGCGGAGGACTAGGTCTTTCTCTGTCGTCTCCACAGGGGATTCAGACATCCCTTCGTCTTGGGATATGCAAGACGAGCCTGCATTCAATTCACTGCAGGGATATCCGGCCTTACATCGAGTCAGAGCATCACTGTGTCCTTTCCACTTGAGGCCACAAACTCAGGCTCATTCTCACATACCTGTAGCTGAGAGAAGCCTCCTCTTGAGGTGCTTCTGGAAAGTTGGTATTCCTCTTGAGTCGAAGCCAGGGACTAACATCTCATCTCGAGTTGATATGGGGTCCACGAAGCCCTTTCTTGTTGCTCCAGTGACATCAGGATCCCTCTAGACTTGAGACAGTGATCTTGGGTTTTCTCTGGAGTGCCATCAAGGAAATCAAGCCTCCTTTCACGTTTGATGTGGAACACGGAATTGCTCTGCACGCAGTGCAGGGGAATCGGGCCTATCTCGTGGCGAGGGGGAAGTCTCATGGTTTTTCTCGAGTTGCGGCCGGAACCTGGGGTATATTCTCGAGTTACGACGGGGAGGGCCCTTCCAGACACGTGTTTGTTCAGCGATGTCAGGACTCCTGCCTAGGTGCGAGGGACACCTCGGGATTCTCCTCGAGTCTTGGCATGGCAATTGGGACGCGTCTCCACGTGAGGCGCGAGACCCAGGGTCCCTTTCCACGTGCCACAGGGATCCTGGGACTCCTATCCATTTTCAAGAGGAGTCAGGCATCGTCTCCTTTGGAAGCATTGATCTCCGCGGACCTCTCGAGTTTTCAAAGGATGTGAGGCCTCCGGTTGTGATGAGGCGGAGGACTAGGTCTTTCTCTGTGGTCTCCACAGGGGATTCAGACATCCCTTCGTCTTGGAGATTCAAGACGAGCCTGCATTCAATTCACTGCAGGGATATCCGGCCTTACTTCGAGTCAGAGCATCTCGGTGTCCATTCCACTTGAGGCCAAAACTCAGGGTTCCTCTCACATACCTGTAGCTGAGAGAAGCCTCCTCTTGAGGTGCTTGTGGAAAGTTGGTATTCCTCTTGAGTTGAAGCCAGGGACTAAGCTCTCATCTCGAGTGGATTTGGGGTCCACGGAGCCCTTTCGTGTTGCTCCATTGACCTCAGGATCCCTCTAGACTTGAGACAGTGATCTTGGGTTTTCTCTGGAGTGCCATCAAGGAAATCAAGGCTCCTTTCACGTTTGATGTGGAACACGGAATTGCTCTGCACGCAATGGAGGGGAATCGGGCCTCATCTCGGGGCGAGGGGGAAGTCTCATGGTTTTTCTCGAGTTGCGGCTGAAACCTGGGGTATATTCTCGAGTTACGACGGGGAGGGCCCTTCCAGACACGTGTTTGTTCAGCGCCGTCAGGACTCCTGCCTAGGTGCGAGGGACACCTCAGGATAATCCTCGAGTCTTGGCATGGCAATTGGGATGCGTCTCCATGTGAGGCGGGAGACCCAGGGTCCCTTCCAACGTGAAACAGGGATCCTGGGACTCCTATCCATTTTCAAGAGGAGTCAGGCATCGTCTCCTTTGGAAGCATTGATCTCCGCCGGCCTCTCGAGTTTTCAAACGATGTGAGGCCTCCGGGCGCAATGAGGCGGAGGACTAGGTCTTTCTCTGTGGTCTCCACATGGGATTCAGACATCCCTTCGTCTTAGGAGATGCAAAACGAGCCTGCATTCAATTCACTGCAGGGATATCCGGCCTTACTTCGAGTCAGAGCATCTCGGTGTCCATTCCCCTTGAGGCCACAAACTCAGGGTCCCTCTCACATACCTGTAGCTGAGAGAAGCCTCCTCTTGAGGTGCTTGTGGAAAGTTGGTATTCCTCTTGAGTCGAAGCCAGGGACTAAGCTCTCATCTCGAGTTGATCTGGGGTCCACAGAGCCCTTTCGTGTTGCTCCAGTGACCTCAGGATCCCTCTAGACTTGAGACAGTGATCTTGGGTTTTCTCTGGAGTGCCATCAAGGAAATCAAGGCTCCTTTCACGTTTGATGTGGAACACAGAATTGCTCTGCACGCCGTGAAGGTGAATCGGGCCTCATCTCAAGGCCAGGGGGAAATCTCATGTTTTTTCTCGAGTTGCGGCTGGAACCTGGGGTATATTCTCGAGTTACGACGGGAGGGCCATTCCAGACACGTGTTTGCTCAGCGACGTCAGGACTCCTGCGTAGGTGCGAGGGACACCTCGGGATTCTCCTCGAGTCTGGACATGGCAATTGGGACGCGTCTCCACGTGAGGCGGGAGACCCAGGGTCCCTTTCCACGTGCCACATGGATCCTGGGACTCCTATCCATTTTCAAGAGGAGTCAGGCATCGTCTCCTTTGGAAGCATTGATCTCCGCAGACCTCTCGAGTTTTCAAAGGATGTGAGGCCTCCGGTCGCGATGAGGCGGAGGACTAGGTCTTTCGCTGTGGTCTCCACAGGGGATTCAGACATCCCTTCGTCTTGGGAGATGCAAGACGAGCCTGCATTCAATTCACTGCAGGGATATCCGGTCTTACTTCGAGTCGGAGCATCTCGGTGTCCATTCCACTTGAGGTCACAAACTCATGGTCCCTCTCACATACCTGTAGCTGAGAGAAGCCTCCTCTTGAGGTGCTTGTGGAAAGTTGGTTTTCCTCTTGAGTCGAAGCCAGGGACTAAGCTCTCATCTCGAGTTGATTTGGGGTCCACGGATCCCTTTCCTCTTGCTCCAGTGACCTCAGGATCCCTCTAGACTTGAGCCAGTGATCTTGGGTTTTCTCTACAGTGCCATGAAGAAAATCAGGTCTCCTTTCACGTTTGATGTGGAACACGGAATTGCTCTGCACGCAGTGCTGGGGATTCGGGCCTCATCTCGCGGCGAGGGGGAAGTCTCATGGTTTTTCTCGATTTGCGGCCGGAACCTGGGGTATATTCTCGAGTTACGACGGGGAGGGCCCTTCCTGACACGTGTTTGTTCAGCGACGTCAGGACTCCTGCCTAGGTGGGAGGGACACTTCGGGATTCTCCTCGAGTCTTGGCATGGCAATTGGGACGCGTCTCCACGTGAGGCGGGAGACCCAGGGTCCCTTTCCACGTGCCACAGGGATCCTGGGACTCCTATCCATTTTCAAGAGGAGTCAGGCATAGTCTCCTTTGGAAGCATTGATCTCCGCGGACGTCTCGAGTTTTTAAAAGATGTGAGGCCTCCGGTCGCGGTGAGGCGGAGGACTAGGTCTTTCTCTGTGGTCTCCACAGGGGATTCAGATATCCCTTCATCTTGGGAGATGCAAGACGAGCCTGCATTCAATTCACTGCAGGGATATCCGGCCTTACTTCGAGTCAGAGCATCTCGGTGTCCATTCCACTTGAGGCCACAAACTCAGGGTACCTCTCACATAACTGTAGCTGAGAGAAGCCTCCTCTTGAGGTGCTTGTGGAAAGTTGGTATTCCTCTTGAGTCGAAGCCAGAGACTAACCTCTCATCTCGAGTTGATATGGGGTCCACGGAGCCCTTTCGTGTTGCTCCAGTGACATCAGGATCCCTCTAGACTTGAGACAGTGATCTTGGGTTTTCTCTGGAGTGCCATCAAGGAAATCAAGCCTCCTTTCACGTTTGATGTTGAACACGGAATTGCTCTGCACGCAGTGCAGGGGAATCGGGCCTCATCTCGGGGCGAGGGGGAAGTCTCATGGTTTTTCTCGAGTTGCGGCCGGAACCTGGGGTATATTCTCGAGTTACGACGGGGAGGGCCCTTCCAGACACGTGTTTGTTCAGCGAAGTCAAGACTCCTGCCTAAGTGCGAGGGACACCTCGGGATTCTCCTCGAGTCTTGGCATGGAAATTGGGACGCGTCTCCACGTGAGGCGGGAGACCCAGGGTCCCTTTCCACGTGCCACAGGGATCCTGGGACTCCTATCCATTTTCAAGAGGAGTCAGGCATCGTCTCCTTTGGAAGCATTGATCTCCGCGGACCTCTCGAGTTTTCAAAGGATGTGAGGCCTCCGGTCGCGATGAGGCGGAGGACTAGGTCTTTCTCTGTGGTCTCCACAGGGGATTCAGACATCCCTTCGTCTTGGGAGATTCAAGACGAGTCTGCATTCAATTCACTGCAGGGATATCCGGCCTTAGTTCGAGTCAGAGCATCTCGGTGTCCATTCCACTTGAGGCCAAATCTCAGGGTTCCTCTCACATACCTGTAGCTGAGAGAAGCCTCCTCTTGAGGTGCTTGTGGAAAGTTGGTATTCCTCTTGAGTCAAGCCAGGGACTAAGCTCTCATCTCGAGTTGATTTGGGGTCCACGGAGCCCTTTCGTGTTGCTCCAGTGACCTCAGGATCCCTCTAGACTTGAGACAGTGTTCTTGGGTTTTCTCTGGAGTGCCATCAAGGAAATCAAGGCTCCTTTCACGTTTGATGTGGAACACGGAATTGCTCTGCACGCAGTGCAGGGGAATCGGGCCTCATCTCGGGGCGAGGGGGAAGTCTCATGGTTTTTCTCGAGTTGCGGCTGGAACCTGTGGTATATTCTCGAGTTACGACGGGGAGGGCCCTTCCAGACACGTGTTTGTTCAGCACCGTCAGGACTCCTGCCTAGGTGCGAGGGACACCTCAGGATAATCCTCGAGTCTTGGCATGGCAATTGGGATGCGTCTCCATGTGAGGCGGGAGACCCAGGGTCCCTTCCAACGTGAAACAGGGATCCTGGGACTCCTATCCATTTTCAAGAGGAGTCAGGCATTGTCTCCTTTGGAAGCATTGATCTCCGCCGGCCTCTCGAGTTTTCAAACGATGTGAGGCCTCCGGGCGCAATGAGGCAGAGGACTAGGTCTTTCTCTGTGGTCTCCACAGGGGATTCAGACATCCCTTCGTCTTGGGAGATTCAAGACGAGCCTGCATTCAATTCACTGCAGGGATATCCGGTCTTACTTCGAGTCGGAGCATCTCGGTGTCCATTCCACTTGAGGTCACAAACTCATGGTCCCTCTCACATACCTGTAGCTGAGAGAAGCCTCCTCTTGAGGTGCTTGTGGAAAGTTGGTATTCCTCTTGAGTCGAAGCCAGGGACTAAGCTCTCATCTCGAGTTGATTTGGGGTCCACGGATCCCTTTCCTCTTGCTCCAGTGACCTCAGGATCCCTCTAGACTTGAGACAGTGATCTTGGGTTTTCTCTGGAGTGCCATCAAGAAAATCAAGGCTCTTTTCACGTTTGATGTGGAACACGGAATTGCTCTGCATGGAGTGCAGGGGAATCGGGCCTCATCTCACGGCGAGGGGGAAGTCTCATGGTTTTCCTCGAGTTGCGGCCGGAACCTGTGGTATATTCTCGAGTTACGACGGGGAGGGCCCTTCCAGACACGTGTTTGTTCAGAGACGTCAGGACTCCTGCCTAGGTGCGAGGGACACCTCGGGATTCTCCTCGAGTCTTGGCATGGCAATTGGGAAGCGTATCCACGTGAGGCAGGAGACCCAGGGTCCCTTTCCACGTGCCACAAGGAACCTGGGACTCCTATGTATTTTCAAGAGGAGTCAGGCATCGTCTCCTTTGGAAGCATTGATCTCCGCGGACCTCTCGAATTTTCAAAGGATGTGAGGCCTCCGTTCCCGTTGAGGCGGAGGACTAGTTCTTTCTCTGTGGTCTCCACAGGGGATTCAGTCAACCCTTCATCTTGGGAGATGCAAGCCGAGCCTGCATTCAATTCACTGCAGGAATATCCGGCCTTACTTCGAGTCAGAGCATCTCGGTGCCCATTCCACTTGAGGCCACAAACTCAGGGTCCCACTCACATACCTGTAGCTGAGAGAAGCCTCCTCTTGAGGGGCTTGTGGAAACTTGGTGTTCCTCTTGAGTCGAAACCAAGGACTAAGCTCTCATCTCTAGTTGACTTGGGGTCCACAGAGCCCTTTCGTGTTGCTCCAGTGACCTCAGGATCCCTCTAGACTTGAGACAGTGATCTTCGGTTTTCTCTAGAGTGCCATCAAGGAAATCAAGGCTCCTTTCACGTTTGATGTGGAACACGGAATTGCTCTGCACGCAGTGCAGGGGAATCGGGCCTCATCTCGCGGCGATGGGGAATTCTCATGGTTTTTCTCGAGTTGCGGCCGGAACCGGGGGTATATTCTCTAGTTACGACGGGGAGGGCCCTTCCGACACTTGTTTGTTCAGCGACGTCAGGGCTCCTGCCTAGGTGCGAGGTACACCTCGGGATTCTCCTCGAGTCTTGGCATGGCAATTGGGTCGCGTCTCCACGTGAGGCAGGAGACCCAGTGTCCCTTTCGACGTGCCACAGGGATGCTGGGGCTCCTATTTGTTTCCGAGAGGAGTCAGGCATCGTCTCCTTTGCAAGCATTGATCTCCGCGGACCTCTCGAGTTTTCAAAGGATGTGCGGGCTCCGGTCGTGATGAGGCAGAGATCTAGGTCTTTCTCTGTGGTCTCCACAGGGGATTCAGACATCCCTTCATCTTGGGAGATGCAAGACGAGCCTGCATTCAATTCACTGCAGGGATATCCGGCCTTACTTCGAGTCAGAGCATCTCAGTTTCCATTCCACTTGAGGCAACAACCTCAGGGGCCCTCTCACATACCTGTAGCTGAGAGAAGCCTCCCCTTGAGGGGCTTGTGGAAAGTTGGTATTCCTCTTGAGTCGAAGCCAGGGACTAAGCTCTCATCTCGAGTTGATTTGTGGTCCACAGAGCCCTTTCGTGTTGCTCCAGTGACCTCAGGATCCCTCTAGACTTGAGACAGTGATCTTGGGTTTTCTCTGGAGTGCCATCAAGGAAATCAAGGCTCCTTTCACGTTTGATGTGGAACACGGAATTGCTCTGCACGCAGTGCAGGGGAATCGGGCCTCATCTCGCGGCGAGGGGGAAGTCTCATGGTTTTTCTCGAGTTGCAGCCGGAATCTGTGGTATATTCTCGAGTTACGACGGGGAGGGCCCTTCCAGACACGAGTTTGTTCAGCGACGTCAGGACTCCTGCCTAGGTGCGAGGGACACCTCGGGTTTATCCTCGAGTCTTGGCATGGCAATTGGGACGCGTCTCCACGTGAAGCGGGAGACCCAGTGTCCCCGTCCATGTGGACAGGGATCCTGGGACTCCTAACCATTTTCAAGAGGAGTCAGGCATCGTCTCCTGTGGAAGCATTGATCTCCGCGGACCTCTCGAGTTTTCAAAGGATGTAAGGCCTCTGGTCGCAATGAGGCGGAGAACTAGGTCTTTCTCTGTGGTCTCCACAGGGGACACAGACATCCATTCGTCTTGGGAGATGCAAGACGAGCTTGCATTCAATTCACTGCAGGGATATCCGGCCTTACTTCGAGTCAGAGCATCTCGGTGTCCATTCCACTTGAGGCCACAAACTCAGGGTCCCTCTCACATACCTGTAGCTGAGAGAAGCCTCCTCTTGAGGTGCTTGTGGAAACTTGGTATTCCTCTTGAGTCGAAGCCAGGGACTAAGCTCTCATCTCGATTTGATTTGGGGTCCACGGATCCCTTTCCTCTTGCTCCAGTGACCTCAGGATCCCTCTAGACTTGAGCCAGTGATCTTGGGTTTTCTCTACAGTGCCATGAAGAAAATCAAGTCTCCTTTCACGTTTGATGTGGAACACGGAATTGCTCTGCACGCAGTGCTGGGGATTCGGGCCTCATCTCGCGGCGAGGGGGAAGTCTCATGGTTTTTCTCGATTTGCGGCCGGAACCTGGGGTATATTCTCGAGTTACGACGGGGAGGGCCCTTCCAGACACGTGTTTGTTCAGCGACGTCAGGACTCCTGCCTAGGTGCGAGGGACACCTCGGGATTCTCCTCGAGTCTTGGCATGGCAAGTGGAACGTGTCTCCACGTGAGGCGGGAGACCCAGGGTCCCTTTCCACGTGCCACAGGGATCCTGGGACTCCTATCCATTTTCAAGAGGAGTCAGGCATCGTCTCCTTTGGAAGCATTGATCTCCGCGGACGTCTCAAGTTTTTAAAAGATGTGAGGCCTCCGGTCGCGGTGAGGCGGAGGAGTAGGTCTTTCTCTGTGGTCTCCACAGGGGATTCAGATATCCCTTCATCTTGGGAGATGCAAGACGAGCCTGCATTCAATTCACTGCAGGGATATCCGGCCTTACTTCGAGTCATAGCATCTCGGTGTCCATTCCACTTGAGGCCACAAACTCAGGGTCCCTCTCACATAACTGTAGGTGAGAGAAGCCTCCTCTTGAGGTGCTTATGAAAAGTTGGTATTCCTCTTGAGTCGAAGCCAGGGACTAAGATCTCATTTCGAGTTGATTTGGGGTCCACGGAGCCCTTCGTGTTGCTCCAGTGACCTCAGGATCCCTCTAGACTTCAGACAGTGATCTTGGGTTTTCTCTGGAGTGCCATCAAGGAAATCAAGGCTCCTTTCACGTTTGATGTGGAACACGGAATTGCTCTGCACGCAGTGCAGGGGAATCGGGCCTCATCTCGGGGCGAGGGGGAAGTCTCATGGTTTTTCTCGAGTTGCGGCCGGAACCTGGGGTATATTCTCGAGTTACGACGGGGAGGGCCCTTCCAGACACGTGTTTGTTCAGCGCCGTCAGGACTCCTGCCTAGGTGCCAGGGAAACCTCAGGATTCTCCTCGAGTCTTAGCATGGCAATTGGGACGCGTCTCCACGTGAGGCGGGAGACCCAGTGTCCCTTCCAACGTGCCACAGGGATCCTGGGACTCCTATCCATTTTCAAGAGGAGTCAGGCATCATCTCCTTTGGAAGCATTGATCTCCGCGGACCTCTCGAGTTTTCAAAGGATGTGAGGCCTCCGGTCGCGATGAGGCGGAGGACTAGGTCTTTCGCTGTGGTCTCCACAGGGGATTCAGACATCCCTTCGTCTTGGGAGATGCAAGACGAGCCTGCATTCAATTCACTGCAGGGATATCCGGTCTTACTTCGAGTCGGAGCATCTCGGTGTCCATTCCACTTGAGGTCACAAACTCATGGTCCCTCTCACATACCTGTAGCTGAGAGAAGCCTCCTCTTGAGGTGCTTGTGGAAAGTTGGTATTCCTCTTGAGTCGAAGCCAGGGACTAAGCTCTCATCTCGAGTTGATTTGGGGTCCACGGATCCCTTTCCTCTTGCTCCAGTGACCCAGGATCCCTCTAGACTTGAGCCAGTGATCTTGGGTTTTCTCTGGAGTGCCATCAAGGAAATCAAGGCTCTTTTCACGTTTGATGTGGAACACGGAATTGCTCTGCACGCAGTGCAGGGGATTCGGGCCTCATCTCGTGGCGAGGGGGAAGTCTCATGGTTTTTCTCGAGTTGCGGCCGGAACCTGGGATATATTCTCGAGTTACGACGGGGAGGGCCCTTCTAGACACGAGTTTGTTCAGCGACGTCAGGACTCCTGCCTAGGTGCGAGGGACACCTCGGGATTCTCCTCGAGTCTTGGCATGGCAATTGGGACGCGTCTCCACGTGAGGCGGGAGACCCAGGGTCCCTTTCCCCGTGTCACAGGGATCCTGGGACTCCTATCCATTTTCAAGAGGAGTCAGGCATCGTCTCCTTTGGAAGCATTGATCTCCGCGGACCTCTCGAGTTTTCAAAGGATGTGAGGCCTCCGGTCGCGATGAGGCGGAGGACTAGGTCTTTCTCTGTGGTCTACACAGGGGATTCAGACATCCCTTCGTCTTGGGAGATGCAAGACGAGCCTGCATTCAATTCACTACAGGGATATCCGGCCTTACTTCGAGTCTGAGCATCTCGGTGTCCATTCCACTTGAGGCCACAAACTCAGGGTCCCTCTCACATACCTGTAGCTGAGAGAAGCCTCCTCTTGAGGTGCTTGTGGAAAGTTGGTATTCCTCTTGAGTCGAAGCCAGCGACTAAGCTCTCATCTCGAGTTAATTTCTGGTCCACGGAGCCATTTCATGTTGCTCCAGTGACCTCAGGATCCCTCTAGACTTGAGACAGTGATCTTGGGTTTTCTCTGGAATGGGATCAAGGAAATCAAGGCTCCTTTCACGTTTGATGTGGAACACGGAATTGCTCTGCACGCATTGCAGGGGAATCGGGCCTCATCTCGCGGCCAGGGGGAAGTCTCATGGTTTTTTTCAAGTTGCGGCCGGAACCTGGGGTATATTCTCGTGTTGCGACGGGGAGGGCCCTTCCAGACACGTGTTTGTTCAGCGACGTCAGGACTCCTGCCTAGGTGCGAGGAACACCTCGGGATTCTCCTCGAGTCTTGGCATGGCAATTGGGACGCGTCTCCACTTGAGGCGGGAGACCCAGGGTCCCTTTCCACGTGCCACAGGGATCCTGGGACTCCTATCCATTTTCAAGAGAAGTCAGGCATCGTCTCCTTTGGAAGCATTGATCTCCGCAGACGTCTCGAGTTTTCAAAGAATTTGAGGCTTCCGGTCGCTTCGAGGCGGACGACTAGGTCTTTCTCTGTGGTCTCCACAGGGGATTCAGACATCCCTTCATCTTGGGAGATGCAAGACGAGCCTGCATTCAATTCACTGCAGGGATATCCGGCCTTACTTCGAGTCAGAGCATCTCGGTGTCCATTCCACTTGAGGCCACAAACTCGGGGTCCCTCAAATATACCTGTAGCTGAGAGAAGCCTCCTCTTGAGGTGCTTGTGGAAAGGTCGTATTCCTCTTGAGTTGAAGCCAGGGATTAATCTCTCATCTCGAGTAGATTTGGGGTCCACGGAGCCCTTTCGTGTTGCTCCAGTGACCTCAGGATCCCTCTAGACTTGAGACAGAGATCTTGGGTTTTCTCTGGTGTGCCATCGAGGAAATCAAGGCTCCTTTCACGTTTGATGTGGAACACGGAATTGCTCTGCACGCAGTGCAGGGGAATCGGGCCTCATCTCAAGGCGAGGGGGAAGTCTCATGGTTTTTCTCGAGTTGAGGCCGGAACCTGGGGTTCATTCTCGAGTTACGACGGGGAGGGCCCTTCCAGACACGTGTTTGTTCAGCGACGTCAGGACTCCTGCCTAGGTGCGAGGGACACCTCGGGATTCTCCTCGAGTCTTGGCATGGCAATTGGGACGCGTCTCCACGTGAGGCGGGAGGCCCAGGGTCCCTTTCCACGTGCCACAGGGATCCTGGGACTCTTATCCCTTTTCAAGAGGAGTCAGGAATCGTCTCCTTTGCAAGCATTGATCTCCCCGGACCTCTCGAGTTTTCAAAGGATGTGAGGCCTCCGCTCGCGATGAGGCGGAGAATTAGGTCTTTCTCTGTGGTCTCCACAGGGAATATAGACATCCCTTCGTCTTGGGAGATGCAAGACGAGCCTGCATTCAATTCACTGCAGGGATATCCAGCCTTACTTCGAGTCAGAGCATCTCGGTGTCCATTCCACTTGAGGCCACAAACTCAGGGTCCCTCTCACATACCTGTAGCTGAGAGAAGCCTCCTCTTGAGGTGCTTGTGGAAAGTTGGTATTCCTCTTGAGTCGAAGCCAGGGACGAATCTCTCATCTCGAGTTGATTGGGGGTCTAGGGAGCCCTTTCCTGTTTCTCCAGTGACCTCAGGATCCCTCTAGACTTGAGACAGTGATCTTGGGTTTTCTCTGGAGTGCCATCAAGGAAATCAAGGCTCCTTTCAAGTTTGATGTGGAACACGGAATTGCTCTGCAGCAGTCAGCGGAATCGGGCCTCATCTCGCGGCAAGGGGGATGTCTCATTGTTTCTCTGAAGTTGCGAGAGGAACCTGGGGTATATTCTCGAGTTACTACCGGGAGGGCCCTTCCAGACACGTGTTTGTTCAGCGACGTCAGGACTCCTGCCTAGGTGCGAGGGATACCTGGGGATTCTCCTCGAGTCTTGGCATGGCAATTGGGACGCATCTCGACGAGAGGCGGGAGACCCAGGGTCCCTTTCCACATGCCACAGGGATCCTGGGACTCCTATCCATTGTCAACAAGAGTCAGGCATCATTTCCTTTGAAAGCATTGATCTCCGCGGACCTCTCGAGTTTTCAAAGGATGTGAGGCCTCCGGTCTCTATGAGGCGGAGGACTAGGTCTTTCTCTGTGGTCTCCACAGGGGATTCAGACATCCCTTCATCTTGGGAGATGCAAGACGACCCTGCATTCAATTCACTGCAGGGATATCCAGCCTTACTTCGAGTCAGAGCATCTCGGTGTCCATTCCACTTGAGGCCACAAACTCAGGGTCCCTCTCACATACTTGTAGATGAGAGAAGCCTCCTCTTGAGGTGCTTGTGGAAAGTTGGTATTCCTCTTGAGTCGAAGCCACGGACTAAGCTCTCCTCTCGAGTGGATTTGGGGTCCACGGAGCCGTTTCGTGTTGCTCCAGTGACCTCAGGATCCCTCTAGACTTGAGACTATGATCTTGGGTTTTCTCTGGAGTGCCATCAAGGAAATCAAGGCTCCTTTCACGTTTGATGTGGAACACGGAATTGCTCTGCACGCAGTGCAGGGGAATCAGGCCTCATGTCGCTGTGAGGGGGAAGTCTCATGGTTTTTCTCGAGTTCCGGCCGGAACCTGGGGTATATTCTCGAGTTACGATGGGGAGGGCCCTTCCAGACACGTGTTTGTTCAGCGACGTCAGGACTCCTGCCTAGGTGCGAGGGACACCTCGGGATTCTCCTCGAGTCTTGGCATGGCAATTGGGACGCGTCTCCACGTGAGGCGGGAGACCCAGGGTCCCTGTCCACGTGCCACAGGTATCCTGGGACTCCTATCCATTTTCAGGAGGAGTCAGGCATCGTCTCCTTTGGAAGCATTGATCTCCGCGGACCTCTCGAGTTTTCAAAGGATGTGAGACCTCCGCTCGCGATTAGGCGGAGAATTAGGTCTTTCTCTGTGGTCTCCACAGGGGATTCAGACATCCCTTCGTCTTGGGAGATGCAAGACGAGCCTGCATTCAATTCACTGCAGGGATATCCGGCCTTACTTCGAGTCAGAGCATCTCGGTGTCCATTCCACTTGAGGCCACTAACTCAGGGTCCCTCTCAGATACTTGTAGATGAGAGAAGCCTCCTCTTGAGGTGCTTGTGGAAAGTTGGTATTCCTCTTGAGTCGAAGCCAGGGACTAAGCTCTCATCTCGAGTTGATTTGGGGTCGTGGAGCCCTTTCGTGTTGCTACAGTGACCTCAGGATCCCTCTAGACTTGAGACAGTGATCTTGGGTTTCCTCTGGAGTGCCATCAAGGAAATCAAGGCTCCTTTCACTTTTGATGTGGAATACGGAATTGCTCTGCACGCAGGGCAGGAGAATCGGGCCTCACATCGCGGCGAGGGGGAAGTCTCATGGTTTTCCTGGAGTTGCGGCCGGAACCTGGGCAATATTCTCGAGTTACGACGGGGAGGGCCCTTCCAGACACGTGTTTGTTCAGCGACGTCAGGACTCCTGCCTAGGAGCGAGGGACACGTCGGGATTCTACTCGAGTCTTGGCATGGCAATTGGGACGCGTCTCCACGTGAGGCACGAGACCCAGTGTCCCTTTCGACGAGCCACAGGGATCCTGGGACTCCTATCCATTTTCAAGAGGAGTCAGGCATCGTCTCCTTTGGAAGCATTGATCTCCGCGGACCTCTCGAATTTTCAAAGGATGTGAGGCCTCCGGTCCCGATGAGGCGGAGAACTAGGTCTTTCTCTGTGGTCTCCACATGGGATTCAGACATCCCTTCTTCTTGGGAGATGCAAGAGGAGCCTGCATTCATTTCACTGCAGGGATATCCGGCCTTACTTCGAGTCAGAGCATCTCGGTGTCCATTCCACTTGAGGTCACAATCTCAGGGTCCCTCTCACATACCTGTAGGTGAGAGAAGCCTCCTCTTGAGGTGCTTGTGGAAAGTTGGTATTCCTCTTGAGTCTAAGCCAGGGACTAAGCTCTCATCTCGAGTTGATTTGGGGTCCTCGGAGCCCTTTCGTGTTGCTCCAGTGACTCAGGATCCCTCTAGACTTGAGACAGTGATCTTGGGTTTTTTCTGGAGTGCCCTCAAGGAAATCAAGGCTCCTTTCACGTTTGATGTGGAACATGGAATTGCTCTGCACGCAGTGCAGGGGCATCGGGGCTCATCTCGCGGCGAGGGGGAAGTCTCATATTTTTTCGCGAGTTGCGGCCGAAACCTGATTCATATTCTCGAGTTACGACGGGGAGGGCCCTTCCAGACACCTGTTTGTTCAGCGACGTCAGGACTCCTGCCTTGGTGAGAGGGACACCTCGGAATTCTCCTTGAGTCTTGGCATGGCAATTGGTAGGCATCTCCACGTGAGGCGGGAGACCCAGGGTCCCTTTCCACGTGCCTCAGGGATCCTGGGACTCGTATCCATTTTCAAGAGGAGTCAGGCATTGTCTCCTTTGGAAGCATTGATCTCCGCGGACCTCTCGAGTTTTCAAAGGATGTGAGGCCTCCGGTCGCGTTGAGGCGGAGGATTGGTCTTTCTCTGTGGTCTCCACAGGGGATTCAGACATGCCTTCGTCTTGGGAGAAGCAAGACGAGCCTGCATTCAATTCACTGCAGGGATATCCGGTCTTACTTTGAGTCAGAGCATCTCGGTGTCCATTACACTTGAGGCCACAAATTCAGGGTCCCTCTCACATACCTGTAGCTGAGAGAAGCCTCCTCTTGAGGTGCTTGTGGAAAGTTGGTATTCCTCTTGAGTCGAAGCCAGGGACTAAGCTCTCATCTCGAGTTGATTTGGGGTCCACGGAGCCCTTTCGTGTTGCTCCAGTGACCTCAGGATCCCTCTAGACTTGAGACAGTGATCTTGGATTTTCTCTGGAGTGCCATCAAGGAAATCAAGGCTCCTTTCAAGTTAGATGTGGAACACGGAATTGCTCTGCAGCAGTCAGCGGAATCGGGCCTCATCTGGCGGCAAGGGGGATGTCTCATTGTTTCTCTCAAGTTGCGAGAGGAACCTGGGGTATATTCTCGAGTTACTACCGGGAGGGCCCTTCCAGACACGTGTTTGTTCAGCGACGTCAGGACTCCTGCCTAGGTGCGAGGGACACCTCGGGATTCTCCTCAAGTCTTGGCATGGCAATTGGGACGCGTCTCGACGAGAGGCGGGAGACCCAGGGTCCCTTTCCACATGCCACAGGGATCCTGGGACTCCTATCCATTGTCAACAAGAGTCAGGCATCATTTCCTTTGAAAGCATTGATCTCCGCGGACCTCTCGAGTTTTCAAAGGATGTGAGGCCTCCGGTCTCTATGAGGCGGAGGACTAGGTGTCTCTGTGGTCTCCACAGGGGATTCAGACATCCCTTCGTCTTGGGAGATGCAAGACGAGCCTGCATTCAATTCACTGCAGGGATATCCGGCCTTACTTCGAGTCATAGCATCTCGGTGTCCATTCCACTTGAGGCCACAAACTCAGGGTCCCTCTCACATAACTGTAGCTGAGAGAAGCCTCCTCTTGAGGTGCTTATGAAAAGTTGGTATTCCTCTTGAGTCGAAGCCAGGGACTAAGATCTCATTTCGAGTTGATTTGGGGTCCACGGAGCCCTTCGTGTTGCTCCAGTGACCTCAGGATCCCTCTAGACTTCAGACAGTGATCTTGGGTTTTCTCTGGAGTGCCATCAAGGAAATCAAGGCTCCTTTCACGTTTGATGTGGAACACGGAATTGCTCTGCACGCAGTGCAGGGGAATCGGGCCTCATCTCGGGGCGAGGGGGATGTCTCATGGTTTTTCTCGAGTTGCGGCCGGAACCTGGGGTATATTCTCGAGTTACGACGGGGAGGGCCCTTCCAGACACGTGTTTGTTCAGCGCCGTCAGGACTCCTGCCTAGGTGCCAGGGAAACCTCAGGATTCTCCTCGAGTCTTAGCATGGCAATTGGGACGCGTCTCCACGTGAGGCGGGAGACCCAGTGTCCCTTCCAACGTGCCACAGGGATCCTGGGACTCCTATCCATTTTCAAGAGGAGTCAGGCATCATCTCCTTTGGAAGCATTGATCTCCGCGGACCTCTCGAGTTTTCAAAGGATGTGAGGCCTCCGGTCGCGATGAGGCGGAGGACTAGGTCTTTCGCTGTGGTCTCCACAGGGGATTCAGACATCCCTTCGTCTTGGGAGATGCAAGACGAGCCTGCATTCAATTCACTGCAGGGATATCCGGTCTTACTTCGAGTCGGAGCATCTCGGTGTCCATTCCACTTGAGGTCACAAACTCATGGTCCCTCTCACATACCTGTAGCTGAGAGAAGCCTCCTCTTGAGGTGCTTGTGGAAAGTTGGTATTCCTCTTGAGTCGAAGCCAGGGACTAAGCTCTCATCTCGAGTTGATTTGGGGTCCACGGATCCCTTTCCTCTTGCTCCAGTGACCCAGGATCCCTCTAGACTTGAGCCAGTGATCTTGGGTTTTCTCTGGAGTGCCATCAAGGAAATCAAGGCTCTTTTCACGTTTGATGTGGAACACGGAATTGCTCTGCACGCAGTGCAGGGGATTCGGGCCTCATCTCGTGGCGAGGGGGAAGTCTCATGGTTTTTCTCGAGTTGCGGCCGGAACCTGGGATATATTCTCGAGTTACGACGGGGAGGGCCCTTCTAGACACGAGTTTGTTCAGCGACGTCAGGACTCCTGCCTAGGTGCGAGGGACACCTCGGGATTCTCCTCGAGTCTTGGCATGGCAATTGGGACGCGTCTCCACGTGAGGCGGGAGACCCAGGGTCCCTTTCCCCGTGTCACAGGGATCCTGGGACTCCTATCCATTTTCAAGAGGAGTCAGGCATCGTCTCCTTTGGAAGCATTGATCTCCGCGGACCTCTCGAGTTTTCAAAGGATGTGAGGCCTCCGGTCGCGATGAGGCGGAGGACTAGGTCTTTCTCTGTGGTCTACACAGGGGATTCAGACATCCCTTCGTCTTGGGAGATGCAAGACGAGCCTGCATTCAATTCACTACAGGGATATCCGGCCTTACTTCGAGTCTGAGCATCTCGGTGTCCATTCCACTTGAGGCCACAAACTCAGGGTCCCTCTCACATACCTGTAGCTGAGAGAAGCCTCCTCTTGAGGTGCTTGTGGAAAGTTGGTATTCCTCTTGAGTTGAAGCCAGGGATTAATCTCTCATCTCGAGTAGATTTGGGGTCCACGGAGCCCTTTCGTGTTGCTCCAGTGACCTCAGGATCCCTCTAGACTTGAGACAGAGATCTTGGGTTTTCTCTGGAATGGGATCAAGGAAATCAAGGCTCCTTTCACGTTTGATGTGGAACACGGAATTGCTCTGCACGCAGTGCAGGGGAATCGGGCCTCATCTCAAGGCGAGGGGGAAGTCTCATGGTTTTTCTCGAGTTGAGGCCGGAACCTGGGGTTCATTCTCGAGTTACGACGGGGAGGGCCCTTCCAGACACGTGTTTGTTCAGCGACGTCAGGACTCCTGCCTAGGTGCGAGGGACACCTCGGGATTCTCCTCGAGTCTTGGCATGGCAATTGGGACGCGTCTCCACGTGAGGCGGGAGGCCCAGGGTCCCTTTCCACGTGCCACAGGGATCCTGGGACTCTTATCCCTTTTCAAGAGGAGTCAGGAATCGTCTCCTTTGCAAGCATTGATCTCCCCGGACCTCTCGAGTTTTCAAAGGATGTGAGGCCTCCGCTCGCGATGAGGCGGAGAATTAGGTCTTTCTCTGTGGTCTCCACAGGGAATATAGACATCCCTTCGTCTTGGGAGATGCAAGACGAGCCTGCATTCAATTCACTGCAGGGATATCCAGCCTTACTTCGAGTCAGAGCATCTCGGTGTCCATTCCACTTGAGGCCACAAACTCAGGGTCCCTCTCACATACCTGTAGCTGAGAGAAGCCTCCTCTTGAGGTGCTTGTGGAAAGTTGGTATTCCTCTTGAGTCGAAGCCAGGGACGAATCTCTCATCTCGAGTTGATTGGGGGTCTAGGGAGCCCTTTCCTGTTTCTCCAGTGACCTCAGGATCCCTCTAGACTTGAGACAGTGATCTTGGGTTTTCTCTGGAGTGCCATCAAGGAAATCAAGGCTCCTTTCAAGTTTGATGTGGAACACGGAATTGCTCTGCAGCAGTCAGCGGAATCGGGCCTCATCTCGCGGCAAGGGGGATGTCTCATTGTTTCTCTGAAGTTGCGAGAGGAACCTGGGGTATATTCTCGAGTTACTACCGGGAGGGCCCTTCCAGACACGTGTTTGTTCAGCGACGTCAGGACTCCTGCCTAGGTGCGAGGGATACCTGGGGATTCTCCTCGAGTCTTGGCATGGCAATTGGGACGCATCTCGACGAGAGGCGGGAGACCCAGGGTCCCTTTCCACATGCCACAGGGATCCTGGGACTCCTATCCATTGTCAACAAGAGTCAGGCATCATTTCCTTTGAAAGCATTGATCTCCGCGGACCTCTCGAGTTTTCAAAGGATGTGAGGCCTCCGGTCTCTATGAGGCGGAGGACTAGGTGTCTCTGTGGTCTCCACAGGGGATTCAGACATCCCTTCGTCTTGGGAGATGCAAGACGACCCTGCATTCAATTCACTGCAGGGATATCCAGCCTTACTTCGAGTCAGAGCATCTCGGTGTCCATTCCACTTGAGGCCACAAACTCAGGGTCCCTCTCACATACTTGTAGATGAGAGAAGCCTCCTCTTGAGGTGCTTGTGGAAAGTTGGTATTCCTCTTGAGTCGAAGCCACGGACTAAGCTCTCCTCTCGAGTGGATTTGGGGTCCACGGAGCCGTTTCGTGTTGCTCCAGTGACCTCAGGATCCCTCTAGACTTGAGACTATGATCTTGGGTTTTCTCTGGAGTGCCATCAAGGAAATCAAGGCTCCTTTCACGTTTGATGTGGAACACGGAATTGCTCTGCACGCAGTGCAGGGGAATCAGGCCTCATGTCGCTGTGAGGGGGAAGTCTCATGGTTTTTCTCGAGTTCCGGCCGGAACCTGGGGTATATTCTCGAGTTACGATGGGGAGGGCCCTTCCAGACACGTGTTTGTTCAGCGACGTCAGGACTCCTGCCTAGGTGCGAGGGACACCTCGGGATTCTCCTCGAGTCTTGGCATGGCAATTGGGACGCGTCTCCACGTGAGGCGGGAGACCCAGGGTCCCTGTCCACGTGCCACAGGTATCCTGGGACTCCTATCCATTTTCAGGAGGAGTCAGGCATCGTCTCCTTTGGAAGCATTGATCTCCGCGGACCTCTCGAGTTTTCAAAGGATGTGAGACCTCCGCTCGCGATTAGGCGGAGAATTAGGTCTTTCTCTGTGGTCTCCACAGGGGATTCAGACATCCCTTCGTCTTGGGAGATGCAAGACGAGCCTGCATTCAATTCACTGCAGGGATATCCGGCCTTACTTCGAGTCAGAGCATCTCGGTGTCCATTCCACTTGAGGCCACTAACTCAGGGTCCCTCTCAGATACTTGTAGATGAGAGAAGCCTCCTCTTGAGGTGCTTGTGGAAAGTTGGTATTCCTCTTGAGTCGAAGCCAGGGACTAAGCTCTCATCTCGAGTTGATTTGGGGTCGTGGAGCCCTTTCGTGTTGCTACAGTGACCTCAGGATCCCTCTAGACTTGAGACAGTGATCTTGGGTTTCCTCTGGAGTGCCATCAAGGAAATCAAGGCTCCTTTCACTTTTGATGTGGAATACGGAATTGCTCTGCACGCAGGGCAGGAGAATCGGGCCTCACATCGCGGCGAGGGGGAAGTCTCATGGTTTTCCTGGAGTTGCGGCCGGAACCTGGGCAATATTCTCGAGTTACGACGGGGAGGGCCCTTCCAGACACGTGTTTGTTCAGCGACGACAGGACTCCTGCCTAGGAGCGAGGGACACGTCGGGATTCTACTCGAGTCTTGGCATGGCAATTGGGACGCGTCTCCCCGTGAGGCACGAGACCCAGTGTCCCTTTCGACGAGCCACAGGGATCCTGGGACTCCTATCCATTTTCAAGAGGAGTCAGGCATCGTCTCCTTTGGAAGCATTGATCTCCGCGGACCTCTCGAATTTTCAAAGGATGTGAGGCCTCCGGTCCCGATGAGGCGGAGAACTAGGTCTTTCTCTGTGGTCTCCACATGGGATTCAGACATCCCTTCTTCTTGGGAGATGCAAGAGGAGCCTGCATTCATTTCACTGCAGGGATATCCGGCCTTACTTCGAGTCAGAGCATCTCGGTGTCCATTCCACTTGAGGCCACAATCTCAGGGTCCCTCTCACATACCTGTAGGTGAGAGAAGCCTCCTCTTGAGGTGCTTGTGGAAAGTTGGTATTCCTCTTGAGTCTAAGCCAGGGACTAAGCTCTCATCTCGAGTTGATTTGGGGTCCTCGGAGCCCTTTCGTGTTGCTCCAGTGACTCAGGATCCCTCTAGACTTGAGACAGTGATCTTGGGTTTTTTCTGGAGTGCCCTCAAGGAAATCAAGGCTGGTTTCACGTTTGATGTGGAACATGGAATTGCTCTGCACGCAGTGCAGGGGCATCGGGGCTCATCTCGCGGCGAGGGGGAAGTCTCATATTTTTTCGCGAGTTGCGGCCGAAACCTGATTCATATTCTCGAGTTACGACGGGGAGGGCCCTTCCAGACACCTGTTTGTTCAGCGACGTCAGGACTCCTGCCTTGGTGAGAGGGACACCTCGGAATTCTCCTTGAGTCTTGGCATGGCAATTGGTAGGCATCTCCACGTGAGGCGGGAGACCCAGGGTCCCTTTCCACGTGCCTCAGGGATCCTGGGACTCGTATCCATTTTCAAGAGGAGTCAGGCATTGTCTCCTTTGGAAGCATTGATCTCCGCGGACCTCTCGAGTTTTCAAAGGATGTGAGGCCTCCGGTCGCGTTGAGGCGGAGGATTGGTCTTTCTCTGTGGTCTTCACAGGGGATTCAGACATGCCTTCGTCTTGGGAGAAGCAAGACGAGCCTGCATTCAATTCACTGCAGGGATATCCGGTCTTACTTTGAGTCAGAGCATCTCGGTGTCCATTACACTTGAGGCCACAAATTCAGGGTCCCTCTCACATACCTGTAGCTGAGAGAAGCCTCCTCTTGAGGTGCTTGTGGAAAGTTGGTATTCCTCTTGAGTCGAAGCCAGGGACTAAGCTCTCATCTCGAGTTGATTTGGGGTCCACGGAGCTCTTTCGTGTTGCTCCAGTGACCTCAGGATCCCTCTAGACTTGAGACAGTGATCTTGGGTGAATCGGGCCTCATCTCGCCGCGAGGGGGAAGTCTCATGGTTTTTCTCGAGTTGCGGCCGGAACCTGGGGTATATTCTCGAGTTACGACGGGGCGGGCCCTTCCAGACACGTGTTTGTTCAGCGATGTCAGGACTCGTGCCCAGGTGCGAGGGACACGTCGGGATTCTCCTCGAGTCTTGGCATGGCAATTGGGACGCGTCTCCACGTGAGGCGGGAGACCCAGGGTCCCTTCCAACGTGCCACAGGGATCCTGGGACTCCTATCCATTTTCAAGAGGAGTCAGGCATCGTCTCCTTTGGAAGCATTGATCTCCGCAGACCTCTCGAGTTTTCAAAGGATGTGAGGTCTCCGGTCGCGATGAGGCGGAGGAGTAGGTCTTTCTCTGTGGTCTCCACAGGGGATTCAGACATCCCTTCGTTTTGGGAGATGCAAGACGAGCCTGCATTCAATTCACTGCAGGGATATCCGGCCTTATTTCGAGTCAGAGCATCTCGGTGTCCATTCCACTTGAGGCCACAAAGTCAGGGTCCCTCTCACATACATGTAGCTGAGAGAAGCCTCCTCTTGAGGTGCTTGTGGAAAGTTCGTATTCCTCTTGAGTCGAAGCCAGGGACTAAGCTCTCATCTCGAGTTGATTTGGGGTCCACGGAGACCTTTCGTGTTGCTCCAGTCACCTCAGGATCCCTCTAGACTTGAGAAAGTGATCTTGGGTTTTCTCTGGAGTGCCATCAAGGAAATCAAGTCTCCTTTCACGTTTGATGTGGAACACGGAATTTCTCTGCACGCAGTGCGGGGGAATCGGGCCTCATCTCGCGGCGAGGGGGAAGTCTCATGGTTTTTCTCGAGTTGCGGCCGGAACCTGGGGTATATTCTCGAGTTACGACGGGGAGGGCCCTTCCAGACACGTGTTTGTTCAGCGACGTGGGACTCCTGCCTCGGTGCGAGGGACACCTTGGGATTCTCCTCGAGTCTTGGCATGGCAATTGTGACGCGTCTCCACGTGAGGCGGGAGACCCAGGGTTCCTTTCCACGTGCCACAGGGATCCTGGGACTCCTATCCATTTTCAAGAGGAGTCAGGCATCGTCTCCTTTGGAAGCATTGATCTCCTTGGACCTCTCGAGTTTTCAAAGGATGTGAGGCCTCCGGTCGCGATGAGGCGGAGGACTAGGTCTTTCTCTGTGGTCTCCACAGGGGATTCAGACATCCCTTCGTCTTGGGAGATGCAAGACGAGCCTGCATTCAATTCACTGCAGGGCTATCCGGCCTTACTTCGAGTCAGAGCATCTCGGTGTCCATTCCACTTGAGGCCACAAACTCAGGGTCGCTCTCACATACCTGTAGCTGAGAGAAGCCTCCTCTTGATGTGCTTGTGGAAATTTGGTATTCCTCTTGAGTCGAAGCCAGGGACTAAGCTCTCATCTCGAGTTGATTTGGGGTCCACGGAGCCCTTTCGTGTTGCTCCAGTGACCTCAGGATCCCTCTAGACTCTAGACAGTGATCTTGGGTTTTCTCGGGAGTGCCATCAAGGATATCAAAGCTCCTTTCACGTTTGATGTGGAACCCGGAATTGCTCTGCATGCAGTGCAGGGGAATCGGGGCTCATCTCGCGGCGAGGGGGAAGTCTCATGGTTTTTCTCGAGTTGCAGCCGGGACCTGGGGTATATTCTCGAGTTACGATGGGGAGGGCCTTTTGAGACACGTGTTTGTTCAGCGACGTCAGGACTCCTGCCTAGGTGCGAGGCACACCTCGGGATTCTCCTCGAGTCTTGGCATGGCAATTGGGACGCCTCTCCATGAGCGGCGGGAGACCCAGGGTCCCTTTCCACGTGCCACAGGGATCCTGGGACTCCTATCCATTTTCAAGAGGAGTCAGGCATCGTCTCGTTTGGAAGCATTGATCTACATGGACCTCTCGAGTTTTCAAAGAATGTGAAGCCTCCGGTCGCGATGAGGCGGAGGACTAGGTCTTTCTCTGTGGTCTCCACAGGGGATTCAGACATCCCTTCTTCTTGGGAGATGCAAGACGAGCCTGCCGTTAATTCACTGCAGGGATATCCGGCCTTACTTCGAGTCAGAGCATCTCGGTGTCCATTCCACTTGAGGCCACAAATTCAGGATCCCTCTCACATACCTGTAGCTGAGAGAAGCCTCCTCTTGAGGTGCTTGTGGAAAGTTCCTATTCCTCTTGAGTCGAAGCCAGGGACTAAGCTCTCATCCCGAGTTGATTTGGGGTCCACGGAGCCCTTTCAGGTTGTTCCAGTGACCTCAGGATCCCTCTAGACTTGAGACAGTGATCTTGGGTTTTCTCTGGAGTGCCATCAAGGAAATCAAGGCTCCTTTCACGTTTGATGTGGAACACGGAATTTCTCTGCACGCAGTGCGGGGGAATCGGGCCTCATCTCGCGGCGAGGGGGAAGTCTCATGGTTTTTCTCGAGTTGCGGCCGGAACCTGGGGTATATTCTCGAGTTACGACGGGGAGGGCCCTTCCAGACACGTGTTTGTTCAGCGACGTCGGACTCCTGCCTCGGTGCGAGGGACACCTTGGGATTCTCCTCGAGTCTTGGCATGGCAATTGTGACGCGTCTCCACGTGAGGCGGGAGACCCAGGGTTCCTTTCCACGTGCCACAGGGATCCTGGGACTCCTATCCATTTTCAAGAGGAGTCAGGCATCGTCTCCTTTGGAAGCATTGATCTCCTTGGACCTCTCGAGTTTTCAAAGGATGTGAGGCCTCCGGTCGCGATGAGGCGGAGGACTAGGTCTTTCTCTGTGGTCTCCACAGGGGATTCAGATATCCCTTCGTCTTGGGAGATGCAAGACGAGCCTGCATTCAATTCACTGCAGGGCTATCCGGCCTTACTTCGAGTCAGAGCATCTCGGTGTCCATTCCACTTGAGGCCACAAACTCAGGGTCGCTCTCACATACCTGTAGCTGAGAGAAGCCTCCTCTTGATGTGCTTGTGGAAATTTGGTATTCCTCTTGAGTCGAAGCCAGGGACTAAGCTCTCATCTCGAGTTGATTTGGGGTCCACGGAGCCCTTTCGTGTTGCTCCAGTGACCTCAGGATCCCTCTAGACTCTAGACAGTGATCTTGGGTTTTCTCGGGAGTGCCATCAAGGATATCAAGGCTCCTTTCACGTTTGATGTGGAACCCGGAATTGCTCTGCATGCAGTGCAGGGGAATCGGGGCTCATCTCGCGGCGAGGGGGAAGTCTCATGGTTTTTCTCGAGTTGCAGCCGGGACCTGGGGTATATTCTCGAGTTACGATGGGGAGGGCCTTTTGAGACACGTGTTTGTTCAGCGACGTCAGGACTCCTGCCTAGGTGCGAGGCACACCTCGGGATTCTCCTCGAGTCTTGGCATGGCAATTGGGACGCCTCTCCATGAGCGGCGGGAGACCCAGGGTCCCTTTCCACGTGCCACAGGGATCCTGGGACTCCTATCCATTTTCAAGAGGAGTCAGGCATCGTCTCGTTTGGAAGCATTGATCTACATGGACCTCTCGAGTTTTCAAAGAATGTGAAGCCTCCGGTCGCGATGAGGCGGAGGACTAGGTCTTTCTCTGTGGTCTCCACAGGGGATTCAGACATCCCTTCTTCTTGGGAGATGCAAGACGAGCCTGCCGTTAATTCACTGCAGGGATATCCGGCCTTACTTCGAGTCAGAGCATCTTGGTGTCCATTCCACTTGAGGACACAAACTCAGGGTCCCTCTCACATACCTGTAGCAGAGAGAAGCCTCCTCTTGAGGTGCTTGTGGAAAGTTGGTATTCCTCTTGAGTCGAAGCCAGGGACTAAGCTCCCATCTCGAGATGATTTGGGGTCCACGGAGCCCTTTCGTATTGCTACAGTGACCTCAGGATCCCTCTAGACGTGAGACAGTGATCTTGGGTTTTCTCTGGAGTGCCTTCAAAGAAATCAAGGATCTTTTCAAGTTTGATGTGGAACACGGAACTGCTCTGCACGCAGTGCAGGGGAATCGGCCCTCATTTCGTGGGCGAGGGGGAAGTCTCATGGTTTTTCTCGAATTGCGGCCGAAACCTGGGGTATATTCTCCAGTTACGACGGGGAGGGCCCTTCCAGACACGTGTTTGTTCAGCGACGTCAGGTCTCCTGCCTAGGTGCGAGGGACACCTCGGGATTCTCCTCGAGTCTTGGCATGGAAATTGGGACGTGTCTCCACGTGAGTCGGGAGACCCAGGGTCCCTTTCCACGTGGCACAGTGATCCTGGGACTCCTATCCATTTTCAAGAGGAGTCAGGCATCGTCTCCTTTGGAAGCATTGATCTCCGGGGACCTCTCGAGTTTTCAAAGGATGTGAGGCCTCCGGTCGCGATGAGGTGGAGAACTAGGTCTTTCTCTTTGGTCTCCAAAGGGAATTCAGACATCCATTCGTCTTGGGAGATGCAAGACGAGCCTGCATTCAATTCACTGCAGGGATATCCGGCCTTACTTCGAGTCAGAGCATCTCGGTGTCCATTCCACTTGAGGCCACAAACTCAGGGTCCCTCTCACATACCTGTAGCTGAGAGAAGCCTCCTCTTGAGGTGCTTGTGGAAAGTAGGTATTCCTCTTGAGTCGAAGCCAGGGACTAAGCTCTCATCTCGAGTTGATGTGGGGTCCACGGAGCCCTTTCGTGTTGCTCCAGTGACCTCAGGATCCCTCTAGACTTGAGACAGTGATCTTGGGTTTTCTCTGGACTGCCATCAAGGAAATCAAGGCTCCTTTCACCTTTGATGTGGAACACGGAATTGCTCTGCACATAGTGAAGGGGAATCGGGCCTCATCTCGCGGCGAGGGGGAAGTCTCATGGTTTTTCTCGAGTTGCGGCCGGATCCTGGGGTATATTCTCGAGTTACGACGGGGAGGGCCCTTCCACACACGAGTTTGTTCAGCGACGTCAGGACTCCTGCCTAGGTGCGAGGGACACCTCGGGATTCTCCTCGAGTCTTGGCATGGCAATTGGGACGCGTCTCCACGTGAGGCGGGAGACCCAGGGTCCCGTTCCACGTGCCACAGGGATCCTGGGACTCCTATCCATTTTCAAGAGAAGTCAGGCATCGTCTCCTTTGGAAGCATTGATCTCCCCGGACCTCTCGAGTTTTCAAAGGATGTGAGGACTCTGGTCGCGATGAGGCGGAGAACTTGGTCTTTCTCTCTGGTCTCCACAGGGGATTCAGACATCCCTTCATCTTGGGAGATGTAAGACGAGCCGGCATTCAATTCACTGCAGGGATATCAGGCATTACTTTGAGTCAGGGCATCTCGGTGTCCATTCCACTGGAGGCCACAAACTCAGGGTCCCACTCACATACCTGTAGCTGAGAGAAGCCTCCTCTTGAGGTGCTTGTGGAAAGTTGGAATTCCTCTTGAGTCGAAGCCAGGGACTAAGCTCTCATCTCGAGTTGATTTTGGGTCCACGGAGCCCTTTCGTGTTGCTCCAGTGACCTCAGGATCCCTCTAGACTTGAGACAGTGACTTTGGGTTTTCTCTGGAGTGCCATCATGGTAATCAAGGCTCCTTTCACGTTTGTTGTGGAACTCTGAATTGCCCTGCACGCAGTGCAGGGGAATCGGGCCTCATCTTGCGGAGAGGGGGAAGTCTCATGATTTTTCTCGAGTTGCGGCCGGAACCTGGGGTATATTCTCGAGTTACGACGGGGAGGGCCCTTCCAGACACGTGCTTGTTCAGCGACGTCAGGACTGCTGCCTAGGTGCGAGTGACACCACGGGATTCTCCTCGAGTCTTGGCATGTCAATTGGGATGCCTCTCCACGTGAGGCGGGACACCCAGGGTCCCCTTCCACGTGCCACAGGGATCCTGGGACTCCTATCCATTTTCAAGAGGAGTCAGGCATCATCTCCTTTGGAAGCATTGATCTCCGCGGACCTCTCGAGTTTTCAAAGGATGTGAGGCCTCCGGTCGCGATGAGGCGGAGAACTAGGTCTTTCTCTGTGGTCTCCACAGGGGATTCAGACATTCCTTCGTCTTGGGAGATGCAAGGCGAGAATGCATTTAATTCACTGGAGGGATATCCGGCCTTAATTCGAGTCAGGGCATCTCGGTGTCCATTCCACATGAGGCCACAAACTCAGGGTCCCTCTCACATACCTGTAGCTGAGAGAAGCCTCCTCTTGAGGTGCTTATGAAAAGCTGGTATTCCTCTTGAGTCGAAGCCAGGGACTAAGCTCTCATCTCGAGTTGATTTATCGTCCACGGAGCCCTTTTGTGTTGCTGCAGTGACCTCAGGATCCCTCTAGACTTGAGACAGTGATCTTGGGTTTTCTCTGCAGTGCCATCAAGGAAATAAAGGATCCTTTCATGTTTGATGTGGAACACGGAATTGCTCTGCACGCAGTGCAGGGGAATCAGGCCTCATCGCGCGGCGAGGGGGAAGACTCATGGTTTTTCTCGAGTTGCGGGCGGAACCTGGGCTATATTCTCGAGTTACGACGGGGAGGGCCCTTCCAGACACGTGCTTGTTCAGCGACGTCAGGACTCCTGCCTAGGTGCGAGGGACACCTCGGGATTCTCCTCGAGTCTTGGCATTGAAATTGGGATGCCTCTCCACGTGAGGCGGGAGACTCAGGGTCCCTTTCCACGTGCCACAGGGATCCTGGGACTCCTATCCATTTTCAGGTGGAGTCAGGCATCGTCTCCTTTGGAAGCATTGATCTACGCGAACCTCTCGAGGTTTCAAAGGATGTGAGGCCTCCGGTCGCGTTGAGGCGGAGATCTAGGTCTTTCTCTGTGGTCTCCACAGGGGATTCAGACATCCCTTCGCCTTGGGAGATGCAAGACGAGCCTGCATTCAATTCACTGCAGGGATATCCAGCCTTACTTCGAGTCAGAGAATCTCGGTGTCCATTCTACTTGAGGCCACAAACTCAGGGTCCCTCTCACATACCTGTAGCTGAGAGAAGCCTCCTCTTGAGGTGCTTGTGGAAAGTTGGTATTCCACTTGAGTCGAAGCCAGGGACAAAACTCTCATCTCAAGTTATTTTGGGGTCCATGGAGCACTTTCGTGTTGCTCCAGTGACCTCAGGATCCCTCTAGTCTTGAGACAGTGATCTTGGGTTTTCTCTGGAGTGCCATCAAGGAAATCAAGGCTCCTTTCAAGTTTGATGTGGAACACGGAATTGCTCTGCACGCAGTGCAGGGGAACCGAGCCTCATCTCGCGGCGAGGGGGAAGTCTCATGGTTTTTCTCGAGTTGCGGCCGCAACCTGTGGTATATTCTTGAGTTACGACGGGGAGAGCCCTTCCAGACACATGTTTGTTCAGCCACGTCAGGACTCTTCCCTAGGTGCTAGGGACACCTCGGGATTCTCCTCGAGTCTTCGCGGCAATTGGGACGCATCTCCACGTGAGGCGGGAGACCCAGGGTCCGTTTTCACGTGCCACAGGGATCCTGGGACTCCTATCTATTTTCAAGAGGAGTCAGGCATCGTCTACTTTGGAAGCATTGATCTCCGCAGACCTCTCGAGTTTTCAAAGGATGTCAGGCGTCCGGTCCCTAAGAGGCGGAGAACTAGGTCTTTGTCTGTGGTCTCCACAGGGGATTAAGACATCCCTTTGTCTTGGGAGATGCAAGACGAGCCTGCATTCAATTCACTGCAGGGATATCTGGCCTTACTTCGAGTCAGAGCATTTCGGTGTCCTTTCCACCTGAGGCCACAAACTCAGGGTTCCTCTCACATACCTGTAGCTGAGAGAAGCCTCCTCTTGAGGTGCTTGTGGAAAGTTGGTATTCCTCTTGAGTCGAAGCCAGGGACTAAGCTCTCATCTCGAGTTGATTTGGGGTCCACGGAGCCCTTTCGTGTTTCTCCAGTGACCTCAGGATCCCTCTAGACTTGAGACAGTGATCTTGCTTTTTCTCTGGAGTGCCATCAAGGAAATCAAGCCTCCTTTCATGTTTGATGTGGAACATGGAATTGCTCTGCACACAGTGCAGGGGAATCGGGCCTCATCTCACGGCGAGGGGGAAGTCTCATGGTTTTTCTCGAGTTGCGGCCGGAACCTCGGGTATATTCTCGAGTTACGACGGGGAGGGCCCTTCCAGACACGTGTTTGTTCAGCGACCTCAGGACGCCTGCCTAGGTGCGAGGGACACCTCGGGATTCTCCTCAAGTCTTGGCATGGCAATTGGGACGCGTCTCCACGTGAGGCGGGAGACCCAGGGTCCCTTTCCACGTGCCACAGGGATCCTGGGACTTCTATCCATTTTCAAGAGGAGTCAGGCATCGTCTCCTTTGGAAAAATTGATCTCCGCGGACCTCTCGAATTTTCAAAGGATGTGAGGCCTCCGGTCGCGATGAGGCAGGGAACTAGGTCTTTCTTTGTGGTCTCCACAGGGGATTCAGACATCCCTTCATCTTGGGAGATGCAAGACGAGCCTGCATTCAATTCACTGCAGGGATATCCGGCCTTACTTCGAGTCAGAGCATCTCGGTGTCCATTCCTCTTGAGGGCACAAATTACAGGTGCCTCTCACATACCTGTAGCTGAGAGAAGCCTCCTCTTGAGGTGCTTGTGGAAAGTTGGTATTCCTCTTGAGTCGAAGCCAGGGACTAAGCTCTCATCTCGAGTTGATTTGGGGTCCACGGAGCCCTTTCGTGTTGCTCCAGTGACCTCAAGATCCCTCTAGACTTGAGACAGTGATCTTGGGTTTTCTCTGGAGTGCCATCAAGGATATCAAGGCTCCTTTCAACTTTGATGTGGAACACGGAATTGCTCTGCACGCAGTGCAGGGGAATCGGGCCTCATCTCGCGGCGAGGGGGAAGTCTCATGGTTTTTCTCGAGTTGCGGCCGGAACCTCGGGCATATTCTCGAGTTACGACGGGGAGGGTCCTTCCAGACCCGTGTTATTTCAGCGACGTCAGGACTCCTGCCTAGGTGCGAGGGACACCTCGGGATTCTCCTCGAGTCTTGGCATGGCAATTGGGACGCGTCTCCACGTGAGGCGGGAGACCCAGTTTCCCTTTCCACGTGCCACAGGGATCCTGGGACTCCTATCCATTTTCAAGAGGAGTCAGGCATCGTCTGCTTTGGAAGCACTGATCTCCGCAGACCTCTCGAGTTTTCAAAGGATGTGAGGCCTCTGGTCGCGATGAGGCGGAGAACTCGGTCTTTCTCTGTGGTCTCCACATTGGATTCAGACATCCCTTCGCTTGGGAGATGCAAGACGAGCCTGCATTCAATTCACTGCAGGTATATCCGGCGTTCCTTCGAGTCAGAGCATCTCGGTGTCCATTCCACTTGAGGCCACAAACTCAGGTTTCCTCTCACATACCTTTAGCTGAGAGAAGCCTCCTCTTGAGGTGCTTATGAAAAGTTGGTATTCCTCTTGAGTCGAAGCCAGGGACTAAGCTCTCATCTCGAGTTGATTTATCATCCACGGAGCCCTTTTGTGTTGCTCCAGTGATCTCAGGATCCCTCAAGACTTGAGACAGTGATCTTGGGTTTTCTCTGCAGTGCCATCAAGGTAATAAAGGCTCATTTCATGTTTGATGTGGAACACGGAATTGCTCTGCACGCAGTGCAGGGGAATCTGGCCTCATCTCGCGGCGAGGGGGAAGACTCATGGTTTTTCTCGAGTTGTGGCCCGAACCTGTGGTATATTGTGGAGTTACGACGGGGAGGGGCCTTCCAGACACGTGCTTGTTCAGCGACGTCAGGACTCCTGCCTAGGTGCGAGGGACACCTCGGGATTCTGCTCGAGTCTTGGCATGGCAATTGGGACGCCTCTCTATGTGAGGCGGGAGTCCCAGGTTCCCTTTCCACGTGCCACAGGAATCCTGGGACTCCTATCCATTCTCAAGAGGAGTCAGACATCGTCTCCTTTGGAAGCATTTATCTCCGCGGACCACTCGAGTTTTCAAAGGATGTGAGGCCTCCGGTCGCGATGAGGCGGAGAACTAGGTCTTTCTCTGTGGTCTCCACAGGGGATTCAGACATCCCTTCGTCTTGGGAGATGCAAGACGAGCCTGCATTCAATTCACTGCAGGGATATCCGGCCTTACTTCGAGTCAGAGAATCTCGGTGTCCATTCCACTTCAGGCCACAAACTCAGGGTCCCTCTCACATACCTGTAGCTGAGAAAAGCCTCCTCTTGAGGTGCTTCTGGAAAGTTGGTATTCCTCTTGAGTGGAAGCCAGGGACTAAGCTCTCATCTCGAGTTGATTTGGGGTCCACGGAGCCCTTTCGTGTTGCTACAGTGACCTCAGGAACCCTCTAGACTTGAGACATTGATCTTGGGTTTTCTCTGGAGTGCCATCAAGGAAATCAAGGCTCCTTTCACGTTTGATGAGGATCATGGAATTGCTCTGCACGCAGTGCAGGTGAATCGGGCCTCATCTCTCGGCGAGGGAGAAGTCTCATGGTTTTTCTCGAGTTGCAGCCGGAACCTGGGGTATATTCTCGAGTTACGATGGGGAGGGCCCTTCCAAACACATGATTGTTCAGCGACGTCAGGACTCCTGCCTAGGTGGGAGGGACACCTCGGGATTCTCCTCGAGTATTGGCATGGCAATTGGGACGCGTCTCCACGTGAGGGGGGAGACCCAGGGTCCCTTTCCACGTGCCACAGGGATCCTGGGACTCCTATCCATTTTCAAGAGGAGTCAGGCATCGTCTCCTTTGGAAGCATTGATCTCTGCGGTCCTCTCGAGTTTTCAAAGGATGCGTGGCCTCCGTTCGCGATGAAACGGAGTACAAGCTCTTTCTCTGTGGTCTCCACAGGGGATTCAGAGACCCCTTCTTCTTGGGAGATGCATGACGAGCCTGCATTCAATTCACTGCAGGGATATCCGGCCTTACTTCGAGTCAGAGCATCTCGGTGTCCATTCCACTTGAGGCCACAAACTCAGGGTCCCTCTCACATACATGTAGATGAGAGAAGCCTCCTCTTGATGTGGTTGTGGAAATTTGGTATTCCTCTTGAGTCGAAGCCAGGGACTAAGCTCTCATCTCGAGTTGATTTGGGGTCCACGGAGCCCTTTCGTGTTGCTCCACTGACCTCAGGATCCCTCTAGACTCTAGACAGTGATCTTGGGTTTTCTCTGGAGTGCCATCAAGGATATCAAACCTCCTTTCACGTTTGATGTGGAACCTGGAATTGCTCTGCACGCAGTGCAGGGGAATCGGGGCTCATCTCGCGGCGAGGGGGAAGTCTCATGGTTTTTCTCGAGTTGCAGCCGGAAACTGGGGTATATTCTCGAGTTACGACGGGGAGGGCCCTTCCAGACACGTGTTTGTTCAGCGACGTCAGGACTCCTGCCTAGGTGCGAGGGACATCTCGGGATTCTCCTCGAGTATTGGCATGGCAATGGGGACGCGTCTCCACGGGAGCCGGGAGACCCAGGCTCCCTTTCAACGTGCCACAGGGATCCTGGGACTCCTATCCATTTTCAAGAGGAGTCAGGCATCGTCTCCTTTGGAAGCATTGATATCCGCGGACCTCTCGAATTTTCAAAGGTTGTGAGGCCCCCGGTCGCTATGAGGCGGAGAATTAGGTCTTTCTCTGTGGTCTCCACAGGGGATTCAGACATCCCTTCGTCTTGGGAGATGCAAGACGAGCCTGCATTCAATTCACTGCAGGGATATCCGGCCTTACTTCGAGTCAGAGCATCTCGGTGTCCATTCCACTTGAGGCCACAAACTCAGGGTCCCTCAAATATACGTGTAGCTGAGAGAAACCTCCTCTTGAGGTCCTTGTGGAAAGTTGGTATTCTTCTTGAGTCTAAGCCAGGGTCTAAGCTCTCATCTCGAGTTGATTTGGGGTCCACGAAGCCCTTTCCTGTTGGTCCAGTGACTTCAGGATCCCTCTAGACTTGAGACAGTGATCTTGGGTTTTCTCTGGAGTGCCATCAAGGAAATCAAGGCTCCTTTCACGTTTGATGTGGAACTCGGAATTGCTCTGCACGCAGTCCAGGGGAATCGGGCCTCAACTCGCGGCGAGGGGGAAGTCTCATGGTTTTTCTTCAGTTGCGGACGGAACCTGGGGTATATTCTCGAGTTACGACGGGGAGGGCCCTTCCAGACACGTGTTTGTTCAGCGACGTCAGGACTCCTGCCTAGGTGCGAGGGAAAACTCGGGATTCTCCTCGAGTCTTGGCATGGCAATTGGGACGCGTCTCCACGTGAGGCCGGAGACCCAGGGTCCCTTTCTACGTGCCACAGGGATCCTGGGACTCCTATCCATTTTCAAGAGGAGTCAGGCATCGTCTCCTTTGGAAGCATTGATCTCCAGAGACCTCTCTAGTTTTCAAGGATGTGAGGCCTCCGGTCTTGATGAGGCGGAGGACTAGGTCTTTCTCTGTGGCCTCCACAGGGGATTCAGACATCCCTTCGTCTATGGAGATGCAAGACGAGCCTGCATTCAATTCACTGCAGGGATATCCGGCCTTACTTCGAGTCAGAGCATCTCGGTGTCCATTCCACTTGAGGCCATAAACTCAGGGTGCCTCTCACATACCTGTAGCTGAGAGAAGCCTCCTCTTGAGGTGCTTGTGGAAAGTTGGTATTCCTCTTGAGTCGAAGCCAGGGACTAAGCTCTCATCTAGAGTTGATTTGGGGTCCACAGAGCCCTTTCGTGTTGCTCCAGTGACCTCAGGATCGCTCTAGACTTGAGACAGTGATCTTGGGTTTTCTCTGGAGTGCCATCAAGGAAATCAAGGCTCCTTTCACGTTTAATGTGGAACACGGAATTGCTCTGCAGGCAGTGCAGGGGAATCGGGCCTCATCTCGCGGCGAGGGGGAAGTCTCATGGTTTTTCTCGAGTTGCGGCCGGAACCTCGGGTATATTCTCGAGTTACGACGGGGAGGGCCCTTCCAGACACGTGTTTGTTCAGCGACGTCAGGACTCCTGCCTAGGTGCGAGGGACACCTCGGGATTCTCCTCCAGTCTTGGCATGGCAATGGGGACGCGTCTCTACGGGAGCCGGGAGACCCAGGCTCCCTTTCAACGTGCCACACGGATCGTGGGACTCCTATCCATTTTCAAGAAGAGTCAGGCATCGTCTCCTTTGGAAGCATTGATCTCTGCAGACCTCTCGAGTTTTCAAAGGATGTGAGGCCTCCGGTCTTGATGAGGTGGAGGACTAGGT
This sequence comes from Dama dama, assembly GCF_033118175.1. NCBI lineage: Eukaryota > Metazoa > Chordata > Mammalia > Artiodactyla > Cervidae > Dama > Dama dama. The sequence goes on along the minus strand of NW_026870879.1, from coordinate 4,227,919 downwards.
CTTTCTCTGTAGTCTCCACAGGGGATTCAGACATCCCTTCGTCTTGGGAGATGCAAGACGAGCCTGCATTCAATTCACTGCAGGGATATCTGGCCTTACTTCGAGTCAGAGCATCTCCGTGTCCATTCCACTTGAGGCCACAACTCAGGGTCCCTCTCACATACCTGTAGCTGAGAGAAGCCTCCTCTTGAGGTGCTTGTGAAAAGTTGGTATTCCTCTTGAGTCGAAGCCAGGGACTAAGCTCTCATCTCGAGTTGATTTGGGGTCCACGGAGCCCTTTCGTGTTGCTGCAGTGACCTCAGGATCCCTCTAGACTTGAGACAGTGATCTTGGGTTTTCTCTGGAGTGCCATCAAGGATATCAAGGCTCCTTTCAACTTTGATGTGGAACACGGAATTGCTCTGCACGCAGTGCAGGGGAATCGGGCCTCATCTCGCGGCGAGGGGGAAGTCTCATGGTTTTTCTCGAGTTGCGACCGGAACCTCGGGCATATTCTCGAGTTACGACGGGGAGGGTCCTTCCAGACCCGTGTTATTTCAGCGACGTCAGGACTCCTGCCTAGGTGCGAGGGACACCTCGGGATTCTCCTCGAGTCTTGGCATGGCAATTGGGATGCGTCTCCACATGAGGCGGGAGTCCCAGGGTCCCTTTCCACGTGCCACACGGATCCTGGTACTCCTATTCATTTTCAAGAAGAGTCAGGCATCGTCTCCTTTGGAAGCATTGATCTCCGCGAACCTCTCGAGTTTTCAAAGAATTTGAGGCCTCCGGTCGCGATGAGGCGGAGAACTAGGTCTTTCTCTGTGTCTCCACAGGGGATTCAGACATCCCTTCGTCTTGGGAGATGCAAGACGAGCCTGCATTCAATTCACTGCAGGGATATCCGGCCTTACATCGAGTCAGAGCATCTCGGTGTCCATTCCACTTGAGGCCACAAACTCAGGGTCCCTCTCCCATACCTGTAGCTGAGAGAAGCCTCCTCTTGAGGTGCTTTTGGAAAGTTGGTATTCCTCTTGAGTCGAAGCCACGGACTAAGCTCTCATCTCGAGTTGATTTGGGGTCCACGGAGCCCTTTCGTGTTGCTACAGTGACCTCAGGATCCCTCTAGACTTGAGACAGGGATCTTGGCTTTTCTCTGGAGTGCCATCAAGGAAATCAAGGCTTCTTTCACGTTTGATGTGGAACACGGAATTTCTCTGCACGCAGTGCAGGCGAATCGGGCCTCATCTCGCGGCGAGGGGGAAGTCTCATTGTTTTTCTCGAGTTGCAGCCGGAACCTGGGGTATATTCTCGAGTTACGACGGGCAGGGCCCTTCCAGACACGTGTTTGTTCAGCGACCTCAGAACTCCTGCCTAGGTGCGAGGGACACCTCGGGATTCTCCTCGAGTCTTGGCATGGCAATTGGGACGCGTCTCCACGTGAGGCGGGAGACCCAGTTTCCCTTTCCACGTGCCACAGGGATCCTGGGACTCCTATCCATTTTCAAGAGGAGTCAGGCATCGTCTGCTTTGGAAGCACTGATCTTCGCGGACCTCTCGAGTTTTCAAAGGATGTGAGGCCACTGGTCGCGATGAGGCGGAGAACTCGGTCTTTATCTGTGGTCTCCACATTGGATTCAGACATCCCTTCGCTTGGGAGATGCAAGACGAGCCTGCATTCAATTCACTGCAGGTATATCCGGCGTTCCTTCAAGTCAGAGCATCTCGGTGTCCATTCCACTTGAGGCCACAAACTCAGGGTTCCTCTCACATACCTTTAGCTGAGAGAAGCCTCCTCTAGAGGTGCTTATGAAAAGTTGGTATTCCTCTTGAGTCGAAGCCAGGGACTAAGCTCTCATCTCGAGTTGATTTATCGTCCACGAGCCCTTTTGTGTTGCTCCAGTGATCTCAGGATCCCTCAAGACTTGAGACAGTGATCTTGGGTTTTCTCTGCAGTGCCATCAAGGTAATAAAGGCTCATTTCATGTTTGATGTGGAACACGGAATTGCTCTGCACGCAGTGCAGGGGAATCTGGCCTCATCTCGCGGCGAGGGGGAAGACTCATGGTTTTTCTCGAGTTGTGGCCCGAACCTGTGGTATATTGTGGAGTTACGACGGGGAGGGCCCTTCCAGACACGTGCTTGTTCAGCGACGTCAGGACTCCTGCCTAGGTGCGAGGGACATCTCGGGATTCTCCTCGAGTCTTGGCATGGCAATTGGGACGCCTCTCTATGTGAGGCGGGAGCCCCAGGTTCCCTTTCCACGTGCCACAGGAATCCTGGGACTCCTATCCATTCTCAAGAGGAGTCAGGCATCGTCTCCTTTGGAAGCATTTATCTCCGCGGACCACTCGAGTTTTCAAAGGATGTGAGGCCTCCGGTCGCGATGAGGCGGAGAACTAGGTCTTTCTCTGTGGTCTCCACAGGGGATTCAGACATCCCTTCGTCTTGGGAGATGCAAGACGAGCCTCCATTCAATTCACTGCAGGGATATCCGGCCTTACTTCGAGTCAGAGAATCTCGGTGTCCATTCCACTTGAGGCCACAAACTCAGGGTCCCTCTCACATACCTGTAGCTGAGAAAAGCCTCCTCTTGAGGTGCTTCTGGAAAGTTGGTATTCCTCTTGAGTGGAAGCCAGAGACTAAGCTCTCCTCTCGAGTTGATCTGGGGTCCACAGAGCCATTTCGTGTTGCTCCAGTGACCTCAGGATCCCTCTAGACTTGAGACAGTGATCTTGGGTTTTCTCTGGAGTGCCATCAAGGAAATCAAGGCTCCTTTCACGTTTGATGTGGAACACGGAATTGCTCTGCATGCAGTGCAGGGGAATCGGACCTCATCTCGCGGCGAGGGGGAAATCTCATGGTTTTTCTCGAGTTGCGGCCGGAACCTGGGGTATATTCTCGAGTTACGACGGGGAGGGACCTTCCAGACACGTGTTTGTTCAGCGACGTCAGGACTCCTGCCTAGGTGCGAGGGACACCTCGGGATTCTCCTCGAGTCTTGGCATGGCAATTGGGACGCGTCTCCACGTGAGGCGGGAGAGCCAGTGTCCCTTTCCATGTGCCACAGGGATTCTGGTACTCCTATCCATTTTCAAGAGGAGTCAGGCATCGTCTCCTTTGGAAGCATTGATCTCCGCGGACCTCTTGGGTTTTCAAAGGATGTGAGGCCTCCGGTCGCGTTGAGGCGGAGGACTAGGTCTTACTCTGTGGTCTCCACAGGGGATTCAGACAACCCTTCATCTTGGGAGAAGCAAGACGAGCCTGCATTCAATTCATGCAGGGATATCCGGCCTTACTTCGAGTCAGAGCATCTCGGTGTCCATTCCACTTGAGGCCACAAACTCAGGGTCCCTCTCACATACCTGTAGCTGAGAGAAGCCTCGTCTTGAGGTGCTTGTGAAAAGTGGGTATTCCTCTTGAGTCTAAGCCAGGGTCTAAGCTCTCATCTCGAGTTGATTTGTGGTCAACGAAGCCCTTTCCTGTTGGTCCAGTGACTTCAGGATCCCTCTAGACTAGAGACAGTGATCTTGGGTTTTCTCTGGAGTGCCATCAAGGAAATCAAGGCTCCTTTCACGTATGAGTGGAACACGGAATTGCTCTGCATTCAGTGCAGGGGAATCGGGCCTCAACTCGCGGCGAGGGGGAAATCTCATGGTTTTTCTCGAGTTGCGGCCGGAACCTGGGGTATATTCTCGAGTTAGGACAGGGAGGGCCCTTCCAGACACGTGTTTGTTCAGCGACATCAGGACTCCTGCCTAGGTGCGAGGGACACCTCGGGATTCTCCTCGAGTCTTCGCATGGTAATTTGGACGCGTCTCCACGTGACGTGGGAGACCCAGGGTCCCTTTCCACGTGCCACAGGGATCCTGGGACTCCTATCCATTTTCAAGAGGAGTCAGGCATCGTCTCCTTTGGAAGCATTGATCTCTGCGGACCTCTTGAGGTTTCAAAGGATGTGAGGCCTCCGGTCGCGATGAGGCGGAGAAGTCGGTCTTTCTCTGAGGACTCCACAGGGGATTCAGACATCCCTTCGTCTTGGGAGATGCAAGACGAGCCTGCATTCAATTCACTGCAGGGATATCCGGCGTTACTTCGAGTCAGAGCATCTCGGTGTCCATTCCACTTGAGGCCACAAACTCAGGGTCCCTCTCACTTACCTGTAGCTGAGAGAAGCCTCCTCTTGAGCTGCTTGTGAAAAGTTGGTATTCCTCTTGAGTCGAAGCCAGGGACTAAGCTCTCATCTCGAGTTGATTTGCGGTCGACGGAGCCCTTTGGTGTTGCTCCAGTGACCTCAGGATCCCTCTAGACTTGAGACAGTGATCTTGGGTTTTCTCTGGAGTGCCATCAATGAAATCAAGGCTCCTTTCACGTTTGATGTGGAACACGGAATTGCTCTGCACGCATTGAAGGGGAATCAGGCCTCATCTCGCGGCGAGGGGGAAGTCTCATGGTTTTTCTCGAGTGGCGGCCTGAACCTGGGGTATATTCTCGAGTTACGACGGGGAGGGCCCTTCCAGACACGTGTTTGTTCAGCGACGTCAGGACTCCTGCCTAGGTGCGAGGGACACCTCGGGATTCTCCTCGAGTCTTGGCATGGCAATTGGGATGCGTCTCCACGTGAGGCGGGAGACCCAGAGTCCCTTTCCACGTGCCACAGGGATCCTGGGACTCCTATCCATTTTCAAGAAGAGTCAGGCATTGTCTCCTTTGGAAGCATTGATCTCCGCGGACCTCTCGAGTTTTCAAAGGATGTGAGGCCTCAGGTCGCGTTGAGGCGGAGGACTAGGTCTTTCTCTGTGGTCTCCACAGGGGATTCAGACAACCCTTCGTCTTGGGAGATGCAAGACGAGCCTGCATTCAATTCACTGCAGGGATATCCGGCCTTACTTCGAGTCAGAGCATCTCGGTGTCCATTCCACTTGAGGCCACAAATTCAGGGTCCCTCTCACATACTTGTAGATGAGAGAAGCCTCCGCTTGAGGTGCTTGTGGAAAGTTGGTAGTCCTCTTGAGTAGAAGCCAGGTACTAAGCTCTCATCTCGAGTTGATTTGGGGTCCACGGAGCCCTTTCTTGTTGCTCCAGTGACCTTAGGATCCCTCTAGACTTGAGACAGTGATCTTGGGTTTTCTCTGGAGTGCCATCAAGGAAATCAAGGCTCCTTTCACATTTGATGTGGAACACGGAATTGCTCTACACGCAGTGCAGGGGAATCGGGCCTCATCTCGCGGCGAGGGGGAAGTCTCATGGTTTTTCTCGAGTTGCGGCCGGAACCTGGGGTATATTCTCGAGTTACGACGGGGAGGGCCCTTCCAGACACGTTTTTGTTCAGCGACGTCGAACTCCTGCCTAGGTGCGAAGGTCACCTCGGGATTCTCCTCGAGTCTTGTCATGGCAATTGGGACGCGTCTCCACGGGAGCCGGGAGACCCAGGGTCCCTTTCAACGTGCCACAGGGATCGTGGGACTCCTATCCATTTTCAAGAAGAGTCAGGCATCGTCTCCTTTGGAAGCATTGATCTCCGCAGACCTCTCGAGGTTTCAAATGATGTGAGGCCTCCGGTCTTGATGAGGCGGAGGACTAGGTCTTTCTCTCTGGTCTCCAGAGGGGATTCAGACATCCCTTCGTCTTGGGAGATGCAAGACGAGCCTGCATTCAATTCACTGCAGGGATATCCGGCCTTACTTCGAGTCAGAGCATCTCAGTGTCCATTCCACTTGAGGCCACACACTCAGGGTCCCTCTCACATACCTGTAGCTGAGAGAAGCCTCCTCTTGAGGTGCTTGTGGAAAGTGGGTATTCCTCTTGAGTAGAAGCCAGCGTCTAAGCTCTCCTCTCGAGTTGATTTGGGGTCCACGGAGCCCTTTTGTGTCGCTCCAGTGACCTCAGGATCCCTCTAGACTTGAGACAGTGATCTTGGGTTTTCTCTGGAGTGCCATCAAGGAAATCAAGGCTCCTTTCACGTTTGATGTGGAACACGGAATTGCTCTGCATTCAGTGCAGGGGAATCAGACCTCATCTCGCGGCGAGGGGGAAGTCTCATGGTTTTTCTCGAGTTGCGGCCGGAACCTGGGGTATATTCTCGAGTTACGACGGGGTGGGCCCTTCCTGACACGTGTTTGTTCAGTGACGTCAGGACTCCTGGCTAGGTGCGAGGGACACCTCGGGATTCTCCTCGAGTCTTGGCATGGCAATGGGGACGCGTCTCCACGTGAGGCGGGAGACCCAGGGTCCCTTTCGACGTGCCACAGTGATCCTGGAACTCCTATCCATTTTCAAGAGGAGTCAGGCATCATCTCCTTTGGAAGCATTGATCATCGCGGACCTCTCGAGTTTTCAAAGGATGTGAGGCCCCCGGTTGCGATGAGGCGGAGAATTAGGTCTTTCTCTGTGGTCTCCACAGGGGATTCAGACATCCCTTCATCTTGGGAGATGCAAGACGAGCCTGCATTCAATTCATTCAGGGATATCCGGCCTTACTTCGAGTCAGAGCATCTCGGTGTCCATTCCACTTGAGGCCACAAACTCAGGGTCCCACAAATATACCTGTAGCTGAGAGAATCCACCTCTTGAGGTCCTTGTGGAAAGTTGGTATTCCTCTTGAGTCTAAGCCAGGGCCTAAGCTCTCATCTCGAGTTGATTTGGGGTCCACAAAGCCCTTTCCTGTTGGTCCAGTGACCTCAGGATCCCTCTAGACTTGAGACAGTGATCTTGGGTTTTCTCTGGAGTGCCATCAAGGAAATCAAGGCTCCTTTCACGTTTGATGTGGAACACGGAATTGCTCTGCATTCACTGCAGGGGAATCGGGCCTCAACTCGCGGCGAGGGGAAAATCTCATGGTTTTTCTCGAGTTGCGGCCGGAACCTGGGGTATATTCTCGAGTTACGACGGGGAGGGCCCTTCCAGACACGTGTTTGTTCAGCGACGTCGAACTCCTGCCTAGGTGCGAGGGTCACCTCGGGATTCTCCTCGAGTCTTGTCATGGCAATTGGGACGCGTCTCCACGGGAGCCGGGAGACCCAGGGTCCCTTTCAACGTGCCACAGGGATCGTGGGACTCCTATCCATTTTCAAGAAGAGTCAGGCATCGTCTCCTTTGGAAGCATTGATCTCCGCAGACCTCTCGAGTTTTCAAAGTATGTGAGGCCTCCGGTCTTGATGAGGCGGAGGACTAGGTCTTTCTCTGTGGTCTCCACAGGGGATTCAGACATCCCTTCGTCTTGGGAGATGCAAGACGAGCCTGCATTCAATTCACTGCAGGGATATCCGGCCTTACTTCGAGTCAGAGCATCTCGGTGTCCATTCCACTTGAGGCCACAAACTCAGGGTCCCTCTCACATACCTGTAGCTGAGAGAAGCCTCCTCTTGAGGTGCTTATGGAAAATTGGTATTCCTCTTGAGTCGAAGCCAGGGACTAAGCTCTCATCTCGAGTTGATTTGGGGTCCAAGGGGAAATTTCGTGTTGCTCCAGTGACCTCAGCATCCCTCTAGAGCTGAGACAGTGATCTTGGGTTTTCTCTGGAGTGCCTTCAAGGATATCAAGGCTCCTTTCACGTTTGATGTGGAACACGGAATTGCTCTGCACGCAGTCCAGGGGAATCGGGCCTCAACTCGCGGCAACGGGGAAATCTCATGGTTTTTCTCGAGTTGCGGACGGAACCTGGGGTATATTCTCGAGTTACGACGGGGAGGGACCTTCCAGACACGTGTTTGTTCAGCGACGTCAGGACTCCTACCTAGGGGCGAGGGACACCTCGGGATTCTCCTCGAGTCTTGGCATGGCAATTGGGTCGCGTCTCCACGTGAGGCGGGAGACCCAGGGTCCCTTTCCACGTGCCACAGGGATCCTGGGACTCCTATCCATTTTCAAGAGGAGTCAGGCATCGTCTCCTTTGGAAGCATTGATCTCCGCAGACCTCTTGAGGTTTCAAAGGATGTGAGGCCTCCAGTCGCGATGAGGCGGAGAACTAGGTCTTTCTCTGTGGTCTCCACAGGGTATTCCGACATCACTTCGCCTTGGGAGATGCAAGACGTGCCTGCATTCAATTCACTGCAGGGATATCCGGCCTTATTTCGAGTCAGAGCATCTCGGTGTCCATTCCACTTGAGGCCACAAACTCAGGGTCCCTCTCACATACCTGTAGCTGAGAGAAGCCTCCTCTTGAGGTGCTTCTGGAAAGTTGGTATTGCTCTTGAGTGGAAGCCAGGGACTAAGCTCTCATCTCGAGTTGATTTGGGGTCCACGGAGCCCTTTCGTGTTGCTACAGTGTCCTCAGGATCCCTCTAGACTTGAGACATTGATCTTGGGTTTTCTCTGGAGTGCCATCAAGGAAATCAAGGCTCCTTTCACGTTTGATGTGGAACACGGAATTGCTCTGCATTCAGTGCAGGGGAATCAGACCTCATCTCGCGGCGAGGGGGAAGTCTCATGGTTTTTCTCGAGTTGCGGCCGGAACCTGGGGTATATTCTCGAGTTAAGACGGGGTGGGCCCTTCCTGACACGTGTTTGTTCAGTGACGTCAGGACTCCTGGCTAGGTGCGAGGGACACCTCGGGATTCTCCTCGAGTCTTGGCATGGCAATGGGGACGCGTCTCCACGTGAGGCGGGAGACCCAGGGTCCCTTTCCACGTGCCACAGGGATCCTGGGACTCCTATCCATTTTCAAGAGGAGTCAGGCATCATCTCCTTTGGAAGCATTGATCTCCGCGGACCTCTCGAGTTTTCAAAGGATGTGAGGCCCCCGGTTGCGATGAGGCGGAGAACTAGGTCTTTCTCTGTGGTCTCCACAATGGATTCAGACATCCCTTCGTCTTGGGAGATGCAAGACGAGCCTGCATTCAATTCACTGCAGGGATATCCGGCCTTACTTCGAGTCAGAGCATCTCGGTGTCCATTCCACTTGAGGCCACAAACTCAGGGTCCCTCTCACATACCTGTAGATGAGAGAAGCTTCCTCTTGAGGTGCTTGTGGAAAGTTGGTATTCCTCTTGAGTGGAAGCCAGGGACTAAGTTCTCATCTCGAGTTGATTGGGGTACACGGAGCACTTTCGTGTTGCTCCTGTGACCTCAGGATCCCTCTAGACTTGAGACAGTGATCTTAGGTTTTCTCTGGACTGCCATCAAGGAAATCAAGGCTCCTTTCAGGTTTGATGTGGAACACGGAATTGCTCTGCACGGAGTGCAGGGGAATCGGGCCTCATCTCTCGGCGAGGGGGAAGTATCATGGTTTTTCTCGAGTTGCGGCCGGAACCTGGGGTATATTCTCGAGTTACGACGGGGAGGGCCCTTCCACACACGAGTTTGTTCAGCGACGTCAGGACTCCTGCCTAGGTGCGAGGGACACCACGGGATTCTCCTCGAGTCTTGGCATGTCAATTGGGATGCCTCTCCACAAGAGGCGGGAGACCCAGGGTCCCCTTCCACGTGCCACAGTGATCCTGGGACTCCTATCCATTTTCAAGAGGAGTCAGGCATTGTCTCCTTTGGAAGCATTGATTTCCGCGGACCTTTCGAGTTTTCAAAGGATGTGAGGTCTCCGGTCGCGATGAGGCGGAGAACTAGGTCTTTCTCTGTGGTCTCCACAGGGGATTCAGACATCCCTTCGTCTTGGGAGATGCAAGACGAGAATGCATTTAATTCACTGGAGGGATATCCGGCCTTACTTCGAGTCAGAGCATCTCGGTGTCCATTCCACTTGAGGCCACAAACTCAGGGTTCCTCTCACATACCTGTAGCTGAGAGAAGCCTCCTCTTGAGGTGCTTGTGGAAAGTTGGTATTCCTCTTGAGTCGAAGCCAGGGACTAAGCTCTCATCTCGAGTTGATTGGGGGTCCATGGAGCCCTTTCCTGTTGCTCCAGTGACCTCAGGATCCCTCTAGACTTGAGACAGTGATCTTGGGTTTTCTCTGGAGTGCCATCAAGGAAATCAAGGCTCCTTTCACGTTTGATGAGGAACACGGAATTGCTTTGCATGCAGTGCAGGGGAATCGGGCCTCATCTCGCGGCGAGGGGGAAGTCTCATGGTTTTTCTCGAGTTGTGGCCGGAACCTGGGGTATATTCTCGAGGTACGACGGGGAGGGCCTTTCCAGACATGTGTTTGTTCAGCGACGTCAGGACTCCTGCCTAGGTGCGAGGGACACCTCGGGATTCTCCTCGAGTCTTGCCATGGCAATTGGGACGCGTCTCCACGTGAGGCGGGAGACCCAGGGTCCCTTTCCACGTGCCACAGGGATCCTGGGACTCCTATCCATTTTCAAGAGGAGTCAGGCATCGTCTCCTTTGGAAGCATTGATCTCCGCGGACCGCTCGTGTTTTCAAAGGATGTGAGGCCTCCAGTCGCGATGAGTCGGAGAACCAGGTCTTTCTCTCTGGTCTCCACAGGGGATTCATAAATCTCTTCGTCTTGGGAGATGCAAGACGAGCCTGCATTCAATTCACTGCAGGGATATCCGGCCTTACTTCGTGTCAGAGCATCTCGGTGTCCATTCCACTTGAGGCCACCAACTCAGGGTCCCTCTCACATACATGTAGCTGAGAGAAGCCTCCTCTTGAGGTGCTTGTGGAAAGTTGGTATTCCTCTTGAGTCAAAACCAGGGACTAAGCTCTCATCTTGAGTTGAATTGGGGTCCACGAAGCCCTTTCGTGTTGCTCCAGTGACCTCAGGATCCTTCTAGACTTGAAACAGTGATCTTGGGTATTCTCTGGAGTGCCATCAAGGAAATCAAGGCTCCTTTCACGTTTGATGTGGAACACGGAATTGTTCTGCACCCAGTGCAGGGGAATCGGGCCTCATCTCGCGGCAAAGGGGAAGTCTCATGGTTTTTCTCGAGTTGCGGCCGGAACCTGCGGTATATTCTCGAGTTACATCTGGGAGGCCCTTCCAGACACGAGTTTGTTCAGCGACGTCAGGACTCCTGCTTAGGTGCGATGGACACCTCAAGATTCCCCTCGAGTCTTGGCATGGCAATTGGGACACGTCTCCACGTGAAGCGGGAGACCCAGGGTCCCATTCCACGTGCCACAGGGATCCTGGGACTCCTATCTATTTTCAAGAGGAGTCAGGCATCGTCTCCTTTGGAAGAATTGTTCTCCGCGGACCTCTCGAGTTTTCAAAGGATGTGAGGCCTACGGTCGCGATGAGGCGGAGAACTAAGTCTTTCTCTGTGGTCTGCAAAGGGTATTCAGACATCCCTTCGCCTTGGGAGACGCAAGAAGAGCCTGCATTCAATTCACTGCAGGGATATCCGGCGTTACTTCGAGTCAGAGCATCTCGGTGTCCATTCCGCTTGAGGCCACAAACTCAGGGTCCCTCTCACATACCTGTAGCTGAGAGAAGCCTCTTCTTGAGGTGCTTGTGGAAAGTTGGTATTCCTCTTGAGTGGAAGCCAGGGACTAAGCTCTCATCTCGAGTTGATTTGGGGTCCACGGAGCCCTTTCGTGTTGCTCCAGTGACCTCAGGATCCCTCTAGACTTGAGACAGAGATCTTGGGTTTTCTCTGGAGTGCCATCAAGGAAATCAAGGCTCCTTTCACGTTTGATGTGGAACACGGAATTTCTCTGCACGCAGTGCAGGGGAATCGGGCCTCATCTCGTGGCGAGGGGGAAGTCTCATGGTTTTTCTCGAGTTGCAGCCGGAACCTGGGGTATATTCTCGAGTTACGACGGGGAGGGCCCTTCCAGACATGGGTTTGTTCAGCGACGTCAGGACTCCTGCCTAGGTGCGAGGGACACCTCGGGATTCTCCTCGAGTATTGGCAAGGAAATTCGGATGCCTCTCCACGTGAGGCGGGAGACCCAGTGTCCCTTTCCACGTGCCACAGTGATCCTGGGACTCCTATCCATTTTCACGTGGAGTCAGGCATCGTCTCCTTTGGAAGCATTGATCTCCGCGGACATCTCGAGTTTTCAAGGGATGTGAGGCCTCCCGTCGTGATAGTCGGAGAACTAGGTCTTTCTCTGTGGTCTGCACAAGGTATTCAGACATCCCTTCGTGTTGGGAGATGCAAGATGAGCCTGCATTCAATTCACTGCAGGGATATCTGGCCTTACTTCGAGTCACAGCATCTCGGTGTCCATTCCACTTGAGGCCACAAACTCAGGGTCCCTTCACATACCTATAGCTGAGAGAAGCCTCCTCTTGCGGTGGTAGTGGAAAGTTGGTATTTCTCTTGAGTCAAAGCCACGGACTACGCTCTCATCTCGAGTTGATTTGGGGTCCACGGAGCCCTTTCGAGATGCTCCAGTGACTTCAGGATCCTTCTAGACTTGAGACAGTGATCTTGGGTTTTCTCTGGTGTGCCATCAAGGAAATCAAGGCTCCTTTCACGTTTGAGGTGGAACACGGAATTGCTCTGCACGCAGTGCAGGGGAATCGGGCCTCATCTCGCGGCGAGGGGGAAGTCTCATTCTTTTTCTCGAGTTGCGGCGGGAACCTGGGGTATATTCTCGAGTTACGACGGGGAGGGCCCTTCAAGACACGGGTTTGTTCAGCGACGTCAGGACTCCTGCCTAGGTGCGAGGGACACCTCGGGATTCTCCTCGAGGCTTGGCATGGAAATTGTGATGCCTCTCCATGTGAGGCGGGAGACCCAGGGTCCCTTTCCACGTAACAGAGGGATCCTGGGACTCCTATCCATTTTCAAGAGGAGTCAGGCATCGTCTCCTTTGGAAGCATTGATCTCCGCGAACCTCTCGAGGTTTCAAAGGATGTGAGGCCTCCGGTCACGATGAGGCGGAGAACTAGGTCTTTCTCTGTGGTCTGCACAGGGTATTCCGACATCACTTCGCCTTGGGAGATGCAAGAGGAGCCTGCATTCAATTCACTGCAGGGATATCCATCCTTACTTCGAGTCAGAGCATCTCGGTGTCCATTCCACTTGAGGCCACAAACTCAGGGTCCCTCTCACATACCTGTAGCTGAGAGTAGCCTCCTCTTGAGGTGCTTGTGGAAAGTTGGTATTCCACTTGAGTCGAAGCCAGGGACTAAGCTCTCATCTCGAGTTGATTTGGGGTCCACGGAGCACTTTCCTGTTGCTACAGTGACCTCAGGATCCCTCTAGACTGGAGACAGTGATCTTGGGTTTTCTCTGGAGTGGCATCAAGGAAATCAAGGCTCCTTTCATGTTAGATGTGGAACAGCGAATTGCTCTGCACGCAGTGCAGGTGAATAGGGCCTCATCTCGCGGCGAGGGGGAAGTCTCATGGTTGTTCTCGAGTTGCGGCCGGAACCTGGGGTATATTATCGAGTTACGACGGGGCGGGCTCTTCCAGACAAGTGTTTGTTCAGCGACGTCTGGACTCCTGCCTAGGTGTGAGGGACACCTCGGGATTCTCCTCAAGTCTTGGCAGGGCAATTGGGACGCGTCTCCACGTGAGGCAGGAGACCCAGGGTCCCTTTCCACGTGCCACAGGGATCCTGGGACTCCTATCCATTTTCAAGAGGAGTCAGGCATCGTTTCCTTTGGAAGCATTGATCTCCGCGGGCCTCTCGAGTTTTCAAAGGATGTGAGGCCTCCGGTCGCGATGAGGCAGAGAACTAGGTCTTTCTCTGTGGTCTACACAGGGAATTCAGTCATCCCTTCGTCTTGGGAGATGCAAGACGAGCCTGCATTCAATTCACTGCAGGGATATACGGCCTTACTTCGAGTCAGAGCATTTCGGTGTCCATTCCACTTGAGGCCAAGAACTCAGGGTCCCTCTCACATACCTGTAGCTGAGAGAAGCCTCCTCTTGAGGTGCTTGTGGAAAGTTGGTATTCCTCTTGAGTCAAAACCAGGGACTAAGCTCTCATCTCGAGTTGATTTGGGGTCTACGGAGCCCTTTCGTGTTGCTCCAGTGACCTCAGGATCCTTCTAGACTTGAAACAGTGATCTTGGGTATTCTCTGGAGTGCCTTCAAGGAAATCAAGGCTCCTTTCACGTTTGATGTGGAACACGGAATTGTTCTGCACTCAGTGCAGGGGAATCGGGCCTCATCTCGCGGCAAAGGGGAAGTCTCATGGTTTTTCTCGAGTTGCGGCCGGAACCTTCGGTATATTCTCGAGTTACATCTGGGAGGCCCTTCCAGACACGAGTTTGTTCAGCGACGTCAGGACTCCTGCCTAGGTGCGAGGGACACCTCGGTATTCTCCACGAGTCTTGGCATGGCAATGGGGAAGCGTCTCCACGTGAGGCGGGAGACCCAGTGTCCCTTTCCATGTGCCACAGGGATCCTGGGACTCCTATCCATTTTCAAGAGGAGTCAGGCATCGTCTCCTTTGGAAGCATTGATATCCGCGGACCTCTCGAATTTTCAAAGGATGTGAGGCCCCCGGTCGCTATGAGGCGGAGAATTAGGTCTTTCTCTGTGGTCTCCACAGGGGATTCAGACATCCCTTCGTCTTGGGAGATGCAAGACGAGCCTGCATTCAATTCACTGCAGGGATATCCGGCCTTACTTCGAGTCAGAGCATCTCGGTGTCCATTCCACTTGAGGCCACAAATTCAGGGTCCCTATCACATACCTGTAGCTGAGAGAAGCCTCCTCTTAAGGTGCTTGTGGAAAGTTGGTAGTCCTCTTGAGTCGAAGCCAGGGACTAAGCTCTCATCTCGAGTTAATTTGGGGTCCACGGAGCCCTTTCGTATTGCTCCAGTGACCTCAGGATCCCTATAGACTTGAGACAGTGATCTTGGGTTTTCTCTGGAGTGCCATCAAGGAAATCAAGGCTCCTTTCACGTTTGATGTGGAACACGGAATTGCTCTGCACGCAGTACAGGGTAATCGGGCCTCATCTTGCAGCGAGGGGGAAGTCTCATGGTTTTTCTCGAGTTGCGGCCGGAACCTGGGGTATATTCTCGAGTTACGACGGGGAGGGCCCTTCCAGACACGTGTTTGTTCAGCGACGTCGGACTCCTGCTGAGGAGCGAGGGACACCTCGGGATTCTCCTCGAGTCTTGGCATGGCAATTGGGACGTGTCTCCACGGGAGCCGGGAGACCCAGGTCACTTTCAACGTGCCACAGGTATCGTGGGACTCCTATCCATTTTCAAGAAGAGTCAGGCATCGTCTCCTTTGGAAGCATTGATCTCCGCAGACCTCTCGAGTTTTCAAAGGATGTGAGGCCTCCGGTCTTGATGAGGCGGAGGACCTGGTCTTTCTCTGTGGTCTCCACAGGGGATTCAGACATCCCTTCGTCTATGGAGATGCAAGACGAGCCTGCATTCAATTCACTGCAGGGATATCCGGCCTTACTTCGAGTCAGAGCATCTCGGTGTCCATTCCAGTTGAGGCCACAAACTCAGGGTCCCTCTCACATACCTGTAGCTGAGAGAAGCCTCCTCTTGAGGTGCTTGTGGAAAGTTGGTATTCCTCTTGTGTCAAAACCAGGGACTAAGCTCTCATCTCGAGTTGATTTGGGGTCTACGCAGCCCTTTCCTGTTGCTCCAGTGACCTCAGGATCCCTCTAGACTTGAGAGAGTGATCTTGGGTATTCTCTGGGCTGCCTTCAAGGAAATCAAGGCTCCTTTCACGTTTGATGTGGAACACGGAATTGTTCTGCACTCAGTGCAGGGGAATCGGGCCTCATCTCGCGGCGAGGGGGAAGTCTCATGGTTTTTCTCGAGTTGCGGCCGGAACCTGGGGTATATTCTCGAGTTACGACGGGGAGGGCCCTTCCATACACGTGTTTGTTCAGCGACGTCGGACTCCTGCCTAGGTGCGAGGGACACCTCGGGATTCTCCTCGAGTCTTGGCATGGCAATTGGGACGCGTCTCCACGGGAGCCGGGAGACCCAGGTTCCCTTTCCACGTGCCACAGGGATCGTGGGACTCCTATCCAATTTCAAAAAGAGTCAGGCATCGTCTCCTTTGGAAGCATTGATCTCCGCAGACCTCTCGAGTTTTCAAAGGATGTGAGGCCTCCGGTCTTGATGAGGCGGAGGACTAGGTCTTTCTCTGTGGTCTCCACAGGGGATTCAGACATCCCTTCGTCTTGGGAGATGCAAGACGAGCCTGCATTCAATTCACTGCAGGGATATCCGGCCTTACTTCGAGTCAGAGCATCTCGGTGTCCATTCCACTTGAGGCCACAAACTCAGGGTCCCTCTCACTTACCTGTAGCTGAGAGAAGCCTCCTCTTGAGCTGCTTGTGAAAAGTTGGTATTCCTCTTGATTCGAAGCCAGGGACTAAGCTCTCATCTCGAGTTGATTTGGGTTCCACGGAGCCCTTTCGTGTTGCTCCAGTGACCTCAGGATCCCTCTAGACTTGAGACAGTGATCTTGGGTTTTCTCTGGAGTGCCATCAAGGAAATCAAGGCTCCTTTCACGTTTGATGTGGAACACGGAATTGCTCTGCACGCAGTGAAGGGGAATCAGGCCTCATCTCGCGGCGAGGGGGAAGTCTCATGGTTTTTCTCGAGTTGCGGCCGGAACCTAGGGTATATTCTCGAGTTAAGGCGGGGAGGGACCTTCCAGACACGGGTTTGTTCAGCGACGTCAGGACTCCTGCCTAGGTGCTAGGGACACCTCGGTATTCTCTTCGAGTCTTGGCATGGCAATTGGGACGCGTTTCCACGTGAGGCGGGAGACCAATTATCCCTTTCCAAGTTCCACAGGAGTCCTGGAACTCCTATCCATTTTCAAGAGGAGTCAGGCATCGTCTCCTTTGGAAGCATTGATCTCCGCGGACCTCTCGAGTTTTCAAAGGATGTGAGGTCTCCGGCCGCGATGAGGCGGAGGACTAGGTCTTTATCTGTGGTCTCCACAGGGGATTCACACATCCCTTCGTCTTGGGAGATGCAAGAAGAGCCTGCATTCAATTCACTGCAGGGATATCCGGCCTTACTTCGAGTCAGAGCATCTCGGTTTCCTTTCCACTTGAGGCCACAAACTCAGGGGCCCTCTCACATACCTGTAGCTGAGAGAAGCCTCCTATTGAGGTGCTTGTGGAAAGTTTTCATTCCTCTTGAGTCGAAGCCAGGGACTAAGCTCTCATCTCGAGTTGATTTGGGGTCCATGGAGCCCTTTCATGTTGCTCGAGTGACCTCAGGATCCCTCCAGACTTGAGACAGTGATCTTGGGTTTTCTCTGGAGTGCCATCAAGGAAATCAAGGCTCCTTTCACGTTTGATGTGGAACACGGAATTGCTCTGCATGCAGTGCAGGGGAATCGGGCCTCAACTTGCGGCGAGGGGGAAGTCTCATGGTTTTTCTCGAGTTGCGGCCGGAACCTGGGGTATATTCTCGAGTTACGACGGGGAGGGCCCTTCCAGACACGTGTTTGTTCAGCGACGTCAGGACTCCTGCCTAGGTGCGAGGGACACCTCGGGATTCTCCTCGAGTCTTGGCATGGCAATTGGGACGCGTCTCCATGTCAGGCGGGAGACCCAGTTTCCCTTTCCACGTGCCACAGGGATCCTGGGACTCCTATCCATTTTCAAGAGGAGTCAGGTATCGTCTCCTTTGAAAGCATTGATCTCCGCGGACCTCTCGAATTTTCAAAGGATGTGAGGCCTCCGGTCGCGATGAGGCGGATAACTAGGTCTTTCTCTGTGGTCTCCACAGGTGATTCAGACAACCCTTCGTCTTGGGAGATGCAAGATGAGCCTGCATTCAATTCACTGCAGGGATATCCGGCCTTACTTCGAGTCAGAGCATCTCGGTGTCCATTCCACTTGAGGCCACAAACTCAGGGTCCCTCTGACATACCTGTAACTGAGGGAAGCCTCCTCTTAAGGTGCTTGTGGAAACTTGGTATTCCTCTTGAGTTGAAGCCAGGGACTAAGCTCTCATCTCGAGTTGATTTGGGGTCCACGGAGCCCTTTCGTGTTGCTCCAATGACCTCAGGATCCCTCTAGACTTGAGACAGTGATCATGGGTTTTCTCTGTAATGCCATCAAGGAAATCAAGGCTCCTTTCACGTTTGATGTGGAACACGGAATTGCTCTGCACGCAGGGCAGGGGAATCAGGCCTCATCTCTCGGCGAGGGGGAAGTCTCATGGTTTTTCTCGAGTTGCGGCCGGAACCTGGGGTATATTCTCGAGTTACGACGGGGAGGGCCCTTCCAGACACGTGTTTGTTCAGCGACGTCAGGACTCCTGCCTAGGTGCGAGGGACACCTCGGGATGCTCCTCGACTCTTGGCATGGCAATTGGGACGCGACTCCATGTCAGGGGTGAGACCCAGGGTCCCTTTCCACGGGCCACAGGGATCCTGGGACTCCTATCCATTTTCAAGAGGAGTCAGGCATCGTCTCCTTTGGAAGCATTGATCTCCCCTTACCTCTCGAGTTTTCAAAGGATGTGAGGCCTCCGGTCTCGATGAGGCGGTGAACGAGGTCTTTCTCTGTGGTCTCCACAGGGGATTCAGACATCCCTTCTTCTTGGGAGATGCAAGACGAGCCTGCATTCAATTCACTGCAGGGATATCCGGCCTTACTTCGAGTCAGAGCATCTCGGTGTCCATTCCACTTGAGGCCACAAACTCAGGGGCCCTCTCACATACCTGTAGCTGAGAGAAGCCTCCTCTTGAGGTGCTTGTGGAAAGTTGGTATTCCTCTTGAGTCGAAGCCAGGGACTAAGCTCTCATCTCGAGTTGATTTGGGGTCCACGGAGCCCTTTCCTGTTGCTCCAGTGACCTCAGGATCCCTCTAGACTTGAGACAGAGATCTTGGGTTTTCTCTAGTGCCATCAAGGAAATCAAGGCTCCTTTCACGTTTGATGTGGAACACGGAATTGCTCTGCACGCATTGCAGGGGAATCGAGCCTCATCTCGCGGCGAGGGGGAAGTCTCATTGTTTTTCTCGAGTTGCGGCCGGAACCTGGGGTATATTCTCGAGTTACGATGGGGAGGGCCCTTCCAAACACGTGTTTGTTCAGCGACGTCAGGACTCCTGCCTAGGTGCGAGGGACACCTCAGCATTCTCCTCGAGTCTTGGCATGGCAATTGGGATGCGTCTCCACGTGAGGCGGGAGACCCAGGGTCCCTTTCCACGTACCACAGGGATCCTGGGACTCCTATCCATTTTCAAGAGGAGTCAGGCATCGTCTCCTTTGGAAGCATTGATCTCCGCGGACCTCTCGAGTTTTCAGAGGATGTGAGACCTCCTGTCTCGATGAGGCGGAGAACGAGGTCTTTCTCTGTGGTCTCCACAGGGGATTCAGACAACACTTCGTCTTGGGAGATGCAAGACGAGCATGCATTCAATTCACTGCAGGGATATCCGGCCTTACTTCGAGTCAGAGCATCTCGATGTCCATTCCACTTGAGGCCACAAACTCAGGGTCCCTCTCACATAACTGTAGCTGAGAGAAGCCTCCTCTTGAGGTGCTTGTGGAAAGTTGGTATTCCTCTTGAGTCGAAGCCAGGGACTAAGCTCTCATCTCGAGTTGATTTGGGGTCCACGGAGCCCTTTCCTGTTGTTCCAGTGACCTCAGGATCCCTCTAGACTTGAGACAGTGTTCTTGGGTTTTCTCTGGAGTGCCATCAAGGAAATCAAGGATCCTTTCACGTTTGATGTGGAACACGGAATTGCTCTGCATGCAGTGCAGGGGAATCGGGCCTCAACTCGCGGCGAGGGGGAAGTCTCATGGTTTTTCTCGAGTTGCGGCCGGAACCTGGGGTATATTCTCGAGTTACGACGGGGAGGACCCTTCCAGACACGTGTTTGTTCAGCGACGTCAGGACACCTGCCTAGGTGCGAGGGACACCTCGGGATTCTCCTCGAATCTTGGCATGGCAATTGGGACGCAACTCCATGTCAGGCGGGAGACCCAGTGTCCCTTTCCACGTGCCACAGGGATCCTGGGACTCCTATCCATTTTCAAGAGGAGTCGGGCATCGGCTCCTTTGGAAGCATTGATCTCTGCAGACCTCTCGAATTTGCAAAGGATGTGAGGCCTCTGGTCGCGATGAGGCGGAGGACTAAGTCTTTCTCTGTGGTCTCCACATGGGATTCAGACATCCCTTCTTCTTGGGAGATGCAAGACGAGCCTGCATTCAATTCACTGCAGGGATATCCGGCCTTACTTCGAGTCAGAGCACCTCGGTGTCCTTTCCACTTGAGGCCACAAACTCGGGGTCCCTCAAATATACCTGTAGCTGAGAGAAGCCTCCTCTTGAGGTGTTGTGGAAAGTTGGTATTCCCCTTGAGTCGAAGCCAGGGACTAAGCTCTCATCTCGAGTTGAATTGGGGTCCACGGAGCCCTTTCATGTTGCTCCAGTGACCTCAGGATCCCTCTAGACTTGAGACAGTGAACTTGGGTTTTCTCTGGAGTGCCATCAAGGAAATCAAGGCTCCTTTCACGTTTGATGTGGAAAACGGAATTGCTCTGCAGGCAGTGCAGGGAAATCGGGCCTCATCTCGCGGCGAGGGGGAAGTCTCAGGGTTTTTCTCGAGTTGCGGCCGGAACCTGGGGTATATTCTCGAGTTACGATGGAGAGGGCCCTTCCAGACACGTGTTTGTTCAGCGACGTCAGGACTCCTGCCTAGGTGCGAGGGACACCTCGGGATTCTCCTCGAGTCTTGGCATGGCAATTGGGACGCGTCTCCACGTGAGGCGGGAGACCCAGGGTCCCTTTCCACGTGCCACAGGGATCCTGGGACTCCTATCCATTTTCAAGAGGAGTAAGGCATCGTCTCCTTTGGAAGCATTGATCTCCCCTTACCTCTCGAGTTTTCAAAGGATGTGAGGCCTCCGGTCGCCATGAGGCGGAGAACTCGGTCTTTCTCTGTGGTCTCCACAGGGGATTCAGACATCCCTTCGTCTATGGAGATGCAAGACGAGCCTGCATTCAATTCACTGCAGGGATATCCGGCCTTACTTCGAGTCAGAGCATCTCGGTGTCCATTCCACTTGAGGCCACAAACTCAGGGTCCCTCTCACATACCTGTAGCTGAGAAAAGCCTCGTCTTGAGGTGCTTGTGAAAAGTGGGTATTCCTCTTGAGTCGAAGCCAGGGTCTAAGCTCTCATCTCGAGTTGATCTGGGGTCCACGGAGCCCTTTCATTTTGCTCCAGTGACCTCAGGATCCCTCTATACTTGAGACAGTGATTTTGGGTTTTCTCTGGAGTGCCATCAAGGAAATCAAGGCTCCTTTCACGTTTGATGTGGAACACGGAATTGCTCTGCACGCAGTGCAGGGGAATCGGGCCTCATCTCGCGGCGAGGGGGAAATCTCATGGTTTTTCTCGAGTTGCGGCCGGAACCTGGGGTATATTCTCGAGTTACGACGGGGAGGGCCCTTCCAGACACGTGTTTGTTCAGCGACGTCAGGACTCCTGCCTAGGTGCGAGGGACACCTCGGGATTCTCCTCGAGTCTTGGCATGGCAATTGGGTCGCGTCTCCACGTGAGGCGGGAGACCCAGGGTCCCTTTCCACGTGCCACAGGGATCTTGGGACTCCTATCCATTTTCAAGAGGAGTCAGGCATCGTCTCCTTTGGAAGCATTGATCTCCGCGGACCTCTTGAGGTTTCAAAGGATGTGAGGCCTCCGGTCGCGATGAGGCGGAGAACTAGGTCTTTCTCTATGGTCTCCACAGGGGATTCAGATATCCCTTCGTCTTGGGAGATGCAAGACGAGCCTGCATTCAATTCACTGCAGGGATATCCGGCCTTACTTCGAGTCAGAGCATCTCGGTGTCCATTCCACTTGAGGCCACAAACTCAGGTTCCCTCTCCCTTACCTGTAGCTGAGAGAAGCCTTCTCTTGAGCTGCTTGTGAAAAGTTGGTATTCCTCTTGAGTCGAAGCCAGGGACTAAGCTCTCATCTCGAGTTGATTTGGGGTCCACGGAGCCCTTTCGTGTTGCTCCAGTGACCTCAGGATCCCTCTAGACTTGAGACAGTGATCTTGGGTTTTCTCTGGAGTGCCATCAAGGAAATCAAGGCTCCTTTCACGTTTGATGTGGAACACGGAATTGCTCTGCACGCAGTGAAGGGGAATCAGGCCTCATCTCGCGGCGAGGGGGAAGTCTCATGGTTTTTCTCGAGTTGCGGCCGGAACCTGGGGTATATTCTCGAGTTACGAAGGGGAGGGCCCTTCCAGACACGTGTTTGTTCAGCGACGTCAGGACTCCTGCCTAGGTGCGAGGGACACCTCGGGATTCTCCTCGAGTCTTGGCATGGCAATTGGAACGCATCTCCACGTGAGGCGGGAGACCCAGGGTCCCTTTCCACGTGCCACAGGGATCCTGGGACTCCTATCCATTTTCAAGAGGAGTCAGGCATCGTCTCCTTTGGAAGCATTGATCTCCCCGGACCTCTCGAGTTTTCAAAGGATGTGAGGCCTCCGGTCGCGATGAGGCGGAGAAGTCGGTCTTTCTCTGAGGTCTCCACAGGGGATTCAGACATCCCTTCGTCTTGGGAGATGCAAGACGAGCCTACATTCAATTCACTGCCGGGATATCCGGCCTTACTTCGAGTCAGAGCATCTCGGTGTCCATTCCACTTGAGGCCACAAACTCAGGGTCCCTCTGAAATACCTGTAGCTGAGAGAAGCCTCCTCTTGAGGTGCTTGTGGAAAGTTGGTATTCCTCTTGAGTCGAAGCCAGGGACTAAGCTCTCATCTCGAGTTGATTTGGGGTCCACGGAGCCCTTTCGTGTTGCTCCAGTGACCTCAGGATCCCTCTAGACTTGAGACAGTGATCTTGGGTTTTCTCTGGAGTGCCATCAAGGAAATCAAGTCTCCTTTCACGTTTGATGTGGAACACAGAATTGCTCTGCACGCATTGCAGGGGAATCAGGCCTCATCTCGCGGCGAGGGGGAAGTCTCATGGTTTTTCTCGAGTTGCGGCCGGAACCTGGGGTATATTTTCGAGTTACGACGGGGAGGGCCCTTCCAGACACGTGTTTGTTCAGCGACGTCAGGACTCCTGCCTCGGTGCGAGGGACACCTCGGGATTCTTCTCGAGTCTTGGCATGGCAATTGGGACGCGTCTCCACGTGAGGCGGGAGACCCAGTTTCCCTTTCCACGTGCCACAGGGATCCTGGGACTCCTATCCATTTTCAAGAGGCGTCAGGCATCTTTTCCTTTGGAAGCATTGAAATCCGCGGACCTCTCGAGTTTTCAAAGGATGTGAGGCCTCCGGTCGCGATGAGGCGGAGGACTAGGTCTTTCTCTGTGGTCTCCACAGGGGATTCAGACATCCCTTCGTCTTGGGAGATGCAAGACGAGCCTGCATTCAATTCACTGCAGGGATATCCGGCCTTACTTCGATTCAGAGCATCTCGGTGTCCATTGCACTTGAGGCCACAAACTCAGGGTTCCTCTCACATACCTGTAGCTGAGAGAAGCCTCCTCTTGAGGTGCTTGTGGATAGTTGGTATTCCTCTTGAGTCTAAGCCAGGGACTAAGTTCTCATCTCGAGTTGATTTGGGTTATATGGAGCCCTTTCATGTTGCTCCAGTGACCTCAGGATCCCTCTAGACTTGAGACAGTGATCTTGGGTTTTCTCTGGAGTGCCATCAAGGAAATCAAGGCTCCTTTCACGTTTGATGTGGAACACGGAATTGCTCTGCACGCAGTGCAGGGGAATCGGGCCTCATCTGGCGGCGAGGGGGAAGTCTCATGGTTTTTCTCGAGTTGCGGCCGGAACCTGGGGTATATTCTCGAGTTACGACGGGGAGGGCCCTTCCAGACACGTGTTTGTTCAGCGACGTCAGGACTCCTGCCTAGGTGCGAGGGACACCTCGGGATTTTCTCGAGTCTTGGCATGGCAATTTGGACCCGTCTCCACGTGAGGCGGGAGACCCAGGGTCCCTTTCCACGTGCCACAGGGATGCTGAGACTCCTATCCACTTTCAAGAGGAGTCAGCCATCGTCTCCTTTGGAAGCATTGATCTCCGCGGACCTCTCGAGTTTTCCAAGGATGTGAGGCCTCCAGTCGCGATGAGGCGGAGAACTCGGTCTTTCTCTGTGGTCTCCACAGGGGATTCAGACATCCCTTCGTCTTGGGAGATGCAAGACGAGCCTGCATTCAATTCACTGCAGGGATATACGGCCTTACTTCGAGTCAGAGCATCTCGGTGTCCATTCCACTTGAGGCCACAAACTCAGGGTCCATCTCACATACCTGTAGCTGAGAGAAGCCTCCTCTTGAGGTGCTTGTGGAAAGTTGGTATTCCTCTTGAGTCGAAGCCAGGGACTAAGCTCTCATCTCGAGTTGATTTGGGGTCCACGGAGCCCTTTCGTGTTGTTCCAGTGACCTCAGGATCCCTCTAGACTTGAGACAGTGATCTTGGGTTTTCTCTGGAGTGCCATCAAGGAAATCAAGGCTCCTTTCACGTTTGATGTGGAACACGGAATTGCTCTGCACGCAGTGCAGGGGAATCGGGCCTCATCTCGCGGCGAGGGGGAAGTCTCATGGTTTTTCTCGAGTTGCGGCCAGAACCTGGGGTATATTCTCGAGTTACGACGGGGAGGGCCCTACCAGACACGTGTTTGTTCAGCGACGTCAGGACTCCTGCCTAGGTGCGAGGGACACCTCGGGATTCTCCTCGAGTCTTGGCATGGCAATTGGGACACGTCTCCACGTGAGGCGGGAGACCCAGGGTCCCTTTCCACGTGCCACAGGGATCCTGGGACTCCTATCCATTTTCAAGAGGAGTCAGGCATCGTCTCCTTTGGAAGCATTGATCTCCGCGGACCTCTCGAGTTTTCAAAGTATGTGAGGCCTCCGGTCGCGATGAGGCGGAGAACTCGGTCTTTCTCTGTGGTCTCCACAGGGGATTCAGACATCCCTTCGTCTTGGGAGATGCAAGACGAGCCTGCATTCAATCCACTGCAGGGATATCCGGCCTTACTTCGAGTCAGAGCATCTCGGTGTCCATTCCACTTGAGACCAAAAACTCAGGGTCCCTCTCACATACCTGTAGCTGAGAGAAGCCTCCTCTTGAGGTGCTTGTGGAAAGTTGGTATTCCTCTTAAGTCGAAGCCAGGGACTCAGCTCTCATCTCGAGTTGATTTGTGGTCCACGGAGACCTTTCCTGTTGCTAAAGTGACCTCAGGATCCCTCTAGACTTGAGACATTGATCTTGGGTTTTCTCTGGAGTGCCATCAAGGAAATCAAGGCTCCTTTCAATTTTGATGTCGAACACGGTATTGCTCTGCACGCAGGGCAGGGGAATCGGGCCTCATCTCGCGGTGAGGGGGAAATCTCATGGTTTTATTCGAGTTGCGGCCGAAACCTGGGGTACATTCTCGACTTACGACGGGGAGGGCCCTTCCAGACACGTGTTTGTTCAGCGACGTCAGGACTCCTGCCTAGGTGCGAGGGACACCTCGGGATTCCCCTCGAGTCTTGGCATGGCAATTGGGAGGCGTCTCCACGTGAGGCGGGAGACCCAGGGTCCCTTTCCACGTGCCACAGGGATCCTGGGACTCCTATCCATTTTCAAGAGGAGTCAGGCATCGTCTCCTTTGGAAGCATTGATCTCCGCGGACCTCTCGAGTTTTCAAAGAATGTGAGGCCTCCGGTCGCGTTGAGGCGTAGGACTATGTCTTTCTCTGTGGTCTCCACAGGGGATTCAGACATCCCTTCATCTTGGGAGATGCAAGACGAGCCTGCATTCAATTCACTGCAGGGATATCCGGCCTTACTTCGAGTCAGAGCATCTCGGTGTCCATTCCACTTGAGGCCACAAACTCAGGGTCTGTCTCACATACATGTAGCTGAGGGAAGCCTTCCCTTGAGGTGCTTGTGGAAAGTTGGTATTCCTCTTGAGTCGAAGCCAGGTTCTAAGCTCTAATCTCGAGTTGATTTGGGTTCCACAGAGCCCTTTCATGTTGCTCCAGTGACCTCAGGATCACTCTAGACTTGAGCCAGTGATCTTGGGTTTTCTCTGGAGTGCCATCAAGGAAATCAAGGCTCCTTTCACGTTGGATGTGGAACACAGAATTGCTCTGCACGCAGTGCAGGGGAATCAGGCCTCATCTCGCGGCGAGGGGGAAGTCTCATGGTTTTTCTCGAGTTGAGGCCGGAACCTGGGGTATATTCTCGAGTTACGACGGGGAGGGCCCTTCCAGACACGTGTTTGTTCAGCGACGTCAGGACTCCTGCCTAGGTGCGAGGGACACCTCGGGATTCTCCTCGAGTCTTGGCATGGAAATTGGGACGCGTCTCCACGTGAGGCGGGAGACCCAGGGTCCCTTTCCACGAGCCACAGGGATCCTGGGACTCCTATCCATTTTCAAGAGGAGTCAGGCATCGTCTCCTTTGGAAGCATTGATCTCCGCGGACCTCTCGAGTTTTCAAAGGATGTGAGGCCTCCGGTCGCGTTGAGGCGGAGGACTAGGTCGTTCTCTGTGGCCTCAACAGGGGATTCACACAACCCTGCGTCTTGGGAGATGCAAGACGAGCCTGCATTCAATTCACTGCAGGGATATCTGGCCTTACTTCGAGTCAGAGCATCTCGGTGTCCATTCCACTTGAGGCCACAAACTCAGGGTCCCTCTCACATACCTGTGGCTGAGAGAAGCCTCCTCTTGAGGTGCTTGTGGAAAGTTGGTATTCCTCTTGAGTCGAAGCCAGGGACTAAGCTCTCATCTCGAGTTGATTTGAGGTCCACAGAGCCCTTTCGTGTTGCTCCAGTGACCTCAGGATCCCTCTAGTCTTGAGACAGTGATCTTGGGTTTTCTCTGGAGTGCCATCAAGGAAATCAAGGCTCCTTTCACGTTTGATGTGGAACACGAAATTGCTCTGCACGCAGTGCAGGGGAATCGGGCCTCATCTCGTGGCGAGGGGGAAGTCTCATGGTTTTTCTCGAGTTGCGGCCGGAACCTGGGGTATATTCTCGAGTTACGACGGGGAGGCCCTTCCAGACACGTGTTTGTTCAGCGACGTCAGGACTCCTGCCTAGGTGCGAGGGACACCTCGGGATTCTCCTCGAGTCTTGGCATGGCAATTGGGACGCGTCTCCACGTGAGGCGGGAGGCCCAGTGTCCCTTTCCACGTGCCACAGGGATCCTGGGACTCCTATCCATTTTCAAGAGGAGTCGGGCATGGTCTCCTTTGGAAGCATTGATCTGCGCGGACCTCTCGAGATTTCAAAGGATGTGAGGCCTCCGGTCTCGATGAGGCGGAGAACTAGGTCTTTCTCTGTGGTCTCCACAGGGGATTCAGACATCCCTTCGTCTTGGGAGATGCAAGAGGAGCCTGCATTCAATTCACTGCAGGGATATCCGGCCTTACTTCGAGTCAGAGCAGCTCGGTGTCCATTCCACTTGAGGCCACAAACTCAGGGTCCCTCTCACATACCTGTGGCTGAGGGAAGCCTCCTCTTGAGGTGCTTGTGGAAAGTTGGTATTCCTCTTGAGTTGAAGCCAGGGACTAAGCTATCATCTCGAGTTGATTTGGGGTCCACGGAGACCTTTCGTGTTGCTCCTGTGACCTCAGGATCCCTCTAGACTGGAGACAGTGATCTTGGGTTTTCTCTGGAGTGCAATCAAGGAAATCAAGGCTCCTTTCACGTTTGATGTGGAACTCGGAATTGCTCTGCACGCAGTGCAGGGGAATCGGGCCTCATCTCGCGGCGAGGGGGAAGTCTCTTGGTTTTTCTCGAGTTGCGGCCAGAACCTGGGGTATATTCTCGAGTTACGACGGGGAGGGCCCTTCCAGACACGTGTTTGTTCAGCGACGTCAGGACTCCTACCTAGGTGCGAAGGACACCTCGGGATTCTCCTCGAGTCTTGGCATGAAAATTGGGACGCGTCTCCAAGTGAGGCGGGAGACCCAGGGTCCCTTTCCACGTGCCACAGAGATCCTGGGACTCCTATCCATTTTCAAGAGGAGTCAGGCATCGTCTCCTTTGAAGCATTGATCTCCGCAGACCTCTCGAGTTTTCAAAGGATGTGAGGCCTCCGGTCGCGTTGAGGTGGATTACTAGGTCTTTCTCTGTGGTCTCCACAGGGGATTCAGATATCCCTTCGTCTTACGAGATGCAAGACGAGCCTGCATTCAATTCACTGCAGGGATATCCGGCCTTACTTCAAGTCAGAACATCTCGGTGTCCATTCCACTTGAGGCCACAAACTCAGGGTCCCTCTCACATACCTGTAGCTGAGAGAAGCCTCCTCTTGAGGTGCTTGTGGAAAGTTGGTGTTCCTCTTGAGTTGAAGCCAGGGACTAAGCTATCATCTCGAGTTGATTTGGGGTCCACGGAGACCTTTCGTGTTGCTCCAGTGACCTCAGGATCCCTCTAGACTGGAGACAGTGATCTTGGGTTTTCTCTGGAGTGCAATCAAGGAAATCAAGGCTCCTTTCACGTTTGATGTGGAACTCGGAATTGCTCTGCACGCAGTGCAGGGGAATCGGGCCTCATCTCGCGGCGAGGGGGAAGTCTCTTGGTTTTTCTCGAGTTGCGGCCGGAACCTGGGGTATATTCTCGAGTTACGACGGGGAGGGCCCTTCCAGACACGTGTTTGTTCAGCGACGTCAGGACTCCTGCCTAGGTGCGAAGGACACCTCGGGATTCTCCTCGAGTCTTGGCATGGAAATTGGGACGCGTCTCCAAGTGAGGCGGGAGACCCAGGGTCCCTTTCCACGTGCCACAGAGATCCTGGGACTCCTATCCATTTTCAAGAGGAGTCAGGCATCGTCTCCTTTGAAGCATTGATCTCCGCAGACCTCTCGAGTTTTCAAAGGATGTGAGGCCTCCGGTCGCGTTGAGGTGGATTACTAGGTCTTTCTCTGTGGTCTCCACAGGGGATTCAGATATCCCTTCGTCTAACGAGATGCAAGACGAGCCTGCATTCAATTCACTGCAGGGATATCCGGCCTTACTTCAAGTCAGAACATCTCGGTGTCCATTCCACTTGAGGCCACAAACTCAGGGTCCCTCTCACATACCTGTAACTGAGAGAAGCCTCCTCTTGAGGTGCTTGTGGAAAGTTGGTATTCCTCTTGAGTTGAAGCCAGGGACTAAGCTATCATCTCGAGTTGATTTGGGGTCCACGGAGACCTTTCGTGTTGCTCCAGTGACCTCAGGATCCCTCTAGACTGGAGACAGTGATCTTGGGTTTTCTCTGGAGTGCAATCAAGGAAATCAAGGCTCCTTTCACGTTTGATGTGGAACTCGGAATTGCTCTGCACGCAGTGCAGGGGAATCGGGCCTCATCTCTCGGCGAGGGGGAAGTCTCTTGGTTTTTCTCGAGTTGCGGCCGGAACCTGATTTATATTCTCGAGTTACGACGGGGTGGGCCCTTCCAGACACGTGTTTGTTCAGCGACGTCAGGACTCCTGCCTAGGTGCGAGGGACACCTCGGGATTCTCCTCGAGTCTTGGCATGGCAATTGGGACGCGTCTCCACGTGAGGAGGGAGACCCAGGGTCCCTTTCCACGTGCCACAGGGATCCTGGGACTCCTATCCATTTTCAAGAGGAGTCAGGCATCGTCTCCTTTGGAAGCATTAATCTCCGCGGACCTCTCGAGTTTTCAAAGGATGTGAGGCCTCCGGTCGCGTTGAGGCGGAGGACTAGGTCTTTCTCTGTGGTCTCAACAGGGGATTCACACAACCCTGTGTCTTGGGAGATGCAAGACAAGCCTGCATTCAATTCACTGCAGGGATATCCGGCCTTACTTCGAGTCAGAGCAGCTCGGTGTCCATTCCACTTGAGGCCACAAACTCAGGGTCCCTCTCACATACCTGTGGCTGAGAGAAGACTCCTCTTGAGGTGCTAGTGGAAAGTTGGTATTCCTCTTGAGTCGAAGCCAGGGACTAAGCTCTCATCTCGAGTTGATTTGAGGTCCAGGGAGCCCTTTCGTGTTGCTCCAGTGACCTCAGGATCCCTCTAGTCTTGAGACAGTGATCTTGGGTTTTCTCTGAGGTGCCATCAAGGAAATCAAGGCTCCTTTCACGTTTGATGTGGAACACGAAATTGCTCTGCACGCAGTGCAGGGTAATCGGGCCTCATCTCGTGGCGAGGGGGAAGTCTCATGGTTTTTCTCGAGTTGCGGGCGGAACCTGGGGAATATTCTCGAGTTACGACGGGGAGGGCCCTTCCAGACAAGTGTTTGTTCAGCGACGTCAGGACTCCTGCCTAGGTGCGAGGGACACCTCGGGATTCTCCTCGAGTCTTGGCATGGCAATTGGGACGCATTTCCACGTGAGGCGGGAGACCCAGGGTCCCTTTCCACGTGCCACAGGGATCCTGGGACTCCTATCCATTTTCAAGAGGAGTGAGGCATCATCTCCTTTGGAAGCATTGATCTCCGCGGACCTCTTGTGTTTTCAAAGGATGTGAGGAATCCGGTCGCTTTGAGGCGGAGGACTAGGTCTTTCTCTGTGGTCTCCACAGGGGATTAAGACAACCCTTCGTCTTGGGAGATGCAAGACGAGCCTGCATTCAATTCACTGCAGGGATATCCGGCCTTACTTCGAGTCAGAGCATCTCGGTGTCCATTCCACTAGAGGCCACAAACTCAGGGTCCCTCTCACATACCTGTAGCTGAGAGAAGCCTCCTCTTGAGGTGCTTGTGGAAAGTTGGTATTCCTCTTGAGTCGAAGCCAGGGACTAAGCTCTCATCTCAAGTTGATTTGGGGTCCACGGAGGCTTTTCGTGTTGCTCCAGTGAACTCAGGATCCCTCTAGACTTGAGACAGTGATCTTGGGTTTTCTCTGGAGTGCCATCAAGGAAATCAAGGCTCCTTTCACGTTTGATGTGGAACACGGAATTGCTCTGGACGCAGTGCAGGGGAATCGGGCCTCATCTCGCGGCGAGTGGGAGGTCTCATGGATTTTCTCGAGTTGCGGCCGGAACCTGAGGTATATTCTCGAGTTACGACGGGGAGGGCCCTTCCAGACCCGTGTTTGTTCAGCGACGTCAGGACTCCTGCCTAGGTGCGAGGGACACCTCGGGATTCTCCTCGAGTCTTGGCATGGCAATTGGGACGCGTCTCCACGTGAGGCGGGAGACCCACGGTCCCTTTCCACGTGCCACAGGGATCCTGGGACTCCTATCCATTTTCAAGAGGAGTCGGGCATCGTCTCCTTTGGAAGCATTGATCTGCGCGGACCTCTCGAGATTTCAAAGGATGTGAGGCCTCCGGTCTCGATGAGGCGGAGAACTAGGTCTTTCTCTGTGGTCTCCACAGGGGATTCAGACATCCCTTCGTCTTGGGAGATGCAAGAGAAGCCTGCATTCAATTCACTGCAGGGATATCCGGCCTTACTTCGAGTCAGAGCATCTTGGTGTGCATTCCACTTGAGGCCACAAACTCAGGGTCCCTCTCACATACCTGTAGCTGAGAGAAGCCTCCTCTTGAGGTGCTTGTGGAAAGTTGGTTTTCCTCTTGAGTTGAAGCCAGGGACTAAGCTATCATCTCGAGTTGATTTGGGGTCCACGGAGCCCTTTCGTGTTGCTCCAGTTACCTCAGGATCCCTCTAGACTGGAGACAGTGATCTTGGGTTTTCTCTGGAGTGCAATCAAGGAAATCAAGGCTCCTTTCACGTTTGATGTGGAACTCGGAATTGCTCTGCACGAAGTGCAGGGGAATCGGGCCTCATCTCGCGGCGAGGGGGAAGTCTCATGGTTTTTCTCGAGTTGCGGCCGGAACCTGGGGTATATTCTCGAGTTACGACGGGGAGGGCCCTTCCAGACACGTGTTTGTTCAGCGACGTCAGGACTCCTGCCAAGGTGCGAGGGATACCTCGGGATTCTCCTCGAGTCTTGGCATGGAAATTGGGACGCATCTCCAAGTGAGGCGGGAGACCCAGGGTCCCTTTCCACGTGCCACAGTGATCCTGGGACTCCTATCGATTTTCAAGAGGAGTCAGGCATCGTCTCCTTTGGAAGCATTGATCTCCGCAGACCTCTCGAGTTTTCAAAGGATGTGAGGCCTCCGGTCGCGTTGAGGTGGATTACTAGGTCTTTCTCTGTGGTCTCCACAGGGGATTCAGACATCCCTTCGTCTTGGGAGATGCAAGACGAGCCTGCATTCAATTCACTGCAGGGATATCCGGCCTTACTTCAAGTCAGAACATCTCGCTGTCCATTCCACTTGAGGCCACAAACTCAGGGTCCCTCTCACATACCTATAGCTGAGAAAAGCCTCCTCTTGAGGTGCTTGTGGAAAGTTGGTATTCCTCTTGAGTCGAAGCCAGGGACTAACCTATCATCTCGAGTTGATTTGGGGTCCACGGAGCCCTTTCCTGTTGCTCCAGTGACCTCAGGATCCCTCTAGACTTGAGACAGTGATCTTGGGTTTTCTCTGGAGTGCCATCAAGGAAATCAAGGATCCTTTCACGTTTGATGTGGAACACGGAATTGCTCTGCACGCAGTGAAGGGGAATCGGTCCTCATCTCGCGGCGATGGGGAAGTCTCATATTTTTTCTCGAGTTACGGCCGGAACCTGATTTATATTCTCGAGTTACGACGGGGTGGGCCCTTCCAGACACGTGTTTGTTCAGCAACGTCAGGACTCCTGCCTAGGTGCGAGGGACACCTCGGGATTCTCCTCGAGTCTTGGCATGGCAATTGGGACGCGTCTCCACGTGAGGAGGGAGACCCAGGGTCCCTTTCCACGTGCCACAGTGATCCTGGAACTCCTATCCATTTTCAAGAGGAGTCAGGCATCGTCTCCTTTGGAAGCATTGATCTCCGCAGACCTCTCGAGTTTTCAAAGGATGTGAGGCCTCCGGTCGCGTTGAGGCGGAGGACTAGGTCGTTCTCTGTGGTCTCAACAGGGGATTCACACAACTCTGCGTCTTGGGAGATGCAAGACGAGCCTGCATTCAATTCACTGCAGGGATATCCGGCCTTACTTCGAGTCAGAGCATCTCGGTGTCCATTCCACTTGAGGCCACAAACTCAGGGTCCCTCTCACATACCTGTGGCTGAGAGAAGCCTCCTCTTGAGGTGCTTGTGGAAAGTTGGTATTCCTCTTGAGTCGAAGCCAGGGACTAAGCTCTCATCTCGAGTTGATTTGGGGTCCACGGAGCCTTTTCGTGTTGCTACAGTGACCTCAGGATCCCTCTGGACTTGAGACAGTGATCTTGGGTTTTCTCTGGAGTGCCATCAAGGAAATCAAGGCTCCTTTCACGTTTGATGTGGAACACGGAATTGCTCTGCACGCAGTGCAGGGGAATCGGGCCTCATCTCGCGGCGAGGGGGAAGTCTTGGTTTTTCGCGAGTGGCGGCCGGTACCTGGGGTATATTCTCGAGTTACGACGGGGAGGGCCCTTCCAGACACGTGTTTCTTCAGCGAAGTGAGGACTCCTGACTAGGTGCGAGGGACACCTCGGGGTTCTCCTCGAGTCTTGGCATGGCAATTGGGACGCGTCTCCATGTGAGGCGGGAGACCCAGGGTCCCTTTCCACGTGCCACAGGGATCCTGGGACTCCTATCCATTTTCAAGAGGAGTCAGGCATCGTCTCCTTTGGAAGCATTGATCTCCGCAGACCTCTCAAGTTTTGAAAGGATGTGAGGCCTCCGGTCGCGATGAGCCGGAGAACTAGGTCTTTCTCTGTGGTCTCCACAGGGGATTCAGACATCCCTTCCTCGTAGGAGATGCAAGACGAGCCTGCTTTCAATTCACTGCAGGGATATCCGGCCTTACTTCGAGTCAGAGCATCTCGGTGTCCATTCGATTTGAAGCCACAAACTCAGGGTCCCTCTCACCTACCTGTAGCTGAGAGAAGCCTCCTCTTGAGGTGCTTGTGGAAAGTTGGTATTCCTCTTGACTCGAAGCCAGGGACTAAGCTCTCATCTCGAGTTGATTTGTGGTACACGGAGCCCTTTCGTGTTGCTAAAGTGACCTCAGGATCCCTCTAGACTTGAGACAGTGATCTTGCGTTTTCTCTGGAGTGCCATCAAGGAAATCAAGGCTCCTTTCACGTTTGATATGGAACATGAAATTGCTCTGCATGCAGTGCAGGGGAATCGGGCCTCATCTCGTTGCGAGGGGGAAGTCTCATGGTTTTTCTCGAGTTGCGGCCGGAACCTGGGGTATATTCTCGAGTTACGAAGGGGAGGTCTCTTCCAGACACGTGTTTGTTCAGCGACGTCAGGACTCCTGCCTAGGTGCGAGGGACACCTCGGGATTCTCCTCGAGCCTTGGCATGGCAATTGGGACGCGTCTCCACGTGAGGCGGGAGACCCAGGGTCCCTTTCCACGTGCCACAGGGATCCTGGGACTCCTATCCATTTTCAAGAGGAGTCAGGCATCGTCTCCTTTGGAAGCATTGATATCGGCGGACCTCTCGAATTTTCAAAGGATGTGAGGCCCCCGGTCGCTATGAGGCGGAGAATTAGGTCTTTCTCTGTGGTCTCCACAGGGGATTCAGACATCCCTTCGTCTTGGGAGATGCAAGACGAGCCTGCATTCAATTCACTGCAGGGATATCCGGCCTTACTTCGAGTCAGAGCATCACGGTGTCCATTCCACTTGAGGCCACAAACTCGGGGTCCGTCTCAAATACCTGTAGCTGAGAGAAGCCTCCTCTTGAGGTGCTTGTGGAAAGTTGGTATTCCTCTTGAGTCTAAGCCAGGGACTAAGCTCTCATCTCGAGTTGATTTGGGGTCCACGGAGCCCTTTCCTGTTGGTCCAGTGACCTCAGGATCCCTCTAGACTTGAGACAGTGATCTTGGGTTTTCTCTGGAGTGCCATCAAGGAAATCAAGGCTCCTTTCACGTTTGATGTGGAACACGGAATTGCTCTGCATGCAGTGCAGGGGAATCAGGCCTCATCTCGCGGCGAGGGGGAAATCTCATGTTTTTTCTCTAGTTGCGGCCCGAACCTGGGGTATATTCTCGAGTTACGACGGGAAGGGCCTTCCAGACACGTGTTTGTTGAGCGACGTCAGGACTCCTGCCTAGGTGCGAGGGACACCTCGGGATTCTCCTCGAGTCTTGGCATGGCAATTTGGACGCGTCTCCACGTGAGGCGGGAGACCCAGGTTCCCTTTCCACGTGCCACAGGGATCCTGGGACTCCTATCCATTTTCAAGAGGAGTCAGGCATCGTCTCCTTTGGAAGCATTATTCTCCGTGGACCTCTCGAGTTTTCAAAGGATGTGAGGCCTCCGGTCGCGATGAGGCGGAGAACACGGTCTTTCTCTGCGGTCTCCACAGGGGATTCAGACATCCCTTCGTCTTGGGAGATGCAAGACGAGCCTGCATTCAATTCACTGCAGGGATATCCGGCCTTACTTCGAATCAGAGCATCTCGGTGTCCATTCCACTTGAGGCCACAAACTCAGGGTCCGTCTCACATACCTGTAGCTGAGAGAAGCCTCCTCTTGAGGTGCTTGTGGAAAGTTGGTATTCCTCTTGAGTCGAAGCCGGGGACTAAGCTCTCATCTCGAGTTGATTTGGGGTCCACGGAGCCCTTTCCTGTTGGTCCAGTGACCTCAGGATCCCTCTAGACTTGAGACAGTGATCTTGGGTTTTCTCTGGAGTGCCATCAAGGAAATCAAGGCTCCTTTCACGTTTGATGTGGAACACGGAATTGCTCTGCATGCAGTGCAGGGGAATCTGGCTTCATCTCACGTCAAGGAGGATGTCTCATGGTTTTTCTAAGTAGCGGCCGGAACCTGGAGTATATTCTGAGTTAAGACGCGGAGGGCCCTTCCAGACACGTGTTTGTTCAGCGACGTCAGGACTCATGCCTAGGTGCGAGGGACACCTCGGGATTCTCCGCGAGTCTTGGCATGGCAATTGGGACGCGTCTCCACGTGAGGCGGGAGACCTAGGGTCCCTTTCCACGTGCCACAGGGATCCTGGGACTCCTATCCATTTTCAAGAAGAGTCAGGCATCTTCTCCTTTGGAAGCATTGATCTCCGCGGACCTCTCGAATTTTCAAAGGATGTGAGGCCTCCGGTCGCGATGAGGCGGAGAACTAGGTCTTTCTCTGTGGTCTCCACAGGGGATTCAGACAACCCTTCGTCTTGGGAGATGCAAGACGAGCCTGCATTCAATTCACTGCAGGCATATCCGGCCTTACTTCGAGTCAGAGCATCTCGCTGTCCATTCCACTTTGGCCACAAACTCAGGGTCCCTCTCACATACCTGTAGCTGAGAGAAGCCTCCTCTTGAGTGGCCTGTGGAAAGTTCGTATTCCTCTTGAGTGGAAGCCAGGGACTAAGCTCTCATCTCGTGTTGATTTGGGGTCCCCGGAGCCCTTTAATGTTGCTCCAGTGTCCTCAGGATCCCTCTAGACTTGGGACAGTGATCTTGGGTTTTCTCTGGAGTGCAATCAAGGAAATCAAGTCTCCTTTCTCGTTTCATGTGGAACATGGAATTGCTCTGCACGCAGTGCAGGGGAATCGGGCCTCATCTCGCAGAGAGGCGGAAGTCTCACGGTTTTTCTCGAGTCGCGGCCGGAACCTGGGGTATATTCTCGAGTTACGACGGGGAGTGCCCTTCCAGATACGTGTTTGTTCAGCGACGTCAGGCCTCCTGCCTAGGTGCGAGGGACACCTCGGGATTCTCCTCGAGTCTTGGCATGGCAATTGGGTCGTGTCTCCACGTGAGGCGGGAGACCCAGGGTCCCTTTCCATGTGCCACAGGGATCCTGGGACTCCTATCCATTTTCAACAAGAGTCAGGCATCTTCTCCTTTGGAAGCATTGATCTCCGGGGATCTCTCGAGTTTTCAATGGATGTGAGGCCTCCGCTCGCGATGAGGCAGAGAACTAGGTCTTTCTCTGTGGTCTCCACAGTGGATTTAGACATCCCTTCGTCTTGGGAGATGCAAGACGAGCCTGCATTCAATTCACTGCAGGGATATCCAGCCTTACTTCATGTCAGACCATATCGGTGTCCATTCCACTTGAGGCCACAAACTCAGGGTCCCTGTCACATACCTGTAGCTGAGAGAAGCCTCCTCTTGAGGTGCTTGTGGAAAGTTGGTATTCCTCTTGAGTAGAAGCCAGGTACGAAGCGCTCATCTCGAGTTGATTTGGGGTCCACGGAGCCCTTTCGTGTTGCTCCAGTGACCTTAGGATCCCTCTAGACTTGAGACAGTGATCTTGGGTTTTCTCTGGAGTGCCATCAAGGAAATCAAGGCTCCTTTCACGTTTGATGTGGAACACGGAATTGCTCTACACGCAGTGCAGGGGAATCGGGCCTCATCTCGCGGCGAGGGGGAAGTCTCATGGTTTTTCTCGAGTTCCGGACGGAACCTGGGGTATATTCTCGAGTTACGACGGGGAGGGCCCTTCCAGACACGTGTTTGTTCAGCGACGTCGGACTCCTGCCTAGGTGCGAGGGACACCTCGGGATTCTCCTCGAGTCTTGGCATGGCAATTGGGACGCGTCTCCACGGAAGCCGGGAGACCCAGGGTCCCTTTCAACGTGCCACAGAGATCGTGGGACTCCTATCCAATTTCAAGAAGAGTCAGGCATCGTCTCCTTTGGAAGCATTGATCTCCGCAGACCTCTCGAGTTTTCAAAGGTTGTGAGGCCTCCGGTCTTGATGAGGCGGAGGACTAGGTCTTTCTCTGTGGTCTCCACAGGGGATTCAGACATCCCTTCGTCTTGGGAGATGCAAGACGAGCCTGCA
Source organism: Dama dama (assembly GCF_033118175.1). Lineage (NCBI taxonomy): Eukaryota > Metazoa > Chordata > Mammalia > Artiodactyla > Cervidae > Dama > Dama dama. The sequence continues at coordinate 4,190,470 of NW_026870879.1, read as the reverse complement.
TTCAATTCACTGCAGGGATATCCGGCCTTACTTCAAGTCAGAGCATCTCGGTGTCCATTCCACTTGAGGCGACAAACTCAGGGTCCCTCTCACATACCCCTAGCTGAGAGAAGCCTCCTCTTGAGGTGCTTATGGAAAGTTGGTATTCCTCTTGAGTCGAAGCCAGGGACTAAGCTCTCATCTCGAGTTGATTTGGGGTCCAAGGGGAAATTTCGTGTTGCTCCAGTGACCTCAGCATCCCTCTAGAGTTGAGACAGTGATCTTGGGTTTTCTCTGGAGTGCCATCAAGGAAATCAAGGCTCCTTTCACGTTTGATGTGGAACACGGAATTGCTCTGCACGCAGTCCAGGGGAATCGGGCCTCAACTCGCGGCGACGGGGAAATCTCATGGTTTTTCTCGAGTTGCGGACGGAACCTGGGGTATATTCTCGAGTTACGAAGGGGAGGGACCTTCCAGACCCGTGTTTGTTCAGCGACGTCAGGACTCCTGCCTAGGGGCGAGGGACACTTCGGGATTCTCCTCGAGTCTTGGCATGGCAATTGGGTCGCGTCTCCACGTGAGGCGGGAGACCCAGTGTCCCTTTCCACGTGCCACAGGGATCCTGGGACTCCTATCCATTTTCAAGAGGAGTCAGGCATCGTCTCCTTTGGAAGCATTGATCTCCGCGGACCTCTTGAGGTTTCAAAGGATGTGAGGCCTCCGGTCGCGATGAGGCGGAGAACTAGGTCTTTCTCTGTGGTCTCCACAGGGGATTCAGACATCCCTTCGTCTTGGGAGATGCAAGATGAGCCTGCATTCAATTCACTGCAGGGATATCCGGCCTTACTTCGAGTCAGAGCATCTCGGTGTCCATTCCACTTGAGGCCACAAACTCAGGGTCCCTCTCACTTACCTGTAGCTGAGAGAAGCCTTCCCTTGAGCTGCTTGTGAAAAGTTGGTATTCCTCTTGAGTCGAAGCCAGGGATGAAGCTCTCATCTCGAGTTGATTTGGGGTCCCCGGAGCCCTTTCGTGTTGCTCCAGTGACCTCAGGATCCCTGTAGACTTGAGACAGTGATTGTGGGTTTTCTCTGGAGTGCCATCAAGGAAATCAAGGCTCCTTTCACGTTTGATGTGGAACACGGAATTGCTCTGCACGCAGTGAAGGGGAATCAGGCCTCATCTCGCGGCGAGGGGGAAGTCTCATGGTTTTTCTCGAGTTGCGGCCGGAACCTGGGGTATATTCTCGAGTTACGACGGGGAGGGCCCTTCCAGACACGTGTTTGTTCAGCGACGTCAGGACTCCTGCCTAGGTGCGAGGGACACCTCGGGATTCTCCTCGAGTCTTGGCATGGCAATTGGGACGCGTCTCCACGGAAGCCGGGAGACCCAGGGTCCCTTTCAACGTGCCACAGGGATCGTGGGACTCCTATCCATTTTCAAGAAGAGTCAGGCATCGTCTCCTTTGGAAGCATTGATCTCCGCAGACCTCTCGAGTTTTCAAAGATGTGAGGCCTGAGGTCGCGTTGAGGCGGAGGACTAGGTCTTTCTCTGTGGTCTCCACAGGGGATTCAGACATCCCTTCGTCTTGGGAGATGCAAGACGAGCCTGCATTCAATTCACTGAAGGGATATCCGGCCTTACTTCGAGTCAGAGCATCTCGGTGTCCATTCCACTTGAGGCCACAAACTCAGGGTCCCTCTCACATACCTGTAGCTGAGAGAAGCCTCCTCTTGAGGTGCTTATGGAAAGTTGGTATTCCTCTTGAGTCTAAGCCAGGGACTAAGCTCTCATGTCGAGTTGATTTGAGGTCCAAGGGGAAATTTCGTGTTGTTCCAGTGACCTCAGCATCCCTCTAGAATTGAGAGAGTGATTTTGGGTTTCCTCTGGAGTGCCATCAAAGAAATCAAGGCTCCTTTCACGTTTGATGTGGAACACGGAATTGCTCTGCACGCAGTCCAGGGGAATCGGGCCTCAACTCGCGGCGACGGGGAAATCTCATGGTTTATCTCGAGTTGCGGACGGAACCTGGGGTATATTCTCGAGTTAAGGCGGGGAGGGACCTTCCAGACACGGGTTTGTTCAGCGACATCAAGACTACTGCCTAGGTGCTAGGGACACCTCGGGATTCTCCTCGAGTCTTGGCATGGCAATTGCGACGTGTCTCCAGGTGAGGCGGGAGCGCCAGAGTCCCATTCCACGTGGCACAGAGATCCTGGGACTCCTATCCATTTTCAAGAGGAGTCAGGAATCGTCTCCTTTGGAAGCATTGATCTCTGGGGACCTCTTGAATTTTCAAAGGATGTGAGGCCTCCGGTCACGATGAGGGGGAGAACTAGGTCTTTCTCTGTGGTCTCCAAAGTTGATTCAGACATCCCTTCATCTTGAGAGATGCAAGACGAGCCTGCATTCTATTCACTGCAGGGATATCCGGCCTTACATCGAGTCAGAGCATCTCGGTGTCCATTCCACTTGAGGCCACAAACTCAGGGTCCCTCTCACATACCTGTAGCTGAGAGAAGCCTCCTCTTGAGGTGCTTATGGAAAGTTGGTATTTCTCTTGAGTCGAAGCCAGGGACTATGCTCGCATCTCGAGTTGATTTGGGGTCCACGGAGCCCTTTCGTGTTTCTCCAGTGACCTCAGGATCCCTCTAGACTTGAGACAGTGATCTTGGGTTTTCTGTGGAGTGCCATCAAGGAAATCAAGGCTCCCTTCTCGTTTGATGTGGAACATGGAATTGCTCTGCAGGCAGTGCAGGGGAATCGGACCTCATCTCGAGGCGAGGGGGAAGTCTCATGGTTTTTCTCGAGTTGCGGCCGGAACATGGGGTATATTCTCGATACGATGGGGAGGGCTCTTCCATTCACGTGTTTTTTCAGCGACGTCAGGACTCCTGCCTAGGTGCGATGGACACCTCGGCATTCTCCTCGAGTCTTGGCATGGCAATTGGGACGCGTCTCCACGTGAGGCGGGAGTCGCAGGGTCCCTTTCCAAATGCCACAGGGATCCTGGGACTCCTATCCATTTTCAAGAGGAGTCAGGCATCGTCTCCTTTGGAAGCCTTGATCTCCGCGGACCTCTCGAGCTTTCAAAGGATGTGATGCCTCCGGTCGCGATCAGGTGGAGAACTACTTCTTTCTCTGTAGTCTCCACAGGGGATTCAGACATCCCTTCGTCTTGGGAGATGCAAGACGAGCCTGCATTCAATTCACTGCAGGGATATCTGGCCTTACTTCAAGACAGAGCATCTCGGTGTCCATTCCACTTGAAGACACAAACTCAGGGTCCCTCTCACATACCTGTAGCTGAGAGAAGCCTCCTCTTGAGGTGCTTGTGGAAAGTTGGTATTCCTCTTGAGTCGAAGCCAGGGACTAAGCTCTCATCTCGAGTTGATTTGGGGTCCACGGAGCCCTTTCGTGTTGCTCCAGTGACCTCAGGATCCCTCTAGACTTGAGACAGTGATCTTGGGTTTTCTCTGGAGTGCCATCAAGGAAATCAAGGCTCCTTTCACGTTTGATGTGGTACACGGAATTGCTCTGCACGCAGTGGAGGGGAATCGGGTCTCATCTCGCCGCAAGGGGGATGTCTCATGGTTTTTCTCAAGTTGCGGCCGAAACCTGGGGTATATTCTCGAGTTACGACGGGGAGGGCCCTTCCAGACACGTGTTTGTTCAGCGACGTCAGGACTCCTGCCTAGGTGCGAGGGACACCTCGGGATTCTCCTTGAGTCTTGGCATGGCAATTGGGACGCGTCTCCACGTGAGGCAGGAGACCCAGGGTCCCTTTCCACGTGCCACAGGGATCCTGGGACTCCTATCCATTTCCAAGAAGAGTCAGGCATCTTCTCCTTTGGAAGCATTGATCTCCGCGGACCTCTCGAGTTTTCAAAGGATGTGAGGCCTCCGGTCTCGATGAGGCGGTGAACGAGGTCTTTCTCTGTGGTCTCCACAGGGGATTCAGACAACCCTTCGTCTTGGGAGATGCAAGAAGAGCCTGCATTCAATTCACTGCAGGGATATCCGGCCTTACTTCGAGTCAGAGCATCTCGGTGTCCATTCCACTTGAGGCCACAAACTCAGGGTCCCTCTCACATACCTGTAGCTGAGAGAAGCCTCCTCTTGAGGTGCTTGTGGAAAGTTGATATTCCTCTTGAGTCGAAGCCAGGGACGAAGCTCTCATCTCGAGTTGATTGGGGGTCCACAGAGCCCTTTCCTGTTGGTCCAGTGACCTCAGGATCCCTCTAGACTTGAGACAGTGTTCTTGGGTTTTCTCTGGAGTGCCATCAAGGAAATCAAGGCTCCTTTCACGTTTGATGTGGAACACGGAATTGCTCTGCACGCAGTGCAGGCGAATCAGGCCTCAACTCGCGGCGAGGGGGAAATCTCATGGTTTTTCTCGAGTTGCGGCCCGAACCTGGGGTATATTCTCGAGTTACGATGGGGAGGGCCCTTCCAGACACGTGTTTGTTCAGCGACGTCAGGACTCCTGCCTAGGTGCGAGGGACATCTCGGGATTCTCCTCGAGTCTTGGCATGGCAATTGGGACGCGTCTCCACGTGAGGCGGGAGACCCAGGGTCCCTTTCCACGTGCCACACGGATCCTGGGACTCCTATCCATTTTCAAGAGGAGTCGGGCATCGGCTCCTTTGGAAGCATTGATCTCTGCAGACCTCTCGAGTTTTCAAAGGATGTGAGGCCTCTGGTCGCTATGAGGTGGAGGACTAAGTCTTTCTCTGTGGTCTCCACAGGGGATTCAGACATCCCTTCGTCTTGGGAGATGCAAGACGAGCCTGCATTCAATTCACTGCAGGGATATCCGGCCTTACTTCGAGTCAGAGCACCTTGGTTTCCTTTCCACTTGAGGCCACAAACTCAGGGGCCCTCTCACATACCTGTAGCTGAGAGAAGCCTCCTATTGAGGTGCTTGTGGAAAGTTTTCATTCCTCTTGAGTCGAAGCCAGGGACTAAGCTCTCATCTCGAGTTGATTTGGGGTCCATGGAGCCCTTTCGTGTTGCTCGAGTGACCTCAGGATCCCTCCAGACTTGAGACAGTGATCTTGGGTTATCTCTGGAGTGCCATCAAGGAAATCAAGGCTCCTTTCACGTTTGATGTGGAACATGGAATTGCTCTGCATGCAGTGCAGGGGAATCGGGCCTCAACTTGCGGCGAGGGGGAAGTCTCATGGTTTTTCTCGAGTTGCGGCCGGAACCTGGGGTATATTCTCGAGTTACGACGGGGAGGGCCCTTCCAGACACGTGTTTGTTCAGCGACGTCAGGACTCCTGCCTAGGTGCGAGGGACACCTCGGGATTCTCCTCGAGTCTTGGCATGGCAATTGGGACGCTTCTCCACGTGAGGCGGGAGACCCAGGGTCCCTTTCCAAGTTACACAGGGATCCTGCGACTCCTATCCATTTTCAAGAGGGGTCAGGCATCGTCTCCTTCAGAAGTATTGATCTCCGCGGACCTCTCGAGTTTTCAAAGGATATGAGGCCTCCGGTTCCGTAGAGGCGGAGGACTAGGTCTTTCTCTGTGGCCTCCACAAGGGATTCAGACAACCCTTCGTCTTGGGAGATGCAAGACGAGCCTGCATTCAATTCACTGCAGGGATATCCGGCCTTACTTCAAGTCAGAGCATCTCGGTGTCCATTCCACTTGAGGCCACAAACTCAGGGTCCCTCAAATATACCTGTAGCTGAGAGAAGCCTTCTCTTGAGGTGCTTGTGGAAAGTTGGTATTCCTCTTGAGTCGAAGCCAGGGACTAAGCTCTCATCTCGAGTTGATTTGCGGTCCATGGAACCCTTTCGTGTTGCTCCAGTGACCTCAGGATCCCTCTAGACTTGAGACAGTGATCTTGGGTTTTCTCTGGTGTGCCATCAAGGAAATCAAGGCTCCTTTCACGTTAGATGTGGAACACGGAATTGCTGTGCATGCAGTGCAGGGGAATCGGGCCTCATCTCGCGGCGAGGGGGAAATCTCATGGTTTTTCACTAGTTGCGGCCGGAACATGGGGTGTATTCTCGAGTTACGACGGGGAGGGCCCTTCCAGACACGTGTTTGTTCAGCGACGTCAGGACTCCTGCCTAGGTGCGAGGGACACCTCGGGATTCACCTCGAGTCTTGGCATGGCAATTGGGACGCGACTCCAGTCAGGCGGGAGACCCAGTGTCCCTTTCCACGTGCCACAGGGATCCTGGGACTCCTATCCATTTTCAAGAGGAGTCAGGCATCGTCTCCCTTGGAAGCATTAATCTCCGCGGACCTCTCGAGTTTTCAAAGGATGTGAGGCCTCTGTTCGCGATGAGGTGGAGAACTCGTTCTTTTTCTGTGGTCTCCACAGGGGATTCAGACATCCCTTCTTCTTGGGAGATGCAAGACGAGCCTGCATTCAATTCACTGCAGGTATATCTGGCCTGACTTCGAGTCAGAGCATCTCGGTGTCCATTACACTTGAGGCCATAAACTCAGGGTCCCTCTCACATACCTGTAGTTGAGAGAAGCCTCCTCTTGATGTGTTTGTGGAAACTTGGTATTCCTCTTGAGTTCAAGCCAGGGACTAAGCTTTCATCTCGAGTTGATTTGGGGTCCACGGAGCCCTTTCCTGTTGGTCCAGTGACCTCAGGATCCCTCTAGACTTGAGACAGTGATCTTGGGTTTTCACTGGAGTGCCATCAAGGAAATCAAGGCTCCTTTCAAGTTTGATGTGGAACACGGAATTGCTCTGCACGCAGTGCAGGGGAATCAGGCCTCATCTCTCGGCGATGGGGAAGTCTCATGGTTTTTCTCGAGTTGCGGCCGGAACCTGGGGTATATTCTCGAGTTACGACGGGGAGGGCCCTTCCAGACACGTGTTTGTTCAGCGACGTCAGGACTCCTGCCTAGGTGCGAGGGACACCTCGGGATTCTCCTCGACTCTTGGCATGGCAATTGGGACGCGACTCCATGTAAGGGGTGAGACCCAGGGTCCCTTTCCACGTGCCACAGGGATCCTGGGACTCCTATCCATTTTCAAGAGGAGTCAGGCATCGTCTCCTTTGGAAGCGTTGATCTCCGCGGACCTCTCGAGTTTTCAAAGGATGTGAAACCTCCGCTCCCGATGATGCGGAGAACTCGGTCTTTCTCTGTGGTCTCCACAGGGGATTCAGACATCCCTTCTTCTTGGGAGATGCAAGACGAGCCTGCATTCAATTCACTGCAGGGATATCCGGCCTTACTTCGAGTCAGAGCATCTCGGTGTCCATTCCACTTGAGGCCACAAACTCAGGGGCCCTCTCACATACCTGTAGCTGAGAGAAGCCTCCTGTTGAGGTGCTTGTGGAAAGTTGGTATTCCTCTTGAGTCGAAGCCAGGGACTAAGCTCTCATCTCGAGTTGATTTGCGTTCCACGGAGCCCTTTCGTGTTGCTACAGTGACCTCAGGATCCCTCTAGACTTGAGACAGTGATCTTGGGTTTTGTCTGAAGTGCCATCAAGGAAATCAAGGCTCCTTTCATGTTTGATGTGGAACACGGAATTGCTCTGCACGCATTGCAGGGGAATCGGGCCTCATCTCGCGGCGAGGGGGAAGTCTCATGGTTTTTCTCGAGTTGCGGCCGGAACTTGGGGTATATTCTCGAGTTACGACAGGGAGGGCCCTTCCAGACACGTGTTTTTTCAGCGACGTCAGGACTCCTGCCTAGGTGCGAGGGACACCTCGGGATTCTCCTCGAGTCTTGGCATGGCAATTGGGACGCGCCTCCATGTGAGGCGGGAGACCCAGGGTCGCTTTCCACGTGCCACAGGGTTCCTGGGACTCCTATCCATTTTCAAGAGGAGTCAGGCATCGTCTCCTTTGGAAGCATTTATCTCCGCCCACCTCTCGAGTTTTCAAAGGATGTGAGGCCTCCGGTCGCGAGAAGGCGGAGAACTAGGTTTTTCTCTGTGGTCTCCACAGGGCATTCAGACATCCCTTCGTCTTGGGATGTGAAAGACGAGCCTGCATTCAATTCACTGCAGGGATATCCGGCCTTACTTCGAGTCAGAGCATCTCGGTGTCCATTCCACTTGAGGCCACAAATTCAGGGTCCTTCTCACATACCTGTAGCTGAGAGAAGCCTTCTCTGGAGGTGCTTGTGGAAAGTTGGTATTCCTCTTGAGGCGAAGCCAGGGACTAAGCTCTCATCTCGAGTTGATTTGGGGTCCACGGAGCCCTTTCGTGTTGCTCCAGTGACCTCAGGATCCCTCTAGACTTGAGACAGTGATCTTGGGTTTTCTCCAGAGTGCCATCAAAGAAATCAAGGCACCTTTCACGTTTGATGTGGAACACGGAATTGCTCTGCACGCAGTGCAGGGGAATCGGGCCTCATCTCGCGGCGAGGGGGAAATCTCATGGTTTTTCTCGAGTTGCGGCCGGAACCTGGGGTATATTCTCGAGTTACGACGGGGAGGGCCCTTCCAGACACGTGTTTGTTCAGCGACGTCAGGACTCCTGCCTAGGTGGGAGGGACACCTTGGGATTCTCCTCGAGTCTTGGCATGACAATTGGGACGCGTCTCCACTTAAGGCGGGAGACCCAGGGTCCCTTTCCACGTGCCACAGGGATCCTGGGACTCCTATGCATTTTCAAGAGTAGTCAGGCATTGTCTCCTTTGGAAGCATTGATCTCCGCGGACCTCTTGGGTTTTCAAAGGATGTGAGGCCTCCGGTCGCGTTGAGGCGGAGGACTAGGTCTTACTCTGTGGTCTCCACAGGGGATTCAGACAACCCTTCGTCTTGGGAGATGCAAGACGAGCCTGCATTCAATTCATGCAGGGATATCCGGCCTTACTTCGAGTCAGAGCATCTCTGTGTCCATTCCACTTGAGGCCACAAACTCAGGGACCCTCTCACATACCTGTAGCTGAGAGAAGCCTCGTCTTGAGGTGCTTGTGGAAAGTGGGGATTCCTCTTGAGTCTAAGCCAGGGTCTAAGCTCTCATCTCGAGTTGATTTGTGGTCAACGAAGCCCTTTCCTGTTGGTCCAGTGACTTCAGGATCCCTCTAGACTAGAGACAGTGATCTTGGGTTTTCTCTGGAGTGCCATCAAGGAAATCAAGGCTCCTTTCACCTTTGATGTGGAACACGGAATTGCTCTGCATTCAGTGCAGGGGAATCGGGCCTCAACTCGCGCCGAGGGGGAAATCTCATGGTTTTTCTCGAGTTGCGGCCGGAACCTGGGGTATATTCTCGAGTTACGACAGGGAGGGCCCTTCCAGACACATGTTTGTTCAGCGACATCAGGACTCCTGCCTAGGTGTGAGGGACACCTCGGGATTCTCCTCGAGTCTTGGCATGGCAATTGGGACGCGTCTCCACGTGAGGCGTGAGACCCAGGGTCCCTTTCCACGTGCCACAGGGATCCTGGGACTCCTATCCATTTTCAAGAGGAGTCAGGCATCGTCTCCTTTGGAAGCATTGATCTCCGCGGACCTCTCGAGTTTTCAAAGGATGTGAGACCCCCGGTCGCTATGAGGCGGAGAATTAGATCTTTCTCTGTGGTCTCCACAGGGGATTCAGACATCCCTTCGTCTTGGGAGATGCAAGACGAGCCTGCATTCAACTCACTGCAGGGATATCCGGCCTTATTTCAAGTCAGAGCATCTCGGTGTCCATTCCACTTGAAGCCACAAACTCAGGGTCCCTCTCACACACCTGTAGCTGAGAGAAGCCTCCTCTTTAGCTGCTTGTGAAAAGTTGGTATTCCTCTTGAGTCGAAGCCAGGGACTAAGCTCTCATCTCGAGTTGATTTGGGGTCCACGGAGCCCTTTCGTGTTGCTCCAGTGACCTCAGGATCCCTCTAGACTTGAGACAGTGCTCTTGGGTTTTCTCTGGAGTGCCATCAAGGAAATCAAGGCTCCTTTCACGTTTGATGTGGAACACGGAATTGCTCTGCATTCAGTGCCGGGGAATCGGGCCTCAATTCGCGGCGAGGGGGAAATCTCATGGTTTTTCTCGAGTTGCGGCCGGAACCTGGGGTATATTCTCGAGTTACGACGGGGAGGGCCCTTCCAGACACGTGTTTGTTCAGCGACGTCAGGACTCCTGCCTAGGTGCGAGGGACACCTCGGGATTCTCCTCGAGTCTTGGCATGGCAATTGGGACGCGTCTCCACGTGAGGCGGGAGACCCAGGGTCCCTTTCCACGTGCCACAGGGATCCTGGGACTCCTATCCATTTTCTAGAGGAGTCAGGCATCGTCTCCTTTGGAAGCATTGATCTCCGCGGACCTCTCGAGTTTTCAAAGGATGTGAGGCCTCCGGTCGCGATGAGGCGGAGAATTCGGTCTTTCTCTGAGGTCTCCACAGGGGATTCTGACATCCCTTCGTCTTGGGAGATGCAAGACTAGCCTGCATTCAATTCACTGCAGGGATATCCGGTCTTACTTCGAGTCAGAGCATCTCAGTGTCCATTCCACTTGAGGCCACAAACTCAGGGTCCCTCTCACACACCTGTAGCTGAGAGAAGCCTCCTCTTGAGGTGCTTATGGAAAGTTGGTATTCCTCTTGAGTCGAATCCAGGGACTAAGCTCTCATCTCGAGTTGATTTGGGGTCAAAGGGGAAATTTCATGTTGCTCCAGTGACCTCAGGATCCCTCTAGACTTGAGACAGTGATCTTGGGTTTTCTCTGGAGTGTCATCAAGGAAATCAAGGCTCCTTTCACGTTTGATGTGGAACACGGAATTGCTCTGCATGCAGTGCAGGGGAATCGGGCCTCAACTCGCGGCGAGGTTGAAATCTCATGGTTTTTCTCGAGTTGCGGCCGGAACCTGGGGTATATTCTCGAGTTACGACGGGGAGGGCCCTTCCAGACACGTGTTTTTTCAGCGACGTCAGGATTCCTGCCTAGGTGCGAGGGACACCTCGGGATTCTCCTCGAGTCTTGGCATGGCAATTGGGACGCGTATCCACGTGAGTCGGGAGACCCAGGGTGCCTTTCCACGTGCCACAGGGATCCTGGGACTCCAATCCATTTCAAGAGGAGTCAGGCATCGTCTCCTTTGGAAGCATTGATCTCCGCGGACGTCTCGAGTTTTCAAAGGATGTGAGGCCTCCGGTCGCGATGAGGCGGAGGACTTGGTCTTTCTCTGTGTTCTGCACAGGGGATTCAGACATCCCTTCGCCTTGGGAGATGCAAGACGAGCCTGCATTCAATTCACTGCAGGGATATCCGGCCTTACTTCGAGTCAGAGCATCTCGGTGTCCAATCCACTTGAGGCCACAAACTCAGGGTCCCTCTCACATACCTGTCGCTGCAAGAAGCCTCCTCTTGAGGTTCTTGTGGAAAGTTGGTATTCCTCCTGACTCGAAGCCAGGGACTAAGCTCTCATCTCGAGTTGATTTGGGGTCCACGCACCCCTTTCGTGTTGCTCCAGTGACCTCAGGATCCCTCTAGACTTGAGACAGTGATATTGGGTTTTCTCTGGAGTGCCATGAAGGAAATCAAGGCTCCTTTCACGTTTGATGTGGAACATGGAATAGCTCTGCACGCAGTGCAGGGGAATCGGGCCTCATCTCGCGGCGAAGGGTAAGTCTCATGGTTTTTCTCGAGTTGCGGCCGGAACCTGGGGTATATTCTCGAGTTACGACGGGGAGGGCACTTCCAGACACGTGTTTGTTCAGCGACGTCAGGACTCCTGCCTAGGTGAGAGGGACACCTCGGGATTCTCCTCGAGTCTTGGCATGGCAATTGGGATGCATCTCCACGTGAGGCGGGAGACCCAGGATTCCTTTCCACGTGCCACAGGGATCCTGGGACTCCTATCCATTTTCAAGAAGAGTCAGGCATCGTCTCCTTTGGAAGCATTGATCTCCGCAGACCTCTCGAGTTTTCAAAGGATGTGATGCCTCCTGTCTCGACGAGGCGGAGGACTAGGTCTTTCTCTGTCTTCTCCACAGGGGATTCAGACATCCCTTCGTCTTGGGAGATGCAAGACGAGCCTGCATTCAATTCACTGCAGGGATATCCGGCCTTACTTCGAGTCAGAGCATCTCGTTGTTCATTCCACTTGAGGCCACAAACTCAGGGTCCCTCTCACATACCTGTCGCTTAAAGAAGCCTCCTCTTCAGGTGCCTGTGGAAAGTTGGTATTCCTCTTGAGTCGAAGCCAGGGACTAAGCTCTCATCTAGAGTTGATTTGCGGTCCACGGAGCCCTTTCGTGTTGCTCCAGTGACCTCAGGATCCCTCTAGACTTGAGACAGTGAGCTTGGGTTTTCTCTGGAGTGCCATCAAGGAAATCAAGGCTCCTATCACGTTTGATGTGGAACACGGAATTGCTCTGCACGCAGTGCAGGGGAATCGGGCCTCATCTCGCGGCGAGGGGGAAGTCTCATGCTTTTTCTCGAGTTGCGGCCGGAACCTGGGGTATATTCTCGAGTTACGTCGGGGAGGGCCCTTCCAGACACGTGTTTGTTCAGCGACGTCAGGACTCCTGCCTAGGTGAGAGGGACACCTCGGGATTCTCCTCGAGTCTTGGCATGGCAATTGGGACGCGTCGCCACGTGAGGCGGGAGACCCAGTGTCCCTTTCCACGTGCCACAGGGATCCTGGGACTCCTATCCATTTTCAAGAGGAGTCAAGCATCGTCTCCTTTGGAAGTATTGATCTCCGCGGCCCTCTCGAGTTTTCAAAGGATGTGAGGCCTCCGGTCGCGATGAGCCGGAGAACTATTTCTTTCTCTGGGTTCTCCACAGGTGATTCAGACATCTTTTCGCCTTGGGAGATGCAAGACGAGCCTGCATTCAATCACTGCAAGAATATCCAGCCTTACTTCTAGTCACAGCATCTCGATGTCCATTCCACTTGAGGCCACAAACTAAGGGTCCCTCTCACATACCTGTAGCTGAGAGAAGCCTCCTTTTGAGGTGCTTGTGGAAAGTTGGTATTCCTCTTGAGTCAAAGCCAGGGACTAAGCTCTCATCTCGAGTTGATTTGGGGTCCACGGAGCTCTTTCGAGTTGCTCCAGTGACCTCAGGATCCTTCTAGACTTCAGACAGTGATCTTGGCTTTTCTCTGGAGTGCCATCAAGGAAATCAAGGCTCCTTTCACGTTTGATGAGGAACACGGAATTGCTCTGCACGCAGTGCAGGGGAATCGGGCCTCATCTCGCGGCGAGGGGGAAGTCTCATTGTTTTTCACTAGTTGCGGCCAGAACCTGGGGTATATTCTCGAGTTACGACGGGGAGGGCCCTTCGAGACACGTGTTTATTCAGCGACGTCAGGACTCCTGCCTAGATGCAAGGCACACCTCGGGATTCTCCTCGAGTCTTGGCATGGCAATTGGGACGCGTCTCCACGTGAGGCGGGAGACCCAGGGTCCCTTTTGACGTGCCACAGGGATCCTGGGACTCCTATCTATTTTCAAGAGGAGTCAGGCATCGTCTCCTTTGGAAGCATCGATCTCCATGGACCTCTCGAGTTTTCAAAGGATGTGAGGCCTCCGGTCGCGATGAGGCGAAGAACTAGTACTTTCTCTGTGGTCTCCACAGGGGATTCAGACAAACCTTCGTCTTGGGAGATGCAAGACGAGCCTGCATTCAATTCACTGCAGGGATATACGGCCTTACTTCGAGTTAGAGCATCTTGGTGTCCATTCCACTTGAGGCCTCAAACTCAGGGTCCCTCTCACATACCTGTAGCTGAGAGAAGCCTCCTCTTGAAGTGCTTGTGGAAAGTTGGTATTCCTCTTGAGTCGAAGCCAGGGACTAAGCTCTCATCTCGAGTTGATTTGGGGTCCACGGAGCCCTTTTGTGTTGCTCCAGTGACCTCAGGATCCCTCTAGACTTGAGACAGTGATCTTGGGTTTTCTCTGGACTGCCATCAAGGAAATCAAGGATCCTTTTACGTTTGATGTGGAACACGGAATTGCTCTGCACCCAGGGCAGGGGAATCGGGCCTCATCTCGCAGCGAGGTGGAAGTCTCATGGTTTTTCTCGAGTTGCGGCCGGATCCTGGGGTATATTCTCGAGTTACGACGGGTAGGGCCCTTACAGACACGTGTTTGTTCAGCGACGTCAGGACTCCTGCCTAGGTGCGAGGGACACCTCGGGATTCTCCTCGAGTCTTGGCATGGCAATGGGGACGCGTCTCCACGTGAGGCGGGAGACCCAGGGTCCCGTTCCACGTGCCACAGGGATCCTGGGACTCCTATCCATTATCAAGAAGAGTCAGGCATCGTCTCCTTTGGAAGCATTGATCTCCGCGGACCTCTCCAGTTTTCAAAGGATGTGAGGCCTCTGGTCGCGATGAGGCGGAGAACTTGGTCTTTCTCTGTGGTCTCCACAGGGGATTCAGACATCCCTTCGTCTTGCGAGATGCAAGACGAGCCTGCAATCAATTCAATGCAGGGATATCCGGGCTTACTTCGAGTCAGAGCATCTCGGTGTCCATTCCACTTGAGGCCACAAATTCAGGGTCCCTCTCACATACCTGTAGCTGAGAGAAGCCTCCTCTTGTGGTGCTTGTAGAAGGTTGGTATTCCTCTTGAGTCGAAGCCAGGGACTAAGCTCTCATCTCGAGTTGATTTGGGGTCCACGGAGCCCTTTCCTGTTGCTCCAGTGACCTCAGGATCCCTCTAGACTTGAGACAGTGATCTTGGGTTTTCTCTGAAGTGCCATCAAGGAAATCAAGGCTCCTTTCATGTTTGATGTGGAACACGGAATTGCTCTGCACGCAGTGCAGGGGAATCTGGCGTCATCTCGCGGCGAGGGGGAAGACTCATGGTTTTTCTCGAGTTGCGGCCCAAACCTGTGGTATATTCTGGAGTTACGACGGGGAGGGCCCTTCCAGACACGTGCTTGTTCAGCGACGTCTGGACTCCTGCCTAGGTGGGAGGGACACCTCGGGATTCTCCTCGAGTCTTGGCATGGCAATTGGGACGCGTCTCCACGTGAGGCCGGAGACCCAGGGTCCCTTTTGACGTGCCACAGGGATCCTGGGACTCCTATCCACTTTCACGAGGAGTCAGGCATCGTCTCCTTGGGAAGCATTGATCTCCTCGGACCTTTAGAGTTTTCAAAGGATGTGAGGCCTCCGTTCGCGTTGAGGCGGACGACTAGGTCTTTCTCTGTGGTCTCCACAGGGGATTCAGACATCCCTTCGTCTTGGGAGATGCAAGACGAGGTTGCATTCAATTCACTGCAGGGACATCCGGCCTTACTTCGAGTCAGAGCATCTCGGTGTCCATTCCACTTGAGACCACAAACTCAGGGTCCCTCTCACATACCTGTAGCTGAGAGAAGCCTCCTTTGAGGTGCTTGTGGAAAGTTGGTATTCCTCTTGAGTCGAAGCCAGGGACTAAGCTCTCATCTCGAGTTGATTTGGGGTCCACGGATCCCTTTCGTGTTGCTCCAGTGACCTCAGGATCCCTCTAGACTTGAGCCAGTGATCTTGGGTTTTCTCTGGAGTGCCGTCAAGGAAATCAAGGCTCCTTTCACGTTTGATGTGGAACAAGGAATTGCTCTTCACGCAGTGCAGGGGATTCGGGCCTCATCTCTCGGCGAAGGGGAAGTCTCATGGTTTTTCTCGAGTTGCGACCGGAACCTGGGGTATATTCTCGAGTTACGACGGGGAGGGCCCTTCCAGGCACGTGTTTGTTCAGCGACGTCAGGACTCCTGCCTAGGTGCGAGGGACACCACGGGATTCTCCTCGAGTCTTGGCATGGCAATGGGGACGCGTCTCCACGTGAGGCGGGAGACCCAGGGTCACTTTCCACGTGCCACAGGGATCCTGGGACTCCTATCCACTTTCAAGAGAAGTCAGGCATCGTCTCCTTTGGAAGCATTGATCTCCGCGGACCTCTAGAGTTTTCAAAGGATGTGAGGCCATCAGTCGCGATGAGTCGGAGAACCAGGTCTTTCTCTCCGGTCTCCACAGGGGATTCATAAATCTCTTCGTCTTGGGAGATGCAAGACGAGCCTGCATTCAATTCACTGTTGGGATATCCGGCCTTACTTCGAGTCAGAGCATCAAGGTGTCCATTCCACTTGAGGCCACAAAATCAGGGTAACTCTCATATACTTGTAGCTGAGAGAAGCCTCCTCTTGAGGTGCTTGTGGAAAGTTAGTATTCCTCTTGAGTCGAAGCCAGGGACTAAGCTCTCATCTCGAGTTGAGTTGGGGTCCCCGTAGCCCTTTCCTGTAGCTACAGTGACCTCAGGGTCCCTCTAGACTTGAGACAGTGATCGTGGGTTTTCTCTGGAGTGCCATCAAGGAAATCAAGGCTCCTTTCACTTTTGATGGGGAACACGGAATTGCTCTGCACACAGTGCAGGTGAATCGGGCCTCATCTCGCGGCGAGGGGGAAGTCTCATGGTTTTTCTCGAGTCGCGGCCGGAACCTGGGGTATATTATCGAGTTACGACGGGGAGGGCCCTTCCAGACACGTGTTTGTTCAGCGACGTCAGGACTCCTGCCTAGGTGCGAGGGACACCTCGGGATTCTCCTCGAGTCTTGGCATGGCAATTGGGACGCGTCTCCACGTGAGGCGGGAGACCCAGGGTCCCTTTCCACGTGCCACAGGGATCCGGGGACTCCTATCCATTTTCCGGAGGTGTCAGGCATCGTCTCCTTTGGAAGCATTGATCTCCGCAGACGTCTCTAGTTTTCAAAGGATGTGAGGCCTCCGGACGCGATGAGGCGGAGGACTACTTCTTTCTCTGTCGTCTCCACAGTGGATTCAGACATCCCTTCGTCTTGGGAGATGCAGGACGAGCCTGCATTCAATTCACTGCAGGGATATCCGGCCTTACTACGAGGCAGAGCATCTCGGTGTCCATTCCACTTGAGGCCACAAAATCAAGGTCCCTCTCACATACCTGTAGCTGAGAGAAGCCTCCTCTTGAGGTGCTTGTGGAAAGTTGGTATTCCTCTTGTGTCGAAGCCAGGAACTAAGCTCTCATCTCGAGTTGATTTGGGGTCCACGGAGCCCTTTCTTGTTGCTCCAGTGACCTCAGGATCCCTCTAGACTTGAGACAGTGATCTTGGGTTTTCTCTGGAGTTCCATCAAGGAAATCAAGGCTCCTTTCAAGTTTGATGTGGAACACGGAATTGCTCTGCATGCAGTGCAGGGGAATCGGGCCTCATCTCGCGGCAAGGGGGATGTCTCAAGGTTTTTCTCAAGTTGCGGCCGGAACCTGGGGTATATTCTCGAGTTACGACGGGGAGGGCCCTTCCAGACACGTGTTTGTTCAGCGACGTCAGGACTCCAGCCTAGGTGCGAGGGACACCTCGGGATTCTCCTCGAGTCTTGGCATGGCAATTGGGACGCGTCTCCACGTGAGGGGGGAGACCCAGGGTCCCTTTCCACGTGCCACAGGGATCCTGGGACTCCTATCCATTTTCAAGAGGAGTCAGGCATCGTCTCCTTTGGAAGCATTTATCTCCGCAGACATCTCGAGTTTTCAAAGGATGTGAGGCCTCCGGTCGCGTTGAGGCGGAGGACTAGGACATTCTCTGTGGTCTCCACAGGGGATTCAGACATCCCTTCGTCTTGGGAGATGCAAGACGAGCCTGCATTCAATTCACTGCAGGGATATCCAGCCTTACTTCGAGTCGAGCATCTCGGGGTCCTTTCCACTTGAGGCCACAAAATCAGCGTCCCTCTCACATACCTGTAGCTGAGAGAAGCCTCCTCTTGAGGTGCTTGTGGAAAGTTGGTATTCCTCTTGAGTCGAAGCCAGGGACTAAGCTCTCATCTCGAGTTGATTTGGGGTCCACGGAGCCCTTTCGTGTTGCTCCAGTGACCTCAGGATCCCTCTAGACTTGAGACAGTGATCTTGGGTTTTCTCTGCAGTGCCATCAAGGAAATCAAGGCTCCTTTCATGTTTGATGTGGAACACGGAATTGCTCTGCACGCAGTGCAGGGGAATCGGGCCTCATCTCGCGGCGAGGGGGAAGTCTCATGGTTTTCCTCGAGTTGCGGCCGGAACCTGGGGTATATTCTCGAGTTACGACGGGGAGGGCCCTTCCAGACACGTGTTTGTTCAGCGACGTCAGGACTCCTGCCTAGGTGCGAGGGACACCTCGGTATTCTACTCGAGTCTTGGCATGGCAATGTGGAAGCGTCTCCACGTGAGGCGGGAGACCCAGGGTCCCTTTCCATGTGCCACAGGGATCCTGGGACTCCTATCCATTTTCAAGAGGAGTCAGGCATCGTCTCCTTTGGAAGCATTGATATCCGCGGACTTCTCGAATTTTCAAAGGATGTGATGCCCCCGGTCGCTATGAGGCGGAGAATTAGGTCTTTCTCTGTGGTCTCCACAGGGGATTCAGACATCCCTTCGTCTTGGGAGATGCAAGACGAGCCTGCATTCAATTCACTGCAGGGATATCCGGCTTTACTTCGAGTCAGAGCATCTCGGTGTCCATTCCACTTGAGGCCACAAACTCAAGGTCCCTCTCACATACCTGTAGCTGAGAGAAGCCTCGTCTTGAGGTGCTTGTGAAAAGTGGGTATTCCTTTTGAGTCGAAGCCAGGGTCTAAGCTCTCATCTCGAGTTGATCTGGGGTCCACGGAGCCCTTTCGTGTTGCTCCAGTGACCTCAGGATCCCTCTAGACTCTAGACAGTGATCTTGGGTTTTCTCTGGAGTGCCATCAAGGAAATCAAGGATCCTTTCACTTTTGATGTGGAATACGGAATTGCACTGCACGCAGGGCAGGGGAATCGGGCCTCATCTCGTGGCGAGATGGAAGTCTCATGGTTTTTCTCTAGTTGCGGACGGACCCTGGGGTATATTCTCGAGTTACGACGGGGAGGGCCCTTCCAGACACGTGTATGTTCATCGACGCCAGGACTCGGGCCTAGGTGCGAGGGACACCTCGGGATTCTCCTCGAGTCTTGGCATGGCAATTGGGACGCGTCTCCACGTGAGGCGGGAGACCCAGGGTCCCTTTCCACGTGCCACAGGGATCCTGGGACTCCTATCCATTTTCAAGAGAAGTCGGGCATCGTCTCCTTCGGAAGTATTGATCTCCGCGGACCTCTCGAGTTTTCAAAGGATGTGAGGCCTCCGGTTGCGTTGAGGCGGAGGACTAGGTCTTTCTCTGTGGGTTCCACAGGGGATTCAGACAACCGTTCGTCTTGGGAGATGCAAGACGAGCCTGCATTCAATTCACTGCAGGGATATCCGGCCTTACTTCGAGTCAGAGCATCTCGGTCTCCATTCCACTTGAGGCCACAAACTCATGGTCCCTCTCACATACCTGTAGCTGAGAGAACCCTCCTCTTGAGGGGCTTGTGGATAGTTGGTATTCCTCTTGAGTCTAAGCCAGGGACTAAGTTCTCATCTCGAGTTGATTTGGGTTATATGGAGCCCTTTCATGTTGCTCCAGTGACCTCAGGATCCCTCTAGACTTGAGACAGTGATCCTGGGTTTTCTCTGGAGTGCCATCAAGGAAATCAAGGCTCCTTTCACGTTTGATGTGGAACACGGAATTGCTCTGCACGCAGTGCAGGGGAATCGGGCCTCAACTCGCGGCGAGGGGGAAATCTCATGGTTTTTCTCGAATTGCGGCCGGAACCTGGGGTATATTCTCGAGTTACGACGGGGAGGGCCCTTCCAGACACGTGTTTGTTCAGCGACGTCAGGACTCCTGCCTAGGTGCGAGGGACACCTCGGGATTCTCCTCGAGTCTTGGCATGGCAATTGGGACGCGTCTCCACGTGAGGCCGGAGACCCAGGGTCCCTTTCCACGTGCCACAGGGATCCTGGGACTCCTATCCATTTTCAAGAGGAGTCAGGCATCGTCTCCTTTGGAAGCATTGATCTCCGTGGACCTCTCGAGTTTTCAAAGTATGTGAGGCCTCCGGTCGCGATGAGGCGGAGAACTAGGTCTTTCTCTGTGGTCTCCACAGGGGATTCAGACATCCCTTCGTCTTGGGAGATGCAAGACGAGCCTGCATTCAAATCACTGCAGGGATATCTGGCCTTACTTCGAGTCAGAGCATCTCGGTGTCCATTCCACTTAAGGCGACAAACTCAGGGTCCCTCTCACATACCTGTAGCTGAGAGAAGCCTCCTCTTGAGGTGCTTGTGGAAAGTTGGTATTCCTCTTGAGTCGAAGCCAGGGACTAAGCTCTCATCTCGAGTTGATTTGGGGTCCACGGAGCCCTTTGGTGTTGCTCCAGTGACCTCAGGATCCCTCTAGACTTGAGACAGTTATCTTGGGTTTTCTCTGTAGTGCCATCAAGGAAATCAGGGCTCCTTTCACGTTTGATGTGGAACACGGAATTGCTCTGCACGCATTGCAGGGGAATCGGGCCTCATCTTGCGGCGAGGGGGAAGTCTCATGGTTTTTCTCGAGTTGCTGCCGGAACCTGGGGTATATTCTCGAGTTACGACGGGGAGGGCCCTTCCAGACACGTGTTTGTTCAGGGACGTCAGGACTCCTGCCTAGGTGCGAGGGACACCTCGGGATTCTCCTCGAGTCTTGGCATGGCAATTGGGACGCTTCTCCACGTGAGGCGGGAGACCCAGGGTCCCTTTCCACGTGCCACAGGGATCCTGGGACTCCTATCCATTTTCAAGAGGCTTCAGGCATTTTCTCCTTTGGAAGCACTGATCTCTGGGGACCTCTCGAATTTTCAAAGGATGTGAGGCCTCCGGTCGCGATGAGGCGGAGGACTAGGTCTTTCTCTGTGGTCTCCACAGGGGATTCAGACATCCCTTCTTCTTGGGAGATGCAAGACGAGCCTGCATTCAATTCACTGCAGGGATATCCGGCCTTACTTCGAGTCAGAGCATCTCGGTGTCCATTGCACTTGAGGCCACAAACTCAGGGTTCCTCTCACATACCTGTAGCTGAGAGAAGCCTCCTCTTGAGGTGCTTGTGGATAGTTGGTATTCCTCTTGAGTCGAAGCCAGGGTCTAAGCTCTTATCTCGAGTATATTTGGGGTCCACGGAGAACTTTCGTGTTGCTCCAGTGACCTCAGGATCCCTCTAGACTTGAGACAGTGATCTTGGGTTTTCTCTGCAGTGCCATCAAGGAATTCAAGGCTCCTTTCACGTTCGATGTGGAACACGGAATTGCTTTGCACGCAGTACAGTGGAATCTAGCCTCATGTCGTGGCGAGTGTGAAGTCTCATGGTTTTTCTCGAGTTGTGGCCCAAACCTGGGGTATATTCTTGAGTTAAGACGGGGAGGGCCGTTCCAGACACGTGTTTGTTAAGCGACATCAAGACTACTGCCTAGGTGCTAGGGACACCTCAGGATTTTCCTCGAGTCTTGGCATGGCAATTGCGACGTGTCTCCAGGTGAGGCGGGAGCCCCAGAGTCCCATTCCACGTGGCACAGAGATCCTGGGACTCCTATCCATTTTCAAGAGGAGTCAGGAATCGTCTCCTTTGGAAGCACTGATCTCTGGGGACCTCTTGAATTTTCAAAGGATGTGAGGCCTCCGGTCACGATGAGGGGGAGAACTAGGTCTTTCTCTGTGGTCTCCAAAGTTGATTCAGACATCCCTTCATCTTGAGAGATGCAAGACGAGCCTGCATTCAATTCACTGCTGGGATATCCGGCCTTACACCGAGTCAGAGCATCTCGGTGTCCATTCCACTTGAGGCCACAAACTCAGGGTCCCTCTCACATACCTGTAGCTGAGAGAAGCCTCCTCTTGAGGTGCTTATGGAAAGTTGGTATTTCTCTTGAGTCGAAGCCAGGGACTATGCTCGCATCTCGAGTTGATTTGGGGTCCACGGAGCCCTTTCGTGTTGCTCCAGTGACCTCAGGATCCCTCTAGACTTGAGACAGTGATCTTGGGTTTTCTCTGGAGTGCCATCAAGGAAATCAAGGCTCCCTTCTCGTTTGATGTGGAACATGGAATTGCTCTGCAGGCAGTGCAGGGGAATCGGGCCTCATCTCGAGTCGAGGGGGAAGTCTCATGGTTTTTCTCGAGTTGCGGCCGGAACATGGGGTATATTCTCGATACGATGGGGAGGGCTCTTCCATTCACGTGTTTTTCAGCGACGTCAGGACTCCTGCCTAGGTGCGATGGACACCTCGGCATTCTCCTCGAGTCTTGGCATGGCAATTGGGACGCGTCTCCACGTGAGGCGGGAGACCCAGGGTCCCTTTCCACGTGCCACAGGGATCCTGGGACTCCTATCCATTTTCAAGAGGAGTCAGGCATCGTCTCCTTTGGAAGCCTTGATCTCCGCGGACCTCTCGAGCTTTCAAAGGATGTGATGCCTCCGGTCGCGATCAGGCGGAGAACTACTTCTTTCTCTGTAGTCTCCACAGGGGATTCAGACATCCCTTCGTCTTGGGAGATGAAAGACGAGCCTGCATTCAATTCACTGCAGGGATATCTGGCCTTACTTCAAGACAGAGCATCTTGGTGTCCATTCCACTTGAAGACACAAACTCAGGGTCCCTCTCACATACATGTAGCTGAGAGAAGCCTCCCCTTGAGGTGCTTCTGGAAAGTTGGTATTCCTCTTGAGTCGAAGCCAGGGACTAAGCTCTCATCTCGAGTTGATTTGGGGTCCACGGAGCCCTTTCGTGTTGCTACAGTGACCTCAGGATCCCACTAGACTTGAGACAGTGATCTTGGGTTTTCTCTGGAGTGCCATCAAGGAAATCAAGGCTCCTTTCACTTTTGATGTGGAACAACGAATTGCTCTGCACGCAGTGCAGGGGAATCGGGCCTCATCTCGCGGCGAGGGGGAAGTCTCATGGTTTTTCTCGAGTTGAGGCCGGAACCTGAGGTGTATTCTCGAGTTACGACGGGGAGGGCCCTTCCAGACACGTGTTTGTTCAGCGACGTCAGGACTCCTGCCTAGGTGCGAGGGACACCTCGGGATTCTCCTTGAGTCTTGGCATGGCAATTGGGACGCGTCTCCACGTGAGGCCGGAGACCCAGGGTCCCTTTCCACGTGCCACAGGGATCCTGGGACTCCTATCCAATTTCAAGAGGAGTGAAGCATCGTCTCCTTTGGAAGCAATGATCTGCGCGGACCTCTCGAGTTTTCAAAGGATGTGAGGCCTCCGGTCGCGATGAGGCGGAGGACTATGTCTTTCTCTGTGGTCTCCACAGGGGATTCAGACATCCCTTCTTCTTGGGAGATGCAAGACGAGCCTGCATTCAATTCACTGCAGGGATATCCGGCCTTACTTCGAGTCAGAGCATCTCGGTGACCATTCCACTTGAGGCCACAAACTCAGGGTCCCTCTCACATACCTGTAGCTGAGAGAAGCCTCCTCTTGAGGTGCTTGTGGAAAGTTGGTATTCCTCTTGAGTCGAAGCCAGGGACTAAGCTCTCATCTCGAGTAGATTTGGGGCCCACGGAGCCCTTTCTTGTTGCTCCAGTGACCTCAGGATCCCTCTAGACTTGAGACAGTGATCTTGGGTTTTCTCTGGAGTGCCATTAAGGAAATCAAGGCTCTTTTCAGGTTTGATGTGGAACACGGAATTGCTCTGCACGCAGTGCAGGGGAATCGGGCCTCATCCCGCGGCGAGGGGGAAGTCTCATGGTTTTTCTCGGGTTGCGGCCGGAACCTGGGGTGTATTCTCGAGTTACGACGGGGAGGGCCCTTCCATACACGTGTTTGTTCAGTGACGTCAGGACTCCTGCCTAGGTGCGAGGGACACCTCGGGATTCTCCTCGAGTCTTGGCATGGCAATTGGGACGCGTCTCCACGTGAGGCGGGAGACCCAGGGTCCCTTTCCACGTGCAACAGGGATCCTGGGACTCCTATCCATTTTCAAGAAGAGTCAGGCATCGTCTCCTTTGGAAGCATTGACCTCCGCAGACCTCTCGAGTTTTCAAAGGATGTGATGCCTCCGGTCTCGATGAGGCGGAGGACTTGGTCTTTCTCTGTGGTCTCCACAGGGGATTCAGACATCCCTTCATCTTGGGAGATGCAAGACGAGCCTGCATTCAATTCACTATTGGGATATCCATCCTTTTTTGAGTCAGAGCATCTAGGTGTCCATTCCAATTGAGGCCACAAACTCAGGGTCCCTCTCACATACCTGTAGCTGAGAGAAGCCTCCTCTTGAGGTGCTTGTGGAAAGTTGGTATTCCTCTTGATTCGAAGCCAGGGACTAAGCTCTCATCTCGAGTTGATTTGGGGTCCAAGGGGAAATTTCGTGTTGCTCCAGTGACCTCAGGATCCCTCTAGACTTGAGACAGTGATCTTGGGTTTTCTCTGGAGTGCCATCAAGGAAATCAAGGCTCCTTTCACGTTTGATGTGGAACACGGAATTGCTCTGCATGCAGTGCAGGGGAATCGGGCCTCAACTCGCGGCGAGGGGGAAATCTCATGGTTTTTCTCGAGTTGCGGCTGGAACATGGGGTATATTCACGAGTTATGACGGGGAGGGCCCTTCCAGACACGTGTTTGTTCAGCGACGTCAGGACTCCTGCCTAGGGGCGAGAGACACCTCGGGATTCTCCTCGAGTCTTGGCATGGCAATTGGGACGCGTCTCCATGTGAGGCGGGAGACCCAGGGTTCCTTTCCACGTGCCACAGGGATCCTGGGACTCCTATCCATTTTCAAGAGGAGTCAGGCATCGTCTCCTTTGGAAGCATTGATCTCCGCAGACCTCTCGAGTTTTCAAAGGATGTGAGGC
Source organism: Dama dama (assembly GCF_033118175.1). NCBI lineage: Eukaryota > Metazoa > Chordata > Mammalia > Artiodactyla > Cervidae > Dama > Dama dama. Next base: position 4,165,905 of record NW_026870879.1, on the reverse strand, counting down.
CTCCGGTCGCGATGAGGCGGAGGACTAGGTCTTTCTCTGTGGTCTCCACAGGGGATTCAGACATCGCTTCGTCTTGGGAGATTCAAGACAAGCCTGCATTCAATTCACTGTTGGGATATCCGGCCTTACTTCGAGTCAGAGCATCTAGGTGTCCATTCCACTTGAGGCCACAAACTCAGGGTCCCTCTCACTTACCTGTAGCTGAGAGAAGCCTCCTCTTGAGGTGCTTGTGAAAAGTTGGTATTCCTCTTGAGTCGAAGCCAGGGACTAAGCTCTCATCTCGAGTTGATTTGGGGTCCACGGAGAACTTTCGTGTTGCTCCAGTGACCTCAGGATCCCTCTAGACTTGAGACAGTGATCTTGGCTTTTCTCTGGAGTGCCATCAAGGAAATCAAGGCTCCTTTCACGTTTGATGTGGAACACGGAATTGCTCTGCAGGCAGTGCAGGGGAATCGGGCCTCATCTCGCGGCGAGGGGGAAGTCTCATGGTTTTTCTCGAGTTGCGGCTGGAACCTGGGGTATATTCTCGAGTTACGACGGGGAGGGCCCTTCCAGACACGTGTTTGTTCAGCAACGTCAGGACTCCTGCTTAGGTGCCAGGGACAACTCGGGATTCTCCTCGAGTCTTGGCATGGCAATTTGGACGTGTCTCCACGTGAGGCGGGAGACCCAGGGTACCTTTCCACGTGCCACAGGGATCCTGGGACTCCTATCCATTTTCAAGAGGAGTCAGGCATCGTCTCCTTTGGAAGCATTGATCTCCGCAGACCTCTCGAGTTTTCAAAGCATGTGAGGCCTCCGGTCTCGATGAGGCGGAGGACTAGGTCTTTCTCTGTCGTCTCCACAGCGGATTCAGACAACCCTTCGTCTTGGGAGATGCAAGACGAGCCTGCATTGAATTCACTGCAGGGATATCCGGCCTTACTTCGAGTCAGAGCATCTCGGTGTCCATTCCACTTGAGGCCACAAACTCAGGGTCCCTCTCACATACCTGTAGCTGAGAGAAGCCTCCTCTTGAGGTGCTTGTGGAAAGTTGGTATTCCTCTTGAGTCGAAGCCAGGGACTAAGCTCTCATCTCGAGTTGATTTGGGGTCCACGGAGTCCTTTCGTGTTGCTCCAGTGACCTCAGGATCCCTCTAGACTTGAGACAGTGATCTTGGGTTTTCTCTGGAGTGCCATCAAGGAAATCAAGGCTCCTTTCACGTTTGATGTGGAACACGGAATTGCTCTGCACGCAGTGCAGGGGAATCGGGCCTCATCTCGCGGCGAGGGGGAAGTCTCATGGTTTTTCTCGATTTGCGGCAGGAACCTGGGGTATATTCTCGAGTTACGACGGGGAGGGCCCTTCCAGACACGTGTTTGTTCAGCGACGTCAGGACTCCTGCCTAGGTGCGAGGGACACCTCGGGATTCTCCTCGAGCCTTGGCATGGCAATTGGGACGCGTCTCCACGTGAGGCGGGAGACCCAGTGTCCCTTTAAACGTGCCACAGGGATCCGGGGACTCCTATCCATTTTCTAGAGGAGTCAGGCTTCGTCACCTTTGGAAGCATTGATCTGCGCATACCTCTCAAATTTTCAAAGGATGTGCGGCCTCCGGTCACGATGAGGCGGAGGACTAGGTCTTTCTCTGTCGTCTCCACAGCGGATTCAGACATCCCTTCATCTTGGGAGATGCAAGACGAGCCTGCATTCAATTCACTGCAGGGATATCCGGCCTTACTTCAAGTCAGAGCATCTCGGTGTCCATTGCACTTGAGGCCACAAACTCAGGGTCCCTCTCCCATACAAGTAGCTGAGAGAAGCCTCCACTTGAGGTGCTTGTGGAAAGTTGGTATTCCTCTTGAGTCTAAGCCAGGGACTAAGCTCTCATCTCGAGTTAATTTGGGGTCCACGGAGCCCTTTCGTGTTGCTCCAGTGACCTCAGGATCCCTCTAGACTTGAGACAGTGATCTTGGGTTTTCTCTAGTGCCATCAAGGAAATCAAGGCTCCTTTCACGTTTGATGTGGAACACGGAATTGCTCTGCACGCAGTGCAGGGGAATCAGGCCTCATCCAGCGGCGAGGGGGAAGTCTCATGGTTTTTCTCGAGTTGCGGCCGGAACCTGGGGTATATTCTCGAGTTACGACGGGGAGGGCCCATCCAGACACGTGTTTGTTCAGCGACGTCAGGACTCCTGCCTAGGTGCGAGGGACACCTCGGGATTCTCCTCGAGTCTTGGCATGGCAATTGGGATGCGTCTAAACGTGAGTTGGGAGACCCAGGGTCCCTTTCCACGTGCCACAGGGATCCTGGGACTCCTATCCATTTTCAAGAAGAGTCAGGCATCGTCTCCTTTGGAAGCATTGATCTCCGCAGACCTTTCCAGTTTTCAAAGGATGTGATGCCTCCGGTCTCGATGAGGCGGAGGACTAGGTCTTTCTCTGTCGTCTCCACAGGGGATTCAGACATCCCTTGGTCTTGGGAGATGCAAGACGAGCCTGCATTCAATTCACTGTTGGGATATCCGGCCTTACTTCGAGTCAGAGCATCTCGGTGTCCATTCCACTTGAGGCCACAAAATCAGGGTCCCTCTCACATACCTGTAGCTGAGAGAAGCCTCCTCTTGAGGTGCTTGTGGAAAGTTGGTATTCCTCTTGAATCGAAGCCAGGGACTAAGCTCTCATCTCGCGTTGATTTGGGGTCCACGGAGCCCATTCGTGTTGCTCCAGTGACCTCAGGATCCCTCTAGACTTGAGACAGTGATCTTGGGTTTTCTCAGGAGTGCCATCAAGGAAATCAAGGCTCCTTTCACGTTTGATGTGGAACACGGAATTGCTCTGCACGCAGTGCAGGGGAATTGGGCCTCATCTCGCGGCGAGGGGGAAGTCTCATGGTTTTTCTCGAGTTGCGGCCGGAACCTGGGGTATATTCTCGAGTTACGACGGGGAGGGCCCTTCCAGACACGTGTTTGTTCAGCGACGTCAGGACTCCTGCCTAGGTGCGAGGGACACCTCGGGATTCTCCTCGAGTCTTGGCATGGCAATTGGGACGCGTCTTCACGTGATGCGGGAGACCCAGGGTCCCTTTCCACGTGCCACAGGGATCCTGGGACTCCTATCCATTTTCAAGAAGAGTCAGGCATCGTCTCCTTTGGAAGCATTGATCTCCGCAGACCTCTCGTGTTTTCAAAGGATGTGATGCCTCCGGTCTCTAAGAGGCGGAGGACTAGGTCTTTCTCTGTCGTCTCCACAGGTTATTCAGACATCCCTTGGTCTTGGGAGATGCAAGACGAGCCTGCATTCAATTCACTGCAGGGATATCCGGCCTTACTTCGAGTCAGAGCATCTCGGTGTCCATTACACTTGAGGCCACAAAATCAGGGTCCCTCTCACATACCTGTAGCTGAGAGAAGCCTCCTCTTGAGGTGCTTGTGGAAAGTTGGTATTCCTCTTGAGTCGAAGCCAGGGACTAAGCTCTCATCTCGAGTTGATTTGGGGTCCACGGAGCCCTTTCGTGTTGCTCCAGTGACCTCAGGATCCCTCTAGACTTGAGACAGTAGTCTTGGGTTTTCTCTGGAGTTCCATCAAGGAATCAAGGCTCCTTTCACGTTTGATGTGGAACACGGAATTGCTCTGCACGCAGTGCAGGGGAATCTGGCCTCATCTCGCGGCGAGGGGGAAGTCTCATGGTTTTTCTCGAGTTGCGGCCGGAACCTGGGGTATATTCTCGAGTTACGACGGGGAGGGCCCTTCCAGACACGTGTTTGTTCAGCGACGTCAGGACTCCTGCCTAGGTGCGAGGGACACCTCGGGATTCTCCTCGAGTCTTGGCATGGCAATTGGCACGCGTCTCCACGTGAGGCGGCAGACCCAGGGTTCCTTTCCACGTGCCACAGGGATCCTGGGACTCCTATCCATTTTCAAGTGGAGTCAGGCATCGTCTCCTTTGGAAACATTGATATCCGCATACCTCTCGAATTTTCAAAGGATGTGAGGCCCCCGTCGCTCTGAGGCGGAGGACTAGGTCTTTCTCTGTCGTCTCCACAGCGGATTCAGACATCCCTTCGTCTTGGGAGATGCAAGACGAGCCTGCATTCAATTCACTGCAGGGATATCCGGCCTTATTTCGAGTCAGAGCATCTCGGTGTCCATTCCACTTGAGGGCACAAACTCGGGGTCCCTCAAATATACCTGTAGCTGAGAGAAGCCTCCTCTTGAGTTGCTTGTGGAAAGTTGGTATTCCTCTTGAGTCTCAGCCAGGGACTAAGCTCTCATCTCGAGTTGATTTGGGGTCCACGGAGCCCTTTCCTGATGGTCCAGTGAGCTCAGGATCCCTCTGGACTTGAGACAGTGATCTTGGGTTTTCTCTGGAGTGCCATCAAGGAAATCAAGGCTCTTTTCACGTTTGATGTGGAACACGGAATTGCTCTGCATGCAGTGCAGGGGAATCGGGCCTCATCTCGCGGCGAGGGGGAAATCTCATGTTTTTTCTCGAGTTGCGGCCCGAACCTGGGGTATATTCTCGAGTTACGACGGGGAGGGCCCTTCCAGACACGTGTTTGTTCAGCGATGTCAGGACTCCCGCCTAGGTGCGAGGGACACCTCGGGATTCTCCTCCAGTCTTGGCATGGCAACTGGGACGCGTCTCCACGTGAGGCGGGAGACCCAGGGTCCCTTTCCACGTGGCACAGTGATCCTGGGACTCCTATCCATGTTCAAGAGCAGTACGGCATCGTCTACTTTGGAAGCATTGATCTCCGGGGACCTCTCGAGTTTTCAAAGGATGTGAGGCATCCGGTCGCGATGAGGTGGAGAACTAGGTCTTTCTCTTTGGTCTCCAAAGGGTATTCAGACATCCATTCGTCTTGGGAGATGCAAGACGAGCCTGCATTCAATTCACTGCAGGGATATCCGGCCTTACTTCGAGTCAGAGCATCTCGATGTCCATTCCACTTGAGGCCACAAACTCAGGGTCCCTCTCACATACCTGTAGCTGAGAGAATCCACTTCTTGACGTGCCTGTGGAAAGTTGGTATTCCTCTTGAGTCGAAGCCAGGGACTAAGCTCTCATCTCGAGTTGATTTGGGGTCCACGGAGCCCTTTCGTGTTGCTCCAGTGACCTCAGGATCCCTCTAGACTTGAGACAGTGATCTTGGGTTTTCTCTGGAGTGCCATCAAGGAAATCAAGGCTCCTTTCACGTTTGATGTGGAACTTGGAATTGCTCTGCACGCAGTGCAGGGGAATCTGGCCTCTTGTCGCGGCGAGGGGGAAGTCTCATGGTTTTTCTCGAGTTCCGGCCGGAACCTGGGGTATATTCTTAAGTTACGACAGGGAGGGCCCTTCCAGACACGTGTTTGTTCAGCGACGTCAGGACTCCTGCCTAGGTGCGAGGGACACCTCGGGATTCTCCTCGAGTCTTGGCATGGCAACTGGGACGCGTCTTCACGTGAGGCGGGAACCCAGGGTCCCTTTCCACGTGCCACAGGGATCCTGGGACTCCTATCCATTTTCAAGAGGAGTCAGGCATCGTCTCCTTTGGAAGCATTGATCTCCGCAGACCTCTCGAGTTTTCAAAGGATGTGAGGCCTCCGGTCGCGATGAGGCGGAGAACTAGGTCTTTCTCTGTGGTCTGCAAAGGGTATTCAGACATCCCTTCGCCTTGGGAGACGCAAGACGAGCCTGCATTCAATTCACTGCAGGGATATCCGGCCTTACTTCGAGTCAGAGCTTCTCGGTGTCCATTCCGCTTGAGGCCACAAACTCTGGGTCCCTCTCACATACCTGTAGCTGAGAGAAGCCTCCTCTTGAGGTGCTTTTGGAAAGTTGGTATTCCTCTTGAGTAGAATCCAGGGACTAAGCTCTAATCTCGAGTTGATTTGGGGTCCACGGAGCCCTTTCGTGTTGCTCCAGTGACCTCAGGATCCATCTAGACTTGAGACAGTGATCTTGGGTTTTCTCTGGAGTGCCATCAAGGAAATCAAGGCTCCTTTCACGTTTGATGTGGAACACGGAATTGCTCTGCACGCAGTGCAGGGGAATTGGGCCTCATCTCGTGGCGAGGGGGAAGTCTCATGGTTTTTCTCGAGTTGCGGCCGGAACCTGAGGTATATTCTCGAGTTACAACGGGGAGGGCCCTTCCAGACACGTGTTTGTTCATCGACGTCAGGACTCCTGCCTAGGTGTGAGGGACTCCTCAGGATTCTCCTTGAGTCTTGGCATGGCAATTGGGACACGTCTCCACATGAGGCGGGAAACCCAGGGTCCCTTTCCAAGTGCCACAGGGATCCTGGGACTCCTATCCATTTTCAAGAGGAGTCAGGCATCGTCTCCTTTAGAAGCATTGATCTCTGCGGACCTCACGAGTTTTCAAAGGATGTGAGGCCTCCGGTGCAATGAGGCGGAGAACTCGGTCTTTCTCTGTGTTCTCCACAGGGGATTCAGACATCCCTTCGCTTGGGAGATGCAAGACGAGCCTGCATTCACTTCACTGCAGGGATATCCGGCCTTACTTCGAGTCAGAGCATTTCGGTGTCCATTCCACTTGAGGCCACAAACTCAGGGTCCGTCTCACATACCTGTAGCTGAGACAAGCCTCCTCTTGAGGTGCTTGTGGAAAGTTGGTATTCCTCTTGAGTCGAAGCCAGGGACTAAGCTCTCATCTCGAGTTGATTAGGGGTCCATGGAGCCCTTTCCTTTTGCTCCAGTGACCTCAGGATTCCTCTAGACTTGAGACAGTGATCTTGGGTTTTCTCTGGAGTGCCATCAAGGAAATCAAGGCTCCGTTCAAGTTTGATGTGGAACACGGAACTGCTCTGCACGCAGTGCAGGGGAATCGGGCCTCATCTCGCGTCGAGGGGGAAGTCTCATGGTTTTTCTCGAGTTGCGGCCGGAACCTGGGCTATAATCTCGAGTTACGACGGGGAGGGCCCTTCCAGACATTTGTTTGTTCAGCGATGTCAGGACTCCTGCCTAGGTGCGAGGGACACCTCGGGATTCTCCTGGAGTCTTGGCATGGCTATTGGGACGCGTCTCCACGTGAGGCGCGAGTCCCAGGGTCCCTTTCCACGTGCCACAGGGATCCTGGGACTCCTATCCATTTTCGAGAGGAGTCAGGCATCGTCTCCTTTGGAAGCATTGATCTCTGCGGACCTCTCGAATTGTCAAAGGATGTGAGATCTCCGGTCGCGAAGAGGCGGAGAACTAAGGCTTTCTCTGTGGTCTCCACATTGGATTCAGACATCCCTTCGCTTGGGAGATGCAAGACGAGCCTACATTCAATTCACTGCAGGGATATCCTGCCTTCCTTCGAGTCAGAGCATCTCGGTGTCCATTCCACTTGAGGCCACAAACTCAGGGTCCCTCTCACATACCTTTAGCTGAGAGAAGCCTCCTCTTGAGGTGCTTATGAAAAGTTGGTATTCCTCTTGAGTCGAAGCCAGGGACTAAGCTCTCATCTCGAGTTGATTTATCGTCCACGGAGCCCTTTTGTGTTGCTCCAGTGAGCTCAGGATCCCTCTAGACTTGAGACAGTGATCTTGGGTTTTCTCTGCAGTGCCATCAAGGAAATAAAGGCTCCTTTCATGTTTGATGTGGAACACGGAATTGCTCTGCATGCAGTGCAGGGGAATCAGGCCTCATCTCACGGCGAGGGGGAAGACTCATGGTTTTTCTCAGGTTGCGGGTCGAACCTGTGGTATATTCTGGAGTTACGAAGGGGAGGGGCCTTCCAGACACGTGCTTGTTCAGCGACGTCAGGACTCCTGCCTAGGTGCGATGGACACCTCGGGATTCTCCTCGAGTCTTGGCATGGCAATTGGGACGCCTCTCTATGTGAGGCGGGAGCCCCAGTTTCCCTTTCCACGTGCCACAGGAATCCTGGGACTCCTATCCATTCTCAAGAGGAGTCAGGCATCGTCTCCTTTGGAAGCATTTATCTCCGCGGACCTCTCGAGTTTTCAAAGGATGTGAGGCCTCCGGTCGCGATGAGGCGGAGAACTAGGTCTTTCTCTGTGGTCTCCACAGGGTATTCAGACATCCCTTCGTCTTGGGAGATGCAAGACGAGCCTGCATTCAATTCACTGCAGGGATATCCAGCCTTACTTCGAGTCAGAGCATCTCGGTGTCCATTCCACTTGAGGCCACAAACTCAGGGTCCCTCTCACATACCTGTAGCTGAGAGAAGCCTCCTCTTGAGGTGCTTCTGGAAAGTTGGTATTCCTCTTGAGTGGAAGCCAGGGACTAAGCTCTCATCTCGAGTTGATTTGGGGTCCACGGAGACCTTTCGTGTTGCTACAGTGACCTCAGGATCCCTCTAGACATGAGACATTGATCTTGGGTTTTCTCTGGAGTGCCATCAAGGAAATCAAGGCTCCTTTCACGTTTGATGAGGATCACGGAATTGCTCTGCACGCAGTGCAGGGGAATCGGGCCTCATCTCTTGGCGAGGGAGAAGTCTCATGGTTTCTCTCGAGTTCCGGCCGGAACCTGGGGTATATTCTCGAGTTACGACAGGGAGGGCCCTTCCAGACACATGTTTGTTCAGCGACGTCAGGACTCCTGCCTAGGTGGGAGGGACACCTCGGGATTCTCCTCGAGTCTTGGCATGGCAATTGGGACGCGTCTCCACGTGAGGCGGGAGACCCAGTGTCCCGTTCCACGTGCCACAGGGATCCTGGGACTCCTATCCATTTTCAAGAGGAGTCAGGCATTGTCTCCTTTGGAAGCATTGATCTCCGCGGACCTCTCGAGTTTTCAAAGGATGTGAGGCCTCCGGTAGCGCTGAGGTGGAGAACTAGGTCTTTCTCTGTGGTCTCCACAGGGGATTCAGACATCCCTTCGTCTTGGGAGATGCAAGACGAGAATGCATTTAATTCACTGGAGGGATATCCGGCCTTACTTCGATTCAGAGCATCTCGGTGTCCATTCCACTTGAGGCCACAAACTCAGGGTTCCTCTCACATACCTGTAGCTGAGAGAAGCCTCCTCTTGAGGTGCTTGTGGAAAGTTGGTATTTCTCTTGAGTCGAAGCCAGGGACTAAGCTCTCATCTCGAGTTGATTCGGGGTCCACGGAGCCCTTTCCTGTTGCTCCAGTGACCTCAGGATCCCTCTAGACTTGACACAGTGATCTTGGGTTTTCTCTGGAGTGCCATCAATTAAATCAAGGCTCCTTTCAAGTTTGATGTGGAACACGGAACTGCTCTGCACGCAGTGCAGGGGAATCGGGCCTCATCTCGCGTCGAGGGGGAAGTCTCATGGTTTTTCTCGAGTTGCGGGCGGAACCTGGGCTATATTCTCGAGTTACGACGGGGAGGGCCCTTCCAGACATTTGTTTGTTCAGCGATGTCAGGACTCCTGCCTAGGTGCGAGGGACACCTCGGGATTCTCCTCGAGTCTTGGCATGGTTATTGGGACGCGTCTCCACGTGAGGCGCGAGTCCCAGCGTCCCTTTCCACGTGACACAGGGATCCTGGGACTCCTATGCATTTTCGAGAGGAGTCAGGAATCGTCTCCTTTGGAAGCATTGATCTCCGCAGACCTCTCGAATTTTCAAAGGATGTGAGACCTCCGGTCGCGATGAGGCAGAGAACTAAGGCTTTCTCTGTGGTCTCCACATTGGATTCAGACATCCCTTTGCTTGGGAGATGCAAGACGAGCCTGCATTCAATTAACTGCTGGGATATCCGGCCTTCCTTCGAGTCAGAGCATCTCGGTGTCCATTCCACTTGAGGCCACAAACTCAGGGTCCCTCTCACATACCTGTAGCTGAGAGAAGCCTCCTCTTGAGGTGCTTGTGGAAAGTTGGAATTCCTCTTGCGTCGAAGCCAGGGACTAAGCTCTCATCTCGAGTTGATTTTGGGTCCACGGAGCCCTTTCTTGTTGCTCCAGTGACCTCAGGATCCCTCTAGACTTGAGACAGTGACTTTGGGTTTTCTCTGGAGTGCCATCAAGGTAATCAAGGCTCCTTTCACGTTTGATGTGGAACTCGGAATTGCTCTGCACGCAGTGCAGGGGAATCGGGCCTCATCTTGCGGCGAGGGGGAGTCTCATGATTTTTCTCGAGTTGCGGCCGGAACCTGGCATATATTCTCGAGTTACGACGGGGAGGGCCCTTCCAGACACGTGTTTGTTCAGCGACGTCAGGACTTCTGACTAGGTGCGAGGGACACCACGGGATTCTCCTCGAGTCTTGGCATGTCAATTGGGATGCCTCTCCACGTGAGGCGGGACACCCAGGGTCCCCTTCCACGTGCCACAGGTATCCTGGGACTCCTATCCATTTTCAAGAGGAGTCAGGCATCATCTCCTTTGGAAGCATTGATCTCCGCGGACCTCTCGAGTTTTCAAAGGATGTGAGGCCTCCGGTCGCGATGAGGCGGCGAACTAGGTCTTTCTCTGTGGTCTCCACAGGGGATTCAGACATCCCTTCGTCTTGGGAGATGCAAGGCGAGAATGCATTTAATTCACTGGAGGGATATCCAGCCTTACTTCGAGTCAGGGCATCTCGGTGTCCATTCCACATGAGGCCACAAACTCAGGGTCCCTCTCACATACCTGTAGCTGAGAGAAGACTCCTCTTGAGGTGCTTGTTGAAAGTTGGTATTCCTCTTGAGTCGAAGCCAGGGACTAAGCTCTCATCTCGAGTTGATTAGCGGTCCACGGAGCCCTTTCCTGTTGCTCCAGTGACCTCAGGATCCCTCTAGACTTGAGACAATGATCTTGGGTTTTCTCTGGAGTGCCATCAAGGAAATCAAGGCTCCTTTCAAGTTTGATGTGGAACACGGAACTGCTCTGCACGCAGTGCAGGGGAATCGGGCCTCATCTCACGTCGAGGGGGAAGTCTCATGGTTTTTCTCGAGTTGCGGCCGGAACCTGGGCTATATTCTCAAGTTACGACGGGGAGGGCCCTTCCAGACACGTGCTTGTTCAGCGACGTCAGGACTCCTGCCGAGGTGCGAGGGACACCTCGGGATTCTCCTCGAGTCTTGGCATGGAAATTGGGATGCCTCTCCACGTGAGGCGGGAGACGCAGGGTCCCTTTCCAGGTGCCACAGGGATCCTGGGACTCCTATCCATTTTCACGTGGAGTCAGGCATCGTCTCCTTTGGAAGCATTGATCTCCGCGAACCTCTCGAGGTTTCAAAGGATGTGAGGCCTCTGGTCACGATGAGGCGGAGAACTAGGTCTTTCTCTGTGGTCTGCACATGGTATTCAGACATCCCTTCGCCTTGGGAGATGCAAGATGAGCCTGCATTCAATTCACTGCAGGGATATCCAGCCTTACTTCGAGTCAGAGCATCTCGGTGTCCATTCCACTTGTGGCCACAAACTCAGGGTCCCTCTCACATACCTGTAGCTGAGAGAAGCCTCCTCTTGAGGTGCTTGTGGAAAGTTGGTATTCCACTTGAGTCGAAGCCAGGGACAGAACTCTCATCTCAAGTTAATTTGGGGTCCATGGAGCACTTTCGTGTTGCTCCAGTGACCTCAGGATCCCTCTAGTCTTGAGACAGTGATCTTGGGTTTTCTCTGGAGTGCCATCAAGGAAATCAAGGCTCCTTTCAAGTTTGATGTGGAACACGGAATTGCTCTGCACGCAGTGCAGGGGAACCGAGCCTCATCTCGCGGCGAGGGGGAAGTCTCATGGTTTTTCTCGAGTTGCGGCCGGAACCTGTGGTATATTCTTGAGTTACAACGGGGAGAGCCCTTCCAGACACATGTTTGTTCAGCGACGTCAGGACTCCTGCCTAGGTGCTAGGGACACGTCGGGATTCTCCTCGAGTCTTCGCGGCAATTGGGAAGCGTCTCCACGTGAGGCGGGAGACCCAGGGTCCGTTTTCACGTGCCACAGGGATCCTGGGACTCCTATCTATTTTCAAGAGGAGTCAGGCATCGTCTACTTTGGAAGCATTGATCTCCGCAGACCTCTCGAGTTTTCAAAGGATGTCAGGCGTCCGGTCCCGAAGAGGCGGAGAACTAGGTCTTTGTCTGTGGTCTCCACAGGGGATTAAGACATCCCTTTGTCTTGGGAGATGCAAGACGAGCTGCATTCAATTCACTGCAGCGATATCTGGCCTTACTTCGAGTCAGAGCATTTCGGTGTCCTTTCCACTTGAGGCCACAAACTCAGGGTTCCTCTCACATACCTGTTGCTGAGAGAAGCCTCCTCTTGAGGTGCTTGTGGAAAGTTGGTATTCCTCTTGAGTCGAAGCCAGGGACTAAGCTCTCATCTCGAGTTGATTTGGGGTCCACGGAGCCCTTTCGTGTTTATCCAGTGACCTCAGGATCCCTCTAGACTTGAGACAGTGATCTTGCTTTTTCTCTGGAGTGCCATCAAGGAAATCAAGCCTCCTTTCATGTTTGATGTGGAACACGGAATTGCTCTGCACACAGTGCAGGGGAATCGGGCCTCAACTCGCGGCGAGGGGGAAGTCTCATGGTTTTTCTCGAGTTGCGGCCGGAACCTCGGGTATATTCTCGAGTTACGACGGGGAGGGCCCTTCCAGACACGTGTTTGTTCAGCGACCTCAGGACTCCTGCCTAGGTGCGAGCGACACCTCGGGATTCTCCTCAAGTCTTGGCATGGCAATTGGCACGCGTCTCGACGTGAGGCGGGAGACCCAGGGTCCCTTTCCACGTGCCACAGGGATCCTGGGACTTCTATCCATTTTCAAGAGGAGTCAGGCATCGTCTCCTTTGGAAAAATTGATCTCCGCGGACCTCTCGAGTTTTCAAAGGATGTGAGTCCTCTGGGCGCGATGAGGCGGAGAACTAGGTCTTTCTTTGTGGTCTCCACAGGGGATTCAGACATCCCTTCATCTTGAGAGATGCAAGACGAGCCTGCATTCAATTCACTGCAGGGATATACGGCCTTATTTCGAGTCAGAGCATCTCGGTGTCCATTCCACTTGAGGGCACAAACTCAGGGTTCCTCTCACATGCCTGTAGCTGAGAGAAGCCTCCTCTTGAGGTGCTTGTGGAAAGTTGGTATTCCTCTTGAGTCGAAGCCAGGGACTAAGCTCTCATCTCGAGTTGATGTGGGGTCCACGGAGCCCTTTCGTTTTGCTACAGTGACCTCAGGGTCCCTCTAGACTTGAGACAGTGATCTTGGGTTTTCTCTTGAGTGCCATCAAGGAAATCAAGGGTCCTTTCTCGTTTGATGTGGAAAACGGAATTGCTCTGCACGCAGTGCAGGGGAATTGGCCTCATCTCTTGGCGAGAGGGAAGTCTCATGGTTTTTCTCGAGTTGCTGCCGGAACCTGGGGTATATTCTTGAGTTACGACGGGGAGAGCCCTTGCAGACACGTGTTTGTTCAGCGACGTCAGGACTCCTGCCTAGTTGCTAGGGACACCTTGGGATTCTCCTCGAGTCTTGGCATGGCAATTGTGACGCGTCTCCACATGAAGCGGGAGACCCAGGGTCCGTTTTCACGTGCCACAGGGATCCTGGGACTCCTATCCATTTTCAAGGGGAGTCAGGCATCATCTACTTTGGAAGCATTGTTCTCCGAAGACCTCTCGAGTTTTCAAAGGATGTGAGGCGTCTGGTCGCGATGAGGCAGAGAATTAGGTCTTTCTCTGTGGTCTCCACAGGGGATTCAGACATCCCTTCGTCGTGATAGATGCAAGACGAGCCTGCATTCAATTCACTGCAGGGATATCCGGCCTTACTTCGAGTCAGAGCTTCTCGGTGACCATTCCACTTGAGGACACAAATTCCAGGTACCTCTCACATACCTGTAGCTGAGAGAAGCCTCCTCTTGAGGTGCTTGTGGAAACTTGGTATTCCTCTTGAGTCGAAGCCAGGGACTAAGCTCTCATCTCGAGTTGATTTGGGGTCCACGGAGCCCTTTCGTGTTGCTCCAGTGACCTCAGGATACCTCTATTCTTGAGACAGTAATCTTGGGTTTTCTCTGGAGTGCCATGAAAGAAATCAAGGCTCCTTACACGTTTGATGTGGAACACGGAATTGCTCTGCACGCAGTGCAGGGGAATCGGGCCTCATCTCGCGGCGAGGGGGAAGTCTCATGGTTTTTCTCGAGTTGCGGCTGGAATCTGGGGTATATTCTCGAGTTACGACGGGGAGGGCCCTTCTCGACACGTGTTTGTTCAGCGATGTCAGGACTCGTGCCTAGGTGCGAGGGACACGTCGGGATTCTCCTCGAGTCTTGGCATGGCAATTGGGACGCGTCTCCACGTGAGTCGGGAGACCCAGGGTACCTTTCGACGAGCCACAGGGATCCTGGGACTCCTATCCATTTTCAAGAGGAGTCAGGCATCGTCTCCTTTGGAAGCATTGATCTCCGCAGACCTCTCGAGTTTTCAAAGGATGTGAGGCCTCCGGTCGCGATGAGGCGGAGGAGTAGATCTTTCTCTGTGGTCTCCACAGGGGATTCAGACATCCCTTCGTTTTGGGAGATGCAAGACGAGCCTGCATTCAATTCACTGCAGGGATATCCGGCCTTATTTCGAGTCAGAGCATCTCGGTGTCCATTCCACTTGAGGCCACAAACTCAGGGTCCCTCTCACATACCTGTAGCTGAGAGAAGCCTCCTCTTGTGGTGCTTGTTTAAAGTTCGTATTCCTCTTGAGTCGAAGCCAGGGACTAAGCTCTCATCTCGAGTGGATTTGCGGTCCACGGAGCCCTTTCGTGTTACTCCAGTCACCTCAGGATCCCTCTAGACTTGAGAAAGTGATCTTGGGTTTTCTCTGGAGTGCCATCAAGGAAATCAAGGCTCCTTTCACGTTTGATGTGGAACACGAAATTTCTCTGCACGCAGTGCGGGGGAATCGGGCCTCATCTCGCGGCGAGGGGGAAGTCTCATGGTTTTTCTCGAGTTGCGGCCGGAACGTGGGGTATATTCTCGAGTTACGACGGGGAGGGCCCTTCCAGACACGTGTTTCTTCAGCGACGTCGGACTCCTGCCTCGGTGCGAGGGACACCTTGGGATTCTCCTCGAGTCTTGGCATGGCAATTGTGACGCGTCTCCACGTGAGGCGGGAGACCAAGGGTTCCTTTCCACGTGCCACAGGGATCCTGGGACTCCTATCCATTTTCAAGAGGAGTCAGGCATCGTCTCCTTTGGAAGCATTGATCTCCGGTGACCTCTCGAGTTTTCAAAGGATGTGAGGCCTCCGTTCGCGATGAGGTGGAGAACTAGGTCTTTCTCTTTGGTCTCCAAAGGGTATTCAGACATCCATTCGTCTTGGGAGATGCAAGTCGAGCCTGCATCCAATTCACTGCAGGGATATCCGGCCTTACTTCGAGTCAGAGCATCTCGGTGTCCATTCCACTTGAGGCCACAAACTCAGGGTTAGTCTCACATACCTGTAGCTGAGAGAAGCCTCCTCTTGAGGTGCTTGTGGAAAGTTGGTATTCCTCTTGAGTCGAAGCCAGGGACTAAGCTCTCATCTCGAGTTGATTTGCGGTCCACGGAGTCTTTTAGTGTTGCTCCAGTGACCTCAGGATCCCTCTAGACTTGAGACAGTGATCTTGGGTTTTCTCTGGAGTGCCATCAAGGAAATCAAGGCTACTTTCACGTTTGATGTGGAACACGCAATTGCTCTGCACGCAGTGCAGGGGAACCGGGCCTCATCTCGCGGCGAGGGGGAAGTCTCATGGTTTTTCTCGAGTTGCGGCCGGAACCTGGGGTGTATTCTCGAGTTATGACGGGGAGGGCCCATCCAGACACGAGTTTGTTCAGCGACGTCAGGACTCCTGCCTAGGTGCGAGGGACACCTCGGGATTCCCCTCGAGTCTTGGCATGGCAATTCGGATGCCTCTCAACGTGAGGCGGGAGACCCAGGGTCCCTTTCCACGTGCCACAGGGACCCTGGGACTCCTTTCCATTTTCAAGAGGAGTCAGGCATCGTCTCCTTTGGAACCATTGATCTCCACGGACCTCTCCAGTTTTCAAAGGATGTGAGGCCTCCGGTCGCGATCAGGCGGAGAAATAGATCTTTCTCTGTGGTCTCCACCGGGGATTCAGACATCCCTTCGTCTTGGGAGATGCAAGACGAGCCTTCATTCAATTCACTGCAGGGATATCCGGCCTTACTTCGAGTCAGAGCATTTCGGTGTCCATTCCACTTGAGGCCACAAACTCAGGGTCCCTCTCACATACCTGTAGCTGAGAGAATCCACCTCTTGACGTGCTTGTGGAAAGTTGGTATTCCTCTTGAGTCGAAGCCAGGGACTAAGCTCTCATCTCGAGTTGATTTGCGGTCCACGGAGCCCTTTCGTGTTGCTCCAGTGACCTCAGGATCCCTCTAGACTTGAGACAGTGATCTTTGGTTTTCTCTGGAGTGCCATCAAGGAAATCAAGGCTCCTTTCACGTTTGATGTGGAACTCGGAATTGCTCTGCACGCAGTGCAGGGGAATCTGGCCTCATGTCGCGGCGAGGGGGAAGTCTCATTGTTTTTCTCGAGTTCCGGCCGGAACCTGGGGTATATTCTCGAGTTACGACGGGGAGGGCCCTTCCAGACACGTGTTTGTTCAGCGACGTCAGGACTCATGCGTAGGTGCGAGGGACACCTTGGGATTCTCCTCGAGTCTTGGCATGGCAATTGGGACGCGTCTCCATGTGAGGCGGGAGACCCAGTGTCCCTTTCCACGTGCCACAGGGATCCTGGGACTCCTATCCATTTTCAAGAGGAGTCAGGCATCGCCTGCTTTGGAAGCACTGATCTCCGCGGACCTCTCGAGTTTTCAAAGGATGTGAGGCCTCTGGTCGCGATGAGGCGGAGAACTCGGTCTTTCTCTGTGGTCTTCACATTGGATTCAGACATCCCTTCGCTTGGGAGATGCAAGACGAGCCTGCATTCAATTCACTGCAGGTATATCCGGCGTTCCTTCGAGTCAGAGCATCTCGGTGTCCATTCCACTTGAGGCCACAAACTCAGGGTTCCTCTCACATACCTTTAGCTGAGAGAAGCCTCCTCTTGAGGTGCTTATGAAAAGTTGGTATTCCTCTTGAGTCGAAGCCAGGGACTAAGCTCTCATCTCGAGTTGATTTATCGTCCACGGAGCCCTTTTGTGTTGCTCCAGTGACCTCAGGATCCCTCAAGACTTGAGACAGTGATCTTGGGTTTTCTCTGCAGTGCCATCAAGGTAATAAAGGCTCATTTCATGTTTGATGTGGAACACGGAATTGCTCTGCACGCAGTGCAGGGGAATCTGGCCTCATCTCGCGGCGAGGGGGAAGACTCATGGTTTTTCTCGAGTTGTGGCCCGAACCTGTGGTATATTGTGGAGTTACGACGGGGAGGGCCCTTCCAGACACGTGCTTGTTCAGCGACGTCAGGACTCCTGACTAGGTGCGAGGGACACCTCGGGATTCTCCTCGAGTCTTGGCATGGCAATTGGGACGCCTCTCTATGTGAGGCGGGAGCCCCAGGTTCCCTTTCCACGTGCCACAGGAATCCTGGGACTCCTATCCATTCTCAAGAGGAGTCAGGCATCGTCTCATTTGGAAGCATTTATCTCCCCGGACCACTCGAGTTTTCAAAGGATGTGAGGCCTCCGGTCGCTATGAGGCGGAGAACTAGGTCTTTCTCTGTGGTCTCCACAGGGGATTCAGACATCCCTTCGTCTTGGGAGATGCAAGACGAGCCTGCATTCAATTCACTGCAGGGATATCCGGCCTTACTTCGAGTCAGAGAATCTCGGTGTCCATTCCACTTGAGGCCACAAACTCAGGGTCCCTCTCACATACCTGTAGCTGAGAAAAGCCTCCTCTTGAGGTGCTTCTGGAAAGTTGGTATTCCTCTTGAGTGGAAGCCAGGGACTAAGCTCTCATCTCGAGTTGATTTGGGGTCCACGGAGCCCTTTCGTGTTGCTACAGTGACCTCAGGATCCCTCTAGACTTGAGACATTGATCTTGGGTTTTCTCTGGAGTGCCATCAAGGAAATCAAGGCTCCTTTCACGTTTGATGAGGATCATGGAATTGCTCTGCACGCAGTGCATGTGAATCGGGCCTCATCTCTCGGCGAGGGAGAAGTCTCATGGTTTTTCTCGAGTTGCAGCCGGAACCTGGGGTATATTCTCGAGTTACGATGGGGAGGGCCCTTCCAAACACATGATTGTTCAGCGACGTCAGGACTCCTGCCTAGGTGGGAGGGACACCTCGGGATTCTCCTCGAGTCTTGGCATGGCAATTGGGACGCGTCTCCACGTGAGGGGGGAGACCCAGGGTCCCTTTCCACGTGCCACAGGGATCCTGGAACTCCTATCCATTTTCAAGAGGAGTCAGGCATCGTCTCCTTTGGAAGCATTGATCTCTGCGGTCCTCTCGAGTTTTCAAAGGATGCGTGGCCTCCGTTCGCGATGAAACGGAGAACAAGGTCTTTCTCTGTGGTCTCCACAGGGGATTCAGACACCCCTTCTTCTTGGGAGATGCATGACGAGCCTGCATTCAATTCACTGCAGGGATATCCGGCCTTACTTCGAGTCAGAGCATCTCGGTGTCCATTCCACTTGAGGCCACAAACTCAGGGTCCCTCTCACATATATGTAGCTGAGAGAAGCCTCCTCTTGATGTGCTTTTGGAAATTTGGTATTCCTCTTGAGTCGAAGCCAGGGACTAAGCTCTCATCTCGAGTTGATTTGGGGTCCACGGAGCCCTTTCCTGTTGCTCCACTGACCTCAGGATCCCTCTAGACTCTAGACAGTGATCTTGGGTTTTCTCTGGAGTGCCATCAAGGATATCAAACCTCCTTTCACGTTTGATGTGGAACCCGGAATTGCTCTGCACGCAGTGCAGGGGAATCGGGGCTCATCTCGCGGCGAGGGGGAAGTCTCATGGTTTTTCTCGAGTTGCGGCCGGAACCTGGGGTATATTCTCGAGTTAAGACGGGGAGGGCCCTTCCAGACATGTGTTTGTTCAGCGACGTCAGGACTCCTGCCTAGGTGCGAGGGACACCTCGGGATTCTCCTCGAGTCTTGGCATGGCAATTGGGACGCGTCTCCACGTGAGGCGGGAGACCCAGGGTCCCTTTCCACGTGCCACAGGGATCCTGGGGCTCCTATTCATTTTCAAGAGGAGTCAGGCATCGTCTCCTTTGGAAGCATTGATCTCTGCGGACCTCTTGAGGTTTCAAAGGATGTGAGGCCTCCGGTCGCGATGAGGCGGAGAACTAGGTCTTTCTCTGTGGTCTCCACAGAGGATTCAGACATCCCTTCGTTTTGGGAGATGCAAGACGAGCCTGCATTCAATTCACTGCAGGGATATCCGGCCTTACTTCGAGTCAGAGCATCTCGGTGTCCATTCCACTTGAGGCCACAAACTCAGGGTCCCTCTCACTTACCTGTAGCTGAGAGAAGTCTCCTCTTGAGCTGCTTGTGAAAAGTTGGTATTCCTCTTGAGTAGAAGCCAGCGTCTAAGCTCTCATCTCGAGTTGATTTGGGGTCCACGGAGCCCTTTTGTGTTGCTCCAGTGACCTCAGGATGCCTCTAGACTTGAGACAGTGATCTTGGGTTTTCTCTGGAGTGCCATCAAGGAAATCAAGGCTCCTTTCACGTTTGATGTGGAACACGGAATTGCTCTGCACGCAGTGCATGGGAATCTGGCCTCATCTCGCGGCGAGGGGGAAGACTCATGGTTTTTCTCGAGTTGCGGCCCGAACCTATGGTATATTCTCGAGTTACGACGGGGAGGGCCCTTCCAGACACGTGTTTGTTCAGCGACGTCAGGACTCCTGCCTAGGTATGAGGGACTCCTCAGGATTCTCCTTGAGTCTTGGCATGGCAATTGGGACACTCTCCACATGAGGCGGGAGACCCAGGGTCCCTTTCCACGTGCCAAAGGGATCCTGGGACTCCTATCCATTTTCAAGAGGAGTCAGGCATCGTCTCCTTTAGAAGCATTGATCTCTGCGGACCTCACGAGTTTTCAAAGAATGTGAGGCCTCCGGTCGCGATGAGGCGGAGAACTCGGTCTTTCTCTGTGATCTCCACAGGGGATTCAGACATCCCTTCGCTTGGGAGATGCAAGACGAGCCTGCATTCACTTCACTGCAGGGATATCCGGCCTTACTTCCAGTCGGAGCATCTCGGTGTCCATTCCACTTGAGGCCACAAACTCAGGGTCCGTCTCACATACCTGTAGCTGAGACAAGCCTCCTCTTGAGGTGCTTGTGGAAAGTTGGTATTCCTCTTGAGTGGAAGCCCGGGACTGAGCTCTCATGTCGAGTTGATTTGGGGTCCACGGAGCCCTTTCGTGTTGCTCCAGTGACCTCAGGATCCCTCTAGACTTGAGACAGTGACTTTGGGTTTTCTCTGGAGTGCCATCAAGGAAATCAAGGCTCCTTTCACGTTTGATGTGGAACACGGAACTGCTCTGCACGCAGTGCAGGAGAATCGGGCCTCATCTCACGTCGAGGGGGAAGTCTCATGGTTTTTCTCGAGTTGCGGCCGGAACCTGGGCTATATTCTCGAGTTACAACGGGGAGGGCCCTTCCAGACATTTGTTTGTTCAGCGATGTCAGGACTCCTGCCTAGGTGCGAGGGACACCTCGGGATTCTCCTCGAGTCTTGGCATGGATATTGGGACGCGTCTCCACGTGAGGCGCGAGTCCCAGGGTCCTTTTCCACGTGCCACAGGGATCCTGGGACTCCTATCCATTTTCGAGAGGAGTCAGGCATCGTCTCCTTTGGAAGCATTGATCTCCGCGGACCTCTCGAATTTTCAAAGGATGTGAGACCTCCGGTCGCGATGAGGCGGAGAACTAAGGCTTTCTCTGTGGTCTCCACATTGGATTCAGACATCCCTTCGCTTGGGAGATGCAATTCAATTCAACGAGCCTGCATTCAATTCACTGCAGGGATATCCGGCCTTCCTTCGAGTCAGAGCATCTCGGTGTCCATTCCACTTGAGGCCACAAACTCAGGGTCCCTCTCACATAGCTTTAGCTGAGAGAAGCCTCCTCTTGAGGTGGTTATGAAAAGTTGGTATTCCTCTTGAGTCGAAGCCAGGGACTAAGCTCTCATCTCGAGTTGATTTATCGTCCACGGAGCCCTTTTGTGTTGCTCCAGTGAGCTCAGGATCACTCTAGACTTGAGACAGTGATCTTGGGTTTTCTCTGCAGTGCCATCAAGGAAATAAAGGCTCCTTTCATGTTTGATGTGGAACACGGAATTGCTCTGCACGCAGTGCATGGGAATCTGGCCTCATCTCGCGGCGAGGGGGAAGACTCATGGTTTTTCTCGAGTTGCGGCCCGAACCTGTGGTATATTCTGGAGTTACGAAGGGGAGGGCCCTTCCAGACACGTGCTTGTTCAGCGACGTCAGGACTCCTGCCTAGGTGCGAGGGACACCTCGGGATTCTCCTCGAGTCTTGGCATGGCAATTGGGACGCCTCTCTATGTGAGGCGGGAGCCCCAGTTTCCCTTTCCACGTGCCACAGGAATCCTGGGACTCCTATCCATTCTCAAGAAAAGTCAGGCATCGTCTCCTTTGTAAGCATTGATCTCGGCGGACCTCTTGAGATTTCAAAGGATTTCAGGCCTCCGGTCGCGATGAGGCGGAGAACTAGGTCTTTCTCTGTGGTCTCCACGGGGGATTCAGACATTCCTTCGTCTTGGTAGATGCAAGACGAGTCTGCATTCAAATCACTGCAGGGATATACGGCTTACTTCGAGTCAGAGCATCTTGGTGTCCATTCCACTTGAGGCCACAAACTCAGGGTCCCTCTCACATACCTGTTGCTTAGAGAATCCTCCTCTTGAGGTGCTTGTGAAAAGTTGGTATTCCTCTGGAGTCGAAGCCAGGGATTAAGCTCTCATCTCGAGTTGATTTGGGGTCCAAGGAGCCCTTTCGTGTTGCTACAGTGACCTCAGGATCCCTCTAGACTTGAGACAGTGATCTTGGGTTTTCTCTGGAGTGCCATCAAGGAAATCAAGGCTCCTTTCACGTTTGATGAGGAACACGGAATTGCTTTGCATGCAGTGCAGGGGAATCGGGCCTCATCTCGCGGCGAGGGGGAAGTCTCATGGTTTTTCTCGAGTTGCGGCCGGAACCTGGGGTATATTCTCGAGGTACGACGGGGAGGGCCTTTCCAGACATGTGTTTGTTCAGCGACGTCAGGACTCCTGCCTAGGTGCGAGGGACACCTCGGGATTCTCCTCGAGTCTTGGCATGGCAATTGGGACGCGTCTCCACGTGAGGCGGGAGAGCCAGTGTCCCTTTCCACGTGCCACAGGGATCCTGGGACTCCTATCCATTTTCAAGACGAGTCAGGCATCGTCTCCTTTGGAAGCATTGATCTCCGCGGACCTCTCGAGTTTTCAAAGGATGTGAGGCCTCCAGTCGTGATGAGTCGGAGAACCAGGTCTTTCTCTCTGATCTCCACAGGGGATTCATAAATCTCTTCGTCTTGGGAGATGCAAGACGAGCCTGCATTCAATTCACTGTTGGGATATCCGGCCTTACTTCGAGTCAGAGCATCAAGGTGTCCATTCCACTTGAGGCCACAAAATCAGGGTAACTCTCATATACTTGTAGTTGAGAGAAGCCTCCTCTTGAGGTGCTTGTGGAAAGTTGGTATTCCTCTTGAGTCGAAGCCAGGGACTAACCTCTCATCTCGAGTTGATTTGGGGTCCACGGAGCCCTTTCCTGTAGCTACAGTGACCTCAGGGTCCCTCTAGACTTGAGACAGTGATCTTGGATTTTCTCTGGAGTGCCATCAAGGAAATCAAGGCTCCTTTCACGTTTGATTTGTCACACGGAATTGCTCTGCACGCAATGCAGGGGAATCGGGCCTCATCTCGCAGAGAGGGGGAAGTCTCACGGTTGTTCTCGAGTTGCGGCTGGAACCCGGGGTATATTCTCGAGTTACAATGGGGAGGCCCCTTCCACACACGTGTTTGTTCAGCGACGTCAGGACTCTTGCCTAGGAGTGAGGGACACCTCGGGATTCTCCTCGAGGCTTGGCATGGCAATTGGGACGCGTCTCCACGTGAGGGGGGAGACCCAGGGTCCCTTTCCACGTGCCACAGGGATCCTGGGACTCCTATCCATTTTCAAGAGGAGTCAGGTATCGTCTCCTTTGGAAGCATTGATCTCCGCGGGCCTCTCGCGTTTTCAAAGGATGTGAGGCCTCCGGTCGCGATGAGGCAGAGAATTAGGTCTTTCTCTGTGGTCTCCACAGGGGATTCAGACATCCCTTCTTCTTGGGAGATGCAAGACGAGCCTGCATTCAATTCACTGCAGGGATATCAGGCCTTATTTCGAGTCAGAGCATCTCGGTGTCCATTCCACTTGAGGCCACAAACTCAGGGTCCCTCTCACTTACCTGTAGCTGAGAGAAGTCTCCTCTTGAGCTGCTTGTGAAAAGTTGGTATTCCTCTTGAGTCGAAGCCAGGGACTAAGCTCTCATCTCGAGTTGATTTGGGGTCCGCGGAGCCCTTTTGTGTTGCTCCAGTGACCTCAGGATCCCTCTAGACTTGAGACAGTGATCTTGGGTTTTCTCTGGAGTGCCATCAAGGAAATCAAGGCTCCTTTCACGTTTGATGTGGAACACGGAATTGCTCTGCACGCAGTGCACGGGAATCAGGCCTCATCTCGCGGCGAGGGGGAAGTCTCATGGTTTTTCTCGAGTTGCGGCTGGAACCTGTGGTATATTCTCGAGTTACAACGGGGAGGGCCCTTCCAGACACGTGTTTGTTCAGTGACGTCAGGACTCCTGCCTAGGTGCGAGGGACACCTCGGGATTCTCCTCGAGTCTTGGCATGGCAATTGGGACGCGTCTCCACGTGAGGCGGGAGACCCAGGGTCCATTTCCACGTGCCACAGGGATCCTGGGACTCCTATCCATTTTCAAGAAGAGTCAGGCATCGTCTCCTTTGGAAGCATTGATCTCCGCGGACCTCTCGAGTTTTCAAAGGATGTGAGGCCCCCGGTCGCTATTAGGCGGAGAATTAGGTCTTTCTCTGTGGTCTCCACAGGGGATTCAGACATCCCTTCGTCTTGGGAGATGCAAGACGAGCCTGCATTCAATTCACTGCAGGGATATCCGGCCTTATTTCGAGTCAGAGCATCTCGGTGTCCATTCCACTTGAGGCCACAAACTCAGGGTCCCTCAAATATACCTGTAGCTGAGAGAAGCCTCCTCTTCAGGTCCTTGTGGAAAGTTGGTATTCCTCTTGAGTCTAAGCCAGGGTCTAAGCTCTCATCTCGAGTTGATTTGGGGTCCACGAAGCCCTTTCCTGGTGGTCCAGTGACCTCAGGATCCCTCTAGACTTGAGACAGTGATCTTCGGTTTTCTCTGGAGTGCCATCAAGGAAATCAAGGCTCCTTTCACGTTTGATGTGGAACACGGAATTGCTCTGCATTCAGTGCAGGGGAATCGGGCCTCAACTCGCGGCGAGGGGGAAATCTCATGGTTTTTCTCGAGTTGCGGCCGGAACCTGGCGTATATTTTCGAGTTACGACGGGGAGGGCCCTTCCAGACACGTGTTTGTTCAGCGACGTCAGGACTCCTGCCTAGGTGCGAGGGACACCTCGGGATTCTCCTCGAGTCTTGGCATGGCAATTTGGACGCGTCTCCACGTGAGCCGGGAGACCCAGGGTCCCTTTCCACGTGCCACAGGGATCCTGGGACTCCTATCCATTTTCAAGAGGAGTCAGGCATCGTCTCTTTGGAAGCATTGATCTCCACAGACCTCTCGAGTTTTCAAAGGATGTGAGGCCTCCGGTCGCGATGAGGCGGAGAAGTCGGTCTTTCTCTGAGGTCTCCACAGGGGATTCAGACATCCCTTCGTCTTGGGAGATGCAAGACGAGCCTGCATTCAATTCACTGCAGGGATATCCGGACTTACTTCGAGTCAGAGCATCTCAATGTCCATTCCACTTGAGGCCACAAACTCAGGGTCCCTCTCACACACCTGTAGCTGAGAGAATCCTCCTCTTGAGGTGCTTATGGAAAGTTGGTATTTCTCTTGGTTCGAATCCAGGGACTAAGCTCTCATCTCGAGTTGAATTGTGGTCAAAGGGGAAATTTCGTGTTGCTCCAGTGACCTCAGGATCCCTCTAGACTTGAGAGAGTGATCTTGGGTTTTCTCTAGAGTGCCATCAAGGAAATCAAGGCTCCTTTCACGTTTGATGTGGAACACGGAATTGCTCTGCATGCAGTGCAGGGGAATCGGGCCTCAACTCGCGGCGAGAGGGAAATCTCATGGTTTTTCTCGAGTTGCGGCCTGAACCTGGGGTATATTTTCGAGTTACGATGGGCAGGGCCCTTCCAGACACGTGTTTGTTCAGCGACGTCAGGACTCCTACCTAGGTGCGAGGGACACCTCGGGATTCACCTCGAGTCTTGGCATGGCAATTGGGACGCGTCTCCACGTGAGGCCGGAGACCCAGGGTCCCTTTCTACGTGCCACAGGGATCCTGGGACTCCTATCCATTTTCAAGAGGAGTCAGGCATCGTCTCCTTTGGAAGCATTGATCTACGCGGACCTCTCTAGTTTTCAAAGGATGTGAGGCCTCCGGTCGCGTTGAGGCGGAGGACTAGGTCTTTCTCTGTGGTCTCCACAGGGGATTCAGACAACCCTTCGTCTTGGGAGATGCAAGACGAGCCTGCATTCAATTCACTGCAGGGATATCCGGCCTTACTTCGAGTCAGAGCATCTCGGTGTCCATTCCACTTGAGGCCACAAACTCAGGGTCCCTCTCACATACCTGTAGCTGAGAGAAGCCCCCTGTTGAGGTGCTTGTGGAAAGTGGGTATTCCTCTTGAGTAGAAGCCAGCGTCTAAGCTCTCATCTCGAGTTGATTTGGGGTCCACGGAGCCCTTTTGTGTTGCTCCAGTGACCTCAGGATCCCTCTAGACTTGAGACAGTGATCTTGGGTTTTCTCTGGAGTGCCATCAAGGAAATCAAGGCTCCTTTCACGTTTGATGTGGAACACGGAATTGCTCTGCACGCAGTGCATGGGAATCTGGCCTCATCGCGGCGAGGGGGAAGACTCATGGTTTTTCTCGAGTTGCGGCCCGAACCTATGGTATATTCTCGAGTTACGACGGGGAGGGCCCTTCCAGACACGTGTTTGTTCAGCGACGTCAGGACTCCTGCCTAGGTATGAGGGACTCCTCAGGATTCTCCTTGAGTCTTGGCATGGCAATTGGGACACTCTCCACATGAGGCGGGAGACCCAGGGTCCCTTTCCACGTGCCAAAGGGATCCTGGGACTCCTATCCATTTTCAAGAGGAGTCAGGCATCGTCTCCTTTAGAAGCATTGATCTCTGCGGACCTCACGAGTTTTCAAAGGATGTGAGGCCTCCGGTCGCGATGAGGCGGAGAACTCGGTCTTTCTCTGTGATCTCCACAGGGGATTCAGACATCCCTTCGCTTGGGAGATGCAAGACGAGCCTGCATTCACTTCACTGCAGGGATATCCGGCCTTACTTCCAGTCAGAGCATCTCGGTGTCCATTCCACTTGAGGCCACAAACTCAGGGTCCGTCTCACATACCTGTAGCTGAGACAAGCCTCCTCTTGAGGTGCTTGTGGAAAGTTGGTATTCCTCTTGAGTGGAAGCCCGGGACTGAGCTCTCATGTCGAGTTGATTTGGGGTCCACGGAGCCCTTTCGTGTTGCTCCAGTGACCTCAGGATCCCTCTAGACTTGAGACAGTGACTTTGGGTTTTCTCTGGAGTGCCATCAAGGAAATCAAGGCTCCTTTCACGTTTGATGTGGAACACGGAACTGCTCTGCACGCAGTGCAGGGGAATCGGGCCTCATCTCACGTCGAGGGGGAAGTCTCATGGTTTTTCTCGAGTTGCGGCCGGAACCTGGGCTATATTCTCGAGTTACAACGGGGAGGGCCCTTCCAGACATTTGTTTGTTCAGCGATGTCAGGACTCCTGCCTAGGTGCGAGGGACACCTCGGGATTCTCCTCGAGTCTTGGCATGGATATTGGGACGCGTCTCCACGTGAGGCGCGAGTCCCAGGGTCCTTTTCCACGTGCCACAGGGATCCTGGGACTCCTATCCATTTTCGAGAGGAGTCAGGCATCGTCTCCTTTGGAAGCATTGATCTCCGCGGACCTCTCGAATTTTCAAAGGATGTGAGACCTCCGGTCGCGATGAGGCGGAGAACTAAGGCTTTCTCTGTGGTCTCCACATTGGATTCAGACATCCCTTCGCTTGGGAGATGCAATTCACTTCAACGAGCCTGCATTCAATTCACTGCAGGGATATCCGGCCTTACTTCGAGTCAGAGCATCTCGGTGTCCATTCCACTTGAGGCCACAAACTCAGGGTCCCTCTCACATACCTGTAGCTGAGAGAAGCGTCCTCTTGAGGTGCTTGTGGAAAGTTGGTATTTCTCTTGAGTGGAAGCCAGGGACTAAGCTCTCATCTCGAGTTGATTTGGGGTTCACAGAGCCCTTTCCTGTTGCTCCAGTGACCTCAGGATCCCTCTAGACTTGAGACAGTGATCTTGGGTTTTCTCTGGAGTGCCATCAAGGAAATCAAGGCTCCTTTCACGTTTGATGTGGAACACAGAATTGTTCTGCACGCAGTGCAGGGGAATCGGGCCTCACCCAGCGGCGAGGGGGAAGTCTCATGGTTTTTCTCGAGTTGTAGCCGGAACCTGGGTTATATTCTCGAGTTACGACGGGGAGGGCTCTTCCAGACACGTGTTTTGTTCAGCGACGTCAGGACTCCTGCCTAGGTGCGAGGAACACCTCGGGATTCTCCTGGAGTCTTGGCATGGCAATTGGGACGCGTCTCCACGTGAGGCGGGAGACCCAGGGTCCCTTTCCACGTGCCTCAGGGATCCTGGGACTCCTATCCATTTGCAAGAGGAGTCAGGCATCGTCTCCTTTGGAAGCATTGATCTCCGCAGACCTCTCGAGTTTTCAAAGGATGTGAGGCCTCCGGTCGCGATGAGGCGGAGAACTAGTTCTTTCTCTGTGGTCTCCACAGGGGATTCAGACATCCCTTCGTCTTGGGAGATGCAAGACGAACCTGCATTCAATCCACTGCATGGATATCCGGCCTTACTTCGAGTCAGAGCATCTCGCTGTCCATTCCACTTGTGGCCACAAACTCAGGGTAACTCTCACATACCTGTAGCTGAGAGAAGCCTCCTCTTGAGGTGCTTGTGGAATGTTGGTATTCCTCTTGAGTTGAAGCCAGGGACTAAGCTCTCTTCTCGAGTTCATTTGGGGTCCAAGGAGCCCTTTCGTGTTGCTCCAGTGACCTCATTATCCCTCTAGACTTGAGACAGTGATCTTGGGTTTTCTCTGGAGCGCCATCAAGGAAATCAAGGGTCCTTTCCCGTTTGATATGGAACACGGAATTGCTCTGCACGCACTGCAGTGGAATCTGGCCTCATCTCGCCGCGAGGGGGAAGTCTCACAGTTTTTCTAGTGTTGTGGCCGGAACCTGGTGTATATTCTTGAGTTACGACTGGGAGGGCCCTTCCAGACACGTGTTTGTTCAGCGACATCAGGACTCCTGCCTAGGTGCTAGGGACACCTCGGGATTCTCCTCCAGTCTTGACATGGCAATTGGGACGCGTCTCCACGAGAGGCGGGAGACCCAGGGTCCCTTTCCACGTGCCACAGGGATCCTGCGACTCCTATCCATTTTCAAGAGGAGTCAGGCATCGTCTCCTTTGGAAGCATTGATCTCCGCGGACCTCTCTAGTTTTCAAAGGATGTGAGGCCTCCGGTCGCGATCAGGCGGAGAACTCGGTCTTTATCTGTGGTTTCCACAGGGGATTCAGACATCCCTTCGTCTTCGGAGATGCAAGACGAGCCTGCATTCAATTCACTGCAGGGATATCCGGCCTTACTTCGAGTCAGAGCATCTCGGTGTCAATTACACTAGAGGCCACAAACTCAGGTCCCTCTCACATACCTGTAGCTGAGAGAAGCCTCCTCTTGAGGTGCTTGTGGAAAGTTGGTATTCCTCTTGAGTAGAAGCCAGGGACTAAGCTCTAATCTCGAGTTGATTTGTGGTCCACGGAGGCCTTTCTTGTTACTACAGTGACCTCAGGATCGCTCTAGACTTGAGACAGTGATTTTGGGTTTTCTCTGGAGTGCCATCAAGGAAATCAAGGCTCCTTTCACGTTTGATGTGGAACACGGAATTGCTCTGCACACAGTGCAGGGGAATCGGGCCTCATCTCGTGGCGAGGGGGAAGTCTCATGGTTTTTCTCGAGTTCCGGCCGGAACCCGGGGTATATTCTCGAGTTACGACGGGGAGGGCCCTTCCAGACACGTGTTTGTTCATCGACGTCAGGACTCCTGCCTAGGTGCAAGGGACACATTGGGATTTTCCTCGAGTCTTGGCATGGCAATTGGGACGCCTCTCCACGTGAGACGGGATATCCAGGGTCCCTTTCCGAGTGGCACAGGGATCCTGGAACTCCTATCCATTTTCAAGAGGAGTCAGGCATCGTCTCCTTTGGAAGCATTGATCTCTGTGGACCTCTCGAACTTTCAAAGGATTTGAGTCCTCCGGTCGCGATGAGGGGGAGAACTTGGTCTTTCTCTGTGGTCTCCAAAGATGATTCAGACATCCCTTCATCTTGGGAGATGCAAGACGAGGCTGCATTCAATTCACTGCAGGGATATCTGGCCTTAAATCGAGTCAGAGCATCTCGGTGTCCATTCCACTTGAGGCCACAAACTCAGGGTCCCTCTCACATACCTGTAGCTGAGAGAAGCCTCCTCTTGAGGTGCTTGTGGAAAGTTGGTATTTCTCTTGAGTCGAAGCCAGGGACTAAGCTCGCATCTCGAGTTGATTTGGGGTCCACGGAGCACTTTTGTGTTGCTTCAGTGACCTCAGGATCCCTCTATACTTGAGACAGTGATCTTGGGTTTTCTCTGGATTGCCATCAAGGAAATCAATGCTCCTTTCACGTTTGATGTGGAACACGGAATTGCTCTGCACGCAGTGCAGGGGAATCGGGCCTCATCTCGCGGCGAGGGGGAAGTCTCATGGTTTTTCTCGAGTTGCGCCGGAACCTGGGGTATATTCTCGAGTTACAATGGGGAGGGACCTTCCAGACACGTGTTTGTTCAGCGACGTCAGGACTCCTGCCTAGGTGCGAGGACACCTCGGGATTCTCCTCGAGTCTTGGCATGGCAATTGGGACGCGTCTCCACGGGAGCCGGGAGACCCAGGGTCCCTTTCCACGTGCCACAGGGATCCTGGGACTCCTATCCATTTTCAAGAGGAGTCAGGCATCGTCTCCTTTGGAAGCATTGATCTCCGCGGACCTCTTGAGTTTTCAAAGTATGTGAGGCCTCCGGTCGTGATGAGGCGGAGAACTAGGTCTTTCTCTGTTGTCTCCACAGGGGATTCAGACATCCCTTCGTCTTGGGAGACGCAAGGCGAGCTTGCATTCAATTCACTGCAGCGATATCCGGCCTTAATTCGAGTCAGAGCATCTCGGTGTCCATTCCACTTGAGGCCACAAACTCAGGGTATCTCTCACATACACATAGCTGAGAGAAGCCGCCTCTTGAGGTGCTTGTGGAAACTTGGTATTCCTCTTGAGTCGAAGCCAAGGACTAAGCTCTCATCTCGAGTTGATTTGGGGTCCACGGAACCCTTTCGTGTTGCTCCAGTGACCTCAGGATCCCTCTAGACTTGACACAGTGATCTTGGGTTTTCTCTGGAGTGCCATTAAGGAAATCAAGGCTCCTTTCACTTTTCATGTGGAACACGGAATTGCTCTGCACGCAGTGCAGGGGAATCGGGCCTCATCTCGCGGCGAGGGGGAAGTCTCATGGTTTTTCTCGAGTTCCGGCCGGAACCTGAGGTATATTCTCGAGTTACGACGGTGAGGGCCCTTCCAGACACGTGTTTGTTCAGCGACGTCAGGACTCCAGCCTAGGTGCGAGGGACACCTCGGGATTCTCCTCGAGTCTTGGCATGGCAATTGGGACGCGTCTCCACATGAGGCGATAGACCCAGGGTCCCTTTCCACGTGCCACAGTGATCCTGGGACTCCTATCCATTTTCAAGAGGAGTCAGGCATCGTCTCCTTTGGAAGCATTGATCTCCGCATACCTCTCGAATTTTCAAAGGATGTGAGGTCTCCGGTCGCCATGAGGCGGACGACTAGGTCTTTCTCTGTGGTCTCCACTGGGGATTCCGACATCCCTTCGTCTTGGGAGATGCAAGACGAGCCTGCATTCAATCCACTGCAGGGATATCCGGCCTTACTTCGAGTCAGAGCATCTCGGTGTCCATTCCACTTGAGGCCACAAACTCAGGGTCCCTCTCACATACCTGTAGCTGAGAGAAGCCTCCTCTTGAGGTGCTTGTGGAAAGTTGGTATTCCTCTTGAGTGGAAGCCAGGGACTAAGCTCGCATCTCGAGTTGATTTGGGGTTCACAGAGCCCTTTCGTGTTGCTCCAGTGACCTCAGGATCCCTTTAGACTTGAAACAGTGATCTTGGGTTTTCTCTGGAGTGCCATCAAGGAAATCAAGGCTCCTTTCACGTTTGATGTGGAACACGGAATTGTTCTGCACGCAGTGCAGGGGAATCGGGCCTCAACTCGCGGCGAGGGGGAAATCTCCTGGTTTTTCTCGAGTTGCGGCCGGAACCTGGGCTATATTCTCGAGTTACGACGGGGAGGGCCCTTCCAGACACGTGTTTGTTCAGCGACGTCAGGACTCCTGCCTAGGTGCGAGGGACACCTCGGGATTCTCCTCGAGTCTTGGCATGGCAATTGGGACGCGTCTCCACGTGAGGCGGGAGACCCAGGGTCCCTTTCCACGTGCCACAGGGATCCTGGGACTCCTGTCCATTTTCAAGAAGAGTCAGGCATCGTCTCTTTTGGAAGCATTGATCTCCGCGGACCTCTCGAGTTTTCAAAGGATGTGAGGCCTCCGGTCGTGATGAGGCGGAGAACTAGGTCTTTCTCTGTTGTCTCCACAGGGGATTCAGACATCCCTTCGTCTTGGGAGATGCAAGGTGAGCCTGCATTCAAATCACTGCAGTCATATCCGGCCTTACTTCGAGTCAGAGCATCTCGGTGTCCATTCCACTTTAGGCCACAAACTCAGGGGCCCTCTCACATACCTGTAGCTGAGAAAAGCCTCCTCTTGAGTTGCTTGTGGAAACTGGTATTCCTCTTGAGTCGAAGCCAGGGACTAAGCTCTCATCTCGAGTTGATTTGGGGTCCACGGAGCCCTTTCGTCTTGCTCCAGTGACCTCAGGATCCCTCTAGACTTGAGACAGTGATCTTGGGTTTTCTCTGGAGTGCCATCAAGGAAATCAAGGCTCCTTTCACGTTTGATGTGGAACACGGAATGGCTCTGCCCGCAATGCAGGGGAATTGGGGCTCATCTCGCGTCGAGGGGGAAGTCTCATGTTTTTTTTCGAGTTGCGGTCGGAACCTGGGGTATATTCTCGAGTTACGATGGGGAGGACCCTTCCAGACACGTGTTTGTTCAGAGACGTCAGGACTCCTGCCTAGGTGCGAGGGACACCTCGGGATTCTCCTCGAGTCTTGGCATGGCAATTGGGATGCGTCTCCATGTGAGGCGGGAGACCCAGCGTCCCTTTCCACGTGCCACAGGGATCCTGGGACTCCTATCCATTTTCAAGAGGAGTCAGGCATTGTCTCCTTTGGAAGCATTGTTCTCGCGGACCTCTCGAGTTTTCAAAGGATGTGAGGCCTCCGCTCTCGATGATGCGGAGAACTCGGTCTTTCTCTGTCGTCTCCACAGGTGATTCAGACATCCCTTCGTCTCGGGAGATGCAAGACGAGCCTGCATTCAATTCACTGCAGGGATATCCGGCCTTACTTCGAGTCAGAGCATCTCGGTGTCCATTCCACTTGAGGCCACAAACTCAGGGTCCCTCTCACATACCTGTAGCTGAGAGAAGCCTCCTCTTGAGGTGCTTGTGGAAAGTTGGTATTCCTCTTGAGTCGAAGCCAGCGACTAAGCTCTCATCTCGAGTTAATTTCTGGTCCACGGAGCCATTTCATGTTGCTCCAGTGACCTCAGGATCCCTCTAGACTTGAGACAGTGAACTTGGGTTTTCTCTGGAGTGCCATCAAAGAAATCAAGACTCCTTTCACGTTTGATGTGGAACACGGAATTGCTCTGCACCCAGTGCAGGGGAATCCGGCCTCATCTCGCGGCGAGGGGGAAGTCTCATGGTTCTTCTCGAGTTGCGGCCCGAACCTGGGGTATATTCTCGAGTAACGACGGGGAGGGCCCTTCCAGACACGTGTTTGTTCCGCGACGTCAGGACTCCTGCCTAGGTGCGAGGAACAACTCGGGATTCTCCTCGAGTCTTGGCATGGCAATTGGGACGCGTATCCACGTGAGGAGGGAGACCCAGGGTCCCTTTCCACGTGCCACAGCGATCCTGGGACTCCTATCCATTTTCAAGAGGAGTCAGGTATCGACTCCTTCAGAAGTATTGATATCCGAGGACCTCTCGAGTTTTCAAAGGATATGAGGCCTCCGGTTGCTTTGAGGTGGAGGAATAGGTCTTTCTCTGAGGTCTCCACAGGGGATTCAGACATCCCTTCGTCTTGGGAGATGCAAGACGAGCCTGCATTCAATTCACTGCAGGGATATCCGGCCTTACTTCGAGTCAGAGCATCTCGGTGTCCATTCCACTTGAGGCCACAAACTCAGGGTCCCTCTCACATACCTGTAGCTGAGAGAAGCCTCCTCTTGAGGTGCTTGTGGAAAGTTGGTATTCCTCTTGAGTCGAAGCCAGGGACTAAGCTCTCATCTCGAGTTGATTTGGGGTCCACGGAGCTCTTTCGTGTTGGTACAGTGACCTCAGGATCCCTCTAGACTTGAGACAGTGATCTTGGGTTTTCTCTGGAGTGTCATCAAGGAAATCAAGGCTCCTTTCACGTTTGATGTGGAACACGGAATTGCTCTGCACGCAGTGCAGGGGAATCGGGCCTCATCTCGCGGCGAGGGGGAAGTCTCATGGTTTTTCTCGAGTTGCGGCCCGAACCTGGGGTATATTCTCGAGTTACGACGGGGAGGGCCCTTCCAGACACGTGTTTGTTCAGCGACATCAGGACTCCTGCCTTGGTGGAGGGACACCTCGGGATTCTCCTGGAGTCTTGGCATGGCAATTTGGACGCGTCTCCACGTGAGGCGGGAGACCCAGGGTCCCTTTCCACGTGCCACAGGGATCCTGGGACTCCTATCCATTTTCAAGAGGAGTCAGGCATCGTCTCCTTTGGAAGCATTGATCTCGGCATACCTCTCGAATTTTCAAAGAATGTGAGGTCTCCGGTCGCGATGAGGCGGAGGACTAGGTCGTTCTCTGTGGTCTCCACAGTGGATTCAGACATCCCTTCGTCTTGGGAGATGCAAGACGAGCCTGCATTCAATTCACTGCAGGGTTCTCCGGCCTTACTTCGAGTCAGAGCATCTCGGAGTCCATTCCATTTGAGGCCACAAACTCAGGGTCCCTCTCACATACCTGTAGTTGAGAGAAGCCTTCTCTTGAGGTGCTTGTGGAAAGTTGGTATTCCTCTTGATTCGAAGCCAGGGACTAAGCTCTCATCTCGAGTTGATTTGGGGTCCCCGGAGCCCTTTCGTGTTGCTCCAGTGACCTCAGGATCCCTCTAGACTTGAGACAGTGATCTTGGGTTTTCTCTGGAGTGCCATCAAGGAAATCAAGGCTCCTTTCACGTTTGATGTGGAACACGGAATTGCTCTGCACGCAGTGCAGGGGAATCAGGTCTCATCTCACGGTGAGGGGGAAGTCTCATGGTTTTTCTCGAGTTGCGGCCAGAACCTGGGGTATATTTTCGTTTTACGACGGGGAGGGCCCTTCCAGACACGTGTTTGTTCAGCGACGTCAGGACTCCTGCCTAGGTGCGAGGGACACCTCGGGATTCTCCTCGAGTCTTGGCATGGCAATTGGGACGCGTCTCCACGTGAGGCGGGAGACCCAGGGTCCCTTTCCACGTGCCACAGGGATCGTGGGACTCCTATCCATTTTCAAGAAGAGTCAGGCATCGTCTCCTTTGGAAGCATTGATCTCCGCGGACCTCTCGAGTTTTCAAAGGATATGAGGCCTCCGGTCGTGATGAGGCGGAGGACTAGGTCTTTCTCTGTGGTCTCCACAGGGGATTCAGACATCCCTTCGTCTTGGGAGATGCAAGACGAGCCTGCATTCAATTCACTGCAGGGATATCCGGCCTTACTTCGAGTCAGAGCATCTCGGTGTCCATTCCACTTGAGGCCACAAAATCAGGGTCCCTCTCACATACAAGTAGCTGAGAGACGCCTCCTCTTGAGGTGCTTGTGGAAAGTTGGTATTCCTCTTGAGTCGAAGCCAGGGACTAAGCTCTCATCTCGAGTTGATTTGGGGTCCACGGAGCCCTTTCGTCTTGCTCCAGTGACCTCAGGATCCCTCTAGACTTGAGACAGTGATCTTGGGTTTTCTCTGGAGTGCCATCAAGGAAATCAAGGCTCCTTTCAAGTTTGATTTTGAAACACAGAATTGCTCTGCACGCAGTTCAGGGGAATCGGGCCTCATCTCGCGGCAAGGGGGATGTCTCATGGTTTTTCTCGACTTGGGGCCGGAACCTGGGGTATATTCTCGAGTTACGACGGGGAGGGCCCTTTCAGACACGTGTTTGTTCAGCGACGTCAGGACTCCTGCCTAGGTGCGAGGGACACCTCGGGATTCTCCTCGAGTCTTGGCATGGCAATTGGGATGCGTCTCCACGTGAGGCGGGAGACCCAGGGTCCCTTTCCCCGTGCCACAAGGATCCTCGGACTCCTATCCATTTTCAAGAAGAGTCAGGCATCGTCTCCTTTGGAAGCATTTATCTCCGCGGACCTCTCGAGTTTTCAAAGGATGTGAGGCCTCCGGTCTCGATGAGGCGGTGAACTAGTTCTTTCTCTGTGGTCTCCACAGGGGATTCAGACATCCCTTCGTCTTGGGAGATGCAAGACGAGCCTGCATTCAGTTCACTGCAGGGATATCCGGCCTTACTTCGAGTCAGAGCATCTCGGTGTCCATTCCAATTAAGGCCACAAACTCGGGGTCCCTCTCAAATACCTGTAGCTGAGAGAAGCCTCCTCTTGAGGTCCTTGTGTAAAGTTGGTATTCCTCTTGAGTCTAAGCCAGGGACTAAGCTCTCATCTCGAGTTGATTTGGGGTCCACGGAGCCCTTTCCTGTTGGTCCAGTGACCTCAGGATCCCTCTAGACTTGAGACAGTGATCTTGGGTTTTCTCTGGAGTGCCATCATGGAAATCAAGGCTCCTTTCACGTTTGATGTGGAACACGGAATTGCTCTGCATGCAGTGCAGGGGAATCAGGCCTCATCTCGCGGCGAGGGGGAAATCTCATGGTTTTTCTCGAGTTGCGGCCTGAACCTGGGGTATATTCTCGAGTTACGACGGGAAGGGCCTTCCAGACACGTGTTTGTTGAGCGACGTCAGGACTCCTGCCTAGGTGCGAGGGACACCTCGGGATTCTCCTCGAGTCTTGGCATGGCAATTTGGACGCGTCTCCACGTGAGGCGGGAGACCCAGGTTCCCTTTCCACGTGCCACAGGGATCCTGGGACTCCTATCCATTTTCAAGAGGAGTCAGGCATCGTCTCCTTTGGAAGCATTGATCTCCGCGGACCTCTCGAGTTTTCAAAGGATGTGAGGCCTCCGGTCGCGATGAGGCGGAGAACTCGGTCTTTCTCTGTTGTCTCCACAGGGGATTCAGACATCCCTGCGTCTTGGGAGATGCAAGACGAGCCTGCATTCAATTCACTGCAGGGACATCCGGCCTTACTTCGAATCAGAGCATCTCGGTGTCCATTCCACTTGAGGCCACAAACTCAGGGTCCGTCTCACATACCTGTAGCTGAGAGAAGCCTCCTCTTGAGGTGCTTGTGGAAAGTTGGTATTCCTCTTGATTCGAAGCCGGGGACTAAGCTCTCATCTCGAGTTGATTTGGGGTCCACGGAGCCCTTTCCTGTTGGTCCAGTGACCTCAGGATCCCTCTAGACTTGAGACAGTGATCTTGGGTTTTCTCTGGAGTGCCATCAAGGAAATCAAGGCTCCTTTCACGTTTGATGTGGAACACGGAATTGCTCTGCATGCAGTGCAGGGGAATCTGGCCTCATCTCGCGGCAAGGAGGATGTCTCATGGTTTTTCTAAGTAGCGGCCGGAACCTGGGGTATATTCTGAGTTACGACGCGGAGGGCCCTTCCAGACACGTGTTTGTTCAGCGACGTCAGGACTCATGCCTAGGTGCGAGGGACACCTCGGGATTCTCCGCGAGTCTTGGCATGGCAATTGGGACGCGTCTCCACGTGAGGCGGGAGACCTTGGGTCCCTTTCCACGTGCCACAGGGATCCTGGGACTCCTATCCATTTTCAAGAAGAGTCAGGCATCTTCTCCTTTGGAAGCATTGATCTCCGCGGACCTCTCGAATTTTCAAAGGATGTGAGGCCTCCGGTCGCGATGAGGCGGAGAACTAGGTCTTTCTCTGTGGTCTCCACAGGGGATTCAGACAACCCTTCGTCTTGGGAGATGCAAGACGAGCCTGCATTCAATTCACTGCAGGCATATCCGGCCTTACTTCGAGTCAGAGCATCTCGCTGTCCATTCCACTTTGGCCAAAAACTCAGGGTCCCTCTCACATACCTGTAGCTGAGAGAAGCCTCCTCTTGAGTGGCCTGTGGAAAGTTCATATTCCTCTTGAGTCGAAGCCAGGGACTAAGCTCTCATCTCGTGTTGAATTGGGGTCCCCGGAGCCCTTTAATGTTGCTCCAGTGACCTCAGGATCCCTCTAGACTTGAGACAGTGATCTTGGGTTTTCTCTGGAGTGCCATCAAGGAAATCAAGGCTCCTATCATATTTGATGTGGAACACGGAATTGCTCTGCACGCAGTGCAGGGGAATCGGGCCTCATCTCGCGGCGAGGGGGAAGTCTCATGGTTTTTCTCGAGTTGCGGCCGGAACTTGGGGTATATTCTCGAGTTACGACGGGGAGGGCCCTTCCAGACACGTGTTTGTTCAGCGACGTCAGGACTCCTGCCTAGGTGCGAGGGACACCTCGGGATTCTCCTCGAGTCTTGGCATGGCAATTGGGACGTGTCTCCACGTGAGGCGGGAGACCCAGTTTCCCTTTCAACGTGCCACAGGGATCCTGGGACTCCTATCCATTTTCAAGAGGAGTCAGGCATCGTCTCCTTTGGAAGCATTGATCTCCGCGGACCTCTCGAGTTTTCAAAGGATGTGAGGCCTCCGGTCGCGATGAGGCGGAGAACTCGGTCTTTCTCTGTTGTCTCCACAGGGGATTCAGACATCCCTGCGTCTTGGGAGATGCAAGACGAGCCTGCATTCAATTCACTGCAGGGACATCCGGCCTTACTTCGAATCAGAGCATCTCGGTGTCCATTCCACTTGAGGCCACAAACTCAGGGTCCGTCTCACATACCTGTAGCTGAGAGAAGCCTCCTCTTGAGGTGCTTGTGGAAAGTTGGTATTCCTCTTGATTCGAAGCCGGGGACTAAGCTCTCATCTCGAGTTGATTTGGGGTCCACGGAGCCCTTTCCTGTTGGTCCAGTGACCTCAGGATCCCTCTAGACTTGAGACAGTGATCTTGGGTTTTCTCTGGAGTGCCATCAAGGAAATCAAGGCTCCTTTCACGTTTGATGTGGAACACGGAATTGCTCTGCATGCAGTGCAGGGGAATCTGGCCTCATCTCGCGGCAAGGAGGATGTCTCATGGTTTTTCTAAGTAGCGGCCGGAACCTGGGGTATATTCTGAGTTACGACGCGGAGGGCCCTTCCAGACACGTGTTTGTTCAGCGACGTCAGGACTCATGCCTAGGTGCGAGGGACACCTCGGGATTCTCCGCGAGTCTTGGCATGGCAATTGGGACGCGTCTCCACGTGAGGCGGGAGACCTTGGGTCCCTTTCCACGTGCCACAGGGATCCTGGGACTCCTATCCATTTTCAAGAAGAGTCAGGCATCTTCTCCTTTGGAAGCATTGATCTCCGCGGACCTCTCGAATTTTCAAAGGATGTGAGGCCTCCGGTCGCGATGAGGCGGAGAACTAGGTCTTTCTCTGTGGTCTCCACAGGGGATTCAGACAACCCTTCGTCTTGGGAGATGCAAGACGAGCCTGCATTCAATTCACTGCAGGCATATCCGGCCTTACTTCGAGTCAGAGCATCTCGCTGTCCATTCCACTTTGGCCAAAAACTCAGGGTCCCTCTCACATACCTGTAGCTGAGAGAAGCCTCCTCTTGAGTGGCCTGTGGAAAGTTCATATTCCTCTTGAGTCGAAGCCAGGGACTAAGCTCTCATCTCGTGTTGAATTGGGGTCCCCGGAGCCCTTTAATGTTGCTCCAGTGACCTCAGGATCCCTCTAGACTTGAGACAGTGATCTTGGGTTTTCTCTGGAGTGCCATCAAGGAAATCAAGGCTCCTATCATATTTGATGTGGAACACGGAATTGCTCTGCACGCAGTGCAGGGGAATCGGGCCTCATCTCGCGGCGAGGGGGAAGTCTCATGGTTTTTCTCGAGTTGCGGCCGGAACTTGGGGTATATTCTCGAGTTACGACGGGGAGGGCCCTTCCAGACACGTGTTTGTTCAGCGATGTCAGGACTCCTGCCTAGGTGCGAGGGACACCTCGGGATTCTCCTCGAGTCTTGGCATGGCAATTGGGACGCGCCTCCATGTGAGGCGGGAGACCCAGGGTCGCTTTCCACGTGCCACAGGTTTCCTGGGACTCCTATCCATTTTCAAGAGGAGTCAGGCATCGTCTCCTTTGGAAGCATTGATCTCCGCCCACCTCTCGAGTTTTCAAAGGATGTGAGGCCTCCGGTCGCGAGAAGGCGGAGAACTAGGTTTTTCTCTGTGGTCTCCACGGGGGATTCAGACATCCCTTCGTCTTGGGAGATGCAAGACGAGTCTGCATTCAAATCACTGCAGGGATATCCGGCCTTACTTCGAGTCAGAGCATCTCGGTGTCCATTCCACTTGAGGCCACAAAATCAGGGTCCCTCTCACATACATGTAGCTGAGAGAAGCCTCCTCTTGAGGTGCTTGTGGAAAGTTGGTATTCCTCTTGAGTCGAAGCCAGGGACTAAGCTCTCATCTCGAGTTGATTTGGGGTCCACGGAGCCCTTTCGTCTTGCTCCAGTGACCTCAGGATCCCTCTAGACTTCAGACAGTGATCTTGGGTTTTCTCTGGAGTGCCATCAAGGAAATCAAGGCTCCTTTCAAGTTTGATGTGGAACACGGAATTGCTCTGCACGCAGGTCAGGGGAATCGGGCCTCATCTCGCAGCAAGGGGGATGTCTCATGGTTTTTCTCGAGTTGCGGCCGGAACATGGGGTATATTCTCGAGTTACGACGGGGAGGGCCCTTTCAGACACGTGTTTGTTCAACGACGTCAGGACTCCTGCCTAGGTGCGAGGGACACCTCGGGATTCTCCTCGAGTCTTGGCATGGCAATTGGGATGCGTCTCCACGTGAGGCGGGAGACCCAGGGTCCCTTTCCCCGTGCCACAAGGATCCTCGGACTCCTATCCATTTTCAAGAAGAGTCAGGCATCGTCTCCTTTGGAAGCATTTATCTCCGCGGACCTCTCGAGTTTTCAAAGGATGTGAGGCCTCCGGTCTCGATGAGGCGGTGAACTAGTTCTTTCTCTGTGGTCTCCACTGGGGATTCAGACATCCCTTCGTCTTGGGAGATGCAAGACGAGCCTGCATTCAGTTCACTGCAGGGATATCCGGCCTTACTTCGAGTCAGAGCATCTCGGTGTCCATTCCACTTAAGGCCACAAACTCGGGGTCCCTCTCAAATACCTGTAGCTGAGAGAAGCCTCCTCTTGAGGTGCTTGTCGAAAGTTGGTATTCCTCTTGAGTCTAAGCCAGGGACTAAGCTCTCATCTCGAGTTGATTTGGGGTCCACGGAGCCCTTTCCTGTTGGTCCAGTGACCTCAGGATCCCTCTAGACTTGAGACAGTGATCTTGGGTTTTCTCTGGAGTGCCATCAAGGAAATCAAGGCTCCTTTCACGTTTGATGTGGAACACGGAATTGCTCTGCATGCAGTGCAGGGGAATCAGGCCTCATCTCGCGGCGAGGGGGAAATCTCATGGTTTTTCTCGAGTTGCGGCCTGAACCTGGGGTATATTCTCGAGTTACGACGGGAAGGGCCTTCCAGACACGTGTTTGTTGAGCGACGTCAGGACTGCTGCCTAGGTGCGAGGGACACCTCGGGATTCTCCTCGAGTCTTGGCATGGCAATTTGGACGCGTCTCCACGTGAGGCGGGAGACCGAGGTTCCCTTTCCACGTGCCACAGGGATCCTGGGACTCCTATCCATTTTCAAGAGGAGTCAGGCATCGTCTCCTTTGGAAGCATTGTTCTCCGCGGACCTCTCGAGTTTTCAAAGGATGTGAGGACTCCGGTCGCGATGAGGCGGAGAACTCGGTCTTACTCTGCGGTCTCCACAGGGGATTCAGACATCCCTTCGTCTTGGGAGATGCAAGACGAGCCTGCATTCAATTCACTGCAGGGATATCCGGCCTTACTTCAAATCAGAGCATCTCGGTGTCCATTCCACTTGAGGCCACAAACTCAGGGTCCGTTTCACATACCTGTAGCTGAGAGAAGCCTCCTCTTGAGGTGCTTGTGGAAAGTTGGTATTCCTCTTGATTCGAAGCCGGGGACTAAGCTCTCATCTCGAGTTGATTTGGGGTCCACGGAGCCCTTTCCTGTTGGTCCAGTGACCTCAGGATCCCTCTAGACTTGAGACAGTGATCTTGGGTTTTCTCTGGAGTGCCATCAAGGAAATCAAGGCTCCTTTCACGTTTGATGTGGAACACGGAATTGCTCTGCATGCAGTGCAGGGGAATCTGGCCTCATCTCGCGGCAAGGAGGATGTCTCATGGTTTTTCTAAGTAGCGGCCGGAACCTGGGGTATATTCTGAGTTACGACGCGGAGGGCCCTTCCAGACACGTGTTTGTTCAGCGACGTCAGGACTCATGCCTAGGTGCGAGGGACACCTCGGGATTCTGCGCGAGTCTTGGCATGGCAATTGGGACGCGTCTCCACATGAGGAGGGACACCTTGGGTCCCTTTCCACGTGCCACAGGGATCCTGGGACTCCTATCCATTTTCAAGAAGAGTCAGGCATCTTCTCCTTTGGAAGCAATGATCTCCGCGGACCTCTCGAATTTTCAAAGGATGTGAGGCCTCCGGTCGCGATGAGGCGGAGAACTAGGTCTTTCTCTGTGGTCTCCACAGGGGATTCAGACAACCCTTCGTCTTGGGAGATGCAAGACGAGCCTGCATTCAATTCACTGCAGGCATATCCGGCCTTACTTCGAGTCAGAGCATCTCGCTGTCCATTCCACTTTGGCCAAAAACTCAGGGTCCCTCTCACATACCTGTAGCTGAGAGAAGCCTCCTCTTGAGTGGCCTGTGGAAAGTTCGTATTCCCCTTGAGTCGAAGCCAGGGACTAAGCTCTCATCTCGTGTTGAATTGGGGTCCCCGGAGCCCTTTAATGTTGCTCCAGTGACCTCAGGATCCCTCTAGACTTGAGACAGTGATCTTGGGTTTTCTCTGGAGTGCCATCAAGGAAATCAAGGCTCCTATCATATTTGATGTGGAACACGGAATTGCTCTGCACGCAGTGCAGGGGAATCGGGCCTCATCTCGCGGCGAGGGGGAAGTCTCATGGTTTTTCTCGAGTTGCGGCCGGAACTTGGGGTATATTCTCGAGTTACGACGGGGAGGGCCCTTCCAGACACGTGTTTGTTCAGCGACGTCAGGACTCCTGCCTAGGTGCGAGGGACACCTCGGGATTCTCCTCGAGTCTTGGCATGGCAATTGGGAAGCGCCTCCATGTGAGGCGGGAGACCCAGGGTTGCTTTCCACGTGCCACAGGGTTCCTGGGACTCCTATCCATTTTCAAGAGGAGTCAGGCATCGTCTCCTTTGGAAGCATTGATCTCCGCCCACCTCTCGAGTTTTCAAAGGATGTGAGGCCTCCCGTCGCGAGAAGGCGGAGAACTAGGTTTTTCTCTGTGGTCTCCACGGGGGATTCAGACATCCCTTCGTCTTGGGAGATGCAAGACGAGTCTGCATTCAAATCACTGCAGGGATATCCGGCCTTACTTCGAGTCAGAGCATCTCGGTGTCCATTCCACTTGAGGCCACAAAATCAGGGTCCCTCTCACATACATGTAGCTGAGAGAAGCCTCCTCTTGAGGTGCTTGTGGAAAGTTGGTATTCCTCTTGAGTCGAAGCCAGGGACTAAGCTCTCATCTCGAGTTGATTTGGGGTCCACGTAGCCCTTTCGTCTTGCTCCAGTGACCTCAGGATCCCTCTAGACTTCACACAGTGATCTTGGGTTTTCTCTGGAGTGCCATCAAGGAAATCAAGGCTCCTTTCAAGTTTGATGTGGAACACGGAATTGCTCTGCACGCAGTTCAGGGGAATCGGGCCTCATCTCGCGGCAAGGGGGATGTCTCATGGTTTTTCTCGACTTGGGGCCGGAACCTGGGGTATATTCTCGAGTTACGACGGGGAGGGCCCTTTCAGACACGTGTTTGTTCAGCGACGTCAGGACTCCTGCCTAGGTGTGAGGGACACCTCGGGATTCTCCTCGAGTCTTGGCATGGCAATTGGGATGCGTCTCCACGTGAGGCGGGAGACCCAGGGTCCCTTTCCCCGTGCCACAAGGATCCTCGGACTCCTATCCATTTTCAAGAAGAGTCAGGCATCGTCTCCTTTGGAAGCATTTATCTCCGCGGACCTCTCGAGTTTTCAAAGGATGTGAGGCCTCCGGTCTCGATGAGGCGGTGAACTAGTTCTTTCTCTGTGGTCTCCACTGGGGATTCAGACATCCCTTCGTCTTGGGAGATGCAAGACGAGCCTGCATTCAGTTCACTGCAGGGATATCCGGCCTTACTTCGAGTCAGAGCATCTCGGTGTCCATTCCACTTAAGGCCACAAACTCGGGGTCCCTCTCAAATACCTGTAGCTGAGAGAAGCCTCCTCTTGAGGTGCTTGTGGAAAGTTGGTATTCCTCTTGAGTCTAAGCCAGGGACTAAGCTCTCATCTCGAGTTGATTTGGGGTCCACGGAGCCCTTTCCTGTTGGTCCAGTGACCTCAGGATCTCTCTAGACTTGAGACAGTGATCTTGGGTTTTCTCTGGAGTGCCATCATGGAAATCAAGGCTCCTTTCACGTTTGATGTGGAACACGGAATTGCTCTGCATGCAGTGCAGGGGAATCAGGCCTCATCTCGCGGCGAGGGGGAAATCTCATGGTTTATCTCGAGTTGCGGCCTGAACCTGGGGTATATTCTCGAGTTACGACGGGAAGGGCCTTCCAGACACGTGTTTGTTGAGCGACGTCAGGACTCCTGCCTAGGTGCGAGGGACACCTCGGGATTCTCCTCGAGTCTTGGCATGGCAATTGGGACGCGTCTCCACGTGAGGCGGGAGACCCAGTTTCCCTTTTCACGTGCCACAGGGATCCTGGGACTCCTATCCATTTTCAAGAGGAGTCAGGCATCTTCTCCTTTGGAAGCATTGATCTCCGCGGACCTCTCGAGTTTTCAAAGGATGTGAGGCCTCCGGTCGCGATGAGGCGGAGGACTAGGTCTTTCTCTGTGGTCTCCACAGGGGATTCAGACATCCCTTCGTCTTGGGAGATGCAAGACGAGCCTGCATTCAATTCACTGCAGGGATATCCGGCCTTACTTCGATTCAGAGCATCTCGGTGTCCATTG
Source organism: Dama dama (assembly GCF_033118175.1). NCBI lineage: Eukaryota > Metazoa > Chordata > Mammalia > Artiodactyla > Cervidae > Dama > Dama dama. The sequence continues at coordinate 4,121,197 of NW_026870879.1, read as the reverse complement.
CACTTGAGGCCACAAACTCAGGGTTCCTCTCACATACCTGTAGCTGAGAGAAGCCTCCTCTTGAGGTGCTTGTGGATAGTTGGCATTCCTCTTGAGTCTAAGCCAGGGACTAAGTTCTCATCTCGAGTTGATTTGGGTTATATGGAGCCCTTTCATGTTGCTCCAGTGACCTCAGGATCCCTCTAGACTTGAGACAGTGATCTTGGGTTTTCTCTGGAGTGCCATCAAGGAAATCAAGGCTCCTTTCACGTTTGATGTGGAACACGGAATTGCTCTGCACGCAGTGCAGGGGAATCGGGCCTCAACTCGCGGCGAGGGGGAAATCTCATGGTTTTTCTCGAATTGCGGCCGGAACCTAGGGTATATTCTCGAGTTACGACGGGGAGGGCCCTTCCAGACACGTGTTTGTTCAGCGACGTCAGGACTCCTGCCTAGGTGCGAGGGACACCTCGGGATTCTCCTCGAGTCTTGGCATGGCAATTGGGACGCGTCTCCACGTGAGGCGGGAGACCCAGGGTCCCTTTCCACGTGCCACAGGAATCCTGGGACTCCTATCCATTTTCAAGAGGAGTCAGGCATCGTCTCCTTTGGAAGCCTTGATCTCCGCGGACCTCTCGAGCTTTCAAAGGATGTGATGCCTCCGGTCGCGATCAGGCGGAGAACTACTTCTTTCTCTGTTGTCTCCACAGGGGATCCGACATCCCTTCGTCTTGGGCGATGCAAGACGAGCCTGCATTCAATTCACTGCAGGGATATCTGGCCTTACTTCAAGACAGAGCATCTTGGTGTCCATTCCACTTGAAGACACAAACTCAGGGTCCCTCTCACATACATGTAGCTGAGAGAAGCCTCCCCTTGAGGTGCTTCTGGAAAGTTGGTATTCCTCTTGAGTCGAAGCCAGGGACTAAGCTCTCATCTCGAGTTGATTTGGGGTCCACGGAGCCCTTTCGTGTTGCTACAGTGACCTCAGGATCCCTCTAGACTTGAGACAGTGATCTTGGGTTTTCTCTGGAGTGCCATCAAGGAAATCAAGGCTCCTTTCACGTTTGATGTGGAACAACGAATTGCTCTGCACGCAGTGCAGGGGAATCGGGCCTCATCTCGCGGCGAGGGGGAAGTCTCATGGTTTTTCTCGAGTTGAGGCCGGAACCTGGGGTGTATTCTCGAGTTACGACGGGGAGGGCCCTTCCAGACACGTGTTTGTTCAGCGACGTCAGGACTCCTGCCTAGGTGCGAGGGACACCTCGGGATTCTCCTCGAGTCTTGGCATGGCAATTGGGACGCGTCTCCACGTGAGGCCGGAGACCCAGGGTCCCTTTCCACGTGCCACAGGGATCCTGGGACTCCTATCCATTTTCAAGAGGAGTCAGGCATCGTCACCTTTGGAAGCATTGATCTCCGCGGACCTCTCCAGTTTTCAAAGGATGTGAGGCCTCCGGTCGCGATGAGGCGGAGAACTAGGTCTTTCTCTGTGGTCTCCACAGGGGATTCAGACATCCCTTCGTCTTGGGAGATGCAAGACGAGCCTGCATTCAATTCACTGCAGAGATATCCGGCCTTACATCGAGTTAGAGCATCTCGGGTCCATTCAACTTGACGCCACAAACTCAGGGTCCTTCTCACATACTTGTAGCTGAGAGAAGCCTGCTCTTGAGGTGCTTGTGGAAAGTTGGTATTCCTCTTGAGTCGAAGCCAGGGACTAAGCTCTCATATCGAGTTGATTTGGGGTCCACGGAGCCCTTTCCTGTTGCTCCAGTGACCTCAGTATCCCTCTAGACTTGAGACAGTGATCTTGGGTTTTCTCTGGAGTGCCATCAAGCAAATCAAGGCTCCTTTCACGTTCGATGTGGAACACGGAATTGCTCTGCACGCAGTGCAGTGGAATCTAGCCTCATGTCGTGGCGAGTGTGAAGTCTCATGGTTTTTCTCGAGTTGTGGCCCAAACCTGGGGTATATTCTTGAGTTAAGACGGGGAGGGCCGTTCCAGACACGTGTTTGTTAAGCGACATCAAGACTACTGCCTAGGTGCTAGGGACACCTCGGGATTCTCCTCGAGTCTTGGCATGGCAATTGCGACGTGTCTCCAGGTGAGGCGGGAGCCCCAGAGTCCCATTCCACGTGGCACAGAGATCCTGGGACTCCTATCCATTTTCAAGAGGAGTCAGGAATCGTCTCCTTTGGAAGCATTGATCTCTGGGGACCTCTTGAATTTTCAAAGGATGTGAGGCCTCCGGTCACGATGAGGGGGAGAACTAGGTCTTTCTCTGTGGTCTCTAAAGTTGATTCAGACATCCCTTCATCTTGAGAGATGCAAGACGAGCCTGCATTCAATTCACTGCAGGGATATCCGGCCTTACATCGAGTCAGAGCATCTCGGTGTCCATTCCACTTGAGGCCACAAACTCAGGGTCCCTCTCACATACCTGTAGCTGAGAGAAGCCTCCTCTTGAGGTGCTTATGGAAAGTTGGTATTTCTCTTGAGTCGAAGCCAGGGACTATGCTCGCATCTCGAGTTGATTTGGGGTCCACGGAGCCCTTTCATGTTTCTCCAGTGACCTCAGGATCCCTCTAGACTTGAGACAGTGATCTTGGGTTTTCTCTGGAGTGCCATCAAGGAAATCAAGGCTCCCTTCTCGTTTGATGTGGAACATGGAATTGCTCTGCAGGCAGTGCAGGGGAATCGGGCCTCATCTCGAGGCGAGGGGGAAGTCTCATGGTTTTTCTCGAGTTGCGGCCGGAACATGGGGTATATTCTCGATACGATGGGGAGGGCTCTTCCATTCACGTGTTTTTTCAGCGACGTCAGGACTCCTGCCTATGTGCGATGGACACCTCGGCATTCTCCTCGAGTCTTGGCATGGCAATTGGGACGCGTCTCCACGTGAGGCAGGAGTCGCAGGGTCCCTTTCCAAATGCCACAGGGATCCTGGGACTCCTATCCATTTTCAAGAGGAGTCAGGCATCGTCTCCTTTGGAAGCCTTGATCTCCGCGGACCTCTCGAGCTTTCAAAGGATGTGATGCTTCCGGTCGCGATCAGGTGGAGAACTACTTCTTTCTCTGTAGTCTCCACAGGGGATTCAGACATCCCTTCGTCTTGGGAGATGCAAGACGAGCCTGCATTCAATTCACTGCAGGGACATCTGGCCTTACTTCAAGACAGAGCATCCCGGTGTCCATTCCACTTGAAGACACAAACTCAGGGTCCCTCTCACATACCTGTAGCTGAGAGAAGCCTCCTCTTGAGGTGCTTGTGGAAAGTTGGTATTCCTCTTGAGTCGAAGCCAGGGACTAAGCTCTCATCTCGAGTTGATTTGGGGTCCACGGAGCCCTTTCGTGTTGCTCCAGTGACCTCAGGATCCCTCTAGACTTGAGACAGTGATCTTGGGTTTTCTCTGGAGTGCCATCAAGGAAATCAAGGCTCCTTTCACGTTTGATGTGGTACACGGAATTGCTCTGCACGCAGTGGAGGGGAATCGGGTCTCATCTCGCCGCAAGGGGGATGTCTCATGGTTTTTCTCAAGTTGCGGCCGAAACCTGGGGTATATTCTCGAGTTACGACGGGGAGGGCCCTTCCAGACACGTGTTTGTTCAGCGACGTCAGGACTCCTGCCTAGGTGCGAGGGACACCTCGGGATTCTCCTTGAGTCTTGGCATGGCAATTGGGACGCGTCTCCACGTGAGGCCTGAGACCCAGGGTCCCTTTCCACGTGCCACAGGGATCCTGGGACTCCTATCCATTTCCAAGAAGAGTCAGGCATCTTCTCCTTTGGAAGCATTGATCTCCGCGGACCTCTCGAGTTTTCAAAGGATGTGAGGCCTCCGGTCTCGATGAGGCGGTGAACGAGGTCTTTCTCTGTGGTCTCCACAGGGGATTCAGACAACCCTTCGTCTTGGGAGATGCAAGAAGAGCCTGCATTCAATTCACTGCAGGGATATCCGGCCTTACTTCGAGTCAGAGCATCTCGGTGTCCATTCCACTTGAGGCCACAAACTCAGGGTCCCTCTCACATACCTGTAGCTGAGAGAAGCCTCCTCTTGAGGTGCTTGTGGAAAGTTGATATTCCTCTTGAGTCGAAGCCAGGGACTAAGCTCTCATCTCGAGTTGATTGGGGGTCCACAGAGCCCTTTCCTGTTGGTCCAGTGACCTCAGGATCCCTCTAGACTTGAGACAGTGTTCTTGGGTTTTCTCTGGAGTGCCATCAAGCAAATCAAGGCTCCTTTCACGTTTGATGTGGAACACGGAATTGCTCTGCACGCAGTGCAGGCGAATCAGGCCTCAACTCGCGGCGAGGGGGAAATCTCATGGTTTTTCTCGAGTTGCGGCCCGAACCTGGGGTATATTCTCGAGTTACGATGGGGAGGGCCCTTCCAGACACGTGTTTGTTCAGCGACGTCAGGACTCCTGCCTAGGTGCGAGGGACATCTCGGGATTCTCCTCGAGTCTTGGCATGGCAATTGGGACGCGTCTCCACGTGAGGCGGGAGACCCAGGGTCCCTTTCCACGTGCCACACGGATCCTGGGACTCCTATCCATTTTCAAGAGGAGTCGGGCATCGGCTCCTTTGGAAGCATTGATCTCTGCAGACCTCTCGAGTTTTCAAAGGATGTGAGGCCTCTGGTCGCTATGAGGTGGAGGACTAAGTCTTTCTCTGTGGTCTCCACAGGGGATTCAGACATCCCTTCGTCTTGGGAGATGCAAGACGAGCCTGCATTCAATTCACTGCAGGGATATCCGGCCTTACTTCGAGTCAGAGCACCTCGGTTTCCTTTCCACTTGAGGACACAAACTCAGGGGCCCTCTCACATACCTGTAGCTGAGAGAAGCCTCCTATTGAGGTATTGTGGAAAGTTTTCATTCCTCTTGAGTCGAAGCCAGGGACTAAGCTCTCATCTCGAGTTGATTTGGGGTCCATGGAGCCCTTTCGTGTTGCTCGAGTGACCTCAGGATCCCTCCAGACTTGAGACAGTGATCTTGGGTTTTCTCTGGAGTGCCATCAAGGAAATCAAGGCTCCTTTCACGTTTGATGTGGAACACGGAATTGCTCTGCATGCAGTGCAGGGGAATCGGGCCTCAACTTGCGGCGAGAGGGAAGTCTCATGGTTTTTCTCGAGTTGCAGCCGGAACCTGGGGTATATTCTCGAGTTACGACGGGGAGGGCCCTTCCAGACATGTGTTTGTTCAGCGACGTCAGGACTCCTGCCTAGGTGCGAGGGACACCTCGGGATTCTCCTCGAGTCTTGGCATGGCAATTGGGACGCTTCTCCACGTGAGGCGGGAGACCCAGGGTCCCTTTCCAAGTTACACAGGGATCCTGGGACTCCTATCCATTTTCAAGAGGGGTCAGGCATCGTCTCCTTCAGAAGTATTGATCTCCGCGGACCTCTCGAGTTTTCAAAGGATATGAGGCCTCCGGTTCCGTAGAGGCGGAGGACTAGGTCTTTCTCTGTGGCCTCCACAAGGGATTCAGACAACCCTTCGTCTTGGGAGATGCAAGACGAGCCTGCATTCAATTCACTGCAGGGATATCCGGCCTTACTTCAAGTCAGAGCATCTCGGGGTCCATTCCACTTGAGGCCACAAACTCAGGGTCCCTCAAATATACCTGTAGCTGAGAGAAGCCTTCTCTTGAGGTGCTTGTGGAAAGTTGGTATTCCTCTTGAGTCGAAGCCAGGGACTAAGCTCTCATCTCGAGTTGATTTGCGGTCCATGGAACCCTTTTGTGTTGCTCCAGTGACCTCAGGATCCCTCTAGACTTGAGACAGTGATCTTGGGTTTTCTCTGGTGTGCCATCAAGGAAATCAAGGCTCCTTTCACGTTAGATGTGGAACACGGAATTGCTGTGCATGCAGTGCAGGGGAATCGGGCCTCATCTCGCGGCGAGGGGGAAATCTCATGGTTTTTCACTAGTTGCGGCCGGAACATGGGGTGTATTCTCGAGTTACGACGGGGAGGGCCCTTCCAGACACGTGTTTGTTCAGCGACGTCAGGACTCCTGCCTAGGTGCGAGGGACACCTCGGGATTCACCTCGAGTCTTGGCATGGCAATTGGGACGCGACTCCAGTCAGGCGGGAGACCCAGTGTCCCTTTCCACGTGCCACAGGGATCCTGGGACTCCTATCCATTTTCAAGAGGAGTCAGGCATCGTCTCCCTTGGAAGCATTAATCTCCGCGGACCTCTCGAGTTTTCAAAGGATGTGAGGCCTCTGTTCGCGATGAGGTGGAGAACTCGGTCTTTTTCTGTGGTCTCCACAGGGGATTCAGACATCCCTTCTTCTTGGGAGATGCAAGACGAGCCTGCATTCAATTCACTGCAGGTATATCTGGCCTGACTTCGAGTCAGAGCATCTCGGTGTCCATTACACTTGAGGCCATAAACTCAGGGTCCCTCTCACATACCTGTAGTTGAGAGAAGCCTCCTCTTGAGGTGTTTGTGGAAAGTTGGTATTCCTCTTGAGTTCAAGCCAGGGACTAAGCTTTCATCTCGAGTTGATTTGGGGTCCACGGAGCCCTTTGCTGTTGGTCCAGTGACCTCAGGATCCCTCTAGACTTGAGACAGTGATCTTGGGTTTTCACTGGAGTGCCATCAAGGAAATCAAGGCTCCTTTCACGTTTGATGTGGAACACGGAATTGCTTTGCACGCATTTCAGGGGAATCGGGCCTCATCTCGCGGCGAGGGGGAAGTCTCATGGTTTTTCTCGAGTTGAGGCCCGAACCTGGGGTATATTCTCGAGTTACGACGGGGAGGGCCCTTCCAGACACGTGTTTGTTCAGCGACGTCAGGACTCCTGCCTAGGTGCGAGGGACACCTCGGGATTCTCCTGGAGTCTTGGCATGGCAATTTGGACGTGTCTCCACGTGAGGCGGGAGACCCAGGGACCCTTTCCACGTGCCACAGGGATCCTGGGACTCCTATCCATTTTCAAGAGGAGTCAGGCATCGTCTCCTTTGGAAGCATTGATCTCCGCATACCTCTCGAATTTTCAAAGGATGTGAGGTCTCCGGTCGCCATGAGGCGGAAGACTAGGTCTTTCTCTGTTGTCTCCACAGCGGATTCAGACATCTCTTAGTCTTGGGAGATGCAAGACGAGCCTGCATTCAATTCACTGCAGGGATATCCGGCCTTACTTCGAGTCAGAGCATCTCGGTGTCCATTCCACTTGAGGCCACAAATTCAGGGTCCCTCTCACATACCTGTAGCTGAAAGAAGCCTCCTCTTGAGGTGCTTGTGGAAAGTTGGCATTCCTCTTGAGTCGAAGCCAGGGACTAAGCTCTCATCTCGAGTTGATTTGGGGTCCACGGAGCCTTTTCGTGTTGCTACAGTGACCTCAGGATCCCTCTAGACTTGAGACAGTGATCTTGGGTTTTCTCTGGAGTGCCATCAAGGAAATCAAGTCTCCTTTCACGTTTAGTGTGGAACACGGAATTGTTCTGCACGCAGTGCAGGGGAATCGGGCCTCATCTCGCGGCGAAGGGGAAGTCTCATGGTGTTTCTCGAGTTGTGGCCGGAACCTGGGGTATATTCTCGAGTTACGATGGGGAGGGCCCTTCCAGACACGTGTTTGTTCAGCGACGTCAGGACTCCTGCCTTGGTGCGAGGGACACCTCGGGATTCTCCTTGAGTCTTGGCATGGCAATTGGGACGCGTCTCCACGTGAGGCGGGAGACGCAGGGTCCCTTTCGACGTGCCACAGGGATCCTGGGACTCCTATCCATTTTCAAGAGGAGTCAGGCATCGTCTCCTTTGGAAGCATTGATCTCTGAAGACCTCTCGAGTTTTCAAAGGATGTGAGGCCTCCGGTCGCAATGAGGCGGAGAACTTGGTCTTTCTCTGCGGTCTCCACAGGGGATTCAGACATCCCTTCGTCTTGGGAGATGCAAGACGAGCCTGCATTCAATTCACTGCAGGGATATCTGGCCTTATTTCGAGTCAGAGCTTCTCGGTGTCCATTCCACTTGAGGCCACAAATTCAGGGTCCCTCTCACATACCTGTAGCTGAGTGAAGCCTCCTCTTGAGGTGCTTTTGGAAAGTTGGTATTCCTCTTGAGTCGAAGCCAGGGACTAATCTCTCATCTCGATTTGATTTGGGGTCCACGGAGCCCTTTCTTTTTGCTCCAGTGTCCTCAGGATCCCTCTAGACTTGGGACAGTGATCTTGGGTTTTCTCTGGAGTGCCATCAAGGAAATCAAGGCTCCTTTCACGTTTGATGTGGAACACGGAATTGCTCTGCACGCAGTGCAGGGGAATCGGGCCTCATCTCGCGGCAAGGGGGAAGTCTCATGGTTTTTCTGAAATTGCGGCCGGAACCTGGGGTATATTCTCGAGTTACGACGGGGAGGGCCCTTCCAGACACGTGTTTGTTCAGCGACGTCAGGACTCCTGCCTAGGAGCGAGGGACACGTCGGGATTCTCCTCGAGTCTTGGCATGGCAATTGGGACGCGTCTCCACGTGAGGCACGAGACCCAGTGTCCCTTTCGACGAGCCACAGGGATCCTGGGACTCCTATCCATTTTCAAGAGAGGTCAGGCATCGTCTCCTTTGGAAGCATTGATCTCCGCAGACCTCTCGAATTTTCAAAGGATGTGAGGCCTCCAGTCGCGTTGAGGCGGAGAACTAGGTCTTTCTCTGTGGTCTCCACAGGGGATTCAGATATCCCTTCGTGTTGGTAGATGCAAGACGAGCCTGCATTCAATTCACTGCAGGGATATCTGGCCTTACTTCGAGTCAGAGCACCTCGGTGTCCTTTCCACTTGAGGCCACAAACTCAGGGGCCCTCTCACATACCTGTAGCTGAGAGAAGCCTCCTCTTGAGGTGCTTGTGGAAAGTTGGTTTTCCTCTTTAGACGAAGCCAGGGACTAAGCTCTCATCTCGAGTTGATTTGGGGTCCACGGAGCCCTTTCGTGTTGCTCCAGTGACCTCAGGATCCCTCTAGACTTGAGACAGTGATATTGGGTTTTCTCTAGAGTGCCATCAAGGAAATCAAGGCTCCTTTCACGTTTGATGTGGAACACGGAATTGCTCTGCACGCAGTGCAGGGGAATGGGGCCTCATCTCGCGGCGAGGGGGAAGTCTCATGGTTTTTCTCGAGTTGCGGCCGGAACCTGGGGTATATTCTCGAGTTACGATGGGGAGGGCCCTTCCAGACACGTGTTTGTTCAGCGACGTCAGGACTCCTGCCTAGTTGCCGGGGACACCTCGGGATTCTCCTCGAGTCTTGGCATGGCAATTGGGACGCGTCTCCACGTGAGGCGGGAGACCCAGAGTCCCTTTCCACGTGCCACAGGGATCCTGGGAATCCTATCCATTTTCAAGAAGAGTCAGGCATCGTCTCCTTTGGAAGCATTGACCTCCACAGACCTCTCGAGTTTTCAAAGGATGTGAGGCTCCAGTCATGATGAGGCGGAGGACTAGGTCTTTCTCTGTGGTCTCCACAGGGGATTCAGATATCTCTTCATCTATGGAGATGAAAGACGAGCCTGCATTCAATTCACTGAAGGGATATCCGGCCTTACCTCGAGTCAGAGCATCTCGGTGTCCATTCCACTTGAGGCCACAAACTCAGGGTCCCTCTCACATACCTGTAGCTGAGAGAAGCCTCCTCTTGAGGTGCTTGTGGAAAGTTGGTATTCCTCTTGACTCGAAGCCAGGGACTAAGCTCTCATCTCGAGTTGATTTGGGGTGCACGGAGCCCTTTCCTGTTGCTCCAGTGACCTCAGGATCCCTCTCGACTTCAGACAGTGATTTTGGGTTTTCTCTGCAGTGCCATCAAGGAAATCAAGTCTCATTTCACGTTTGATGTGGAACACGAAATTGCTCTGCATGCAGTGCAGGGGAATCGGGCCTCATGTCACAGCGAGGGGGAAGTCTCATGGTTTTTCTCGAGTTGCGGCCGGAACCTGGGGTATATTCTCGAGTTACGACGGGGAGGGCCCTTCCAGACACGTGTTTGTTCAGCGACATCAGGACTCCTGCCTACGTGCGAGGGACACCTCGGGATTCTCCTCGAGGCATGGCATGGCAATTGGGACGCGTGCTCACGTGAAGCGGGAGACCCAGAGTCCCCGTCCATGTGGACAGGGATCCTGGGACTCCTATCCATTTTCAAGAGGAGTCAGGCATCGTCTCCTTTGGAAGCATTGATCTCCACGGACCGCTCGAGTTTTCAAAGGATGTGAGGCCTCCGGTCGCCATGAGGCTGAGAACTAGGTCTTTCTCTGTGGTCTCCACAGGGGATTCAGACATCCCTTCATCTTGGGAGATGCAAGACGAGCCTGCATTCAATTCACTGCAGGGATATCCGGCCTTACTTCGAGTCAGAGCATCTCGGTGTCCATTCTACTTGAGGCCACAAACTCAGGGTCCCTCTCACATACCTGTAGCTGAGAGAAGCCTCCTCTTGAGGTGCTTGTGGAAAGTTGGTATTCCTCTTGAGTTGAAGCCTGGGACTAAGCTCTCATCTCGAGTTGATTTGGGGTCCACGGACCCCTTTCATGCTGCTACAGTGGCCTCAGGATCCCTCTAGACTTGAGACAGTGACTTTGGTTTTTCTCTGGAGTGCCATCAAGGAAATCAAGGCTCCTTTCACGTTTGATGTGGAACATGGAATTGCTCTGCACGCAGTGCAGGGGAATCGGGCCTCATGTCGCTGCGAGGGGGAAGTCTCATGGTTTTTCTCGAGTTGTGGCCGGAACCTGGGGTATATTCTCGAGTTACGACGGGGAGGGCCCTTCCAGACACGTGTTTGTTCAGCGACGTCAGGACTCCTGCCTAGGTGCGAGGGACACTTCGAGATTCTCCACGAGTCTTGGCAGGGCAATTGGGACGCGGCTTCACGTGAGGCGGGAGACCCAGGGTCCCTTTCCACGTGCCACAGGGATCCTGGGACTCCTATCCATTTTCAAGAGGAGTCAGGCATCGTCTCCTTTGGAAGCATTGATCTCCGTGGACCTCTCGAGTTGTCAAAGGATGTGAGGCCACCGGTCGCGATGAGGCGGAGGACTAGGACTTTCTCTGTGGTCACAACAGGGGATTCAGACATCCCTTCGTCTTGGGAGATGCAAGACGAGCCTGCATTCAATTCACTGCAGGGATATCCGGCCTTACTTCGAGTCAGAGCATCTCGGTGTCCATTCCACTTGAGGCCACAAACTCCGGGTCCCTCTCACATACCTGTAGCTGAGAGAAGCCTCCTCTTGAGGTGCTTGTGGATAGTTGGTATTCCACTTGATCGAAGCCAGGGAATAAGCTCTCATCTCGAGTTTATTTGGGGTCCACGGAGCCCTTTCGTGTTGCTCCAGTGACCTCAGGTTCCCTCTACACTTGAGACAGTGACTTTTGGTATTCTCTGGAGTGCGATCAAGGAAATCAAGGCTCCTTTCACGTTTGATGTGGAACACGGAATTGCTCTGCACGCAGTGCAGGGGAATCGGGCCTCATCTCGCAGCGAGGGGGAAGTCTCACGGTTTTTCTCGAGTTGCGGCCGGAACCTGGGGTATATTCTCGAGTTACGATGGGGAGGGCCCTTCCAGACACGTGTTTGTTCAGCGACGTCAGGACTCCTGCCTAGGTGCGAGGGACACCTCGGGATTCTCCTCGAGTCTTTGTATGGCAATTGGGACGTGTCTCCAGGTGAAGCGGGAGACCCAGGGTCCCCGTCCATGTTGAAAGTGATCCTGGGAATCCTATCCATTTTCAAGAGGAGTCAGGCATCGTCTCCTTTGGAAGCATTGATCTCCGCGGACCTCTCGAGTTTTCAAAGGATGTGAGGCCTCCGGTCGCGATGACGCGGAGAACTAGGTCTTTCTCTGTGGTCTCCACAGGGGATTCAGACATCCCTTCGTCTTTGGAGATGCAAGACGAGCTTGCATTCAATTCACTGCAGGGATATCCGGCCTTACTTCGAGTCAGAGCATCTCGGTGTGCATTCCACTTGAGGCCACAAACTCAGGGTCCCTCTCACATACATGTAGCTGAGAGAAGCCTCCTCTTGAGGTGCTTGAGGAAACTTGGTATTCCTCTTGAGTCGAAGCCAGGGACTAAGCTCTCATCTCGAGTTGATTTGGGGTCCACGGAGCCCTTTCTTGTTGCTCCAGTGACCTCAGGATCCCTCTAGACTTGAGACAGTGACTTTGGGTTTTCTCTGGAGTGCCATCAAGGAAATCAAGGCTCCTTTCACGTTTGATGTGGAACACGGAATTGCTCTGCACGCAGTGCAGGGGAATCGGGCCTCATCTCAGGGCGAGGGGGAAGTGTCATGGTTTTTCTCGAGTTGCCTCCGGAACCTGGGGTATATTCTCAAGTTACGACGGGAGGTCCATTCCAGACACGTGTTTGTTCAGCGACGTCAGGGCTCCTGCCTAGGTGGGATAGACACCCGGGATTCTCCTCGAGTCTTGACATGGCAATTGGGACGCGTCTCCACGTGAGGCGGGAGACCCAGGGTGCCTTTCCACGTGCCACAGGGATCCTGGGACTCCTATCCATTTTCAAGAGGAGTCAGGCATCGTCTCCTTTGGAAGCATTGATCTCTGCAGACCTCTCGAGTTTTCAAAGGATGTGAGGCCTCCGGTCGCGATGAGGCAGAGAACTAGGTCTTCCTCTGTGGTCTCCACAGGGGATTTAGACAACCCTTCGTCGTGAGAGATGTAAGACGAGCCTGCATTCAATTCACTACAGGGATATCCGGCCTTACTTAGAGTCAGAGCATCTACGTGTCCATTGCACTTGAGGCCACAAACTCAGGGTCCCTTTCACATACCAGTAGCTGAGAGAAGCCTCCTCTTGAGGTGCTTGTGGAAACTTGGTATTCCTCTTGAGTCGAAGCCAGGGACTAAGCTCTCTTCTCGAGTAGATTTGGGGTCCACGGAGCCCTTTCCTGTTGCTCCAGTGACCTCAGGATCCCTATAGACTGGAGACAGTGATCTTGGGTTTTCTCTGCAGTGCCATCAAGGAAATCAAGGCTCCTTTCACGTTTGATGTGGATCACGGAATTGCTCTACACGCAGTGCAGGGGAATAGGGCCTCATCTCCCGGCGAGGGGGAAGTCTCATGGTTTTTCTCGAGTTGCGGCCGGAACCTGGGGTATATTCTCGAGTTACGACAGGGATGGCCCTTCCAGACACGTGTTTCTTCAGCGACGTCAGGACTCCTGCCTAGGTGCGAGGGACACCTCGGGATTCTCCTCGAGTCATGGCATGGCAATTGGGACGCGTCTCCACGTGAGGCTGGAGACCCAGTGTCCCTTTCTACGTGCCACATGGATCCTGGGACTCCTATCCATTTCAAGAGGAGTCAGGCATCATATCCTTAGGAAGCATTGATCTCCACGGACCTCTCGAGTTTTCAAAGGATGTGAGGCCTCCGGTCGCGATGAGGCGGAGAACTAGGTCTTTCTCTGTGGTCTCCACAGGGGATTCAGACATCCCTTCGTCTTGGGAGATGCAAGACGAGAATGCATTCAATTCACTGCAGGGATATCCAGCCTTACTTCGAGTCAGAGCATCTCGGTGTCCATTCCACTTGAAGCCACAAACTCAGAGTCCCTCTCACATAACTGTAGCTGTGAGACGCCTCCTCTTGTGGTGTTTGTGGAAAGTTGGTATTCCTCTTGAGTCGAAGCCAGGGACTAAGCTCACATCTCGAGTTGATTTGGGGTCCACGGAGCCCGTTCATGTTGCTCCAGTGACCTCAGGATCCCTCTAGACTTGAGACAGTGATCTTGGGTTTTCTTTGGAGTGCCAGCAAGGAAATCAAGGCTCCTTTCATGTTTGATGTGGGACACGGAATTGCTCTGCACGCAGTGCAGGGGAATCGGGCCTCTTCTCACGGCTAGGGGGAAGACTCATGGTTTTTCTCTAGTTGCGGCCGGAACCTGGGGTATATTCTCGAGTTACGACGGGGAGGGGCCTTCGAAACACGTGTTTGTACAGCGACGTCAGGACTCCTGCCTTGGTGCGAGGGACAACCGGGATTCTCCTCGAGTCTTGGCATGGCAATTGGGACGCGTCTCCACGTGAGGCGGGAGACCCAGGGTCCCTTTCGACGTACCACAGGAATCCTGGGACTCCTATCCATTTTCAAGAGGAGTCAGGCATCGTCTCCTTTGGAAGCATTGATCTCTGCAGACTTCTCGAGTTTTCAAAGGATGTGAGGCCTCCGGTCACGATGAGGCGGAGAACTAGGTCTTTCTCTGTGGTCTCCACAGGGGATTCAGACATCCCTTCGTCTTGGGAGATGCAAGACGAGCCTGCATTTAATGCACTGCAAGGATATCTGTCCTTACTTCGAGTCAGAGCATCTCGGTGTCCATTCAACTTGAGGCCACAAACTCAGGGTCCCTCTCACATACCTGTAGCTGAGAGAAGCCTCCTCTTGACGTGCTTGTGGAAAGTTGGTATTTCCCGTGAGTTGAAGCCAGGGACTAAGCTCTCATCTCGAGTTAATTTGGGGTCTACGGAGCCCTTTTGTGTTGCTCCATTGACCTCAGGATCCCTCTAGACTTGAGACAGTGATCTTGGGTTTTCTCTGGAGTGCCATCAAGGAAATCAAGGCTCCTTTCAAGTTTGATGTGGAACACGGATTTGCTCTGCACGCAGTGCAGGGGAATCGGGCCTCATGTTGCGGCGAGGGGAAGTCTCATGGTTTTTCTCGAGATGCGGCCGGAACCTGGGGTATATTCTCGAGTTACGACGGCGAGGGCCCTTCCAGACGCGTGTTTGTTCAGCGACGTTAGGACTCCTGCCTAGGTGCGGAGGACAACTCGGGATTCTCCTCGAGTCTTGGCATGGCAATTGGGACGCGTCTCCACGTGAGGCGGGAGACCCAGGGTCCCTTTCCACGTGCCACAGGGATCCTGGGACTCCTAACCATTTTCAAGAGGAGTCAGGCATCGTCTCCTTTGGAAGTATTGATCTCCACGGACCTCTCGAGTTTTCAATGGATGTGAGTCCTCCGGTCGCGATGTGGCGAGAACTAGTTTTTTCTGTGGTCTCCACAGGGGATTCAGACATCCCTTCGTTTTGGAAGATGCAAGACGAGCCTGTATTCAATTCACTGCAGGGATATCCGGCCTTACTTCGAGTCAGAGCATCTCGGTGTCCATTCCACTTGAGGCCACAAACTCAGGGGCCCTCTCACATACCTGTAGCTGAGAGAAGCCTCCTCTTAAGGTGCTTGTGGAAAGTTGGTATTCCTCTTGAGTCGAAGCCAGGGACTAAGCTCTCATCTCGAGTTGATTTGGCGTCCACGGAGCCTTTTCGTGTTGCTCCAGTGACCTCAGGTTCCCTCTAGACTTGAGACAGTGATCTTGGGTTTTCTCTGGAGTGCCATCAAGGAAATCAAGGCTCCTTTCACGTTTGATGTGGAACATGGAATTGCTCTGCACGCAGTGCAGGGGAATCGGTCCTCATCTCACGGCGAGGGGGAAGTCTCATGGTTTTTCTCGAGTGGCGGCCGGAACCTTTGGTATATTCTCGCGTTACGATCGGGTGTGCCCTTCCAGACACGTGTTTGTTCAGCAACGTCAGAACCAATGCCTAGGTTCGATGGACACCTCGGTATTCTCCCCGAGGCGTGGCATGGCAATTGGGACGCATCTCCACGTGAGGCGGGAGACCCAGGGTCCCGTTCCACGTGCCACAGGGATCCTGGGACTCCTATCCATTTTCAAGAGGAGTCAGGCATCGTCTCCTTTGGAAGCATTGATCTCCGTGGACCTCTCGAATTTTCAAAGGATGTGAGGCCTTTGATTGCGATGATGTGGAGAACTAGTTCTTTCTCTGTGGTCTCCACAGGGGATTCAGATATCCCTTCCTCTTGGGAGATGCAAGACAAGCCTGCATTAAATTCACTGCAGGGATATCCGGCCTTACTTCGAGTCAGAGCATCTCGGTGTCCATTCCACTTGAGGCCACAAACTCAGGGTCCCTCTCACATACCTGTAGCTGAGAGAAGCCTCCTCTTGAGGTGCTTGTGGAAAGTTGGTATTCCTCTTGAGTTTAAGCCAGGGACTAAGCTCTAATCTCGAGTTGATTTGGGTTGCACGGAGCCCTTTCTTGTTGCTACAGTGACCTCAGGATCCCTCTAGACTTGAGACAGTGATCTTGGGTTTTCTCTGGAGTGCCATCAAGGAAATCAAGGCTCCTTTCACGTTTGATGTGGAACACGAAATTGCTCTGCACGCAGTGCAGGGGAATCGGGCCTCATCTGGCGCCGAGGGGGATGTCTCATGGTTTTGCTCGAGTTGCGGCCGGAACCTGGGGTATATTCTCGAGTTATGACGGGGAGTGCCCTTCCAGACACGTGTTTGTTCAGCGACGTCAGGACTCCTGCCTAGGTGCGAGGGACACCTCGGGATTCTCCTCGAGTCTTGGCATGGCAATTGGGTCGCGTCTCCATGTGAGGCGGGAGACCCAGAGAACCTTTCCAGGTGCCACAGGGATCCTGGGACTCCTATCCATTTTCAAGAGGAGTCAGGCATCGTCTCCTTTGGAAGCATTGATCTCCGCGGACCTCTCGAGTTTTCAAAGGATGTGAGGACTCCGGTCGCGATGAGGCGGAGAATTAGGTCTTTCTTTGTGGTCTCCACAGGGGAATCAGACATCCCTTCGTCTTGGCAGATGCAAGACGAGCCTGCATTCAATTCACTGCAAGGATATTCGGCCTTACTTCGAGTCAGAGCATCTCGGTGTCCATTCCACTTGAGGCCACAAACTCAGGGTCCCTCTCACATACCTGCAGCTGAGAGATGCCTCTTCTTGAGGTGCTTGTGGAGAGTTGGTATTCCTCTTGAGTCGCAGCCAGGGACTAAGCTCTCATCTCGAGTTGATTTGGTGTCCACGGAGCCCTTTCGTGTTGCTCCAGTGACGTGAGGATCCCTCTAGACTTGAGACAGTGATCTTGGGTTTTCTCTGGAGTGCCATCAAGGAAATCAAGGCTCCTTTCACGTTTGATGTGGAACACGGAATTGCTCTGCACGCAGTGCAGGGGAATCGGGCCTCATCTCGCGGCGAGGGGGAAGGCTCATGGTTTTTCTCGAGTTGCAGCCGGAAGCTGGGGTATATATTCGAGGTACGACGGGGAGGGCCCTTCCAGACACGTGTTTGTTCAGCGACGTCAGGACTCATGCCTAGGTGCGAGGGACACTTCGGGATTCTCCTCGAGTCTTGGCATGGTAATTGGGACGCGTCTCCACGTGAGGTGGGAGACCCAGCGTCCCTTTCCACGTGCCACACGGATCCTGGGACTCCTATCCATTTTCAAGAGTAGTCAGGCATCGTCTCCTTTGGAAGCATTGATCTCCGCGGACCTCTCGAGTTTTCAAAAGATGTGAGGCTTCCGGTCGCGATGAGGCCGAGAACTAGGTCTTTCTCTGTCGTCTCCACAGGGGATTCAGACATCCCTTCGTCTTGGGAGATGCAAGACGAGCCTGCATTCAATTCACTGCAGGGATATCCGGCGTAACTTCGAGTCAGAGCTTCTCGGTGTCCATTCCACTTGAGGACACAAACTCAGGGTCCCTCTCACATACCTGTAGCTGAGAGAAGCCTCCTCTTGAGGTGCTTGTGGAAAGTTGGTATTCCTCTTGAGTCGAAGCCAGGGACTAAGCTCTCCTCTCGAGTTGATTTGGGGTCCACGGAGTCCTTTCGTGTTGCTCCAGTGACCTCAGGATTCCTCTAGACTTGAGACAGTGATCTTGGGTTTTCTCTGGAGTGCCATCAAGGAAATCAAGGCTCCTTACACGTTTGATGTGGAACAAGGAATTGCTCTGCACGCAGTGAAGGGGAATCCGGCCTCATCTCGGGGCGAGGGGAAGTGTCATGGTTTTTCTCGAGTTGTGGCCGGAACCTGGGGTATATTCTCGACTTACGACGGGGAGGGCCCTTCCACACACGTGTTTGTTCAGCCACGTCAAGACTCCTACCTAGGTGTGAGGGACACCTCTGGATTCTCCTCGAGTCTTGACATGGCAATTGGGATGCGTCTCCACGTGAGGCGGGAGACCCAGGGTCCCTTTCCACGTGCCACATGGATCCTGGGGCTCCTATCCATTTTCAAGAGGAGTCAGGCATCGTCTCCTTTGGAAGCATTGATCTCCCTGGACCTCTCGAGTTTTCAAAGGATGTGAGGCCTCCGGTCGCGATGAGGCGGAGAACTCTGTCGTTCTCTGTGGTCTCCACTGGGGATGCAGACATCCCCTCGTCTTGGGAGATTCAAGATGAGCCGGCATTCAATTCACTGCAGGGATATCCAGCCTTACTTCGAGTCAGAGCATCTCGGTGTCCATTCCACTTGAGGTCACAAACTCAGGGTCCCTCTCTGATACCTGGAGCTGAGAGAAGCCTCCTCTTGAGGTGCTTGTGGAAAGTTGGTATTCCACTTGAGTCGAAGCCAGGGACTAAGGTCTCATCTCGAGTTGATTTGGGGTCCACGGAGCCCTTTCGTGTTGCTCCAGTGACCTCAGGATCCCTCTAGACTTGAGACAGTGATGTTGGGTTTTCTCTGGAGTGCCATCAAGGAAATCAAGGCTCCTTTCACGTTTGATGTGGAACACGAAATTGCTCTGCACGCAGTGCAGGGGAATCGGGCCTCATCTGGCGCCGAGGGGGATGTCTCATGGTTTTGCTCGAGTTGCGGCCGGAACCTGGGGTATATTCTCGAGTTATGACGGGGAGTGCCCTTCCAGACACGTGTTTGTTCAGCGACGTCAGGACTCCTGCCTAGGTGCGAGGGACACCTCGGGATTCTCCTCGAGTCTTGGCATGGCAATTGGGACGCGTCTCCATGTGAGACGGGAGACCCAGAGAACCTTTCCAGGTGCCACAGGGATCCTGGGACTCCTATCCATTTTCAAGAGGAGTCAGGCATCGTCTCCTTTGGAAGCATTGATCTCCGCGGACCTCTCGAGTTTTCAAAGGATGTGAGGCCTCCGGTCGCGATGAGGCGGAGAATTAGGTCTTTCTTTGTGGTCTCCACAGGGGAATCAGACATCCCTTCGTCTTGGGAGATGCAAGACCAGCCTGCATTCAATTCACTGCAAGGATATCCGGCCTTACTTCGAGTCAGAGCATCTCGGTGTCCATTCCACTTGTGGCCACAAACTCAGGGTCCCTCTCACATACCTGTAGCTGAGAGAAGCCTCCTCTTGAGGTGCTGGTGGAAAGTTGGTATTCCTCTTGAGTCGAAGCGAGGGACTCAGCTCTCATCTCGAGTTAATTTGGGGTCCACGGAGCCCTTTCGTGTTGCTCCAGTGACCTCAGGATCCCTCTAGACTTGAGACAGTGATCTTGGGTTTTCTCTGGAGTGCCATCAAGGAAATCAAGGCTCCTTTCACGTTTGATGTGGAACACGGAATTGCTCTGCACGCAGTACAGGGGAATCGGGCCTCATTTCGCGGCGAGGGGGAAGTCTCATGGTTTTTCTCGAGTTGCGGCCGGAAACGGGGGTATATTCTCGAGTTACGACGGGGAGGGCCCTTACAGACACGTGTTTGTTCAGCAACGTCAGGACTCCTGCCTAGGTGCGAGGGACACATCGGGATTCTCCTAGAGCCTTGACATTGGAATTGGGACGCGTCTCCACGTGAGACGGGAGACCCAGTGTCCCTTTCCACGTGCCAAAGGGATCCTGGGACTCCTATCCATTTTCAGGAGGATTCAGGCATCGTCTCATTTGGAAGCATTGATCTCCGTGGACCTCTCGAGTTTTCAAAGGATGTGAGGCCTCCGGTCATGATGAGGCGGAGGACTAGTTCTTTCTCTGTGGTCTCCACAGGGGATTCAGACATCCCTTCCTCATGGGAGATGCAAGACGGGCCTGCATTCAATTCACTGCAGGGATATCCGGCTTTACTTCGAGTCAGAGCATCTCGGTGTCCATTCCACTTCAGGCCACAAACTCAGGGTCCCTCTCACATACCTGCAGCTGAGAGATGCCTCTTCTTGAGGTGCTTGTGGAAAGTTGGTATTCCTCTTGAGTCGAAGCCAGGGACTAAGCTCTCATCTCGAGTTGATTTGGGGTCCACGGAGCCCTTTTGTGTCTACAGTGACCTCAGGATCCCTCTTGACTTGAGAGAGTGTTCTTGGGTTTTCTCTGGAGTGCCATCAAGGAAATCAAGGATCCTTTCCCTTTTGATGTAGAACACAGAATTGCTCTGCACGCAGTGCAGGGGAATCGGGCCTCATCTCGCGGCAATTGGGAAGTCTCGTGGTTTTTCTCGAGTTGCGACCGAACCTGGGGCATATTATTGAGTTACGACGGGGAGGGCCCTTCCAGACACGTGTTTGTTCAGCCACATCAGGACTCCTGCCTAGGTGCGAGGGACATTTCGGGATTGTCCTCGAGTCTTGACATGGCAATTGGGACGCGTCTCCACATGAGGCGGGAGACCCAGTGTCCCTTTCCACGTGCCAAAGGGATCCTGGGACTCCTATCCATTTTCAGGAGGATTCAGGCATCGTCTCATTTGGAAGCATTGATCTCCGAGGACCTCTCGAGTTTTCAAAGAATGTGAGGCCTCCGGTCACGATGAGGCGGAGGACTAGTTGTTTCTCTGTTGTCTCCACAGGGGATTCAGACACCCCTTCGTCTTGGGAGATGCAAGACGAGCCTGCATTCAATTCACTGCAGGGATATCCGGCCTTACTTCGAGTCAGAGCATCTCGGTGTCCATTCCACTTGAGGCCACACTCTGGGGGTCCCTCAAATATACCTGTAGCTGAGAGAAGCCTCCTCTTGAGGTGCTTGTGGAAAGTAGGTATTCCTCTTGAGTCGAAGCCAGGGACTAAGCTCTCATCTCGAGTTGATTTGGGGTCCACGGAGCCCTTTCGTGTTGCTCCAGTGACCTCAGGATCCCTCTAGACTTGAGACAGTGATCTTGGGTTTTCTCTGGAGTGCCTTCAAGGAAATCAAGGCTCCTTTCACGTTTGAAGTGGAACACGGAATTGCTCTGCACGCAGTGCAGGGGAATCGGGTCTCATCTCGCGGCGAGCGTGAAGGCTCATGGATTTTCTCGAGTTGCGGCCGGAACCTGGGGTATATTCTCGAGTTACGACGGGGAGGGCCCCTCCAGACACGTGTTTGTTCAGCGACGTCAGGACTCCTGCCTAGGTGCGAGGGACACCTCGGGATTCTCCTCGAGTCTTGGCATGGCAATTGGGACGCGTATCCACGTGAGGCGGGAGACCCAGGGTCCCTTTCCACGTGCCACAGGGAATCTGGGAATCCTATCCATTTTCAAGAGGAGTCAGGCATCGTCTCCTTTGGAAGCATTGATCTCCGCTGACCTCTCGAGTTTTCAAAGGATGTGAGCCCTCCGGTCGCGATGAGGCGGAGGACTAGGTCTTTCTCTGTGGTCTCCACAGCGGATTCAGACATCCCTTCGTCTTGGGAGATGCAAGACGAGCCTGCATTCAATTTACTGCAGGGATATCCGGCCTTACTTCGAGTCAGAGCATCTCGGTGTCCATTCCACTTGAGGCCACAAACTCAGGGTCCCTCTCACATACCTGTAGCTGAGAGAAGCCTCCTCTTGAGGTGCTTGTGGAAAGTTGGTATTCCTCTTGAGTCGAAGCCAGGGATTAAGCTCTCATCTCGAGTTGATTTAGGGTCCACGGAGCTCTTTCATGTTGCTCCAGTGACCTCAAGATCCCTCTAGACTTGAGACAGTTATCTTGGGTTTTCTCTGGAGTGCCATCAAGGAAATCAAGGCTCCTTTCACGTTTGATGTGGAACACGGAATTGCTCTGCATGCAGTGCAGGGGAATCGTGCCTCAACTCGCGGCGAGGGGGAAATCTCATGGTTTTTCACGAGTTGCGGCGGGAACCTGGGGTATATTCTCGAGTTACGACGGGGAGGGCCCTTCCAGACACGTGTTTGTTCAGGGACGTCAGGACTCCTGCCTAGGTGCGAGGGACACCTCGGGATTCTCCTCGAGGCTTGGCATGGCAATTGGGACGCGTCTCCACGTGAGGCGGGAGACCCAGTGTCCATTTCCACGTGCCACAGGGATCCTGGGACTCCTATCCATTTTCAAGAGGAGTCATGCATCGTCTCCTTCGGAAGTATTGATCTACGCAGACCTTTCGATTTTTCAAAGAATATGAGGCCTCCGGTTGCTTTGAGGCATAGGACTAGGTCTTTCTCTGTGCTCTCCACAGGGGATTCAGACAATCGTTCGTCTTGGGAGATGCAAGACGAGCCTGCATTCACTTCACTGCAGGGATATCCGGCCTTACTTCGAGTCAGAGCATCTCGGTGTCCATTCCACTTGAGGCCACAAACTCAGGGTCCCTCTCACATACCTGTAGCTGAAAGAAGCCTCCTCTTGAAGTGCTTGTGGAAAGTTGGTATTCCTCTTGAGTTGAAGCCAGGGACTAAGCTCTCATCTCGAGTTGATTTGGGGTCCACGGAGCCCTTACGTGTTTCTCCAGTGACCTCAGGATCCCTCTAGACTTGAGACAGTGACTTTGGGTTTTCTCCGGAGTGCCATCAAGGAAATCAAGGCTCCTTTCACTTTTGATGTGGAACACGCAATTGCTCTGCATGCAGTGCAGGGGAATCGGGCCTCATGTCGGGGCGTGGGGGAAGTCTCATGGTTTTTCTCGAGTTGCGGCCGGAACCTGGGGTATATTCTCGAGTTAAGACGGGGAGGGCCCTTCCAGACACGTGTTTGTTCAGCGACATCAGGACTCCTGCCTAGGTGCGAGGGACACCTCGGGATTCTCATCTAGTCTTGGCATGGCAATTGCGAGGCGTCTCCACGTGAGGCGGGAGACCCAGGGTCCCTTTCCACGTGCCAAAGGGATCCTGGGACTCCTATCAATTTCCAAGAGGAGTCAGGCATCATCTCCTTTGGAAGCATTGATCTCCGCGGACCTCTCGAGTTTTCAAAGGATGTGAGGGCTCCGGTCGCGATGAGGCGAGAACTAGGTCTTTCTCTGTGATCTCCACAGGGGATTCAGACATGCCTTCGTCTTGGGAGATGTAAGACGAGCCTGCATTCAATTCACTGCAGGGATCTCTGGCCTTACTTCGAATCAGAGCATCTCGGTGTATATTCCTCTTGAGGCCACAAATTCAGGGTCCGTCTCACATACCTGTAGCTGAGAGAAGCCTCCTCTTGAGGTGCTTCGAAAGTTGGTATTCCTCTTGAGTGGAAGCCAGGGACTAAGCTCTCATCTCGAGTTGATTTGGGGTCCACGGAGCCCTTTTGTGTTGCTACAGTGACTTCAGGATCCCTCTAGGTTTGAGATAGTGATCTTGGGTTTTCTCTGGAGTTACAACAAGGAAATCAAGGCTCCTTTCATGTTTGATGTGGAACACGGAATTGCTCTGCACGCAGTGAAGGGGAATCGGGCCTCATCTGGCGCAGAGGGGGAAGGCTCATGGTTTTTCTCGAGTTGCGGCCGGAACCTGGGGTATATTCTCGAGTTACGACGGGGAGGGCCCTTCCAGACACGTGTTTGTTCAGCGACGTCAGGACTCCTGCCTAGGTGCGAGGGACACCTCGGGATTCTCCTCGAGTCTTGGCATGGCAATTGGGACGCGTCTCCACGTGAGGCGGGAGACCCAGCGTCCCTTTTGACGTGCCACAGGGATCCTGGGACTCCTATCCATTTTCAAGAGGAGTCAGGCATCGTCTCCTTTTGAAGCATTGATCTCCGCAGACCTCTCCAGTTTTCAAAGGATGTGAGGTCTCCGGTCGCGATGATGAGGAGGACTAGGTCTTTCTCTGTCGTCTCCAGAGGGCATTCAGACATCCCTTCGTCTTGGGAGATGCAAGACGAGCCTGCAATCAATTCACTGTTGGGATATCCGGCCTTACTTCGAGTCAGAGCATCTCGGTGTCCATTCCATTTGAGGCCACAAACTCAGGGTCCCTCTCACATACCTGTAGCTGAGAGAAGCCTCCTCTTGAGGTGCTTGTGGAAAGTTGGTATTCTTCTTGAGTCGAAGCCAGGGACTAAGCTCTCATCTCGAGTTGATTTGAGGTCCACGGAGACTTTTCGTGTTGCTCCAGTGACTTCAGGATCCCACTAGATTTGAGACAGTGATCTTGGGTTTTCTCTGGAGTGCCATCAAGGAAATCAAGGCTCCTTTCACGTTTGATGTGGGACACGGAATTGCTCTGCATGCAGTGGAGGGGAATCGTGCCTCAACTCGCGGCGAGGGGGAAATCTCATGGTTTTTCACGAGTTGCGCCGGAACCTGGGATATATTCCCGAGTTACGACGGGGAGGGCCCTTCCAGACACGTGTTTGTTCAGCGACGTCAGGACTCCTGCCTAGGTGCGAGGGACATCTCGGGATTCTCCTCGAGTCTTGGCATGGCAATTGGGACGCGTCTCCACGTGAGGCGGGAGACCCAGGGTCCCTTTCCACGTGCCACAGGGATCCTGGGACTCCTATCCATTTTCAAGAGGAGTCAGGCATCGTCTCCTTTGGAAGCATTGATCTCCGCTGACCTCTCGAGTTTTCAAAGGATGTGAGGCCTCCGGTCGCGATGAGGCGGAGGACTAGGTCTTTCTCTGTGTCTCCACAGGGGATTCAGACATCCCTTCGTCTTGGGAGATGCAAGACGAGCCTGCATTCAATTCACTTCAGGGATGTCCGGCCTTACTTCGAGTCAGAGCATCTCAGTGTCCATTCCACTTGAGGCCACAAACTCAGGGACCCTCTCACATACCTGTAGCTGAGAGAAGCCTCCTCTTGAGGTGCTTGTGGAAAGTTGGTATTCCTCTTGACTCGAAGCCAGGGACTAATCTCTCATCTCGAGTTGATTTGGGGTCCACGGAGCCCTTTGGTGTTGCTATAGTGACCTCAGGATCCCTCTAGACTTGAGACAGTGATCTTGGGTTTTCTCTGGAGTGCCATCAAGGAAATCAAGTCTCCTTTCTCGTTTGATGTGGAACACGGAATTGCTCTGCACGCAGTGCAGGGTAATCGGGCCTCATCTCGCGGCGAACGGAAGTCTCATGGTTTTTCTCGAGTTCTGGCCGGAACCTGGGGTATATTCTCGAGTTACGACGGGGAGCGCCCTTCCAGACACGTGTTTGTTCAGCGACGTCAGGACTCCTGCTTAGGTGCGAGGGACACCTCGGGATTCTCCTCGAGTCTTCTCATGGCAATTGGGACGTGTCTCCACGTGAGGCGGGAGACCCAGGGTCCCTTTCCACGTGCCACAGGGATCCTGGGACTCCTATCCATTTACAAGAGGAGTCAGGCATCGTCTCCTTTGGAAGCATTGATCTCCGCTTACCTCTCGAGTTTTCAAAGGATGTGAGGCCTCCGGTCGTGATGAGGCGGTGAACTCAGTCTTTATCCGTGGTCTCCACAGGGGATTCAGACATCCCTTCGTCTTGGGAGATGCAAGACCAGCCTACATTCAATTCACTGCAGGGACATCCGGCCTTACTTCGAGTCAGAGCATCTCGGTGTCCATTCCACTTGAGGCCACAAACTCAGGGGCCCTCTCACATACCTGTAGCTGAGAGAAGCCTCCTCTTGAGGTGCTTGTGGAAAGTTGGTATTCCTCTTGAGTCGACGGCAGAGACTAAGCTCCCATCTCGAATAGATTTGGGGTCCACGGAGCCCTTTCGTGTTGCTCCAGTGACGTAAGGATCCCTCTAGACTTGAGACAGTGATCTTGGGTTTTCTCTGGAGTGCCATCAGGGAAATCAAGGCTCCTTTCACGTTTGATGTGGAACACGGAATTGCTCTACACGCAGTGCAGGTGAATCGGGCCTCATCTCGCGGCGAGGGGGAAGTCTCATGGTTTTTCTCGAGTTGCGGCCGGAACCTGGGGTATATTCTCGAGTTACGACGGGGAGGGCCCTTCCAGACACGTGTTTGGTCAGCGACGTCAGGACTCCTGCCTAGGTGCGAGGGACACCTCGGGATACTCCTCGAGTCTTGGCTTGGCAATGGGGACGCGTCTCCACGTGAGGCGGGAGACCCAGTGTCCCTTTCCACGTGCCACAGGGATCCTGGGACTCCTATCCATTTTCAAGAGGAGTCAGGCATCGTCTACTTTAGAAGCATTGATCTCCGCATAACTCTCGAATTTTCAAAGGATGTGAGGCCTCCGGTCGCGATGAGGCGGAGGACTAGGTCTTTCTCTGTCGTCTCGACAGCGGATTCAGACATCCCTTCGTCTTGGGAGATGCAAGACGAGCCTGCATTCAATTCACTGCAGGGATATCCGGCCTTACTTCGAGTCAGAGCATTTCGGTGTCCATTCCACTTGAGGCCACAAACTCAGGGACCCTCTCACATACCTGTAGCTGAGAGAAGCCTCCTCTTGAGGTGCTTGTGGAAAGTTGGTATTCTTCTTGTGTCGAAGCCAGGGACTAAGCTCTCATCTCAAGTTGATTTGGGGTCCACGGAGACCTTTCGTGTTGCTCCAGTGACCTCAGGATCCCTCTAGACTTGAGACAGTGATCTTGGGTATTCTCTGGAGTGCCATCAAGGAAATCAAGGCTCCTTTCACGTTTGATGTGGAACACGGAATTGCTCTGCATGCAGTGCAGGGGAATCAGGCCTCATCTCGCGGCGAGGGGGAAGTCTCTTGGTTTTTCTCGAGCTGCTGAGGGAACCTGGGGTATATTCTCGAGTTACAACGGGGAGGGCCCTTCCAGACACGTGTTTGTTCAGCGACGTCAGGACTCCTGCCTAGGTGCGAGGGACACCTCGGGATTCTCCTCGAGTCTTGGCATGGCAATTGGGACGCGTCTCCACGTGACGCGGGAGACCCAGGGTCCCTTTCGAGGTTCCACAGGGATCCTTGGACTCCTATCCATTTTCAAGAGGAGTCAGGCATCATCTCCTTTGGAAGCATTGATCTCCGCGGACCTCTCGAGTTTTCAAAGGATGTGAGGCCTCAGGTCGCGATGAGGCGGAGAACTAGGTCTTTCTCTGTGGTCTCCACAGGGGATTCAGACATCCCTTCGTCTTGGGAGATGCAAGACGAGCCTGCATTCAATTCACTGCAGGGATATCCGGCCTTACTTCGAGTCAGAGCATCTCGGTGTCCATTCCACTTGAGGCCACAAACTCAGGGTCCTCTCACATACCTGTAGCTGAGAGAAGCGTCCTCTTGAGGTGCTTGTGGAAAGTTGGTATTCCTCTTGAGTCGAAGCCAGGGACTAAGCTCTCATCTCGAGTTGATTTGGGGTCCACGGAGCCCTTTCGTGTTGCTGCAGTGACCTCAGGATCCCTCTAGACTTGAGACAGTGATCTTGGGTTTTCTCTGGAGTGCCATCAAGGAAATCAAGGCTCCTTTCACGTTTGATGTGGAACACGGAATTGCTCTGCAGCCAGTGTAGGGGAATCGGTCCTCATCTCGCGGCGAGGGGGAAGTCTCATGGTTTTTCTCGTGTTGCGGCAGGAACCTGAGGTATATTCTCGAGTTACGACGGGGAGGGCCCTTCCAGACACGTGTTTGTTCATCGACGTCAGGACTCCTGCCTAGGTGCGAGGGACATTTCGGGATTGTCCTCGAGTCTTGACATGGCAATTGGGACGCGTCTCCACTTGAGGCGGGAGACCCAGTGTCCCTTTCCACGTGCCAAAGGGATCCTGGGACTCCTATCCATTTTCAGGAGGATTCAGGCATCGTCTCATTTGGAAGCATTGATCTCCGAGGACCTCTCGAGTTTTCAAAGAATGTGAGGCCTCCGGTCACGATGAGGCGGAGGACTAGTTGTTTCTCTGTTGTATACACAGGGGATTCAGACACCCCTTCGTCTTGGGAGATGCAAGACGAGCCTGCATTCAATTCACTGCAGGGATATCCGGCCTTACTTCGAGTCAGAGCATCTCGGTGTCCATTCCACTTGAGGCCACACTCTGGGGGTCCCTCAAATATACCTGTAGCTGAGAGAAGCCTCCTCTTGAGGTGCTTGTGGAAAGTAGGTATTCCTCTTGAGTCTAAGCCAGGGACTAAGCTCTCATCTCGAGGTGATTTGGAGTCCACGGAGCCCTTTCGTGTTGCTCCAGTGACCTCAGGATCCCTCTAGACTTGAGACAGTGATGTTGGGTTTTCTCTGGAGTGCCATCAAGGAAATCAAGGCTCCTTTCACTTTTGATGTGGAACACGGAATTGCTCTGCATGCAGTTCAGGGGAATCGGGCCTCAACTCGCGGCGAGGGGGAAATCTCATGGTTTTTCTCGAGTTGCGGCCCGAACCTGGGGTATATTCTCGAGTTACGACGGGGAGGGCCCTTCCAGACACGTGTTTGTTCAGCGACGTCAGGACTCCTGCCTAGGAGCGAGGGAATCCTCGGGATTCTCCTCGAGTCTTGGCATGGCAATTGGGAGGCGTCTCCACGTGAGGCGGGGGACCCAGGGTCCCTTTCCACGTGCCACAGGGATCCTGGGACTCCTATCCATTTTCAAGAGGAGTCAGGCCTCGTCTCCTTTGGAAGCATGGATCTCCGCGGACCTCTCGATTTTTCAAAGGATGTGAGGCCTCCGGTCGCGATGAGGCGGAATATTAGGTCTTTCTCTGTGGTCTCCACAGTGGATTCAGACATCCCTTCGTCTTGGGAGATGCAAGACGAGCCTGCATTCAATTCACTGCAGGGCTATCCGGCCTTACTTCGAGTCAGAGCATCTCGGTGTCCATTCCACTTGAGGCCACAAACTCAGGGTCCCTCTCACATACCTGTAGCTGAGAGAAGCCTCCTCTTGAGGTGCTTTTGGAAAGTTGGTATTCCTCTTGAGTCGAAGCCAGGGACTAAGCTCTCATCTCGAGTTGATTTGGGGTCCACGGAGCCCTTTCCTGTTGCTCCAGTGACCTTAGGATCCCTCTAGACTTGAGAAAGTGATCTTGGGTTTTCTCTGGAGTGCCATCAAGGAAATCAAGGCTCCTTTCACGTTTGATGTGGAACACGGAATTGCTCTGCATGCAGTGCAGGGGAATCGTGCCTCAACTCGCGGCGAGGGGGAAATCTCATGGTTTTTCACGAGTTGCGCCGGAACCTGGGATATATTCCCGAGTTACGACGGGGAGGGCCCTTCCAGACACGTGTTTGTTCAGCGACGTCAGGACTCCTGCCTAGGTGCGAGGGACATCTCGGGATTCTCCTCGAGTCTTGGCATGGCAATTGGGACGCGTCTCCACGTGAGGCGGGAGACCCAGGGTCCCTTTCCACGTGCCACAGGGATCCTGGGACTCCTATCCATTTTCAAGAGGAGTCAGGCATCGTCTCCTTTGGAAGCATTGATCTCCGCTGACCTCTCGAGTTTTCAAAGGATGTGAGGCCTC
Organism: Dama dama; assembly: GCF_033118175.1. Taxonomy (NCBI): domain Eukaryota; kingdom Metazoa; phylum Chordata; class Mammalia; order Artiodactyla; family Cervidae; genus Dama; species Dama dama. The sequence goes on along the minus strand of NW_026870879.1, from coordinate 4,091,930 downwards.
CGGTCGCGATGAGGCGGAGGACTAGGTCTTTCTCTGTGTCTCCACAGGGGATTCAGATATCCCTTCGTCTTGGGAGATGCAAGACGAGCCTGCATTCTATTCACTTCAGGGATATCCGGCCTTACTTCGAGTCAGAGCATCTCAGTGTCCATTCCACTTGAGGCCACAAACTCAGGGACCCTCTCACATACCTGTAGCTGAGAGAAGCCTCCTCTTGAGGTGCTTGTGGAAAGTTGGTATTCCTCTTGACTCGAAGCCAGGGACTAATCTCTCATCTCGAGTTGATTTGGGGTCCACGGAGCCCTTTGGTGTTGCTATAGTGACCTCAGGATCCCTCTAGACTTGAGACAGTGATCTTGGGTTTTCTCTGGAGTGCCATCAAGGAAATCAAGTCTCCTTTCTCGTTTGATGTGGAACACGGAATTGCTCTGCACGCAGTGCAGGGTAATCGGGCCTCATCTCGCGGCGAACGGAAGTCTCATGGTTTTTCTCGAGTTCTGGCCGGAACCTGGGGTATATTCTCGAGTTACGACGGGGAGCGCCCTTCCAGACACGTGTTTGTTCAGCGACGTCAGGACTCCTGCTTAGGTGCGAGGGACACCTCGGGATTCTCCTCGAGTCTTCTCATGGCAATTGGGACGTGTCTCCACGTGAGGCGGGAGACCCAGGGTCCCTTTCCACGTGCCACAGGGATCCTGGGACTCCTATCCATTTACAAGAGGAGTCAGGCATCGTCTCCTTTGGAAGCATTGATCTCCGCTTACCTCTCGAGTTTTCAAAGGATGTGAGGCCTCCGGTCGTGATGAGGCGGTGAACTCAGTCTTTATCCGTGGTCTCCACAGGGGATTCAGACATCCCTTCGTCTTGGGAGATGCAAGACGAGCCTGCATTCAATTCACTGCAGGGATATCCAGCCTTACTTCGAGTCAGAGCATCTCGGTGTCCATTCCACTTGAGGCCACAAACTCAGGGTCCCTCTCACATACCTGTAGCTGAGAGAAGCCTCCTCTTGAGGTGCTTGTGGAAACTTGGTATTCCTCTTGAGTCGAGGCCAGGGACTAAGCTCTCATCTCGAGTTGCTTTGGGGTCCACGGAGCCCTTTCGTGTTGCTCCAGTGACTTAAGGATCCCTCTAGACTTGACACAGTGATCTTGGGTTTTCTCTGGAGTGCCATCAAGGAAATCGAGGCTCCTTTCACGTTTGATGTGGAACACGGAATTGCTCTGCACGCAGTGCAGGGGAATCGGGCCTCATCTCGCGGCGAGGGGGAAGTCTCATGGTTTTTCTCGAGTTGCGGCCGGAACCTGGGGTATATTCTCGAGTTATGACTGGGAGGGCCCTTCCAGACACGTGTTTGTTCAGCGACGTCAGGACTCCTGCCTAGGTGCGAGGGACACCTCGGGATTCTCCTCGAGTCTTGGCATGGCAATTGGGACGCGTCTCCACGTGAGGCGGGAGACCCAGGTTCCCTTTCCACGTGCCACAGGGATCCTGGGACTCCCATCCATTTACAAGAGGAGTCAGGCATCGTCTCCTTTTGAACCATTGATCTCCGCGGACCTCTCGAGTTTTCAAAGGATGTGAGGCCTCCGGTCGTGAGGAGGCGGAGGAATAGGTCTTTCTCTGTGGTCTCCACAGGGGATTCAGACATCCCTTCATCTTGGGAGATGCAAGACGAGCCTGCTTTCAATTCACTGCAGGGATATCCGGCCTTACTTCGAGTCAGAGCATCTCGGTGTCCATTCCACTTGAGGCCACAAACTCTGGGTCCCTCTCACATACCTGTAGCTGAGAGAAGCCTCCTCTTGAGGTGCTTGTGGAAAGTTGGTATTCCTCTTGAGTCGAAGCCAGGGACTAAGCTCTCATCTCGAGTTGATTTGTGGTCCACGGAGGCCTTTCGTGTTGCTCCAGTGACCTCAGGATCCCTCTAGACTTGAGACAGTGATCTTGGGTTTTCTCTGGAGTGCCATCAAGGAAATCAAGGCTCCTTTCACGTTTGATGTGGAACACGGAATTGCTCTGCACGCAGTGCAAGGGAATCGGGCCTCATCTCGCGGCGAGGGGGAAGTCTCATGGTTTTTCTCGAGTTGCGGCCGGAACCTGGGGTATATTCTCGAGTAACGACGGGGAGGGCCCTTCCAGACACGTGTTTGTTCAGCGACGTCAGGACTCCTTCCTAGGTGAGAGGGACACCTCGGGATTCTCCTCGAGTTTTGGCATGGCAATTGGGACGCGTCTCCACGTGAGGCGGGAGACCCAGGGTCCCTTTCCACGTGCCATAGGGATCCTGGGACTCCTATCCATTTTCAAGAGGAGTCAGGTATCGTCTCCTTTGGAAGCATTGATCTCCGCGGACCTCTCGAGTTTTCAAAGGATGTGAGGCCTCCGGTCGCGTTGAGGTGGAGGACTAGGTCTTTCTCTGTGGTCTCCACAGGGGATTCAGGCATCCCTTCGTCTTGGGAGATGCAAGATGAGCCTGCATTCAATACACTGCAGGTATATCCGGCCTTACTTCGAGTCAGAGCATCTCGGTGTCCATTCCACTTGAGGCCTCAAACTCAGGGTCCCTCTCACATACCTGTTGCTGAGAGAAGCCTCCTCTTGAGTTGCTTTTGGAAAGTTGGTATTCCTCTTGAGTCGAAGCCACGGACTAAGCTCTCATCTCGAGTTGATTTGGGGTCCACGGAGGCCTTTCGTGTTGCTCCAGTGACCTCAGGATCCCTCTAGACTTGAGACAGTGATCTTGGGTTTTCTCTGGAGTGCCATCAAGGAAATCAAGGCTTCTTTCACGTTTGATGTGGAACACGGAATTGCTCTGCACGCAGTGCAGGGGAATCGGGCCTCATCTCGTGGCGAGGGGGAAGGCTCATGGTTTTTCTCGAGGTGCAGCCGGAACCTGTGGTATATTGTCGAGTTACGACGGGGACGGCCCTTCCAGACACGTGTTTGTTCACCGACGTCAGGACTCCTGCCTAAGTGCGAGGGACACCTCGGGATTCTCCTCGTGTCTTGGTATGACAATTGGGACGCACCTCCACGTAACGCGGGAGACCCAGCGTCCCTTTCCACGTGCAACAGGGATCCTGGGACTCCTATCCATTTTCAAGAGGAGTCAGGCATCGTCTCCTTTGGAAGCATTGATCTCCGCAGACCTCTCGAATTTTCAAAGGATGTGAGGCCTCCGGTCGCGATGAGGCGGAGGACTAGGTCTTTCTCTGTCGTCTCCACAGGGGATTCAGACATCCCTTCATCTTGGGAGATGCAAGACGAGCCTGCATTCAATTCACTGCAGGGATATCTGGCCTTACTTCGAGTCAGAGCATCTCGGTGTCCATTCCACTTGAGGCGACAAAGTCATGGTCCCTCTCACATACCTGTAATTGAGAGAGCCTCCTCTTGAGGTGCTTGTGGAAACTTGGTATTCCTCTTGAGTCGAAGCCACGGACTAAGCTCTCATCTCGAGTTGATTTGGGGTCCACGGAGGCCTTTCGTGTTGCTCCAATGAACTCAGGATCCCTCTAGACTTGAGACAGTGATCTTGGGTTTGCTCTGGAGTGCCATCAAGTAAATCAAGGCTCCTTTCACGTTTGATGTGGAACACGGAATTGCTCTGCACGCAGTGCAGGGGAATCGGGCCTCATCTCGCGGTGAGGGGGAAGTCTCATGGTTTTTCTCGAGTTCCGGCCGGAACCTATGGTATATTGTCGAGTTACGACGGGGAGGGCCCTTCCATACACGTGTTTGTTCAGTGACGTCAGGACTCCTGCCTAGGTGCGAGGGACACCTCGGGATTCTCCTCGAGTCTTGGCATGGCAATTGGGACGTGTCCCCACGTGAGGCGGGAGACACAGGGTCCCTTTCCACATGTCACAGGGATCCTGGGACTCCTATCCATTTTCAAGAGGAGTCAGGCATCGTCTGCTTCGGAAGTATTGATCTCCACGGGCCTCTCGAGTTTTCAAAGGATATGAGGCCTCCGGTTGCGTTGAGGCGGTGGACTAGGTCTTTTTCTGTGGTCTCCACAGGGGATTCAGACAACCCTTCGTCTTGGGAGATGTAAGACGAGCCTGCATTCAATTCACTGCAGGGATATCCGTCCTTACTTCGAGTCAGAGCATCTCGGTGTCCATTCCACTTGAGGCCACAAACTCAGGGTCCCTCTCACATACCTGTAGCTGAGAGAAGTCTCCTCTTGAGGTGCTTGTGGAAAGTTGGTATTCCTCTTGAGTCGAAGGCAGGGATTAAGCTCTCATCTCGAGTTGATTTTGGGTCCACTGAGCCCTTTCGTGTTTCTACAGTGACCTCAGGATCCCTCTAGACTTGAGACAGTGATCTTGGGTTTTCTCTGGAGTGCCATCAAGGAAATCAAGGCTCCTTTCACGTTTGATGTGGAACACGGAATTGCTCTGCACGCAGTGCAGGGGAATCGGGCCTCATCTCGCGGCGAGGGGGAAGTCTCATTGTTTTTCTCGAGTTGCGGCCGGAACCTGGGGTATATTCTCGAGTTACGACGGGGAGGGCCCTTCCAGACACGTGTTTGTTCAGCGACGTCAGGACTCCTTTCTAGGTGCGAGGGACACCTCAGGATTCTCCTCGAGTCTTGGCATGGCAATTGGGATGCGTCTCGACGTGAGGCGGGAGACCCAGGGTCCCTTTCCACGTGCCACAGGGATCCTGGGACTCCTATCCATTTTCAAGAGGAGTCAGGCATCGTCTCCTTTGGAAGCATTGATCTCCGCGAACCTCTCGAGTTTTCAAAGGATGTGAGGCCTGCGGTCGCGATGAGGCGGAGGACTAGGTCTTTCTCTGTGGTCTCCACAGGGGATTCAGACAACCCTTCGTCTTGGGAGATGCAAGACGAGCCTGCATTCAATTCACTGCAGGGATATCCGGCCTTACTTCGAGTCAGAGCATCTCTGTGTCCATTCCACTTGAGGGCACAAACTCAGGGTCCCTCTCACATACCTGTGGCTGAAAGAAGCCTCCTCTTGAGGTGCTTGGGGAAAGTTCGTATTCCTCTTGAGTAGAAGCCAGGGACTTAGCTCTCATCTCGAGTTGATTTGGGGTCCACGGAGCCCTTTCTTGTTGCTCCAGTGACCTCAGGATCCCTCTAGACTTGAGACAGTGATCTTGGGTTTTCTCTGGAGTGCCATCAAGGAAATCAAGGCTCCTTTCAAGTTTGATGTGGAACACGGAATTGCTCTGCACGCAGTGCAGGGGAATCGGGCCTCATCTCGCGGCGAGGGGGAAGTCTCATGGTTTTTCTCGAGTTGCGGCCGGAACCTGTGGTAGATTCCCGAGTTACGACGGAGAGGGCCCTTCCAGACACGTGTTTGTTCAGCGACGTCAGGACTCCTGCCTAGGTGCGAGGGACACCTCGGGATTCTCCTCGAGTCTTGGCATGGCAATTGGGACGCGTCTCACCGTGAGGCGGGAGACCCAGGGTCCCTTTCCACGTGCCACAGGGATCCTGGGACTCCTATCCATTTTCAAGAGGAATCAGGCATCGTCTCCTTTGGAAGCATTGATCTCCGCGGACCTCTCGAGTTTTCAAAGGATGTGAGGCCTCCGGTCGCGATGAGCCGAAGGACTAGGTCTTTATCTGTGGTCTCCACAGGGGATTCAGACATCCCTTCGTCCTGGGAGATACAAGACGAGCCTGCATTCAATTCACTGCAGGGATATCCAGCCTTACTTCGAGTCAGAGCATCTCGGTGTCCATTCCACTTGAGGCCACAAACTCAGGGTCCCTCTCACATACCTGTAGCTGAGAGAAGCCTCCTCTTGAGGTGCTTGTGGAAAGTTGGTATTCCTCTTGAGTCGAAGCCAGGGACTAAGCTCTCATCTCGAGTTGATTTTGGGTCCACTGAGCCCTTTCGTTTTTCTACAGTGACCTCAGGATCCCTCTAGACTTGAGACAGTGATCTTGGGTTTTCTCTGGAGTGCCATCAAGGAAATCAAGGCTCCTTTCACGTTTGATGTGGAACACGGAATTGCTCTGCACGCAGTGCAGGGGAATCGGGCCTCATCTCGCGGCGAGGGGGAAGTCTCATGGTTTTTCTCGAGTTGCGGCCGGAACCTGGGGTATATTCTCGAGTTACGACGGGGAGGGCCCTTCCAGACACGTATTTGTTCAGCGACGTCAGGACTCCTTTCTAGGTGCGAGGGACACCTCAGGATTCCCCTCGAGTCTTGGCATGGCTATTGGGATGCGTCTCGACGTGAGGCGGGAGACCCAGGGTCCCTTTCCACGTGCCACAGGGATCCTGGGACTCCTATCCATTTTCAAGAGGAGTCAAGCATCGTCTCCTTTGGAAGCATTGATCTCCGCGGACCTATCGAGTTTTCAAAGAATGTGAGGCCTCCGGTCGCGATGAGGCGGAGAACTAGGTCTTTCTCTCTGGTCTCCACATGTGATTCAGACATCCCTTCGTCTTGGGAGATGCAAGACGAGCCTGCATTCAATTCACTGCAGGGAGATCCGGCCTTACTTCGAGTCAGAGCATCTCGGTGTCCATTCCACTTGAGGCCACAAATTCAGGGTCCCTCTCATATAACTGTAACTGAGAGAAGCCTCCTCTTGAGGTGCTTGTGGAAACTTGTTATTCCTCTTGAGTCGAACCAGGGACTAAGCTCTCATCTCGAGTTGATTTGGGTTCCACCTAGCCCTTTCGTGTTTCCCCAGTGACCTCAGGATCCCTCTAGACTTGAGAGAGTGATCTTGGGTTTTCTCTGGATTGCCATCAGGGAAATCAAGGCTCCTTTCACGTTTGATGTGGAACATGAAATTGCTCTGCACGCAGTGCAGGGAAATCGGGCCTCATCTCGCGGCGAGAGGGAAGTGTCATGGTTTTTCTCGAGTTGCGGCCGGATCCTGGGGTATATTCTCGAGTTACGACGGGGAGGGCCCTTCCAGACACGTGTTTGTTCAGCGACGTCAGGACTCCTGCCTAGGTGCGAGGGACACCTGGGGATTCTCCTCGAGTCTTGGCATGGCAATTGGGACGCGTCTCCACGTGAGCCGGGAGGCCCAGGGTCCCTTTCCCCGTGCCACAGTGATCCTGGGACTCCTATCCATTTTCAAGAGGAGTCAGGCATCGTCTCCTTTGGAAGCATTGATCTCCGCGGACCTCTCCAGTTTTGAAAGGATGTGAGGCCTCCGGTCGCGATGAGGAGGAGAACTAGGTCTTTCTCTGTGGTCTCCACAGGGGATTCAGACATCCCTTCGGATTGGGAGATGCAAGACGAGCCTGCATTCATTTCACTGCAGGGATATCCGGCCTTACTTCGAGTCAGAGCATCTCGGTGTCCATTCCACTTGAGTCCACCAACTCAGGATCCCTCTCACATACCTGTATCTGAGAGAAGCCTCCTCTTGAGGTGCTTGTGGAAAGTTGGTATTCCTCTTGAGTCGAAGCCAGGGACTAAGCTCTCATTTCGAGTTGATTTGGGGTCCACGGAGCTCTTTCCTGTTGCTCCAGTGACCTCAGGATCCCTCTAGACTTGAGACAGTGATCTTGGGTTTTCTCTGGAGTGCCATCAAGGAAATCAAGGCTCCTTTCACGTTTAATGTGGAACACGGAATTGCTCTGCACGCAGTGCACGGAATCGGGCCACATCTCGGGGCGAGGGGGAAGTCTCATGGTTTTTCTCGAGTTGCGGACGGACCCTGGGGTATATTCTCGAGTTACGACGGGGAGGGCCCTTCCAGACACGTGTTTGTTCAGCGACGTCAGGACTCGGGCCTAGGTGCGAGGGACAACTCGGGATTCTCCTCGAGTCTTGGCATGGCAATTGGGATGCGTCTCCACGTGAGGCAGGGGACCCAGGGTCCCTTTCCACGTGCCACAGGGATCCTGGGACTCCTATCCATTTTCAAGAGGAGTCAGGCATCGTCTCCTTTGGAGGCATTGATCTCCGCGGACCTCTAGAGCTTTCAAAGGATGTGAGGCCTACGGTCGCGATGAGGCGGAGAACTAGGTCTTTCTGTGTGGTCTCCACAGGGGATTCAGACATCCCTTCGTCTTGGGAGATGCAAGACGAGCCTGCATTCAATTCACTGCAGGGATATCCGGCCTTACTTCGAGTCAGAACATCTCGGTGTCCATTCCACTTGAGGCCACCACCTCAGCGTCCCTCTCACATACCTGTAGCTGAGAGAAGCCTCCTCTTGAGGTGCTTGTGGAAAGTTGGTATTCCTCTTGAGTCGAAGCCAGGGACTTAGCTCTCATCTCGAGTTGATTTGGGGTCCACGGAGCCCTTTCGTGTTGGTACAGTGACCTCAGGATCCCTCTAGACTTGAGAGAGTGATCTTGGGTTTTCTCTGGAGTGCTATCAAGGAAATCAAGGCTCCTTTCATATTTGATGTGGAACATGGAATTGCTTTGCATGCAGTGCAGGGGAATCGGGCCTCATCTCCCTGCGAGGGGAAGTCTCATGGTTTTTCTCAAGTTGCGGCCGGAACCTGGGATATATTATCGAGTTACGACGGGGAGGGCCCTTCCAGACACGTTTTTGTTCAGCGACGTCAGGACTCCTGCCTAGGTGCGAGGGACACCTCGGGATTCTCCTCGAGTCTTGGCATGGCAATTGGGACGCGTCTCCACGTGAGGCGGGTGACCCAGGGTCCCTTTCCACGTGCCACCGGGTTCCTGGGACTCCTATCCATTTTCAAGAGGAGTCAGGCATCGTCTGCTTTGGAAGCATTGATCTCCGCGGACCTCTTGAGTTTTCAAAGGATGTGAGGCCTCCGGTCGCGATGAGGCGTAGAACTAGGTCTTTCTCTGTGGTCTCCACAGGTGATTCAGACATCCCTTCGTCTTGGGAGATGCAAGACGAGCCTGCATTCAATTCACGGTAGGGATGTCCGTCCTTACTTCGAGTCAGAGCATCTCGGTGTCCATTCCACTTGAGGCCACAAACTCATGGTCCCTCACACATACTTGTAGCTGACAGTTGCCTCCTCTTGAGGTGCTTGTGGAAAGTTGGTATTCCTCTTGAGTCGAAGCCAGGGACTAAGCTCTCATCTCGAGTTTTTTGGGGTCCACGGAGCCCTTTCGTGTTGCTCCAGTGACCTCAGGATCCCTCTAGACTTGAGACAGTGATCTTGGGTTTTCTCTGGAGTGCCATCAAGGAAATCAAGTCTCCTTTCACATTTGAGGTGGAACACGGAATTGCTCTGCATGCAGTGCAGGGGTATCGGGCCTCATCTCGCGGCGAGGGGATAGTCTCATGGTTTTTCTCGAGTTGCGGCCGGAACCTGGGGTATATTCTCGAGTTACGACGGGGAGGGCCCTTCCATACACGTGTTTGTTCAGCGTCGTCAGGACTCCTGCCTAGGTGCGAGGGACACCTCGGGATTCTCCTCGAGTCTTGGCATGGCAATTGGGACGCGTCTCCACGTGAAGCGGGAGACCCAGGGTCCCTTTCCACGTGCCACAGGGATCCTGGGACTCCTATCCATTTTCAGGAGGAGTCAGGCATCGTCTCCTTTGGAAGCATTGATCTCCGGGGACCTCTCGAGTTTTCAAAGGATGTCAGGCCTCCGGTCGCGTTGAGGCGGAGGACTAGGTCTTTCTCTGTGGTCTCCACAGGTGATTCATACATCCCTTCGTCTTGGGAGATGGAAGACGAGCCTGCATTCAATTCACTGCAGGGATATCCGGCCTTACATTGAGTCAGGGCATCTCGGTGTCCATTCCACTTGAGGCCACAAACTCAGGGTCCCTCTCACCTACCTGTAGCTGAGAGAAGCCTCCTCTTGAGCTGCTTGTGGAAAGTTGGTATACCTCTTGAGTCGAAGCCAGGGACTAAGCTCTCATCTCGAGTTGATTTGGGGTCCACGGAGCCCTTTCGTGTTGCTACAGTGACCTCAGGATCCCTCTAGACTTGAGACAGTGATCTGGGGTTTTCTCTGGAGTGCCATCAAGGAAATCAAGGCTCCTTTCACGTTTGATGTGGAACACGGAATTGCTCTGCACGCAGTGCAGGGGAATAGGGCCTCATCTGGCGGCGAGGTGTAAGACATGGTTTTTCTCTAGTTGCGCCCGGAACCTGGGGTATATTCTCGAGTTATGACGGGGAGGTCCCTTGCAGACACGTGTTTGTGCAGCGACGTCAGGACTCCTGCCTAGGTGCGAGGGACACCTCGGAATTCTCCTCGAGTCTTGGCATGGCTATTGGGACGCGTGTTCACGTGAAGCGGGAGACTCAGTGTCCCCGTCCATGTGGACAGGGATCCTGGGACTCCTATCCATTTTCAAGAGGAGTCAGGCATCGTCTCCTTTGGAAGCATTGATCTCTGCGGACCTCTCGAGTTTTCAAAGGATGTGAGGCCTCCGGTCGCCATGAGGCTGAGAACTAGGTCTTTCTCTGTGGTCTCCACAGGGGATTCAGACATCCCTTCATCTTGGGAGATGCAAGACGAGCCTGCATTCAATTCACTGCAGGGATATCTGGCCTTACTTCGAGTCAGGGCATCTCGGTGTCCATTCTACTTGAGGCCACAAACTCAGGGTCCCTCTCACATACCTGTAGCTGAGAGAAGCCTCCTCTTGAGGGGCTTGTGGAAAGTTCGTATTCCTCTTGAGTCGAAGCCAGGGACTAAGCTCTCATCTCGAGTTGATTTGGGGTCCACGGAGCCCTTTGTGTTGCTCCAGTGACCTCAGGATCCCTCTAGACTTGAGACAGTGATCTAGGGTTTTCTCTGGAGTGCCATCAAGGAAATCAAGGCTCCTTTCACGTTTGATGTGGAACACAGAATTGCTCTGCACGCAGTGCAGGGGAATCGGGGCTCATCTCTCGACCAGGGGGAAATCTCATTGTTTTTCTCGAGTTGCGGCCGGAACCTGGGGTATATTCTCGAGTTACGACGGGGAGGGCCCTTCCAGACACGTGTTTGTTCAGCTACGTCAGGACTCCTGCCTAGGTGCGAGGGACAGCTCGGGATTCTCCTCGAGTCTTGGCATGGCAATTGGGACGCGTCTCCACGTGAAGCGGGAGACCCAGGGTCCCCGTCCATGTGGACAGGGATCTTGGGACTCCTAACCATTTTCAAGAGGAGTCAGGCATCGTCTCCTTTGGAAGCATTGACCTCCGCGGACCTCTCGAGTTTTTAAAGGATGTGAGGCCTCCGCTCGGGATGAGGCGGAGAATTAGGTCTTTCTCTGTGGTCTCCAAAGGGGATTCAGACATCCCTTCGTCTTGGGAGATGCAAGACGAGCCTGCAATCAATTCACTGCAGGGATATCCGGCCTTACTTCGAGTCAGAGCATCTCGGTGTCCATTCCACTTGAGGCCACAAATTCAGGGGCCCTCTCAGATACCTGTAGCTGAGAGAAGCCTCCTCTTGAGGTGCTTGTGGAAAGTTGGTATTCCTCTTGAGTCGAAGCCTGGGACTAAGCTCTCATCTCGAGTTGATTTGGGGTCCACGGACCCCTTTCATGCTGCTACAGTGGCCTCAGGATCCCTCTAGACTTGAGACAGTGACTTTGGTTTTTCTCTGGAGTGCCATCAAGGAAATCAAGGCTCCTTTCACGTTTGATGTGGAACATGGAATTGCTCTGCACGCAGTGCAGGGGAATCGGGCCTCATGTCGCGGCGATGGGGAAGTCTCATGGTTTTTCTCGAGTTGCGGCCGGAACCTGGGATATATTCTCGAGTTACGACGGGGAGGGCCCTTCCAGACACGTGTTTGTTCAGCGAAGTCAGGACTCCTGCCTAGGTGCGAGGGACACTTCGGGATTCTCCACGAGTCTTGGCATGGCAATTGGGACGCGGCTCCACGTGAGGCGGGAGACCCAGGGTCCCTTTCCACGTGCCACAGGGATCCTGGGACTCCTATCCATTTTCAAGAGGAGTCAGGCATCGTCTCCTTTGGAAGCATTGATCTCCGTGGACCTCTCGAGTTGTCAAAGGATGTGAGGCCACCGGTCGTGATGAGGCGGAGGACTAGGTCTTTCTCTGTGGTCTCCACAGGGGATTCAGACATCCCTTCGTCTTGGGAGATGCAAGCCGAGCCTGCATTCAATTCACTGCAGGGATATCCGGCCTTACTTCGAGTCAGAGCATCTCGGTGTCCATTCCACTTGAGGCCACAAACTCAGGGTCCCTCTCACATACCTGTAGCTGAGAGAAGCCTCCTCTTGAGGTGCTTGTGGATAGTTGGTATTCCACTTGAGTCGAAGCCAGGGAATAAGCTCTCATCTCGAGTTTATTTGGGGTCCATGGAGCCCTTTCGTGTTGCTCCAGTGACCTCAGGTTCCCTCTAGACTTGAGACAGTGACTTTTGGTATTCTCTGGAGTGCGATCAAGGAAATCAAGGCTCCTTTCACGTTTGATGTGGAACACGGAATTGCTCTGCACGCAGTGCAGGGGAATCGGGCCTCATCTCGCAGCGAGGGGGAAGTCTCACGGTTTTTCTCGAGTTGCGGCCGGAACCTGGGGTATATTCTCGAGTTACGATGGGGAGGGCCCTTCCAGACACGTGTTTGTTCAGCGACGTCAGGACTCCTGCCTAGGTGAGAGGGACACCTCGGGATTCTCCTCGAGTCTTGGCATGGCAATTGGGACGCGTCTCCACGTGAGGCGGGAGACCCAGCGTCCCTTTCCACGTGCCACAGGGTTCCTGGGACTCCTGTCCATTTTCAAGAGGAGTCAGGCATCGTCTCCTTTGGAAGCATTGATCTCCGCGGACCTCTCGAGTTTTCAAAGGATGTCAGGCCTCCGGTCGCGATGAGGCGGAGAATTAGTTCTTTCTCTGTGGTCTCCACAGGGGATTCAGACATCCCGTCGTCTTGGGAGATGCAAGACGAGCCTGCATTCAATTCACTGCAGGGATATCCGGCCTTTCTTCGAGTCAGAGCATCTCGGTGTCCATTCCACTTGAGGCCAGCAACTCAGGGTCCCTCTCACATACCTGTAGCTGAGAGAAGCCTCCTCTTGAGGTGCTTGTGGAAAGTTGGTATTCCTCTTGTCTCGAAGCCAGGGACTAAACTACCATCTCGAGTTGATTTGGGGTGCACGGAGCCCTTTCGTGTTGCTCCAGTGACCTCAGGATACCTCTCGACTTGAGACAGTGATTTTGGGTTTTCTCTGCAGTGCCATCAAGGAAATCAAGTCTCCTTTCACGTTTGATGTGGAACACGGAATTGCTCTGCATGCAGTCCAGGATAATCGGGCCTCATCTCGCAGCGAGGGGGAAGTCTCACGGTTTTTCTCGAGTTGCGGCCGGAACCTGGGGTATATTCTCGAGTTACGACGGGGAGGGCCCTTCCAGACACCTGTTTGTTCAGTGACGTCAGGACTCCTGCCTAGGTGCGAGGGACACCTCGGGATTCTCCTCGAGTCTTGGCATGGAAATTGGGACGCATCTCCACGTGAGGCGGGAGACCCAGGGTCCCTTTCCACGTGCCACAGGGATTCTGGGACTCCTATCCATTTTCAAGAGGAGTCAGGCATCGTCTCCTTTGGAAGCATTGACCTCCGCGGACCTCTCGAGTTTTCAAAGGATATGAGGCCTCTGGTCCCAAAGAGGCGGAGAACTAGGTCTTTCTCTGTGGTCTCCACAGGGGATTCAGACATCCCTTCGTGTTGGGAGATGCAACACGAGCCTGCATTCAAATCACTGCAGGGATATCCGGCCTTACTTCGAGTCAGAGCATCTCGGTGTCCATTCCACTTGAGGCCACATACTCAGGGGCCCTCTCACATACCTGTAGCTGAGAGAAGCCTCCTCTTGAGGTGCTTGTGGAAAGTTGGTTTTCCTCTTTAGACGAAGCCAGGGACTAAGCTCTCATCTCGAGTTGATTTCCGTTCCACGGAGCACTTTCGTGTTGCTCCAGTGACCTCAGGATCCCTCTAGACTTGAGACAGTGATCTTGGGTTTTCTCTAGAGTGCCATCAAGGAAATCAAGGCTTCTTTCACGTTTGATGTGGAACACGGAATTGCTCTGCACGCAGTGCAGGGGAATGGGGCCTCATCTCGCGGCGAGGGGGAAGTCTCATGGTTTTTCTCGAGTTGCGGCCGGAACCTGGGGTATATTCTCGAGTTACGATGGGGAGGGCCCTTCCAGACACGTGTTTGTTCAGCGACGTCAGGACTCCTGCCTAGGTGCGGGGGACACCTCGGGATTCTCCTCGAGTCTTGTCATGGCAATTGGGAGGCGTCTCCACGTGAGGCGGGAGACCCAGAGTCCCTTTCCACGTGCCACAGGGATCCTGGGACTCCTATCCATTTTCAAGAAGAGTCAGGCATCGTCTCCTTTGGAAGCATTGATCTCCACAGACCTCTCGAGTTTTCAAAGGATGTGAGGCTCCAGTCATGATGAGGCGGAGGACTAGGTCTTTCTCTGTGGTCTCCACAGGGGATTCAGACATCTCTTCGTCTATGGAGATGAAAGACGAGCCTGCATTCAATTCACTGCAGGGATATCCGGCCTTACCTCGAGTCAGAGCATCTCGGTGTCCATTCCACTTGAGGCCACAAACTCAGGGTCCCTCTCACATACCTGTAGCTGAGAGAAGCCTCCTCTTGAGGTGCTTGTGGAAAGTTGGTATTCCTCTTGACTCGAAGCCAGGGACTAAGCTCTCATCTCGAGTTGATTTGGGGTGCACGGAGCCCTTTGCTGTTGCTCCAGTGACCTCAGGATCCCTCTCGACTTGAGACAGTGATTTTGGGTTTTCTCTGCAGTGCCATCAAGGAAATCAAGTCTCATTTCACGTTTGATGTGGAACACGGAATTGCTCTGCACGCAGTGCAGGGGAATCGGGCCTCATGTCACAGCGAGGGGGAAGTCTCATGGTTTTTCTCGAGTTGCGGCCGGAACCTGGGGTATATTCTCGAGTTACGACGGGGAGGGCCATACCAGACACGTGTTTGTTCAGCGACATCAGGACTCCTGCCTAGGTGCGAGGGACACCTCGGGATTCTCCTCGAGGCTTGGAAAGGCAATTGGGACGCGTGCTCACGTGAAGCGGGAGACCCAGAGTCCCCGTCCATGTGGACAGGGATCCTGGGACTCCTATCCATTTTCAAGAGGAGTCAGGCATCGTCTCCTTTGGAAGCATTGATCTCCGTGGACCTCTCGAGTTGTCAAAGGATGTGAGGCCACCGGTCGCGATGAGGCGGAGGACTAGGTCTTTCTCTGTGGTCTCCACAGGGGATTCAGACATCCCTTCGTCTTGGGAGATGCAAGACGAGCCTGCATTCAATTCACTGCAGGGATATCCGGCCTTACTTCGAGTCAGAGCATCTCGGTGTCCATTCCACTTGAGGCCACAAACTCAGGGTCCCTCTCACATACCTGTAGCTGAGAGAAGCCTCCTCTTGAGGTGCTTGTGGATAGTTGGTATTCCACTTGAGTCGAAGCCAGGGAATAAGCTCTCATCTCGAGTTTATTTGGGGTCCACGGAGCCCTTTCGTGTTGCTCCAGTGACCTCAGGTTCCCTCTAAACTTGAGACAGTGACTTTTGGTATTCTCTGGAGTGCGATCAAGGAAATCAAGGCTCCTTTCACGTTTGATGTGGAACACGGAATTGCTCTGCACGCAGTGCAGGGGAATCGGGCCTCATCTCGCAGCGAGGGGGAAGTCTCACGGTTTTTCTCGAGTTGCGGCCGGAACCTGGGGTATATTCTCGAGTTACGATGGGGAGGGCCCTTCCAGACACGTGTTTGTTCAGCGACGTCAGGACTCCTGCCTAGGTGAGACGGACACCTCGGGATTCTTTTCGAGTCTTGGCATGGCAATTGGGACGCGTCTCCACGTGAGGCGGGAGACCCAGCGTCCCTTTCCACGTGCCACAGTGTTCCTGGGACTCCTATCCATTTTCAAGAGGAGTCAGGCATCGTCTCCTTTGGAAGCATTGATCTCCGCGGACCTCTCGAGTTTTCAAAGGATGTCAGGCCTCCGGTCGCGATGAGGCGGAGAATTAGTTCTTTCTCTGTGGTCTCCACAGGGGATTCAGACATCCCGTCGTCTTGGGAGATGCAAGACGAGCCTGCATTCAATTCACTGCAGGGATATCCGGCCTTACTTCGAGTCAGAGCATCTCGGTGTCCATTCTACTTGAGGCCACAAACTCAGGGTCCCTCTCACATACCTGTAGCTGAGAGAAGCCTCCTCTTGAGGTGCTTGTGAAAAGTTGGTATTCCTCTTGAGTCGAAGCCTGGGACTAAGCTCTCATCTCGAGTTGATTTGGGGTCCACGGACCCCTTTCATGCTGCTACAGTGGCCTCAGGATCCCTCTAGACTTGAGACAGTGACTTTGGTTTTTCTCTGGAGTGCCATCAAGGAAATCAAGGCTCCTTTCACGTTTGATGTGGAACATGGAATTGCTCTGCACGCAGTGCAGGGGAATCGGGCCTCATGTCGCGGCGATGGGGAAGTCTCATGGTTTTTCTCGAGTTGCGGCCGGAACCTGGGATATATTCTCGAGTTACGACGGGGAGGGCCCTTCCAGACACGTGTTTGTTCAGCGAAGTCAGGACTCCTGCCTAGGTGCGAGGGACACTTCGGGATTCTCCACGAGTCTTGGCATGGCAATTGGGACGCGGCTCCACGTGAGGCGGGAGACCCAGGGTCCCTTTCCACGTGCCACAGGGATCCTGGGACTCCTATCCATTTTCAAGAGGAGTCAGGCATCGTCTCCTTTGGAAGCATTGATCTCCGTGGACCTCTCGAGTTGTCAAAGGATGTGAGGCCACCGGTCGTGATGAGGCGGAGGACTAGGTCTTTCTCTGTGGTCTCCACAGGGGATTCAGACATCCCTTCGTCTTGGGAGATGCAAGCCGAGCCTGCATTCAATTCACTGCAGGGATATCCGGCCTTACTTCGAGTCAGAGCATCTCGGTGTCCATTCCACTTGAGGCCACAAACTCAGGGTCCCTCTCACATACCTGTAGCTGAGAGAAGCCTCCTCTTGAGGTGCTTGTGGATAGTTGGTATTCCACTTGAGTCGAAGCCAGGGAATAAGCTCTCATCTCGAGTTTATTTGGGGTCCATGGAGCCCTTTCGTGTTGCTCCAGTGACCTCAGGTTCCCTCTAGACTTGAGACAGTGACTTTTGGTATTCTCTGGAGTGCGATCAAGGAAATCAAGGCTCCTTTCACGTTTGATGTGGAACACGGAATTGCTCTGCACGCAGTGCAGGGGAATCGGGCCTCATCTCGCAGCGAGGGGGAAGTCTCACGGTTTTTCTCGAGTTGCGGCCGGAACCTGGGGTATATTCTCGAGTTACGATGGGGAGGGCCCTTCCAGACACGTGTTTGTTCAGCGACGTCAGGACTCCTGCCTAGGTGAGAGGGACACCTCGGGATTCTCCTCGAGTCTTGGCATGGCAATTGGGACGCGTCTCCACGTGAGGCGGGAGACCCAGCGTCCCTTTCCACGTGCCACAGGGTTCCTGGGACTCCTGTCCATTTTCAAGAGGAGTCAGGCATCGTCTCCTTTGGAAGCATTGATCTCCGCGGACCTCTCGAGTTTTCAAAGGATGTCAGGCCTCCGGTCGCGATGAGGCGGAGAATTAGTTCTTTCTCTGTGGTCTCCACAGGGGATTCAGACATCCCGTCGTCTTGGGAGATGCAAGACGAGCCTGCATTCAATTCACTGCAGGGATATCCGGCCTTTCTTCGAGTCAGAGCATCTCGGTGTCCATTCCACTTGAGGCCAGCAACTCAGGGTCCCTCTCACATACCTGTAGCTGAGAGAAGCCTCCTCTTGAGGTGCTTGTGGAAAGTTGGTATTCCTCTTGTCTCGAAGCCAGGGACTAAACTACCATCTCGAGTTGATTTGGGGTGCACGGAGCCCTTTCGTGTTGCTCCAGTGACCTCAGGATACCTCTCGACTTGAGACAGTGATTTTGGGTTTTCTCTGCAGTGCCATCAAGGAAATCAAGTCTCCTTTCACGTTTGATGTGGAACACGGAATTGCTCTGCATGCAGTCCAGGATAATCGGGCCTCATCTCGCAGCGAGGGGGAAGTCTCACGGTTTTTCTCGAGTTGCGGCCGGAACCTGGGGTATATTCTCGAGTTACGACGGGGAGGGCCCTTCCAGACACGTGTTTGTTCAGTGACGTCAGGACTCCTGCCTAGGTGCGAGGGACACCTCGGGATTCTCCTCGAGTCTTGGCATGGAAATTGGGACGCATCTCCACGTGAGGCGGGAGACCCAGGGTCCCTTTCCACGTGCCACAGGGATCCTGGGACTCCTATCCATTTTCAAGAGGAGTCAGGCATCGTCTCCTTTGGAAGCATTGACCTCCGCGGACCTCTCGAGTTTTCAAAGGATATGAGGCCTCTGGTCCCAAAGAGGCGGAGAACTAGGTCTTTCTCTGTGGTCTCCACAGGGGATTCAGACATCCCTTCGTGTTGGGAGATGCAACACGAGCCTGCATTCAAATCACTGCAGGGATATCCGGCCTTACTTCGAGTCAGAGCATCTCGGTGTCCATTCCACTTGAGGCCACAAACTCAGGGGCCCTCTCACATACCTGTAGCTGAGAGAAGCCTCCTCTTGAGGTGCTTGTGGAAAGTTGGTTTTCCTCTTTAGACGAAGCCAGGGACTAAGCTCTCATCTCGAGTTGATTTCCGTTCCACGGAGCACTTTCGTGTTGCTCCAGTGACCTCAGGATCCCTCTAGACTTGAGACAGTGATCTTGGGTTTTCTCTAGAGTGCCATCAAGGAAATCAAGGCTTCTTTCACGTTTGATGTGGAACACGGAATTGCTCTGCACGCAGTGCAGGGGAATGGGGCCTCATCTCGCGGCGAGGGGGAAGTCTCATGGTTTTTCTCGAGTTGCGGCCGGAACCTGGGGTATATTCTCGAGTTAAGATGGGGAGGGCCCTTCCAGACACGTGTTTGTTCAGCGACGTCAGGACTCCTGCCTAGGTGCGGGGGACACCTCGGGATTCTCCTCGAGTCTTGTCATGGCAATTGGGAGGCGTCTCCACGTGAGGCGGGAGACCCAGAGTCCCTTTCCACGTGCCACAGGGATCCTGGGACTCCTATCCATTTTCAAGAAGAGTCAGGCATCGTCTCCTTTGGAAGCATTGATCTCCACAGACCTCTCGAGTTTTCAAAGGATGTGAGGCTCCAGTCATGATGAGGCGGAGGACTAGGTCTTTCTCTGTGGTCTCCACAGGGGATTCAGACATCTCTTCGTCTATGGAGATGAAAGACGAGCCTGCATTCAATTCACTGCAGGGATATCCGGCCTTACCTCGAGTCAGAGCATCTCGGTGTCCATTCCACTTGAGGCCACAAACTCAGGGTCCCTCTCACATACCTGTAGCTGAGAGAAGCCTCCTCTTGAGGTGCTTGTGGAAAGTTGGTATTCCTCTTGACTCGAAGCCAGGGACTAAGCTCTCATCTCGAGTTGATTTGGGGTGCACGGAGCCCTTTGCTGTTGCTCCAGTGACCTCAGGATCCCTCTCGACTTGAGACAGTGATTTTGGGTTTTCTCTGCAGTGCCATCAAGGAAATCAAGTCTCATTTCACGTTTGATGTGGAACACGGAATTGCTCTGCACGCAGTGCAGGGGAATCGGGCCTCATGTCACAGCGAGGGGGAAGTCTCATGGTTTTTCTCGAGTTGCGGCCGGAACCTGGGGTATATTCTCGAGTTACGACGGGGAGGGCCATACCAGACACGTGTTTGTTCAGCGACATCAGGACTCCTGCCTAGGTGCGAGGGACACCTCGGGATTCTCCTCGAGGCTTGGAAAGGCAATTGGGACGCGTGCTCACGTGAAGCGGGAGACCCAGAGTCCCCGTCCATGTGGACAGGGATCCTGGGACTCCTATCCATTTTTAAGAGGAGTCAGGCATCGTCTCCTTTGGAAGCATTGATCTCCGTGGACCTCTCGAGTTGTCAAAGGATGTGAGGCCACCGGTCGCGATGAGGCGGAGGACTAGGTCTTTCTCTGTGGTCTCCACAGGGGATTCAGACATCCCTTCGTCTTGGGAGATGCAAGACGAGCCTGCATTCAATTCACTGCAGGGATATCCGGCCTTACTTCGAGTCAGAGCATCTCGGTGTCCATTCCACTTGAGGCCACAAACTCAGGGTCCCTCTCACATACCTGTAGCTGAGAGAAGCCTCCTCTTGAGGTGCTTGTGGATAGTTGGTATTCCACTTGAGTCGAAGCCAGGGAATAAGCTCTCATCTCGAGTTTATTTGGGGTCCACGGAGCCCTTTCGTGTTGCTCCAGTGACCTCAGGTTCCCTCTAAACTTGAGACAGTGACTTTTGGTATTCTCTGGAGTGCGATCAAGGAAATCAAGGCTCCTTTCACGTTTGATGTGGAACACGGAATTGCTCTGCACGCAGTGCAGGGGAATCGGGCCTCATCTCGCAGCGAGGGGGAAGTCTCACGGTTTTTCTCGAGTTGCGGCCGGAACCTGGGGTATATTCTCGAGTTACGATGGGGAGGGCCCTTCCAGACACGTGTTTGTTCAGCGACGTCAGGACTCCTGCCTAGGTGAGACGGACACCTCGGGATTCTTTTCGAGTCTTGGCATGGCAATTGGGACGCGTCTCCACGTGAGGCGGGAGACCCAGCGTCCCTTTCCACGTGCCACAGTGTTCCTGGGACTCCTATCCATTTTCAAGAGGAGTCAGGCATCGTCTCCTTTGGAAGCATTGATCTCCGCGGACCTCTCGAGTTTTCAAAGGATGTCAGGCCTCCGGTCGCGATGAGGCGGAGAATTAGTTCTTTCTCTGTGGTCTCCACAGGGGATTCAGACATCCCGTCGTCTTGGGAGATGCAAGACGAGCCTGCATTCAATTCACTGCAGGGATATCCGGCCTTACTTCGAGTCAGAGCATCTCGGTGTCCATTCTACTTGAGGCCACAAACTCAGGGTCCCTCTCACATACCTGTAGCTGAGAGAAGCCTCCTCTTGAGGTGCTTGTGGAAAGTTGGTATTCCTCTTGAGTTGAAGCCTGGGACTAAGCTCTCATCTCGAGTTGATTTGGGGTCCACGGACCCCTTTCATGCTGCTACAGTGGCCTCAGGATCCCTCTAGACTTGAGACAGTGACTTTGGTTTTTCTCTGGAGTGCCATCAAGGAAATCAAGGCTCCTTTCACGTTTGATGTGGATCATGGAATTGCTCTGCACGCAGTGCAGGGGAATCGGGCCTCATCTCAGGGCGAGGGGGAAGTGTCATGGTTTTTCTCGAGTTGCGGCCGGAACCTGGGGTATATTCTCGAGTTACGACGGGGAGGGCCCTACAGACACCTGTTTGTTCAGTGACGTCAGGACTCTGGCCTAGGTGCGAGGGACACCTCGAGATTCTCCTCGAGTCTTGGCCTAGCAATTGGGACGCGTCTCCATGTGAGGCGGGAGATCCAGGGTACCTTTCCACGTGCCACAGGGATCCTGGGACTCCTATCCATTTTCAAGAGGAGTCAGGCATCGTCTCCTTTGGAAGCATTGATCTCCGCGGACATCTCGAGTTTTCAAAGGATGTGAGGCCTCCGGTCGCGATGAGGCGGAGGACTAGGTCTTTCTCTGTGGCCTCCACAGGGGATTCAGACATCCCTTCGTCTTGGGAGATGCAAGACGAGCCTGCACTCAATTCACTGCAGGGATATCCGGCCTTACTTCGAGTCAGAGCATCTCGGTGTCCATTCAACCTGAGGCCACAAACTCAGGGTCCCTCTCACATAATTGTAGCTGAGAGAAGCATCCTCTTCAGATGCTTGTGGAAAGTTGGTATTCCTCTTGAGTCGAAGCCAGGGACTAAGGTCTCATCTCGAGTTGATTTGGGGTCCACGGAGCCCTTTCGTGTTGCTCCAGTGACCTCAGGATCCCTCTAGACTTGAGACAGTGATGTTGGGTTTTCTCTGGAGTGCCATCAAGGAAATCACGGCTCCTTTCACGTTTGATGTGGAACACGGAATTGCTCTGCACGCAGTGCAGGGGAATCGGGCCTCATCTCGTGGCGAGGGGGAAGTCTCATGGTTTTTCTCGAGTTGCGGCCGGAACCTGGGGTATATTCTCGAGTTACGACGGGGAGGGCCCTTCCAGACACGTGTTTGTTCAGCGACGTCAGGACTTTTGCCTAGGTGCGAGGGACACCTCGGGATTCTCCTTCACTCCTGGCATCGCAATTGGGACCCGTCTCCACGTGACGCAGGAGACCACGTGTCCCTTTCCAATTGCCACAGGGATCCTGGAACTCCTATCCAATTTCAAGAGAGTCAGCAACGTCTCCTTTGGAAGCATTGATCTCCGCGGACCTCTCGAGTTTTCAAAGGATGTGAGGCCTCCGGTCGCGATGAGGCAGAGAACTAGGTCCTTCTCTGTGGTCTCCACAGGGGATTCAGACATCCCTTCCTCTTGGGAAATGCAGGACGAGCCTGCATTCAATTCACTGCAGGGATATCCGGCCTTACTTCGAGTCAGAGCATCTCGGTGTCCATTCCACTTGAGGCCACAAACTCAGGGTCCCTCTCACATACCTGTAGCTGAGAGAAGCCTCCTCTTGAGGTGCTTGTGGAAAGGAGGTATTCCTCTTGAGTCGAAGCCTGGGACTAAGGTCTCATCTCGAGTTGATTTGGGGTCCACGGAACCCTTTCATTTTGCTACAGTGACCTCAGGATCCCTCTAGACTTGAGACAGTGATCTTGGGTTTTCTCTGTAGTGCCATCAAGGAAATCAAGGCTTTTTTCTCGTTTGATGTGGAACACGGAATTGCTCTGCACGCAGTGCAGGGGAATCGGGCCTCACCTCCCAGCGAGTGGGAAGTCTCATGGTTTTTCTCGAGTTGCGGCCGGAACCTGGGGTATATTCTCGAGTTACGATGGGGAGGGCCCTTTCAGACACGTGTTTGTTCAGCGACGTCAGGACTCCTGCCTAGGTGCCATGGACACCTCGGGATTCTCCTCGAGTCTTGGCATGGCAATTGGGACGCGTCTCCACGTAAGGCAGGAGACCCAGGGTCCCTTTCCACGTGCCACAGGGATCCTGGGACTCCTATCCATTTTCAAGAAGAGTCAGGCATCGTCTACTTTGGAAGCATTGATCTCCCCGGACCTCTCGAGTTTTCAAAGAATGTGAGGCCTCCGGTCGCGATGAGGCAGAGAACTAGGTCTTTCTCTGTGGTCTCCAGAGGGTATTCAGACATCCCTTCGTCTTGGGAGATGCAAGACGAGCCTGCATTCAATTCACTGCAGGGATATCCGGCGTAACTTCGAGTCAGAGCTTCTCGGTGTCCATTCCACTTGAGGACACAAACTCAGGGTCCCTCTCACATACCTGTAGCTGAGAGAAGCCTCCTCTTGAGGTGCTTGTGGAAAGTTGGTATTCCTCTTGAGTCGAAGCCAGGGACTAAGCTCTCCTCTCGAGTTGATTTGGGGTCCACGGAGTCCTTTCGTGTTGCTCCAGTGACCTCAGGATCCCTCTAGACTTGAGACAGTGTTCTTGGGTTTTCTCTGGAGTGCCATCAAGGAAATCAAGGCTCCTTACACGTTTGATGTGGAACAAGGAATTGCTCTGCACGCAGTGAAGGGGAATCCAGCCTCATCTCGGGGCGAGGGGAAGTGTCATGGTTTTTCTCGAGTTGTGGCCGGAACCTGGGGTATATTCTCGACTTACGACGGGGAGGGCCCTTCCACACACGTGTTTGTTCAGCCACGTCAAGACTCCTACCTAGGTGTGAGGGACACCTCTGGATTCTCCTCGAGTCTTGACATGGCAATTGGGATGCGTCTCCACGTGAGGCGGGAGACCCAGGGTCCCTTTCCACGTGCCACATGGATCCTGGGGCTCCTATCCATTTTCAAGAGGAGTCAGGCATCGTCTCCTTTGGAAGCATTGATCTCCCTGGACCTCTCGAATTTTCAAAGGATGTGAGGCCTCCGGTCGCGATGAGGCGGAGAACTCTGTCGTTCTCTGTGGTCTCCACTGGGGATGCAGACATCCCTTCGTCTTGGGAGATTCAAGACGAGCCGGCATTCAATTCACTGCAGGGATATCCAGCCTTACTTCGAGTCAGAGCATCTCGGTGTCCATTCCACTTGAGGTCAAAAACTCAGGGTCCCTCTCTGATACCTGGAGCTGAGAGAAGCCTCCTCTTGAGATGCTTGTGGAAAGTTGGTATTCCTCTTGAGTCGAAGCCAGGGACTAAGGTCTCATCTCGAGTTGATTTGGGGTCCACGGAGCCCTTTCGTGTTGCTCCAGTGACCTCAGGATCCCTCTAGACTTGAGACAGTGATGTTGGGTTTTCTCTGGAGTGCCATCAAGGAAATCAAGGCTCCTTTCACGTTTGATGTGGAACACGAAATTGCTCTGCACGCAGTGCAAGGGAATCGGGCCTCATCTGGCGCCGAGGGGGATGTCTCATGGTTTTGCTCGAGTTGCGGCCGGAACCTGGGGTATATTCTCGAGTTATGACGGGGAGTGCCCTTCCAGACACGTGTTTGTTCAGCGACGTCAGGACTCCTGCCTAGGTGCGAGGGACACCTCGGGATTCTCCTCGAGTCTTGGCATGGCAATTGGGTCGCGTCTCCATGTGAGGCGGGAGACCCAGAGAACCTTTCCAGGTGCCACAGGGATCCTGGGACTCCTATCCATTTTCAAGAGGAGTCAGGCATCGTCTCCTTTGGAAGCATTGATCTCCGCGGACCTCTCGAGTTTTCAAAGGATGTGAGGCCTCCGGTCATGATGAGGCGGAGGACTAGTTCTTTCTCTGTGGTCTCCACAGGGGAATCAGACATCCCTTCGTCTTGGGAGATGCAAGACGAGCCTGCATTCAATTCACTGCAGGGATATCCGGCTTTACTTCGAGTCAGAGCATCTCGGTGTCCATTCCACTTCAGGCCACAAACTCAGGGTCCCTCTCACATACCTGCAGCTGAGAGATGCCTCTTCTTGAGGTGCTTGTGGAAAGTTGGTATTCCTCTTGAGTCGAAGCCAGGGACTAAGCTCTCATCTCAAGTTGATTTGGGGTCCACGGAGCCCTTTTGTGTCTACAGTGACCTCAGGATCCCTCTAGACTTGAGAGAGTGTTCTTGGGTTTTCTCTGGAGTGCCATCAAGGAAATCAAGGCTCCTTTCCCTTTTGATGTAGAACACAGAATTGCTCTGCACGCAGTGCAGGGGAATCGGGCCTCATCTCGCGGCAATTGGGAAGTCTCGTGGTTTTTCTCGAGTTGCGACCGAACCTGGGGCATATTATTGAGTTACGACGGGGAGGGCCCTTCCAGACACCTGTTTGTTCAGCCACATCAGGACTCCTGCCTAGGTGTGAGGGACATTTCGGGATTGTCCTCGAGTCTTGACATGGCAATTGGGACGCGTCTCCACATGAGGCGGGAGACCCAGTGTCCCTTTCCACGTGCCAAAGGGATCCTGGGACTCCTATCCATTTTCAGGAGGATTCAGGCATCGTCTCATTTGGAAGCATTGATCTCCGAGGACCTCTCGAGTTTTCAAAGAATGTGAGGCCTCCGGTCACGATGAGGCGGAGGACTAGTTGTTTCTCTGTTGTCTCCACAGGGGATTCAGACACCCCTTCGTCTTGGTAGATGCAAGACGAGCCTGCATTCAATTCACTGCAGGGATATCCGGCCTTACTTCGAGTCAGAGCATCTCGGTGTCCATTCCACTTGAGGCCACACTCTGGGGGTCCCTCAAATATACCTGTAGCTGAGAGAAGCCTCCTCTTGAGGTGCTTGTGGAAAGTAGGTATTCCTCTTGAGTCTAAGCCAGGGACTAAGCTCTCATCTCGAGGTGATTTGGGGTCCACGGAGCCCTTTCGTGTTGCTCCAGTGACCTCAGGATCCCTCTAGACTTGAGACAGTGATGTTGGGTTTTCTCTGGAGTGCCATCAAGGAAATCAAGGCTCCTTTCACTTTTGATGTGGAACACGGAATTGCTCTGCATGCAGTTCAGGGGAATCGGGCCTCAACTCGCGGCGAGGGGGAAATCTCATGGTTTTTCTCGAGTTGCGGCCCGAACCTGGGGTATATTCTCGAGTTACGACGGGGAGGGCCCTTCCAGACACGTGTTTGTTCAGCGACGTCAGGACTCCTGCCTAGGAGCGAGGGAATCCTCGGGATTCTCCTCGAGTCTTGGCATGGCAATTGGGAGGCGTCTCCACGTGAGGCGGGGGACCCAGGGTCCCTTTCCACGTGCCACAGGGATCCTGGGACTCCTATCCATTTTCAAGAGGAGTCAGGCCTCGTCTCCTTTGGAAGCATGGATCTCCGCGGACCTCTCGATTTTTCAAAGGATGTGAGGCCTCCGGTCGCGATGAGGCGGAAAATTAGGTCTTTTCTGTGGTCTCCACAGGGGATTCAGACATCCCTTCGTCTTGGGAGATGCAAGACGAGCCTGCATTCAATTCACTGCAGGGCTATCCGGCCTTACTTCGAGTCAGAGCATCTCGGTGTCCATTCCACTTGAGGCCACAAACTCAGGGTCCCTCTCACATACCTGTAGCTGAGAGAAGCCTCCTCTTGAGGTGCTTTTGGAAAGTTGGTATTCCTCTTGAGTCGAAGCCAGGGACTAAGCTCTCATCTCGAGTTGATTTGGGGTCCACGGAGCCCTTTCCTGTTGCTCCAGTGACCTTAGGATCCCTCTAGACTTGAGAAAGTGATCTTGGGTTTTCTCTGGAGTGCCATCAAGGAAATCAAGGCTCCTTTCACTTTTGATTTGGAACACGGAATTGCTCTGCACGCAGTGCAGGGGAATCGGGCCTCATCTCGCGGCGATTGGGAAGTCTCAAGGTTTTTCTCGAGTTGCGGCCGAAACCTGGGGTATATTCTGGAGTTACGACGGGGAGGGCCCTTCCAGACACATGTTTGTTCAGCGACGTCAGGACTCCTGCTTAGGTGCGAGGGACACCTCGGGATTCTCCTCGAGTCTTGGCATGGCAATGGGATGCGTCTCCACGTGAGGCGGGAGACCCAGGGTCCCTTTCCACGTGCCACAGGGATCCTGGGATCCTATCCATTTTCAAGAGGAGTCAGGCATCGTCTCCTTTGGAAGCATTGATCTCCGCGGACCTCTTGAGTTTTCAAAGGATGTGAGGCGTCCGGTCGCGTTGAGCCGGAGAACTAGGTCTTTCTCTGTGTTCTGCACAGGGGATTCAGACATACCTTCGTCTTGGGAGATGCAAGACGAGCCTGCATTCAATTCACTGCAGGGATATCCGGCCTTACTTCGAGTCAGAGCATCTCGGTGTCCATTCCACTTGAGGCCACAAACTCAGGGTCCCTCTCACATACCTGTAGCTGAGTGAAGTCTCCCCTTGAGGTGCTTGTGGAAAGTTGGTATTCCTCTTGAGTCGAAGCCAGGGACTAAGCTCTCATCTCGAGTTGACTTGGGGTCCACGGAGCCCTTTCCTGTTGCTCCAGTGACCTCAGGATCCCTCTAGACTTAGGACAGTGATCTTGGGTTTTCTCCGGAGTGCCATCAAGGAAATCAAGGCCTCTTTCAAGTTTGATGTGGAACACGGAATTGCTGTGCACGCAGTGCAGGGGAATCGGGCCTCATCTCGAGGCGAGGGAGAAGTCTCATGGTTTTCTCAGGTTGCGGCCGGAACCTGGGGTATATTGTCGAGTTACGACGGGGAGGGCCCTTCCAGACACGTGTTTGTTCCGCGACGTCAGGACTCCTGCCTAGGTGCGAGGGACACCTCGGGATTCTCCTCGAGTCTTTGCATGGCAATTTGGACGCGTCTCCACGTGAGGCGGGAGACCCAGTGTCCCTTTCCACGTGCAACAGGGATCCTGGGACTCTTATCCATTTTCAAGAGGAGTCAGGCATCGTCTCCTTTGGAAGCATTGATATCCGCATACCTCTCGAATTTTCAAAGGATGTGAGGCCTCCGGTCGCGATGAGGCGGAGGACTAGGTCTTTCTCTGTCGTCTCCACAGAGGATTCAGACATCCCTTCTTCTTGGGAGATCCAAGACGAGCCTGCATTCAATTCTCTGCAGGGATATCCGGCCTTATTTCGAGTCAGAGCATCTCGGTGTCTATTCCACTTGAGGCCACAAACTCAGGGTCCCTCTCACATACCTGTAGCTGAGAGAAGCCTCCTCTTGAGGTGCTTTTGGAAAGTTGGTATTCCTCTTGAGTCGAAGCCAGGGACTAAGCTCTCATCTCGAGTTGATTTGGGTTCCACGGAGCCCTTTCGTGTTGCTCCAGTGACCTCAGGATCCCTCTAGACTTGAGACAGTGATCTTGGGTTTTCTCTGGAGTGCCTTCAAGGAAATCAAGGCTCCTTTCACGTTTGATGTGGAACACGGAATTGCTCTGCACGCAGTGCAGGGGAATCGGGTCTCATCTCGCGGCGAGCGTGAAGGCTCATGGATTTTCTCGAGTTGCGGCCGGAACCTGGGGTATATTCTCGAGTTACGACGGGGAGGGCCCCTCCAGACACGTGTTTGTTCAGCGACGTCAGGACTCCTGCCTAGGTGCGAGGGACACCTCGGGATTCTCCTCGAGTCTTGGCATGGCAATTGGGACGCGTATCCACGTGAGGCGGGAGACCCAGGGTACCTTTCCACGTGCCACAGGGAATCTGGGAATCCTATCCATTTTCAAGAGGAGTCAGGCATCGTCTCCTTTGGAAGCATTGATCTCCGCTGACCTCTCGAGTTTTCAAAGGATGTGAGCCCTCCGGTCCCGATGAGGCGGAGGACTAGGTCTTTCTCTGTGGTCTCCACAGCGGATTCAGACATCCCTTCGTCTTGGGAGATGCAAGACGAGCCTGCATTCAATTTACTGCAGGGATATCCGGCCTTACTTCGAGTCAGAGCATCTCGGTGTCCATTCCACTTGAGGCCACAAACTCAGGGTCCCTCTCACATACCTGTAGCTGAGAGAAGCCTCCTCTTGAGGTGCTTGTGGAAAGTTGGTATTCCTCTTGAGTCGAAGCCAGGGATTAAGCTCTCATCTCGAGTTGATTTAGGGTCCACGGAGCTCTTTCATGTTGCTCCAGTGACCTCAAGATCCCTCTAGACTTGAGACAGTTATCTTGGGTTTTCTCTGGAGTGCCATCAAGGAAATCAAGGCTCCTTTCACGTTTGATGTGGAACACGGAATTGCTCTGCATGCAGTGCAGGGGAATCGTGCCTCAACTCGCGGCGAGGGGGAAATCTCATGGTTTTTCACGAGTTGCGGCGGGAACCTGGGGTATATTCTCGAGTTACGACGGGGAGGGCCCTTCCAGACACGTGTTTGTTCAGGGACGTCAGGACTCCTGCCTAGGTGCGAGGGACACCTCGGGATTCTCCTCGAGGCTTGGCATGGCAATTGGGACGCGTCTCCACGTGAGGCGGGAGACCCAGTGTCCATTTCCACGTGCCACAGGGATCCTGGGACTCCTATCCATTTTCAAGAGGAGTCATGCATCGTCTCCTTCGGAAGTATTGATCTACGCAGACCTTTCGATTTTTCAAAGAATATGAGGCCTCCGGTTGCTTTGAGGCATAGGACTAGGTCTTTCTCTGTGCTCTCCACAGGGGATTCAGACAATCGTTCGTCTTGGGAGATGCAAGACGAGCCTGCATTCACTTCACTGCAGGGATATCCGGCCTTACTTCGAGTCAGAGCATCTCGGTGTCCATTCCACTTGAGGCCACAAACTCAGGGTCCCTCTCACATACCTGTAGCTGAGAGAAGCCTCCTCTTGAGGTGCTTGTGGAAAGTTGGTATTCCTCTTGAGTCGAAGCCAGGGACTAAGCTCTCATCTCGAGTTGATTTGGGGTCCCGGAGCCCTTACGTGTTTCTCCAGTGACCTCAGGATCCCTCTAGACTTGAGACAGTGATCTTGGGTATTCTCTGGAGTGCCATCAAGGAAATCAAGGCTCCTTTCACGTTTGATGTGGAACACGGAATTGCTCTGCACGCAGTGCAGGGGAATCGGGTCTCATCTCGCGGCGAGGGGGAAGTCTCATGGTTTTCCTCGAGTTGCGACCGGACCCTTGGATATATTCTCGAGTTACGATGGGGAGGGCCCTTCCAGACACGTGTTTGTTCAGCGACGTCAGGACTACTGCCTAGGGGCGAGGGACACCTCGGGATTCACCTCGAGTCTTGGCATGGCAATTGGGACGCGTCTCCTCGTGAGGCGGGAGACCCAGGGTCCCTTTCCACGTGCCAAAGGGATCCTGGGACTCCTATCCATTTTCAAGAGGAGTCAGGCATCGTCTCCTTTGGAAGCATTGATCTCCGCGGAGCTCTCGAGTTTTCAAAAGATGTGAGGCCTCCGGTCGCGATGAGGCGGAGGACTAGGTCTTTCTCTGTGGACTCCACAGGGGATTCAGACATCCCTCCGTCTTGGGAGATGCAAGACGAGCCTGCATTCAATTCACTGCAGGGATATCCGGCCTTACTTCGAGTCAGAGCATCTCGGTGTCCATTCCACTTGAGACCACAAACTCCGGGTCCCTCTCACATACATGTAGCTGAGAGAAGCCTCTTCTTGAGGTGCTTGTGGAAACTTGGTATACCTCTTGAGTCGAAGCCAGGGACTAAGCTCTCATCTCGAGTTGATTTGGGGTCCATGGAACCCTTTCGTGTTGCTCCAGTGACCTCAGGATCCCTCTAGACTTGAGACAGTGACTTTGGGTTTTCTCCGGAGTGCCATCAAGGAAATCAAGGCTCCTTTCACTTTTGATGTGGAACACGCAATTGCTCTGCATGCAGTGCAGGGGAATCGGGCCTCATGTCGGGGCGTGGGGGAAGTCTCATGGTTTTTCTCGAGTTGCGGCCGGAACCTGGGGTATATTCTCGAGTTAAGACGGGGAGGGCCCTTCCAGACACGTGTTTGTTCAGCGACATCAGGACTCCTGCCTAGGTGCGAGGGACACCTCGGGATTCTCATCTAGTCTTGGCATGGCAATTGCGAGGCGTCTCCACGTGAGGCGGGAGACCCAGGGTCCCTTTCCACGTGCCAAAGGGATCCTGGGACTCCTATCAATTTCCAAGAGGAGTCAGGCATCATCTCCTTTGGAAGCATTGATCTCCGCGGACCTCTCGAGTTTTCAAAGGATGTGAGGGCTCCGGTCGCGATGAGGCGAGAACTAGGTCTTTCTCTGTGATCTCCACAGGGGATTCAGACATGCCTTCGTCTTGGGAGATGTAAGACGAGCCTGCATTCAATTCACTGCAGGGATCTCTGGCCTTACTTCGAATCAGAGCATCTCGGTGTATATTCCTCTTGAGGCCACAAATTCAGGGTCCGTCTCACATACCTGTAGCTGAGAAAAGCCTCCTCTTGAGGTGCTTCGAAAGTTGGTATTCCTCTTGAGTGGAAGCCAGGGACTAAGCTCTCATCTCGAGTTGATTTGGGGTCCACGGAGCCCTTTTGTGTTGCTACAGTGACTTCAGGATCCCTCTAGACTTGAGATAGTGATCTTGGGTTTTCTCTGGAGTTACAACAAGGAAATCAAGGCTCCTTTCATGTTTGATGTGGAACACGGAATTGCTCTGCACGCAGTGAAGGGGAATCGGGCCTCATCTGGCGCCGAGGGGGAAGGCTCATGGTTTTTCTCGAGTTGCGGCCGGAACCTGGGGTATATTCTCGAGTTACGACGGGGAGGGCCCTTCCAGACACGTGTTTGTTCAGCGACGTCAGGACTCCTGCCTAGGTGCGAGGGACACCTCGGGATTCTCCTCGAGTCTTGGCATGGCAATTGGGACGCGTCTCCACGTGAGGCGGGAGACCCAGTGTCCCTTTTGACGTGCCACAGGGATCCTGGGAATCCTATCCATTTTCAAGAGGAGTCAGGCATCGTCTCCTTTGGAAGCACTGATCTCCGCAGACCTCTCCAGTTTTCAAAGGATGTGAGGTCTCCGGTCGCGATGATGAGGAGGACTAGGTCTTTCTCTGTCGTCTCCAGAGGGCATTCAGACATCCCTTCGTCTTGGGAGATGCAAGACGAGCCTGCAATCAATTCACTGTTGGGATATCCGGCCTTACTTCGAGTCAGAGCATCTCGGTGTCCATTCCATTTGAGGCCACAAACTCAGGGTCCCTCTCACATACCTGTAGCTGAGAGAAGCCTCCTCTTGAGGTGCTTGTGGAAAGTTGGTATTCTTCTTGAGTCGAAGCCAGGGACTAAGCTCTCATCTCGAGTTGATTTGAGGTCCACGGAGACTTTTCGTGTTGCTCCAGTGACTTCAGGATCCCACTAGATTTGAGACAGTGATCTTGGGTTTTCTCTGGAGTGCCATCAAGGAAATCAAGTCTCCTTTCTCGTTTGATGTGGAACACGGAATTGCTCTGCACGCAGTGCAGGGTAATCGGGCCTCATCTCGCGGCGAACGGAAGTCTCATGGTTTTTCTCGAGTTCTGGCCGGAACCTGGGGTATATTCTCGAGTTACGACGGGGAGCGCCCTTCCAGACACGTGTTTGTTCAGCGACGTCAGGACTCCTGCTTAGGTGCGAGGGACACCTCGGGATTCTCCTCGAGTCTTCTCATGGCAATTGGGACGTGTCTCCACGTGAGGCGGGAGACCCAGGGTCCCTTTCCACGTGCCACATGGATCCTGGGACTCCTATCCATTTACAAGAGGAGTCAGGCATCGTCTCCTTTGGAAGCATTGATCTCCGCTTACCTCTCGAGTTTTCAAAGGATGTGAGGCCTCCGGTCGTGATGAGGCGGTGAACTCAGTCTTTATCCGTGGTCTCCACAGGGGATTCAGACATCCCTTCGTCTTGGGAGATGCAAGACCAGCCTACATTCAATTCACTGCAGGGACATCCGGCCTTACTTCGAGTCAGAGCATCTCGGTGTCCATTCCACTTGAGGCCACAAACTCAGGGGCCCTCTCACATACCTGTAGCTGAGAGAAGCCTCCTCTTGAGGTGCTTGTGGAAAGTTGGTATTCCTCTTGAGTCGACGGCAGAGACTAAGCTCCCATCTCGAATAGATTTGGGGTCCACGGAGCCCTTTCGTGTTGCTCCAGTGACGTAAGGATCCCTCTAGACTTGAGACAGTGATCTTGGGTTTTCTCTGGAGTGCCATCAGGGAAATCAAGGCTCCTTTCACGTTTGATGTGGAACACGGAATTGCTCTACACGCAGTGCAGGTGAATCGGGCCTCATCTCGCGGCGAGGGGGAAGTCTCATGGTTTTTCTCGAGTTGCGGCCGGAACCTGGGGTATATTCTCGAGTTACGACGGGGAGGGCCCTTCCAGACACGTGTTTGGTCAGCGACGTCAGGACTCCTGCCTAGGTGCGAGGGACACCTCGGGATACTCCTCGAGTCTTGGCTTGGCAATGGGGACGCGTCTCCACGTGAGGCGGGAGACCCAGTGTCCCTTTCCACGTGCCACAGGGATCCTGGGACTCCAATCCATTTTCAAGAGGAGTCAGGCATCGTCTACTTTAGAAGAATTGATCTCCGCATAACTCTCGAATTTTCAAAGGATGTGAGGCCTCCGGTCGCGATGAGGCGGAGGACTAGGTCTTTCTCTGTCGTCTCGACAGCGGATTCAGACATCCCTTCGTCTTGGGAGATGCAAGACGAGCCTGCATTCAATTCACTGCAGGGATATCCGGCCTTACTTCGAGTCAGAGCATTTCGGTGTCCATTCCACTTGAGGCCACAAACTCAGGGGCCCTCTCACATACCTGTAGCTGAGAGAAGCCTCCTCTTGAGGTGCTTGTGGAAAGTTGGTATTCTTCTTGAGTCGAAGCCAGGGACTAAGCTCTCATCTCAAGTTGATTTGGGGTCCACGGAGACCTTTCGTGTTGCTCCAGTGACCTCAGGATCCCTCTAGACTTGAGACAGTGATCTTGGGTATTCTCTGGAGTGCCATCAAGGAAATCAAGGCTCCTTTCACGTTTGATGTGGAACACGGAATTGCTCTGCATGCAGTGCAGGGGAATCAGGCCTCATCTGGCGGCGAGGGGGAAGTCTCTTGGTTTTTCTCGAGCTGCTGAGGGAACCTGGGGTATATTCTCGAGTTACAACGGGGAGGGCCCTTCCAGACACGTGTTTGTTCAGCGACGTCAGGACTCCTGCCTAGGTGCGAGGGACACCTCGGGATTCTCCTCGAGTCTTGGCATGGCAATTGGAACGCGTCTCCACGTGAGGCGGGAGACCCAGTGTCCCTTTCCACATGCCACAGGGAACCTGGGACTCCTATCCATTTTCAAGAGGAGTCAGGCATTGTCTCCTTTGGAAGCATTGATCTCCGCAGACCTCTCGAGTTTTCAAAGGATGTGAGGCCTCCGGTTGCGATGAGGCGGAGGACTAGGTTTATCTCTTTCGTCTCCACAGGGGATTCAGACATCCCTTCGTCTTGGGAGATGCAAGACGAGCCTGCATTCAATTCACTGCAGGGATATCCAGCCTTACTTCGAGTCAGAGCATCTCGGTGTCCATTCCACTTGAGGCCACAAACTCAGGGTCCCTCTCACATACCTGTAGCTGAGAGAAGCCTCCTCTTGAGGTGCTTGTGGAAACTTGGTATTCCTCTTGAGTCGAGGCCAGGGACTAAGCTCTCATCTCGAGTTGCTTTGGGGTCCACGGAGCCCTTTCGTGTTGCTCCAGTGACTTCAGGATCCCTCTAGACTTGACACAGTGATCTTGGGTTTTCTCTGGAGTGCCATCAAGGAAATCAAGGCTCCTTTCACGTTTGATGTGGAACACGGAATTGCTGTGCACGCAGTGCAGGGGAATCGGGCCTCATCTTGCGGCGAGGGGGAAGTGTCATGGTTTTTCTCGAGTTGCGGCCGGAACCTGGGCTATATTCTGGAGTTACGCCGGGGAGGGCCCTTCCAGACACGTGTTTGTTCTGCGACGTCAGGACTCCTGCCTAGGTGCGAGGGACACCTCGGGATTCTCCACGAGTCTTGGCATGGCAATTCGGACTTGTCTCCACGTGAGGTGCGAGACCCAGGGTCCCTTTCAACGTGCCACAGGCATCCTTGGACTTCTATCTATTTTCAAGAGAAGTCAGGAATCGTCTCCTTTTTAAGCATTGATCTCCGCAGACCTCTCGAGTTTTCAAAGGATGTGAGGCCACCGGTCGCGTTGAGGCGGAGGGCTAGGTCTCTCTGTGGTCTCCACAGGGGATTCAGACATCCCTTCGTCTTGGGAGATGCAAGTCGAGCCTGCATTCAATTCACTGCAGGGATATCCGGCCTTACTTCGAGTGAGAGCATCTCGGCGTCCATTACACTTGAGGCCACAAGTTCAGGGTCCCTCTCACATACCTGTAGCTGAGAGAAGCCTCCTCTTGAGGTGCTTGTGGAAAGTTGGTATTCCTCTTGAGTCGAAGCCAGGGACTAAGCTCTCATCTCGAGTTGATTTGGGGTCCACGGAGCCCTTTCGTGTTGCTCCAGTTACCTCAGGGTCCCTCTAGACTTGAGAAAGTGATCTTGGGTTTTCTCTGGAGTGCCATCAAGGAAATCAAGGCTCCTTTCTTGTTTGATTTTGAACACGGAATTGCTCTGCACGCAGTGCAGGGGAATCGGGCCTGATCTCGCGGCGAGGGGGAAGCCTCAAGGTTTTTCTCGAGTTGCGGCTGGAACCTGGGGTATATTTTTGAGTTACGACGGGGAGGGCCCTTCCAGACACGTGTGTGTTCAGCGACGTCAGGACCCCTGACTAGTTGCGAGGGACACCTCGGGATTCTCCTCAAGTCTTGGCATGGCAATTGGGACGCGTGTCCCCTTGAGGCTGGATACCCAGAGTCCCTTTCCATGTACCACAGGGATCCTGGGACTCGTATCCATTTTCAAGAGGAGTCAAGCATCTTCTCCTTTGGAAGCATTGATCTCCGCGGACCTCTCGAGTTTTCAAAGGATGTGAGCCCTCGGTCGCGATGAGCTGGAGAACTAGGTCTTTCTCTGTGGTCTACACAGGGGATTCAGACTTCCCTTCATCTTGGGAGATGCAAGACGAGCCTGCATTCAATTCACTGCAGGGATATCCGGCCTTACTTCGAGTCAGAGCATCTCGGTGTCCATTCCACTTGAGGCCACAAAATCAGGGTCCCTCTAACATACCTGTTGCTGAGAGAAGCTTCCTCTTGAGGTGCTTGTGGAAAGTTGGTATTCCTCTTGAGTCGAAGCCAGGGACTAAGCTCTCATCTCGAGTTGATTTGGGGTCCACGGAGCCCTTTCGTGTTTCTACAGTGACCTCAGGATCCCTTTAGACTTGAGATAGTGATCTTGCTTTTTCTCTGGAGTGCCATCAAGGAAATCAAGCCTCCTTTCATGTTTGATGTGGAACACGGAATTGCTCTACACAGAGCGCAGGGAAATAGGGCCTCATCTCACAGCGAGGGGGAAGTCGCATGGTTTTTCTCGAGTTGAGGCCGGAACCTGGGGTATATTCTCGAGTTACGACGGGGAGGGCCCTTCCAGACACGTGTTTGTTCAGCGACGTCTGGACTCCTGCCTAGGTGCGAGGGACACCTCGGAATTCTCCTCGAGTCTTGGCATGGCAATTGGGATGCGTCTCCACGGGAGGCGGGAGGCCCAGGGTCCCTTTCCACGTGTCACAGGGATCCTGGGACTCCTATCCATTTTCAAGAGGAGTCAGGCATCGTCTCCTATGGAAGCATTGAGCTCCGCGGACCTCTCGAGTTTTCAAAGGATGTGAGGCCTCAGGTCGCGATGAGCTAAGAACTAGGTCTTTCTCTGTGGTCTCCACAGGGGATTCAGACATCCCTTCGTTTTGGGAGATGCATGACGAGCCTGCATTCAATTCATTGCAGGGATATCCGGCCTTACTTCGAGTCAGAGCATCTCGGTGTCCATTCCACTTGAGGCCACAAACTCAGGGTCCCTCTCACATACCTGTAGCTGAGCGAAGCCTCCTCTTGAGGTGCTTGTGGAAAGTTGGTATTCCTCTTGAGTCGAAGCCCAGGGCTAAGCTCTCATCTCGAGTTGATTTGGGGTCCACGGGGCCCTTTCATGTTGCTCCAGTGAACTCAGGATCCCTCTAGACTTGAGACAGTGATCTTGCCTTTCCTCTGGAGTGCCATCAAGGAAATCAAGGTTCCTTTCATTTTTGATGTGGAATACAGAATTGATCTGCACGCAGGGCAGGGGAATCGGGCCTCATCTCGCGGCGAGGGGGAAGTCTCACGGTTTTTCTCGAGTTGCGGCCGGAACCTGGGGTATATTCTCGAGTTACGATGGGGAGGGCCCTTCCAGACACGTGTTTGTTCAGCGACGTCAGGACTCCTGCCTAGGTGAGAGGGACACCTCGGGATTCTCCTCGAGTCTTGGCTTGGCAATTGGGACGCGTCTCCACATGAGGCGGGAGACCAAGGGTCCCTTTCCACGTGCCACAGGGATCCTGGGACTCCTATCCATTTTCAAGAGGAGTCAGGCATCGTCTCCTTTGGAAGCATTGATCTCCGCGGACCTCTCGAGTTTTCAAAGGATGTGAGGCCTCCGGTCGCGATGAGGCGGTGAACTCAGTCTTTATCCGTGGTCTCCACATGGGATTCAGACATCCCTTCGTCTTGGGAGATGCAAGACCAGCCTGCATTCAATTCACTGCAGGGACATCCGGCCTTACTTCGAGTCAGAGCATCTCGGTGTCCATTCCATTTGAGGCCACAAACTCAGGGGCCCTCTCACATACCTGTAGCTGAGAGAAGCCTCCTCTTGAGGTGCTTGTGGAAAGTTGGTATTCCTCTTTAGTCGACGGCAGAGACTAAGCTCCCATCTCGAATAGATTAGGGGTCCACGAGCCCTTTCGTGTTGCTCCAGTGACCTCAGGATCCCTGTAGACTTGAGACAGTGATCTTGGGTTTTCTCTGGAGTGCCATCAATGAAATCCAGGCTCCTTTCACGTTTGATGTGGAACACGGAATTGCTCTGCACGCAGTGCAGGGGAATCGGGCCTCATCTCGCGGCGAGGGGGAAGTCTCATGGTTTTTCTCGAGTTGCGGGCCGAACCTGGGGTATATTCTCGAGTTACGACGGGGAGGGCCCTTCCAGACACGTGTTTGTTCAGCGACGTCAGGCCTCCTTCCTAGGTGGGATGGACACCCGGGATTCTCCTTGAGTCTTGACATGGCAATTGGGACGCGTCTCCACGTGAGGCCGGAGACCCAGGGTCCCTTTCCACATGCCATAGGGATCCTGGGACTCCTATCCATTTTCAAGAGGATTCAGGCATCGTCTCCATTGGAAGCATTGATTTCCGTGGACCTCTCGAGTTTTCGAAGGATGTGAGGCATGCGGTTGCGATGAGGCGGAGAACTAGGTCTTTCTCTGTGGTCTCCCCAGGGGATTCAGACATCCCTTCATCTTGGGAGATGCAAGACGAGCCTGCATTCAATTCACTGCAGGGATATCCGGCCTTACTTCGAGTCAGAGCATCTCGGTGTCCATTCCACTTGAGGCCACAAACTCAGGGTCCCTCTCACATACCTGTAGCTGAGAGAAGCCTCCTCTTGAGGTGCTAGTGGAAAGTTGGTATTCCTCTTGAGTCGAAGCCAGGGACTAAGCTCTCATCTCGAGTTGATTTGGGGTCCACGGAGCCCTTTTGTGTTGCTACAGTGACTTTAGGATCACTCTGGACTTGAGACAGTGATCTTGGGTTTTCTCTGGAGTGCCATCAAGGAAATCAAGGCTCCTTTCACGTTTGATGTGGAACACGAAATTGCTCTTCACGCAGTGCAGGGGAATTGGGCCTCATCTGGCGCCGAGGGGGAAGGCTCATGGTTTTTCTCGAGTTGCGGCCGGAACCTGGGGTATATTCTCGAGTTATGACGGGGAGGGCCCTTCCAGACACGTGTTTGTTCAGCGACGTCAGGACTCCTGCCTAGGTGCGAAGGACACCTCGGGATTCTCCTCGAGTCTTGGCATGGCAATTGGGACGCGTCTCCACGTGAGGCGGGAGACCCAGGGTCCCTTTCCACGTGCCACAGGGATCCTGGGACTCCTATCCATTTTCAAGAGGAGTCAGGCCTCGTCTCCTTTGGAAGCATTGATCTCCGCGGACCTCTCGAGTTTTCAAAGGACGTGAGGCCTCCGGTCGCGATGAGGCGGAGAATTAGGTCTTTCTCTGTGGTCTCCACAGGGGAATCAGACATCCCTTCGACTTGGGAGATGCAAGACGAGCCTGCATTCAATGCACTGCAAGGATATCCGGCCTTACTTCGAGTCAGAGCATCACGGTGTCCATTCCACTTGAGGCCACAAACTCAGGGTCCCTCTCACATACATGTAGCTGAGAGAAGCCTCCTCTTGAGGTGCTTGTGGAAAGTTGGTATTCCTCTTGAGTCGAAGCCAGGCACTAAGCTCTCATCTCGAGTTTATTTGGTGTCCATGGAGCCCTTTCCTGTTGCTCCAGTGACCTCAGGATGCCTCTAGACTTGAGACAGTGATCTTGGGTTTTCTCTGGAGTGCCATCAAGGAAATCAAGGCTCCTTTCACGTTTGATGTGGAACACGGAATTGCTCTGCACGCACTGCAGGGGAATCGGGCCTCATCTCGCGGCGAGGGGGAAGTCTCATGGTTTTTCTTGATTTGCAGCCGGAACCTGGGGTATATTCTCAAATTACGACGGGGAGGTCCCTTCCAGACACGTGTTTGTTCAGCGATGTCAGGACTCCTGCCTAGGTGCGAGGGACACCTCGGGATTCTCCTCGAGTCTTGGCATGGCAATTGGGATGCGTCTCCACGTGAGGCGGGAGACCCAGGGTCCCTTTCCACGTGCCACTGGGATCCTGGGACACCTATCCATTTTCAAGAGGAGTCAGGCATTGTCCTCTTTGGAAGCATTGATCTCCACGGACCTCTCGAGTTTTCAAAGAATGTGAGGCCTCCGGACGCGATGAGGCGGAGAACTAGTTCTTTTTTGTGGTCTTCACAGGGGATTCAGACATCCCTTCGTTTTGGGAGATGCAAGACGAGCCTGCATTCAATTCACTGCAGGGATATCCAGCCTTACTTCGAGTCAGAGCATCTCGGTGTCCATTCCACTTGAGGCCACAAACTCAGGGTCCCTCTCACATACCTGTAGCTGAGAGAAGCCTCCTCTTGAGGTGCTTGTGGAAAGTTGGTATTCGTCTTGAGTCGAAGCCAGGGACTAAGCTCTCATCTCGAGTTGATTTGGGGTCCACGGAGCCCTTTCGTGTTGCTACAGTGACCTCAGGATCCCTCTAGACTTGAGACAGTGATCTTGGGTTTTCTCTGGAGTGTCATCAAGGAAATCAAGGATCCTTTCACGTTTGATGTGGAACATGGAATTGCTCTGCACGCAGTGCAGGGAAATCGGGCCTCATCTCGCGGCGAGGTGGAAGTCTCATGGTTTTTCTCGAGTTGTGGCCGGAACCTGGTGTATATTCTCGAGTTACGACGGTGAGGGCCCTTCCAGACACGTGTTTCTTCAGCGATGTCAGGACTCCTGCCTTGGTGCGAGGGACACCTCGGGATTCTCCTCGAGTCTTGGCATGGCAATTGGGACTTGTCTCCACGTGAGGCGGGAGACCCAGGGTCCCTTTCCACGTGCCACAGGGATCCTGGGACTCCTATCCATTTTCAAGAGGAGTCAGGCATCGTCTCCTTTGGAAGCATTGATCTCCGCGGACCTCTCGAGTTTTCAAATGATGTGAGGCTTCCGGTCGCGATGAGGCGGAGAACTAGGTCTTTCTCTGTGGTCTCCACAGGGGATTCAGACATCCCTTCGTCTTGGGAGATGCAAGACGAGCCTGCATTCAATTCACTGCAGGGATATCCGGCCTTACTTCAATTCAGAGCATCTCGGTGTCCATTCCACTTGAGGCCACAAACTCAGGGTCCCTCTCACATACCTGTAGCTGAGAGAAGCCTCCTCTTGAGGTGCTTGTGGAAAGTTGGTATTCCTCTTGAGTCGAAGCCAGGGACTAAGCTCTCATCTCGAGTTGATTTGGGGTCCACGGAGCCCTTTCGTGTTGCTACAGTGACCTGAGGATCCTTCTAGACTTGAGAAAGTTATCTTGGGTTTTCTCTGGAATGCCATCAAGGAAATCAAGGCTCCTTTCACGTTTGATGTGGAACACGGAACTGCTCTGCACGCAGTGCAGGGGAATCGGGCCTCATCTCGCGGCGAGTGGGAAATCTCATGGTTTTTCTCGAGTTGCGGCCCGGACCTGGGGTATATTCTCGAGTTACAACGGGGAGGGCCCTTCCAGACACGTGTTTGTTCAGCGATGTCAGGACTCCTGCCTAGGTGCGAGGGACACCTCGGGATTCTCCTCGAGTCTCGGCACGGCCATTGGGACGCGTCTCCACTTGAGGCGGGAGACCCAGGGTCCCTTTCGACGTGAAACAGGGATCCTGGGACTCCTATCCATTTTCAAGAGTAGTCAGGCATCGTCTAATTTGGAAACATTGATCTTCGTGGACCTCTCGAGTTTTCAAAGGATGTGAGGCCTCCGGTCGCAATGAGGCGGAGAACTAGGTCTTTCTCTGTGGCCGCCACAGGGGATTCAGACATCCCTTCGACTTGGGAGATGCAAGAAGAGCCTGCATTCAATTCACTGCAGGGATATCCAGTCTTACTTCGAGTCACAGCATCTCGGTGTCCATTACACTGGAGGCCACAAATTCAGGGTCACTCTCACATACCTGTAGCTGAGAGAAGCCTCCTCTTGAGGTGCTTGTGGAAAGTTGGTACTCCTCTTGGGTCGAAGCCAGGGACTAAGCTCTCATCTCGAGTTGATTTGGGGTCCACGGAGCCCTTTCGTGTTGCTCCAGTGACCTCAGGATCCCTCTCAGACTTGAGACAGTGATCTTGGGTTTTCTCTGGAGTGCCATAAAGGAAATCAAGGCTCCTTTCAAGTTTGATGTGGAACACGGAATTGCTCTGCACGCAGTGCGGGGGAATCGGGCCTCATCTCGCGGCAAGGGGGATGTCTCATCGTTTTTCTCAAGTTGCGGCCCGATCCTGGGGTATATTCTCGAGTTACGACGGGGAGGGCCCTTCCTGACATGTGTTTGTTCAGCGACGTCAGGACTCCTGCCTAGGTGCGAGGGACACCTCGGGATTCTCCTCGAGTCTTGGCATGGCAATTG
Source organism: Dama dama (assembly GCF_033118175.1). Lineage (NCBI taxonomy): Eukaryota > Metazoa > Chordata > Mammalia > Artiodactyla > Cervidae > Dama > Dama dama. The sequence continues at coordinate 4,049,938 of NW_026870879.1, read as the reverse complement.
GGACGCGTCTCCTCGTGAGGCGGGAGACCCAGGGTCCCTTTCCACGTGCCACAGGGATCCTGGGACTCCTATCCATTTTCAAGAGGAGTCAGGCATCGTCTCGTTTGGAAGCATGATCTCCGCGGACCTCTCGAGTTTTGAAAGGATGTGAGGCCTCCGGTCGCGATGAGGCGAGAACTAGGACTTTCTCTGTGGTCTCCACAGGGGATTCAGACATCCCTTCATCTTGGGAGATGCAAGACGAGCCTGCATTCAATTCACTGCAGGGATATCTGGCTTTACCTCGAGTAAGAGCAACTCGGTGTCCATTCCACTTGAGGCCACAAACTCAGGGTCCCTCTCACATACCTGTAGCTGAGAGAAGCCTCCTCTTGAGGTGCTTGTGGAAAGTTGGTATTCCTCTTGAGTCGACGCCGGGGACTAAGCTCTCATCTCGAGTTGATTTGGGGTCCACGGAGCCCTTTTGTGTTGCTACAGTGACCTCAGGATCCCTCTAGACTTGAGACAGTGATCTTGGGGTTTCTCTGGAGTGGCATTAAGGAAATCAAGGCTCCTTTCACGTTTGATGTTGAACACAGAATTGCTCTGCACGCAGTGCAGCGGAATCGGACCTTATCTCGCTGCGAGGGGGAAGTCTCATGGTTTTTCTAGAGTTACAGCCCGAACCTGAGGTATATTCTCGAGTTACGACGGGGAGGGCCCTTCCAGACACGTGTTTGTTCAGCGACGTCAGAACCAATGCCTACGTTCGATGGACACGTCGCTATCTCCCCGAGGCTTGGCATGGCAATTGGGACGCGTCTCCACGTGAGGCGGGAGACCCAGGGTCCCTTTCCACGTGGCACAGGGATCCTGGGACTCCTATCTATTTTCAAGAGGAGTCAGGCATCGTCTCCTTTGGAAGCATTGATCTCCGCGGACCTCTCGAGTTTTTAAAGGATGTGAGGCCTCCGGTCGCGATGAGGCGGAGAACTAGTTCTTTCTCTGTGGTCTCCGCAGGGGATTCAGACATCCCTTCGTCTTGGGAGATGCAAGACGAGCCTGCTTTCAATTCACTGCAGGGATATCCGGCCTTACTTCGAGTCAGAGCATCTCGGTGTCCATTCCACTTGAGGCCACAAACTCAGGGTCCCTCTCACATACCTGTAGCTGAGAGAAGCCTCCTCTTGAGGTGCTTGTGGAAAGTTGGTATTCCTCTTGAGTCGAAGCCAGGGACTAAGCTCTCATCTCGAGTTGACTTGTGTTACACGGATCCCTTTCGTGTTGCTCCAGTGACCTCAGGATCCCTCTAGACTTGAGACAGTGATCTTGGGGTTTCTCTGGAGTGCCATCAAGGAAATCAAGGCTCCTTTCACGTTTGATGTGGAACACGGAATTGCTCTGAACGCAGTGCAGGGGAATCGGGCCTCATCTCACGGCGAGGGGGAAGTCTCATGGTTTTTCTCGCGTTGAGGCCGGAACCTGGGGTATATTCTCGAGTTACGACGGGGAGGGCACTTCCAGACACGTGTTTGTTCAGCGACGTCAGGACTCCTGCCTAGGTGCGAGGGACACCTCGGGATTCTCTTCGAGTCTTGGCATGGCAATTGGGAGGCGTCTCCACGTGAGGCGGGAGACCCAGAGTCCCTTTCCACGTGCCAAAGGGATCCTGGGACTCCTATCCATTTTCAAGAGGAGTTAGGCATCGTCTCCTTTGGAAGCATTGATCTCCGAGGACCTGTCGAGTTTTCAAAGGATGTGAGGTCTCCGACCGCGATGAGGCGGAGAACTAGGTCTTTCTCTATGGTCTCCACAGGGGATTCAGACATCCCTTCGTCTTGGGAGATGCAAGACGAGCCTGCATTCAATTCACTGAAGGGATATCCGGCCTTACTTCCAGTCAGAGCATCTCGGTGTCCATTCCACTTGAGGCCACAAACTCAGGGGCCCTCTCACTTACCTGTAGCTGAGAGAAGCCTCCTCTTGAGGTGCTTGTGGAAAGTTGGTATTCCTCTTGAGTCGAAGCCAGGGACTAAGCTCTCATCTCGAGTTGATTTGGGGTCCACGGAGCCCTTTCGTGTTGGTACAGTGACCTCAGGATCCCTCTAGACTTGAGAGAGTGATCTTGGGTTTTCTCTGGAGTGCCATCAAGGAAATCAAGGCTCCTTTCACGTTTGATGTGGAATACGGAATTGCTCTGGCGCAGGGCAGGGGAATCGGGCCTCATCTCACGGCGAGGGGGAAGTCTCATGGTTTCTCTCGAGTTGCGGCCGGAACCTGGGGTATATTCTCGAGTTACGACGGGGAGGGCCTTTCCAGACACGTGTTTGTTCATCGACGTCAGGACTCCTGCCTAGGTGCGAGGGACACCTCGGGATTCTCCTCGAGTCTTGGCATGGCAATTGGGACGCGTCTCCACGTGACGCGGGAGACCCAGGGTCCCTTTCGAGGTTCCACAGGGATCCTTGGACTCCTATCCATTTTCAAGAGGAGTCAGGCATCATCTCCTTTGGAAGCATTGATCTCCGCGGACCTCTCGAGTTTTCAAAGGATGTGAGGCCTCAGGTCGCGATGAGGCGGAGAACTAGGACTTTCTCTGTGGTCTCCACAGGGGATTCAGACATCCCTTCGTCTTGGGAGATGCAAGACGAGCCTGCATTCAATTCACTGCAGGGATATCCGGCCTTACTTCGAGTCAGAGCATCTCGGTGTCCATTCCACTTGAGGCCACAAACTCAGGGTCCTCTCACATACCTGTAGCTGAGAGAAGCGTCCTCTTGAGGTGCTTGTGGAAAGTTGGTATTCCTCTTGAGTCGAAGCCAGGGACTAAGCTCTCATCTCGAGTTGATTTGGGGTCCACGGAGCCCTTTCGTGTTGCTGCAGTGACCTCAGGATCCCTCTAGACTTGAGACAGTGATCTTGGGTTTTCTCTGGAGTGCCATCAAGGAAATCAAGGCTCCTTTCACGTTTGATGTGGAACACGGAATTGCTCTGCACCCAGTGTAGGGGAATCGGTCCTCATCTCGCGGCGAGGGGGAAGTCTCATGGTTTTTCTCGTGTTGCGGCAGGAACCTGAGGTATATTCTCGAGTTACGACGGGGAGGGCCCTTCCAGACACGTGTTTGTTCAGCGACTTCAGGACCCCTGCCTAGGTGCGAGGGACACCTCGGGATTCTCCTCGAATCTTGGCATGGCAATTGCGACGCGTCTCCACGTGAGGCGGGAGACCCAGGGTCCAATTCCACGTGCCACAGGGATCCTGGGACTCCTATCCATTTTCAAGAGGAGTCAGGCATCGTCTCCTTTGGAAGCATTGATCTCCGCGGACCTCTCGAGTTTTCAAAGGATGTGAGGCCTCTGGTCGCGTTGAGGTGGAAGACTAGGTCTTTCTCTGTGGTCTCCACAGGGGATTCAGACATCCCTTCGTCTTGGGAGATGCAAGACGAGCCTGCATTCAATTCACTGCAGGGATATCCGGCCTTACTTCAAGTCAGAGCATCTCGGTGTCCATTCCAATTGAGGCCACAAACTCAGGGTCCCTCTCACATACCTGTAGCTGAGAAAAGCCTCCTCTTGAGGTGCTTGTGGAAAGTTGGTATTCCTCTTGAGTCGAAGCCAGGGACTAAGGTCTCATTTCGAGTTGATTTGGGGTCCACGGAGCCCTTTCGTGTTGCTCCAGTGACCTCAGGATCCCTCTAGACTTGAGACCGTGATCTTGGGTTTTCTCTGGAGTGCCATCAAGGAAATCAAGGCTCCTTTCACGTTTGATGTGGAACACGGAATTGCTCTGCACGCAGTGCAGGGGCATCGGGCCTCATCTCGCGGCGAGGGGGAAGTCTCATATTTTTTCCTCGAGTTGCGGCCGGAACCTGGGGTATATTCTCGAGTTACGACGGGGAGGGCCCTTCCAGACACGTGTTTGTTCAGGGACGTCAGGACTCCTGCCCAGGTGCGAGGGACACCTCGGGATTCTCCTCGAGTCTTGGCATGGCAATTGGGACGTGTCTCCACGTGAGGTGGGAAACCCAGGGTCCCTTTTCTCTTGCCACAGGGATCCTGGGACTCCTATCCATTTTCAAGAGGAGTCAGGCATCGTCTCCTTTGGAAGCATTGATCTCCGCCTGCCTCTCGAGTTTTCAAAGGATGTGAGGCATCTGGTCGCGTTGAGTTGGAGGACTAGGTCTTTCTCTGTGGTCTCCACAGGGGATTCAGACGTCCCTTCGTCTTGGGAGATGCAAGACGAGCCTGCATTCAATTCACTGCAGGGATATCCGGCCTTACTTCAAGTCAGAGCATCTCGGTGTCCATTCCAATTGAGGCCACAAACTCAGGGTCCCTCTCACATACCTGTAGCTGAGAAAAGCCTCCTCTTGAGGTGCTTGTGGAAAGTTGGTATTCCTCTTGAGTCGAAGCCAGGGACTAAGCTCTCATCTCGAGTTGATTTGGGGTCCACGGAGCCCTTTCGTGTTGCTCCAGTGACCTCAGGATCCCTCTAGACTTGAGACTGTGATCTTGGGTTTTCTCTGGAGTGCCATCAAGGAAATCAAGGCTCCTTTCACTTTTGATGTGGAACACGGAATTGCTCTGCACGCAGTGCAGGGGCATCGGGCCTCATCTCGCGGCGAGGGGGAAGTCTCATATTTTTTCCTCGAGTTGCGGCCGGAACCTGATTTATATTCTCGAGTTACGTCGAGGAGGGCCCTTCCAGACACGTGTTTGTTCAGCAACTTCAGGACTCCTGCCCAGGTACGAGGGACACCTCGGGATTCTCCTCGAGTCTTGGCATGGCAATTGGGACGTGTCTCCACGTGAGGTGGGAAACCCAGGGTCCCTTTTCACTTGCCACAGGGATCCTGGGACTCCTATCCATTTTCAAGAGGAGTCAGGCATCGTCTCCTTTGAAGCATTGATCTCCGCGGACCTCTCGAGTTTTCAAAGGATGTGAGGCCTCCGGTTGTGATGAGGCGGAGAACTAGGTCTTTCTCTGTGGTCTCCACAGGGGATTCAGACATCCCTTCGTCTTGGGAGATGCACGGCGAGCCTGCATTCAATTCACTGCAGGGATATCAGGCCTTACTTCAAGTCAGAGCATGTCGGTGTCCATTCCCCTTGAGGCCACAAACTCAGGGTCCCTCTCACATACCTGTAGGTGAGAAAAGCCTCCTCTTGAGGTGCTTGTGGAAAGTTGGTATTCCTCTTGAGTCGAAGCCAGGGACTAAGCTCTCATCTCGAGTTGATTTGGGATCCACGGAGCCCTTTCGTGTTGCTCCAATGAACTCAGTATCCCTCTAGACTTGAGACAGTGATCTTGGGTTTGCTCTGGAGTGCCATCAAGGAAATCAAGGCTCCTTTCACGTTTGATGTGGAACACGGAATTGCTCTGCACGCAGTGCAGGGGAATCGGGCCTCATCTCGCGGCGAGGGGGAAGTCTCATGGTTTTTCTCGAGTTGCGGCCGGAACCTATGGTATATTGTCGACTTACGACGGGGAGGGCCCTTCCATACACGTGTTTGTTCAGTGACGTCAGGACTCCTGCCTAGGTGCGAGGGACACCTCGGGATTCTCCTCGAGTCTTGGCATGGCAATTGGGACGCGTCTCCACGTGAGGCGGGAGACCCAGGGTCCCTTTCCACATGCCACAGGGATCCTGGGACTCCTATCCATTTTCAAGAGGAGTCAGGCATCGTCTCCTTTGGAAGCATTGATCTCCGCGGACCTCTCGAGTTTTCAAAGGATGTGAGGCCTCTGGTCACGAGGAGGCGGAGTACTAGGTGTTTCTCTATGGTCTCCACAGGGGATTCAGACATCCCTTCGTCTTGGGAGATGCAAGACGAGCCTGCATTCAATTCACTGCAGGGAAATCCGGCCTTATTTCGAGTCAGAGCATCTCGGTGTCCATTCCACATGAGGCCACAAACTCAGGGTCCTCTCACATACCTGTAGCTGAGAGAAGCCTCCTCTTGAGGTGCTTGTGGAAAGTTGGGATTCCTCCTGAGTCGAAACCAGGGACTAAGCTCTCATCTCGAGTTGATTTGGGGTCCACGGAGCCCTTTCATGTTGCTCCAGTGACCTCAGGATCCCTCTAGACTTGAGACAGTGATGTTGGGTTTTCTCTGGTGTGCCATCAAGGAAATCAAGGCTGCTTTCACGTTTGATGTGGAACACGGAATTGCTCTGCACGCAGTGCAGGCGAATCGGTCCTCATCTCGCGGCGAGGGGGAAGTCTCATCGTTTTTCTTGTGTTCCGGCCGGAACCTGAGGTATATTCTCGAGTTACGACGGGGAGGGCCCTTCCAGACACGTGTTTGTTCCGCGACGTCAGGACTCCTGCCTAGGTGCGAGGGACACCTCGGGATTCTCCTCGAGAATTGGCATGGCAATTGGGACGCGTCTCCACCTGAGGCGGGAGACCCAGGGTCCCTTTCCACGTGCCACAGGCATCCTGGGACTCCTATCCATTTTCAAGAGGAGTCAGGCATCGTCTCCTTTGGAAGCTTTGATCTCCACGGACCTCTCGAGTTTTCAAAGGATGTGAGGCCTCAGGTCGCGTTGAGCCGGAGGACTAGGTCTTTCTCTGTGGTCTCCACAGGGGATTCAGACATCCCTTCGTCTTGGGAGATGCAAGACGAGCCTGCATTCAATTCACTGCAGGCATATCCGGCCTTACTTCGAGTCAGAGCATCTCGGTGTCCATTCCACTTGAGGCCACAAATTCAGGGTCCCTCTCACATACCTGTAGCTGAGAGAAGCCTCCTCTTGAGGTGCTTGTGGAAAGTTGGTATTCCTCTTGAGTCGAAGCCACGGACTAAGCTCTCATCTCGAGTTGATTTGGGGTCCACGGAGGACTTTCGTGTTGCTCCAGTGACCTCAGGATCCCTCTAGACTTGAGAGAGTGATCTTGGGTTTTCTCTGGAGTGCCATCAAGGAAATCAAGGCTCCTTTCACGTTTGATGTGGAACACGGAATTGCTCTGCACGCAGTGCAGGGGAATCGGGCCTTATCTCGCGACGAGGGGGAAGTCTCAATTTTTTTCTCGAGTTGCGGCCGGAACCTGGGGTATATTCTCGAGTTATGACGGGGAGGGCCCTTCCAGACACGTGTTTGTTCAGCGGCGTCAGGACTCCTGCCTAGGTGCGAGGGACACCTCGGGATTCTCCTCGAGCCTTGGCATGGCAATTGGGACGCGTCTCCATGTGAGGCGGGAGACCAAGTGTCCCTTTCCACGTGCCACAGTGATCCAGGGACTCCTATCCATTTTCAAGATGAGTCAGGCATCGTCTCCTTTGGAAGCATTGATCTCCGCGGACCTCTCGAGTTTTCAAAGGATGTGAGGCCTGCGGTCGCGATGAGGTGGAGGACTAGGTCTTTCTCTGTCGTCTCCACAGGGGATTCAGAGATCCCTTAGTCTTGGGAGATGCAAGACGAGCCTGCATTCAATTCACTGCAGGGATATCCGGCCTTACTTCAAGTCAGAGCATCTCGGTGTCCATTCCACTTGAGGCCACAAACTCAGGGTCCCTCTCACATACCTGTAGCTGAGAGAAGCCTCCTCTTGAGGTGCTTGTGGAAAGTTGGTATTCCTCTTGAGTCGAAGCCAGGGACTAAGCTCTCATCTCGAGTTGATTTGGGGTCCACGGAGCCCTTTCTTGTTGCTCCAGTGACCTCAGGATCCCTCTAGACTTGAGACAGTGATCTTGGGTTTTCTCTGGAGTGCCATCAAGGAAATCGAGGCTCCTTTCACGTTTGATGTGGAACACGGAATTGCTCTGCACGGAGTGCAGGGGAATCGGGCCTCATCTCGCGGCGAGGGGGAAGTCTCATGGTTTTTCTCGAGTTGCGGCCGGAACCTGGGGTATATTCTCGAGTTATGACGGGGAGGGCCCTTCCAGACACGTGTTTGTTCAGCGACGTCAGGACTCCTGCCTAGGTGCGAGGGACACCTCGGGATTCTCCTCGAGTCTTGGCATGGCAATTGGGACGCGTCTCCACGTGAGGCGGGAGACCCAGGTTCCCTTTCCACGTGCCACAGGGATCCTGGGACTCCTATCCATTTTCAAGAGGAGTCAGGCATCGTCTCCTTTGGAAGCATTGATCTCCGCGGACCTCTCGAGTTTTCAAAGGATGTGAGGCCTCCGGTCGCGTTGAGGCGGAGAACTAGGTCTTTCTCTGTGGTCTCCACAGGGGATTCAGGCATCCCTTCGTCTTGGGAGATGCAAGACGAGCCTGCATTCAATACACTGCAGGTATATCCGGCCTTACTTCGAGTCAGAGCATCTCGGTGTCCATTCCACTTGAGGCCTCAAACTCAGGGTCCCTCTCACATACCTGTTGCTGAGAGAAGCCTCCTCTTGAGTTGCTTTTGGAAAGTTGGTATTCCTCTTGAGTCGAAGCCAGGGACTAAGCTCTCATCTCGAGTTGATTTGGGGTCCACGGAGGCCTTTCGTGTTGCTCCAGTGACCTCAGGATCCCTCTAGACTTGAGACAGTGATCTTGGGTTTTCTCTGGAGTGCCATCAAGGAAATCAAGGCTTCTTTCACGTTTGATGTGGAACACGGAATTGCTCTGCACGCAGTGCAGGGGAATCGGGCCTCATCTCGTGGCGAGGGGGAAGGCTCATGGTTTTTCTCGAGTTGCAGCCGGAACCTGTGGTATATTGTCGAGTTACGACGGGGACGGCCCTTCCAGACAAGTGTTTGTTCACCGACGTCAGGACTCCTGCCTAAGTGCGAGGGACACCTCGGGATTCTCCTCGAGTCTTGGCATGACAATTGGGACACACCTCCACGTAACGCGGGAGACCCAGCGTCCCTTTCCACGTGCCACAGGGATCCTGGGACTCCTATCCATTTTCAAGAGGAGTCAGGCATCGTCTCCTTTGGAAGCATTGATCTCCGCAGACCTCTCGAATTTTCAAAGGATGTGAGGCCTCCGGTCGCGATGAGGCGGAGGACTAGGTCTTTCTCTGTCGTCTCCACAGGGGATTCAGACATCCCTTCGTCTTGGGAGATGCAAGACGAGCCTGCATTCAATTCACTGCAGGGATATCTGGCGTTACTTCGAGTCAGAGCATCTCGGTGTCCATTCCACTTGAGGCGACAAACTCATGGTCCCTCTCACATACCTGTAGTTGAGAGAGCCTCCTCTTGAGGTGCTTGTGGAAACTTGGTATTCCTCTTGAGTGGAAGTCAGGGACTAAGCTCTCATCTCGAGTTGATTTGGGGTCCACGGATCCCTTTCGTGTTGCTCCAATGAACTCAGGATCCCTCTAGACTTGAGACAGTGATCTTGGGTTTGCTCTGGAGTGCCATCAAGGAAATCAAGGCTCCTTTCACGTTTGATGTGGAACACGGAATTGCTCTGCACGCAGTGCAGGGGAATCGGGCCTCATCTCGCGGTGAGGGGGAAGTCTCATGGTTTTTCCCGAGTTGCGGCCGGAACCTATGGTATATTGTCGAGTTACGACGGGGAGGGCCCTTCCAGACACGTGTTTGTTCAGCGACGTCAGGACTCCTGCCTAGGTGCGAGGGACACCTCGGGATTCTCCTCGAGTTTTGGCATGGCAATTGGGACGCGTCTCCATGTGAGGCGGGAGACCCAGGGTCCCTTTCCACGTGCCACAGGGATCCTGGGACTCCTATCCATTTTCAAGAGGAGTCAGGTATCGTCTCCTTTGGAAGCATTGATCTCCGCGGACCTCTCGAGTTTTCAAAGGATGTGAGGCCTCCGGTCGCGTTGAGGTGGAGGACTAGGTCTTTCTCTGTGGTCTCCACAGGGGATTCAGGCATCCCTTCGTCTTGGGAGATGCAAGACGAGCCTGCATTCAATACACTGCAGGTATATCCGGCCTTACTTCGAGTCAGAGCATCTCGGTGTCCATTCCACTTGAGGCCTCAAACTCAGGGTCCCTCTCACATACCTGTTGCTGAGAGAAGCCTCCTCTTGAGTTGCTTTTGGAAAGTTGGTATTCCTCTTGAGTCGAAGCCACGGACTAAGCTCTCATCTCGAGTTGATTTGGGGTCCACGGAGGCCTTTCGTGTTGCTCCAGTGACCTCAGGATCCCTCTAGACTTGAGACAGTGATCTTGGGTTTTCTCTGGAGTGCCATCAAGGAAATCAAGGCTTCTTTCACGTTTGATGTGGAACACGGAATTGCTCTGCACGCAGTGCAGGGGAATCGGGCCTCATCTCGTGGCGAGGGGGAAGGCTCATGGTTTTTCTCGAGTTGCAGCCGGAACCTGTGGTATATTGTCGAGTTACGACGGGGAGGGCCCTTCCATACACGTGTTTGTTCAGTGACGTCAGGACTCCTGCCTAGGTGCGAGGGACACCTCGGGATTCTCCTCGAGTCTTGGCATGGCAATTGGGACGCGTCCCCACGTGAGGCGGGAGACCCAGGTTCCCTTTCCACATGCCACAGGGATCCTGGGACTCCTATCCATTTTCAAGAGGAGTCAGGCATCGTCTCCTTTGGAAGCATTGATCTCCGCGGACCTCTCGAGTTTTCAAAGGGTATGAGGCCTCCAGTCGTGAAGAGGTGGAGAACTAGGTCTTCCCTGTGGTCTCCACAGGGGATTCACACATCCCTTCGTCTTGGGAGATGCAAGACGAGCCTGCATTCAATTCACTGCAGGGATATCCGGCCTTACTTCGAGTCAGAGCATCTCGGTGTCCATTCCACTTGAGGCCACAAATTCAGGGTCCCTCTCACATACCTGTAGCTGAGAGAAGCCTCCTCTTGAGGTGCTTGTGGAAAGTTGCTTTTCCTCTTGAGTCGAAGCCACGGACTAAGCTCTCATCTCGAGTTGATTTGGGGTCCACGGAGCGCTTTCGTGTTGCTCCAGTGACCTCAGGATCCCTCTAGACTTGAGACAGTGATCTTGGGTTTTCTCTGGAGTGCCATCAAGGAAATCAAGGCTCCTTTCACGTTTGATGTGGAACACGGAATTGCTCTGCACGCAGGGCAGGGGAATCGGGCCTTATCTCGCGGCGAGGGGGAAGTCTCAAGGTTTTTCTCGAGTTGCGGCCGGAACCTGGGGTATATTCTCGAGTTATGACGGGGAGGGCCCTTCCAGACACGTGTTTGTTCAGCGACGTCAGGACTCCTGCCTAGGTGCGAGGGACACCTCGGGATTCTCCTCGAGCCTTGGCATGGCAATTGGGACGCGTCTCCATGTGAGGCGGGAGACCCAGTGTCCCTTTCCATGTGCCACAGTGATCCTGGGACTCCTATCCATTTTCAAGATGAGTCAGGCATCGTCTCCTTTGGAAGCATTCATCTCCGCGGACCTCTCGAGTTTTCAAGGATGTGAGGCCTGCGGTCGCGATGAGGTGGAGGACTAGGTCTTTCTCTGTCGTCTCCACAGGGGATTCAGAGATCCCTTAGTCTTGGGAGATGCAAGACGAGCCTGCATTCAATTCACTGCAGGGATATCCGGCCTTACTTCAAGTCAGAGCATCTCGGTGTCCATTCCACTTGAGGCCACAAACTCAGGGTCCCTCTCACATACCTGTAGCTGAGAGAAGCCTCCTCTTGAGGTGCTTGTGGAAAGTTGGTATTCCTCTTGAGTCGAAGCCCGGGACTAAGCTCTCATCTCGAGTTGATTTGGGGTCCACGGAGCCCTTTCTTGTTGCTCCAGTGACCTCAGGATCCCTCTAGACTTGATACAGTGATCTTGGGTTTTCTCTGGAGTGCCATCAAGGAAATCGAGGCTCCTTTCACGTTTGACGTGGAACACGGAATTGCTCTGCACGCAGTGCAGGGGAATCGGGCCTCATCTCGCGGCGAGGGGGAAGTCTCATGGTTTTTCTCGAGTTGCGGCCGGAACCTGGGGTATATTCTCGAGTTATGACGGGGAGGGCCCTTCCAGACACGTGTTTGTTCAGCGACGTCAGGACTCCTGCCTAGGTGCGAGGGACACCTCGGGATTCTCCTCGAGTCTTGGCATGGCAATTGGGACGCGTCTCCACGTGAGGCGGGAGACCCAGGTTCCCTTTCCACGTGCCACAGGGATTCTGGGACTCCCATCCATTTACAAGAGTAGTCAGGCATCGTCTCCTTTTGAACCATTGATCTCCGCGGACCTCTCGAGTTTTCAAAGGATGTGAGGCCTCCGGTCGTGAGGAGGTGGAGGAATAGGTCTTTCTCTGTGGTCTCCACAGGGGATTCAGACATCCCTTCATCTTGGGAGATGCAAGACGAGCCTGCTTTCAATTCACTGCAGCGATATCTGGCCTTACTTCGAGTCAGAGCATCTCGGTGTCCATTCCACTTGAGGCCACAAACTCAGGGTCCCTCTCACATAACTGTAGCTGAGAGAAGCCTCCTCTTGAGGTGCTTGTGGAAAGTTGGTATTCCTCTTGAGTCGAAGCCAGGGACTAAGCTCTCATCTCGAGTTGATTTGTGGTCCACGGAGCCCTTTCCTGTTGCTCCAGTGACCTCAGGATCCCTCTAGACTTGAGACAGTGATCTTGGGTTTTCTCTGGAGTGCCATCAAGGAAATCAAGGCTCCTTTCACGTTTGATGTGGAACACGGAATTGCTCTGCACGCAGTGCAAGGGAATCGGGCCTCATCTCGCGGCGAGGGGGAAGTCTCATGGTTTTTCTCGAGTTGCGGCCGGAACCTGGGGTATATTCTCGAGTAACGACGGGGAGGGCCCTTCCAGACACGTGTTTGTTCAGCGACGTCAGGACTCCTGCCTAGGTGCGAGGGACACCTCGGGATTCTCCTCGAGTTTTGGCATGGCAATTGGGACGCGTCTCCATGTGAGGCGGGAGACCCAGGGTCCCTTTCCACGTGCCACAGGGATCCTGGGACTCCTATCCATTTTCAAGAGGAGTCAGGTATCGTCTCCTTTGGAAGCATTGATCTCCGCGGACCTCTCGAGTTTTCAAAGGATGTGAGGCCTCCGGTCGCGTTGAGGTGGAGGACTAGGTCTTTCTCTGTGGTCTCCACAGGGGATTCAGGCATCCCTTCGTCTTGGGAGATGCAAGACGAGCCTGCATTCAATACACTGCAGGTATATCCGGCCTTACTTCGAGTCAGAGCATCTCGGTGTCCATTCCACTTGAGGCCTCAAACTCAGGGTCCCTTTCACATACCTGTTGCTGAGAGAAGCCTCCTCTTGAGTTGCTTTTGGAAAGTTGGTATTCCTCTTGAGTCGAAGCCACGGACTAAGCTCTCATCTCGAGTTGATTTGGGGTCCACGGAGGCCTTTCGTGTTGCTCCAGTGACCTCAGGATCCCTCTAGACTTGAGACAGTGATCTTGGGTTTTCTCTGGAGTGCCATCAAGGAAATCAAGGCTTCTTTCACGTTTGATGTGGAACACGGAATTGCTCTGCACGCAGTGCAGGGGAATCGGGCCTCATCTCGTGGCGAGGGGGAAGGCTCATGGTTTTTCTCGAGTTGCAGCCGGAACCTGTGGTATATTGTCGAGTTACGACGGGGACGGCCCTTCCAGACACGTGTTTGTTCACCGACGTCAGGACTCCTGCCAAAGTGCGAGGGACACCTCGGGATTCTCCTCGAGTCTTGGCATGACAATTGGGACGCACCTCCACGTAACGCGGGAGACCCAGCGTCCCTTTCCACGTGCCACAGGGATCCTGGGACTCCTATCCATTTTCAAGAGGAGTCAGGCATCGTCTCCTTTGGAAGCATTGATCTCCGCAGACCTCTCGAATTTTCAAAGGATGTGAGGCCTCCGGTCGCGATGAGGCGGAGGACTAGGTCTTTCTCTGTCGTCTCCACAGGGGATTCAGACATCCCTTCATCTTGGGAGATGCAAGACGAGCCTGCATTCAATTCACTGCAGGGATATCTGGCCTTACTTCGAGTCAGAGCATCTCGGTGTTCATTCCACTTGAGGCGACAAACTCATGGTCCCTCTCACATACCTGTAGTTGAGAGAGCCTCCTCTTGAGGTGCTTGTGGAAACTTGGTATTCCACTTGAGTGGAAGCCAGGGACTAAGCTCTCATCTCGAGTTGATTTGGGGTCCACGGAGGCCTTTCGTGTTGCTCCAATGAACTCAGGATCCCTCTAGACTTGAGACAGTGATCTTGGGTTTGCTCTGGAGTGCCATCAAGTAAATCAAGGCTCCTTTCACGTTTGATGTGGAACACGGAATTGCTCTGCACGCAGTGCAGGGGAATCGGGCCTCATCTCGCGGAGAGGGGGAAGTCTCATGGTTTTTCTCGAGTTGCGGCCGTAACCTATGGTATATTGTCGAGTTACGACGCGGAGGGCCCTTCCATACACGTGTTTGTTCAGTGACGTCAGGACTCCTGCCTAGGTGCGAGGGACACCTCGGGATTCTCCTCGAGTCTTGGCATGGCAATTGGGACGCGTCCCCACGTGAGGCGGGAGACACAGGGTCCCTTTCCACATGCCACAGGGATCCTGGGACTCCTATCCATTTTCAAGAGGAGTCAGGCATCGTCTCCTTTGGAAGCATTGATCTCCGCGGACCTCTCGAGTTTTAAAGGGTATGAGGCCTCCAGTCGTGAAGAGGTGGAGAACTAGGTCTTCCCTGTGGTCTCCACAGGGGATTCAGACATCCCTTCGTCTTGGGAGATGCAAGACGAGCCTGCATTCAATTCACTGCAGGGATATCCGGCCTTACTTCGAGTCAGAGCATCTCGGTGTCCATTCCACTTGAGGCCACAAATTCAGGGTCCCTCTCACATACCTGTAGCTGAGAGAAGCCTCCTCTTGAGGTGCTTGTGGAAAGTTGGTATTCCTCTTGAGTCGAAGCCACGGACTAAGCTCTCATCTCGAGTTGATTTGGGGTCCACGGAGCGCTTTCGTGTTGCTCCAGTGACCTCAGGATCCCTCTAGACTTGAGACAGTGATCTTGGGTTTTCTCTGGAGTGCCATCAAGGAAATCAAGGCTCCTTTCACGTTTGATGTGGAACACGGAATTGCTCTGCACGCAGTGCAGGGGAATCGGGCCTTATCTCGCGGCGAGGGGGAAGTCTCAAGGTTTTTCTCGAGTTGCGGACGGAACCTGGGGTATATTCTCGAGTTATGACGGGGAGGGCCCTTCCAGACACGTGTTTGTTCAGCGACGTCAGGACTCCTGCCTAGGTGCGAGGGACACCTCGGGATTCTCCTCGAGCCTTGGCATGGCAATTGGGACGCGTCTCCATGTGAGGCGGGAGACCCAGTGTCCCTTTCCACGTGCCACAGTGATCCTGGGACTCCCATCCATTTACAAGAGGAGTCAGGCATCGTCTCCTTTTGAACCATTGATCTCCGCGGACCTCTCGAGTTTTCAAAGGATGTGAGGCCTCCGGTCGTGAGGAGGCGGAGGAATAGGTCTTTCTCTGTGGTCTCCACAGGGGATTCAGACATCCCTTCATCTTGGGAGATGCAAGACGAGCCTGCTTTCAATTCACTGCAGGGATATCCGGCCTTACTTCGAGTCAGAGCATCTCGGTGTCCATTCCACTTGAGGCCACAAACTCTGGGTCCCTCTCACATACCTGTAGCTGAGAGAAGCCTCCTCTTGAGGTGCTTGTGGAAAGTTGGTATTCCTCTTGAGTCGAAGCCAGGGACTAAGCTCTCATCTCGAGTTGATTTGTGGTCCACGGAGGCCTTTCGTGTTGCTCCAGTGACCTCAGGATCCCTCTAGACTTGAGACAGTGATCTTGGGTTTTCTCTGGAGTGCCATCAAGGAAATCAAGGCTCCTTTCACGATTGATGTGGAACACGGAATTGCTCTGCACGCAGTGCAGGCGAATCGGGCCTCATCTCGCGGCGAGGGGGAAGTCTCATGGTTTTTCTCGAGTTGCGGCCGGAACCTGGGGTATATTCTCGAGTAACGACGGGGAGGGCCCTTCCAGACACGTGTTTGTTCAGCGACGTCAGGACTCCTGCCTAGGTGCGAGGGACACCTCGGGATTCTCCTCGAGTTTTGGCATGGCAATTGGGACGCGTCTCCACGTGAGGCGGGAGACCCAGGGTCCCTTTCCACGTGCCATAGGGATCCTGGGACTCCTATCCATTTTCAAGAGGTGTCAGGTATCGTCTCCTTTGGAAGCATTGATCTCCGCGGACCTCTCGAGTTTTCAAAGGATGTGAGGCCTCCGGTCGCGTTGAGGTGGAGGACTAGGTCTTTCTCTGTGGTCTCCACAGGGGATTCAGGCATCCCTTCGTCTTGGGAGATGCAAGATGAGCCTGCATTCAATACACTGCAGGTATATCCGGCCTTACTTCGAGTCAGAGCATCTCGGTGTCCATTCCACTTGAGGCCTCAAACTCAGGGTCCCTCTCACATACCTGTTGCTGAGAGAAGCCTCCTCTTGAGTTGCTTTTGGAAAGTTGGTATTCCTCTTGAGTCGAAGCCACGGACTAAGCTCTCATCTCGAGTTGATTTGGGGTCCACGGAGGCCTTTCGTGTTGCTCCAGTGACCTCAGGATCCCTCTAGACTTGAGACAGTGATCTTGGGTTTTCTCTGGAGTGCCATCAAGGAAATCAAGGCTTCTTTCACGTTTGATGTGGAACACGGAATTGCTCTGCACGCAGTGCAGGGGAATCGGGCCTCATCTCGTGGCGAGGGGGAAGGCTCATGGTTTTTCTCGAGTTGCAGCCGGAACCTGTGGTATATTGTCGAGTTACGACGGGGACGGCCCTTCCAGACACGTGTTTGTTCACCGACGTCAGGACTCCTGCCTAAGTGCGAGGGACACCTCGGGATTCTCCTCGTGTCTTGGTATGACAATTGGGACGCACCTCCACGTAAGGCGGGAGACCCAGCGTCCCTTTCCACGTGCAACAGGGATCCTGGGACTCCTATCCATTTTCAAGAGGAGTCAGGCATCGTCTCCTTTGGAAGCATTGATCTCCGCAGACCTCTCGAATTTTCAAAGGATGTGAGGCCTCCGGTCGCGATGAGGCGGAGGACTAGGTCTTTCTCTGTCGTCTCCACAGGGGATTCAGACATCCCTTCATCTTGGGAGATGCAAGACGAGCCTGCATTCAATTCACTGCAGGGATATCTGGCCTTACTTCGAGTCAGAGCATCTCGGTGTCCATTCCACTTGAGGCGACAAACTCATGGTCCCTCTCACATACCTGTAGTTGAGAGAGCCTCCTCTTGAGGTGCTTGTGGAAACTTGGTATTCCTCTTGAGTCGAAGCCACGGACTAAGCTCTCATCTCGAGTTGATTTGGGGTCCACGGAGGCCTTTCGTGTTGCTCCAATGAACTCAGGATCCCTCTAGACTTGAGACAGTGATCTTGGGTTTGCTCTGGAGTGCCATCAAGTAAATCAAGGCTCCTTTCACGTTTGATGTGGAACACGGAATTGCTCTGCACGCAGTGCAGGGGAATCGGGCCTCATCTCGCGGTGAGGGGGAAGTCTCATGGTTTTTCTCGAGTTCCGGCCGGAACCTATGGTATATTGTCGAGTTACGACGGGGAGGGCCCTTCCATACACGTGTTTGTTCAGTGACGTCAGGACTCCTGCCTAGGTGCGAGGGACACCTTGGGATTCTCCTCGAGTCTTGGCATGGCAATTGGGACGTGTCCCCACGTGAGGCGGGAGACACAGGGTCCCTTTCCACATGTCACAGGGATCCTGGGACTCCTATCCATTTTCAAGAGGAGTCAGGCATCGTCTGCTTCGGAAGTATTGATCTCCACGGGCCTCTCGAGTTTTCAAAGGATATGAGGCCTCCGGTTGCGTTGAGGCGGTGGACTAGGTCTTTTTCTGTGGTCTCCACAGGGGATTCAGACAACCCTTCGTCTTGGGAGATGTAACACGAGCCTGCATTCAATTCACTGCAGGTATATCCGTCCTTACTTCGAGTCAGAGCATCTCGGTGTCCATTCCACTTAAGGCCACAAACTCAGGGTCCCTCTCACATACCTGTAGCTGAGAGAAGTCTCCTCTTGAGGTGCTTGTGGAAAGTTGGTATTCCTCTTGAGTCGAAGCCAGGGATTAAGCTCTCATCTCGAGTTGATTTTGGGTCCACTGAGCCCTTTCGTGTTTCTACAGTGACCTCAGGATGCCTCTAGACTTGAGACAGTGATCTTGGGTTTTCTCTGGAGTGCCATCAAGGAAATCAAGGCTCCTTTCACGTTTGATGTGGAACACGGAATTGCTCTGCACGCAGTGCAGGGGAATCGGGCCTCATCTCGCGGCGAGGGGGAAGTCTCATGGTTTTTCTCGAGTTGCGGCCGGAACCTGGGGTATATTCTCGAGTTACGACGGGGAGGGCCCTTCCAGACACGTGTTTGTTCAGCGACGTCAGGACTCCTTTCTAGGTGCGAGGGACACCTCAGGATTCTCCTCGAGTCTTGGCATGGCAATTGGGATGCGTCTCGACGTGAGGCGGGAGACCCAGGGTCCCTTTCCACGTGCCACAGGGATCCTGGGACTCCTATCCATTTTCAAGAGGAGTCAGGCATCGTCTCCTTTGGAAGCATTGATCTCCGCGGACCTCTCGAGTTTTCAAAGGATGTGAGGCCTGCGGTCGCGATGAGGCGGAGGACTAGGTCTTTCTCTGTGGTCTCCACAGGGGATTCAGACAACCCTTCGTCTTGGGAGATGCAAGACGAGCCTGCATTCAATTCACTGCAGGGATATCCGGCCTTACTTCCAGTCAGAGCATCTCTGTGTCCATTCCACTTGAGGGCACAAACTCAGGGTCCCTCTCACATACCTGTGGCTGAAAGAAGCCTCCTCTTGAGGTGCTTGGGGAAAGTTCGTATTCCTCTTGAGTAGAAGCCAGGGACTAAGCTCTCATCTCGAGTTGATTTGGGGTCCACGGAGCCCTTTCTTGTTGCTCCAGTGACCTCAGGATCCCTCTAGACTTGAGACAGTGATCTTGGGTTTTCTCTGGAGTGCCATCAAGGAAATCAAGGCTCCTTTCAAGTTTGATGTGGAACACGGAATTGCTCTGCACGCAGTGCAGGGGAATCGGGCCTCATCTCGCGGCGAGGGGGAAGTCTCATGGTTTTTCTCGAGTTGCGGCCGGAACCTGTGGTAGATTCCCGAGTTACGACGGAGAGGGCCCTTCCAGACACGTGTTTGTTCAGCGACGTCAGGACTCCTGCCTAGGTGCGAGGGACACCTCGGGATTCTCCTCGAGTCTTGGCATGGCAATTGGGACGCGTCTCACCGTGAGGCGGGAGACCCAGGGTCCCTTTCCACGTGCCACAGGGATCCTGGGACTCCTATCCATTTTCAAGAGGAATCAGGCATCGTCTCCTTTGGAAGCATTGATCTCCGCGGACCTCTCGAGTTTTCAAAGGATGTGAGGCCTCCGGTCGCGATGAGCCGAAGGACTAGGTCTTTATCTGTGGTCTCCACAGGGGATTCAGACATCCCTTCGTCCTGGGAGATGCAAGACGAGCCTGCATTCAATTCACTGCAGGGATATCCGGCCTTACTTCGAGTCAGAGCATCTCGGTGTCCATTCCACTTGAGGCCACAAACTCAGGGTCCCTCTCACATACCTGTAGCTGAGAGAAGCCTCCTCTTGAGGTGCTTGTGGAAAGTTGGTATTCCTCTTGAGTCGAAGCCAGGGACTAAGCTCTCATCTCGAGTTGATTTTGGGTCCACTGAGCCCTTTCGTTTTTCTACAGTGACCTCAGGATCCCTCTAGACTTGAGACAGTGATCTTGGGTTTTCTCTGGAGTGCCATCAAGGAAATCAAGGCTCCTTTCACGTTTGATGTGGAACACGGAATTGCTCTGCACGCAGTGCAGGGGAATCGGGCCTCATCTCGCGGCGAGGGGGAAGTCTCATGGTTTTTCTCGAGTTGCGGCCGGAACCTGGGGTATATTCTCGAGTTACGACGGGGAGGGCCCTTCCAGACACGTATTTGTTCAGCGACGTCAGGACTCCTTTCTAGGTGCGAGGGACACCTCAGGATTCCCCTCGAGTCTTGGCATGGCTATTGGGATGCGTCTCGACGTGAGGCGGGAGACCCAGGGTCCCTTTCCACGTGCCACAGGGATCCTGGGACTCCTATCCATTTTCAAGAGGAGTCAGGCATTGTCTCCTTTGGAAGCATTGATCTCCGTGGACCTCTCGAGTTTTCAAAGGATGTGAGGCCTCCGGTCGCGATGAGGCGGAGGACTAGGTCTTTCTCTGTGGTCTCCACAGGGGATTCAGACAACCCTTCGTCTTGGGAGATGCAAGACGAGCCTGCATTCAATTCACTGCAGGGATATCCGGCCTTACTTCGAGTCAGAGCATCTCTGTGTCCATTCCACTTGAGGGCACAAACTCAGGGTCCCTCTCACATACCTGTGGCTGAAAGAAGCCTCCTCTTGAGGTGCTTGGGGAAAGTTCGTATTCCTCTTGAGTAGAAGCCAGGGACGAAGCTCTCATCTCGAGTTGATTTGGGGTCCACGGAGCCCTTTCGTGTTGCTCCAGTGACCTCAGGATCCCTCTAGACTTGAGACAGTGATCTTGGGTTTTCTCTGGAGTGCCATCAAGGAAATCAACGCTCCTTTCACTTTTGATGTGGAACTCGGTATTGGTCTGCACGCTGTGCAGGGGAATCTGGCCTCATCTCGCGACGAGGGGGAAGTCTCTTGGTTTTTCTTGAGTTGCGGTCGGAACCTGGGGTATATTCTCGAGTTACGACGGGGAGGGCCCTTCCAGACACGTGTTTGTTCAGCGACGTCAGGACTCCTGCCTAGGTGCGAGGGACACCTCGGGATTCTCCTCGAGTCTTGGTATGGCAATTGGGACGCGTCTCCACGTGAGGCGGGAGACCCAGGGTCCCTTTCCACGTGCCACAGGGATCCTGGGACTCCTATCCATTTTCAAGAGGAGTCAAGCATCGTCTCCTTTGGAAGCATTGATCTCCGCGGACCTATCGAGTTTTCAAAGAATGTGAGGCCTCCGGTCGCGATGAGGCGGAGAACTAGGTCTTTCTCTCTGGTCTCCACATGTGATTCAGACATCCCTTCGTCTTGGGAGATGCAAGACGAGCCTGCATTCAATTCACTGAAGGGAGATCCGGCCTTACTTCGAGTCAGAGCATCTCGGTGTCCATTCCACTTGAGGCCACAAATTCAGGGTCCCTCTCACATAACTGTAACTGAGAGAAGCCTCCTCTTGAGGTGCTTGTGGAAACTTGTTATTCCTCTTGAGTCGAACCAGGGACTAAGCTCTCATCTCGAGTTGATTTGGGTTCCACCTAGCCCTTTCGTGTTTCCCCAGTGACCTCAGGATCCCTCTAGACTTGAGAGAGTGATCTTGGGTTTTCTCTGGATTGCCATCAGGGAAATCAAGGCTCCTTTCACGTTTGATGTGGAACATGAAATTGCTCTGCACGCACTGCAGGGAAATCGGGCCTCATCTCGCGGCGAAAGGGAAGTGTCATGGTTTTTCTCGAGTTGCGGCCGGATCCTGGGGTATATTCTCGAGTTACGACGGGGAGGGCCCTTCCAAACACGTGTTTGTTCAGCGACGTCAGGACTCCTGCCTAGGTGCGAGGGACACCTGGGGATTCTCCTCGAGTCTTGGCATGGCAATTGGGACGCGTCTCCACGTGAGCCGGGAGGCCCAGGGTCCCTTTCCCCGTGCCACAGTGATCCTGGGACTCCTATCCATTTTCAAGAGGAGTCAGGCATCGTCTCCTTTGGAAGCATTGATCTCCGCGGACCTCTCCAGTTTTGAAAGGATGTGAGGCCTCCGGTCGCGATGAGGAGGAGAACTAGGTCTTTCTCTGTGGTCTCCACAGGGGATTCAGACATCCCTTCGGATTGGGAGATGCAAGACGAGCCTGCAATCAATTCACTGCAGGGATATCCGGCCTTACTTCGAGTCAGAGCATCTCGGTGTCCATTCCACTTGAGTCCACCAACTCAGGATCCCTCTCACATACCTGTATCTGAGAGAAGCCTCCTCTTGAGGTGCTTGTGGAAAGTTGGTATTCCTCTTGAGTCGAAGCCAGGGACTAAGCTCTCATTTCGAGTTGATTTGGGGTCCACGGAGCTCTTTCCTGTTGCTCCAGTGACCTCAGGATCCCTCTAGACTTGAGACAGTGATCTTGGGTTTTCTCTGGAGTGCCATCAAGGAAATCAAGGCTCCTTTCACGTTTGATGTGGAACACGGAATTGCTCTGCACGCAGTGCACGGAATCGGGCCACATCTCGGGGCGAGGGGGAAGTCTCATGGTTTTTCTCGAGTTGCGGACGGACCCTGGGGTATATTCTCGAGTTACGACGGGGAGGGCCCTTCCAGACACGTGTTTGTTCAGCGACGTCAGGACTCGGGCCTAGGTGCGAGGGACAACTCGGGATTCTCCTCGAGTCTTGGCATGGCAATTGGGATGCGTCTCCACGTGAGGCAGGGGACCCAGGGTCCCTTTCCACGTGCCACAGGGATCCTGGGACTCCTATCCATTTTCAAGAGGAGTCAGGCATCGTCTCCTTTGGAAGCATTGATCTCCGCGGACCTCTAGAGCTTTCAAAGGATGTGAGGCCTACGGTCGCGATGAGGCGGAGAACTAGGTCTTTCTCTGTGGTCTCCACAGGGGATTCAGACATCCCTTCGTCTTGGGAGATGCAAGACGAGCCTGCATTCAATTCACTGCAGGGATATCCGGCCTTACTTCGAGTCAGAACATCTCGGTGTCCATTCCACTTGAGGCCACCACCTCAGCGTCCCTCTCACATACCTGTAGCTGAGAGAAGCCTCCTCTTGAGGTGCTTGTGGAAAGTTGGTATTCCTCTTGAGTCGAAGCCAGGGACTTAGCTCTCATCTCGAGTTGATTTGGGGTCCACGGAGCCCTTTCGTGTTGGTGTAGTGACCTCAGGATCCCTCTAGACTTGAGAGAGTGATCTTGGGTTTTCTCTGGAGTGCTATCAAGGAAATCAAGGCTCCTTTCATATTTGATGTGGAACATGGAATTGCTTTGCATGCAGTGCAGGGGAATCGGGCCTCATCTCCCTGCGAGGGGAAGTCTCATGGTTTTTCTCAAGTTGCGGCCGGAACCTGGGATATATTATCGAGTTACGACGGGGAGGGCCCTTCCAGACACGTGTTTGTTCAGCAACGTTAGGACTCCTGCCTAGGTGCGAGGGGCAACTCGGGATTCTCCTCGAGTCTTGGCATGGCAATTGCGACGCGTCTCCACGTGAGGCGGGAGACCCAGGGTCCCTTTCCACGTGCCACAGGGATCCTGGGACTCCTACCCATTTTCAAGAGGAGTCAGGCATCGTCTCCTTTGGAAGCATTGATCTCTGCAGACCTCTCGAGTTTTCAAAGGATGTGAGGCCTCCGGTCGCGATGAAGCGGTGGACTAGGACTTTCTCTGTGGTCTCCACAGGGGATTCAGACATCCCTTCTTCTTGGGAGATGCAAGACGAGCCTGAATTCAATTCACTACAGGGATATCCGCCCTTACATCGAGTCAGAGCATCTCGGTGTCCATTCCACTTGAGGCCACCACCTCAGGGTCCCTCTCACATAATGTAACTGAGAGAAGGCTCCAATTGAGGTGCTTGTGGAAACTTGGTATTCCCCTTGAGTCGAAGCCAGGGACTAAGCTCTCATCTCGAGTTGATTTGGAGTCCACGGAGCCCTTTCGTGTTGCTCCAGTGACCTCAGGATCCCTCTAGACTTGAGACAGTGATCTTGGGTTTTCTCTGGAGTGCCATCAAGGAAATCAAGGCTCCTTTCAAGTTTGATGTGGAACACGGAATTGCTCTGGACGCAGTGCAAGGTAATTGGGCCTCATCTCGCGTCAAGTGGGAAGTCTCATGGTTTTTCTCGAGTGGCGGCCAGAACCTGGGGTATATTCTCGAGTTATGACGGGGAGGGCCCTTCCAGACACGTGTTTGTTCAGCGACCTCAGGACTCCTGCCTAGGTGCGAGGGACACCTCGGGATTCTCCTCGAGTCTTGGCATGGCAATGGGGACGCGTCTCCACATGAGGCGGGAGACCCAGGGTCCCTTTCCACGTGCCACAGGGATCCTGGGACTCCTATCCATATTCAAGAGGAGTCAGGCATGGTCTCCTTTGGAAGCATTGATCTCCGCAGACCTCTCGAGTTTTCAAAGGATGTGAGGCCTCCGGTCGCGATGAGGCGGAGGACTAGGACTTTCTCTGTGGTCTCCACAGGGGATTCAGACATCCCTTCGTCTTGGGAGATGCAAGACGAGCCTGCATTCAATTCACTGCAGGGATATCCGGCCTTACTTCGAGTCAGAGCATTTCGGTGTCCATTCCACTTGAGGCCACAAACTCAGGGTCCCTCTCACATACATGTAGCTGAGAGAAGCCTCCTCTTGAGGTGCTTGTGGAAAGTTGGTATTCCTCTTGAGTCGAAGCCAGGGACTAAGCTCTCATCTCGAGTTGATTTGGGGTACAGGGAATCCTTTCGTGTTGCTCCAGTGACCTCAGCATCCATCTAGACTAGAGACAGTGATCTTGGGTTTTCTCTGGAGTGCCATCAAGGAAATCAAGGCTCCTTTCACGATTGATGTGGAACACGGAATTGCTCTGCACGCAGTGCAGGGGAATCGGGCCTCATCTTGCAGCGAGGGGGAAGTCTCATGGTTTTTCTCGAGTTGCGGCCGGAACCTGGGGTATATTCTCGAGTTACGACGGGGAGGGCCCTTCCAGACACGTGTTTGTTCAGCGACCTCAGGACTCCTGCCTAGGTGCGAGGGACACCTCGGGATTCTCCTCGAGTCTTGGCATGGCAATTGGGACGCGTCTCCACGTGAGGCGGGAGACCCAGGGTCCCTTTCCACGTGCCACAGGGATCCTGGGACTCCTGTCCATTTTCAAGAGGAGTCAGGCATTGTCTCCTTTGGAAGCATTGATCTCCGCAGTCCTCTCGAGTTTTCAAAGGATGTGAGGCCTCCGGTCGCGATGAGGCGGAGGACTAGGTCTTTCTCTGTGGTCTCCACTGGGGATTCCGACATCCCTTCATCTTGGCAGATGCAAGACGAGCCTGCATTCAATTCACTGCAGGGATATCCGGCCTTACTTCGAGTCAGAGCATCTCGGTGTCCATTGCACTTGAGGCCACAAACTCAGGGTCCCTCTCACATAGCTGTAGCTGAGAGAAGCCTCCTCTTGAGGTGCTTGTGGAAAGTTGGTATTCCTCTTGAGTCGAAGCCAGGGACTAAGCTCTCATCTCGAGTTGATTTGGGGTCCACGGAGCCATTTCGTGTTGCTCCAGTGACCTCAGGATCCCTCTAGACTTGAGACAGTGATCTTGGGTATTCTCTGGAGTGCCATCAAGGAAATCAAGGCTCCTTTCACGTTTGATGTGGAATGCGGAATTGCTCTGCAGGCAGTGCAGGTGAATCGTGCCTCATCTCGCGGCGAGGGGGAAGTCTCATGGTTTTTTTCGAGTTGCGTCCAGAACCTGGGGTATATTCTCGAGTTACGACGGGGAGGGCCCTTCGAGACACGTGTTTGTTCAGCGACGTCAGGACTCCTGCCTAGGTGCGAGGGACACCTCGGGATTCTCCTCGAGTCTTGACATGGCAATTGGGACGTGTCTCCACGTGAGGCGGGAGACCCAGGTTCCCTTTCCACGTGCCACAGTGATCCTGGGACTCCTATCCATTTTGAAGAGGAGTCAGGCATCGTCTCCTTTGGAAGCACTGATCTCCGCGGACCTCTCGAGTTTTCAAAGAATGTGAGGCCTGCGGTCGCGATGAGGCGGAGAACTAGGTCTTTATCTGTGGTTTCCACAGGGGATTAAGACATCCCTTCATCTTGGGAGATGCAAGACGAGCCTGCATTCAATTCAATGCAGGGATATCCGGTCTAACTTCGAGTCAGAGCATCTCGGTGTCCATTCCACTTGAGGCCACAAATTCAGGGTCCCTCTCACATACCTGTAGCTGGGAGAAGCCTCCTCTTGAGGTGCTTGTGGAAACTTGGTATTCCTCTTGAGTCGAAGCCAGGGACTAAGCTCTCATCTCGAGTTGATTTGCGGTCCACGAAGCCCTTTCCTGTTGCTCCAGTGACCTCAGGATCCCTCTAGACTTGATACAGTGATCTTGGGTTTTCTCTGGAGTGCCATTAAGGAAATCAAGGCTCCTTTCACGATTAATGTGGAACACGGAATTGCTCTGCACGCAGTGCAAGGGAATTGCGCCTCACCTCGCGTCGAGGGGGAATCTAATGGTTTTTTTCGAGTTGTGGCCAGAACCTGGGGTATATTCTCGAGTTACGACGGGGAGGACCCTTCCAGACACGTGTTTGTTCAGCGACCTCAGGACTCCTGCCTAGGTTCGAGGGACACCTCGGATTCTCCTCGAGTCTTGGCATGGCAATTGGGACGCGTCTCCACATGAGGCGGGAGACCGAGGGTCCCTTTCCACGTGCAACAGGGATCCTGGGACTCCTATCCATTTTCAAGAGGAGTCAGGCATCGTCTCCTTTGGAAGCATTGATCTCCGCGGACCTCTCCAGTTTTGAAAGGATGTGAGGCCTCCGGTCGCGATGAGGAGGAGAACTAGGTCTTTCTCTGTGGTCTCCACAGGGGATTCAGACATCCCTTCGGATTGGGAGATGCAAGACGAGCCTGCATTCATTTCACTGCAGGGATATCCGCCCTTACATCGAGTCAGAGCATCTCGGTGTCCATTCCACTTGAGGCCACAAACTCAGGGTCCCTCTCACATAATGTAACTGAGAGAAGGCTCCAATTGAGGTGCTTGTGGAAACTTGGTATTCCCCTTGAGTCGAAGCCAGGGACTAAGCTCTCATCTCGAGTTGATTTGGAGTCCACGGAGCCCTTTCGTGTTGCTCCAGTGACCTCAGGATCCCTCTAGACTTGAGACAGTGATCTTGGGTTTTCTCTGGAGTGCCATCAAGGAAATCAAGGCTCCTTTCACGTTTGATGTGGAACACGGAATTGCTCTGCACGCAGTGCAGGGGAATCGGGCCTCATCTCGCGGCGAGGGGGAAGTCTCATGGTTTTTCTCGAGTTGCGGCCGGAACCTGGGGTATATTCTCGAGTTACGACGGGGAGGGCCCTTCCAGACACGTGTTTGTTCAGCGACGTCAGGACTCCTTTCTAGGTGCGAGGGACACCTCAGGATTCTCCTCGAGTCTTGGCATGGCAATTGGGATGCGTCTCGACGTGAGGCGGGAGACCCAGGGTCCCTTTCCACGTGCCACAGTGATCCTGGGACTCCTATCCATTTTCAAGAGGAGTCAGGCATCGTCTCCTTTGGAAGCATTGATCTCCGCGAACCTCTCGAGTTTTCAAAGGATGTGAGGCCTCCGGTCGCGATGAGGCGGAGGACTAGGTCTTTCTCTGTGGTCTCCACAGGGGATTCAGACAACCCTTCGTCTTGGGAGATGCAAGACGAGCCTGCATTCAATTCACTGCAGGGATATCCGGCCTTACTTCGAGTCAGAGCATCTCTGTGTCCATTCCACTTGAGGGCACAAACTCAGGGTCCCTCTCACATACCTGTGGCTGAAAGAAGCCTCCTCTTGAGGTGCTTGGGGAAAGTTGGTATTCCTCTTGAGTCGAAGCCAGGGACTAAGCTCTCATCTCGAGTTGATTTGGGGTACAGGGAATCCTTTCGTGTTGCTCCAGTGACCTCAGCATCCATCTAGACTAGAGACAGTGATCTTGGGTTTTCTCTGGAGTGCCATCAAGGAAATCAAGGCTCCTTTCACGATTGATGTGGAACACGGAATTGCTCTGCACGCAGTGCAGGGGAATCGGGCCTCATCTTGCAGCGAGGGGGAAGTCTCATGGTTTTTCTCGAGTTGCGGCCGGAACCTGGGGTATATTCTCGAGTTACGACGGGGAGGGCCCTTCCAGACACGTGTTTGTTCAGCGACCTCAGGACTCCTGCCTAGGTGCGAGGGACACCTCGGGATTCTCCTCGAGTCTTGGCATGGCAATTGGGACGCGTCTCCACGTGAGGCGGGAGACCCAGGGTCCCTTTCCACGTGCCACAGGGATCCTGGGACTCCTGTCCATTTTCAAGAGGAGTCAGGCATTGTCTCCTTTGGAAGCATTGATCTCCGCAGTCCTCTCGAGTTTTCAAAGGATGTGAGGCCTCCGGTCGCGATGAGGCGGAGGACTAGGTCTTTCTCTGTGGTCTCCACTGGGGATTCCGACATCCCTTCATCTTGGCAGATGCAAGACGAGCCTGCATTCAATTCACTGCAGGGATATCCGGCCTTACTTCGAGTCAGAGCATCTCGGTGTCCATTGCACTTGAGGCCACAAACTCAGGGTCCCTCTCACATAGCTGTAGCTGAGAGAAGCCTCCTCTTGAGGTGCTTGTGGAAAGTTGGTATTCCTCTTGAGTCGAAGCCAGGGACTAAGCTCTCATCTCGAGTTGATTTGGGGTCCACGGAGCCATTTCGTGTTGCTCCAGTGACCTCAGGATCCCTCTAGACTTGAGACAGTGATCTTGGGTATTCTCTGGAGTGCCATCAAGGAAATCAAGGCTCCTTTCACGTTTGATGTGGAATGCGGAATTGCTCTGCAGGCAGTGCAGGTGAATCGTGCCTCATCTCGCGGCGAGGGGGAAGTCTCATGGTTTTTTTCGAGTTGCGTCCAGAACCTGGGGTATATTCTCGAGTTACGACGGGGAGGGCCCTTCGAGACACGTGTTTGTTCAGCGACGTCAGGACTCCTGCCTAGGTGCGAGGGACACCTCGGGATTCTCCTCGAGTCTTGACATGGCAATTGGGACGTGTCTCCACGTGAGGCGGGAGACCCAGGTTCCCTTTCCACGTGCCACAGTGATCCTGGGACTCCTATCCATTTTGAAGAGGAGTCAGGCATCGTCTCCTTTGGAAGCACTGATCTCCGCGGACCTCTCGAGTTTTCAAAGAATGTGAGGCCTGCGGTCGCGATGAGGCGGAGAACTAGGTCTTTATCTGTGGTTTCCACAGGGGATTAAGACATCCCTTCATCTTGGGAGATGCAAGACGAGCCTGCATTCAATTCAATGCAGGGATATCCGGTCTAACTTCGAGTCAGAGCATCTCGGTGTCCATTCCACTTGAGGCCACAAATTCAGGGTCCCTCTCACATACCTGTAGCTGGGAGAAGCCTCCTCTTGAGGTGCTTGTGGAAACTTGGTATTCCTCTTGAGTCGAAGCCAGGGACTAAGCTCTCATCTCGAGTTGATTTGCGGTCCACGAAGCCCTTTCCTGTTGCTCCAGTGACCTCAGGATCCCTCTAGACTTGATACAGTGATCTTGGGTTTTCTCTGGAGTGCCATTAAGGAAATCAAGTCTCCTTTCACGATTAATGTGGAACACGGAATTGCTCTGCACGCAGTGCAAGGGAATTGCGCCTCACCTCGCGTCGAGGGGGAATCTAATGGTTTTTTTCGAGTTGTGGCCAGAACCTGGGGTATATTCTCGAGTTACGACGGGGAGGGCCCTTCCAGACACGTGTTTGTTCAGCGACCTCAGGACTCCTGCCTAGGTTCGAGGGACACCTCGGATTCTCCTCGAGTCTTGGCATGGCAATTGGGACGCGTCTCCACATGAGGCGGGAGACCGAGGGTCCCTTTCCACGTGCAACAGGGATCCTGGGACTCCTATCCATTTTCAAGAGGAGTCAGGCATCGTCTCCTTTGGAAGCATTGATCTCCGCGGACCTCTCCAGTTTTGAAAGGATGTGAGGCCTCCGGTCGCGATGAGGAGGAGAACTAGGTCTTTCTCTGTGGTCTCCACAGGGGATTCAGACATCCCTTCGGATTGGGAGATGCAAGACGAGCCTGCATTCATTTCACTGCAGGGATATCCGCCCTTACATCGAGTCAGAGCATCTCGGTGTCCATTCCACTTGAGGCCACAAACTCAGGGTCCCTCTCACATAATGTAACTGAGAGAAGGCTCCAATTGAGGTGCTTGTGGAAACTTGGTATTCCCCTTGAGTCGAAGCCAGGGACTAAGCTCTCATCTCGAGTTGATTTGGAGTCCACGGAGCCCTTTCGTGTTGCTCCAGTGACCTCAGGATCCCTCTAGACTTGAGACAGTGAT
This sequence comes from Dama dama, assembly GCF_033118175.1. Lineage (NCBI taxonomy): Eukaryota > Metazoa > Chordata > Mammalia > Artiodactyla > Cervidae > Dama > Dama dama. The sequence goes on along the minus strand of NW_026870879.1, from coordinate 4,019,994 downwards.
CTTGGGTTTTCTCTGGAGTGCCATCAAGGAAATCAAGGCTCCTTTCACGTTTGATGTGGAACACGGAATTGCTCTGCACGCAGTGCAGGGGAATCGGGCCTCATCTCGCGGCGAGGGGGAAGTCTCATGGTTTTTCTCGAGTTGCGGCCGGAACCTGGGGTATATTCTCGAGTTACGACGGGGAGGGCCCTTCCAGACACGTGTTTGTTCAGCGACGTCAGGACTCCTTTCTAGGTGCGAGGGACACCTCAGGATTCTCCTCGAGTCTTGGCATGGCAATTGGGATGCGTCTCGACGTGAGGCGGGAGACCCAGGGTCCCTTTCCACGTGCCACAGTGATCCTGGGACTCCTATCCATTTTCAAGAGGAGTCAGGCATCGTCTCCTTTGGAAGCATTGATCTCCGCGAACCTCTCGAGTTTTCAAAGGATGTGAGGCCTCCGGTCGCGATGAGGCGGAGGACTAGGTCTTTCTCTGTGGTCTCCACAGGGGATTCAGACAACCCTTCGTCTTGGGAGATGCAAGACGAGCCTGCATTCAATTCACTGCAGGGATATCCGGCCTTACTTCGAGTCAGAGCATCTCTGTGTCCATTCCACTTGAGGGCACAAACTCAGGGTCCCTCTCACATACCTGTGGCTGAAAGAAGCCTCCTCTTGAGGTGCTTGGGGAAAGTTCGTATTCCTCTTGAGTAGAAGCCAGGGACTAAGCTCTCATCTCGAGTTGATTTGGGGTCCACTGAGCCCTTTCGTGTTTCTACAGTGACCTCAGGATCCCTCTAGACTTGAGACAGTGATCTTGGGTTTTCTCTGGAGTGCCATCAAGGAAATCAAGGCTCCTTTCAAGTTTGATGTGGAACACGGAATTGCTCTGCACGGAGTGCAGGGGAATCGGGCCTCATCTCGCGGCGAGGGGGAAGTCTCATGGTTTTTCTCGAGTTGCGGCCGGAACCTGTGGTAGATTCCCGAGTTACGACGGAGAGGGCCCTTCCAGACACGTGTTTGTTCAGCGACGTCAGGACTCCTGCCTAGGTGCGAGGGACACCTCGGGATTCTCCTCGAGTCTTGGCATGGCAATTGGGACGCGTCTCACCGTGAGGCGGGAGACCCAGGGTCCCTTTCCACGTGCCACAGGGATCCTGGGACTCCTATCCATTTTCAAGAGGAATCAGGCATCGTCTCCTTTGGAAGCATTGATCTCCGCGGACCTCTCGAGTTTTCAAAGGATGTGAGGCCTCCGGTCGCGATGAGCCGAAGGACTAGGTCTTTATCTGTGGTCTCCACAGGGGATTCATACATCCCTTCGTCCTGGGAGATGCAAGACGAGCCTGCATTCAATTCACTGCAGGGATATCCGGTCTTACTTCGAGTCAGAGCATCTCGGTGTCCATTCCACTTGAGGCCATAAACTCAGGGTCCCTCTCACATACCTGTAGCTGAGAGAAGCCTCCTCTTGAGGTGCTTGTGGAAAGTTGGTGTTCCTCTTGAGTCGAAGCCAAGGACTAAGCTCTCATCTCGAGTTGACTTGGGGTCCACGGAGCCCTTTCGTGTTGCTCCAGTGACCTCAGGATCCCTCTAGACTTGAGACAGTGATCTTGGGTTTTCTCTGGAGTTCCATCAAGGAAATCAACGCTCCTTTCACTTTTGATGTGGAACTCGGAATTGGTCTGCACGCTGTGCAGGGGAATCTGGCCTCATCTCGCGACGAGGGGGAAGTCTCTTGGTTTTTCTTGAGTTGCGGTCGGAACCTGGGGTATATTCTCGAGTTACGATGGGGAGGGCCCTTCCAGACACGTGTTTGTTCAGCGACGTCAGGACTCCTGCCTAGGTGCGAGGGACACCTCGGGATTCTCCTCGAGTCTTGGTATGGCAATTGGGACGCGTCTCCACGTGAGGCGGGAGACCCAGGGTCCCTTTCCACGTGCCACAGGGATCCTGGGACTCCTATCCATTTTCAAGAGGAGTCAAGCATTGTCTCCTTTGGAAGCATTGATCTCCGCGGACCTATCGAGTTTTCAAAGAATGTGAGGCCTCCGGTCGCGATGAGGCGGAGAACTAGGTCTTTCTCTCTGGACTCCACATGTGATTCAGACATCCCTTCGTCTTGGGAGATGCAAGACGAGCCTGCATTCAATTCACTGCAGGGAGATCCGGCCTTACTTCGAGTCAGAGCATCTCGGTGTCCATTCCACTTGAGGCCACAAATTCAGGGTCCCTCTCACATAACTGTAACTGAGAGAAGCCTCCTCTTGAGGTGCTTGTGGAAACTTGTTATTCCTCTTGAGTCGAACCAGGGACTAAGCTCTCATCTCGAGTTGATTTGGGTTCCACCTAGCCCTTTCGTGTTTCCCCAGTGACCTCAGGATCCCTCTAGACTTGAGAGAGTGATCTTGGGTTTTCTCTGGATTGCCATCAGGGAAATCAAGGCTCCTTTCACGTTTGATGTGGAACATGAAATTGCTCTGCACGCAGTGCAGGGAAATCGGGCCTCATCTCGCGGCGAGAGGGAAGTCTCATGGTTTTTCTCGAGTTGCGGCCGGATCCTGGGGTATATTCTCGAGTTACGACGGGGAGGGCCCTTCCAGACACGTGTTTGTTCAGCGACGTCAGGACTCCTGCCTAGGTGCGAGGGACACCTGGGGATTCTCCTCGAGTCTTGGCATGTCAATTGGGACGCGTCTCCACGTGAGCCGGGAGGCCCAGGGTCCCTTTCCCCGTGCCACAGTGATCCTGGGACTCCTATCCATTTTCAAGAGGAGTCAGGCATCGTCTCCTTTGGAAGCATTGATCTCCGCGGACCTCTCCAGTTTTGAAAGGATGTGAGGCCTCCGGTCGCGATGAGGAGGAGAACTAGGTCTTTCTCTGTGGTCTCCACAGGGGATTCAGACATCCCTTCGGATTGGGAGATGCAAGACGAGCCTGCATTCATTTCACTGCAGGGATATCCGGCCTTACTTCGAGTCAGAGCATCTCGGTGTCCATTCCACTTGAGTCCACCAACTCAGGATCCCTCTCACATACCTGTATCTGAGAGAAGCCTCCTCTTGAGGTGCTTGTGGAAAGTTGGTATTCCTCTTGAGTCGAAGCCAGGGACTAAGCTCTCATTTCGAGTTGATTTGGGGTCCACGGAGCTGTTTCCTGTTGCTCCAGTGACCTCAGGATCCCTCTAGACTTGAGACAGTGATCTTGGGTTTTCTCTGGAGTGCCATCAAGGAAATCAAGGCTCCTTTCACGTTTGAGGTGGAACACGGAATTGCTTTGCACGCAGCTCAGGGTAATCAGGACTCATCTCGCGGCGAGGGGGGAGTCTCATGGATTTTCTCCATTTGCGGAAGGACCCTGGGGTATATTCTCGAGTTACGACGGGGAGGGCCCTTCCAGACACGTGTTTGTTCAGCGACGTCAGGACTCCTGCCTAGGTGCGAGGGACACCTCGGGATTCTCCTCGAGTCTTGGCATGGGAATTGCGACGCGGCTCCACGTGAGGCGGGAGACCCAGGGTCCCTTTCCACGTGCCACAGGGATCCAGGGACTCCTATCCATTTTCAAGAGGAGTCAGGCATCGTCTCCTTTGGAAGCATTGATCTCCGCGGACCTCTCGAGTTTTCAAAGGATGTGAGGACTCCGGTCGCGATGAGGCGGAGAACTAGGTCATTCTCTGTTTTCTCCACAGGGGATTCAGACATCCCTTCGTCTTGGGAGATGCAAGACGAGACTGCATTCAATTCACTGTTGGGATATCCGGCCTTACATCGAGTCAGAGCATCTCGGTGTCCATTCCACTTGAGGCAACATACTCAGGGTCCCTCTCACATACCTGTAGCTGAGAGAAGCCTCCTCTTGAGGTGCTTGTGGCAAGTTGGTATTCCTCTTGAGTCGAAGCCAGGAACTAAGCTCTCATCTCGAGTTGATTTGGGGTCCACGGAGCATTTTCTTGTTGCTCCAGTTACCTCAGGATCCCTCTAGACTTGAGACAGTGATCTTGGGTTTTCTCTGGAGTGCCATCAAGGAAATCAAGGCTCCGTTCACATTTGATGTGGAACACGGAATTGCTCTGCACGCAGTGCACGGAATCGGGCCACATCTCGGGGCGAGGGGGAAGTCTCATGGTTTTTCTCGAGTTGCGGACAGACCCTGGGGTATATTCTCGAGTTACGACGGGGAGGGCCCTTCCAGACACGTGTTTGTTCAGCGACGTCAGGACTCGGGCCTAGGTGCGAGGGACACCTCGGGATTCTCCTCGAGTCTTGGCATGGTAATTGGGATGCGTCTCCACGTGAGGCAGGGGACCCAGGGTCCCTTTCCACGTGCCACAGGGATCCTGGGACTCCTATCCATTTTCAAGAGGAGTCAGGCATCGTCTCCTTTGGAAGCATTGATCTCCGCGGACCTCTAGAGCTTTCAAAGGATGTGAGGCCTACGGTCGCGATGAGGCGGAGAACTAGGTCTTTCTCTGTGGTCTCCTCAGGGGATTCAGACATCCCTTCGTCTTGGGAGATGCAAGACGAGCCTGGATTCAATTCACTGCAGGGATATCCGGCCTTACTTCGAGTCAGAACATCTCGGTGTCCATTCCACTTGAGGCCACCACCTCAGCGTCCCTCTCACATACCTGTAGCTGAGAGAAGCCTCCTCTTGAGGTGCTTGTGGAAAGTTGGTATTCCTCTTGAGTCGAAGCCAGGGACTTAGCTCTCATCTCGAGTTGATTTGGGGTCCACGGAGCGCTTTCGTGTTGGTACAGTGACCTCAGGATCCCTCTAGACTTGAGAGAGTGATCTTGGATTTTCTCTGGAGTGCTATCAAGGAAATCAAGGCTCCTTTCATATTTGATGTGGAACATGGAATTGCTTTGCATGCAGTGCAGGGGAATCGGGCCTCATCTCCCTGCGAGGGGAAGTCTCATGGTTTTTCTCAAGTTGCGGCCAGAACCTGGGATATATTATCGAGTTACGACGGGGAGGGCCCTTCCAGACACGTGTTTGTTCAGCAACGTTAGGACTCCTGCCTAGGTGCGAGGGGCAACTCGGGATTCTCCTCGAGTCTTGGCATGGCAATTGCGACGCGTCTCCACGTGAGGCGGGAGACCCAGGGTCCCTTTCCACGTGCCACAGGGATCCTGGGACTCCTATCCATTTTCAAGAGGAGTCAGGCATCGTCTCCTTTGGAAACATTGATCTCCGCAGACCTCTCAAGTTTTCAAAGGATGTGAGGCCTCCGGTCGCGATGAGGCGGAGGACTAGGTCTTTCTCTGTGGTCTCCACAGGGGATTCAGACATCCCTTCGTCTTGGGAGATGCGAGACGAGCCAGCATTCAATTCACTGCAGGGATATCCGGCCTTACTTCGAGTCAGAGCATTTCGGTGTCCATTCCACTTGAGGCCACAAACTCAGGGTCCCTCTCACATACCTGAAGCTGAGAGAAGGCTCCTCTTGAGGTGCTTGTGGCAACTTGGTATTCCTCTTGAGCCTAAGCCAGGGACAAAGCTCTCATCTCGAGTTGATTTGGGGTCCACGAAGCCCTTTCCTGTTGCTCCAGTGACCTCAGGATCCCTCTAGACTTGAGACAGTGATCTTGGGTTTTCTCTGGAGTGCCATCAAGGAAATCAAGGCTCCTTTCACGTTTGATGTGGAACACGGAATTGCTCTGCACGCAGTGTAAGGGAATCGGGCCTCATCTCGCGTCGAGGGGGAAGTCTCATGGTTTTTCTCGAGTTGCGGCTGGAACCTGGGGTATATACTCGAGTTACGACGGGGAGGGCCCTTCCAGACACGTGTTTGTTCAGCGACCTCAGGACTCCTGTCTTGATGCGAGGGACACCTCGGGATTCTATTCGAGTCTTGGCATGGCAATTGGGACGCTTCTCCACGTGAGGCGGGAGACCCAGGGTCCCTGTCCATGTGCCACAGGGATCCTGGGACTCCTATCCATTTTCAAGAGGAGTCAGGCATCGTCTCCTTTGGAAGCATTGATCTCCGCAGACCTCTCGAGTTTTCAAAGGATGTGAGGCCTCCGGTCGCGATGAGGCGGAGGACTAGGACTTTCTCTGTGGTCTCCACAGGGGATTCAGACATCCCTTCGTCTTGGGAGATGCAAGACGAGCCTGCATTCAATTCACTGCAGGGATATCGGGCCTTACTTCGAGTCAGAGCATCTCGGTGTCCATTCCACTTGAGGCCACAAACTCAGGGTCCCTCTCACATACATGTAGCTGAGAGAAGCCTCCTCTTGAGGTGCTTGTGGAAAGTTGGTATTCCTCTTGAGTCGAAGCCAGGGACTAAGCTCTCATCTCGAGTTGATTTGGGGTACAGGGAATCCTTTCGTGTTGCTCCAGTGACCTCAGCATCCATCTAGACTAGAGACAGTGATCTTGGGTTTTCTCTGGAGTGCCATCAAGGAAATCAAGGCTCCTTTCACGTTTGATGTGGAACACGGAATTGCTCTGCACGCAGTGCAGGGGAATCGGGCCTCATCTTGCAGCGAGGGGGAAGTCTCATGGTTTCTCTCGAGTTGCGGCCGGAACCTGGGGTATATTCTCGAGTTACGACGGGGAGGGCCCTTCCAGACACGTGTTTGTTCAGCGACCTCAGGACTCCTGCCTAGGTGCGAGGGACACCTCGGGATTCTCCTCGAGTCTTGGCATGGCAATTGGGACGCGTCTCCACGTGAGGCGGGAGACCCAGGGTCCCTTTCCACGTGCCACAGGGATCCTGGGACTCCTGTCCATTTTCAAGAGGAGTCAGGCATTGTCTCCTTTGGAAGCATTGAGCTCCGCAGGCCTCTCGAGTTTTCAAAGGATGTGAGGCCTCCGGTCGCGATGAGGCGGAGGACTAGGTCTTTCTCTGTGGTCTCCACAGGGGATTCAGACATCCCTTCATCTTGGGAGATGCAAGACGAGCCTGCATTCAATTCACTGCAGGGATATCCGGCCTTACTTCGAGTCAGAGCATCTCGGTGTCCATTGCACTTGAGGCCACAAACTCAGGGTCCCTCTCACATAGCCCTAGCTGAGAGAAGTCTCCTCTTGAGGTGCTTGTGGAAAGTTGGTATTCCTCTTGAGTCTAAGCCAGGGACTAAGCTCTCATCTCGAGTTGATTTGGGGTCCACGGAGCCATTTCGTGTTGCTCCAGTGACCTCAGGATCCCTCTAGACTTGAGACAGTGATCTTGGGTATTCTCTGGAGTGCCATCAAGGAAATCAAGGCTCCTTTCACCTTTGATGTGGAATGCGGAATTGCTCTGCACGCAGTGCAGGGGAATCGTGCCTCATCTCGCGGCGAGGGGGAAGTCTCATGGTTTTTTTCGAGTTGCGTCCAGAACCTGGGGTATATTCTCGAGTTACGACGGGGAGGGCCCTTCAAGACACGTGTTTGTTCAGCGACGTCAGGACTCCTGCCTAGGTGCGAGGGACACCTCGGGTTTCTCCTCGAGTCTTGACATGGCAATTGGGACGTGTCTCCACGTGAGGCGGGAGACCCAGGTTCCCTTTCCACGTGCCACAGGGATCCTGGGACTCCTATCCATTTTCAAGAGGAGTCAGGCATCGTCTCCTTTGGAAGCATTGATCTCCGCGGACCTCTCGAGTTTTCAAAGGATGTGAGGCCTGCGGTCGCGATGAGGCGGAGAACTAGGTCTTTATCTGTGGTTTCCACAGGGGATTAAGACATCCCTTCATCTTGGGAGATGCAAGACGAGCCTGCATTCAATTCAATGCAGGGATATCCGGCCTTACTTCGAGTCAGAGCATCTCGGTGTCCATTCCACTTGAGGCCACAAATTCAGGGTCCCTCTCACATACCTGTAGCTGGGAGAAGGCTCCTCTTGAGGTGCTTGTGGAAACTTGGTATTCCTCTTGAGTCGAAGCCAGGGACTAAGCTCTCATCTCGAGTTGATTTGCGGTCCACGAAGCCCTTTCCTGTTGCTCCAGTGACCTCAGGATCCCTCTAGACTTGATACAGTGATCTTGGGTATTCTCTGGAGTGCCATTAAGGAAATCAAGGCTCCTTTCACGATTGATGTGGAACACGGAATTGCTCTGCACGCAGTGCAAGGGAATTGCGCCTCACCTCGCGTCGAGGGGGAATCTAATGGTTTTTTTCGAGTTGTGGCCCGAACCTGGGGTATATTCTCGAGTTACGACGGGGAGGGCCCTTCCAGACACGTGTTTGTTCAGCGACCTCAGGACTCCTGCCTAGGTTCGAGGGACACCTCGGGATTCTCCTCGAGTCTTGGCATGGCAATTGGGACGCGTCTCCACATGAGGCGGGAGACCGAGGGTCCCTTTCCACGTGCAACAGGGATCCTGGGACTCCTATCCATTTTCAAGAGGAGTCAGGCATCGTCTCCTTTTGAAGCATTGATCTCCGCGGACCTCTCCAGTTTTGAAAGGATGTGAGGCCTCCGGTCGCGATGAGGAGGAGAACTAGGTCTTTCTCTGTGGTCTCCACAGGGGATTCAGACATCCCTTCTGAATGGGAGATGCAAGACGAGCCTGCATTCATTTCACTGCAGGGATATCCGGCCTTATTTCGAGTCAGAGCATCTCGGTGTCCATTCCACTTGAGTCCACCAACTCAGGATCCCTCTCACATACCTGTATCTGAGAGAAGCCTCCTCTTGAGGTGCTTGTGGAAAGTTGGTATTCCTCTTGAGTCGAAGCCAGGGACTAAGCTCTCATTTCGAGTTGATTTGGGGTCCACGGAGCTGTTTCCTGTTGCTCCAGTGACCTCAGGATCCCTTTAGACTTGAGACAGTGATCTTGGGTTTTCTCTGGAGTGCCATCAAGGAAATCAAGGCTCCTTTCACGTTTGAGGTGGAACACGGAATTGCTTTGCAGGCAGCTCAGGGTAATCAGGACTCATCTCGCGGCGAGGGGGGAGTCTCATGGATTTTCTCCATTTGCGGAAGGACCCTGGGGTATATTCTCGAGTTACGACGGGGAGGGCCCTTCCAGACACGTGTTTGTTCAGCGACGTCAGGACTCCTGCCTAGGTGCGAGGGACAACTCGGGATTCTCCTCGAGTCTTGGCATGGGAATTGCGACGCGGCTCCACGTGAGGTGGGAGACCCAGGGTCCCTTTCCACGTGCCACAGGGATCCAGGGACTCCTATCCATTTTCAAGAGGAGTCAGGCATCGTCTCCTTTGGAAGCATTGATCTCCGCGGACCTCTCGAGTTTTCAAAGGATGTGAGGACTCCGGTCGCGATGAGGCGGAGAACTAGGTCTTTCTCTGTTTTCTCCACAGGGGATTCAGACATCCCTTCGTCTTGGGAGATGCAAGACGAGACTGCATTCAATTCACTGTTGGGATATCCGGCCTTACATCGAGTCAGAGCATCTCGGTGTCCATTCCACTTGAGGCAACATAATCAGGGTCCCTCTCACATACCTGGAGCTGAGAGAAGCCTCCTCTTGAGGTGCTTGTGGCAAGTTGGTATTCCTCTTGAGTCGAAGCCAGGGACTAAGCTCTCATCTCGAGTTGATTTGGGGTCCACGGAGCCCTTTCGTGTTGCTCGAGTGACCTCAGGATCCCTCTAGACTTGAGACAGTGAACTTGGGTTTTCTCTGGAGTGCCATCAAGGAAATCAAGGCTCCGTTCACATTTGATGTGGAACACGGAATTGCTCTGCACCCAGTGCACGGAATCGGGCCACAACTCGGGGCGAGGGGGAAGTCTCATGGTTTTTCTCGAGTTGCGGACGGACCCTGGGGTATATTCTCGAGTTACGACGGGGAGGGCCCTTCCAGACACGTGTTTGTTCAGCGACGTCAGGACTCGGGCCTAGGTGCGAGGGACACCTCGGGATTCTCCTCGAGTCTTGGCATGGCAATTGGGATGCGTCTCCACGTGAGGCAGGTCCCAGGGTCCCTTTCCACGTGCCACAGGGATCCTGGGACTCCTATCCATTTTCAAGAGGAGTCAGGCATCGTCTCCTTTGGAAGCATTGATCTCCGCGGACCTCTAGAGCTTTCAAAGGATGTGAGGCCTACGGTCGCGATGAGGCGGAGAACTAGGTCTTTCTGTGTGGTCTCCACAGGGGATTCAGACATCCCTTCGTCTTGGGAGATGCAAGACGAGCCTGCATTCAATTCACTGCAGGGATATCCGGCCTTACTTCGAGTCAGAACATCTCGGTGTCCATTCCACTTGAGGCCACCACCTCAGCGTCCCTCTCACATACCTGTAGCTGAGAGAAGCCTCCTCTTGAGGTGCTTGTGGAAAGTTGGTATTCCTCTTGAGTCGAAGCCAGGGACTTAGCTCTCATCTCGAGTTGATTTGGGGTCCACGGAGCCCTTTCGTGTTGGTACAGTGACCTCAGGATCCCTCTAGACTTGAGAGAGTGATCTTGGGTTTTCTCTGGAGTGCTATCAAGGAAATCAAGGCTCCTTTCATATTTGATGTGGAACATGGAATTGCTTTGCATGCAGTGCAGGGGAATCGGGCCTCATCTCCCTGCGAGGGGAAGTCTCATGGTTTTTCTCAAGTTGCGGCCGGAACCTGGGATATATTGTCGAGTTACGACGGGGAGGGCCCTTCGAGACACGTGTTTGTTCAGCGACGTCCGGACTCCTGCCTAGGTGCGAGGGACACCTCGGGATTCTCCTCGAGTCTTGACATGGCAATTGGGACGTGTCTCCACGTGAGGCGGGAGACCCAGGTTCCCTTTCCACGTGCCACAGGGATCCTGGGACTCCTATCCATTTTCAAGAGGAGTCAGGCATCGTCTCCTTTGGAAGCATTGATCTCCGCGGACCTCTCGAGTTTTCAAAGGATGTGAGGCCTGCGGTCGCGATGAGGCGGAGAACTAGGTCTTTATCTGTGGTTTCCACAGGGGATTAAGACATCCCTTCATCTTGGGAAATGCAAGACGAGCCTGCATTCAATTCAATGCAGGGATATCCGGTCTAACTTCGAGTCAGAGCATCTCGGTGTCCATTCCACTTGAGGCCACAAATTCAGGGTCCCTCTCACATACCTGTAGCTGGGAGAAGGCTCCTCTTGAGGTGCTTGTGGAAACTTGGTATTCCTCTTGAGTCGAAGCCAGGGACTAAGCTCTCATCTCGAGTTGATTTGCGGTCCAGGAAGCCCTTTCCTGTTGCTCCAGTGACCTCAGGATCCCTCTAGATTTGATACAGTGATCTTGGGTTTTCTCTGGAGTGCCATTAAGGAAATCAAGTCTCCTTTCACGATTGATGTGGAACACGGAATTGCTCTGCACGCAGTGCAAGGGAATTGCCCCTCACCTCGCGTCGAGGGGGAATCTAATGGTTTTTTTCGAGTTGTGGCCCGAACCTGGGGTATATTCTCGAGTTACGACGGGGAGGGCCCTTCCAGACACGTGTTTGTTCAGCGACCTCAGGACTCCTGCCTAGGTGCGAGGGACACCTCGGGATTCTCCTCGAGTCTTGGCATGGCAATTGGGACGCGTCTCCACATGAGGCGGGAGACCGAGGGTCCCTTTCCACGTGCAACAGGGATCCTGGGACTCCTATCCATTTTCAAGAGGAGTCAGGCATCGTCTCCTTTGGAAGCATTGATCTCCGCAGACCTCTCGAGTTTTCAAAGGATGTGAGGCCTACGGTCGCGATGAGGCGGAGGACTAGTACTTTCTCTGTGGTCTCCACAGGGGATTCAGACATCCCTTCGTCTTGGGAGATGCAAGACGAGCCTGCATTCAATTCACTGCAGGGATATCCGGCCTTACTTCGAATCAGAGTATCTCGGTGTCCATTCCACTTGAGGCCACAAACTCAGGGTCCCTCTCACATACATGTAGCTGAGAGAAGCCTCCTCTTGAGGTGCTTGTGGAAAGTTGGTATTTCTCTTGAGTCGAAGCCAGGGACTAAGCTCTCATCACGAGTTGATTTGGGGTCCACGGTGCCCTTTCGTGTTGCTCCAGTGACCTCAGGATCCCTCTAGACTTGAGACAGTGATCTTGGGTTTTCTCTGGAGTGCCATCAAGGAAATCAAGGCTCCGTTCACGTTTGATGTGGAACGCGGAATTGCTCTGCACGCAGTGCAGTGGAATCAGGCCTCATCTCGCGGCGAGGGGGAAGTCTCATGGTTTTTCTCGAGTTGCCCCTGGAACCTGGGGTATATTCTCGAGTTACGACGGGGAGGGCCCTTCCAGACACGTGTTTGTTCAGCGACATCAGGACTCCTGCCTAGGTGCGAGGGACACCTTGGGATTCTCCTCGAGTCTTGGCATGGCAATTGGGACGCGTCTCCACGTGAGGCGGGAGACGCAGGGTCCCTTTGCACGTACCACAGGGATCCCGGGACTCCTATCTATTTTCAAGAGGAGTCAGGCATCGTCTCCTTTGGAAGCATTGATCTCCGCAGACCTCTCGAGTTTTCAAAGGATGTGAGGCCTCCGGTCGCGATGAGGCGGAGAACTAGGTCTTTCTCTGTGGTCTCCACAGGTTATTCAGACATCCCTTCGTCTTGGGAGATGCAAGACGAGCCTGCATTCAATTCACTGCAGGGATATCTGGCCTTACTTCGAGTCAGAGCATCTCGGTGTAAATTTAACTTGAGGCCACAAACTCAGGGGCCCTCTCACATACCTTTAGCTGAGAGTAGCCTCCTCTTAAGGTGCTTGTGGAAAGTTGGTGTTCCTCTTTATTCGAAGCCAGGGAATAAGCTCTCATCTCGAGTTGATTTAGGGTACAGGGAATCCTTTCGTGTTGCTCCAGTGTCCTCAGGATCCTTCTAGACTTGAGACAGTGATCTTGGGTTTTCTCTGGAGTGCCATCAAGGAAATCAAGGGTCCTTTCACGTTTGATGTGGAACACGGAATTGCTCTGCACGCAGTGCAGTGGAATCAGGCCTCATCTCGCGGCGAGGGGGAAGTCTCATGGTTTTTCTCGAGTTGCCCCTGGAACCTGGGGTATATTCTCGAGTTACGACGGGGAGGGCCCTTCCAGACACGTGTTTGTTCAGCGACATCAGGACTCCTGCCTAGGTGCGAGGGACACCTCGGGATTCTCCTCGAGTCTTGGCATGGCAATTGGGACGCGTCTCCACGTGAGGCGGGAGACCCAGGGTGCCTTTCCACGTGCCACAGGGATCCTGGGACTCCTATCCATTTTCAAGAGGAGTCAGGCATCGTCTCCCTTGGAAGCATGGATCTCCGCAGACCTCTTGAATTTTCAATGGATGTGAGGCCTCCGGTCGCGATGAGGCGGAGAACTAGGTATTTCTCTGTGGTCTCCACAGGAGATTCAGACATCCCGTCGTCTTGGGAGATGCAAGCTGAGCCTGCATTCAATTCACTGAAGGGATATCCGGCTTTACTTCGAGTCAGAGCATCTCGGTGTCCATTCCACTTGATGCCACAAACTCACGGTCCTTCTCACATACCTGTAGCTGAGAGAAGCCTCCTCTTGAGGGGCTTGTGGAAAGTTCGTATTCCTCTTGAGTTGAAGCCAGGGACTAATCTCTCATCTCGTGTTGATTTGGCGTCCACGGAGACCTTTCGTGTTGCTCCAGTGACCTCAGGATCCCTCTAGACTTGAGACAGTGATCTTGGGTTTTCTCTGGAGTGCTATCAAGGAAATCAAGGCTCCTTTCACGTTTGATGTGGAATGCGGAATTGCTCTGCACGCAGTGCAGGGGAATCGTGCCTCATCTCGCGGAGAGTGGGAAGTCTCATGGTTTTTTTCGAGTTGCGGCCGGAACCTGGGGTATATTCTCGAGTTACGACGGGGAGGGCCCTTTGAGACACGTGTTTGTTCAGCGACGTCAGGACTCCTGCCTAGGTGCGAGGGACACCTCGGGATTCTCCTCGAGTCTTGGCATGGCAATTGGGACGTGTCTCCACGTGAGGCGGGAGACCCAGGGTCCCTTTCCACGTGCCACAGGGATCCTGGGACTCCTATCCATTTTCAAGAGGAATCAGGCATCGTCTCCTTTGGAAGCATTGATATCCGCGGACCTCTTGAGTTTTCAAAGGATGTGAGGCCTGCGGTCACGATGAGGCGGAGAACTAGGTCTTTCTCTGTGGTCTCCACAGGGGATTCAGACATCCCTTCATCTTTGGAGATGCAAGACGAGCCTGCATTCAATTCAATGCAGGGTTATCCGGTCTAACTTCGAGTCAGAGCATCTCGGTGTCCATTCCACTTGAGGCCACAAACTCAGGGTCCCTCTCACATACCTGCAGGTGAGAGAAGCCTCCTCTTGAGGTGCTTGTGGAAAGTTGGTATTCCTCTTGAGTCGAAGCCAGGGACTAAGCTCTCATCTCGAGTTGATTTGGGGTCCACGGAGCCCTTTCGTGTTGTTCCAGTGACCTCAGGATCCCTCTAGACTTGAGACAGTGATCTTGGGTTTTCTCTGGAGTTCCATCAAGGAAATCAAGGCTCCTTTCACGTTTGATGTGGAAGACGGAATTGCTCTGCAGGCAGAGCAGGGGAATCGGACCTCATCTTGCGGCGAGGGGGAAGTCTCATGGTTTTTCTCGAGTTGCGGCCGGAACCTGGGGTATATTCTCGAGTTACGACGGGAAGGGCCGTTCCAGACACGTGATTGTTCCGCGACGTCAGGACTCCTGCCTAGGTGCGAGGGACACCTCGGGATTCTCCTCGAGTCTTGGCATGGCAATTGGGACGCGTCTCCACGTGAGGCGGGAGACCCAGGGTCCCTTTCCACGTGCCACAGGGATCCTGGGACTCCTATCCATTTTCAAGAGGAGTCAGGCATCGTCTCCTTTGGAAACATTGATCTCCGATACCTCTCGAATTTTCAAAGGATGTGAGGCCTCCGGTCGCGTTGAGGCGGAGGACTAGGTCTTTCTCTGTCGTCTCCACAGCGGATTCAGACATCCCTTCGTCTTGGGAGATGCAAGACGAGCCTGCATTCAATTCACTGCAGGGATATCCGGCCTTACTTGGAGTCAGAGCATCTTAGTGTCCATTCCACTTGAGGCCACAAACTCAGGGTCCCTCTCACATACCTGCAGGTGAGAGAAGCCTCCTCTTGAGGTGCTTGTGGAAAGTTGGTATTCCTCTTGAGTCTAAGCCAGGGACTAAGCTCTCATCTCGAGTTGATTTTGGGTCCACGGAGAAATTTCTTGTTGCTCCATTGACCTCCGGATCCCTCTAGACTTGAGACAGTGAACTTGGGTTCTCTCTGGAGTGCCATCAAGGAAATCAAGGCTCCTTTCACGTTTGATGTGGAACTCGGAATTGCTCTGCACGCAGTGCAGGGGAATCAGCCCTTATCTCGCGGCGAGGGGGAAGTCTCATGGTTTTTCTCGAGTTGAGGCCTGAACCTGGGGTATATTCTCGAGTTTCGACGGGGAGGTCCCTTCCAGACACGTGTTTGTTCAGTGACGTCAGGACTCCTGCATAGGTGCGAGGGACACCTCGGGATTCTCCTCGAGTCTTGGCATGGCAATTGGGACGCGTCTCCACGTGAGGCGGGAAACCCAGGTTCCCATTCCACTTGCCACAGGGATCCTGGGACGCCTATCCATTTTCAAGAGGAGTCAGGCATCGTCTCCTTTGGAAGCATTGATCTCCGCGGACCTCTCGAGTTTTCAAAGGATGTGAGGCCTCCGGTCGCGATGAGGCGGAGAACTAGGTCTTTCTCTGTGGTCTCCACAGGGGATTCAGACATCCCTTCGTCTTGGGAGATGGAAGACGAGCTTGCATTCAATTCACTGCAGGGATATCCGGCCTTACTTCGAGTCAGAGCATCTCGGTGTCCATTCCACTTGAGGCCACAAACTCAGGGTACCTCTCACATACATGTAGATGAGAGAAGCCTCCTCTTGAGGTGCTTGTGGAAACTTGGTATTCCTCTTGAGTCGAAGCCAGGGACTAAGCTCTCATCTCGAGTTGATTTGGGGTCCACGGAGCCCTTTCGTGTTGCTCCAGTGACCTCAGGATCCCTCTAGACTTGAGACAGTGACTTTGGGTTTTCTCTGCAGTGGCATCAAGGAAATCAAGGCTCCTTTCACGTTTGATGTGGAACACGGAATTGCTCTGCACGGAGTGCAGGGGAATCAGGTCTCATCTCGCGGCGAGGGGGAAGTCTCATGGTTTTTCTCGAGTTGCGGCCGGAACCTGGGGTATATTCTCGAGTTACTACGCGGAGGGCACTTCCAGACACGTGTTTGTTCAGCGACGTCAGGACTCCTGCCTAGGTGCGAGGGACACCTCGGGATTCTCCACGTGTCTTGGCATGGCAATTGGGACGCGTCTCCACGGGAGGCGGAAGACCCAGGGACCCTTTCCACGTGCCACAGGACCCTGGGACACCTATCCCTTTTCAAGAGGAGTCAGGCATCGTCTCCTTTGGAAGCATTGACCTCCGCAGACCTCTCGAGTTTTCAAAGGATGTGATGCCTCTGGTCTCGATGAGGCGGAGGACTAGGTCTTTCTCTGTGGTCTCCACAGTGGATTCAGACATCCCTTCGTCTTGGGAGATGCAAGACGAGCCTGCATTCAATTCACTGCAGGGATATCCGGCGTTAATTCGAGTCAGAGCATCTCGGTGTCCATTCCACTTGAGGCCACAAATTCAGAGCCCCTCTCACTTACCTGTAGCTGAGAGAAGCCTCCTCTTGAGTTGCTTGTGGAAAGTTGGTGTTCCTCCTGAGTCGAAGGCAGGGACTAAGCTCTCATCTCGAGTTGATTTGGGGTCCACGGAGCCTTTTCGTGTTGCTCCAGTGACCTCAGGATCCCTCTAGACTTGAGACAGTGATCGTGGGTTTTCTCTGGAGTGCCATCAAGCAAATCAAGGCTCCTTTCACGTTTGATGTGGAACACGGAATTGCTCTGCACGCAGCGCAGGGGAATCGGGCCTCATGTCGCGGCGAGGGCGAATTCTCATGGTTTTTCTCGAGTTGCGGCCGGAACCTGGGGTATATTCTCGAGTTACGACGGGGAGGGCCCTTCCAGACACGTGTTTGTTCAGCGACGTCAGGACTCCTGCCAAGATGCGAGGGACAGCTCGGGATTCTCCTCGAGTCTTGGCATGGCAATTGGGACGCGTCTCCACGTGAGGCCGGAGACCCAGGGTCCCTTTCCACGTGCCACAGGGATCCTGGGAGTCCTATCCATTTTCAAGAAGAGTCAGGCATCGTCTCTTTGGAAACATTGACCTCCGCAGACCTCTCGAGTTTTCAAAGGATGTGAACCTCCGATCGCGATGAGGCGGAGGACTAGGTCTTTCTCTCTCGTCTCCACAGGGGATTCAGACACCCCTTCGTCTTGGGAGATGCAAGATGAGCCTGCATTCAATTCACTGTTGGGATATCCGGCCTTACTTCGAGTCAGAGCATCTCGGTGTCCATTCCACCTGAGGCCACAAACTCAGGGTCCCTCTCACATACCTGTAGCTGAGAGAAGCCTCCTCTTGAGTTGCTTGTGGAAAGTTGGTATTCCTCTTGAGTCGAAGCCAGGGACTAAGCTCTCATCTCGAGTTGATTTGGGGTCCACGGAGCACTTTCGTGTTGATCCAGTGACCTCAGGATCCCTCTAGTCTTGAGACAGTGATCTTGGGTTTTCTCTGGAGTGCTATCAAGGAAATCAAGGCTCCTTTCACGTTTGATGTGGAACACGGAAGTGCTCTGCACGCAGTGCAGGGGAATCGGGCCTCATGTCGCGGCGAGGGGGAATTCTCATGGTTTTTCTCGAGTTGCGGCCGGAACCTGGGGTATATTCTCGAGTTACGACGGGGAGGGCCCTTCCAGACACGTGTTTGTTCAGCGACGTCAGGACTCCTGCCTAGATGCGAGGGACACCTCGGGATTCTCCTCGAGTCGTGGCATGGCAATTGGGACGCGTCTCCACGTGAGGCCGGAGACCCAGTTTCCCTTTGCACGTGCCACAGGGATCCTGGGAGTCCTATCCATTTTCAAGAAGGGTCAGGCATCGTCTCCTTTGGAAGCATTGACCTCCACACACCTCTCGAGTTTTCAAAGGATGTGAGGCCTCCGCTCGCGATGAGGCGGAGGACTAGGTCTTTCTCTCTCGTCTCCACAGGGGATTCAGACATCCCTTCGTCTTGGGAGATGCAAGATGAGCCTGCATTCAATTCACTGTTGGGATATCCGGGTTTACTTCGAGTCAGAGCATCTCGGTGTCCATTCCACTTGAGGCCACAAACTCAGGGTCCCTCTCACATACCTGTAGCTGAGAGAAGCCTCCTCTTGAGGTGTTTGTGAAAAGCTGGTATTCCTCTTGTGTCGAAGCCAGGGATTAAGCTCTCATCTCGAGTTGATTTGGGGTCCATGGAGCCCTTTCGTGTTTCTCCAGTGACCTCAGGATCCCTCTAAACTTGAGACAGTGATCTTGGGTTTTCCCTGGAGTGCCATCAAGGAAATCAAGGCTCCTTTCACGTTTGATTTGGAACACGGAATTGCTCTGCATGCAGTACAGGGGAATCGGAGCTCATCTTGCGGCGAGGGGGAAGTCTCATAGTTTTTCTCGAGTTGCGGCCGGAACCTGGGGTATATTCTCGAGTTACGACGGGGAGAGCCCTTCCAGACACGTGTTTGTTCAGCGACGTCAGGACTCCTGCCTAAGTGCGAGGGACACCTTGGGATTCTCCTCGAGTCTTGGCATGGCAATTGGGACGCGTCTCCACGTGAGGCGGGAGACCCAGGGTCCCTTTCCACGTGCCACAGGGATCCTGGGACTCCTATCCATTTTCAAGAGGAGTCAGGCATCGTCTCCTTTGGAAGCATTGATCTCCGCAGACCTCTCGAGTTTTCAAAGGATGTGAGGCCACCGGTCGCGTTGAGGCGGAGGACTAGGTGTTTCTCTGTCGTCTCCACAGGGGATTCAGGCATCCCTTCGTCTTGGGAGATGCAAGACGAGCCTGCATTCAATTCAATGCAGGGATATCCGGCCTTACTTCGAGTCAGAGCATCTCGGTGTCCATTCCACTTGAGGCCACAAACTCAGGGTCCCTCTCACATACCTGTAGCTGAGAGAAGCCACCTCTTAAGGTGCTTGTGGAAAGTTGGTATTCCTCTTGAGTCGAAGCCAGGGACTAAGCTCTCATCTCGAGTTGATTTGGGGTCCACGGAGCCCTTTCGTGTTGCTCCAGTGACCTCAGGATCCCTCTAGACTTGAGACAGTGATCTTGGGTTTTTTCAGGAGTGCCATCAAGGAAATCAAGGCTCCTTTCACGTTTGATGTGGAACACGGAATTGCTCTGCACGCAGTGCAGGTGAATCGGGCCTCATCTCGCGGCGAGGGGGAAGTCTCATGATTTTTCTCGAGTTGCTGCCGGAACCTGGGGTATATTCTCGAGTTACGACGGGGAGGGCCCTTCCAGACACGTGTTTGTTCAGCGACGTAGGACTCCTGCCTAGGTGCGAGGGACACCTCGGGATTCTCCTCGAGTCTTGGCATGGCAATTGGGAGGCGTCTCCACGTGAGGCGGGAGACCCAGGGTCCCTTTCAACGTGCCACAGGGATCGTGGGACTCCTATCCATTTTCAAGAGGAGTCAGGCATCGTCTCCTTTGGAAGCATTGATCTCCACAGACCTCTCGAGTTTTCAAATGATGTGGGGCCTCCGGACGCGTTGAGGCGGAGGACTAGGTCTTTCTCTGTGGCCTCCACAGGGGATTTACACATCCCTTCGTCTTGGGAGATGCAAGACGAGCCTGCATTCAATTCACTGCAGGGATATCCGGCCTTACTTCGAGTCAGAGCATCTCAGTGTCCATTCCACTTGAGGCCACAAACTCAGGGTCCCTCTCACATACCTGTAGCTGTGAGAAGCCTCCTCTTGAGGTGCTTTTGGAAAGTTGGTATTCCTCTTGAGTCGAAGACAGGGACTAAGCTCTCATCTCGAGTTGATTTAGGGTCCAGGGAGCCCTTTCGTGTTGCTCCAGTGACCTCAGGATCCCTCTAGACTTGAGACAGTGATCTTGGGTTTTCTCTGGAGTGCCATCAAGGAAATCAAGGCTCCTTTCACGTTTGATGTGGAACACGGAATAGCTCTGCAGGCAGTGCAGGGGAATCGGGCCTCATCTCGCGGCGAGGGGGAAGTCTCAAGGTTTTTCTCGAGTTGCGGCCGGAACCTGGGGTATATTCCCAAATTACGACGCGGAAGGCCCTTCCAGACACGTGTTTGTTCAGCGACGTCAGGACTCCTGCCTAGGTGCGAGGGACACCTCGGGATTCTCCTCGAGTCTTGGCATGGCAATTGGGACGCGTCTCCACGTGAGGCGGGAGACCCAGGGTCCCTTTCCAAGTGCCACAGCGATCCTGGTACTCCTATCCATTTTCAAGAGGAGTCAGGCATCGTCTCCTTTGGAAGCATTGATCTCCGCGGACCTCTCGAGTTTTCAAAGGATGTGAGGCCTCCGGTCGCCTTGAGGCGGAGGACTAGGTCTTTCTCTGTGGTCTCCACAGGGTATTCAGACAACCCTTCGTCTTGGGAGATGCAAGACAAGCCTGCATTCAATTCACTGCAGGGATATCCGGCCTTACTTCGAGTCAGAGCATCTCGGTGTCCATTCCACTTGAGGCCACAAACTCAGGGTCCCTCTCACAAACCTGTAGCTGAGAGAAGCCTCCTCTTGAGGTGCTTGTGGAAAGTTGGTATTCCTCTTGAGTCGAAGCCAGGGTCTAAGCTCTCATCGCGAGTTGATTTGGGGTCCACGGATCCTTTCGTGTTGCTCCAGTGACGTCAGGAACCCTCTAGACTCTAGACAGCAATCTTGGGTTTTCTCCGGAGTGCCATCAAGGAAATCAAGGTTCCTTTCACGTTTGATGTGGAACAAGGAATTGCTCTGCATGAAGTGCAGGGGAATCGAGCCTCATCTCGCGGCGAGGGGTAAGTATCATGGTTTTTCTCGAGTTGCGGCCGGAACCTGGGGTATATTCTCGAGTTACGACGGGGAGGGCCCTTCCAGACACGTGTTTGTTCAGCGACGTCAGGACTCCTGCCTAGGTGCGAGGGACACCTCGGGATTCTCCTCGAGTCTTGGCATGGCAATTGGGAGGCGTCTCCACGTGAGGCGGGAGACCCAGGGTCCCTTTCCACGTGCCACAGGGATCCTGGGACTCCTATCCATTTTCAAGAGGAGTCAGGCATCGTCTCCTTTGGAAGCATTGATCTCCGCGGACCTCTCGAGTTTTCAAAGGATGTTAGGCCTCCGGTCGCGATGAGGCGGAGAACTAGGTCTTTCTCTGTGGTCTCCACAGGGGATTCAGACATCCCGTCGTCTTGGGAGATGCAAGACGAGCCTGCATTCAATTCACTGCAGGGATATCCGGCCTTACTTAAGTCAGAGCATCTCGGTGTCCATTCCACTTGAGGCCACAACTCAGGGTCCCTCTCACATACCTGTAGCTGAGAGAAGCCTCCTTTTGATGTACTTGTGGAAATTTGGCATTCCTCTTGAGTCGAAGCCAGGGACTAAGCTCTCATTTCCAGGTGATTTGGGGTCCACGGAGCCCTTTCGTGTTGCTACAGTGACCTCAGGATCCCTCTAGACTTGAGACAGTGATCTTGGGATTTCTCAGGAGTGCCATCAGGAAATCAAGGCTCCTTTCACGTTTGATGTGGAACACGGAATTGCTCTGCACGCAGTGCAGGGGAATCGGGGCTCATCTCGCGGCAAGGGGGATGTCTCATGGTTTTTCTCAAGTTGCGGCCGGAACCTGGGGTATATTCTCGAGTTATGACGGGGAGGGCCCTTCCAGACACGTGTTTGTTCAGCGACCTCAGGACTCCTGCCTAGGTGCGAGAGACACCTCGGGATTCTCCTCGAGTCTTGGCATGGCAATTGGGACGCGTCTAAACGTGAGGCGGGAGACCCAGGGTCCCTTTCCACGTGCCACAGGGATCCTGGGAATCCTATCCATTTTCAATAAGAGTCAGGCATCGTCTCTTTTGGAAGCATTGATCTCCGCGGACCTCTCGAGTTTTCAAAGGATGTGAGGCCTCCGGTCGCGATGAGGAGGAGGACTAGGTCTTTCTCTGTGTTCTGCACAGGGGATTCAGACATCCCTTCGTCTTGTGAGATGCAAGATGAGCCTGCATTCAATTCACTGCAGGGATATCCGGCCTTACTTCGAGTCAGAGCATCTCGGTGTCCATTCCACTTGATGCCACAAACTCAGGGTCCCTCTCACATACCTGTAGCTGAGAGAAGCCTCTTCTTGAGGTGCTTGTGGAAAGTTGGTATTCCTCTTGAGTCGAAGCCAGGGACTAAGCTCTTATCTCGAGTTGATTTGGGGTCCACGGAGCCCTTTCGTGTTGCTCCAGGGACCTCAGGATCCCTCTAGACTTGAGACAGTGATCTTGGGTTTTCTCTGGAATGCCATCAAGGAAATCAAGGCTCCTTTCCTTTTTGATGTGGAATACGGAATTGCTCTGCACGCAGTGCAGGGGAATCGGGCCTCATCTCGCAGAGAGGGGGAAGTCTCATGGTTTTTCTCGAGTTGCGGCCGGAACCTGGGGTATATTCTCGAGTTACGATGGGGAGGGCCCTTCCAGACACGTGTTTCTTCAGCGACGTCAGGACTCCTGCCTAGGTGCGAGGGACACCTCGGGATTCTCCTCGATCTTGGCATGGCAATATGGACGCATCTCCACGTGAGGCGGGAGACCCAGTGTCCCTTTCCACGTGCCACAGGGATCCTGGGACTCCTATCCATTTTCAAGAGGAGTCAGGCATCGTCTCCTTTGGAAGCACTGATCTCCGTGGACCTCTCGAGTTTTCAAAGGATGTGAGGCCTCCGTTCTCGATGAGGCCGAGAACTAGGTCTTTCTCTGTGGTCTCCACAGGGGATTCAGACAACCCTTCGTCTTGGGAGATGCAAGACGAGCCTGCATTCAATTCACAGCAGGAATATCCGGGCTTACTTTGAGTCAGAGCATCTCGCTGTCCATTCCACTTGAGGCCACAAACTCAGGGTCCCTCTCATACACCTGTAGCTGAGAGAAGCCTCCTCTTGAGGGGCTTGTGGAAAGTTGGTATTCCTCTTGAGTCGAAGCCAGGGACTAAGCTCTCATCTCGAGTTGATTTGTGGTCCACGGAGCCCTTTCCTCTTGGTCCAGTGACCTCAGGATCCCTCTAGACTTGAGACAGTGATCTTGGGTTTTCTCTGGAGTGCCATCAAGGAAATCAAGGCTCCTTTCACGTTTGATGTGGAACACGGAATTGCTCTGCATGCAGTGCAGGGGAATCGGGCCTCAACTCGCGGCGAGGGGTAAATCTCATGGTTTTTCTCGAGTTGCGGCCCGAACCTGGGGTATATTCTCGAGTTACGACGGGGAGGACCCTTCCAGACACGTGTTTGTTCAGCGACGTCAGGACTTCTGCCTAGGTGCGAGGGACACCTCGGGATTCTCCTCGAGTCTTGGCATGGCAATTTGGACGCGTCTCCACGTGAGGCGGGAGACCCAGGGTCCCTTTCCACGTGCCACAGGAATCCTGGGACTCCTATCCATTTTCAAGAGGAGTCAGGCATCGTCTCCTTTGGAAGCATTGATCTCCGCGGACCTCACGAGTTTTCAAAGGATGTGAGGCCTCCGGTCTCGATGAGGCGGAGAACTAGGTCTTTCTCTGTGGTCTCCACAGGGAATTCAGACAAGCCTTCGTCTTGGGAGATGCAAGACGAGCCTGCATTCAATTCACTGCAGGGATATCCGGCCTTACTTCGAGTCAGAGTATCTCGGTGTCCATTCCACTTGAGGCCACAAACTCAGGGTCCCTCTCACATACCTGTAGCTGAGAGAAGCCTCCTCTTGAGGGGCTTGTGGAAAGTTCGTATTCCTCTTGAGTTGAAGCCAGGTACTAATCTCTCATCTTGAGTTGTTTTGGGGTCCACGGAGACCTTTCGTTGCTCCAGGGACCTCAGGATCCCTCTAGACTAGAGACAGTGATCTTGGGTTTTCTCTGGAGTGCCATCAAGGAAATCAAGGCTCCTTTCACGTTTGATGTGGAACACGGAATTGCTCTGCATGCAGTGCAGGGGAATCGGGCCTCATCTCGCGGCGAGGGGGAAGTCTCAGGGTTTTTCTCGAGTTGCGGACGGAACCTGGGGTATATACTCGAGTTACGTTGGGGAGGGCCCTTCGAGACACGTGTTTGTTCAGCGACGTCAGGATTCCTGCCTAGGTGCGAGGGACACCTCGGGATTCTCCTCGAGTCTTGGCATGGCAATTGGGACGCGTCTCCACATGAGGCGGGAAACCCAAGGTCCCTTTCCACGTGCCACAGGGATCCTGGGACTCCTATCCATTTTCAAGAGGAGTCAGGCATCCTCTCCTTTGGAAGCATTGATCTCCGCGGACCTCTCTAGTTTTCAAAGGATGTGAGGCCTCCGGTCGCGATGAGGCAGAGAACTAGGTCTTTATCTGTGGTATCCACAGGGGATTCAGACATCCCTTCGTCTTGGGAGATGCAAGATGAGCCTGCATTCAATTCACTGCAGGGATATCCGGCCTAACTTCGAGTCAGAGCATCTCGGTGTCCATTCCACTTGAGGCCACAAACTCAGGGTCCCTCTCACATACCTGTAGCTGAGAGAAGCCTCCTCTTGAGGTGCTTGTGGAAACTTGGTATTCCTCTTGAGTCGAAGCCAGGGACTAAGCTCTCATCTCGAGTTGATTTGGGGTCCACGGAGCCCTTTCGTGTTGCTCCAGAGACCTCAGGATCCCTCTAGACTTGAGACAGTGATCTTGGGTTTTCTCTGGAGTGCCATCAAGGAAATCAAGGCTCCTTTCACGTTTGATGTGGAACACGGAATTGCTCTGCACGCAGTGCAGGGGTATTGGGCCTCATCTCGCGTCGAGGGGGAAGTCTCATGGTTTCTCTAGAGTGGCGGCCGGAAGCTGCGGTATATTCTCGAGTTACGACGGGGAGGGCCCTTCCAGACACGTGTTTGTTCAGCGACCTCAGGACTCCTGCCTAGGTGCGAGGGACACCTCGGGATTCTCCTCGAGTCTTGGCATGGCAATTGGGACGAGTCTCCACGTGAGGCGGGAGACCCAGGGTCCCTTTCCACGTGCCACAGGGATCCTGGGACTCCTATCCATTTTCAAGAGGAGTCAGGCATCGTCTCCTTTGGAAGCATTGATTTCCGCAGACCTCTCGAGATATCAAAGGATGTGAGGCCTACGGCCGCGATGAGGCGAAGGACTAGGACTTTCTCTGTGGTCTCCACAGGGGATTCAGACATCCCTTCATCTTGGGAGATGCAAGACGAGCCTGCATTCAATTCACTGCAGGGGTATCCGGCCTTACTTCGAGTCAGAGCACGTCGGGGTCCATTCCACTTCAGGCCTCAAACTCAGGGTCCCTCTCACATACATGTAGCTGAGAGAAGCCTCCTCATGAGGTGCTTGTGGAAAGTTGGTATTCCTCTTGAGTCGAAGCCAGGGACTAAGCTCTCATCACGAGTTGATTTGGGGTCCACGGAGCCCTTTCGTGTTGCTCCAGTGACCTCAGGATCCCTCTAGACTTGAGACAGTGATCTTGGGTTTTCTCTGGAGTGCCATCAAGGAAATCAAGGCTCCGTTCACGTTTGATGTGGAACACGGAATTGCTCTGCATGCATTGCAGGGGAATCGGGCCTCATCTCGCAGCGAGGGGGAAGTCTCATGGTTTTTCTCGAGTTGCGGCCGGAACCTGGGGTATATTCTCGAGTTACGATGGGGAGGGCCCTTCCAGACACGTGTTTGTTCAGCGTCGTCAGGACTCCTGCCTAGGTGCGAGGGACACCTCGGGATTCCCCTCGAGTCTTGGCATGGCAATTGGACGCGTCTCCACGTGAGGCGGGAGACCCAGGGTCCCTTTCCACGTGTCACAGCGATCCTGGGACTCCTAACCATTTTCAAGAAGAGTCAGGCATCGTCTCCTTTGGAAGCATTGATCTCCGCAACCTCTCGAGTTTTCAAAGGATGTGAGGCCTCCGCTCGCGAGGAGGCGGGGAACTAGGTCTTTCTCTGTAGTCTCCACAGGGGATTCACACATCCCTTCGTCTTGGGAGATGCAAGACGAGCCTGCATTCAATTCACTGCAGGGATATCCGGCCTTACTTCGAGTCAGAGCATCTCGGTGTCCATTCCACTTGAGGCCACAAACTCAGGGTCCCTCTCACATACCTTTAGCTGAGAGTAGCCTCCTCTTGAGGTGCTTGTGGAAAGTTGGTATTCTTCTTGAGTCAAAGCCAGGGAAGAAGTTCTCATCTCGAGTTGATTTGGGGTACACGGAACCCTTTCGTGTTGCTCCAGTAACCTCAGGATCCCTCTAGACTAGAGACAGTGATCTTGGGTTTTCTCTGGAGTGCCATGAAGGAAATCAAGGCTCCTATCATGTTTGATGTGGAACACGGAATTGCTCTGCACGCAGGGCAGGGAAATCGGGCCTCATCTCGCGGCGAGGGGGAAGTCTCATGGTCTTTCTCGAGTTGTGGCCGGACACTGCGGTATATTCTCGAGTTACGACGGGGAGGGCCCTTCCAGACACTTGTTTGTTCTGCGACGTCAGGACTCCTGCCTAGGTGCGAGGGACACCTCGGGATTCTCCTCGAGTCTTGGCATGGCAATTGGGACTCGTCTCCACGTGAGGCGGGAGACCCAGGGTCCCTTTCAACGTGCCATAGGCATCCTGGGACTCCTATCCATTTTCAGGAGGAGTCAGGCATCGTCTCCTTTGGAAGCATTGATCTCTACAGACCTCTCGAGGTTTCAAAGAATGTGAGTCCTCCGGACGCGATGAGGCGGAGGACTTGTTATTTCTCTGTGGTCTCCACAGGGGATTCAGACATCCCTTCGTCTTGGGAGATGCAAGACAAGCTTGCATTCAATTCACTGCAGGGATATCTGGCCTTACTTCGAGTCAGAGCATCTCGGTGTCCATTCCACTTGAGGCCACAAACTCAGGGTTCCTCTCACATACCTGTAGCTGAGAGAAGCCTCCTCTTGAGGTGCTTGTGGAAAGTTGGTATTCCTCTTGAGTCGAAGCCAAGGACTAAGCTCTCATCTCGAGATGATTTGGGGTCCACGGAGCCCTTTCGTGTTGCTCCAGTGACCTCAGGATCCCTCTAGTCTAGAGACAGTGACTTTCGGTTTTCTCTGGAGTGCCATCAAGGAAATCAAGGCTCCTATCATGTTTGATGTGGAACACGGAATTGCTCTGCACGCAGTGCAGGGGAATCGGGCCTCATCTCGCGGCGAGGGGGAAGTCTTATGGTTTTTTTTCGAGTTGCGGCCGGAAGGGGTATATTCTCGAGTTATGAAGGGGAGGGCCCTTTGAGTCACGTGTTTGTTCAGCACGTCAGGACTCCTGCCTAGGTGCGAGGGACACCTTGGGATTCTCCTCGAGTCTTGGCATGGCAATTGGGACGGGTCTCCACATGAAGCGGGAGACCCAGTGTCCCTTTCCACGTGCCACAGGGATCCTGGGACTCCTATCGATTTTCAAGAGGAGTCAGGCATCGTCTCCTTTGGAAGCCTTGATCTCCGCGGACCTCTCGAGTTTTCAAAGGATGTGAGGCCTCCGGTCTTGATGAGGCGGAGAATTAGTTCTTACTCTGTGGTCTCCACAGGTGATTCAGACATCCCTTAGTCTTGGGAGATGCAAGACGAGCCTGCTTTCAATTCACTGCAGGGATATCCGGCCTTACTTCGAGTCAGAGCATCTCGCTGTCCATTCCACTTGAGGCCACAAACTCAGGGTCCCTCTCACATACCTGTAGCTGAGAGAAGCCTCCTCTTGAGGTGCTTGTGGAAAGTTGGTATTCCTCTTGAGTCTAAGCCAGGGACTAAGCTCTCATCTCGAGTTGATTTGGGGTCCACGGAGCCCTTTCGTGTTGCTCCAGTGACCTCAAGATCCCTCTAGACTTGAGACAGTGATCTTGGATTTCTCTGGAGTGCCATGAAGGAAATCAAGGCTCCTATCATGTTTGATGTGGAACACGGAATTGCTCTGCACGCAGTGCAGGTGAATCGGGCCTCATCTCGCGGCGAGGGGGAAGTCTCACGGTTTTTTTCGAGTTGCGGCCGGAACCTGGGGTATATTCTCGAGTTACGATGGGGAGGGCCCTTCCAGACACTTGTTAGTTCAGCGACATCAGGACTCCTGCCTAGGTGAGACGGACACCTCGGGATTCTCCTCGAGTCTGGACATGGCAATTGGGACGCGTCTCCGCGTGAGGCGTGAGACCCAGGGTCCCTTTCCCCGTGCCACAGGGATCCTGGGACTCCTATCCATTTTCAAGAGGAGTCAGGCATCGTCTCCTTTGGAAGCATTGATCTCCGCAGACCTCTCGAGTTTTCAAAGGATGTGAGGCCTCCGGTCTTCATGAGGCGGAGGACTAGGTCTTTCTCTGTTGTCTCCACAGGGGATTCAGACATCCCTTCATCTTGGGAGATGCAAGACGAGCCTACATTCAATTCACTGCAGGGATATCTGGCCTTACTTCAAGTCAGACCATCTCGGTGTCCATTCCACTTGAGGCCACAAACTCATGGTCCCTTTCACATACCTGTAGCTGAGAGAAGCCTCCTCTTGAGGTGCTTGTGGAAAGTTAGTATTCCTCTTGAGTTGAAGCCAGGGAGTAAGCTCTCTTCTCGAGTTGATTTGGGGTCCACGTATCCCTTTCGTGTTTCTCCAATGACCTCAGGATCCCTCTAGACTTGAGACAGTGATCTTGGGTTTTCTCTGGAGTGCCATCAAGGAAATCAAGGCTTCTTTCACGTTTGATGTGGAACACGGAATTCCTCTGCACACAGTGCAGGGGAATCGGGCCTCATCTCGCGGCGAGGGGGAAGTCTCATGGTTTTTTCTCGAGTTGCGGCCGGAACCTGGGGTATATTCTCGAGTTACGACGGGGAGGGCCCTTCCATACACGTGTTGTTCAGCGACGTCAGGACTCCTGCCTAGGTGCGAGGGATACCTCGGGATTCTCCTCGAGTCTTGGCATGGAAATTGGGACTCGTCTTCACGTGAGGCGGGAGACCCAGGGTCCCTTTCCACGTGCCACAGGGATCCTCGGACTCCTATCCATTTTCAAGAGGAGTCAGGCATCGGCTCCTTTGGAAGCATTGATCTCCGCCGGGCTCTCGAGTTTTCAAAGGATGTGAGGCCTCCCGTCGCGTTGAGGCGGAGGACTAGGTCTTTCTCTGTGGTCTCTACAGGGGATTCAGACATCCCTTCGTCTTGGGAGATGCAAGACGAGCCTGCATTCAATTCACTGCAGGGATATCCGGCCTTACATCGAGTCAGAGCATCTCTGTGTCCTTTCCACTTGAGGCCAGAAACTCAGGGTCATTCTCACATACCTGTAGCTGAGAGAAACCTCCTCTTGAGGTGCTTGTGGAAAGTTGGTATTCCTCTTGAGTCGAAGCCAGGGACTAAGCTCTCATCTCGAGTTGATATGGGGTCCACGGAGCCCTTTCGTGTTGCTCCAGTGACATCAGGATCCCTCTAGACTTGAGACAGTGATCTTGGGTTTTCTCTGCAGTGCCATCAAGGAAATCAAGGCTCCTTTGACGTTTGATGTGGAACACGGAATTGCTCTGCACGCAGTGCAGGGGAATCGGGCCTCATCTCGCGGCGAGGGGGAAGTCTCATGGTTTTTCTCGAGTTGCGGCCGGAACCTGGGGTATATTCTCGAGTTACGACGGGGAGGGCCCTTCCAGACACGTGTTTGTTCAGCGAAGTCAAGACTCCTGCCTAAGTGCGAGGGACACCTCGGGATTCTCCTCGAGTCTTGGCATGGAAATTGGGACGCGTCTCCACGTGAGGCGGGAGACCCAGGGTCCCTTTCCACGTGCCACAGGGTTCCTGGGACTCCTATCCATTTTCAAGAGGAGTCAGGTATCGTCTCCTTTGGAAGCATTGATCTCCGTGGACCTCTCGAGTTTTCAAAGGATGTGAGGCCTACACTCGCGATGAGGCGGAGGACTAGGTCTTTCTCTGTGGTCTCCACAGGGGATTCAGACATCCCTTCGTCTTGGGAGATGCAAGACGAGCCTGCATTCAATTCACTGCAGGGATATCCGGCCTTACTTCGAGTCAGAGCATCTCGGTGCCCATTTCACTTGAGGCCACAAACTCAGGGTCCCACTCACATACCTGTAGCTGAGAGAAGCCTCCTCTTGAGGGGCTTGTGGAAACTTGGTGTTCCTCTTGAGTCGAAGCCAAGGACTAAGCTCTCATCTCTAGTTGACTTGGGGTCCACAGAGCCTTTTCGTGTTGCTCAAGTGACCTCAGGATCCCTCTAGACTTGAGACAGTGATCTTCGGTTTTCTCTAGAGTGCCATCAAGGAAATCAAGGCTCCTTTCACGTTTGATGTGGAACACGGAATTGCTCTGCACGCAGTGCAGGGGAATCGGGCCTCATCTCGCGGCGAGTGGGAAGTCTCATGGTTTTTCTCGAGTTGCGGCCGGAACCTGGGGTATATTCTCGAGTTACGACGGGGAGGGCCCTTCCAGACACGTGTTTGTTCAGCGACGTCTGGACTCCTGCCTAGGTGCGAGGGACACCTCGGGATTCTCCTCGAGTCTTGGCATGGCAATTGGGACGCGTCTCCACGTGAGGCGGGAGACCCAGGGTCCCTTTCCACGTGCCACAGGGATCCTGGGACTCCTATCCATTTTCAAGAGGAGTCAGGCATCGTCTCCTTTGGAAGCATTGATCTCCGTGGACCTCTCGAGTTTTCAATGGATGTGAGGCCTCCGTTCGCGATGAAGCGGAGAACTCGGTCTTTCTCTGTCATCTCCACAGGGGATTCAGACATGCCTTCATCTTGGGAGATGCAAGACGAGCCTGCATTCAATTCACTGCAGGGATATCCAGCCTTACTTCGAGTCAGAGCATCTTGGTGTCCATTCCACTTGAGGCCACAAACTCAGTGGCCCTCTCACATACCTGTAGCTGAGAGAAGCCTCCTCTTGAGGTGCTTGTGGAAAGTTGGTATTCCTCTTGAGTCGAAGCAAGGGACTAAGCTCTCATCTCGAGTTGATTTGTGGTCCACGGAGCCCTTTCATGTTGCTCCAGTGACCTCAGAATCCCTCTAGACTTGAGACAGTGAACTTGGGTTTTCTCTGGAGTGCCATCAAGGAAATCAAAGCTCCTTTCACGTTTGATGTGGAACACGGAATTCCTCTGCACGCAGTCCAGGGGAATCGGGCCTCATCTCGCGGCGAGCGGGAAGTCTCATGGTTTTCCTCGAGTTGCGGCCGGAACCTGGGGTATATTCTCTAGTTACGACGGGGTGGGCCCTTCCAGACACGTGTTTGTTCAGCGACGTCAGGACTCCTGCCTAGGTGCGAGGGACACCTCGGGATTCTCCTTGAGTCTTGGCATGGCAATTGGGACGCGTCTCCACGTGAGGCGGGAGACCCAGGGTCGCTTTCCACGTGCCACAGGGATCCTGGGACTCCTATCCATTTCAAGAGGAGTCAGGCATCGTCTCCTTCGGAAGTATTGATCTCCGCGGACCTCTCGAGTTTTCAAAGGATATGAGGCCTCCGGTTGCGTTGAGGTGGAGGACTAGGTCTTTGTCTGTGGTCTCTATAGGGGATTCAGACAACCCTTCGTCTTGGGAGATGCAAGACAAGCCTGCATTCAATTCACTGCAGGGATATCCGGCCTTACTTCGAGTCAGAGCATCTCGGTGTCCATTCCACTTGAGGCCACAAACTCAGGGTTCCTCTCACATACCTGTAGCTGAGAGAAGCCACCTCTTGAGGTGCTTGTGGAAAGTTGGTATTCCTGTTGACTCGAAGCCAGGGACTAAGCTCTCATCTCGAGTTGATTTGGGGTCCACGGAGAACTTTCGTGTTGCTCCAGTGTCCTCAGGATCCCTCTAGACTTGAGACAGTGATCTTGGGTTTTCTCTGGAGTGCCATCAAGGAAATCAAGGCTCCTTTCACGTTTGATGTGCAACACGGAATTGCTCTGCCCGCAGTGCAGGGGAATCAGGCCTCATCTCGAGGCGAGGGGGAAGGCTCATGCCTTTTCTCGAGTTGTGGCCGAAACCTGGGGTATATACTCGAGTTACGACGGGGAGGGCCCTTCCAGACACGTGCTTGTTCAGCGACGTCAGGACACCTGCCTAGGTTTGAGGGACACCTCAGGATTCTCCTCGAGTCTTTGCATTTCAATTGGGACGCGTCTCCATGTGAGGCGGGAGACCCAGGGTCTCTTTCCACGTGCCACAGGGATCCTGGGACTCCTATCCATTTTCAAGAGGAGTCAGGCATCGTCTCCTTTGGAAGAATTGATCTCCGCGGACCTCTCGAGTTTTCAAAGGATGTGAGGCCTCCGGTCGCGATGAGGTGGAGGACTAGGTCTTTCACTGTGGTCTCCACAGGGGATTCAGACATCCCTTCGTCTTGGGAGATTCAAGACGAGCCTGCATTCAATTCACTGCAGGGATATCCGGCCTTACTTCGAGTCAGAGCATCTCGGTGTCCATTCCACTTGAGGCCAAAACTCAGGGTTCCTCTCACATACCTGTAGCTGAGAGAAGCCTCCTCTTGAGGTGCTTGTGGAAAGTTGGTATTCCTCTTGAGTCGAAGCCAGGGACTAAGCTCTCATCTCGAGTTGATTTGGGGTCCACGGAGCCCTTTCGTGTTGCTCCAGTGACCTCAGGATCCCTCTAGACTTGAGACAGTGTTCTTGGGTTTTCTCTGGAGTGCCATCAAGGAAATCAAGGCTCCTTTCACGTTTGATGTGGAACACGGAATTGCTCTGCACGCAGTGCAGGGGAATCGGGCCTCATCTCGGGGCGACGGGGAAGTCTCATGGTTTTTCTCGAGTTGCGGCTGGAACCTGGGGTATATTCTCGAGTTACGACGGGGAGGGCCCTTCCAGACACGTGTTTGTTCAGTGCCGTCAGGACTCCTGCCTAGGTGCGAGGGACACCTCAGGATAATCCTCGAGTCTTGGCATGGCAATTGGGATGCGTCTCCATGTGAGGCGGGAGACCCAGGGTCCCTTCCAACGTGAAACAGGGATCCTGGGACTCCTATCCATTTTCAAGATTAGTCAGGCATCGTCTCCTTTGGAAGCATTGATCTCCGCCGGCCTCTCGAGTTTTCAAACGATGTGAGGCCTCCGGGCGCAATGAGGCGGAGGACTAGGTCTTTCTCTGTGGTCTCCACATGGGATTCAGACATCCCTTCGTCTTAGGAGATGCAAAACGAGCCTGCATTCAATTCACTGCAGGGATATCCGGCGTTACTTCGAGTCAGAGCATCTCGGTGTCCATTCCCCTTGAGGCCACAAACTCAGGGTCCCTCTCACATACCTGTAGCTGAGAGAAGCCTCCTCTTGAGGTGCTTGTGGAAAGTTGGTATTCCTCTTGAGTCGAAACCAGGGACTAAGCTCTCATCTCGAGTTGATCTGGGGTCCACAGAGCCCTTTCGTGTTGCTCCAGTGACCTCAGGATCCCTCTAGACTTGAGACAGTGATCTTGGGTTTTCTCTGGAGTGCCATCAAGGAAATCAAGGCTCCTTTCACGTTTGATGTGGAACACAGA
The DNA here is from genome assembly GCF_033118175.1 of Dama dama. Taxonomy (NCBI): domain Eukaryota; kingdom Metazoa; phylum Chordata; class Mammalia; order Artiodactyla; family Cervidae; genus Dama; species Dama dama. The sequence goes on along the minus strand of NW_026870879.1, from coordinate 3,986,524 downwards.
ATTGCTCTGCACGCCGTGAAGGTGAATCGGGCCTCATCTCGAGGCCAGGGGGAAATCTCATGGTTTTTCTCGAGTTGCGGCCGGAACCTGGGGTATATTCTCGAGTTACGACGGGGAGGGCCCTTCCAGACACGTGTTTGTTCAGCGCCGTCAGGACTCCTGCCTAGGTGCGAGGGAAACCTCAGGATTCTCCTCGAGTCTTAGCATGGCAATTGGGACGCGTCTCCACATGAGGCGGGAGACCCAGTGTCCCTTCCAACGTGCCACAGGGATCCTGGGACTCCTATCCATTTTCAAGAGGAGTCAGGCATCATCTCCTTTGGAAGCATTGATCTCCGCGGACCTCTCGAGTTTTCAAAGGATGTGAGGCCTCCGGTCGCGATGAGGCGGAGGACTAGGTCTTTCTCTGTGGTCTCCACAGGGGATTCAGACATCCCTTCATCTTGGGAGATGCAAGACGAGCCTGCATTCAATTCACTGCAGGGATATCCGGCCTTACTTTGAGTCAGAGCATCTCGGTGTCCATTCCACTTGAGGCCACAAACTCAGGGTCCCTCTCACATACCTGTAGCTGAGAGAAGCCACCTCTTGAGGTTCATGTGGAAAGTTGGTATTCCTCTTACTCGAAGCCAGGGAATAAGCTCTCATCTCGAGTTGATTTGGGGTCCACAGAGCCCTTTCGTGTTGCTCCAGTGACATCAGGATCCCTCTAGACTAGAAACAGTGATCTTGGGTTTTCTCTGGAGTGCCATCAAGGAAATCAAGGCTCCTTTCACTTTTGATGTGGAATACGGAATTGCTCTGCACGCAGGGCAGGGGAATCGGGCCTCATCTCGCGGCGAGCGGGAAGTCTCATGGTTTTTCTCGAGTTGCGGCCGGAACCTGGGGTATATTCTCGAGTTACGACGGGGAGGGCCCTTCCAGACACGTGTTTGTTCAGCGACGTCAGGACTCCTGCCTAGGTGCGAGGGACACCTCGGGATTCTCCTCGAGTCTTGGCATGGCAATTGGGACGCGTCTCCACGTGAGGCGGGAGACCCAGAGTCCCTTTCCACGTGCCACAGTGATCCTGGGACTCCTATCCATTTTCAAGATGAGTCAGGCATCGTCTCCTTTGGAAGCATTGATCTCCCCGGACCTCTCGAGTTTTCAAAGGATGTGAGGCCTCCGCTCGCGATGAGGCGGAGAATTAGGTCTTTCTCTGTGGTCTCCACAGGGAATATAGACATCCCTTCGTCTTGGGAGATGCAAGACGAGCCTGCATTCAATTCACTGCAGGGATATCCGGCCTTACTTCGAGTCAGAGCATCTCGGTGTCCATTCCACTTGAGGCCACAAACTCAGGGGCCCTCTCACATACCTGAGGCTGAGAGAAGCCTCCTCTTGAGGTGCTTGTGGAAAGTTGGCATTCCTCTTGAGTCGAAGCCAGGGACTAAGCTCTCATCTCGAGTTGATTTGGGGTCCACGGAAACCTTTCGTGTTGCTACAGTGACCTCAGGATCCCTCTAGACTAGAGACAGTATCTTGGGTTTTCTCTGGAGTGCCATCAAGGAAATCAAGGCTCCTTTCAATTTTATTGTGGAATACGGAATTGCTCTGCACGCAGGGCAGGGGAATCGGGCCTCATGTCGCGGCGAGGGGGAAGTCTCATGGTTTTTCTCGAGTTGAGGCCGGAACCTGGGGTATATTCTCGAGTTACGACGGGGAGGTCCCTTCCAGACACGTGTTTGTTCAGCGACGTCAGGACTCCTGCCTAGGTGCGAGGGACACCTCGGGATTCTCCTCGAGTCTTGGCATGGCATTGGGGAGGTGTCTCCACGTGAGGCGGGAGACCCAGGGTCCCTTTCCACGTGCCACAGGGATCCTGGGACTCCTATCCATATTCAAGAGGAGTCGGGCATCGTCTCCTTTGGAAGCATTGATATCTGCAGACCTCTCGAGTTTTCAAAGGATGTGAGGCCTCCGGTCGCGATGAGGCGGAGGACTAGGTCTTTCTCTGTGGTTTCCACAGGGGATTCGGAGATCCCTTCTTCTTGGGAGATGTAAGACGAGCCTGCATTCAATTCACTGCAGGGATATCCGGCCTTACTTCGAGGCAGAGCATCTCGGTGTCCATTCCACTTGAGGCCACAAACTCGGGGTCCCTCAAATATACCTGTAGCTGTGAGAAGCCTCCTCTTGAGGTGCTTGTGGAAAGTTGGTATTCCTCTTGAGTCGAAGCCAGGGACTAATCTCTCATCTCGAGTTGATTTGGGGTCCACGGAGCACTTTCGTGTTTCTACAGTGACCTCAGGATCCCTCTAGACTTGAGACAGTGATCTGGGTTTTCTCTGGAGTGCCATCAAGGAAATCAAGGCTCCTTTCACGTTTGATGTGGAAGGCGGAATTGCTCTGCACGCAGTGCAGGGGAATCGGGCCTCATCTCGTGGCGAGGGGGAAGTCTCATGGTTTTTCTCGAGTTGCGGCCGGAACCTGGGGTATATTCTCGAGTTACGACGGGGAGGGCCCTTCCAGACACGTGTTTGTTCAGCGACGTCAGGACTCCTGCCTAGGTGCGAGGGATACCTCGGGATTCTCCTCGAGTCTTGGCATGGCAATTGGGACGCGTCTCCACGTGAGGTGGGAGACCCAGGTTCCCTTTCCACGTGCCACAGGGATCCTGGGACTCCTATCCGTTTTCAAGAGGAGTCAGGCATCGTCTCCTTTGGAAGCATTGATCTCCGCGGACCTCTTGAGTTTTTAAAGGATGTGAGGCATCCGGTCGCGATGAGGCGGAGAACTATGTCTTTCTCTGTGGTCTCCACAGGGGATTCAGACATTCCTTCGTCTTGGGAGATGCAAGACGAGCCTGCATTCAATTCACTGCAGGGATATCTGGCCTTACTTCGAGTCAGAGCATCTCGGTGTCCATTCCAATTGAGGCCACAAACTCAGGGTCCTTCTCACATACCTGTTGCTGAGAGAACCCTCCTCTTGAGGTGCTTGTGGAAAGTTGGTATTCCTCTTGAATCGAAGCCAGGTACTAAGATCTCATCTCGAGTTGATTTGGGGTCCAAGGAGCCCTTTCGTGTTGCTCCAGTGACCTCAGGATCCCTCTAGACTTGAGACAGTGATCTTGGGTTTTCTCTGGAGTGCCATCAAGGAAATCAAGGCTCCTTTCACGTTTGATGTGGAACACAGAATTGCTCTGCACACAGTGCAGGGGAATTGGGCCTCATGTCGCGGCGAGGGGGAAGTCTCATGGTTTTTCTCGAGTTGCGGCCGGAACCTGGGGTATATTCTCTAGTTACGACGGGGATTGCCCTTCCAGACACGTGTTTGTTCAGCGACGTCAGGACTCCTGCCTAGGTGCGAGGGACACCTCGGGATTCTCCTCGAGTCTTGGCATGGCAATTGGGACGCGTCTCCACGTGAGGCGGGAGACCCAGGGTCCCTTTCCACGTGCCACAGGGATCCTGGGACTCCTATCCATTTTCAAGAGGAGTCAGGCATCGTCTCCTTTGGAAGCATTGATCTCCGCGGACGTCTCGAGTTTTTAAAAGATGTGAGGCCTCCGGTCGCGGTGAGGCGGAGGACTAGGTCTTTCTCTGTGGTCTCCACAGGGGATTCAGACATCCCTTCATCTTGGGAGATGCAAGACGAGCCTGCATTCAATTCACTGCAGGGATATCCGGCCTTACTTCGAGTCAGAGCATCTCGGTGTCCATTCCACTTGAGGCCACAAACTCAGGGTCCCTCTCACATAACTGTAGCTGAGAGAAGCCTCCTCTTGAGGTGCTTATGAAAAGTTGGTATTCCTCTTGAGTCGAAGCCAGGGACTAAGATCTCATTTCGAGTTGATTTGGGGTCCACGGAGCCCTTCGTGTTGCTCCAGTGACCTCAGGATCCCTCTAGACTTCAGACAGTGATCTTGGGTTTTCTCTGGAGTGCCATCAAGGAAATCAAGGCTCCTTTCACGTTTGATGTGGAACACGGAATTGCTCTGCACGCAGTGCAGGGGAATCAGGCCTCATCTCGGGGCGAGGGGGATGTCTCATGGTTTTTCTCGAGTTGCGGCCGGAACCTGGGGTATATTCTCGAGTTACGACGGGGAGGGCCCTTCCAGACACGTGTTTGTTCAGCGCCGTCAGGACTCCTGCCTAGGTGCGAGGGAAACCTCAGGATTCTCCTCGAGTCTTAGCATGGCAATTGGGACGCGTCTCCACATGAGGCGGGAGACCCAGTGTCCCTTCCAACGTGCCACAGGGATCCTGGGACTCCTATCCATTTTCAAGAGGAGTCAGGCATCATCTCCTTTGGAAGCATTGATCTCCGCGGACCTCTCGAGTTTTCAAAGGATGTGAGGCCTCCGGTCGCGATGAGGCGGAGGACTAGGTCTTTCTCTGTGGTCTCCACAGGGGATTCAGACATCCCTTCATCTTGGGAGATGCAAGACGAGCCTGCATTCAATTCACTGCAGGGATATCCGGCCTTACCTGAGTCAGAGCATCTCGGTGTCCATTCCACTTGAGGCCACAAACTCAGGGTCCCTCTCACATACCTGTAGCTGAGAGAAGCCACCTCTTGAGGTTCATGTGGAAAGTTGGTATTCCTCTTACTCGAAGCCAGGGAATAAGCTCTCATCTCGAGTTGATTTGGGGTCCACAGAGCCCTTTCGTGTTGCTCCAGTGACATCAGGATCCCTCTAGACTAGAAACAGTGATCTTGGGTTTTCTCTGGAGTGCCATCAAGGAAATCAAGGCTCCTTTCACTTTTGATGTGGAATACGGAATTGCTCTGCACGCAGGGCAGGGGAATCGGGCCTCATCTCGCGGCGAGCGGGAAGTCTCATGGTTTTTCTCGAGTTGCGGCCGGAACCTGGGGTATATTCTCGAGTTACGACGGGGAGGGCCCTTCCAGACACGTGTTTGTTCAGCGACGTCAGGACTCCTGCCTAGGTGCGAGGGACACCTCGGGATTCTCCTCGAGTCTTGGCATGGCAATTGGGACGCGTCTCCACGTGAGGCGGGAGACCCAGAGTCCCTTTCCACGTGCCACAGTGATCCTGGGACTCCTATCCATTTTCAAGATGAGTCAGGCATCGTCTCCTTTGGAAGCATTGATCTCCCCGGACCTCTCGAGTTTTCAAAGGATGTGAGGCCTCCGCTCGCGATGAGGCGGAGAATTAGGTCTTTCTCTGTGGTCTCCACAGGGAATATAGACATCCCTTCGTCTTGGGAGATGCAAGACGAGCCTGCATTCAATTCACTGCAGGGATATCCGGCCTTACTTCGAGTCAGAGCATCTCGGTGTCCATTCCACTTGAGGCCACAAACTCAGGGGCCCTCTCACATACCTGTAGCTGAGAGAAGCCTCCTCTTGAGGTGCTTGTGGAAAGTTGGCATTCCTCTTGAGTCGAAGCCAGGGACTAAGCTCTCATCTCGAGTTGATTTGGGGTCCACGGAAACCTTTCGTGTTGCTACAGTGACCTCAGGATCCCTCTAGACTAGAGACAGTATCTTGGGTTTTCTCTGGAGTGCCATCAAGGAAATCAAGGCTCCTTTCAATTTTATTGTGGAATACGGAATTGCTCTGCACGCAGGGCAGGGGAATCGGGCCTCATGTCGCGGCGAGGGGGAAGTCTCATGGTTTTTCTCGAGTTGAGGCCGGAACCTGGGGTATATTCTCGAGTTACGACGGGGAGGTCCCTTCCAGACACGTGTTTGTTCAGCGACGTCAGGACTCCTGCCTAGGTGCGAGGGACACCTCGGGATTCTCCTCGAGTCTTGGCATGGCAATGGGGAGGTGTCTCCACGTGAGGCGGGAGACCCAGGGTCCCTTTCCACGTGCCACAGGGATCCTGGGACTCCTATCCATATTCAAGAGGAGTCGGGCATCGTCTCCTTTGGAAGCATTGATATCTGCAGACCTCTCGAGTTTTCAAAGGATGTGAGGCCTCCGGTCGCGATGAGGCGGAGGACTAGGGCTTTCTCTGTGGTTTCCACAGGGGATTCGGAGATCCCTTCTTCTTGGGAGATGTAAGACGAGCCTGCATTCAATTCACTGCAGGGATATCCGGCCTTACTTCGAGGCAGAGCATCTCGGTGTCCATTCCACTTGAGGCCACAAACTCGGGGTCCCTCAAATATACCTGTAGCTGTGAGAAGCCTCCTCTTGAGGTGCTTGTGGAAAGTTGGTATTCCTCTTGAGTCGAAGCCAGGGACTAATCTCTCATCTCGAGTTGATTTGGGGTCCACGGAGCCCTTTCGTGTTTCTACAGTGACCTCAGGATCCCTCTAGACTTGAGACAGTGATCTGGGTTTTCTCTGGAGTGCCATCAAGGAAATCAAGGCTCCTTTCACGTTTGATGTGGAAGGCGGAATTGCTCTGCACGCAGTGCAGGGGAATCGGGCCTCATCTCGTGGCGAGGGGGAAGTCTCATGGTTTTTCTCGAGTTGCGGCCGGAACCTGGGGTATATTCTCGAGTTACGACGGGGAGGGCCCTTCCAGACACGTGTTTGTTCAGCGACGTCAGGACTCCTGCCTAGGTGCGAGGGATACCTGGGGATTCTCCTCGAGTCTTGGCATGGCAATTGGGACGCGTCTCCACATGAGGCGGGAGACCCAGGGTCCCTTTCCACATGCCACAGGGATCCTGGGACTCCTATCCATTGTCAACAAGAGTCAGGCATCATTTCCTTTGAAATCATTGATCTCCGCGGACCTCTCGAGTTTTCAAAGGATGTGAGGCCTCCGGTCTCTATGAGGCGGAGGACTAGGTGTCTCTGTGGTCTCCACAGGGGATTCAGACATCCCTTCGTTTTGGGAGATGCAAGACGACCCTGCATTCAATTCACTGCAGGGATATCCAGCCTTACTTCGAGTCAGAGCATCTCGGTGTCCATTCCACTTGAGGCCACAAACTCAGGGTCCCTCTCACATACTTGTAGATGAGAGAAGCCTCCTCTTGAGGTGCTTGTGGAAAGTTGGTATTCCTCTTGAGTCGAAGCCAGGGACTAAGCTCTCCTCTCGAGTGGATTTGGGGTCCACGGAGCCGTTTCGTGTTGCTCCAGTGACCTCATTATCCCTCTAGACTTGAGACCGTGATCTTGGATTTTCTCTGGAGTGCCATCAAGGAAATCAAGGCTCCTTTCACGTTTGATGTGGAACACGGAATTGCTCTGCACGCAGTGCAGGGGAATCAGGCCTCATGTCGCTGTGAGGGGGAAGTCTCATGGTTTTTCTCGAGTTCCGGCCGGAACCTGGGGTATATTCTCGAGTTACGATGGGGAGGGCCCTTCCAGACACGTGTTTGTTCAGCGACGTCAGGACTCCTGCCTAGGTGCGAGGGACACCTCGGGATTCTCCTCGAGTCTTGGCATGGCAATTGGGACGCGTCTCCACGTGAGGCGGGAGACCCAGGGTCCCTGTCCACGTGCCAAAGGTATCCTGGGACTCCTATCCATTTTCAGGAGGAGTCAGGCATCGTCTCCTTTGGAAGCATTGATCTCCGCGGACCTCTCGAGTTTTCAAAGGATGTGAGACCTCCGCTCGCGATTAGGCGGAGAATTAGATCTTTCTCTGTGGTCTCCACAGGGGATTCAGACATCCCTTCGTCTTGGGAGATGCAAGACGAGCCTGCATTCAATTCACTGCAGGGATATCCGGCCTTATTTCGAGTCAGAGCATCTCGGTGTCCATTCCACTTGAGGCCACTAACTCAGGGTCCCTCTCAGATACTTGTAGATGAGAGAAGCCTCCTCTTGAGGTGCTTGTGGAAAGTTGGTATTCCTCTTGAGTCGAAGCCAGGGACTAAGCTCTCATCTCGAGTTGATTTGGGGTCCGTGGAGCCCTTTCGTGTTGCTACAGTGACCTCAGGATCCCTCTAGACTTGAGACAGTGATCTTGGGTTTCCTCTGGAGTGCCATCAAGGAAATCAAGGCTCCTTTCACTTTTGATGTGGAATACGGAATTGCTCTGCACGCAGGGCAGGAGAATCGGGCCTCACATCGCGGCGAGGGGGAATTCTCATGGTTTTCCTGGAGTTGCAGCCGGAACCTGGGCAATATTCTCGAGTTACGACGGGGAGGGCCCTTCCAGACACGTGTTTGTTCAGCGACGTCAGGACTCCTGCCTAGGAGCGAGGGACACGTCGGGATTCTCCTCGAGTCTTGGCATGGCAATTGGGACGCGTCTCCACGTGAGGCACGAGACCCAGTGTCCCTTTCGACGAGCCACAGGGATCCTGGGACTCCTATCCATTTTCAAGATTAGTCAGGCATCGTCTCCTTTGGAAGCATTGATCTCCGCGGACCTCTCGAATTTTCAAAGGATGTGAGGCCTCCGGTCTCGATGAGGCGGAGAACTAGGTCTTTCTCTGCGGTCTCCACATGGGATTCAGACATCCCTTCTTCTTGGGAGATGCAAGAGGAGCCTGCATTCATTTCACTGCAGGGATATCCGGCCTTACTTCGAGTCAGAGCATCTCGGTGTCCATTCCACTTGAGGCCACAATCTCAGGGTCCCTCTCACATACCTGTAGCTGAGAGAAGCCTCCTCTTGAGGTGCTTGTGGAAAGTTGGTATTCCTCTTGAGTCAAAGCCAGGGACTAAGCTCTCATCTCGAGTTGATTTGGGGTCCACGGAGCCCTTTCGTGTTCCTCCAGTGACTCAGGATCCCTCTAGACTTGAGACAGTGATCTTGGGTTTTTTCTGGAGTGCCCTCAAGGAAATCAAGGCTCCTTTCACGTTTGATGTGGAACATGGAATTGCTCTGCACGCAGTGCAGGGGCATCGGGCCTCATCTCGCGGCGAGGGGGAAGTCTCATATTTTTTCTCGAGTTGCGGCCGAAACCTGATTCATATTCTCGAGTTACGACGGGGAGGGCCCTTCCAGACACCTGTTTGTTCAGCGACGTCAGGACTCCTACCTCGGTGCGAGGGACACATCGGAATTCTCCTTGATTCTTGGCATGGCAATTGGTAGGCGTCTCCACGTGAGGCGGGAGAGCCAGGGTCCCTTTCCACGTGCCACAGGGATCCTGGGACTCCTATCCATTTTCAAGAGGAGTCAGGCATCGTCTCCTTTGGAAGCATTATTCTGCGCGTACCTCTCGAGTTTTCAAAGGATGTGAGGCCTCCGGGCGCGATGAGGCGGAGAACTAGGTCTTTCTCTGTGGTCTCCACAGGGGATTCAGACATCCCGTCGTCTTGGGAGATGCAAGACGAGCCTGCATTCAATTCACTGCAGGGATATCTGGCCTTACTTCGAGTCAGAGCATCTCGGTGTCCATTCCACTTGAGGCCACAAACTCAGGGTCCTCTCACATACCAGTAGCTGAGAGAAGACTCCTCTTGAGGTGCTTGTGGAAAGTTGGTATTACTCTTCAGTCAAAGCCAGAGACTAAGCTCTCATCTCGAGTTGATTTGGGGTCCACGGAGCCCTTTCGTGTTGCTCCAGTGACCTCAGGATCCCTCTAGACTTGAGACAGTGATCTTGGGTTTTCTCTGGAGTGCCATCAAGGAAATCAAGGCTCCTTTCACGTTTCATGTGGAAGACAGAATTGCTCTGCACGCAGTGCAGGGGAATCGGCCCTCATCTCGCGGCGAGGGGGAAGTCTCATATTTTTTCGCGAGTTGCGGCCGAAACCTGATTCATATTCTCGAGTTACAACGGGGAGGGCCCTTCCAGACACCTGTTTGTTCAGCGACGTCAGGACTCCTGCCTAGGTGCGAGGGACACCTCGGAATTCTCCTTGAGTCTTGGCATGGCAATTGGTAGGCATCTCCACGTGAGGCGGGAGACCCAGGGTCCCTTTCCACGTGCCTCAGGGATCCTGGGACTCGTATCCATTTTCAAGAGGAGTCAGGCATCGTCTCCTTTGGAAGCATTGATCTCTGCGGACCTCTCGAGTTTTCAAAGGATGTGAGGCCTCCGGTCGCGTTGAGGCGGAGGATTGGTCTTTCTCTGTGGTCTCCACAGGGGATTCAGACATCCCTTCGTCTTGGGAGAAGCAAGACGAGCCTGCATTCAATTCACTGCAGGGATATCCGGTCTTACTTTGAGTCAGAGCATCTCGGTGTCCATTACACTTGAGGCCACAAATTCAGGGTCCCTCTCACATACCTGTAGCTGAGAGAAGCCTCCTCTTGAGGTGCTTGTGGAAAGTTGGTATTCCTCTTGAGTCGAAGCCAGGGACTAAGCTCTCATCTCGAGTTGATTTGGGGTCCACGGAGCCCTTTCGTGTTGCTCCAGTGACCTCAGGATCCCTCTATACTTGAGACAGTGATCTTGGATTTTCTCTGGAGTGCCATCAAGGAAATCAAGGCTCCTTTCAAGTTAGATGTGGAACACGGAATTGCTCTGCAGCAGTCAGCGGAATCGGGCCTCATCTGGCTGCAAGGGGGATGTCTCATTGTTTCTCTCAAGTTGCGAGAGGAACCTGGGGTATATTCTCGAGTTACTACCGGGAGGGCCCTTCCAGACACGTGTTTGTTCAGCGACGTCAGGACTCCTGCCTAGGTGCGAGGGACAACTCGGGATTCTCCTCGAGTCTTGGCATGGCAATTGGGACGCGTCTCGACGAGAGGCGGGAGACCCAGGGTCCCTTTCCACATGCCACAGGGATACTGGGACTCCTATCCATTGTCAACAAGAGTCAGGCATCATTTCCTTTGAAAGCATTGATCTCCGCGGACCTCTCGAGTTTTCAAAGGATGTGAGGCCTCCGGTCTCTATGAGGCGGAGGACTAGGTGTCTCTGTGGTCTCCACAGGGGATTCAGACATCCCTTCGTCTTGGGAGATGCAAGACGACCCTGCATTCAATTCACTGCAGGGATATCCAGCCTTACTTCGAGTCAGAGCATCTCGGTGTCCATTCCACTTGAGGCCACAAACTCATGGTCCCTCTCACATACCTGTAGCTGAGAGAAGCCTCCTCTTGAGGTGCTTGTGGAAAGTTGGTATTCCTCTTGAGTCGAAGCCAGGGACTAAGCTCTCATCTCGAGTTGATTTGGGGTCGACGGAGCCCTTTCGTGTTGCTCCAGTGACCTCATTATCCCTCTAAACTTGAGACAGTGATCTTGAGTTTTCTCTGGAGTGTCATCAAGAAAATAAAGGCTCCTTTCACGTTTGATGTGGAACTCGGAATTGCTCTGGACGCAGTGCAGGGGAATCGGGCCTCATCTCTCGGCGAGAGGGAAGTCTCATGGTTTTTCTCGAGTTGCGGCCAGAACCTGGGGTATATTCTCGAGTTACGACGGGGAGGGCCCTTCCAGACACGTGTTTGTTCAGCGACATAAGGACTACTGCCTAGGTGCGAGGGACACCTCGGGATTCTCCTCGAGTCTTGGCATGGCAATTGGGACGCGTCTCCACGTGAGGCGGGAGACCCAGGGTCCCTTTCCACGTGCCACAGGGATGCTGGGACTCCTATCCATTTTCAAGAGGAGTCAGGCATCGTATCCTTTGGAAGCATTGATCTCCGCAGACCTCTCGAGTTTTCAAAGGATGTGAGGCCTCCGGTCGCGTTGAGGCGGAGGACTAGGTCTTTCTCTGTGGTCTCCACGGGGGATTCAGACAACCCTTCATCTTGGGAGATGCAAGACGAGCCTGCATTCAATTCACTGCAGGGATATCCGGCCTTACTTCGAGTCAGAGCATCTCGGTGTCCATTCCACTTGAGGCCACAAACTCAGGGTCCCTCTCAAATACCTGTTGCTGAGAGAAGCCTCCACTTGAGGTGCTTGTGGAAAGTTGGTATTCCTCTTGAGTCGATGCCAGGGACTAAGCTCTCATCTCGAGTTGATTTGGGGTCCACGGAGCTCTTTCGTGTTGCTCCAGTGACTTCAGGATCCCTCTAGACTTGAGACAGTGATCTTGGGTTTTCTCTGGAGTGCCAACAAGGAAATCAAGGCTCCTTTCACGTTTGATTTGGAACACGGAATTGCTCTGCACACAATGCAGGTGAATCGGGCCTCATCTCGCGGCGAGGGGGAAGTCTCATGGTTTTTCTCGAGTTGCGGCCGGAACCTGGGGTATATTCTCGAGTTACGACGGGGCGGGCCCTTCCAGACACGTGTTTGTTCAGCGATGTCAGGACTCGTGCCCAGGTGCGAGGGACACGTCGGGATTCTCCTCGAGTCTTGGCATGGCAATTGGGACGCGTCTCCACGTGAGGCGGGAGACCCAGGGTCCCTTCCAACGTGCCACAGGGATCCTGGGACTCCTATCCATTTTCAAGAGGAGTCAGGCATCGTCTCCTTTGGAAGCATTGATCTCCGCAGACCTCTCGAGTTTTCAAAGGATGTGAGGTCTCCGGTCGCGATGAGGCGGAGGAGTAGGTCTTTCTCTGTGGTCTCCACAGCGGATTCAGACATCCCTTCGTTTTGGGAGATGCAAGACGAGCCTGCATTCAATTCACTGCAGGGATATCCGGCCTTATTTCGAGTCAGAGCATCTCGGTGTCCATTCCACTTGAGGCCACAAACTCAGGGTCCCTCTCACATACATGTAGCTGAGAGAAGCCTCCTCTTGAGGTGCTTGTGGAAAGTTCGTATTCCTCTTGAGTCGAAGCCAGGGACTAAGCTCTCATCTCGAGTTGATTTGGGGTCCACGGAGACCTTTCGTGTTGCTCCAGTCACCTCAGGATCCCTCTAGACTTGGGAAAGTGATCTTGGGTTTTCTCTGGAGTGCCATCAAGGAAATCAAGGCTCCTTTCACGTTTGATGTGGAACACGGAATTTCTCTGCACGCAGTGCGGGGGAATCGGGCCTCATCTCGCGGCGAGGGGGAAGTCTCATGGTTTTTCTCGAGTTGCGGCCGGAACCTGGGGTATATTCTCGAGTTACGATGGGGAGGGCCCTTCCAGACACGTGTTTGTTCAGCCACGTCAGGACTCCTGCCTAGGTGCGAGGGACACCTCGGGATTCTGCTCGAGTCTTGGCATGGCAATTGGGACGCCTCTCTATGTGAGGCGGGAGCCCCAGGTTCCCTTTCCACGTGCCACAGGAATCCTGGGACTCCTATCCATTCTCAAGAGGAGTCAGGCATCGTCTCCTTTGGAAGCATTTATCTCCGCGGACCACTCGAGTTTTCAAAGGATGTGAGGCCTCCGGTCGCGATGAGGCGGAGAACTAGGTCTTTCTCTGTGGTCTCCACAGGGGATTCAGACATCCCTTCGTCTTGGGAGATGCAAGAAGAGCCTGCATTCAATTCACTGCAGGGATATCCGGCCTTACTTCGAGTCAGAGAATCTCGGTGTCCATTCCACTTGAGGCCACAAACTCAGGGTCCCTCTCACATACCTGTAGCTGAGAAAAGCCTCCTCTTGAGGTGCTTCTGGAAAGTTGGTATTCCTCTTGAGTGGAAGCCAGGGACTAAGCTCTCATCTCAGGTTGATTTGGGGTCCACGGAGCCCTTTCGTGTTGCTACAGTGACCTCTGGAACCCTCTAGACTTGAGATATTGTTCTTGGGTTTTCTCTGGAGTGCCATCAAGGAAATCAAGGCTCCTTTCACGTTTGATGAGGATCATGGAATTGCTCTGCACGCAGTGCAGGTGAATCGGGCCTCATCTCTCGGCGAGGGAGAAGTCTCATGGTTTTTCTCGAGTTGCAGCCGGAACCTGGGGTATATTCTCGAGTTACGACGGGCAGGGCCCTTCCAGAGACGTGTTTGTTCAGCGACCTCAGAACTCCTGCCTAGGTGCGAGGGACACCTCGGGATTCTCCTCGAGTCTTGGCATGGCAATTGGGACGCGTCTCCACGTGAGGCGGTAGACCCAGTTTCCCTTTCCACGTGCCACAGGGATCCTGGGACTCCTATCCATTTTCAAGAGGAGTCAGGCATCGTCTGCTTTGGAAGCACTGATCTCCGCGGACCTCTCGAGTTTTCAAAGGATGTGAGGCCTCTGGTCGCGATGAGGCGGAGTACTCGGTCTTTCTCTGTGGTCTCCACATTGGATTCAGACATCCCTTCGCTTGGGAGATGCAAGACGAGCCTGCATTCAATTCACTGCAGGTATATCCGGCGTTCCTTCGAGTCAGAGCATCTCGGTGTCCATTCCACTTGAGGCCACAAACTCAGGGTTCCTCTCACATACCTTTAGCTGAGAGAAGCCTCCTCTTGAGGTGCTTATGAAAAGTTGGTATTCCTCTTGAGTCGAAGCCAGGGACTAAGCTCTCATCTCGAGTTGATTTATCGTCCACGGAGCCCTTTTGTGTTGCTCCAGTGATCTCAGGATCCCTCAAGACTTGAGACAGTGATCTTGGGTTTTCTCTGCAGTGCCATCAAGGTAATAAAGGCTCATTTCATGTTTGATGTGGAACACGGAATTGCTCTGCTCGTAGTGCAGGGGAATCTGGCCTCATCTCGCGGCGAGGGGGAAGACTCATGGTTTTTCTCGAGTTGTGGCCCAAACCTGTGCTATATTGTGGAGTTACGACGGGGAGGGCCCTTCCAGACACGTGCTTGTTCAGCGACGTCAGGACTCCTGCCTAGGTGCGAGGGACACCTCGGGATTCTGCTCGAGTCTTGGCATGGCAATTGGGACGCCTCTCTATGTGAGGCGGGAGCCCCAGGTTCCCTTTCCACGTGCCACAGGAATCCTGGGACTCCTATCCATTCTCAAGAGGAGTCAGGCATCGTCTCCTTTGGAAGCATTTATCTCCGCGGACCACTCGAGTTTTCAAAGGATGTGAGGCCTCCGGTCGCGATGAGGCGGAGAACTAGGTCTATCTCTGTGGTCTCCACAGGGGATTCAGACATCCCTTCGTCTTGGGAGATGCAAGACGAGCCTGCATTCAATTCACTGCAGGGATATCCGGCCTTACTTCGAGTCAGAGAATCTCGGTGTCCATTCCACTTGAGGCCACAAACTCAGGGTCCCTCTCACATACCTGTAGCTGAGAAAAGCCTCCTCTTGAGGTGCTTCTGGAAAGTTGGTATTCCTCTTGAGTGGAAGCCAGGGACTAAGCTCTCATCTCGAGTTGATTTGGGGTCCACGGAGCCCTTTCGTGTTGCTACAGTGACGTCAGGAACCCTCTAGACTTGAGACATTGTTCTTGGGTTTTCTCTGGAGTGCCATCAAGGAAATCAAGGCTCCTTTCACGTTTGATGAGGATCATGGAATTGCTCTGCACGCAGTGCAGGTGAATCGGGCCTCATCTCTCGGCGAGGGAGAAGTCTCATGGTTTTTCTCGAGTTGCAGCCGGAACCTGGGGTATATTCTCGAGTTACGATGGATAGGGCCCTTCCAAACACATGATTGTTCAGCGACGTCAGGACTCCTGCCTAGGTGGGAGGGACACCTCGGGATTCTCCTCGAGTATTGGCATGGCAATTGGGACGCGTCTCCACGTGAGGCGGGAGACCCAGGGTCCCTTTCCACGTGCCACAGGGATCCTGGGACTCCTATCCATTTTCAAGAGGAGTCAGGCATCGTCTCCTTTGGAAGCATTGATCTCTGCGGTCCTGTCGAGTTTTCAAAGGATGCATGGCCTCCGTTCGCGATGAAACGGAGAACAAGGTCTTTCTCTGTGGTCTCCACAGGGGATTCAGACACCCCTTCTTCTTGGGAGATGCATGACGAGCCTGCATTCAATTCACTGCAGGAATATCCGGCCTTACTTCGAGTCAGAGCATCTCGGTGTCCATTCCACTTGAGGCCACAAACTCAGGGTCCCTCTCACATACATGTAGCTGAGAGAAGCCTCCTCTTGATGTGCTTGTGGAAATTTGGTATTCCTCTTGAGTCGAAGCCAGGGACTAAGCTCTCATCTCGAGTTGATTTGGGGTCCACGGAGCCCTTTCGTGTTGCTCCACTGACCTCAGGATCCCTCTAGACTCTAGACAGTGATCTTGGGTTTTCTCTGGAGTGCCATCAAGGATATCAAACCTCCTTTCACGTTTGATGTGGAACCCGGAATTGCTCTGCACGCAGTGCAGGGGAATCGGGGCTCATCTCGCGGCGAGGGGGAAGTCTCATGGTTTTTCTCGAGTTGCAGCCGGAAACTGGGGTATATTCTCGAGTTACGACGGGGAGGGCCCTTCCAGACACGTGTTTGTTCAGCGACGTCAGGACTCCTGCCTAGGTGCGAGGGACATCTCGGGATTCTCCTCGAGTATTGGCATGGCAATGGGGACGCGTCTCCACGGGAGCCGGGAGACCCAGGCTCCCTTTCAACGTGCCACAGGGATCCTGGGACTCCTATCCATTTTCAAGAGGAGTCAGGCATCGTCTCCTTTGGAAGCATTGATATCCGCGGACCTCTCGAATTTTCAAAGGATGTGAGGCCCCCGGTCGCTATGAGGCGGAGAATTAGGTCTTTCTCTGTGGTCTCCACAGGGGATTCAGACATCCCTTCGTCTTGGGAGATGCAAGACGAGCCTGCATTCAATTCACTGCAGGGATATCCGGCCTTACTTCGAGTCAGAGCATCTCGGTGTCCATTCCACTTGAGGCCACAAACTCAGGGTCCCTCTAATATACGTGTAGCTGAGAGAAACCTCCTCTTGAGGTCCTTGTGGAAAGTTGGTATTCTTCTTGAGTCTAAGCCAGGGTCTAAGCTCTCATCTCGAGTTGATTTGGGGTCCACGAAGCCCTTTCCTGTTGGTCCAGTGACTTCAGGATCCCTCTAGACTTGAGACAGTGATCTTGGGTTTTCTCTGGAGTGCCATCAAGGAAATCAAGGCTCCTTTCACGTTTGATGTGGAACACGGAATTGCTCTGCACGCAGTCCAGGTGAATCGGGCCTCAACTCGCGGCGAGGGGGAAGTCTCATGGTTTTTCTCCAGTTGCGGACGGAACCTCGGGTATATTCTCGAGTTACGACGGGGAGGGCCCTTCCAGACACGTGTTTGTTCAGCGACGTCAGGACTCCTGCCTAGGTGCGAGGGACACCTCGGGATTCTCCTCGAGTCTTGGCATGGCAATTGGGATGCGCCTCCACATGAGGCGGGAGTCCCAGGGTCCCATTCCACGTGCCACACGGATCCTGGTACTCCTATTCATTTTCAAGAAGAGTCAGGCATCGTCTCCTTTGGAAGCATTGATCTCCGCGAACCTCTCGAGTTTTCAAAGAATTTGAGGCCTCCGGTCGCGATGAGGCGGAGAACTAGGTCTTTCTCTGTGGTCTCCACAGGGGATTCAGACATCCCTTCGTCTTGGGAGATGCAAGACGAGCCTGCATTCAATTCACTGCAGGGATATCCGGCCTTACATCGAGTCAGAGCATCTCGGTGTCCATTCCACTTGAGGCCACAAACTCAGGGTCCCTCTCCCATACCTGTAGCTGAGAGAAGCCTCCTCTTGAGGTGCTTTTGGAAAGTTGGTATTCCTCTTGAGTCGAAGCCACGGACTAAGCTCTCATCTCGAGTTGATTTGGGGTCCACGGAGCCCTTTCGTGTTGCTACAGTGACCTCAGGATCCCTCTAGACTTGAGACAGGGATCTTGGCTTTTCTCTGGAGTGCCATCAAGGAAATCTAGGCTTCTTTCACGTTTGATGTGGAACACGGAATTTCTCTGCACGCAGTGCAGGCGAATCGGGCCTCATCTCGCGGCGAGGGGGAAGTCTCATGGTTTTTCTCGAGTTGCAGCCGGAACCTGGGGTATATTCTCGAGTTACGACGGGCAGGGCCCTTCCAGACACGTGTTTGTTCAGCGACCTCAGAACTCCTGCCTAGGTGCGAGGGACACCTCGGGATTCTCCTCGAGTCTTGGCATGGCAATTGGGACGCGTCTCCACGTGAGGCGGGAGACCCAGTTTCCCTTTCCACGTGCCACAGGGATCCTGGGACTCCTATCCATTTTCAAGAGGAGTCAGGCATCGTCTGCTTTGGAAGCACTGATCTCCGCGGACCTCTCGAGTTTTCAAAGGATGTGAGGCCTCTGGTCGCGATGAGGCGGAGAACTCGGTCTTTATCTGTGGTCTCCCCATTGGATTCAGACATCCCTTCGCTTGGGAGATGCAAGACGAGCCTGCATTCAATTCACTGCAGGTATATCCGGCGTTCCTTCGAGTCAGAGCATCTCGGTGTCCATTCCACTTGAGGCCACAAACTCAGGGTTCCTCTCACATACCTTTAGCTGAGAGAAGCCTCCTCTTGAGGTGCTTATGAAAAGTTGGTATTCCTCTTGAGTCGAAGCCAGGGACTAAGCTCTCATCTCGAGTTGATTTATCGTCCACGGAGCCCTTTTGTGTTGCTCCAGTGATCTCAGGATCCCTCAAGACTTGAGACAGTGATCTTGGGTTTTCTCTGCAGTGCCATCAAGGTAATAAAGGCTCATTTCATGTTTGATGTGGAACACGGAATTGCTCTGCACGCATTGCAGGGGAATCTGGCCTCATCTCGCGGCGAGGGGGAAGACTCATGGTTTTTCTCGAGTTGTGGCCCGAACCTGTGGTATATTGTGGAGTTACGACGGGGAGGGCCCTTCCAGACACGTGCTTGTTCAGCGACGTCAGGACTGCTGCCTAGGTGCGAGGGACACCTCGGGATTCTGCTCGAGTCTTGGCATGGCAATTGGGACGCCTCTCTATGTGAGGCGGGAGCCCCAGGTTCCCTTTCCACGTGCCACAGGAATCCTGGGACTCCTATCCATTCTCAAGAGGAGTCAGACATCGTCTCCTTTGGAAGCATTTATCTCCGCGGACCACTCGAGTTTTCAAAGGATGTGAGGCCTCCGGTCGCGATGAGGCGGAGAACTAGGTCTTTCTCTGTGGTCTCCACAGGGGATTCAGACATCCCTTCGTCTTGGGAGATGCAAGACGAGCCTGCATTCAATTCACTGCAGGGATATCCGGCCTTACTTCGAGTCAGAGAATCTCGGTGTCCATTCCACTTGAGGCCACAAACTCAGGGTCCCTCTCACATACCTGTAGCTGAGAAAAGCCTCCTCTTGATGTGCTTCTGGAAAGTTGGTATTCCTCTTGAGTGGAAGCCAGGGACTAAGCTCTCATCTCGAGTTGATTTGGGGTCCACGGAGCCCTTTCGTGTTGCTACAGTGACCTCAGGATCCCTCTAGACTTGAGACAGTGATCTTGGGTTTTCTCTGGAGTGCCATCAAGGAAATCAAGGCTCCTTTCACGTTTGATGAGGATCATGGAATTGCTCTGCACGCAGTGCAGGTGAATCGGGCCTCATCTCTCGGCGAGGGAGAAGTCTCATGGTTTTTCTCGAGTTGCAGCCGGAACCTGGGGTATATTCTCGAGTTACGATGGGGAGGGCCCTTCCAAACACATGATTGTTCAGCGACGTCAGGACTCCTGCCTAGGTGGGAGGGACACCTCGGGATTCTCCTCGAGTATTGGCATGGCAATTGGGACGCGTCTCCACGTGAGCGGGAGAACCAGGGTCCCTTTCCACGTGCCACAGGGATCCTGGGACTCCTATCCATTTTCAAGAGGAGTCAGGCATCGTCTCCTTTGGAAGCATTGATCTCTGCGGTCCTCTCGAGTTTTCAAAGGATGCGTGGCCTCCGTTCGCGATGAAACGGAGAACAAGGTCTTTCTCTGTGGTCTCCACAGGGGATTCAGACACCCCTTCTTCTTGGGAGATGCATGACGAGCCTGCATTCAATTAACTGCAGGGATATCCGGCCTTACTTCGAGTCAGAGCATCTCGGTGTCCATTCCACTTGAGGCCACAAACTCAGGGTCCCTCAAATATACGTGCAGCTGAGAGAAGCCTCCTCTTGAGGTCCTTGTGGAAAGTTGGTTTTCTTCTTGAGTCTAAGCCAGGGTCTAAGCTCTCATCTCGAGTTGATTTGGGGTCCACGAAGCCCTTTCCTGTTGGTCCAGTGACTTCAGGATCCCTCTAGACTTGAGACAGTGATCTTGGGTTTTCTCTGGAGTGCCATCAAGGAAATCAAGGCTCCTTTCACGTTTGATGTGGAACACGGAATTGCTCTGCACGCAGTCCAGGGGAATCGGGCCTCTACTCGCGGCGAGGGGGAAGTCTCATGGTTTTTCTCCAGTTGCGGACGGAACCTGGGGTATATTCTCGAGTTACGACGGGGAGGGCCCTTCCAGACACGTGTTTGTTCAGCGACGTCAGGACTCCTGCCTAGGTGCGAGGGAAAACTCGGGATTATCCTCGAGTCTTGGCATGGCACTTGGGACGCGTCTCCACGTGAGGCCGGAGAACCAGGGTCCCTTTCTACGTGCCACAGGGATCCTGGGACTCCTATCCATTTTCAAGAGGAGTCAGGCATCGTCTCCTTTGGAAGCATTGATCTCCAGAGACCTCTCTAGTTTTCAAAGGATGTGAGGCCTCCGGTCTTGATGAGGCGCAGGACTAGGTCTTTCTCTGTGGCCTCCACAGGGGATTCAGACATCCCTTCGTCTATGGAGATGCAAGACGAGCCTGCATTCAATTCACTGCAGGGATATCCGGCCTTACTTCGAGTCAGAGCATCTCGGTGTCCATTCCACTTGAGGCCATAAACTCAGGGTCCCTCTCACATACCTGTAGCTGAGAGAAGCCTCCTCTTGAGGTGCTTGTGGAAGTTGGTAGACCTCTTGAGTAGAAGCCAGGTACTAAGCTCTCATCTCGAGTTGATTTGGGGTCCACGGAGCCCTTTCGTGTTGCTCCAGTGACCTCAGGATCCCTCTAGACTTGAGACAGTGATCTTGGGTTTTCTCTGGAGTGCCATCAAGGAAATCAAGGCTCCTTTCACTTTTGATGTGGAACACGGAATTGCTCTGCATGCAGTGCAGGGGAATCGGACCTCAAATCGCGGCGAGGGGGAAATCTCATGGTTTTTCTCGAGTTGCGGCCGGAACCTGGGGTATATTCACGAGTTACGACGGGGAGGGCCCTTCCAGACACGTGTTTGTTCAGCGACGTCAGGACTCCTACCTAGGTGCGAGGGACATTTCGGGATTTTCCTTGAGTCTTGGCATGGCAATTGGGACACGGCTCCACGTGAGGCGGGAGACCCAGGGTCCCTTTCCTCGTGCCACAGGGATCCTGGGACTCCTATTCATTTTCAAGAAGAGCCAGGCATCGTCTCCTTTGGAAGCATTGATCTCCGCAGACCTCTCGAGTTTTCAAAGGATGTGAGGCCTCCGGTCGCGTTGAGGCGGAGGCCTAGGTCTTTCTCTGTGATATCCACAGGGGATTCAGACATCCCTTCGTCTTGGGAGATGCAAGACGAGCCTGCATTCAATTTACTGCAGGGATATCCGGCCTTACTTTGAGTCAGAGCATCTCGGTGTCCATTCCACTTGAGGCCACAAACTCAGGGTCCCTCTCACATACCTGTAGTTGAGAGAAGCCTCCTCTTGAGGTGCTTGTGAAAAGTTGGTATTCCTCTTGAGTAGATGCCATGTACTAAGCTCTCATCTCGAGTTGATTTGGGGTCCACGGAGCCCTTTCTTGTTGCTCCAGTGACCTTAGGATCCCTCTAGACTTGAGACAGTGATCTTGGGAATTCTCTGGAGTGCCATCAAGGAAATCAAGGCTCCTTTCACGTTTGATGTGGAACACCCAATTGCTCTGCACGCAGTGCACGGGAATCGGGTCTCATCTCGCGGCGAGGGGGAAATCTCATGGATTTCCTCGAGTTGCGGCCGGAACCTGGGGTATATTCTCGAGTTACGACGGGGAGGGCCCGTCCAGACACGTGTTTGTTCAGCGACGTCAGGACTCCTGCCTAGGTGCGAGGGACACCTCGGGATTCTCCTCGAGTCTTCGCATGGCAATTGGCACACGTCTCCACGTGAGGCGGGAGACCCAGGGTGCCTTTCCACGTGCCACAGGGATCCTGGGACTCCTATCCATTTTCAAGAGGAGTCAGGCATTGTCGCCTTTGGAAGCATTGATCTCCGCAGGCCTCTCGAGTTTTCAAAGAATGTGAGGCCTCCGGTCGCGATGAGGCAGAGGACTCGGTCTTTCTCTGTCGTCTCCACAGGGGATTCAGACATCCCTTCGTCTTGGGAGATGCAAGACGAGCCTGCATTCAATTCACTGCAGGCATATCCGGCCTTAATTTGAGTCAGAGCATCTCTGTGTCCATTCCACTTGAGGCCACACACTCAGGGTCCCTCTCACATACCTGTAGCTGAGAGAAGCCTCCTCTTGAGGTGCTTATAGAAAGTTGATATTCCTCTTGAGGTGAAGCCAGGGACTAAGCTCTCATCTCGAGTTGATTTGGGGTCCACGGAGCCCTTTCATGTTGCTACAGTGTCCTCAGGATCCCTCTAGACTTGAGACATTGATCTTGGGTTTTCTCTGGAGTGCCATCAAGGAAATCAAGGCTCCTTTCACGTTTGATGTGGAACACGGAATTGTTCTGCACCCAGTGCAGGGGAATCGGGCCTCATCTCGCGGCAAAGGGGAAGTCTCATGGTTTTTCTCGAGTTGCGGCCGGAACCTGCGGTATATTCTCGAGTTACATCTGGGAGGCCCTTCCAGACACGAGTTTGTTCAGCGACGTCAGGACTCCTGCTTAGGTGCGAGGGACACCTCAAGATTCCCCTCGAGTCTTGGCATGGCAATTGGGACACGTCTCCACGTGAAGCGGGAGACCCAGGGTCCCTTTCCACGTGCCACAGGGATCCTGGGACTCCTATCCATTTTCAAGAGGAGTCAGGCATCGTCTCCTTTGGAAGCATTGATCTCCGCGGACCTCTTGAGGTTTCTAAGGATGTGAGGCCTCCGGTCGCGATGAAGCGGAGAACTAGGTCTTTCTCTGTGGTCTCCACACGGGATTCAGACATCCCTTCGTCTTGGGAGATGCAAGACGAGCCTGCATTCAATTCACTTCAGGGATATCCGGCCTTACTTCGAGTCAGAGCATCTCGGTGTCCATTCCACTTGAGGCCACAAACTCAGGGTCCCTCTCACTTACCTGTAGCTGAGAGAAGCCTCCTCTTGAGCTGCTTGTGAAAAGTTGGTATTCCTCTTGAGTCGAAGCCAGGGACTAAGCTCTCATCTCGTGTTGATTTGGGGTCCACGGAGCCCTTTCGTGTTGCTCCAGTGACCTCAGGATCCCTCTAGACTTGAGACAGTGATCTTGGGTTTTCTCTGGAGTGCCATCAAGGAAATCAAGGCTCCTTTCACGTTTGATGTGGAACACGGAATTGCTCTGCATTCAATGCAGGGGAATCGGGCCTCAACTCGCGGCGAGGGGAAAATCTCATGGTTTTTCTCGAGTTGCGGCCGGAACCTGGGGTATATTCTCGAGTTACGACGGGGAGGGCCCATCCAGACACGTGTTTGTTCAGCGACGTCAGGACTCCTGCCTAGTTGCGAGGGACACCTCGGGATTCTCCTCGAGTCATGGCATGGCAATTGGGACGCGTCTCCACGTGAGGCGGGAGACCCAGGTTCCCTTTCCACGTGCCACAGGGATCCCGGGACACCTATCCATTTTCAAGAGGAGTCAGGCATCGTCTCCTTTGGAAGCATTGATCTCCGCGGACCTCTCGAGTTTTCAAAGGATGTGAGGCCTCCGGTCGAGTTGAGGCGGAGGACTAGGTCTTTCTCTGTGGTCTCCACAGGGGATTCAGACAACCCTTCATCTCGGGAGATGCAAGACGAGCCTGCATTCAATTCACTGCAGGGATATCCGGCCTTACTTCGAGTCAGAGCATCTCGGTGTCCATTCCACTTGAGGCCACAAATTCAGGGTCCCTCTCACATACCTGTAGCTGAGAGAAGACTCCTCTTGATGTGCTTGTGGAAGTTGGTAGACCTCTTGAGTAGAAGCCAGGTACTAAGCTCTCATCTCGAGTTGATTTGGGGTCCACGGAGCCCTTTCGTGTTGCTCCAGTGACCTTAGGATCCCTCTAGACTTGAGACAGTGATCTTGGGTTTTCTCTGGAGTGCCATCAAGGAAATCAAGGCTCCTTTCACTTTTGATGTGGAACACGGAATTGCTCTGCATGCAGTGCAGGGGAATCGGACCTCAACTCGCGGCGAGGGGGAAATCTCATGGTTTTTCTCGAGTTGCGGCCGGAACCTGGGGTATATTCACGAGTTACGACGGGGAGGGCCCTTCCAGACACGTGTTTGTTCAGCGACGTCAGGACTCCTACCTAGGTGCGAGGGACATTTCGGGATTCTCCTTGAGTCTTGGCATGGCAATTGGGACACGGCTCCACGTGAGGCGGGAGACCCAGGGTCCCTTTCCTCGTGCCACAGGGATCCTGGGACTCCTATTCATTTTCAAGAAGAGCCAGGCATCGTCTCCTTTGGAAGCATTGATCTCCGCAGACCTCTCGAGTTTTCAAAGGATGTGAGGCCTCCGGTCGCGTTGAGGCGGAGGCCTAGGTCTTTCTCTGTGATATCCACAGGGGATTCAGACATCCCTTCGTCTTGGGAGATGCAAGACGAGCCTGCATTCAATTCACTGCAGGGATATCCGGCCTTACTTTGAGTCAGAGCATCTCGGTGTCCATTCCACTTGAGGCCACAAACTCAGGGTCCCTCTCACATACCTGTAGTTGAGAGAAGCCTCCTCTTGAGGTGCTTGTGAAAAGTTGGTATTCCTCTTGAGTAGATGCCATGTACTAAGCTCTCATCTCGAGTTGATTTGGGGTCCACGGAGCCCTTTTTTGTTGCTCCAGTGACCTTAGGATCCCTCTAGACTTGAGACAGTGATCTTGGGAATTCTCTGGAGTGCCATCAAGGAAATCAAGGCTCCTTTCACGTTTGATGTGGAACACCCAATTGCTCTGCACGCAGTGCACGGGAATCGGGTCTCATCTCGCGGCGAGGGGGAAATCTCATGGATTTCCTCGAGTTGCGGCCGGAACCTGGGGTATATTCTCGAGTTACGACGGGGAGGGCCCGTCCAGACACGTGTTTGTTCAGCGACGTCAGGACTCCTGCCTAGGTGCGAGGGACACCTCGGGATTCTCCTCGAGTCTTCGCATGGCAATTGGCACACGTCTCCACGTGAGGCGCGAGACCCAGGGTGCCTTTCCACGTGCCACAGGGATCCTGGGACTCCTATCCATTTTCAAGAGGAGTCAGGCATTGTCGCCTTTGGAAGCATTGATCTCCGCAGGCCTCTCGAGTTTTCAAAGAATGTGAGGCCTCCGGTCGCGATGAGGCAGAGGACTCGGTCTTTCTCTGTCGTCTCCACAGGGGATTCAGACATCCCTTCGTCTTGGGAGATGCAAGACGAGCCTGCATTCAATTCACTGCAGGCATATCCGGCCTTAATTTGAGTCAGAGCATCTCTGTGTCCATTCCACTTGAGGCCACACACTCAGGGTCCCTCTCACATACCTGTAGCTGAGAGAAGCCTCCTCTTGAGGTGCTTATAGAAAGTTGATATTCCTCTTGAGGTGAAGCCAGGGACTAAGCTCTCATCTCGAGTTGATTTGGGGTCCACGGAGCCCTTTCGTGTTGCTCCAGTGACCTCAGGATCCCTCTAGACTTGAGACAGTGATCTTGGGTTTTCTCTAGAGTGCCATCAAGGAAATCAAGGCTCCTTTCACGTTTGATGTGGAACACGGAATTGCTCTGCATGCAGTGCAGGGGAATCGGGCCTCATCTCGCGGCGAGGTTGAAGTCTCATGGTTTTTCTCGAGTTGCGGCCCGAACCTGGGGTATAGTCTCCAGTTACGACGGGGAGGGCTCTTCGAGACACGTGTTTGTTCAACGACGTCAGGACTCCTGCCTAGGTGCGAGGGACACCTCGGGATTCTCCTCGAGTTTTGGCATGGCAATTGGGACGCGTCTCCTCGTGAGACGGGAGACCCAGTGTCCCTTTCCACATGCCACAGGGATCCTGGGACTCTTATCCATTTTCAAGAGGAGTCAGGCATCGTCTCCTTTGGAAGCATTGATCTCCGCCCACCTCTCGAGTTTTCAAAGGATGTGAGGCCTCCGGTCGCGATGAGGCGGAGGACTAGGTCTTTCTCTGTGGTCTCCACAGGGTATTCAGACATCTCTTCGTCTTGAGAGATGCAAGACGAGCCTGCATTCAATTCACTGCAGGGATATCCGGCCTTACTTCGAGTCAGAGCATCTCGGTGTCCATTCCTCTTGAGGCCACAATTTCAGGGTCCCTCCCACATAACGTTAGCTGAGAGAAGCCTCCTCCTGAGGGGCTTATGGAAAGTTGGTATTCCTCTTGAGTCGAAGCCAGGGACTAAGCACTCATCTCGAGTTTATTTGGGGTCCACGGAGACCTTTCGTGTTGCTCCAGTGACCTCAGGATCCCTCTAGACTTGAGACAATGATCTTGGGTTGTCTCTGGAGTGCCATGAAGGAAATCAAGGCTCGTTTCACATTTAATGTGGAACACGGAATTGCTCTGCACGCAGTGCAGGGGAATCGGGCCTCATCTCGCGGCGAGGCGAAGTCACATAGTTTTTCTCGAGTTGTGGCCGGAACCTGGGGTATATTCTCGAGTTACGATGGGGAGGGCCCTTCCAGACACGTGTTTGTTCAGCGACGACAGTACTCCTGCCTAGGTGCAAGGGACACCTCGGGATTCTCCTCGAGTCTTGGCATGGCAATTGGGACGTGTCTCCACGTGAGGCGGGAGACCCAGTTTCCCTTTCAACGTGCCACAGGGATCCTGGGACTCCTATCTATTTTCAAGAGGAGTCAGGCATCGTCTCATTTGGAAGCATTGATCTCCGCGGACCTCTCGAGTTTTCAAAGGATGTGAGGTCTCCGGTCGCATTGAGGTGGAGGACTAGGTCTCTCTGTGGTCTCCCCAGGGAATTCAGACATCCCTTCGTCTTGGGAGATGCAAGACGAGCCTGCATTCAATTCACTGCAGGGATATCCAGCCTTACTTCGAGTAGAGCATCTCGGTGTCCTTTCCACTTGAGGCCACAAACTCAGGGTCCCTCCTACATACCTGTAGCTGAGAGAAGCCTCCTCTTGAGGTTCTTGTTGAAACTTGGTATTCCTCTTGAGTCGAAGCCAGGGAATAAGCTCTCATCTCGAGTTGATTTGGGGTCCCCGGAGCCCTTTCATGTTGCTCCAGTGTCCTCAGGATCCCTCTAGACTTGAGACAGTGATCTTGGGTTTTCTCTGGAGTGCCATCAAGGCAATCAAGGCTCCTATCATGTTTGATGTGGAACACAGAATTGCTCTGCACTCAGTGCAGGGGAATCGGGCCTCATCTCGCGGCGAGGGGGAAGTCTCATGGTTTTTCTCGAGTTGCGGCCGGAACCTGGGGTATATTCTCGAGTTACGACGGGGAGGGCCCTTCCAGACACATGTTTGTTCAGCGACGTCAGGACTCCTGCCTAGGTGCGAGGGACACCTCGGGATTCTCCTCGAGTCTTGGCATGGCAATTGGGATGCGTTTCCACGTGAGGCGGGAGACCCAGGGTCCCTTTCCACGTGCCACAGGGATCCTGGGACTCCTATCCATTTTCAAGAGGAGTCAGACATCATCTCCTTCGGAAGTATTGTTCTCCGCGGTCCTCTCGAGTTTTCAAAGGATATGAGGCCTCCGGTTGCGTTGAGGTGGAGGACTAGGTCTTTCTCTGTGGTCTCCACAGGGGATTCAGACAACCCTTCGTCTTGGGAGATGCAAGACGAGGCTGCATTCAGTTCACTGCAGGGATATCCGGCCTTACTTTGAGTCAGAGCATCACGGTGTCCATTCCACTTGAGGCCACAAACTCGGAGTCCCTCAAATATACCTGTAGCTGAGAGAAGCCTCCTCTTGAGGTGCTTGTGGAAAGTTGGTATTCCTCTTGAGTCGAAGCCAGGGAATAAGCTCTCATCTCGAGTTGATTTGGGGTCCACGGAGCCCTTTCCTGTTGGTCCAGTGACCTCAGGATCCCTCTAGACTTGAGACAGTGATCTTGGGTTTTCTCTGGAGTGCCATCAAGGAAATCAAGGCTCCTTTCACGTTTGATGTGGAACATGGAATTGCTCTGCACGCAGTGCAGTGAAATCGGGCCTCATCTCGCGGCAAGGAGGATGTCTCATGGTTTTTCTAAGTAGCGGCCGGAACCTGGGGTATATTCTCGAGTTACGACGCGGAGGGCCCTTCCAGACATGTCTTTGTTCAGCGACGTCAGGACTACTGCCTAGGTGCGAGGGACACCTCGGGATTCTCCTCGAGTCTTGGCATGGCAATTGGGACGCGTCTCCACGTGAGGCGGGAGACCCAGGGTCCCTTTCCACGTGCCACAGGGATCCTGGGACTCCTATCCATTTTCAAGAAGAGTCAGGCATCTTCTCCTTTGGAAGCATTGATCTCCGCGGACCTCTCGAATTTTCAAAGGATGTGAGGCCTCAGGTCGCGAAGAGGCGGAGAACTAGGTCTTTCTCTGTGGTCTCCACAGGGGATTCAGACAACCCTTCGTCTTGGGAGATGCAAGATGAGCCTGCATTCAATTCACTGCAGGCAAATCCTGCCTTACTTCGAGTCAGAGCATCTCGCTGTCCATTCCACTTTGGCCACAAACTCAGGGTCCCTCTCACATACCTGTAGCTGAGAGAAGCCTCGTCTTGAGGTGCTTGTGAAAAGTGGGTATTCCTCTTGAGTCGAAGCCAGGGTCTAAGCTCTCATC
The DNA here is from genome assembly GCF_033118175.1 of Dama dama. Taxonomy (NCBI): domain Eukaryota; kingdom Metazoa; phylum Chordata; class Mammalia; order Artiodactyla; family Cervidae; genus Dama; species Dama dama. Next base: position 3,958,043 of record NW_026870879.1, on the reverse strand, counting down.
TCGAGTTGATTTGGGGTCCACGGAGCCCATTCGTGTTGCTCCAGTGACCTCAGGATCCCTCTAGACTTGAGACAGTGATCTTGGGTTTTCTCTGGAGTGCCATCAAGGAAATCAAGGCTCCTTTCACGTTTGATGTGGAACACGGAATTGCTCTGCATGCAGTGCAGGGGAATCGGGCCTCATCTCGCGGCGAGGGGGAAGTCTCAAGGTTTTTCTCGAGTTGCGGCCGGAACCTGCGGTATATTCTCGAGTTACGACGGGGAGGGCCCTTCCAGACACGTGTTTGTTCAGCGACGTCAGGACTCCTGCCTAGGTGCGAGGGACACCTCGGGATTCTCCTCGAGTCTTGGCATGGCAATTGGGACGCGTCTCCACATGAGGCGGAAGACCCAGGGTCCCTTTCCACGTGCCACAGTGATCCTGGGACTCCTATCCATTTTCAAGAGGAGTCAGGCATCGTCTCCTTTGGAAGCATTGATCTCCGCGGACCTCTCGAGTTTTCAAAGGATGTGAGGCCTCCGGTCGCGATTAGGAGGAGGACTAGGTCTTTCTCTGTGGTCTCCACAGGGGATTCAGACATCCCTTCGTCTTGGGAGATGCAAGACGAGCCTGCATTCACTTCCCTGCAGGGATATCCGGCCTTACTTCGAGTCAGAGCATCTCGGTGTCCATTACACTTGAGGCCACAAACTCAGGGTCCCTCTCACATACCTGTAGCTGAGAGAAGCCTCCTCTTGAGGTGCTTGTGAAAAGTTGTTATTCCTCTTGATTCGAAGCCAGTGACTAAGCTCTCATCTCGAGTTGATTTGGGGTCCACGGAGCCCTTTCGTGTTGCTCCAGTGACCTCAGGATCCCTCTAGACTTGAGACAGTGATCTTGGGTTTTCTCTGGAGTGCCATCAAGGAAATCAAGGCTCCTTTCACGTTTGATGTGGAACACCCAATTGCTCTGCACGCAGTGCACGGGAATCGGGTCTCATCTCGCGGCGAGGGGGAAGTCTCATGGATTTCCTCGAGTTGCGGCCGGAACCTGGGGTATATTCTCGAGCTACGACGGGGAGGGCCCTTCCAGACACGTGTTTGTTCAGCGACGTCAGGACTCCTGCCTAGGTTCGAGGGACACCTCGGGATTCTCCTCGAGTCTTCGCATGGCAATTGGCACACGTCTCCACGTGAGGCGGGAGACCCAGGGTGCCTTTCCACGTGCCACAGGGATCCTGGGACTCCTATCCATTTTCAAGAGGAGTCAGGCATTGTCGCCTTTGGAAGCATTGATCTCCGCAGGCCTCTCGAGTTTTCAAAGAATGTGAGGCCTCCGGTCGCGATGAGGCAGAGGACTAGGTCTTTCTCTGTCGTCTCCACAGGGGATTCAGACATCCCTTCGTCTTGGGAGATGCAAGACGAGCCTGCATTCAATTCACTGCAGGCATATCCGGCCTTAATTTGAGTCAGAGCATCTCTGTGTCCATTCCACTTGAGGCCACACACTCAGGGTCCCTCTCACATACCTGTAGCTGAGAGAAGCCTCCTCTTGAGGTGTTTATAGAAAGTTGGTATTCCTCTTGAGGTGAAGCCAGGGACTAAGCTCTCATCTCGAGTTGATTTGGGGTCCACGGAGCCCTTTCGTGTTGCTCCAGTGACCTCAGGATCCCTCTAGACTTGAGACAGTGATCTTGGGTTTTCTCTAGAGTGCCATCAAGGAAATCAAGGCTCCTTTCACGTTTGATGTGGAACACGGAATTGCTCTGCATGCAGTGCAGGGGAATCGGGCCTCATCTCGCGGCGAGGGGGAAGTCTCATGGTTTTTCTCGAGTTGTGGCCCGAACCTGGGGTATAGTCTCCAGTTACGACGGGGAGGGCTCTTCGAGAAACGTGTTTGTTCAACGACGTCAGGACTCCTCCCTAGGTGCGAGGGACACCTCGGGATTCTCCTCGAGTTTTGGCATGGCAATTGGGACGCGTCTCCTCGTGAGACGGGAGACCCAGTGTCCCTTTCCACATGCCACAGGGATCCTGGGACTCTTATCCATTTTCAAGAGGAGTCAGGCATCGTCTCCTTTGGAAGCATTGATCTCCGCCCACCTCTCGAGTTTTCAAAGGATGTGAGGCCTCCGGTCGCGATGAGGCGGAGGACTAGGTCTTTCTCTGTGGTCTCCACAGGGTATTCAGACATCCCTTCGTCTTGAGAGATGCAAGACGAGCCTGCATTCAATTCACTGCAGGGATATCCGGCCTTACTTCGAGTCAGAGCATCTCAGTGTCCATTCCTCTTGAGGCCACAAATTCAGGGTCCCTCCCACATAACTGTAGCTGAGAGAAGCCTCCTCTTGAGGTGCTGGTGGAAAGTTGGTATTCCTCTTGAGTCGAAGCCAGGGACTAAGCTCTCATCTCGAGTTGATTTGGGGTACACGGAGCCCTTTCCTGTTGGTCCAGTGACCTCAGGATCCCTCTAGACTTGAGACAGTGATCTTGGGTTTTCTCTGGAGTGCCATCAAGGAAATCAAGGCTCCTTTCACGTTTGATGTGGAACATGGAATTGCTCTGCACGCAGTGCAGTGAAATCGGGCCTCATCTCGCGGCAAGGAGGATGTCTCATGGTTTTTCTAAGTAGCGGCCGGAACCTGGGGTATATTCTCGAGTTACGACGCGGAGGGCCCTTCCAGACATGTCTTTGTTCAGCGACGTCAGGACTACTGCCTAGGTGCGAGGGACACCTCGGGATTCTCCTCGAGTCTTGGCATGGCAATTGGGACGCGTCTCCACGTGAGGCGGGAGACCCAGGGTCCCTTTCCACGTGCCACAGGGATCCTGGGACTCCTATCCATTTTCAAGAAGAGTCAGGCATCTTCTCCTTTGGAAGCATTGATCTCCGCGGACCTCTCGAATTTTCAAAGGATGTGAGGCCTCAGGTCGCGAAGAGGCGGAGAACTAGGTCTTTCTCTGTGGTCTCCACAGGGGATTCAGACAACCCTTCGTCTTGGGAGATGCAAGATGAGCCTGCATTCAATTCACTGCAGGCAAATCCTGCCTTACTTCGAGTCAGAGCATCTCGCTGTCCATTCCACTTTGGCCACAAACTCAGGGTCCCTCTCACATACCTGTAGCTGAGAGAAGCCTCGTCTTGAGGTGCTTGTGAAAAGTGGGTATTCCTCTTGAGTCGAAGCCAGGGTCTAAGCTCTCATCTCGAGTTGACTTGGGGTCCACGGAGCCCATTCGTGTTGCTCCAGTGACCTCAGGATCCCTCTAGACTTGAGACAGTGATCTTGGGTTTTCTCTGGAGTGCCATCAAGGAAATCAAGGCTCCTTTCACGTTTGATGTGGAACACGGAATTGCTCTGCATGCAGTGCAGGGGAATCGGGCCTCATCTCGCGGCGAGGGGGAAGTCTCAAGGTTTTTCTCGAGTTGCGGCCGGAACCTGCGGTATATTCTCGAGTTACGACGGGGAGGGCCCTTCCAGACACGTGTTTGTTCAGCGACGTCAGGACTCCTGCCTAGGTGCGAGGGACACCTCGGGATTCTCCTCGAGTCTTGGCATGGCAATTGGGACGCGTCTCCACATGAGGCGGAAGACCCAGGGTCCCTTTCCACGTGCCACAGTGATCCTGGGACTCCTATCCATTTTCAAGAGGAGTCAGGCATCGTCTCCTTTGGAAGCATTGATCTCCGCGGACCTCTCGAGTTTTCAAAGGATGTGAGGCCTCCGGTCGCGATTAGGAGGAGGACTAGGTCTTTCTCTGTGGTCTCCACAGGGGATTCAGACATCCCTTCGTCTTGGGAGATGCAAGACGAGCCTGCATTCACTTCCCTGCAGGGATATCCGGCCTTACTTCGAGTCAGAGCATCTCGGTGTCCATTACACTTGAGGCCACAAACTCAGGGTCCCTCTCACATACCTGTAGCTGAGAGAAGCCTCCTCTTGAGGTGCTTGTGAAAAGTTGTTATTCCTCTTGATTCGAAGCCAGTGACTAAGCTCTCATCTCGAGTTGATTTGGGGTCCACGGAGCCCTTTCGTGTTGCTCCAGTGACCTCAGGATCCCTCTAGACTTGAGACAGTGATCTTGGGTTTTCTCTGGAGTGCCATCAAGGAAATCAAGGCTCCTTTCACGTTTGATGTGGAACACCCAATTGCTCTGCACGCAGTGCACGGGAATCGGGTCTCATCTCGCGGCGAGGGGGAAGTCTCATGGATTTCCTCGAGTTGCGGCCGGAACCTGGGGTATATTCTCGAGCTACGACGGGGAGGGCCCTTCCAGACACGTGTTTGTTCAGCGACGTCAGGACTCCTGCCTAGGTTCGAGGGACACCTCGGGATTCTCCTCGAGTCTTCGCATGGCAATTGGCACACGTCTCCACGTGAGGCGGGAGACCCAGGGTGCCTTTCCACGTGCCACAGGGATCCTGGGACTCCTATCCATTTTCAAGAGGAGTCAGGCATTGTCGCCTTTGGAAGCATTGATCTCCGCAGGCCTCTCGAGTTTTCAAAGAATGTGAGGCCTCCGGTCGCGATGAGGCAGAGGACTAGGTCTTTCTCTGTCGTCTCCACAGGGGATTCAGACATCCCTTCGTCTTGGGAGATGCAAGACGAGCCTGCATTCAATTCACTGCAGGCATATCCGGCCTTAATTTGAGTCAGAGCATCTCTGTGTCCATTCCACTTGAGGCCACACACTCAGGGTCCCTCTCACATACCTGTAGCTGAGAGAAGCCTCCTCTTGAGGTGTTTATAGAAAGTTGGTATTCCTCTTGAGGTGAAGCCAGGGACTAAGCTCTCATCTCGAGTTGATTTGGGGTCCACGGAGCCCTTTCGTGTTGCTCCAGTGACCTCAGGATCCCTCTAGACTTGAGACAGTGATCTTGGGTTTTCTCTAGAGTGCCATCAAGGAAATCAAGGCTCCTTTCACGTTTGATGTGGAACACGGAATTGCTCTGCATGCAGTGCAGGGGAATCGGGCCTCATCTCGCGGCGAGGGGGAAGTCTCATGGTTTTTCTCGAGTTGTGGCCCGAACCTGGGGTATAGTCTCCAGTTACGACGGGGAGGGCTCTTCGAGAAACGTGTTTGTTCAACGACGTCAGGACTCCTCCCTAGGTGCGAGGGACACCTCGGGATTCTCCTCGAGTTTTGGCATGGCAATTGGGACGCGTCTCCTCGTGAGACGGGAGACCCAGTGTCCCTTTCCACATGCCACAGGGATCCTGGGACTCTTATCCATTTTCAAGAGGAGTCAGGCATCGTCTCCTTTGGAAGCATTGATCTCCGCCCACCTCTCGAGTTTTCAAAGGATGTGAGGCCTCCGGTCGCGATGAGGCGGAGGACTAGGTCTTTCTCTGTGGTCTCCACAGGGTATTCAGACATCCCTTCGTCTTGAGAGATGCAAGACGAGCCTGCATTCAATTCACTGCAGGGATATCCGGCCTTACTTCGAGTCAGAGCATCTCAGTGTCCATTCCTCTTGAGGCCACAAATTCAGGGTCCCTCCCACATAACTGTAGCTGAGAGAAGCCTCCTCTTGAGGTGCTGGTGGAAAGTTGGTATTCCTCTTGAGTCGAAGCCAGGGACTAAGCTCTCATCTCGAGTTGATTTGGGGTACACGGAGCCCTTTCCTGTTGGTCCAGTGACCTCAGGATCCCTCTAGACTTGAGACAGTGATCTTGGGTTTTCTCTGGAGTGCCATCAAGGAAATCAAGGCTCCTTTCACGTTTGATGTGGAACATGGAATTGCTCTGCACGCAGTGCAGTGAAATCGGGCCTCATCTCGCGGCAAGGAGGATGTCTCATGGTTTTTCTAAGTAGCGGCCGGAACCTGGGGTATATTCTCGAGTTACGACGCGGAGGGCCCTTCCAGACATGTCTTTGTTCAGCGACGTCAGGACTACTGCCTAGGTGCGAGGGACACCTCGGGATTCTCCTCGAGTCTTGGCATGGCAATTGGGACGCGTCTCCACGTGAGGCGGGAGACCCAGGGTCCCTTTCCACGTGCCACAGGGATCCTGGGACTCCTATCCATTTTCAAGAAGAGTCAGGCATCTTCTCCTTTGGAAGCATTGATCTCCGCGGACCTCTCGAATTTTCAAAGGATGTGAGGCCTCAGGTCGCGAAGAGGCGGAGAACTAGGTCTTTCTCTGTGGTCTCCACAGGGGATTCAGACAACCCTTCGTCTTGGGAGATGCAAGATGAGCCTGCATTCAATTCACTGCAGGCAAATCCTGCCTTACTTCGAGTCAGAGCATCTCGCTGTCCATTCCACTTTGGCCACAAACTCAGGGTCCCTCTCACATACCTGTAGCTGAGAGAAGCCTCGTCTTGAGGTGCTTGTGAAAAGTGGGTATTCCTCTTGAGTCGAAGCCAGGGTCTAAGCTCTCATCTCGAGTTGATTTGGGGTCCACGGAGCCCATTCGTGTTGCTCCAGTGACCTCAGGATCCCTCTAGACTTGAGACAGTGATCTTGGGTTTTCTCTGGAGTGCCATCAAGGAAATCAAGGCTCCTTTCACGTTTGATGTGGAACACGGAATTGCTCTGCATGCAGTGCAGGGGAATCGGGCCTCATCTCGCGGCGAGGGGGAATTCTCAAGGTTTTTCTCGAGTTGCGGCCGGAACCTGCGGTATATTCTCGAGTTACGACGGGGAGGGCCCTTCCAGACACGTGTTTGTTCAGCGACGTCAGGACTCCTGCCTAGGTGCGAGGGACACCTCGGGATTCTCCTCGAGTCTTGGCATGGCAATTGGGACGCGTCTCCACATGAGGCGGAAGACCCAGGGTCCCTTTCCACGTGCCACAGTGATCCTGGGACTCCTATCCATTTTCAAGAGGAGTCAGGCATCGTCTCCTTTGGAAGCATTGATCTCCGCGGACCTCTCGAGTTTTCAAAGGATGTGAGGCCTCCGGTCGCGATTAGGAGGAGGACTAGGTCTTTCTCTGTGGTCTCCACAGGGGATTCAGACATCCCTTCGTCTTGGGAGATGCAAGACGAGCCTGCATTCACTTCCCTGCAGGGATATCCGGCCTTACTTCGAGTCAGAGCATCTCGGTGTCCATTACACTTGAGGCCACAAACTCAGGGTCCCTCTCACATACCTGTAGCTGAGAGAAGCCTCCTCTTGAGGTGCTTGTGAAAAGTTGTTATTCCTCTTGATTCGAAGCCAGTGACTAAGCTCTCATCTCGAGTTGATTTGGGGTCCACGGAGCCCTTTCGTGTTGCTCCAGTGACCTCAGGATCCCTCTAGACTTGAGACAGTGATCTTGGGTTTTCTCTGGAGTGCCATCAAGGAAATCAAGGCTCCTTTCACGTTTGATGTGGAACACCCAATTGCTCTGCACGCAGTGCACGGGAATCGGGTCTCATCTCGCGGCGAGGGGGAAGTCTCATGGATTTCCTCGAGTTGCGGCCGGAACCTGGGGTATATTCTCGAGTTACGACGGGGAGGGCCCTTCCAGACACGTGTTTGTTCAGCGACGTCAGGACTCCTGCCTAGGTTCGAGGGACACCTCGGGATTCTCCTCGAGTCTTCGCATGGCAATTGGCACACGTCTCCACGTGAGGCGGGAGACCCAGGGTGCCTTTCCACGTGCCACAGGGATCCTGGGACTCCTATCCATTTTCAAGAGGAGTCAGGCATTGTCGCCTTTGGAAGCATTGATCTCCGCAGGCCTCTCGAGTTTTCAAAGAATGTGAGGCCTCCGGTCGCGATGAGGCAGAGGACTCGGTCTTTCTCTGTCGTCTCCACAGGGGATTCAGACATCCCTTCGTCTTGGGAGATGCAAGATGAGCCTGCATTCAATTCACTGCAGGCATATCCGGCCTTAATTTGAGTCAGAGCATCTCTGTGTCCATTCCACTTGAGGCCACACACTCAGGGTCCCTCTCACATACCTGTAGCTGAGAGAAGCCTCCTCTTGAGGTGTTTATAGAAAGTTGGTATTCCTCTTGAGGTGAAGCCAGGGACTAAGCTCTCATCTCGAGTTGATTTGGGGTCCACGGAGCCCTTTCGTGTTGCTCCAGTGACCTCAGGATCCCTCTAGACTTGAGACAGTGATCTTGGGTTTTCTCTAGAGTGCCATCAAGGAAATCAAGGCTCCTTTCACGTTTGATGTGGAACACGGAATTGCTCTGCATGCAGTGCAGGGGAATCGGGCCTCATCTCACGGCGAGGGGGAAGTCTCATGGTTTTTCTCGAGTTGTGGCCCGAACCTGGGGTATAGTCTCCAGTTACGACGGGGAGGGCTCTTCGAGACACGTGTTTGTTCAACGACGTCAGGACTCCTCCCTAGGTGCGAGGGACACCTCGGGATTCTCCTCGAGTTTTGGCATGGCAATTGGGACGCGTCTCCTCGTGAGACGGGAGACCCAGTGTCCCTTTCCACATGCCACAGGGATCCTGGGACTCTTATCCATTTTCAAGAGGAGTCAGGCATCGTCTCCTTTGGAAGCATTGATCTCCGCCCACCTCTCGAGTTTTCAAAGGATGTGAGGCCTCCGGTCGCGATGAGGCGGAGGACTAGGTCTTTCTCTGTGGTCTCCACAGGGTATTCAGACATCCCTTCGTCTTGAGAGATGCAAGACGAGCCTGCATTCAATTCACTGCAGGGATATCCGGCCTTACTTCGAGTCAGAGCATCTCAGTGTCCATTCCTCTTGAGGCCACAAATTCAGGGTCCCTCCCACATAACTGTAGCTGAGAGAAGCCTCCTCTTGAGGTGCTGGTGGAAAGTTGGTATTCCTCTTGAGTCGAAGCCAGGGACTAAGCTCTCATCTCGAGTTGATTTGGGGTACACGGAGCCCTTTCCTGTTGGTCCAGTGACCTCAGGATCCCTCTAGACTTGAGACAGTGATCTTGGGTTTTCTCTGTAGTGCCATCAAGGAAATCAAGGCTCCTTTCACGTTTGATGTGGAACACGGAATTGCTCTGCACGCAGTGCAGGGGAATCGGGCCTCAACTCGCGGCGAGGGGGAAATCTCATGGTTTTTCTCGAGTTGCGGCCAGAACCAGGGGTATATTCTCGAGTTACGACGGGGAGGGCCCTTCCAGATACGTGTTTTTTCAGCGACGTCAGGACTCCTGCCTAGGTGCGAGGGACACCTCGGGATTCTCCTCGAGTCTTGGCATGGCAATTGGGACGCGTCTCCACTTGAGGCGGGAGACCCAGGGTCCCTTTCCACGTGCCACAGGGATCCTGGGACTCCTATCCATTTTCAAGAGGAGTCAGGCATCGTCTCCTTTGGAAGCATTGATCTCCACAGACATCTCGAGTTTTCAAAGGATGTGAGGCCTCCGGTCGCGTTGAGGCGGAGGACTAGGACATTCTCTGTGGTCTCCACAGGGGATTCAGACATCCCTTCGTCTTGGGAGATGCAAGACGAGCCTGCATTCAATTCACTGCAGGGATATCCAGCCTTACTTCGAGTAGAGCATCTCGGTGTCCTTTCCACTTGAGGCCACAAACTCAGGGTCCCTCCTACATACCTGTAGCTGAGAGAAGCCTCCTCTTGAGGTTCTTGTGGAAACTTGGTATTCCTCTTGAGTCGAAGCCAGGGAATAAGCTCTCATCTCGAGTTGATTTGGGGTCCCCGGAGCCCTTTCATGTTGCTCCAGTGTCCTCAGGATCCCTCTAGACTTGAGACAGTGATCTTGGGTTTTCTCTGGAGTGCCATCAAGGCAATCAAGGCTCCTATCATGTTTGATGTGGAACACAGAATTGCTCTGCACTCAGTGCAGGGGAATCGGGCCTCATCTCGCGGCGAGGGGGAAGTCTCATGGTTTTTCTCGAGTTGCGGCCGGAACCTGGGGTATATTCTCGAGTTACGACGGGGAGGGCCCTTCCAGACACATGTTTGTTCAGCGACGTCAGGACTCCTGCCTAGGGGCGAGGGACACCTCGGGATTCTCCTCGAGTCTTGGCATGGCAATTGGGATGCGTTTCCACGTGAGGCGGGAGACCCAGGGTTCCTTTCCACGTGCCACAGGGATCCTGGGACTCCTATCCATTTTCAAGAGGAGTCAGACATCGTCTCCTTCGGAAGTATTGTTCTCCGCGGTCCTCTCGAGTTTTCAAAGGATATGAGGCCTCCGGTTGCGTTGAGGTGGAGGACTAGGTCTTTCTCTGTGGTCTCCACAGGGGATTCAGACAACCCTTCGTCTTGGGAGATGCAAGACGAGGCTGCATTTAGTTCACTGCAGGGATATCCGGCCTTACTTTGAGTCAGAGCATCACGGTGTCCATTCCACTTGAGGCCACAAACTCGGGGTCCCTCAAATATACCTGTAGCTGAGAGAAGCCTCCTCTTGAGGTGCTTGTGGAAAGTTGGTATTCCTCTTGAGTCGAAGCCAGGGACTAAGCTCTCATCTCGAGTTGATTTGGGGTCCACGGAGCCCTTTCCTGTTAGTCCAGTGACCTCAGGATCCCTCTAGACTTGAGACAGTGATCTTGGGTTTTCTCTGGAGTGCCATCAAGGAAATCAAGGCTCCTTTCACGTTTGATGTGGAACATGGAATTGCTCTGCACGCAGTGCAGGGAAATCGGGCCTCATCTCGCGGCAAGGAGGATGTCTCATGGTTTTTCTAAGTAGCGGCCGGAACCTGGGGTATATTCTCGAGTTACGACGCGGAGGGCCCTTCCAGACACGTCTTTGTTCAGCGACGTCAGGACTACTGCCTAGGTGCGAGGGACACCTCGGGATTCTCCTCGAGTCTTGGCATGGCAATTGGGACGCGTCTCCACGTGAGGCGGGAGACCCAGGGTCCCTTTCCACGTGCCACAGGGATCCTGGGACTCCTATCCATTTTCAAGAAGAGTCAGGCATCTTCTCCTTTGGAAGCATTGATCTCCGCAGACCTCTCGAATTTTCAAAGGATGTGAGCCCTCAGGTCGCGAAGAGGCGGAGAACTAGGTCTTTCTCTGTGGTCTCCACAGGGGATTCATACAACCCTTCGTCTTGGGAGATGCAAGACGAGCCTGCATTCACTTCCCTGCAGGGATATCCGGCCTTACTTCGAGTCAGAGCATCTCGGTGTCCATTCCACTTGAGGCCACAAATTCAGGGTCCCTCCCACATAACTGTAGCTGAGAGAAGCCTCCTCCTGAGGGGCTTATGGAAAGTTGGTATTCCTCTTGAGTCGAAGCCAGGGACTAAGCACTCATCTCGAGTTTATTTGGGGTCCACGGAGACCTTTCGTGTTGCTCCAGTGACCTCAGGATCCCGCTAGACTTGAGACAATGATCTTGGGTTGTCTCTGGAGTGCCATCAAGGAAATCAAGGCTCTTTTCACATTTAATGTGGAACACGGAATTGCTCTGCACGCAGTGCAGGGGAATCGGGCCTCATCTCGCGGCGAGGCGAAGTCTCATGGTTTTTCTCGAGTTGTGGCCGGAACCTGGGGTATATTCTCGAGTTACGATGGGGAGGGCCCTTCCAGACACGTGTTTGTTCAGCGACGTCAGGACTCCTGCCTAGGTGCAAGGGACACCTCGGGATTCTCCTCGAGTCTTGGCATGGCAATTGGGACGTGTCTCCACGTGAGGCGGGAGACCCAGTTTCCCTTTCAACGTGCCACAGGGATCCTGGGACTCCTATCTATTTTCAAGAGGAGTCAGGCATCGTCTCATTTGGAAGCATTGATCTCCGCGGACCTCTCGAGTTTTCAAAGGATGTGAGGTCTCCGGTCGCATTGAGGTTAGGACTAGGTCTCTCTGTGGTCTCCACAGGGGATTCAGACATCCCTTCGTCTTGGGAGATGCAAGACGAGCCTGCATTCAATTCACTGCAGGGATATCCGGCCTTACTTCGTGTCAAAGCATCTCCGTGTCCATTCCACTTGAGGCCACAAAATCAGGGTCCCTCTCACATACCTGTAGCTGAGAGAAGCCTCCTCTTGAGGTGCTGGTGGAAAGTTGGTATTCCTCTTGAGTCGAAGCCAGGGACTAAGCTCTCATCTCGAGTTGATTTGGGGTACACGGAGCCATTTCCTGTTGGTCCAGTGACCTCAGGATCCCTCTAGACTTGAGACAGTGATCTTGGGTTTTCTCTGTAGTGCCATCAAGGAAATCAAGGCTCCTTTCACGTTTGATGTGGAACACGGAATTGCTCTGCACGCAGTGCAGGGGAATCGGGCCTCAACTCGCGGCGAGGGGGAAATCTCATGGTTTTTCTCGAGTTGCGGCCAGAACCAGGGGTATATTCTCGAGTTACGACGGGGAGGGCCCTTCCAGATACATGTTTTTTCAGCGACGTCAGGACTCCTGCCTAGGTGCGAGGGACACCTCGGGATTCTCCTCGAGTCTTGGCATGGCAATTGGGACGCGTCTCCACTTAAGGCGGGAGACCCAGGGTCCCTTTCCACGTGCCACAGGGATCCTGGGACTCCTATCCATTTTCAAGAGGAGTCAGGCATCGTCTCCTTTGGAAGCATTGATCTCCACAGACATCTCGAGTTTTCATAGGATGTGAGGCCTCCGGTCGCGTTGAGGCGGAGGACTAGGACATTCTCTGTGGTCTCCACAGGGGATTCAGACATCCCTTCGTCTTGGGAGATGCAAGACGAGCCTGCATTCAATTCACTGCAGGGATATCCAGCCTTACTTCGAGTAGAGCATCTCGGTGTCCTTTCCACTTGAGGCCACAAAATCAGGGTCCCTCCTACATACCTGTAGCTGAGAGAAGCCTCCTCTTGAGGTTCTTGTTGAAACTTGGTATTCCTCTTGAGTCGAAGCCAGGGAATAAGCTCTCATCTCGAGTTGATTTGGGGTCCACGGAGCCCATTCGTGTTGCTCCAGTGACCTCAGGATCCCTCTAGACTTGAGACAGTGATCTTGGGTTTTCTCTGGAGTGCCATCAAGGAAATCAAGGCTCCTTTCACGTTTGATGTGGAATTCGGAATTGCTCTGCATGCAGTGCAGGGGAATCGGGCCTCATCTCGCGGCGAGGGGGAAGTCTCATGGTTTTTCTCGAGTTGCGGCCGGAACCTGGGGTATATTTTCGAGTTACGACGGGGAGGGCCCTTCCAGACAAGTGTTTGTTCAGCGACGTCAGGACTCCTGCCTCGGTGCGAGGGACACCTCGGGATTCTCCTCGAGTCTTGGCATGGCAATTGGGACGCGTCTCCACGTGAGGCGGGAGACCCAGTTTCCCTTTCCACGTGCCACAGGGATCCTGGGACTACTATCCATTTTCAAGAGGCGTCAGGCATCTTCTCCTTTGGAAGCATTGATCTCCGCGGAACTCTCGAGTTTTCAAAGGATGTGAGGCCTCCGGTCGCGATGAGGTGGAGGACTAGGTCTTTCTCTGTGGTCTCCACAGGGGATTCAGACATCCCTTCGTCTTGGGAGATGCAAGACGAGCCTGCATTCAATTCACTGCAGAGATATCCGGCCTTACATCGAGTTAGAGCATCTCGGTGTCCATTCCACTTGAGGCGACAAACTCAGGGTCCCTCTGACATACCTGTAGCTGAGAGAAGCCTCCTCTTGAGGTGCTTGTGGAAAGTTGGTATTCCTCTTGAGTCGAAGCCAGGGACTAAGCTCTCATCTCGAGTTGATTTGGGGTCCACGGAGCCCTTTGGTGTTGCTCCAGTGACCTCAGGATCCCTCTAGACTTGAGACAGTGATCTTGGGTTTTCTCTGTAGTGCCATCAAGTAAATCAAGGCTCCTTTCACGTTTGATGTGGAACACGGAATTGCTCTGCACGCATTGCAGGGGAATCGGGCCTCATCTCGCGGCGATGGGGAAGTCTCATGGTTTTTCTCGAGTTGCGGCCGGAACCTGGGGTATATTCTCGAGTTACGACGGGGAGGGCCCTTCCAGACACGTGTTTGTTCAGCGACGTCAGGACTCCTGCCTAGGTGCGAGGGACACCTCGGGATTCTCCTCGAGTCTTGGCATGGCAATTGGGACGCGTCTCCACGTGAGGCGGGAGACCCAGGGTCCCTTTCCACGTGCCACAGGGATCCTGGGACTCCTATCCATTTTCAAGAGACTTCAGGCATCTTCTCCTTTGGAAGCATTGATCTCCGCGGACCTCTCGAGTTTTCAAAGGATGTGAGGCCTCCGGTCGTGATGAGGCGGAGGACTAGGTCTTTCTCTGTGGTCTCCACAGGGGATTCAGACATCCCTTCTTCTTGGGAGATGCAAGACGAGCCTGCATTCAATTCACTGCAGGGATATCCGGCCTTACTTCGAGTCAGAGCATCTCGGTGTCCATTGCACTTGAGGCCACAAACTCAGGGTTCCTCTCACATACCTGTAGCTGAGAGAAGCCTCCTCTTGAGGTGCTTGTGGATAGTTGGTATTCCTCTTGAGTCGAAGCCAGGGTCTAAGCTCTTATCTCGAGTATATTTGGGGTCCACGGAGAACTTTCGTGTTGCTCCAGTGACCTCAGGATCCCTCTAGACTTGAGACAGTGATCTTGGGTTTTCTCTGCAGTGCCATCAAGGAAATCAAGGCTCCTTTCACGTTTGATGTGGAACACGGAATTGCTCTGCACGCAGTGCAGGGGAATCGGGCCTCATCTGGCGGCGAGGGGGAAGTCTCATGGTTTTTCTCGAGTTGCGGCCGGAACCTGGGGTATATTCTCGAGTTACGACGGGGAGGGCCCTTCCAGACACGTGTTTGTTCAGCGACGTCAGGTCTCCTGCCTAGGTGCGAGGGACACCTCGGGATTTTCTAGAGTCTTGGCATGGCAATTTGGACCCGTCTCCACGTGAGGCGGGAGACCCAGGGTCCCTTTCCACGTGCCACAGGGATGCTGAGACTCCTATCCATTTTCAAGAGGAGTCAGGCATCGTCTCCTTTGGAAGCATTGATCTCCACAGACATCTCGAGTTTTCAAAGGATATGAGGCCTCCGGTTGCGTTGAGGTGGAGGACTAGGTCTTTCTCTGTGGTCTCCACAGGGGATTCAGACAACCCTTCGTCTTGGGAGATGCAAGACGAGGCTGCATTCAGTTCACTGCAGGGATATCCGGCCTTACTTTGAGTCAGAGCATCACGGTGTCCATTCCACTTGAGGCCACAAACTCGGGGTCCCTCAAATATACCTGTAGCTGAGAGAAGCCTCCTCTTGAGGTGCTTGTGGAAAGTTGGTATTCCTCTTGAGTCGAAGCCAGGGAATAAGCTCTCATCTCGAGTTGATTTGGGGTCCACGGAGCCCTTTCCTGTTGGTCCAGTGACCTCAGGATCCCTCTAGACTTGAGACAGTGATCTTGGGTTTTCTCTGGAGTGCCATCAAGGAAATCAAGGCTCCTTTCACGTTTGATGTGGAACATGGAATTGCTCTGCACGCAGTGCAGTGAAATCGGGCCTCATCTCGCGGCAAGGAGGATGTCTCATGGTTTTTCTAAGTAGCGGCCGGAACCTGGGGTATATTCTCGAGTTACGACGCGGAGGGCCCTTCCAGACATGTCTTTGTTCAGCGACGTCAGGACTACTGCCTAGGTGCGAGGGACACCTCGGTATTCTCCTCGAGTCTTGGCATGGCAATTGGGACGCGTCTCCACGTGAGGCGGGAGACCCAGGGTCCCTTTCCACGTGCCACAGGGATCCTGGGACTCCTATCCATTTTCAAGAAGAGTCAGGCCTCTTCTCCTTTGGAAGCATTGATCTCCGCGGACCTCTCGAATTTTCAAAGGATGTGAGGCCTCAGGTCGCGAAGAGGCGGAGAACTAGGTCTTTCTCTGTGGTCTCCACAGGGGATTCAGACAACCCTTCGTCTTGGGAGATGCAAGATGAGCATGCATTCAATTCACTGCAGGCAAATCCTGCCTTACTTCGAGTCAGAGCATCTCGTTGTCCATTCCACTTTGGCCACAAACTCAGGGTCCCTCTCACATACCTGTAGCTGAGAGAAGCCTCGTCTTGAGGTGCTTGTGAAAAGTGGGTATTCCTCTTGAGTCGAAGCCAGGGTCTAAGCTCTCATCTCGAGTTGATTTGGGGTCCACGGAGCCCATTCGTGTTGCTCCAGTGACCTCAGGATCCCTCTAGACTTGAGACAGTGATCTAGGTTTTCTCTGGAGTGCCATCAAGGAAATCAAGGCTCCTTTCACGTTTGATGTGGAACACGGAATTGCTCTGCATGCAGTGCAGGGGAATCGGGCCTCATCTCGCGGCGAGGGGGAAGTCTCAAGGTTTTTCTCGAGTTGCGGCCGGAACCTGGGGTATATTCTCGAGTTACGACGGGGAGGGCCCTTCCAGACACGTGTTTGTTCAGCGACGTCAGGACTCCTGCCTAGGTGCGAGGGACAACTCGGGATTCTCCTCGAGTCTTGGCATGGCAATTGGGACGCGTCTCCACATGAGGCGGAAGACCCAGGGTCCCTTTCCACGTGCCACAGTGATCCTGGGACTCCTATCCATTTTCAAGAGGAGTCAGGCATCGTCTCCTTTGGAAGCATTGATCTCCGCGGACCTCTCGAGTTTTCAAAGGATGTGAGGCCTCCGGTCGCGATTAGGAGGAGGACTAGGTCTTTCTCTGTGGTCTCCACAGGGGATTCAGACATCCCTTCGTCTTGGGAGATGCAAGACGAGCCTGCATTCACTTCCCTGCAGGGATATCCGGCCTTACTTCGAGTCAGAGCATCTCGGTGTCCATTACACTTGAGGCCACAAACTCAGGGTCCCTCTCACATACCTGTAGCTGAGAGAATCCTCCTCTTGAGGTGCTTGTGAAAAGTTGTTATTCCTCTTGATTCGAAGCCAGTGACTAAGCTCTCATCTCGAGTTGATTTGGGGTCCACGGAGCCCTTTCGTGTTGCTCCAGTGACCTCAGGATCCCTCTAGACTTGAGACAGTGATCTTGGGTTTTCTCTGGAGTGCCATCAAGGCAATCAAGGCTCCTATCATGTTTGATGTGGAACACAGAATTGCTCTGCACTCAGTGCAGGGGAATCGGGCCTCAACTCGCGGCGAGGGGGAAATCTCATGGTTTTTCTCGAGTTGTGGCCCGAACCTGGGGTATAGTCTCCAGTTACGACGGGGAGGGCTCTTCGAGACACGTGTTTGTTCAACGACGTCAGGACTCCTCCCTAGGTGCGAGGGACACCTCGGGATTCTCCTCGAGTTTTGGCATGGCAATTGGGACGCGTCTCCTCGTGAGACGGGAGACCCAGTGTCCCTTTCCACATGCCACAGGGATCCTGGGACTCTTATCCATTTTCAAGAGGAGTCAGGCATCGTCTCCTTTGGAAGCATTGATCTCCGCCCACCTCTCGAGTTTTCAAAGGATGTGAGGCCTCCGGTCGCGATGAGGCGGAGGACTAGGTCTTTCTCTGTGGTCTCCACAGGGTATTCAGACATCCCTTCGTCTTGAGAGATGCAAGACGAGCCTGCATTCAATTCACTGCAGGGATATCCGGCCTTACTTCGAGTCAGAGCATCTCAGTGTCCATTCCTCTTGAGGCCACAAATTCAGGGTCCCTCCCACATAACTGTAGCTGAGAGAAGCCTCCTCCTGAGGGGCTTATGGAAAGTTGGTATTCCTCTTGAGTCGAAGCCAGGGACTAAGCACTCATCTCGAGTTGATTTGGGGTCCACGGAGACCTTTCGTGTTGCTCCAGTGACCTCAGGATCCCTCTAGACTTGAGACAATGATCTTGGGTTGTCTCTGGAGTGCCATCAAGGAAATCAAGGCTCGTTTCACATTTAATGTGGAACACGGAATTGCTCTGCACGCAGTGCAGGGGAATCGGGCCTCATCTCGCGGCGAGGCGAAGTCTCATGATTTTTCTCGAGTTGTGGCCGGAACCTGGGGTATATTCTCGAGTTACGATGGGGAGGGCCCTTCCAGACACGTGTTTGTTCAGCGACGTCAGGACTCCTGCCTAGGTGCAAGGGACACCTCGGGATTCTCCTCGAGTCTTGGCATGGCAATTGGGACGTGTCTCCACGTGAGGCGGGAGACCCAGTTTCCCTTTCAACGTGCCACAGGGATCCTGGGACTCCTATCTATTTTCAAGAGGAGTCAGGCATCGTCTCATTTGGAAGCATTGATCTCCGCGGACCTCTCGAGTTTTCAAAGGATGTGAGGTCTCCGGTCGCATTGAGGTGGAGGACTAGGTCTCTCTGTGGTCTCCCCAGGGGATTCAGACATCCCTTCGTCTTGGGAGATGCAAGACGAGCCTGCATTCAATTCACTGCAGGGATATCCGGCCTTACTTCGTGTCAGAGCATCTCGGTGTCCATTCCACTTGAGGCCACAAAATCAGGGTCCCTCTCACATACCTGTAGCTGAGAGAAGCCTCCTCTTGAGGTGCTGGTGGAAAGTTGGTATTCCTCTTGAGTCGAAGCCAGGGACTAAGCTCTCATCTCGAGTTGATTTGGGGTACACGGAGCCCTTTCCTGTTGGTCCAGTGACCTCAGGATCCCTCTAGACTTGAGACAGTGATCTTGGGTTTTCTCTGTAGTGCCATCAAGGAAATCAAGGCTCCTTTCACGTTTGATGTGGAACACGGAATTGCTCTGCACGCAGTGCAGGGGAATCGGGCCTCAACTCGCGGCGAGGGGGAAATCTCATGGTTTTTCTCGAGTTGCGGCCAGAACCAGGGGTATATTCTCGAGTTACGACGGGGAGGGCCCTTCCAGATACGTGTTTTTTCAGCGACGTCAGGACTCCTGCCTAGGTGCGAGGGACACCTCGGGATTCTCCTCGAGTCTTGGCATGGCAATTGGGACGTGTCTCCACTTGAGCCGGGAGACCCAGGGTCCCTTTCCACGTGCCACAGGGATCCTGGGACTCCTATCCATTTTCAAGAGGAGTCAGGCATCGTCTCCTTTGGAAGCATTGATCTCCACAGACATCTCGAGTTTTCAAAGGATGTGAGGCCTCCGGTCGCGTTGAGGCGGAGGACTAGGACATTCTCTGTGGTCTCCACAGGGGATTCAGACATCCCTTCGTCTTGGGAGATGCAAGACGAGCCTGCATTCAATTCACTGCAGGGATATCCAGCCTTACTTCGAGTAGAGCATCTCGGTGTCCTTTCCACTTGAGGCCACAAACTCAGGGTCCCTCCTACATACCTGTAGCTGAGAGAAGCCTCCTCTTGAGGTTCTTGTGGAAACTTGGTATTCCTCTTGAGTCGAAGCCAGGGAATAAGCTCTCATCTCGAGTTGATTTGGGGTCCACGGAGCCCTTTCATGTTGCTTCAGTGTCCTCAGGATCCCTCTAGACTTGAGACAGTGATCTTGGGTTTTCTCTGGAGTGCCATCAAGGCAATCAAGGCTCCTATCATGTTTGATGTGGAACACAGAATTGCTCTGCACTCAGTGCAGGGGAATCGGGCCTCATCTCGCGGCGAGGGGGAAGTCTCATGGTTTTTCTCGAGTTGCGGCCGGAACCTGGGGTATATTCTCGAGTTACGACGGGGAGGGCCCTTCCAGACACATGTTTGTTCAGCGACGTCAGGACTCCTGCCTAGGGGCGAGGGACACCTCGGGATTCTCCTCGAGTCTTGGCATGGCAATTGGGATGCGTTTCCACGTGAGGCGGGAGACCCAGGGTCCCTTTCCACGTGCCACAGGGATCCTTGGACTCCTATCCATTTTCAAGAGGAGTCAGACATCGTCTCCTTCGGAAGTATTGTTCTCCGCGGTCCTCTCGAGTTTTCAAAGGATATGAGGCCTCCGGTTGCGTTGAGGTGGAGGACTAGGTCTTTCTCTGTGGTCTCCACAGGGGATTCAGACAACCCTTCGTCTTGGGAGATGCAAGACGAGGCTGCATTCAGTTCACTGCAGGGATATCCGGCCTTACTTTGAGTCAGAGCATCACGATGTCCATTCCACTTGAGGCCACAAACTCGGGGTCCCTCAAATATACCTGTAGCTGAGAGAAGCCTCCTCTTGAGGTGCTTGTGGAAAGTTGGTTTTCCTCTTGAGTCGAAGCCAGGGACTAAGCTCTCATCTCGAGTTGATTTGGGGTCCACGGAGCCCTTTCCTGTTAGTCCAGTGACCTCAGGATCCCTCTAGACTTGAGACAGTGATCTTGGGTTTTCTCTGGAGTGCCATCAAGGAAATCAAGGCTCCTTTCACGTTTGATGTGGAACATGGAATTGCTCTGCACGCAGTGCAGGGAAATCGGGCCTCATCTCGCGGCAAGGAGGATGTCTCATGGTTTTTCTAAGTAGCGGCCGGAACCTGGGGTATATTCTCGAGTTACGACGCGGAGGGCCCTTCCAGACACGTCTTTGTTCAGCGACGTCAGGACTACTGCCTAGGTGCGAGGGACACCTCGGGATTCTCCTCGAGTCTTGGCATGGCAATTGGGACGCGTCTCCACGTGAGGCGGGAGACCCAGGGTCCCTTTCCACGTGCCACAGGGATCCTGGGACTCCTATCCATTTTCAAGAAGAGTCAGGCATCTTCTCCTTTGGAAGCATTGATCTCCGCGGACCTCTCGAATTTTCAAAGGATGTGAGGCCTCAGGTCGCGAAGAGGCGGAGAACTAGGTCTTTCTCTGTGGTCTCCACAGGGGATTCAGACAACCCTTCGTCTTGGGAGATGCAAGACGAGCCTGCATTCACTTCCCTGCAGGGATATCCGGCCTTACTTCGAGTCAGAGCATCTCGGTGTCCATTACACTTGAGGCCACAAACTCAGGGTCCCTCTCACATACCTGTAGCTGAGAGAAGCCTCCTCTTGAGGTGCTTGTGAAAAGTTGTTATTCCTCTTGATTCGAAGCCAGGGACTAAGCTCTCATCTCGAGTTGATTTGGGGTCCACGGAGCCCTTTCGTGTTGCTCCAGTGACCTCAGGATCCCTCTAGACTTGAGACAGTGATCTTGGGTTTTCTCTGGAGTGCCATCAAGGAAATCAAGGCTCCTTTCACGTTTGATGTGGAACACGGAATTGCTCTGCATGCAGTGCAGGGGAATCGGGCCTCATCTCGCGGCGAGGGGGAAGTCTCAAGGTTTTTCTCGAGTTGCGGCCGGAACCTGGGGTATATTCTCGAGTTACGACGGGGAGGGCCCTTCCAGACACGTGTTTGTTCAGCGACGTCAGGACTCCTGAATAGGTGCGAGGGACACCTCGGATTCTCCTCGAGTCTTGGCATGGCAATTGGGACGCGTCTCCACATGAGGCGGAAGACCCAGGGTCCCTTTCCACGTGCCACAGTGATCCTGGGACTCCTATCCATTTTCAAGAGGAGTCAGGCATCGTCTCCTTTGGAAGCATTGATCTCCGCGGACCTCTCGAGTTTTCAAAGGATGTGAGGCCTCCGGTCGCGATTAGGAGGAGGACTAGGTCTTTCTCTGTGGTCTCCACAGGGGATTCAGACATCCCTTCGTCTTGGGAGATGCAAGACGAGCCTGCATTCACTTCCCTGCAGGGATATCCGGCCTTACTTCGAGTCAGAGCATCTCGGTGTCCATTACACTTGAGGCCACAAACTCAGGGTCCCTCTCACATACCTGTAGCTGAGAGAAGCCTCCTCTTGAGGTGCTTGTGAAAAGTTGTTATTCCTCTTGATTCGAAGCCAGTGACTAAGCTCTCATCTCGAGTTGATTTGGGGTCCACGGAGCCCTTTCGTGTTGCTCCAGTGACCTCAGGATCCCTCTAGACTTGAGACAGTGATCTTGGGTTTTCTCTGGAGTGCCATCAAGGAAATCAAGGCTCCTTTCACGTTTGATGTGGAACACCCAATTGCTCTGCACGCAGTGCACGGGAATCGGGTCTCATCTCGCGGCGAGGGGGAAGTCTCATGGATTTCCTCGAGTTGCGGCCGGAACCTGGGGTATATTCTCGAGTTACGACGGGGAGGGCCCTTCCAGACACGTGTTTGTTCAGCGACGTCAGGACTCCTGCCTAGGTTCGAGGGACACCTCGGGATTCTCCTCGAGTCTTCGCATGGCAATTGGCACATGTCTCCACGTGAGGCGGGAGACCCAGGGTGCCTTTCCACGTGCCACAGGGATCCTGGGACTCCTATCCATTTTCAAGAGGAGTCAGGCATTGTCGCCTTTGGAAGCATTGATCTCCGCAGGCCTCTCGAGTTTTCAAAGAATGTGAGGCCTCCGGTCGCGATGAGGCAGAGGACTAGGTCTTTCTCTGTCGTCTCCACAGGGGATTCAGACATCCCTTCGTCTTGGGAGATGCAAGACGAGCCTGCATTCAATTCACTGCAGGCATATCCGGCCTTAATTTGAGTCAGAGCATCTCTGTGTCCATTCCACTTGAGGCCACACACTCAGGGTCCCTCTCACATACCTGTAGCTGAGAGAAGCCTCCTCTTGAGGTGTTTATAGAAAGTTGGTATTCCTCTTGAGGTGAAGCCAGGGACTAAGCTCTCATCTCGAGTTGATTTGGGGTCCACGGAGCCCTTTCTTGTTGCTCCAGTGACATCAGGATCCCTCTAGACTTGAGACAGTGATCTTGGGTTTTCTCTGGAGTGCCATCAAGGAAATCAAGCCTCCTTTCACGTTTGATGTGGAACACGGAATTGCTCTGCACGCAGTGCAGGGGAATCGGGCCTAATCTCGTGGCGAGGGGGAAGTCTCAAGGTTTTTCTCGAGTTGCGGCCGGAACCTGGGGTATATTCTCGAGTTACGACGGGGAGGGCCCTTCCAGACACGTGTTTGTTCAGCGAAGTCAAGACTCCTGCCTAAGTGCGAGGGACACCTCGGGATTCTCCTCGAGTCTTGGCATGGAAATTGGGACGCGTCTCCACGTGAGGCGGGAGACCCAGGGTCCCTTTCCACGTGCCACAGGGATCCTGGGACTCCTATCCATTTTCAAGAGGAGTCAGGCATCGTCTCCTTTGGAAGCATTGATCTCCGCGGACCTCTCGAGTTTTCAAAGATGTGAGGCCTCCGGTCGCGATGAGGCGGAGGACTAGGTCTTTCTCTGTGGTCTCCACAGGGGATTCAGACATCCCTTCGTCTTGGGAGATTCAAGACGAGCCTGCATTCAATTCACTGCAGGGATATCCGGCCTTACTTCGAGTCAGAGCATCTCGGTGTCCATTCCACTTGAGGCCAAAACTCAGGGTTCCTCTCACATACCTGTAGCTGAGAGAAGCCTCCTCTTGAGGTGCTTGTCGAAAGTTGGTATTCCTCTTGAGTTGAAGCCAGGGACTAAGCTCTCATCTCGAGTGGATTTGGGGTCCACGGAGCCCTTTCGTGTTGCTCCAGTGACCTCAGGATCCCTCTAGACTTGAGACAGTGTTCTTGGGTTTTCTCTGGAGTGCCATCAAGGAAATCAAGGCTCCTTTCACGTTTGATGTGGAACACGGAATTGCTCTGCACGCAGTGCAGGGGAATCGGGCCTCATCTCGGGGCGAGGGGGAAGTCTCATGGTTTTTCTCGAGTTGCGGCTGAAACCTGGGGTATATTCTCGAGTTACGACGGGGAGGGCCCTTCCAGACACGTGTTTGTTCAGCGCCGTCAGGACTCCTGCCTAGGTGCGAGGGAAACCTCAGGATAATCCTCGAGTCTTGGCATGGCAATTGGGATGCGTCTCCATGTGAGGCGGGAGACCCAGGGTCCCTTCCAACGTGAAACAGGGATCCTGGGACTCCTATCCATTTTCAAGAGGAGTCAGGCATCGTCTCCTTTGGAAGCATTGATCTCCGCCGGCCTCTCGAGTTTTCAAACGATGTGAGGCCTCCGGGCGCAATGAGGCGGAGGACTAGGTCTTTCTCTGTGGTCTCCACATGGGATTCAGACATCCCTTCGTCTTAGGAGATGCAAAACGAGCCTGCATTCAATTCACTGCAGGGATATCCGGCCTTACTTCGAGTCAGAGCATCTCGGTGTCCATTCCCCTTGAGGCCACAAACTCAGGGTCCCTCTCACATACCTGTAGCTGAGAGAAGCCTCCTCTTGAGGTGCTTGTGGAAAGTTGGTATTCCTCTTGAGTCGAAGCCAGGGACTAAGCTCTCATCTCGAGTTGATCTGGGGTTCACAGAGCCCTTTCGTGTTGCTCCAGTGACCTCAGGATCCCTCTAGACTTGAGACAGTGATCTTGGGTTTTCTCTGGAGTGCCATCAAGGAAATCAAGGCTCCTTTCACGTTTGATGTGGAACACAGAATTGCTCTGCACGCCGTGAAGGTGAATCGGGCCTCATCTCGAGGCCAGGGGGAAATCTCATGGTTTTTCTCGAGTTGCGGCCGGAACCTGGGGTATATTCTCGAGTTACGACGGGGAGGGCCATTCCAGACACGTGTTTGTTCAGCGACGTCAGGACTCCTGCCTAGGTGCGAGGGACACCTCGGGATACTCCTCGAGTCTGGACATGGCATTTGGGACGCGTCTCCACGTGAGGCGGGAGACCCAGGGTCCCTTTCCACGTGCCACATGGATCCTGGGACTCCTATCCATTTTCAAGAGGAGTCAGGCATCGTCTCCTTTGAAAGCATTGATCTCCGCAGACCTCTCGAGTTTTCAAAGGATGTGAGGCCTCCGGTCGCGATGAGGCGGAGGACTAGGTCTTTCGCTGTGGTCTCCACAGGGGATTCAGAAATCCCTTCGTCTTGGGAGATGCAAGACGAGCCTGCATTCAATTCACTGCAGGGATATCCGGTCTTACTTCGAGTCGGAGCATCTCGGTGTCCATTCCACTTGAGGTCACAAACTCATGGTCCCTCTCACATACCTGTAGCTGAGAGAAGCCTCCTCTTGAGGTGCTTGTGGAAAGTTGGTATTCCTCTTGAGTCGAAGCCAGGGACTAAGCTCTCATCTCGAGTTGATTTGGGGTCCACGGATCCCTTTCCTCTTGCTCCAGTGACCTCAGGATCCCTCTAGACTTGAGCCAGTGATCTTGGGTTTTCTCTACAGTGCCATGAAGAAAATCAAGTCTCCTTTCACGTTTGATGTGGAACACGGAATTGCTCTGCACGCAGTGCTGGGGATTCGGGCCTCATCTCGCGGCGAGGGGGAAGTCTCATGGTTTTTCTCGATTTGCGGCCGGAACCTGGGGTATATTCTCGACTTACGACGGGGAGGGCCCTTCCAGACACGTGTTTGTTCAGCGACGTCAGGACTCCTGCCTAGGTGCGAGGGACACCTCGGGATTCTCCTCGAGTCTTGGCATGGCAATTGGGACGCGTCTCCACGTGAGGCGGGAGACCCAGGGTCCCTTTCCACGTGCCACAGGGATCCTGGGACTCCTATCCATTTTCAAGAGGAGTCAGGCATAGTCTCCTTGGGAAGCATTGATCTCCGCGGACGTCTCGAGTTTTTAAAAGATGTGAGGCCTCCGGTCGCGGTGAGGCGGAGGACTAGGTCTTTCTCTGTGGTCTCCACAGGGGATTCAGATATCCCTTCATCTTGGGAGATGCAAGCGAGCCTGCATTCAATTCACTGCAGGGATATCCGGTCTTACTTCGAGTCGCAGCATCTCGGTGTCCATTCCACTTGAGGTCACAAACTCATGGTCCCTCTCACATACCTGTAGCTGAGAGAAGCCTCCTCTTGAGGTGCTTGTGGAAAGTTGGTATTCCTCTTGAGTCGAAGCCAGGGACTAAGCTCTCATCTCGAGTTGATTTGGGGTCCACGGATCCCTTTCCTCTTGCTCCAGTGACCTCAGGATCCCTCTAGACTTGAGACAGTGATCTTGGGTTTTCTCTGGAGTGCCATCAAGGAAATCAAGGCTCTTTTCACGTTTGATGTGGAACACGGAATTGCTCTGCATGGAGTGCAGGGGAATTGGGCCTCATCTCACGGCGAGGGGGAAGTCTCATGGTTTTCCTCGAGTTGCGGCCGGAACCTGTGGTATATTCTCGAGTTACGACGGGGAGGGCCCTTCCAGACACGTGTTTGTTCAGCGACGTCAGGACTCCTGCCTAGGTGCGAGGGACACCTCGGGATTCTCCTCGAGTCTTGGCATGGCAATTGGGACGCGTATCCACGTGAGGCGGGAGACCCAGGGTCCCTTTCCACGTGCCACAGGGATCCTGGGACTCCTATGCATTTTCAAGAGGAGTCAGGCATCGTCTCCTTTGGAAGCATTGATCTCCGCGGACCTCTCGAGTTTTCAAAGGATCTGAGGCCTCCGTTCCCGTTGAGGTGGAGGACTAGGTCTTTCTCTGTGGTCTCCACAGGGGATTCAGACAACCCTTCATCTTGGGAGATGCAAGCCGAGCCTGCATTCAATTCACTGCAGGGATATCCGGCCTTACTTCGAGTCAGAGCATCTCGGTGCCCATTCCACTTGAGGCCACAAACTCAGGGTCCCACTCACATACCTGTAGCTGAGAGAAGCCTCCTCTTGAGGGGCTTGTGGAAACTTGGTGTTCCTCTTGAGTCGAAGCCAAGGACTAAGCTCTCATCTCTAGTTGACTTGGGGTCCACAGAGCCCTTTCGTGTTGCTCCAGTGACCTCAGGATCCCTCTAGACTTGAGACAGTGATCTTCGGTTTTCTCTAGAGTGCCATCAAGGAAATCAAGGCTCCTTTCACGTTTGATGTGGAACACGGAATTGCTCTGCACGCAGTGCAGGGGAATCGGGCCTCATCTCGCGGCGAGTGGGAAGTCTCATGATTTTTCTCGAGTTGCGGCCGGAACCTGGGGTATATTCTCGAGTTACGACGGGGAGGGCCCTTCCAGACACGTGTTTGTTCAGCGACGTCTGGACTCCTGCCTAGGTGCGAGGGACACCTCGGGATTCTCCTCGAGTCTTGGCATGGCAATTGGGACGCGTCTCCACGTGAGGCGGGAGACCCAGGGTCCCTTTCCACGTGCCACAGGGATGCTGGGAATCCTATCCATTTTCAAGAGGAGTCAGGCATCGTCTCCTTTGGAAGCATTGATCTCCGTGGACCTCTCGAGTTTTCAATGGATGTGAGGCCTCCGTTCGCGATGAAGCGGAGAACTCGGTCTTTCTCTGTCATCTCCACAGGGGATTCAGACATGCCTTCATCTTGGGAGATGCAAGACGAGCCTGCATTCAATTCACTGCAGGGATATCCAGCCTTACTTCGAGTCAGAGCATCTCGGTGTCCATTCCACTTGAGGCCACAATCTCAGTGGCCCTCTCACATACCTGTAGCTGAGAGAAGCCTCCTCTTGAGGTGCTTGTGGAAAGTTGGTATTCCTCTTGAGTCGAAGCAAGGGACTAAGCTCTCATCTCGAGTTGATTTGTGGTCCACGGAGCCCTTTCATGTTGCTCCAGTGACCTCAGAATCCCTCTAGACTTGAGACAGTGAACTTGGGTTTTCTCTGGAGTGCCATCAAGGAAATCAAAGCTCCTTTCACGTTTGATGTGGAACACGGAATTCCTCTGCACGCAGTCCAGGGGAATCGGGCCTCATCTCGCGGCGAGCGGGAAGTCTCATGGTTTTTCTCGAGTTGCGGCCGGAACCTGGGGTATATTCTCTAGTTACGACGGGGAGGGCCCTTCCAGACACGTGTTTGTTCAGCGACGTCAGGACTCCTGCCTAGGTGCGAGGGACACCTCGGGATTCTCCTTGAGTCTTGGCATGGCAATTGGGACGTGTCTCCACGTGAGGCGGGAGACCCAGGGTCGCTTTCCACGTGCCACAGGGATCCTGGGACTCCTATCCATTTTCAAGAGGAGTCAGGCATCGTCTCCTTCGGAAGTATTGATCTCCGCGGACCTCTCGAGTTTTCAAAGGATATGAGGCCTCCGGTTGCGTTGAGGTGGAGGACTAGGTCTTTGTCTGTGGTCTCCATAGGGGATTCAGACAACCCTTCGTCTTGGGAGATGCAAGACAAGCCTGCATTCAATTCACTGCAGGGATATCCGGCCTTACTTCGAGTCAGAGCATCTCGGTGTCCATTCCACTTGAGGCCACAAACTCAGGGTTCCTCTCACATACCTGTAGCTGAGAGAAGCCACCTCTTGAGGTGCTTGTGGAAAGTTGGTATTCCTGTTGACTCGAAGCCAGGGACTAAGCTCTCATCTCGAGTTGATTTGGGGTCCACGGAGAACTTTCGTGTTGCTCCAGTGTCCTCAGGATCCCTCTAGACTTGAGACAGTGATCTTGGGTTTTCTCTGGAGTGCCATCAAGGAAATCAAGGCTCCTTTCACGTTTGATGTGCAACACGGAATTGCTCTGCACGCAGTGCAGGGGAATCAGGCCTCATCTCGAGGCGAGGGGGAAGGCTCATGCCTTTTCTCGAGTTGTGGCCGAAACCTGGGGTATATACTCGAGTTACGACGGGGAGGGCCCTTCCAGACACGTGCTTGTTCAGCGACGTCAGGACACCTGCCTAGGTGTGAGGGACACCTCAGGATTCTCCTCGAGTCTTTGCATTTCAATTGGGACGCATCTCCATGTGAGGCGGGAGACCCAGGGTCTCTTTCCACGTGCCACAGGGATCCTGGGACTCCTATCCATTTTCAAGAGGAGTCAGGCATCGTCTCCTTTGGAAGCATTGATCTCCGCGGACCTCTCGAGTTTTCAAAGGATGTGAGGCCTCCGGTCGCGATGAGGTGGAGGACTAGGTCTTTCTCTGTGGTCTCCACAGGGGATTCAGACATCCCTTCGTCTTGGGAGATGCTAGCCGAGCCTGCATTCAATTCACTGCAGGGATATCCGGTGTTACTTCGAGTCGGAGCATCTCGGTGTCCATTCCACTTGAGACCACAAACTCGGTGTCCCTCAAATATACCTGTAGCTGAGAGAAGCCTCCTCTTGAGCTGCTTGTGGAAATTTGGTATTCCTCTTGAGTTGAAGCCAGGGACTAAGCTCTCATCTCGAGTTGATTTGGGGTCCACGGAGACCTTTCGTGTTGCTCCAGTGACCTCAGGATCCCTCTAGACTTGAGACAGTGATCTGGGTTTTCTCTGGAGTGCCATCAAGGAAATCAAGGCTCCTTTCATGTTAGATGTGGAACACAGAATTGCTCTGCACGCAGTGCAGGGGAATCGGGCCTCATCTCGTGGCGAGGGGGAAGTCTCATGGTTTTTCTCGAGTTGCGGCCAGAACCTGGGGTATATTCTCGAGTTACGATGGGGAGGGCCCTTCCAGACACGTGTTTGTTCAGCCACGTCAGGACTCCTGCCTAGGTGCCAGGGACACCTCGGGATTCTCCTCGAGTTTTTGCATTGCCATTGGGACGCGTCTCCACGTGAGGCGGGAGACCCAGGGTCCCTTTCCACGTGCCACAGGGATCCTGGGACTCCTATCCATTTTCAAGAGTAGTCAGGCATCTTCTCCTTTGGAAGCACTGATCTCCGCGGACCTCTCGAGTTTTCAAAGGATGTGAGGCCTCTGGTCGCGATGAGGCGGAGAACTCGGTCTTTCTCTGTGGTCTCCACATTTTATTCAGACATCCCTTCGCTTGGGAGATGCAAGACGAGCCTGCATTCAATTCACTGCAGGTATATCCGGCGTTCCTTCGAGTCAGAGCATCTCGGTGTCCATTCCACTTGAGGCCACAAACTCAGGGTTCCTCTCACATACCTTTAGCTGAGAGAAGCCTCCTCTTGAGGTGCTTATGAAAAGTTGGTATTCCTCTTGAGTCGAAGCCAGGGACTAAGCTCTCATCTCGAGTTGATTTATCGTCCACGGAGCCCTTTTGTGTTGCTCCAGTGATCTCAGGATCCCTCAAGACTTGAGACAGTGATCTTGGGTTTTCTCTGCAGTGCCATCAAGGTAATAAAGGCTCATTTCATGTTTGATGTGGAACACGGAATTGCTCTGCTCGTAGTGCAGGGGAATCTGGCCTCATCTCGCGGCGAGGGGAAGACTCATGGTTTTTCTCGAGTTGTGGCCCAAACCTGTGGTATATTGTGGAGTTACGACGGGGAGGGCCCTTCCAGACACGTGCTTGTTCAGCGACGTCAGGACTCCTGCCTAGGTGCGAGGGACACCTCGGGATTCTGCTCGAGTCTTGGCATGGCAATTGGGACGCCTCTCTATGTGAGGCGGGAGCCCCAGGTTCCCTTTCCACGTGCCACAGGAATCCTGGGACTCCTATCCATTCTCAAGAGGAGTCAGGCATCGTCTCCTTTGGAAGCATTGATCTCCGT
This sequence comes from Dama dama, assembly GCF_033118175.1. Taxonomy (NCBI): domain Eukaryota; kingdom Metazoa; phylum Chordata; class Mammalia; order Artiodactyla; family Cervidae; genus Dama; species Dama dama. The sequence continues at coordinate 3,928,133 of NW_026870879.1, read as the reverse complement.
GGACCACTCGAGTTTTCAAAGGATGTGAGGCCTCCGGTCGCGATGAGGCGGAGAACTAGGTCTTTCTCTGTGGTCTCCACAGGGGATTCAGACATCCCGTCGTCTTGGGAGATGCAAGACCAGCCTGCATTCAATTCACTGCAGGGATATCCGGCCTTACTTCGAGTCAGAGAATCTCGGTGTCCATTCCACTTGAGGCCACAAACTCAGGGTCCCTCTCACATACCTGTAGCTGAGAAAAGCCTCCTCCTGAGGTGCTTCTGGAAAGTTGGTATTCCTCTTGAGTGGAAGCCAGGGACTAAGCTCTCATCTCGAGTTGATTTGGGGTCCACGGAGCCCTTTCGTGTTGCTCCAGTGACCTCAGGATCCCTCTAGACTTGAGACAGTGATCTTGGGTTTTCTCTGGAGTGCCATCAAGGATATCAAGGCTCCTTTCAACTTTGATGTGGAACACGGAATTGCTCTGCACGCAGTGCAGGGGAATCGGGCCTCATCTCGCGGCGAGGGGGAAGTCTCATGGTTTTTCTCGAGTTGCGACCGGAACCTCGGGCATATTCTCGAGTTACGACGGGGAGGGTCCTTCCAGACCCGTGTTATTTCAGCGACGTCAGGACTCCTGCCTAGGTGCGAGGGACACCTCGGGATTCTCCTCGAGTCTTGGCATGGCAATTGGGACGCGTCTCCACGTGAGGCGGGAGACCCAGGGTCCCTTTCCACGTGCCACAGGGATCCTGGGACTCCTATCCATTTTCAAGAGGAGTCAGGCATCGTCTCCTTTGGAAGCATTGATCTCTGCGGTCCTCTCGAGTTTTCAAAGGATGCATGGCCTCCGTTCGCGATGAAACGGAGAACAAGGTCTTTCTCTGTGGTCTCCACAGGGGATTCAGACACCCCTTCTTCTTGGGAGATGCATGACGAGCCTGCATTCAATTCACTGCAGGAATATCCGGCCTTACTTCGAGTCAGAGCATCTCGGTGTCCATTCCACTTGAGGCCACAAACTCAGGGTCCCTCTCACATACATGTAGCTGAGAGAAGCCTCCTCTTGATGTGCTTGAGGAAATTTGGTATTCCTCTTGAGTCTAAGCCAGGGATTAAGCTCTCATCTCGAGTTGATTTGGGGTCCACGGAGCCCTTTCGTGTTGCTCCACTGACCTCAGGATCCCTCTAGACTCTAGACAGTGATCTTGGGTTTTCTCTGGAGTGCCATCAAGGATATCAAACCTCCTTTCACGTTTGATGTGGAACCCGGAATTGCTCTGCACACAGTGCAGGGGAATCGGGGCTCATCTCGCGGCGAGGGGGAAGTCTCATGGTTTTTCTCGAGTTGCAGCCGGAAACTGGGGTATATTCTCGAGTTACGACGGGGAGGGCCCTTCCAGACACGTGTTTGTTCAGCGACGTCAGGACTCCTGCCTAGGTGCGAGGGACATCTCGGGATTCTCCTCGAGTATTGGCATGGCAATGGGGACGCGTCTCCACGGGAGCCGGGAGACCCAGGCTCCCTTTCAACGTGCCACAGGGATCCTGGGACTCCTATCCATTTTCAAGAGGAGTCAGGCATCGTCTCCTTTGGAAGCATTGATATCCGCGGACCTCTCGAATTTTCAAAGGATGTGAGGCCCCCGGTCGCTATGAGGCGGAGAATTAGGTCTTTCTCTGTGGTCTCCACAGGGGATTCAGACATCCCTTCGTCTTGGGAGATGCAAGACGAGCCTGCATTCAATTCACTGCAGGGATATCCGGCCTTACTTCGAGTCAGAGCATCTCGGTGTCCATTCCACTTGAGGCCACAAACTCAGGTCCCTCAAATATACGTGTAGCTGAGAGAAACCTCCTCTTGAGGTCCTTGTGGAAAGTTGGTATTCTTCTTGAGTCTAAGCCAGGGTCTAAGCTCTCATCTCGAGTTGATTTGGGGTCCACGAAGCCCTTTCCTGTTGGTCCAGTGACTTCAGGATCCCTCTAGACTTGAGACAGTGATCTTGGGTTTTCTCTGGAGTGCCATCAAGGAAATCAAGGCTCCTTTCACGTTTGATGTGGAACACGGAATTGCTCTGCACGCAGTCCAGGGGAATCGGGCCTCAACTCGCGGCGAGGGGGAAGTCTCATGGTTTTTCTCCAGTTGCGGACGGAACCTCGGGTATATTCTCGAGTTACGACGGGGAGGGCCCTTCCAGACACGTGTTTGTTCAGCGACGTCAGGACTCCTGCCTAGGTGCGAGGGAAAACTCGGGATTCTCCTCGAGTCTTGGCATGGCAATTGGGACGCGTCTCCACGTGAGGCCGGAGACCCAGGGTCCCTTTCTACGTGCCACAGGGATCCTGGGACTCCTATCCATTTTCAAGAGTAGTCAGGCATCGTCTCCTTTGGAAGCATTGATCTCCAGAGACCTCTCTAGTTTTCAAAGGATGTGAGGCCTCCGGTCTTGATGAGGCGGAGGACTAGGTCTTTCTCTGTGGCCTCCACAGGGGATTCAGACATCCCTTCGTCTATGGAGATGCAAGACGAGCCTGCATTCAATTCACTGCAGGGATATCCGGCCTTACTTCGAGTCAGAGCATCTCGGTGTCCATTCCACTTGAGGCCATAAACTCAGGGTCCCTCTCACATACCTGTAGCTGAGAGAAGCCTCCTCTTGAGGTGCTTATGGAAAGTTGGTATTCCTCTTGAGTCGAAGCCAGGGACTAAGCTCTCATCTAGAGTTGATTCGGGGTCCACGGAGCCCTTTCTTGTTGCTACAGTGACCTCAGGATCGCTCTAGACTTGAGACAGTGATCTTGGGTTTTCTCTGGAGTGCCATCAAGGAAATCAAGGCTCCTTTCACGTTTAATGTGGAACACGGAATTGCTCTGCACGCAGTGCAGGGGAATCGGGCCTCATCTCGCGGCGAGGGGGAAGTCTCATGGTTTTTCTCGAGTTGCGGCCGGAACCTCGGGTATATTCTCGAGTTACGACGGGGAGGGCCCTTCCAGACACGTGTTTGTTCAGCGACGTCAGGACTCCTGCCTAGGTGCGAGGGACACCTCGGGATTCTCCTCGAGTCTTGGCATGGCAATGGGGACGCGTCTCTACGGGAGCCGGGAGACCCAGGCTCCCTTTCAACGTTCCACACGGATCGTGGGACTCCTATCCATTTTCAAGAAGAGTCAGGCATCGTCTACTTTGGAAGCATTGATCTCCGCAGACCTCTCGAGTTTTCAAAGGATGTGAGGCCTCCGGTCTTGATGAGGTGGAGGACTAGGTCTTTCTCTGTAGTCTCCACAGGGGATTCAGACATCCCTTCGTCTTGGGAGATGCAAGACGAGCCTGCATTCAATTCACTGAAGGGATATCTGGCCTTACTTCGAGTCAGAGCATCTCCGTGTCCATTTCACTTGAGGCCACAAACTCAGGGTCCCTCTCACATACCTGTAGCTGAGAGAAGCCTCCTCTTGAGGTGCTTGTGAAAAGTTGGTATTCCTCTTGAGTCGAAGCCAGGGAATAAGCTCTCATCTCGAGTTTATTTGGGGTCCACGGAGCCGTTTCGTGTTGCTCCAGTGACCTCAGGATCCCTCTAGACTTGAGAGAGTGATCTTGGGTTTTCTCTGGAGTGCCATCAAGGAAATCAAGGCTACTTTCACGTTTGATGTGGAACACGGAATTGCTCTGCACGCAGTGCAGGGGAATCGGGCCTCATCTCGCGGCGAGGGGGAAGTCTCATGGTTTTACTCGAGTTGCGGCCGGAACCTGGGGTATATTCTCGAGTTACGACGGGGAGGGCCCTTCCAGACACGTGTTTGTTCAGCGACGTCAGGACTCCTGCCTAGGTGCGAAGGACACCTCGGGATTCTCCTCGAGTCTTGGCATGGCAATTGGGACGCGTCTCCACGTGAGGCGGGAGACCCAGGGTCCCTTTCCACGTGCCACAGGGATCCTGGGACTCCTATCCAATTTCAAAAGGAGTCAGGCATCGTCTCCTTTGGAAGCATTGATCTCCGCGGACCTCTCGAGTTTTCAAAGGATGTGAGGCCTCCGGTCGCGTTGAGGCGGAGGACTAGGTCTTTCTCTGTGGTCTCCACAGGGGATTCAGACAACCCTTCGTCTTTGGAGATGCAAGACGAGCCTGCATTCAATTCACTGCAGGGATATCCGGCCTTGCTTCGAGTCAGAGCATCTCGGTGTCCATTCCACTTGAGGCCACAAACTCAGGGTCACTCTCACATACCTGTAGCTGAGAGAAGCCTCGTCTTGAGGTGCTTATGAAAAGTGGGTATTCCTCTTGAGTCGAAGCCAGGGTCTAAGCTCTCATCTCGAGTTGATCTGGGGTCCACGGAGCCCTTTCGTGTTGCTCCAGTGACCTCAGGATCCCTCTAGACTTGAAACAGTGATCTTGGGTTTTCTCTGGAGTGCCATCAAGGAAATCAAGGCTCCTTTCACGTTTGATGTGGAACACGGAATTGCTCTGCACGCAGTGCAGGGAAATCGGGCCTCATCTCGCGGCGAGGGGGAAGTCTCATGGTTTTTCTCGAGTTGCGGCCGGAACCTCGGGTATATTCTCGAGTTACGACGGGGAGGGCCCTTCCAGACACGTGTTTGTTCAGCGACCTCAGGACTCCTGCCTAGGTGCGAGGGACACCTCGGGATTCTCCTCAAGTCTTGGCATGGCAATTGGGACGCGTCTCCACGTGAGGCGGGAGACCCAGGGTCCCTTTCCACGTGCCACAGGGATCCTGGGACTTCTATCCATTTTCAAGAGGAGTCAGGCATCGTCTCCTTTGGAAAAATTGATCTCCGCGGACCTCTCGAATTTTCAAAGGATGTGAGGCCTCCTGTCGCGATGAGGCAGAGAACTAGGTCTTGCTTTGTGGTCTCCACAAGGGATTCAGACATCCCTTCATCTTGGCAGATGCAAGACGAGCCTGCATTCAATTCACTGCAGGGATATCCGGCCTTACTTCGAGTCAGAGCATCTCGGTGTCCATTCCACTTGAGGGCACAAATTACAGGTGCCTCTCACATACCTGTAGCTGAGAGAAGCCTCCTCTTGAGGTGCTTGTGGAAAGTTGGTATTCCTCTTGAGTCGAAGCCAGGGACTAAGCTCTCATCGCGAGTTGATTTGGGGTCCACGGAGCCCTTTCGTGTTGCTACAGTGACCTCAGGGTCCCTCTAGACTTGAGACAGTGATCTTGGGTTTTCTCTTGAGTGCCATCAAGGAAATCAAGGGTCCTTTCTCGTTTGATGTGGAAAACGGAATTGCTCTGCACACAGTGCAGGGGAATCTGGCCTCATCTCGCGGCGAGAGGGAAGTCTCATGGTTTTTCTCGAGTTGCGGCCGGAACCTGGGGTATATTCTTGAGTTACGACGGGGAGAGCCCTTGCAGACACGTGTTTGTTCAGCGACGTCAGGACTCCTGCCTAGGTGCTAGGGACACCTCGGGATTCTCCTCGAGTCTTGGCATGGCAATTGTGATGCGTCTCCACATGAAGCGGGAGACCCAGGGTCCGTTTTCACGTGCCACAGGGATCCTGCGACTCCTATCCTTTTTCAAGAGGAGTCAGGCATCGTCTCCTTTGGAAGCATTGATCTCCGCGGACCTCTCGAGTTTTCAAAGGATGTGAGGCCTCCGGTCGCGAAGAGGCAGAGAACTAGGTCTATCTCTGTGGTCTCCACAGGGGATTCAGACATCCCTTCGTATTGGGAGATGCAAGACGAGCCTGCATTCAATTCACTGCAGGGATATCCGACCTTACTTCGAGTCAGAGCATCTCGGTGTCCATTCCACTTGAGGCCACAAAATCAGGGTACCTCTCACATACCGGTAGCTGAGAGAAGCCTCCTCTTGAGGTACTTGTGGAAATTTGGTATTCCTCTTGAGTCGAAGCCAGGGACTAAGCTCTCATCTCAACTTGATTTGGGTTCCACGGAAACCTTTCATGTTGCTACAGTGACCTCTGGATCCCTCTAGACATGAGACAGTGATCTTGGGTCTCCTCTGGAGTGCCATCAAGGAAATCAAGGATCCTTTCATGTTTGTTGTGGAACACAGAATTGCTCTGCACGCAGTGCAGGGGAATCGGGCCTCATCTCGTGGCGAGGGGGAAGTCTCATGGTTTTTCTCGAGTTGCGGCCAGAACCTGGGGTATATTCTCGAGTTACGACGGGGAGGGTCCTTCCAGACCCGTGTTATTTCAGCGACGTCAGGACTCCTGCCTAGGTGCGAGGGACACCTCGGGATTCTCCTCGAGTCTTGGCATGGCAATTGGGATGCGTCTCCACATGAGGCGGGAGTCCCAGGGTCCCTTTCCACGTGCCACACGGATCCTGGTACTCCTATTCATTTTCAAGAAGAGTCAGGCATCGTCTCCTTTGGAAGCATTGATCTCCGCGAACCTCTCGAGTTTTCAAAGGATGTGAGGCCTCCGGTCGCGATGAGGCGGAGAACTAGGTCTTTCTCTGTGGTCTCCACAGGGGATTCAGACATCCCTTCGTCTTGGGAGATGCAAGACGAGCCTGCATTCAATTCACTGCAGGGATATCCGGCCTTACTTCGAGTCAGAGAATCTCGGTGTCCATTCCACTTGAGGCCACAAACTCAGGGTCCCTCTCACATACCTGTAGCTGAGAGAAGCCTCGTCTTGAGGTGCTTGTGAAAAGTGGGTATTCCTCTTGAGTCTAAGCCAGGGTCTAAGCTCTCATCTCGAGTTGATTTGTGGTCAACGAAGCCCTTTCCTGTTGGTCCAGTGACCTCAGGATCCCTCTAGACTAGAGACAGTGATCTTGGGTTTTCTCTGGAGTGCCATCAAGGAAATCAAGGCTCCTTTCACGTATGATGTGGAACACAGAATTGCTCTGCATTCAGTGCAGGGGAATCGGGCCTCAACTCGCGGCGAAGGGGAAATCTCATGGTTTTTCTCGAGTTGCGGCCGGAACCTGGGGTATATTCTCGAGTTAGGACAGGGAGGGCCCTTCCAGACACGTGTTTGTTCAGCGACTTCAGGACTCCTGCCTAGGTGCGAGGGACACCTCGGGATTCTCCTCGAGTCTTCGCATGGTAATTTGGACGCGTCTCCACGTGACGCGGGAGACCCAGGGTCCCTTTCCACGTGCCACAGGGATCCTGGGACTCCTATCCATTTTCAAGAGGAGTCAGGCATCGTCTCCTTTTGAAGCATTGATCTCTGCGGACCTCTTGAGGTTTCAAAGGATGTGAGGCCTCCGGTCTTGATGAGGCGGAGAACTAGGTCTTTCTCTGTGGTCTCCACAGAGGATTCAGACATCCCTTCGTCTTGGGAGATGCAAGACGAGCCTGCATTCAATTCACTGCAGGGATATCCGGCCTTACTTCGAGTCAGAGCATCTCGGTGTCCATTCCACTTGAGGCCACAAACTCAGGGTCCCTCTCACTTACCTGTAGCTGAGAGAAGTCTCCTCTTGAGCTGCTTGTGAAAAGTTGGTATTCCTCTTGAGTCGAAGCCAGGGACTAAGCACTCATCTCGAGTTGATTTGGGGTCCACGGAGCCCTTTCGTGTTGCTCCAGTGACCTCAGGATCCCTCTAGACTTGAGACAGTGATCTTGGGTTTTCTCTGGAGTGCCATCAAGGAAATCAAGGCTCCTTTCACGTTTGATGTGGAACACGGAATTGCTCTGCACGCAGTGCAGGGGAATCAGGCCTCATCTCGCGGCGAGGGGGAAGTCTCATGGTTTTTCTCGAGTTGCGGCCGGAACCTGGGGTATATTCTCGAGTTACGACGGGGAGGGCCCTTCCAGACAAGTGTTTGTTCAGCGACGTCAGGACTCCTGCCTAGGTGCGAGGGACACCTCGGGATTCTCCTCGGGTCTTGGCATGGCAATTGGGACGCGTCTCCACGTGAGGCGGGAGACCCAGGGTCCCTTTCCACGTGCCACAGGGATCCTGGGACTCCTATCCATTTTCAAGAGGAGTCAGGCATCGTCTCCTTTGGAAGCATTGATGTCCGCGGACCTCTCGAGTTTTCAAAGGATGTGAGGCCCCCGGTCGCTATGAGGCAGAGAATTAGGTCTTTCTCTGTGGTCTCCACAGGGGATTCAGACATCCCTTCGTCTTGGGAGATGCAAGACGAGCCTGCATTCAATTCACTGCAGGGATATCCGGCCTTATTTCGAGTCAGAGCATCTCGGTGTCCATTCCACTTGAGGCCACAAACTCAGGGTCCCTCAAATATACCTGTAGCTGAGAGAAGCCTCCTCTTCAGGTCCTTGTGGAAAGTTGGTATTCCTCTTAAGTCTAAGCCAGGGTCTAAGCTCTCATCTCGAGTTGATTTGGGGTCCACGAAGCGCTTTCCTGGTGGTCCAGTGACCTCAGGATCCCTCTAGACATGAGACAGTGATCTTGGGTTTTCTCTGGAGTGCCATCAAGGAAATCAAGGCTCCTTTCACGTTTGATGTGGAACACGGAATTGCTCTGCATTCAGTGCAGGGGAATCGGGCCTCAACTCGCGGCGAGGGGGAAATCTCATGGTTTTTCTCGAGTTGCGGCCGGAACCTGGGGTATATTCTCTAGTTACGACGGGGATTGCCCTTCCAGACACGTGTTTGTTCAGCGACGTCAGGACTCCTGCCTAGGTGCGAGGGACACCTCGGGATTCTCCTCGAGTCTTGGCATGGCAATTTGGACGCGTCTCCACGTGAGGCGCGAGACCCAGGGTCCCTTTCCACGTGCCACAGGGATCCTGGGACTCCTATCCATTTTCAAGAGGAGTCAGGCATCGTCTCCTTTGGAAGCATTGATCTCCGCGGACCTCTCGAGTTTTCAAAGGATGTGAGGCCTCCGGTCTTGATGAGGCGGAGGACTAGGTCTTTCTCTGTGGTCTCCACAGGGGATTCAGACAACCCTTCGTCTTGGGAGATGCAAGACGAGCCTGCATTCAATTCACTGCAGGGATATCCGGCCTTACTTCGAGTCAGAGCATCTCGGTGTCCATTCCACTTGAGGCCACAAATTCAGGGTCCCTCTCACATACTTGTAGATGAGAGAAGCCTCCGCTTGAGGTGCTTGTGGAAAGTTGGTAGTCCTCTTGAGTAGAAGCCAGGGCCTAAGCTCTCATCTCGAGTTGATTTGGGGTCCACAAAGCCCTTTCCAGTTGGTCCAGTGACCTCAGGATCCCTCTAGACTTGAGACAGTGATCTTGGGTTTTCTCTGGAGTGCCATCAAGGAAATCAAGGCTCCTTTCACGTTTGATGTGGAACACGGAATTGCTCTGCATTCACTGCAGGGGAATCGGGCCTCAACTCGCGGCGAGAGGAAAATCTCATGGTTTTTCTCGAGTTGCGGCCGGAACCTCGGGTATATTCTCGAGTTACGACGGGGAGGGCCCTTCCAGACACGTGTTTGTTCAGCGACGTCGAACTCCTGCCTAGGTGCGAGGGTCACCTCGGGATTCTCCTCGAGTCTTGTCATGGCAATTGGGACGCGTCTCCACGGGAGCCGGGAGACCCAGGGTCCCTTTCAACGTGCCACAGGGATAGTGGGACTCCTATCCATTTTCAAGAAGAGTCAGGCATCGTCTCCTTTGGAAGCATTGATCTCCGCAGACCTCTCGAGTTTTCAAAGTATGTGAGGCCTCCGGTCTTGATGAGGCGGAGGACTAGGTCTTTCTCTGTGGTCTCCACAGGGGATTCAGACATCCCTTCGTCTTGGGAGATGCAAGACGAGCCTGCATTCAATTCACTGCAGGGATATCCGGCCTTACTTCGAGTCAGAGCATCTCGGTGTCCATTCCACTTGAGGCCACAAACTCAGGGTCCCTCTCACATACCTGTAGCTGAGAGAAGCCTCCTCTTGAGGTGCTTATGGAAAATTGGTATTCCTCTTGAGTCGAAGCCAGGGACTAAGCTCTCATCTCGAGTTGATTTGGGGTCCAAGGGGAAATTTCGTGTTGCTCCAGTGACCTCAGCATCACTCTAGAGCTGAGACAGTGATCTTGGGTTTTCTCTGGAGTGCCTTCAAGGATATCAAGGCTCCTTTCACGTTTGATGTGGAACACGGAATTGCTCTGCACGCAGTCCAGGGGAATCGGGCCTCAACTCGCGGCGACGGGGAAATCTCATGGTTTTTCTCGAGTTGCGGACGGACCCTGGGGTATATTCTCGAGTTACGACGGGGAGGGCCCTGCCAGACACGTGTTTGTTCAGCGACGTCAGGACTCCTGCCTAGGGGCGAGGGACACCTCGGGATTCTCCTCGAGTCTTGGCATGGCAATTGGGTCGCGTCTCCACGTGAGGCGGGAGACCCAGTGTCCCTTTCCACGTGCCACAGGGATCCTGGGACTCCTATCCATTTTCAAGAGGAGTCAGGCATTGTCTCCTTTGGAAGCATTGATTTCCGCGGACCTTTCGAGTTTTCAAAGGATGTGAGGCCTCCGGTCGCGATGAGGCGGAGAACTAGGTCTTTCTCTGTGGTCTCCACAGGGGATTCAGACATCCCTTCGTCTTGGGAGATGCAAGACGAGGCTGCATTCAATTCACTGCAGGGATATCCGGCCTTACTTCGTGTCAGAGCATCTCGGTGTCCATTCCACTTGAGGCCACCAACTCAGGGTCCCTCTCACATACATGTAGCTGAGAGAAGCCTCCTCTTGAGGTGCTTGTGGAAAGTTGGTATTCCTCTTGAGTCAAAACCAGGGACTAAGCTCTCATCTCGAGTTGATTTGGGGTCCACGAAGCCCTTTCGTGTTGCTCCAGTGACCTCAGGATCCTTCTAGACTTGAAACAGTGATCTTGGGTATTCTCTGGAGTGCCATCAAGGAAATCAAGGCTCCTTTCATGTTTGATGTGGAACACGGAATTGTTCTGCACCCAGTGCAGGGGAATCGGGCCTCATCTCGCGGCAAAGGGGAAGTCTCATGGTTTTTCTCGAGTTGCGGCCGGAACCTGGGGTATATTCTCGAGTTACATCTGGGAGGCCCTTCCAGACACGAGTTTGTTCAGCGACGTCAGGACTCCTGCTTAGGTGGGAGGGACACCTCAAGATTCCCCTCGAGTCTTGGCATGGCAATTGGGACACGTCTCCACGTGAAGCGGGAGACCCAGTGTCCCTTTCCACGTGCCACAGGGATCCTGGGACTCCTATCCATTTTCAAGAGGAGTCAGGCATCTTCTCCTTTGGAAGCATTGATCTCCGCGGACCTCTCGAGTTTTCAAAGGATGTGAGGCCTCCGGTCGCGATGAGGCGGAGAACTAGGTCTTTCTCTGTGGTCTCCACATGGGATTCAGACATCCCTTCGCTTGGGAGATGCAAGACGAGACTACATTCAATTCACTGCAGGGATATCCGGCCTTACTTCGAGTCAGAGCATCTCGGTGTCCATTCCACTTGAGGCCACAAACTCAGGGTCCCTCTCAAATACCTGTTGCTGAGAGAAGCCTCCTCTTGAGGTGCTTGTGGAAAGTTGGTGTTCCTCTTGAGTCGAAGCCAGACACTAAGCTCTCATCTCGAGTTGATTTGGGGTTCACGGAGCCCTTTCGTGTTGCTCCAGTGACCTCAGGATCCCTCTAGAATTGAGACAGTGATCTTGGGTTTTCTCTGGAGTGCCATCAAGGAAATCAAGGCTTCTTTCACGTTTGATGTGGAATACGGAATTACTCTGCACGCATTGCAGGGTAATCGGGCCTCATCTCGCTGCGAGGGGGAAGTCTCATGGTTTTTCTCGAGTTGCGGACCGAACCTGGGGTATATTCTCGAGTTACCATGGGGAATGCCCTTCCAGACACGTGTTTGTTCAGCGACGTCAGGAATCCTGCCTGGGTGCAAGGGACACCTCGGGCTTCTCCTGGAGTCTTGGCATGGCAATTGGGACGCGTCTCCACGTGAAGCGGGAGACCCAGGGGCCCTTTCCACGTGCCACAGGCCTCCTGGGGCTCCTATCCATTTTCAAGAGGAGTCAGGGATAGTCTCCTTTGGAAGCATTGATATCTGCGGACCTCTCGAGTTTTCAAAGGATGTGAGGCCTCCCGTCACGATGAGGAGGAGAACTAGGTCTTTCTCTGTGGTCTCCACAGGGGATTCAGACATCCCTTCGTCTTGGGAGATGCAAGACGAGCCTGCATTCAATTCACTGCAGGGATATCCGGCCTTACTTCGAGTCAGAGTATCTCGGTGTCCATTCCACTTGAGGCCACAAAATCAGGGTCCCTCTCCCATACCTGTAGCTGAGAGAAGCCTCGTCTTGAGGTGCTTGTGGAAAGTTGGTATTCCTCTTGAGTCGATGCCAGGGTCTAAGCTCTCATCTCGAGTTGATTTGGGGTCCACTGAGCCCTTTCGTGTTGCTCCAGTGACCTCAGGATCCCTCTAGACTTGAGACAGTGATCTTGGGTTTTCTCTGGAGTGCCATCAAGGAAATCAAGGCTCCGTTCACATTTGATGTGGAACACGGAATTCCTCTGCACGCAGTGTAGGGGAATCGGGCCTCATCTCGCAGCGAGGGGGCAGTCTCATGGTTTTTCTCGAGTTGCCGCCGGAACCTGGGGTATATTCTCGAGTTTCGACGAGGAGGGAACTTCCAGACACGTGTTTGTTCAGCGACGTCAGGGCTCCTGCCTAGGTGCGAGGGACACCTCGGGATTCTCTTCGAGTCTTGGCATGGCAATTGGGACGCGTCTCCACGTGAGGCAGGAGACCCAGGGTCCCTTTCCAAGTTCCACAGGGATCCTGGAACTCCTATCCATTTTCAAGAGGAGTCAGGCATCGTCTCCTTTGGAAGCATTGATCTCCGCGGACCTCTCGAGTTTTCAAAGGATGTGAGGCCTCCGGTCGCGATGAGGCGGAGAACTAGGTCTTTCTCTGTGGTCTCCACAGGGGATTCAGATATCCCTTCGTCTTGGGAGATGCAAGACGAGCCTGCATTCAATTCACTGCAGGGATATACGGCCTTACTTCGAGTCAGAGCATCTCGGTGTCCATTCCACTTGAGGCCACAAACTCAGGGTCCCTCAAATATACGTGTAGCTGAGAGAAACCTCCTCTTGAGGTTCTTGTGGAAAGTTGGTATTCCTCTTGAGTCTAAGCCAGGGACTAAGCTCTCATCTCGAGTTGATTTGGGGTCCACGAAGCCCTTTCCTGTTGGTCCAGTGACTTCAGGATCCCTCTAGACTTGAGACAGTGATCCTGGGTGTTCTCTGGAGTGCCATCAAGGAAATCAAGGCTCCTTTCACGTTTGATGTGGAACACGGAATTGCTCTGCACGCAGTACAGGGGAATCGGGCCTCATCTTGCGGCGAGGGGGAAGTCTCATGGTTTTTCTCGAGTTGCGGCCGGAACCTGGGGTATATTCTCGAGTTACGACGGGGAGGGCCCTTCCAGACACGTGTTTGTTCAGCGACGTCAGGACTCCTGCCTAGGGGAGAGGGACACCTCGGGATTCTCCTCGAGTCTTGGCATGGCAATTGGGACGCGTCTCCTCGTGAGGCGGGAGACCCAGGGTCCCTTTCCACGTGCCACAGGGATCCTGGGACTCCTATCCATTTTCAAGAAGAGTCAGGCATCGTCTCCTTTGGAAGCATTGATCTCCGCGGACCTCTCGAGTTTTCAAAGGATGTGAGGCCTCAGGTCGCGTTGAGGCGGAGGACTAGGTCTTTCTCTGTGGTCTCCTCAGGGGATTCAGACATCCCTTCGTCTTGGGAGATGCAAGACGAGCCTGCATTCAATTCACTGCAGGGATATGCGGCCTTACTTCGAGTCAGAGCATCTCGGTGTCCATTCCACTTGAGGCCACAAACTCAGGGTCCCTCTCACATACCTGTAGCTGAGAGAAGCCTCCTCTTGAGGTGCTTATGGAAAATAGGTATTCCTCTTGAGTCGAAGCCAGGGACTAAGCTCTCATCTCGAGTTGATTTGGGGTCCAAGGGGAAATTTCGTGTTGCTCCAGTGACCTCAGCATCCCTCTAGACTTGAGACAGTGATCTTCGGTTTTCTCTGGAGTGCCATCAAGGAAATCAAGGCTCCTTTCACGTTTGATGTGGAACACGGAATTGCTCTGCACGCAGTGCAGGGGAATCGGGCCTCAACTCAGGGCGAGGGGGAAATCTCATGGTTTGTCTCGAGTTGCGGCCGGAACCTGGGGTATATTCTCGAGTTACGACGGGGAGGGCCCTTCCAGACACGTGTTTGTTCAGCGACGTCAGGACTCCTGCCTAGGTGCGAGGGACACCTCGGGATTCTCCTCGAGTTTTGGCATGGCAATTTGGACGCGTCTCCACGTGAGGCGGGAGACCCAGGGTCCCTTTCCACGTGCCACAGGGATCCTGGGACTCCTATCCATTTTCAAGAGGAGTCAGGCATCGTCTCCTTTGGAAGCATTGATCTCCGTGGACCTCTCGAAATTTCAAAGGATGTGAGGCCTCGGGTCGCGTTGAGGCGGAGAAGTCGGTCTTTCTCTGAAGTCTCCACAGGGGATTCAGACATCCCTTCGTCTTGGGAGATGCAAGACGAGCCTGCATTCAATTCACTGCAGGGATATCCGGCCTTACTTCGAGTCAGAGCATCTCGGTTTCCTATCCACTTGAGGCCACAAACTCAGGGTCCCTCTCACACACATGTAGCTGAGAGAAGCCTCCTCTTGAGGTGCTTATGGAAAGGTGGTATTCCTCTTGAGTCGAAGCCAGGGACTAAGCTCTCATCTCGAGTTGATTTGGGGTCCACGCAGCCCTTTTGTGTTGCTCCAGTGACCTCAGGATCCCTCTAGACGTTAGACAGTGATCTTGGGTTTTCTCTGGAGTGCCATCAAGGAAATCAAGGCTCCTTTCACGTTTGATGTGGAACACGGAATTGCTCTGCATTCAGTGCAGGGGAATCGGGCCTCAACTCAATGCGAGGGGGAAATCTCATGGTTTTTCTCGAGTTGCGGCCGGAACCTGGGGTATATTCTCGAGTTACGACGTGGAGGGCCCTTCCAGACACGTGTTTGTTCAGTGACGTCAGGACTCCTACCTAGGTGCTAGGGACACCTCGGGATTCTCCTCGAGTCTTGGCATGGCAATTGGGACGCGTCTCCACGGGAGCCGGGAGACCCAGGGTCCCTTTCCACGTGCCACAGGGATCCTGGGACTCCTATCCATTTTCAAGAGGAGTCAGGCATCGTCTCCTTTGGAAGCATTGATCTCCGAGGACCTCTCTAGTTTTCAAAGGATGTGAGGCCTCCGGTCCCGTTGAGGCGGAGGACTAGGTCTTTCTCTGTGGTCTCCACTGGGGATTCAGACATCCCTTCGTCTTGGGAGATGCAAGACGAGCCTGCATTCAATTCACTGCAGGGATATCCGGCCTTACTTCGAGTCAGAGCATCTCGGTGTCCTATCCACTTGAGGCCACAATCTCAGGGTCCCTCTCACACACCTGTAGCTGAGAGAAGCCTCCTCTTGAGGTGCTTATGGAAAGTTGGTATTCCTCTTGAGTCGAAGCCAGGGACTAAGCTCTCATCTCGAGTTGATTTGGGGTCCAAGGGGAAATTTCGTGTTGCTCCAGTGACCTCAGGATCCCTCTAGACTTGAGACAGTGATCTTGGGTTTTCTCTGGAGTGCCATCAAGGAAATCAAGGCTCCTTTCACGTTTGATGTGGAACACGGAATTGCTCTACACGCAGTGCAGGAGAATCGGGCCTCATCTCGCGGCGAGGGGGAAGTCTCATGGTTTTTCTCGAGTTGCGGCCGGAACCTGGGGTATATTCTCGAGTTACGACGGGGAGGGCCCTTCCAGACACGTGTTTGTTCAGCGATGTCGGACTCCTGCCTAGGTGCGAGGGACACCTCGGGATTCTCCTCGAGTCTTGGCATGGCAATTGGGTCGCGTCTCCACGTGAGGCGGGAGACCCAGGGTCCCTTTCCACGTGCCACAGGGATCCTGGGACTCCTATCCATTTTCAAGAGGAGTCAGGCATCGTCTCCTTTGGAAGCATTGATCTCCGCGGACCTCTTGAGGTTTCTAAGGATGTGAGGCCTCCGGTCGCGATGAAGCGGAGAACTAGGTCTTTCTCTGTGGTCTCCACACGGGATTCAGACATCCCTTCGTCTTGGGAGATGCAAGACGAGCCTGCATTCAATTCACTTCAGGGATATCCGGCCTTACTTCGAGTCAGAGCATCTCGGTGTCCATTCCACTTGAGGCCACAAACTCAGGGTCCCTCTCACTTACCTGTAGCTGAGAGAAGCCTCCTCTTGAGCTGCTTGTGAAAAGTTGGTATTCCTCTTGAGTCGAAGCCAGGGACTAAGCTCTCATCTCGTGTTGATTTGGGGTCCACGGAGCCCTTTCGTGTTGCTCCAGTGACCTCAGGATCCCTCTAGACTTGAGACAGTGATCTTGGGTTTTCTCTGGAGTGCCATCAAGGAAATCAAGGCTCCTTTCACGTTTGATGTGGAACACGGAATTGCTCTGCATTCAATGCAGGGGAATCGGGCCTCAACTCGCGGCGAGGGGAAAATCTCATGGTTTTTCTCGAGTTGCGGCCGGAACCTGGGGTATATTCACGAGTTACGACGGGGAGGGCCCTTCCAGACACGTGTTTGTTCAGCAACGTCAGGACTCCTACCTAGGTGCGAGGGACATTTCGAGATTCTCCTTGAGTCTTGGCATGGCAATTGGGACACGGCTCCACGTGAGGCGGGAGACCCAGGGTCCCTTTCCTCGTGCCACAGGGATCCTGGGACTCCTATTCATTTTCAAGAAGAGCCAGGCATCGTCTCCTTTGGAAGCATTGATCTCCGCAGACCTCTCGAGTTTTCAAAGGATGTGAGGCCTCCGGTCGCGTTGAGGCGGAGGCCGAGGTCTTTCTCTGTGGTATCCACAGGGGATTCAGACATCCCTTCGTCTTGGGAGATGCAAGACGAGCCTGCATTCAATTCACTGCAGGATATCCGGCCTTACTTTGAGTCAGAGCATCTCGGTGTCCATTCCACTTGAGGCCACAAACTCAGGGTCCCTCTCACATACCTGTAGTTGAGAGAATCCTCCTCTTGAGGTGCTTGTGAAAAGTTGGTATTCCTCTTGAGTAGATGCCATGTACTAAGCTCTCATCTCGAGTTGATTTGGGGTCCACGGAGCCCTTTCTTGTTGCTCCAGTGACCTCAGCATCCCTCTAGACTTGAGACAGTGATCTTGGGTTTTCTCTGGAGTGCCATCAAGGAAATCAAGGCTCCTTTCACGTTTGATGTGGAACACACAATTGCTCTGCACGCAGTGCACGGGAATCGGGTCTCATCTCGCGGCGAGGGGGAAATCTCATGGATTTCCTCGAGTTGCGGCCGGAACCTGGGGTATATTCTCGAGTTACGACGGGGAGGGCCCGTCCAGACACGTGTTTGTTCAGCGACGTCAGGACTCCTGCCTAGGTGCGAGGGACACCTCGGGATTCTCCTCGAGTCTTCGCATGGCAATTGGCACACGTCTCCACGTGAGGCGGGAGACCCAGTGTGCCTTTCCACGTGCCACAGGGATCCTGGGACTCCTATCCATTTTCAAGAGGAGTCAGGCATTGTCGCCTTTGGAAGCATTGATCTCCGCAGGCCTCTCGAGTTTTCAAAGAATGTGAGGCCTCTGGTCGCGATGAGGCAGAGGACTAGGTCTTTCTCTGTCGTCTCCACAGGGGATTCAGACATCCCTTCGTCTTGGGAGATGCAAGACGAGCCTGCATTCAATTCACTGCAGGCATATCCGGCCTTAATTTGAGTCAGAGCATCTCTGTGTCCATTCCACTTGAGGCCACACACTCAGGGTCCCTCTCACATACCTGTAGCTGAGAGAAGCCTCCTCTTGAGGTGCTTATAGAAAGTTGATATTCCTCTTGAGGTGAAGCCAGGGACTAAGCTCTCATCTCGAGTTGATTTGGGGTCCACGGAGCCCTTTCGTGTTGCTCCAGTGACCTCAGGATCCCTCTAGACTTGAGACAATGATCTTGGGTTGTCTCTGGAGTGCCATCAAGGAAATCAAGGCTCGTTTCACATTTAATGTGGAACACGGAATTGCTCTGCACGCAGTGCAGGGGAATCGGGCCTCATCTCGCGGCGAGGCGAAGTCTCATGGTTTTTCTCGAGTTGTGGCCGGAACCTGGGGTATATTCTCGAGTTACGATGGGGAGGGCCCTTCCAGACACGTGTTTGTTCAGCGACGTCAGGACTCCTGCCTAGGTGCAAGGGACACCTCGGGATTCTCCTCGAGTCTTGGCATGGCAATTGGGACGTGTCTCCACGTGAGGCGGGAGACCCAGTTTCCCTTTCAACGTGCCACAGGGATCCTGGGACTCCTATCTATTTTCAAGAGGAGTCAGGCATCGTCTCATTTGGAAGCATTGATCTCCGCGGACCTCTCGAGTTTTCAAAGGATGTGAGGTCTCCGGTCGCATTGAGGTGGAGGACTAGGTCTCTCTGTGGTCTCCCCAGGGGATTCAGACATCCCTTCATCTTGGGAGATGCAAGACGAGCCTGCATTCAATTCACTGCAGGGATATCCGGCCTTACTTCGTGTCAGAGCATCTCGGTGTCCATTCCACTTGAGGCCACAATTTCAGGGTCCCTCTCACATACCTGTAGCTGAGAGAAGCCTCCTCTTGAGGTGCTGGTGGAAAGTTGGTATTCCTCTTGAGTCGAAGCCAGGGACTAAGCTCTCATCTCGAGTTGATTTGGCGTACACGGAGCCCTTTCCTGTTGGTCCAGTGACCTCAGGATCCCTCTAGACTTGAGACAGTGATCTTGGGTTTTCTCTGTAGTGCCATCAAGGAAATCAAGGCTCCTTTCACGTTTGATGTGGAACACGGAATTGCTCTGCACGCAGTGCAGGGGAATCGGGCCTCAACTCGCGGCGAGGGGGAAATCTCATGGTTTTTCTCGAGTTGCGGCCAGAACCAGGGGTATATTCTCGAGTTACGACGGGGAGGGCCCTTCCAGATACGTGTTTTTTCAGCGACGTCAGGACTCCTGCCTAGGTGCGAGGGACACCTCGGGATTCTCCTCGAGTCTTGGCATGGCAATTGGGACGTGTCTCCACTTGAGGCGGGAGACCCAGGGTCCCTTTCCACGTGCCACAGGGATCCTGGGACTCCTATCCATTTTCAAGAGGAGTCAGGCATCGTCTCCTTTGGAAGCATTGATCTCCACAGACATCTCGAGTTTTCAAAGGATGTGAGGCCTCCGGTCGCGTTGAGGCGGAGTACTAGGACATTCTCTGTGGTCTCCACAGGGGATTCAGACATCCCTTCGTCTTGGGAGATGCAAGACGAGCCTGCATTCAATTCACTGCAGGGATATCCAGCCTTACTTCGAGTAGAGCATCTCGGTGTCCTTTCCACTTGAGGCCACAAACTCAGGGTCCCTCCTACATACCTGTAGCTGAGAGAAGCCTCCTCTTGAGGTTCTTGTGGAAACTTGGTATTCCTCTTGAGTCGAAGCCAGGGAATAAGCTCTCATCTCGAGTTGATTTGGGGTCCCCGGAGCCCTTTCATGTTGCTCCAGTGTCCTCAGGATCCCTCTAGACTTGAGACAGTGATCTTGGGTTTTCTCTGGAGTGCCATCAAGGCAATCAAGGCTCCTATCATGTTTGATGTGGAACACAGAATTGCTCTGCACTCAGTGCAGGGGAATCGGGCCTCATCTCGCGGCGAGGGGGAAGTCTCATGGTTTTTCTCGAGTTGCGGCCGGAACCTGGGGTATATTCTCGAGTTACGACGGGGAGGGCCCTTCCAGACACATGTTTGTTCAGCGACGTCAGGACTCCTGCCTAGGGGTGAGGGACACCTCGGGATTCTCCTCGAGTCTTGGCATGGCAATTGGGATGCGTTTCCACGTGAGGCGGGAGACCCAGGGTCCCTTTCCACGTGCCACAGTGATCCTGGGACTCCTATCCATTTTCAAGAGGAGTCAGACATCGTCTCCTTCGGAAGTATTGTTCTCCGCGGTCCTCTCGAGTTTTCAAAGGATATGAGGCCTCCGGTTGCGTTGAGGTGGAGGACTAGGTCTTTCTCTGTGGTCTCCACAGGGGATTCAGACAACCCTTCGTCTTGGGAGATGCAAGACGAGGCTGCATTCAGTTCACTGCAGGGATATCCGGCCTTACTTTGAGTCAGAGCATCACGATGTCCATTCCACTTGAGGCCACAAACTCGGGGTCCCTCAAATATACCTGTAGCTGAGAGAAGCCTCCTCTTGAGGTGCTTGTGGAAAGTTGGTTTTCCTCTTGAGTCGAAGCCAGGGACTAAGCTCTCATCTCGAGTTGATTTGGGGTCCACGGAGCCCTTTCCTGTTAGTCCAGTGACCTCAGGATCCCTCTAGACTTGAGACAGTGATCTTGGGTTTTCTCTGGAGTGCCATCAAGGAAATCAAGGCTCCTTTCACGTTTGATGTGGAACATGGAATTGCTCTGCACGCAGTGCAGGGAAATCGGGCCTCATCTCGCGGCAAGGAGGATGTCTCATGGTTTTTCAAAGTAGCGGCCGGAACCTGGGGTATATTCTCGAGTTACGACGCGGAGGGCCCTTCCAGACACGTCTTTGTTCAGCGACGTCAGGACTACTGCCTAGGTGCGAGGGACACCTCGGGATTCTCCTCGAGTCTTGGCATGGCAATTGGGACGCGTCTCCACGTGAGGCGGGAGACCCAGGGTCCCTTTCCACGTGCCACAGGGATCCTGGGACTCCTATCCATTTTCAAGAAGAGTCAGGCATCTTCTCCTTTGGAAGCATTGATCTCCGCGGACCTCTCGAATTTTCAAAGGATGTGAGGCCTCAGGTCGCGAAGAGGCGGACAACTAGGTCTTTCTCTGTGGTCTCCACAGGGGATTCAGACAACCCTTCGTCTTGGGAGATGCAAGACGAGCCTGCATTCACTTCCCTGCAGGGATATCCGGCCTTACTTCGAGTCAGAGCATCTCGGTGTCCATTACACTTGAGGCCACAAACTCAGGGTCCCTCTCACATACCTGTAGCTGAGAGAAGCCTCCTCTTGAGGTGCTTGTGAAAAGTTGTTATTCCTCTTGATTCGAAGCCAGGGACTAAGCTCTCATCTCGAGTTGATTTGGGGTCCACGGAGCCCTTTCGTGTTGCTCCAGTGACCTCAGGATCCCTCTAGACTTGAGACAGTGATCTTGGGAATTCTCTGGAGTGCCATCAAGGAAATCAAGGCTCCTTTCACGTTTGATGTGGAACACCCAATTGCTCTGCACGCAGTGCACGGGAATCGGGTCTCATCTCGCGGCGAGGGGGAAGTCTCATGGATTTCCTCGAGTTGCTGCCGGAACCTGGGGTATATTCTCGAGTTACGACGGGGAGGGCCCTTCCAGACACGTGTTTGTT
The DNA here is from genome assembly GCF_033118175.1 of Dama dama. Lineage (NCBI taxonomy): Eukaryota > Metazoa > Chordata > Mammalia > Artiodactyla > Cervidae > Dama > Dama dama. The sequence continues at coordinate 3,906,849 of NW_026870879.1, read as the reverse complement.
CAGCGACGTCAGGACTCCTGCCTAGGTGCGAGGGACACCTCGGGATTCTCCTCGAGTCTTCGCATGGCAATTGGCACACGTCTCCACGTGAGGCGGGAGACCCAGGGTGCCTTTCCACGTGCCACAGGGATCCTGGGACTCCTATCCATTTTCAAGAGGAGTCAGGCATTGTCGCCTTTGGAAGCATTGATCTCCGCAGGCCTCTCGAGTTTTCAAAGAATGTGAGGCCTCCGGTCACGATGAGGCAGAGGACTAGGTCTTTCTCTGTCATCTCCACAGGGGATTCAGACATCACTTCGTCTTGGGAGATGCAAGACGAGCCTGCATTCAGTTCACTGCAGGCATATCCGGCCTTAATTTGAGTCAGAGCATCACAGTGTCCATTCCACTTGAGGCCACAAACTCATGGTCCCTCTCACATACCTGTAGCTGAGAGAAGCCTCCTCTTGAGGTGCTTATAGAAAGTTGGTATTCCTCTTGAGGTGAAGCCAGGGACTAAGCTCTCATCTCGAGTTGATTTGGGGTCCACGGAGCCCTTTCGTGTTGCTCCAGTGACCTCAGGATCCCTCTAGACTTGAGACAGTGATCTTGGGTTTTCTCTAGAGTGCCATCAAGGAAATCAAGGCGCCTTTCACGTTTGATGTGGAACACGGAATTGCTCTGCATGCAGTGCAGGGGAATCGGGCCTCATCTCGCGGCGAGGGGGAAGTCTCATGGTTTTTCTCGAGTTGCGGCCCGAACCTGGGGTATAGTCTCCAGTTACGACGGGGAGGGCTCTTCGAGACACGTGTTTGTTCAACGACGTCAGGACTCCTGCCTAGGTGCGAGGGACACCTCGGGATTCTCCTCGAGTTTTGGCATGGCAATTGGGACGCGTCTCCTCGTGAGACGGGAGACCCAGTGTCCCTTTCCACATGCCACAGGGATCCTGGGACTCTTATCCATTTTCAAGAGGAGTCAGGCATCGTCTCCTTTGGAAGCATTGATCTCCGCCCACCTCTCGAGTTTTCAAAGGATGTGAGGCCTCCGGTCGCGATGAGGCGGAGGACTAGGTCTTTCTCTGTGGTCTCCACAGGGTATTCAGACATCCCTTCGTCTTGAGAGATGCAAGACGAGCCTGCATTCAATTCACTGCAGGGATATCCGGCCTTACTTCGAGTCAGAGCATCTCGGTGTCCATTCCACTTGAGGCCACAAATTCAGGGTCCCTCCCACATAACTGTAGCTGAGAGAAGCCTCCTCCTGAGGGGCTTATGGAAAGTTGGTATTCCTCTTGAGTCGAAGCCAGGGACTAAGCACTCATCTCGAGTTGATTTGGGGTCCACGGAGCCCTTTCGTGTTGCTCCAGTGACCTCAGGATCCCGCTAGACTTGAGACAATGATCTTGGGTTGTCTCTGGAGTGCCATCAAGGAAATCAAGGCTCGTTTCACATTTAATGTGGAACACGGAATTGCTCTGCACGCAGTGCAGGGGAATCGGGCCTCATCTCGCGGCGAGGCGAAGTCTCATGGTTTTTCTCGAGTTGTGGCCGGAACCTGGGGTATATTCTCGAGTTACGATGGGGAGGGCCCTTCCAGACACGTGTTTGTTCAGCGACGTCAGGACTCCTGCCTAGGTGCAAGGGACACCTCGGGATTCTCCTCGAGTCTTGGCATGGCAATTGGGACGTGTCTCCACGTGAGGCGGGAGACCCAGTTTCCCTTTCAACGTGCCACAGGGATCCTGGGACTCCTATCTATTTTCAAGAGGAGTCAGGCATCGTCTCATTTGGAAGCATTGATCTCCGCGGACCTCTCGAGTTTTCAAAGGATGTGAGGTCTTCTGTCGCATTGAGGTTAGGACTAGGTCTCTCTGTGGTCTCCACAGGGGATTCAGACATCCCTTCGTCTTGGGAGATGCAAGACGAGCCTGCATTCAATTCACTGCAGGGATATCCGGCCTTACTTCGTGTCAAAGCATCTCCGTGTCCATTCCACTTGAGGCCACAAAGTCAGGGTCCCTCTCACATACCTGTAGCTGAGAGAAGCCTCCTCTTGAGGTGCTTGTGGAAAGTTGGTATTCCTCTTGAGTCGAAGCCAGGGACTAAGCTCTCATCTCGAGTTGATTTGGGGTACACGGAGCCATTTCCTGTTGGTCCAGTGACCTCAGGATCCCTCTAGACTTGAGACAGTGATCTTGGGTTTTCTTTGTAGTGCCATCAAGGAAATCAAGGCTCCTTTCACGTTTGATGTGGAACACGGAATTGCTCTGCACGCAGTGCAGGGGAATCGGGCCTCAACTCGCGGCGAGGGGGAAATCTCATGGTTTTTCTCGAGTTGCGGCCAGAACCAGGGGTATATTCTCGAGTTACGACGGGGAGGGCCCTTCCAGATACATGTTTTTTCAGCGACGTCAGGACTCCTGCCTAGGTGCGAGGGACACCTCGGGATTCTCCTCGAGTCTTGGCATGGCAATTGGGACGCATCTCCACTTAAGGCGGGAGACCCAGGGTCCCTTTCCACGTGCCACAGGGATCCTGGGACTCCTATCCATTTTCAAGAGGAGTCAGGCATCGTCTCCTTTGGAAGCATTGATCTCCACAGACATCTCGAGTTTTCAAAGGATGTGAGGCCTCCGGTCGCGTTGAGGCGGAGGACTAGGACATTCTCTGTGGTCTCCACAGGGGATTCAGACATCCCTTCGTCTTGGGAGATGCAAGACGAGCCTGCATTCAATTCACTGCAGGGATATCCAGCCTTACTTCGAGTCGAGCATCTCGGTGTCCTTTCCACTTGAGGCCACAAACTCAGGGTCCCTCCTACATACCTGTAGCTGAGAGAAGCCTCCTCTTGAGGTTCTTGTGGAAACTTGGTATTCCTCTTGAGTCGAAGCCAGGGAATAAGCTCTCATCTCGAGTTGATTTGGGGTCCCCGGAGCCCTTTCATGTTGCTCCAGTGTCCTCAGGATCCCTCTAGACTTGAGACAGTGATCTTGGGTTTTCTCTGGAGTGCCATCAAGGAAATCAAGGCTCCTATCATGTTTGATGTGGAACACAGAATTGCTCTGCACTCAGTGCAGGGGCATCGGGCCTCATCTCGCGGCGAGGGGGAAGTCTCATGGTTTTTCTCGAGTTGCAACCGGAACCTGGGGTATATTCTCGAGTTACGACGGGGAGGGCCCTTCCAGACACATGTTTGTTCAGCGACGTCAGGACTCCTGCCTAGGTACGAGGGACACCTCGGGATTCTCCTCGAGTCTTGGCATGGCAATTGGGATGCGTTTCCACGTGAGGCGGGAGACCCAGGGTCCCTTTCCACGTGCCACAGGGATCCTGGGACTCCTATCCATTTTCAAGAGGAGTCAGACATCGTCTCCTTCGGAAGTATTGTTCTCCGCGGTCCTCTCGAGTTTTCAAAGGATATGAGGCCTCCGGTTGCGTTGAGGTGGAGGACTTGGTCTTTCTCTGTGGTCTCCACAGGGGATTCAGACAACCCTTCGTCTTGGGAGATGCAAGACGAGGCTGCATTCAATTCACTGCAGGGATATCGGGCCTTACTTTGAGTCAGAGCATCACGGTGTCCATTCCACTTGAGGCCACAAACTCGGGGTCCCTCAAATATACCTGTAGCTGAGAGAAGCCTCCTCTTGAGGTGCTTGTGGAAAGTTGGTATTCCTCTTGAGTCGAAGCCAGGGAATAAGCTCTCATCTCGAGTTGATTTGGGGTCCACGGAGCCCTTTCCTGTTGGTCCAGTGACCTCAGGATCCCTCTAGACTTGAGACAGTGATCTTGGGTTTTCTCTGGAGTGCCATCAAGGAAATCAAGGCTCCTTTCACGTTTGATGTGGAACATGGAATTGCTCTGCACGCAGTGCAGGGAAATCGGGCCTCATCTCGCGGCAAGGAGGATGTCTCATGGTTTTTCTAAGTAGCGGCCGGAACCTGGGGTATATTCTCGAGTTACGACGCGGAGGGCCCTTCCAGACACGTCTTTGTTCAGCGACGTCAGGACTACTGCCTAGGTGCGAGGGACACCTCGGGATGCTCCTCGAGTCTTGGCATGGCAATTGGGACGCGTCTCCACGTGAGGCGGGAGACCCAGGGTCCCTTTCCACGTGCCCCAGGGATCCTGGGACTCCTATCCATTTTCAAGAAGAGTCAGGCATCTTCTCCTTTGGAAGCATTGATCTCCGCGGACCTCTCGAATTTTCAAAGGATGTGAGGCCTCAGGTCGCGAAGAGGCGGAGAACTAGGTCTTTCTCTGTGGTCTCCACAGGGGATTCAGACAACCCTTCATCTTGGGAGATGCAAGATGAGCCTGCATTCAATTCACTGCAGGCAAATCCTGCCTTACTTCGAGTCAGAGCATCTCGCTGTCCATTCCACTTTGGCCACAAACTCAGGGTCCCTCTCACATACCTGTAGCTGAGAGAAGCCTCGTCTTGAGGTGCTTGTGAAAAGTGGGTATTCCTCTTGAGTCGAAGCCAGGGTCTAAGCTCTCATCTCGAGTTGATTTGGGGTCCACGGAGCCCATTCGTGTTGCTCCAGTGACCTCAGGATCCCTCTAGACTTGAGACAGTGATCTTGGGTTTTCTCTGGAGTGCCATCAAGGAAATCAAGGCTCCTTTCACGTTTGATGTGGAACACGGAATTGCTCTGCATGCAGTGCAGGGGAATCGCGCCTCATCTCGTGGCGAGGGGGAAGTCTCAAGGTTTTTCTCGAGTTGCGGCCGGAACCTGGGGTATATTCTCGAGTTACGACGGGGAGGGCCCTTCCAGACACGTGTTTGTTCAGCGACGTCAGGACTCCTGCCTAGGTGCGAGGGACACCTCGGGATTCTCCTCGAGTCTTGGCATGGCAATTGGGACGCGTCTCCACATGAGGCGGAAGACCCAGGGTCCCTTTCCACGTGCCACAGTGATCCTGGGACTCCTATCCATTTTCAAGAGGAGTCAGGCATCGTCTCCTTTGGAAGCATTGATCTCCGCGGACCTCTCGAGTTTTCAAAGGATGTGAGGCCTCCGGTCGCGATTAGGAGGAGGACTAGGTCGTTCTCTGTGGTCTCCACAGGGGATTCAGACATCCCTTCGTCTTGGGAGATGCAAGACGAGCCTGCATTCACTTCCCTGCAGGGATATCCGGCCTTACTTCGAGTCAGAGCATCTCGGTGTCCATTACACTTGAGGCCACAAACTCAGGGTCCCTCTCACATACCTGTAGCTGAGAGAAGCCTCCTCTTGAGGTGCTTGTGAAAAGTTGTTATTCCTCTTGATTCGAAGCCAGTGACTAAGCTCTCATCTCGAGTTGATTTGGGGTCCACGGAGCCCTTTCGTGTTGCTCCAGTGACCTCAGGATCCCTCTAGACTTGAGACAGTGATCTTGGGTTTTCTCTGGAGTGCCATCAAGGAAATCAAGGCTCCTTTCACGTTTGATGTGGAACACCCAATTGCTCTGCACGCAGTGCACGGGAATCGGGTCTCATCTCGCGGCGAGGGGGAAGTCTCATGGATTTCCTCGAGTTGCGGCCAGAACCTGGGGTATATTCTCGAGTTACGACGGGGAGGGCCCTTCCAGACACGTGTTTGTTCAGCGACGTCAGGACTCCTGCCTAGGTTCGAGGGACACCTCGGGATTCTCCTCGAGTCTTCGCATGGCAATTGGCACATGTCTCCACGTGAGGCGGGAGACCCAGGGTGCCTTTCCACGTGCCACAGGGATCCTGGGACTCCTATCCATTTTCAAGAGGAGTCAGGCATTGTCGCCTTTGGAAGCATTGATCTCCGCAGGCCTCTCGAGTTTTCAAAGAATGTGAGGCCTCCGGTCGCGATGAGGCAGAGGACTAGGTCTTTCTCTGTCGTCTCCACAGGGGATTCAGACATCCCTTCGTCTTGGGAGATGCAAGACGAGCCTGCATTCAATTCACTGCAGGCATATCCGGCCTTAATTTGAGTCAGAGCATCTCTGTGTCCATTCCACTTGAGGCCACACACTCAGGGTCCCTCTCACATACCTGTAGCTGAGAGAAGCCTCCTCTTGAGGTGTTTATAGAAAGTTGGTATTCCTCTTGAGGTGAAGCCAGGGACTAAGCTCTCATCTCGAGTTGATTTGGGGTCCACGGAGCCCTTTCGTGTTGCTCCAGTGACCTCAGGATCCCTCTAGACTTGAGACAGTGATCTTGGGTTTTCTCTAGAGTGCCATCAAGGAAATCAAGGCTCCTTTCACGTTTGATGTGGAACACGGAATTGCTCTGCATGCAGTGCAGGGGAATCGGGCCTCATCTCGCGGCGAGGGGGAAGTCTCATGGTTTTTCTCGAGTTGTGGCCCGAACCTGGGGTATAGTCTCCAGTTACGACGGGGAGGGCTCTTCGAGACACGTGTTTGTTCAACGACGTCAGGACTCCTCCCTAGGTGCGAGGGACACCTCGGGATTCTCCTCGAGTTTTGGCATGGCAATTGGGACGCGTCTCCTCGTGAGACGGGAGACCCAGTGTCCCTTTCCACATGCCACAGGGATCCTGGGACTCTTATCCATTTTCAAGAGGAGTCACGCATCGTCTCCTTTGGAAGCATTGATCTCCGCGGACCTCTCGAGTTTTCAAAGGATGTGAGGCCTCCGGTCACGATGAGGCGGAGGACTAGGTCTTTCTCTGTGGTCTCCACAGGGTATTCAGACATCCCTTCGTCTTGAGAGATGCAAGACGAGCCTGCATTCAATTCACTGCAGGGATATCCGGCCTTACTTCGAGTCAGAGCATCTCGGTGTCCATTCCTCTTGAGGCCACAAATTCAGGGTCCCTCCCACATAACTGTAGCTGAGAGAAGCCTCCTCCTGAGGGGCTTATGGAAAGTTGGTATTCCTCTTGAGTCGAAGCCAGGGACTAAGCACTCATCTCGAGTTGATTTGGGGTCCACGGAGACCTTTCGTGTTGCTCCAGTGACCTCAGGATCCCTCTAGACTTGAGACAATGATCTTGGGTTGTCTCTGGAGTGCCATCAAGGAAATCAAGGCTCGTTTCACATTTAATGTGGAACACGGAATTGCTCTGCACGCAGTGCAGGGGAATCGGGCCTCATCTCGCGGCGAGGCGAAGTCTCATGGTTTTTCTCGAGTTGTGGCCGGAACCTGGGGTATATTCTCGAGTTACGATGGGGAGGGCCCTTCCAGACACGTGTTTGTTCAGCGACGTCAGGACTCCTGCCTAGGTGCAAGGAACACCTCGAGATTCTCCTCGAGTCTTGGCATGGCAATTGGGACGTGTCTCCACGTGAGGCGGGAGTCCCAGTTTCCCTTTCAACGTGCCACAGGGATCCTGGGACTCCTATCTATTTTCAAGAGGAGTCAGGCATCGTCTCATTTGGAAGCATTGATCTCCGCGGACCTCTCGAGTTTTCAAAGGATGTGAGGTCTCCGGTCGCATTGAGGTGGAGGACTAGGTCTCTCTGTGGTCTCCCCAGGGGATTCAGACATCCCTTCGTCTTGGGAGATGCAAGACGAGCCTGCATTCAATTCACTGCAGGGATATCCGGCCTTACTTCGTGTCAGAGCATCTCGGTGTCCATTCCACTTGAGGCCACAAAATCAGGGTCCCTCTCACATACCTGTAGCTGAGAGAAGCCTCCTCTTGAGGTGCTGGTGGAAAGTTGGTATTCCTCTTGAGTCGAAGCCAGGGACTAAGCTCTCATCTCGAGTTGATTTGGGGTACACGGAGCCCTTTCCTGTTGGTCCAGTGACCTCAGGATCCCTCTAGACTTGAGACAGTGATCTTGGGTTTTCTCTGTAGTGCCATCAAGGAAATCAAGGCTCCTTTCACGTTTGATGTGGAACACGGAATTGCTCTGCACGCAGTGCAGGGGAATCGGGCCTCAACTCGCGGCGAGGGGGAAATCTCATGGTTTTTCTCGCGTTGCGGCCAGAACCAGGGGTATATTCTCGAGTTACGACGGGGAGGGCCCTTCCAGATACGTGTTTTTTCAGCGACGTCAGGACTCCTGCCTAGGTGCGAGGGACACCTCGGGATTCTCCTCGAGTCTTGGCATGGCAATTGGGACGCGTCTCCACTTGAGGTGGGAGACCCAGGGTCCCTTTCCACGTGCCACAGGGATCCTGGGACTCCTATCCATTTTCAAGAGGAGTCAGGCATCGTCTCCTTTGGAATCATTGATCTCCACAGACATCTCGAGTTTTCAAAGGATGTGAGGCCTTCGGTCGCGTTGAGGCGGAGGACTAGGACATTCTCTGTGGTCTCCACAGGGGATTCAGACATCCCTTCGTCTTGGGAGATGCAAGACGAGCCTGCATTCAATTCACTGCAGGGATATCCAGCCTTACTTCGAGTCGAGCATCTCGGTGTCCTTTCCACTTGAGGCCACAAACTCAGGGTCCCTCCTACATACCTGTAGCTGAGAGAAGCCTCCTCTTGAGGTTCTTGTGGAAACTTGGTATTCCTCTTGAGTCGAAGCCAGGGAATAAGCTCTCATCTCGAGTTGATTTGGGGTCCCCGGAGGCCTTTCATGTTGCTCCAGTGTCCTCAGGATCCCTCTAGACTTGAGACAGTGATCTTGGGTTTTCTCTGGAGTGCCATCAAGGCAATCAAGGCTCCTATCATGTTTGATGTGGAACACAGAATTGCTCTGCATTCAGTGCAGGGGAATCGGGCCTCATCTCGCGGCGAGGGGGAAGTCTCATGGTTTTTCTCGAGTTGCGGCCGGAACCTGGGGTATATTCTCGAGTTACGACGGGGAGGGCCCTTCCAGACACATGTTTGTTCAGCGACGTCAGGACTCCTGCCTAGGGGCGAGGGACACCTCGGGATTCTCCTCGAGTCTTGGCATGGCAATTGGGATGCGTTTCCACGTGAGTCGGGAGACCCAGGGTCCCTTTCCACGTGCCACAGGGATCCTGATACTCCTATCCATTTTCAAGAGGAGTCAGACATCGTCTCCTTCGGAAGTATTGTTCTCCGCGGTCCTCTCGAGTTTTCAAAGGATATGAGGCCTCCGGTTGCGTTGAGGTGGAGGACTAGGTCTTTCTCTGTGGTCTCCACACGGGATTCAGACAACCCTTCGTCTTGGGAGATGCAAGACGAGCCTGCATTCAGTTCACTGCAGGGATATCCGGCCTTACTTTGAGTCAGAGCATCACGGTGTCCATTCCACTTGAGGCCACAAACTCGGGGTCCCTCAAATATACCTGTAGCTGAGAGAAGCCTCCTCTTGAGGTGCTTGTGGAAAGTTGGTATTCCTCTTGAGTCGAAGCCAGGGACTAAGCTCTCATCTCGAGTTGATTTGGGGTCTACGGAGCCCTTTCCTGTTAGTCCAGTGACCTCAGGATCCCTCTAGACTTGAGACAGTGATCTTGGGTTTTCTCTGGAGTGCCATCAAGGAAATCAAGGCTCCTTTCACGTTTGATGTGGAACACGGAATTGCTCTACACGCAGGGCAGGGGAATCGGGCCTCATCTCGCAGCGAGGTGGAAGTCTCATGGTTTTTCTCGAGTTGCGGCCGGATCCTGGGGTATATTCGCGAGTTACGACGGGGAGGGCCCTTCCAGACACGTGTTTGTTCAGCGACGTCAGGACTCCTGCCTAGGTGCGAGGGACACCTCGGGATTCTCCTCGAGTCTTCGCATGGCAATTGGGACGCGTCTCCACGTGAGGCGGGAGACCCAGGGTCCCGTTCCACATGCCACAGGGATCCTGGGACTCCTATCCATTCCCAAGAGGAGTCAGGCATCGTCTCCTTTGGAAGCATTGATCTCCGTGGACCTCTCGAGTTTTCAAAGGATGTGAGGCCTCCGGTCGCGATGAGGCGGAGAACTAGGTCTTTCTCTGTGGTCTCCACAGGGGATTCAGACATCCCTTCGGATTGGGAGATGCAAGACGAGCCTGCATTCACTTCCCTGCAGGGATATCCGGCCTTACTTCGAGTCAGAGCATCTCGGTGTCCATTACACTTGAGGCCACAAACTCAGGGTCCCTCTCACATACCTGTAGCTGAGAGAAGCCTCCTCTTGAGGTGCTTGTGAAAAGTTGTTATTCCTCTTGATTCGAAGCCAGGGACTAAGCTCTCATCTCGAGTTGATTTGGGGTCCACGGAGCCCTTTCGTGTTGCTCCAGTGACCTCAGGATCCCTCTAGACTTGAGACAGTGATCTTGGGTTTTCTCTGGAGTGCCATCAAGGAAATCAAGGCTCCTTTCACGTTTGATGTGGAACACGGAATTGCTCTACACGCAGGGCAGGGGAATCGGGCCTCATCTCGCAGCGAGGTGGAAGTCTCATGGTTTTTCTCGAGTTGCGGCCGGATCCTGGGGTATATTCGCGAGTTACGACGGGGAGGGCCCTTCCAGACACGTGTTTGTTCAGCGACGTCAGGACTCCTGCCTAGGTGCGAGGGACACCTCGGGATTCTCCTCGAGTCTTCGCATGGCAATTGGGACGCGTCTCCACGTGAGGCGGGAGACCCAGGGTCCCGTTCCACGTGCCACAGGGATCCTGGGACTCCTATCCATTCCCAAGAGGAGTCAGGCATCGTCTCCTTTGGAAGCATTGATCTCCGTGGACCTCTCGAGTTTTCAAAGGATGTGAGGCCTCCGGTCGCGATGAGGCGGAGAACTAGGTCTTTCTCTGTGGTCTCCACAGGGGATTCAGACATCCCTTCGGATTGGGAGATGCAAGACGAGCCTGCATTCAATTCACTGCAGGGATATCCGGCCTTACTTCGAGTCAGAGCATCTCGGTGTCCATTCCACTTGAGGCCACAATCTCAGGTTCCCTCTCACATACCTGTAGCTGAGAGAAGCCTCCTCTTGAGGTGCTTCTGGAAATTTGGTATTCCTCTTGAGTGGAAGCCAGGGACTAAGCTCTCATCTCGAGTTGATTTGGGGTCCACGGAGCCCTTTCGAGTTGCTCCAGTGACCTCAGGATCCCTCTAGACTTGAGGCATTGATCTTGGGTTTTCTCTGGAGTGCCATCAAGGAAATCAAGGCTCCTTTCACGTTTGATGAGGATCACGGAATTGCTCTGCACGCAGTGCAGGGGAATCGGGCCTCATCTCTCGGCGAGGGAGAAGTCTCATGGTTTTTCTCGAGTTGCGGCCAGAACCTGGGATATATTCTCGAGTTACGACGGGGAGGGCCCTTCCAAACACATGTTTGTTCAGCGACGTCAGGACTCCTGCCTAGGTGGGAGGGACACCTCGGGATTCTCCTCTAGTCTTCGCATGGCAATTGGGACGCGTCTCCACGTGAGGCGGGAGACCCAGGGTCCCTTTCCACGTGCCACAGGGATCCTGGGACTCCTATCCATTTTCTAGAGCAGTCAGGCATCGGCTCCTTTGGAAGCATTGATCTCCGCGGACCTCTCGAGTTTTCAAAGGATGTGAGGCCTCCGTTCGCGATGAAACGGAGAACTAGGTCTTTCTCTGTGGTCTCCACAGGGGATTCAGACACCCCTTCTTCTTGGGAGATGCAAGAGGAGCCTGCATTCAATTCACTGCAGGGATATCCCGCCTTACTTCGAGTCAGAGCATCTCGGTGTCCATTCCACTTGAGGCCACAAACTCAGGGTCCCTCTCACATACCTGTAGCTGAGAGAAGCCTCCTCTTGAGGTACTTGTGGAAAGTTGGTATTCCTCTTGAGTCGAAGCCAGGGACTAAGCTCTCATCTCGAGTTGATTTGGGGTCCACGGAGCCCTTTCGTGTTGCTCCAGTGACCTCAGGATCCCTCTAGACTTGAGACAGTGATCTTGGGTTTTCTCTGGAGTGCCATCAAGGAAATCATGGCTCCTTTCATGTTTGTTGTGGAACACGAAATTGGTCTGCAAGCAGTGCTGGGGAATCGGCCTTAATCTCGCGGGCGAGGGGGAAGTCTCATGGTGTTTCTCGATTTGCGGCCGAAACCTGTGGTATATTCTCGAGTTTCGATGGGGAGGGCCCTTCCAGACCCGTGTTTGTTCAGCGACGTCAGGACTTCTGCCTACGTGCGAGGGACACGTCGGTATTATCCTCGAGTCTTGGCATGGCAATTGGGACGCGTCTCCTCGTGAGGCACGAGACCCAGTGTCCCTTTCCACGTCCCACAGGGATCCTGGGACTCCTATCCATTTTCAAGAGGAGTCAGGCATCGTCTCCTTTGTAAGCAATGATCTCGGCGGACCTCTCGAGTTTTCAAAGGATTTGAGGCCTCCGGTCGCGATGAGGCGGAGAACTAGGTCTTTCTCTGTGGTCTCCCCGGGGGTTTCACACATCGCTTCGTCTTGGGAGATGCAAGACCAGCCTACATTCAATTCACTGCAGGGATATCCGGCCTTACTTCGAGTCAGAGCATCTTGGTGTCTATTCCACTTGAGGCCACAAACTCAGGGTCCCTCTCACATACCTGTAGCTGAGAGAATCCTCCTCTTGAGGTGCTTGTGAAAAGTTGGTATTCCTCTTGAGTCTAAGCCAGGGATTAAGCTCTCATCTCGAGTTGATTTGGGGTCCCCGGAGCCCTTTCGTGTTGCTCCAGTGACCTCAGGATCCCTCTAGACTTGAGACAGTGATCTTGGGTTTTCTCTGGAGTGCCATCAAGGAAATCAAGGCTCCTTTCACGTTTGATGCGGAACACGGAATTGCTCTGCATGCAGTGCAAGGGAATCGGGCCTCATCTCGCGGCGAGGGGGAAGTCTCATGGTTTTTCTCGAGTTGTGGCCAGAACCTTGGGTATATTCTAGAGTTACGACGGGGAGGGTCCTTCCAGACATGTGTTTGTTCAGCGACGTCAGGACTCCTGCCTAGGTGCGAGGGACACCTCGGGATTCTCCTCGAGTCTTGGCATGGCAATTGGGACGCGTCTCCACGTGAGGCGGGAGACCCACGGTCCCTTTCCACGTGCCACAGGGATCCTCGGACTCCTATCCATTTTCAAGAGGAGTCAGGCATCGTCTCCTTTGGAAGCATTGATCTCCGCGGACCTCTCGAGTTTTCAAAGGATGTGAGGCGTCCGCTCGCGAGGAGGCGGGGAACTAGGTCTTTCTCTGTAGTCTCCACAGGGGATTCACACATCCCTTCGTCTTGGGAGATGCAAGACAAGCCTGCATTCAATTCACTGCAGGGATATCCGGCCTTACTTCGAGTCAGAGCATCTCGGTGTCCATTCCACTTGAGGCCACAAACTCAGGGTCCCTCTCACATACCTTTAGCTGAGAGTAGCCTCCTCTTGAGGTGCTTGTGGAAAGTTGGTATTCTTCTTGAGTCAAAGCCAGGGAAGAAGTTCTCATCTCGAGTTGATTTGGGGTACACGGAACCCTTTCGTGTTGCTCCAGTAACCTCAGGATCCCTCTAGACTAGAGACAGTGATCTTGGGTTTTCTCTGGAGTGCCATCAAGGAAATCAAGGCTCCTTTCACGTTTGATGTGGAACACGGAATTGCTCTGCACGCAGTGCAGGGGAATCGGGCCTCATCTCGCGGCGAGGGGGAAGTCTTATGGTTTTTTTCGAGTTGCGGCCGGAAGGGGTATATTCTCGAGTTATGAAGGGGAGGGCCCTTTGAGTCACGTGTTTGTTCAGCACGTCAGGACTCCTGCCTAGGTGCGAGGGACACCTTGGGATTCTCCTCGAGTCTTGGCATGGCAATTGGGACGGGTCTCCACATGAAGCGGGAGACCCAGTGTCCCTTTCCACGTGCCACAGGGATCCTGGGACTCCTATCGATTTTCAAGAGGAGTCAGGCATCGTCTCCTTTGGAAGCCTTGATCTCCGCGGACCTCTCGAGTTTTCAAAGGATGTGAGGCCTCCGGTCTTGATGAGGCGGAGAATTAGTTCTTACTCTGTGGTCTCCACAGGTGATTCAGACATCCCTTAGTCTTGGGAGATGCAAGACGAGCCTGCTTTCAATTCACTGCAGGGATATCCGGCCTTACTTCGAGTCAGAGCATCTCGGTGTCCATTCCACTTGAGGCCACAAACTCAGGGTCCCTCTCACATACCTGTAGCTGAGAGAAGCCTCCTCTTGAGGTGCTTGTGGAAAGTTGGTATTCCTCTTGAGTCTAAGCCAGGGACTAAGCTCTCATCTCGAGTTGATTTGGGGTCCACGGAGCCCTTTCGTGTTGCTCCAGTGACCTCAAGATCCCTCTAGACTTGAGACAGTGATCTTGGATTTCTCTGGAGTGCCATGAAGGAAATCAAGGCTCCTATCATGTTTGATGTGGAACACGGAATTGCTCTGCACGCAGTGCAGGGGAATCGGGCCTCATCTCGCGGCGAGGGGGAAGTCTCACGGTTTTTTTCTAGTTGCGGCCGGAACCTGGGGTATATTCTCGAGTTACGATGGGGAGGGCCCTTCCAGACACTTGTTAGTTCAGCGACATCAGGACTCCTGCCTAGGTGAGACGGACACCTCGGGATTCTCCTCGAGTCTGGACATGGCAATTGGGACGCGTCTCCGCGTGAGGCGTGAGACCCAGGGTCCCTTTCCCCGTGCCACAGGGATCCTGGGACTCCTATCCATTTTCAAGAGGAGTCAGGCATCGTCTCCTTTGGAAGCATTGATGTCCGCAGACCTCTCGAGTTTTCAAAGGATGTGAGGCCTCCGGTCTTCATGAGGCGGAGGACTAGGTCTTTCTCTGTTGTCTCCACAGGGGATTCAGACATCCCTTCATCTTGGGAGATGCAAGACGAGCCTGCATTCAATTCACTGCAGGGATATCCGGCCTTACTTCGAGTCAGAGCATCTCGGTGTCCATTCCACTTGAGGCCACAAACTCAGGGTTCCTCTCACATACCTGTAGCTGAGAGAAGCCTTCTCTTGAGGTGCTTGTGGAAAGTTGGTATTCCTTTTGAGTCTAAGCCAGGGACTAAGCTCTCATCTCGAGTTGATTTGGGGTCCACGGAGCCCTTTCGTGTTGCTCCAGTGACCTCAGGATCCCTCTAGACTTGAGACAGTGATCTTGGGTTCTCTCTGGAGTGCCATCAAGGAAATCAAGGCTCCTTTCACGTTTGATGTTGAACACGGAATTGCTCTGCACGCAGTGCAGGGGAATCGGGCCTCATCTCGGGGCGAGGGGGAAGTCTCATGGTTTTTCTCGAGTTGCGGCCGGAACCTGGGGTATATTTTCGAGTTACGACGGGGAGGGCCCTTCCAGACACGTGTTTGTTCAGCGCCCTCAGGACTCCTGCCTAGGTGCGAGGGACACCTCAGGATAATCCTCGAGTCTTGGCATGGCAATTGGGACGCGTCTCCACGTGAGGCGGGAGCCCCAGGGTCCCTTTCCACGTGCCACAGGGATCCTGGGACTCCTATCCATTTTCAAGAGGAGTCCGGCATCGTCTCCTTTGGAAGCATTGATCTCCACGGACCTCTCGAGTTTTCAAAGGATGTGAGGCCTCCGGGAGCGATGAGGCGGAGGACTAGGTCTTTCTCTGTGGTCTCCACAGGGGATTCAGACAACCCTTCGTCTTGGGAGATGCAAAACGAGCCTGCATTCAATTCACTGCAGGGATATCCAGCCTTACTTCGAGTCAGAGCATCTCGGTGCCCATTACCCTTGAGGCCACAAACTCAGGGTCCCTCTCACATACCTGCAGCTGAGAGAAGCCTCCTCTTGAGGTGCTTGTGGAAAGTTGGTATTCCTCTTGAGTCGAAGCCAGGGACTAAGCTCTCATCTCGAGTTGATTTGGGGTCCACGGAGCCCTTTCGTGTTGCTCCAGTGACCTCAGGATCCCTCTAGACTTGAGACAGTGATCTTGGGTATTCTTTGGAGTGCCATCAAGGAAATCTAGGCTCCTTTCACGTTTGATGTGGAACACGGAATTGCTCTGCACGCAGTGCAGGGGAATCGGGCCTCATCTCGAGGCCAGGGGGAAATCTCATGGTTTTTCTCGAGTTGCGTCCAGAACCTGGGGTATATTCTCGAGATACGACGGGGAGGGCCCTTCCAGACACGTGTTTGTTCAGCGACGTCAGGACTCCTGCCTAGGTGCGAGGGACACCTCGGGATTCTCCTCGAGTCTGGACATGGCTATTGGGACGCGTCTCCACGTGAGGCGGGAGACCCAGGGTCCCTTTCCACGTGCCACAGGGATCCTGGGTCTCCTATCCATTTTCAAGAGGAGTCAGGCATCGTCTCCTTTGGAAGCATTGATCTCCGCAGACCTCTCGAGTTTTCAAAGGATGTGAGGCCTCCGGTCTTGATGAGGCGGAGGACTAGGTCTTTCTCTGTCGTCTCCACAGGGGATTCAGACATCCCTTCGTCTTGGGAGATGCAAGACGAGCCTGCATTCAATTCACTGCAGGGATATCCGGCCTTACATCGAGTCAGAGCATCTCTGTGTCCTTTCCACTTGAGGCCACAAACTCAGGGTCATTCTCACATACCTGTAGCTGAGAGAAGCCTCCTCTTGAGGTGCTTGTGGAAAGTTGGTATTCCTCTTGAGTCGAAGCCAGGGACTAACCTCTCATCTCGAGTTGATATGGGGTCCACGGAGCCCTTTCTTGTTGCTCCAGTGACATCAGGATCCCTCTAGACTTGAGACAGTGATCTTGGGTTTTCTCTGGAGTGCCATCAAGGAAATCAAGCCTCCTTTCACGTTTGATGTTGAACACGGAATTGCTCTGCACGCAGTGCAGGGGAATCGGGCCTAATCTCGTGGCGAGGGGGAAGTCTCATGGTTTTTCTCGAGTTGCGGCCGGAACCTGGGGTATATTCTCGAGTTACGACGGGGAGGGCCCTTCCAGACACGTGTTTGTTCAGCGAAGTCAAGACTCCTGCCTAAGTGCGAGGGACACCTCGGGATTCTCCTCGAGTCTTGGCATGGAAATTGGGACGCGTCTCCACGTGAGGCGGGAGACCCAGGGTCCCTTTCCACGTGCCACAGGGATCCTGGGACTCCTATCCATTTTCAAGAGGAGTCAGGCATCGTCTCCTTTGGAAGCATTGATCTCCGCGGACCTCTCGAGTTTTCAAAGGATGTGAGGCCTCCGGTCGCGATGAGGCGGAGGACTAGGTCTTTCTCTGTGGTCTCCACAGGGGATTCAGACATCCCTTCGTCTTGGGAGATTCAAGACGAGCCTGCATTCAATTCACTGCAGGGATATCCGGCCTTACTTCGAGTCAGAGCATCTCGGTGTCCATTCCACTTGAGGCCAAAACTCAGGGTTCCTCTCACATACCTGTAGCTGAGAGAAGCCTCCTCTTGAGGTGCTTGTGGAAAGTTGGTATTCCTCTTGAGTCGAAGCCAGGGACTAAGCTCTCATCTCGAGTTGATTTGGGGTCCACGGAGCCCTTTCGTGTTGCTCCAGTGACCTCAGGATCCCTCTAGACTTGAGACAGTGTTCTTGGGTTTTCTCTGGAGTGCCATCAAGGAAATCAAGGCTCCTTTCACGTTTGATGTGGAACACGGAATTGCTCTGCACGCAGTGCAGGGGAATCGGGCCTCATCTCGGGGCGAGGGGGAAGTCTCATGGTTTTTCTCGAGTTGCGGCTGGAACCTGGGGTATATTCTCGAGTTACGACGGGGAGGGCCCTTCCAGACACGTGTTTGTTCAGCGCCGTCAGGACTCCTGCCTAGGTGCGAGGGACACCTCGGGATTCTCCTCGAGTCTTGGCATGGCAATTGGGACACGTCTCCACGTGAGGCGGGAGACCCAGGGTCCCTTTCGACGTGCCACAGAGATCCTGGGACTCCTATCCATTTTCAAGAGGAGTCAGGCATCGTCTCCTTTGGAAGCATTGATCTCCGCCGGCCTCTCGAGTTTTCAAACGATGTGAGGCCTCCGGGCGCAATGAGGCGGAGAACTAGGTCTTTCTCTGTGGTCTCCACATGGGATTCAGACATCCCTTCGTCTTAGGAGATGCAAAACGAGCCTGCATTCAATTCACTGCAGGGATATCCGGCCTTACTTCGAGTCAGAGCATCTCGGTGTCCATTCCCCTTGAGGCCACAAACTCAGGGTCCCTCTCACATACCTTTAGCTGAGAGAAGCCTCCTCTTGAGGTGCTTGTGGAAAGTTGGTATTCCTCTTGAGTTAAAGCCAGGGACTAAGCTCTCATCTCGAGTTGATCTGGCGTCCACAGAGCCCTTTCGTGTTGCTCCAGTGACCTCAGGATCCCTCTAGACTTGAGACAGTGATCTTGGGTTTTCTCTGGAGTGTCATCAAGGAAATCAAGGCTCCTTTCACGTTTGATGTGGAACACAGAATTGCTCTGCACGCCGTGAAGGTGAATCGGGCCTCATCTCGAGGCCAGGGGGAAATCTCATGGTTTTTCTCGAGTTGCGGCCGGAACCTGGGGTATATTCTCGAGTTACGACGGGGAGGGCCATTCCAGACACGTGTTTGTTCAGCGACGTCAGGACTCCTGCCTAGGTGCGAGGGACACCTCGGGATTCTCCTCGAGTCTGGACAAGGCAATTGGGACGCGTCTCCCCGTGAGGCGGGAGACCCAGGGTCCCTTTCCACGTGCCACATGGATCCTGGGACTCCTATCTATTTTCAAGAGGAGTCAGGCATCGTCTCCTTTGGAAGCATTGATCTCCGCGGACCTCTCGAGTTTTCAAAGGATGTGAGGCCTCCGGTCGCGATGAGGCGGAGGACTAGGTCTTTCGCTGTGGTCTCCACAGGGGATTCAGACATCCCTTCGTCTTGGGAGATGCAAGACGAGCCTGCATTCAATTCACTGCAGGGATATCCGGCCTTACTTCGAGTCAGAGCATCTCGGTGTCCATTCCACTTGAGGCCACAAACTCAGGGTCCCTCTCACATACCTGTAGCTGAGAGAAGCCTCCTCTTGAGATGCTTGTGGAAAGTTGGTATTCCTCTTGAGTCGAAGCCAGGGACTAAGCTCTCATCTCGAGTTGATTTGGGGTCCACGGATCCCTTTCCTCTTGCTCCAGTGACCTCAGGATCCCTCTAGACTTGAGACAGTGATCTTGGGTTTTCTCTACAGTGCCATGAAGAAAATCAAGTCTCCTTTCACGTTTGATGTTGAACACGGAATTGCTCTGCACGCAGTGCAGGGGAATCGGGCCTCATCTCGGGGCGAGGGGGAAGTCTCATGGTTTTTCTCGAGTTGCGGCCGGAACCTGGGGTATATTCTCGAGTTACGACGGGGAGGGCCCTTCCAGACACGTGTTTGTTCAGCGACGTCAGGACTCCTGCCTAGGTGCGAGGGACACCTCGGGATTCCCCTCGAGTCTTGGCATGGCAATTGGGAGGCGTCTCCACGTGAGGCGGGAGACCCAGGGTCCCTTTCCCCGTGCCACAGGGATCCTGGGACTCCTATCCATTTTCAAGAGGAGTCAGGCATCGTCTCCTTTGGAAGCATTGATCTCCGCAGACCTCTCGAGTTTTCAAAGGATGTGAGGCCTCCGGTCTTGATGAGGCGGAGGACTAGGTCTTTCTCTGTCGTCTCCACAGGGGATTCAGACATCCCTTCGTCTTGGGAGATGCAAGACGAGCCTGCATTCAATTCACTGCAGGGATATCCGGCCTTACTTCGAGTCAGAGCATCTCGGTGTCCATTCCACTTGAGGCCAAAACTCAGGGTTCCTCTCACATACCTGTAGCTGAGAGAAGCCTCCTCTTGAGGTGCTTGTCGAAAGTTGGTATTCCTCTTGAGTTGAAGCCAGGGACTAAGCTCTCATCTCGAGTGGATTTGGGGTCCACGGAGCCCTTTCGTGTTGCTCCAGTGACCTCAGGATCCCTCTAGACTTGAGACAGTGTTCTTGGGTTTTCTCTGGAGTGCCATCAAGGAAATCAAGGCTCCTTTCACGTTTGATGTGGAACACGGAATTGCTCTGCACGCATTGCAGGGGAATCGGGCCTAATCTCGGGGCGAGGGGGAAGTCTCATGGTTTTTCTCGAGTTGCGGCTGAAACCTGGGGTATATTCTCGAGTTACGACGGGGAGGGCCCTTCCAGACACGTGTTTGTTCAGCGCCGTCAGGACTCCTGCCTAGGTGCGAGGGACACCTCAGGATAATCCTCGAGTCTTGGCATGGCAATTGGGATGCGTCTCCATGTGAGGCGGGAGACCCAGGGTCCCTTCCAACGTGAAACAGGGATCCTGGGACTCCTATCCATTTTCAAGAGGAGTCAGGCATCGTCTCCTTTGGAAGCATTGATCTCCGCCGGCCTCTCGAGTTTTCAAACGATGTGAGGCCTCCGGGCGCAATGAGGCGGAGGACTAGGTCTTTCTCTGTGGTCTCCACATGGGATTCAGACATCCCTTCGTCTTAGGAGATGCAAAACGAGCCTGCATTCAATTCACTGCAGGGATATCCGGCCTTACTTCGAGTCAGAGCATCTCGGTGTCCATTCCCCTTGAGGCCACAAACTCAGGGTCCCTCTCACATACCTGTAGCTGAGAGAAGCCTCCTCTTGAGGTGCTTGTGGAAAGTTGGTATTCCTCTTGAGTCGAAGCCAGGGACTAAGCTCTCATCTCGAGTTGATCTGGGGTCCACAGAGCCCTTTCGTGTTGCTCCAGTGACCTCAGGATCCCTCTAGACTTGAGACAGTGATCTTGGGTTTTCTCTGGAGTGCCATCAAGGAAATCAAGGCTCCTTTCACGTTTGATGTGGAACACGGAATTGCTCTGCACGCAGTGCTGGGGATTCGGGCCTCATCTCGCGGCGAGGGGGAAGTCTCATGGTTTTTCTCGATTTGCGGCCGGAACCTGGGGTATATTCTCGACTTACGACGGGGAGGGCCCTTCCAGACACGTGTTTGTTCAGCGACGTCAGGACTCCTGCCTAGGTGCGAGGGACACCTCGGGATTCTCCTCGAGTCTTGGCATGGCAATTGGGACGCGTCTCCACGTGAGGCGGGAGACCCAGGGTCCCTTTCCACGTGCCACAGGGATCCTGGGACTCCTATCCATTTTCAAGAGGAGTCAGGCATAGTCTCCTTGGGAAGCATTGATCTCCGCGGACGTCTCGAGTTTTTAAAAGATGTGAGGCCTCCGGTCGCGGTGAGGCGGAGGACTAGGTCTTTCTCTGTGGTCTCCACAGGGGATTCAGATATCCCTTCATCTTGGGAGATGCAAGCGAGCCTGCATTCAATTCACTGCAGGGATATCCGGTCTTACTTCGAGTCGGAGCATCTCGGTGTCCATTCCACTTGAGGTCACAAACTCATGGTCCCTCTCACATACCTGTAGCTGAGAGAAGCCTCCTCTTGAGGTGCTTGTGGAAAGTTGGTATTCCTCTTGAGTCGAAGCCAGGGACTAAGCTCTCATCTCGAGTTGATTTGGGGTCCACGGAGCCCTTTCGTGTTGCTCCAGTGACCTCAGGATCCCTCTAGACTTGAGACAGTGATCTTGGGTTTTCTCTGGAGTGCCATCAAGGAAATCAAGGCTCTTATCCCGTTTGATGTGGAACACGGAATTGCTCTGCATGGAGTGCAGGGGAATCGGGCCTCATCTCACGGCGAGGGGGAAGTCTCATGGTTTTCCTCGAGTTGCGGCCGGAACCTGTGGTATATTCTCGAGTTACGACGGGGAGGGCCCTTCCAGACACGTGTTTGTTCAGCGACGTCAGGACTCCTGCCTAGGTGCGAGGGACACCTCGGGATTCTCCTCGAATCTTGGCATGGCAATTGGGACGCGTATCCACGTGAAGCGGGAGACCCAGGGTCCCTTTCCACGTGCCACAGGGATCCTGGGACTCCTATGCATTTTCAAGAGGAGTCAGGAATCGTCTCCTTTGGAAGCATTGATCTTCGCGGACCTCTCGAGTTTTCAAAGGATGTGAGGCCTCCGTTCCCGTTGAGGCGGAGGACTAGGTCTTTCTCTGTGGTCTCCACAGGGGATTCAGACAACCCTTCATCTTGGGAGATGCAAGCCGAGCCTGCATTCAATTCACTGCAGGGATATCCGGCCTTACTTCGAGTCAGAGCATCTCGGTGCCCATTCCACTTGAGGCCACAAACTCAGGGTCCCACTCACATACCTGTAGCTGAGAGAAGCCTCCTCTTGAGGGGCTTGTGGAAACTTGGTGTTCCTCTTGAGTGGAAGCCAAGGACTAAGCTCTCATCTCTAGTTGACTTGGGGTCCACAGAGCCCTTTCGTGTTGCTCCAGTGACCTCAGGATCCCTCTAGACTTGAGACAGTGATCTTCGGTTTTCTCTAGAGTGCCATCAAGGAAATCAAGGCTCCTTTCACGTTTGATGTGGAACACGGAATTGCTCTGCACGCAGTGCAGGGGAATCGGGCCTCATCTCGCGGCGAGTGGGAAGTCTCATGATTTTTCTCGAGTTGCGGCCGGAACCTGGGGTATATTCTCGAGTTACGACGGGGAGGGCCCTTCCAGACACGTGTTTGTTCAGCGACGTCTGGACTCCTGCCTAGGTGCGAGGGACACCTCGGGATTCTCCTCGAGTCTTGGCACGGCAATTGGGACGCGTCTCCACGTGAGGCGGGAGACCCAGGGTCCCTTTCCACGTGCCACAGGGATGCTGGGAATCCTATCCATTTTCAAGAGGAGTCAGACATCGTCTCCTTTGGAAGCATTGATCTCCGTGGACCTCTCGAGTTTTCAATGGATGTGAGGCCTCCGTTCGCGATGAAGAAGAGAACTCGGTCTTTCTCTGTCATCTCCACAGGGGATTCAGACATGCCTTCATCTTGGGAGATGCAAGACGAGCCTGCATTCAATTCACTGCAGGGATATCCAGCCTTACTTCGAGTCAGAGCATCTCGGTGTCCATTCCACTTGAGGCCACAATCTCAGTGGCCCTCTCACATACCTGTAGCTGAGAGAAGCCTCCTCTTGAGGTGCTTGTGGAAAGTTGGTATTCCTCTTGAGTCGAAGCAAGGGACTAAGCTCTCATCTCGAGTTGATTTGTGGTCCACGGAGCCCTTTCATGTTGCTCCAGTGACCTCAGAATCCCTCTAGACTTGAAACAGTGAACTTGGGTTTTCTCTGGAGTGCCATCAAGGAAATCAAAGCTCCTTTCACGTTTGATGTGGAACACGGAATTCCTCTGCACGCAGTCCAGGGGAATCGGGCCTCATCTCGCGGCGAGCGGGAAGTCTCATGGTTTTTCTCGAGTTGCGGCCGGAACCTGGGGTATATTCTCTAGTTACGACGGGGAGGGCCCTTCCAGACACGTGTTTGTTCAGCGACGTCAGGACTCCTGCCTAGGTGCGAGGGACACCTCGGGATTCTCCTTGAGTCTTGGCATGGCAATTGGGACGTGTCTCCACGTGAGGCGGGAGACCCAGGGTCGCTTTCCACGTGCCACAGGGATCCTGGGACTCCTATCCATTTTCAAGAGGAGTCAGGCATCGTCTCCTTCGGAAGTATTGATCTCCGCGGACCTCTCGAGTTTTCAAAGGATATGAGGCCTCCGGTTGCGTTGAGGTGGAGGACTAGGTCTTTGTCTGTGGTCTCCATAGGGGATTCAGACAACCCTTCGTCTTGGGAGATGCAAGACAAGCCTGCATTCAATTCACTGCAGGGATATCCGGCCTTACTTCGAGTCAGAGCATCTCGGTGTCCATTCCACTTGAGGCCACAAACTCAGGGTTCCTCTCACATACCTGTAGCTGAGAGAAGCCACCTCTTGAGGTGCTTGTGGAAAGTTGGTATTCCTGTTGACTCGAAGCCAGGGACTAAGCTCTCATCTCGAGTTGATTTGGGGTCCACGGAGAACTTTCGTGTTGCTCCAGTGTCCTCAGGATCCCTCTAGACTTGAGACAGTGATCTTGGGTTTTCTCTGGAGTGCCATCAAGGAAATCAAGGCTCCTTTCACGTTTGATGTGCAACACGGAATTGCTCTGCACGCAGTGCAGGGGAATCAGGCCTCATCTCGAGGCGAGGGGGAAGGCTCATGCCTTTTCTCGAGTTGTGGCCGAAACCTGGGGTATATACTCGAGTTACGACGGGGAGGGCCCTTCCAGACACGTGCTTGTTCAGCGACGTCAGGACACCTGCCTAGGTGTGAGGGACACCTCAGGATTCTCCTCGAGTCTTTGCATTTCAATTGGGACGCATCTCCATGTGAGGCGGGAGACCCAGGGTCTCTTTCCACGTGCCACAGGGATCCTGGGACTCCTATCCATTTTCAAGAGGAGTCAGGCATCGTCTCCTTTGGAAGCATTGATCTCCGCGGACCTCTCGAGTTTTCAAAGGATGTGAGGCCTCCGGTCGCGATGAGGTGGAGGACTAGGTCTTTCTCTGTGGTCTCCACAGGGGATTCAGACATCCCTTCGTCTTGGGAGATGCTAGCCGAGCCTGCATTCAATTCACTGCAGGGATATCCGGTGTTACTTCGAGTCGGAGCATCTCGGTGTCCATTCCACTTGAGGTCACAAACTCATGGTCCCTCTCACATACCTGTAGCTGAGAGAAGCCTCCTCTTGAGGTGCTTGTGGAAAGTTGGTATTCCTCTTGAGTCGAAGCCAGGGACTAAGCTCTCATCTCGAGTTGATTTGGGGTCCACGGATCCCTTTCCTCTTGCTCCAGTGACCCAGGATCCCTCTAGACTTGAGCCAGTGATCTTGGGTTTTCTCTGGAGTGCCATCAAGGAAATCAAGGCTCTTTTCACGTTTGATGTGGAACACGGAATTGCTCTGCACGCAGTGCAGGGGATTCGGGCCTCATCTCGTGGCGAGGGGGAAGTCTCATGGTTTTTCTCGAGTTGCGGCCGGAACCTGGGATATATTCTCGAGTTACGACGGGGAGGGCCCTTCAAGAAACGAGTTTGTTCAGCGACGTCAGGACTCCTGCCTAGGTGCGAGGGACACCTCGGGATTCTCCTCGAGTCTTGGCATGGCAATTGGGACGCGTCTCCACGTGAGGCGGGAGACCCAGGGTCCCTTTCCCCGTGTCACAGGGATCCTGGGACTCCTATCCATTTTCAAGAGGAGTCAGGCATCGTCTCCTTTGGAAGCATTGATCTCCGCGGACCTCTCGAGTTTTCAAAGGATGTGAGGCCTCCGGTCGCGATGAGGCGGAGGACTAGGTCTTTCTCTGTGGTCTACACAGGGGATTCAGACATCCCTTCGTCTTGGGAGATGCAAGACGAGCCTGCATTCAATTCACTACAGGGATATCTGGCCTTACTTCGAGTCTGAGCATCTCGGTGTCCATTCCCCTTGAGGCCACAAACTCAGGGTCCCTCTCACATACCTGTAGCTGAGAGAAGCCTCCTCTTGAGGTGCTTGTGGAAAGTTGGTATTCCTCTTGAGTCGAAGCCAGCGACTAAGCTCTCATCTCGTGTTAATTTCTGGTCCACGGAGCCATTTCATGTTGCTCCAGTGACCTCAGGATCCCTCTAGACTTGAGACAGTGATCTTGGGTTTTCTCTGGAATGCCATCAAGGAAATCAAGGCTCCTTTCACGTTTGATGTGGAACACGGAATTGCTCTGCACGCATTGAGGGGAATCGGGCCTCATCTCGCGGCCAGGGGGAAGTCTCATGGTTTTTTTCAAGTTGCGGCCGGAACCTGGGGTATATTCTCGTGTTGCGACGGGGAGGGCCCGTCCAGACACGTGTTTGTTCAGCGACGTCAGGACTCCTGCCTAGGTGCGAGGTACACCTCGGGATTCTCCTCGAGTCTTGGCATGGCAATTGGGACGCGTCTCCACTTGAGGCGGGAGACCCAGTTTCCCTTTCCACGTGCCACAGGGATCCTGGGACTCCTATCCATTTTCAAGAGGAGTCAGGCATCGTCTCCTTTGGAAGCATTGATCTCCATGGACCTCTCGAATTTTCAAAGGATGTGAGGCCTCCGGTCGCGATGAGGCGGAGGACTAGGTCTTTCTCTGTGGTCTCCACAGGGGATTCAGACATCCCTTCGTCTTGGGAGATGCTAGCCGAGCCTGCATTCAATTCACTGCAGGGATATCCAGCCTTAGTTCGAGTCAGAGCATCTCGGTGTCCATTCCACTTGAGGCCACAAACTCAGGGTCCCTCTCACATACCTGTAGCTGACAGAAGCCTCCTCTTGAGGTGCTTGTGGAAAGTTGGTGTTCTTCTTGAGTAGAAGCCAAGGACTAAGCTCTCATCTCGAGTTGATTTGGGGTCCACGGAGCCCTTTCTTGTTGCTCCAGTGACCTCAGGATCCCTCTAGACTTGAGACAGTGATCTTGGGTTTTCTCTGGAGTGCCATCAAGGAAATCAAGGCTCCTTTCACGTTTGATGTGGAACACGGAATTGCTCTGCATGCAGTGCAGGGGAATCGGGCCTCATCTCACGGCGAGGGGGAAGTCTCATGGTTTTCCTCGAGTTGAGGCCGGAACCTGGGGTATATTCTCGAGTTACGACGGGGAGGGCCCTTCCAGACACGTGTTTGTTCAGCGATGTCAGGACTCCTGCCTAGGTGCGAGGGACACCTCGGGATTCTCCTCGAGTCTTGGCATGGCAATTGGGACGCGTCTCCACGTGTGGCGGGAGACCCATTGTCCCTTTCCAGGTGCCACAGGGATCCTGGAACTCCTATCCATTTTCAAGAGGAGTCAGTCATTGTCTCCTTTGGAAGCATTGATCTCCGCGGACGTCTCGAGTTTTCAAAGAATTTGAGGCTTCCGGTCGCTTCGAAGCGGACGACTAGGTCTTTCTCTGTGGTCTCCACAGGGGATTCAGACATCCCTTCGTCTTGGGAGATGCAAGACGAGCCTGCATTCAATTCACTGCAGGGATATCCGGCCTTACTTCGAGTCAGAGCATCTCCGTGTCCATTCCATTTGAGGCCACAAACTCAGGGTCCCTCTCACATACCTGTAGCTGAGAGAAGCCTCCTCTTGAGGTGCTTGTGGAAAGTTGGTATTCCTCTTGAGTCGAAGCCAGGGACTAAGCTCTCATCTCGAGTTGATTTGGGGTCCACGGAGCCCTTTCATGTTGCTACAGTGACCTCAGGATCCCTCTAGACTTGAGACAGTGGTCTTGGGTTTTCTCTGGAGTACCATCAAGGAAATCAAGGTTCCTTTCATTTTTGATGTGGAATACGGAATTGCTCTGCACGCAGGGCAGGGGAATCGGGCCTGATCTCGCGGCGAGGGGGAAGTCTCATGGTTTTTCTCGAGTGCGGCCGGAACCTGGGGTATATTCTCGAGTTACGACGGGAGGGCCCTTCCAGACACGTGTTTGTTCAGCGACCTCAGGACTCCTGCCTAGGTGCGAGGGACACCTCGGGATTCTCCTCGAGTCTTGGCATGGCAATTGGGACGCATCTCCACATGAGGCGGGAGACCCAGGGTCCCTTTCCACGTGCCACACTGATCCTGGGACTCCTATCCATTTTCATGAGGAGTCAGGCATCGTCTCCTTTGGAAGCATTGATCTCTGCAGACCTCTCGAGTTTTCAAAGGATGTGAGGCCTCCGGTCGCAATGAGGCGGAGGACTAGGTCTTTCTCTGTGGTCTCCACAGGGGATTCAGACATCCCTTCATCTTGGGAGATGCAAGACGAGCCTACATTGAATTCACTACAGGGATATCCGGCCTTACTTCGAGTCAGAGCATCTCTTTGTCCATTCCACTTGAGGCCACAAACTCAGGGTTCCTCTCACATACCTGTAGCTGAGAGAAGCCTCCTCTTGAGGTGCTTGTGGAAAGTTGGTATTCCTCTTGAGTCGAAGCCAGGGACTAAGCTCTCATCTCGAGTTGACTTGGGGTCCACGGAGCCCTTTCGTGTTGCTCCAGTGACCTCAGGATCCCTCTAGACTTGAGACAGTGATCTTGGGTTTTCTCTGGAGTGCCATCAAGGAAATCAAGGCTCCTTTCACGTTTGATGTGGAACACGGAATTGCTCTGCATGCAGTGCAGGGGAATCTGGCCTCATCTCGCGGCGAGGGGGAAGTCTCATGGTTTTTTTTCGAGTTGCGGCCGGAACCTTGGGTATATTCTCGAGATACGACGGGGAGGGCCCTTCCAGACACGTGTTTGTTCAGCGACGTCAGGATTCCTGCCTAGGTGGGAGGGACACCTCGGGATTCTCCTCGAGTCTTGGCAAGGCAATTTGGACGCATCTCCACGTGAGGCGGGAGACCCAGGGTCCCTTTCCACGTGCCACAGGGATCCTGGGACTCCTATCCATTTTCAAGAGGAGTCAGGCATCGTCTCCTTTGGAAGCATTGATCTCCGCGGACCTCTCGAGTTTTCAAAGGATGTGAGGCCTCCGCTCGCGATGAGGCGGAGTACTCGGTCTTTCTCTGTCATCTCCACAGGGGATTCAGACATCCCTTCATCTTGGGAGATGCAAGACGAGCCTGCATTCAATTCACTGCAGGGATATCCGGCCTTACTTCGAGTCAGAGCATCTCCGTGTCCATTCCATTTGAGGCCACAAACTCAGGGTCCCTCTCACATACCTGTAGCTCAGAGAACCCACCTCTTGAGGTGCTTGTGGAAAGTTGGTATTCCTCTTACTCGAAGCCAGGGACTAAGCTCTCATCTCGAGTTGATTTGGGGACCACAGAGCCCTTTCGTGTTGCTCCAGTGACCTCAGGATCCCTCTAGACTAGAGACAGTGATCTTGGGTTTTCTCTGGAGTATCATCAAGGAAATCAAGGTTCCTTTCATTTTTGATGTGGAACACGGAATTGCTCTGCATGCAGTGCAGGGGAATCGGGCCTCAACTCGCGGCGAGGGGGAAGTCTCATGGTTTTTCTCAATTTGCGGCTGGAAACTGGGGTATATTCTCGAGTTACGACGGGGAGGGCCCTTCCAGACACGTGTTTGTTCAGCGACGTCAGGATTCCTGCCTAGGTGCGAGGGAAACCTCGGGATTCTCCTCGAGTCTTGGCATGGCAATTGGGACGCGTCTCCACGTGTGGCGGGAGACCCAGTGTCCCTTTCCAGGTGCCACAGGGATCCTGGGACTCCTATCCATTTTCAAGAGGAGTCAGTCATTGTCTCCTTTGGAAGCATTGATCTCCGCGGACGTCTCGAGTTTTCAAAGAATTTGAGGCTTCCGGTCGCTTCGAGGCGGACGACTAGGTCTTTCTCTGTGGTCTCCACAGGGGATTCAGACATCCCTTCGTCTTGGGAGATGCAAGACGAGCCTGCATTCAATTCACTGCAGGGATATCCGGCCTTACTTCGAGTCA
Organism: Dama dama; assembly: GCF_033118175.1. NCBI lineage: Eukaryota > Metazoa > Chordata > Mammalia > Artiodactyla > Cervidae > Dama > Dama dama. The sequence continues at coordinate 3,877,849 of NW_026870879.1, read as the reverse complement.
GAGCATCTCCGTGTCCATTCCATTTGAGGCCACAAACTCAGAGTCCCTCTCACATACCTGTAGCTGAGAGAAGCCTCCTCTTGAGGTGCTTGTGGAAAGTTGGTATTCCTCTTGAGTCGAAGCCAGGGACTAAGCTCTCATCTCGAGTTGATTTGGGGTCCACGGAGCCCTTTCATGTTGCTACAGTGACCTCAGGATCCCTCTAGACTTGAGACAGTGATCTTGGGTTTTCTCTGGAGTATCATCAAGGAAATCAAGGTTCCTTTCATTTTTGATGTGGAATACGGAATTGCTCTGCACGCAGGGCAGGGGAATCGGGCCTCATCTCGCGGCGAGGGGGAAGTCTCATGGTTTTTCTCGAGTTGCGGCCGGAACCTGGGGTATATTCTCGAGTTACGACGGGGAGGGCCCTTCCAGACACGTGTTTGTTCAGCGACGTCAGGACTCCTGCCTAGGTGCGAGGGACACCTCGGGATTCTCCTCGAGTCTTGGCATGGCAATTGGGACGCGTCTCCACATGAGGCGGGAGCCCCAGGGTCCCTTTCCACGTGCCACACTGATCCTGGGACTCCTATCCATTTTCATGAGGAGTCAGGCATCGTCTTCTTTGGAAGCATTGATCTCTGCAGACCTCTCGAGTTTTCAAAGGATGTGAGGCCTCCGGTCGCAATGAGGCGGAGGACTAGGTCTTTCTCTGTGGTCTCCACAGGGGATTCAGACATCCCTTCATCTTGGGAGATGCAAGACGAGCCTACATTCAATTCACTGCAGGGATATCCGGCCTTACTTCGAGTCAGAGCATCTCGGTGTCCATTCCACTTGAGGCCACAAACTCAGGGTTCCTCTCACATACCTGTAGCTGAGAGAAGCCTCCTCTTGAGGTGCTTGTGGAAAGTTGGTATTCCTCTTGAGTCGAAGCCAGGGACTAAGCTCTCATCTCGAGTTGACTTGGGGTCCACGGAGCCCTTTCGTGTTGCTCCAGTGACCTCAGGATCCCTCTAGACTTGAGACAGTGATCTTGGGTTTTCTCTGGAGTGCCATCAAGGAAATCAAGTCTCCTTTCACGTTTGATGTGGAACACGGAATTGCTCTGCATGCAGTGCAGGGGAATCTGGCCTCATCTCACGGCGAGGGGGAAGTCTCATGGTTTTTTTTCGAGTTGCGGCCGGAACCTTGGGTATATTCTCGAGATACGACGGGGAGGGCCCTTCCAGACACGTGTTTGTTCAGCGACGTCAGGACTCCTGCCTAGGTGCGAGGGACACCTCGGGATTCTCCTCGAGTCTTGTCATGGCAATTGGGACGCGTCTCCACGTGAGGCGGGAGACCCAGGGTCCCTTTCCACGTGCCACAGGGATCCTGGGACTCCTATCCGTTTTCAAGAGGAGTCAGGCATCGTCTCCTTTGGAAGCATTGATCTCCTCGGACCTCTCGAGTTTTCAAAGGATGTGAGGCCTCCGGTCGCTTTGAGGCGAGGGCTAGGTCTTTCTCTGTGTTCTGCACAGGGGATTCAGACATCCCTTCGCCTTGGGAGATGCAAGATGAGCCTGCATTCAATTCACTGCAGGGATATCCGGCCTTACTTCGAGTCAGAGCATCTCGGTGTCCATTCCACTTGAGGCCACAAACTCGGTGTCCCTCAAATATACCTGTAGCTGAGAGAAGCCTCCTCTTGAGGTGCTTGTGGAAAGTTGGTATTCCTCTTGAGTTGAAGCCAGGGACTAAGCTCTCATCTCGAGTTGATTTGGGGTCCACGGAGCCCTTTCGTGTTGCTCCAGTGACCTCAGGATCCCTCTAGACTTGAGACAGTGATCTGGGTTTTCTCTGGTGTGCCATCAAGGAAATCAAGGCTCCTTTCACGTTTGATGTGGAACACGGAATTGCTCTGCACGCAGTCCAGGGGAATCGGGCCTCATGTCGCGGCGAGGGGGAAGTCTCATGGTTTTTCTCGAGTTGCGGCCGGAACCTGGGGTATATTCTCGAGTTACGATGGGGAGGGCCCTTCCAGACACGTGTTTGTTCAGCGACGTCAGGACTCCTGCCTAGGAGCGAGGAACACCTCGGGATTCTCCTCGAGTCTTGGCATGGCAATTGGGAGGCATCTCCACGTGAGGCGGGAGACCCAGGGTCCCTTTCCACGTTCCACAGGGATCCTGGGACTCCTATCCATTTTCAAGAGGAGTCAGGCATCGTCTCCTTTGGAAGCATTGATCTCCGCGGACCTCTCGAGTTTTCAAAGGATGTGAGGCCTCCGCTCGCGATGAGGCGTAGTACTCGGTCTTTCTCTGTCATCTCCACAGGGGATTCAGACATCCCTTCATCTTGGGAGATGCAAGACGAGCCAGCATTCAATTCACTGCAGGGATATCCGGCCTTACTTTGAGTCAGAGCATCTCGGTGTCCATTCCACTTGAGGCCACAAACTCAGGGTCCCTCTCACATACCTGTAGCTGAGAGAAGCCACCTCTTGAGGTTCATGTGGAAAGTTGGTATTCCTCTTACTCGAAGCCAGGGAATAAGCTCTCATCTCGAGTTGATTTGGGGTCCACAGAGCCCTTTCGTGTTGCTCCAGTGACATCAGGATCCCTCTAGACTAGAAACAGTGATCTTGGGTTTTCTCTGGAGTGCCATCAAGGAAATCAAGGCTCCTTTCACTTTTGATGTGGAATACGGAATTGCTCTGCACGCAGGGCAGGGGAATCGGGCCTCATCTCGCGGCGAGCGGGAAGTCTCATGGTTTTTCTCGAGTTTCGGCTGGAACCTGGGGTATATTCTCGAGTTACGACGGGGAGGGCCCTTCCAGACACGTGTTTGTTCAGCGACCTCAGGACTCCTGCCTAGGTGCGAGGGACACCTCGGGATTCTCCTCGAGTCTTGGCATGGCAATTGGGACGCGTCTCCACGTGAGGCGGGAGACCCAGAGTCCCTTTCCACGTGCCACAGTGATCCTGGGACTCCTATCCATTTTCAAGATGAGTCAGGCATCGTCTCCTTTGGAAGCATTGATCTCCCCGGACCTCTCGAGTTTTCAAAGGATGTGAGGCCTCCGCTCGCGATGAGGCGGAGAATTAGGTCTTTCTCTGTGGTCTCCACAGGGAATATAGACATCCCTTCGTCTTGGGAGATGCAAGACGAGCCTGCATTCAATTCACTGCAGGGATATCCGGCCTTACTTCGAGTCAGAGCATCTCGGTGTCCATTCCACTTGAGGCCACAAACTCAGGGGCCCTCTCACATACCTGTAGCTGAGAGAAGCCTCCTCTTGAGGTGCTTGTGGAAAGTTGGCATTCCTCTTGAGTCGAAGCCAGGGACTAAGCTCTCATCTCGAGTTGATTTGGGGTCCACGGAAACCTTTCGTTTTGCTACAGTGACCTCAGGATCCCTCTAGACTAGAGACAGTATCTTGGGTTTTCTCTGGAGTGCCATCAAGGAAATCAAGGCTCCTTTCACGTTTGATGTGGAACACGGAATTGCTCTGCATGCAGTGCAGGGGAATCTGGCCTCATCTCGCGGAGAGGTGGAAGTCTCATGGTTTTTTTCGAGTTGCGGCCGGAACCTTGGGTATATTCTCGAGATACGACGGGGAGGGCCCTTCCAGACACGTGTTTTTTCAGCGACGTCAGGACTCCTGCCTAGGTGCGAGGGACACCTCGGGATTCTCCTCGAGTCTTGGCATGGCAATTGGGACGCGTCTCCACGTGAGGTGGGAGACCCAGGTTCCCTTTCCACGTGCCACAGGGATCCTGGGACTCCTATCCGTTTTCAAGAGGAGTCAGGCATCGTCTCCTTTGGAAGCATTGATCTCCGCGGACCTCTTGAGTTTTTAAAGGATGTGAGGCATCCGGTCGCGATGAGGCGGAGAACTATGTCTTTCTCTGTGGTCTCCACAGGGGATTCAGACATTCCTTCGTCTTGGGAGATGCAAGACGAGCCTGCATTCAATTCACTGCAGGGATATCTGGCCTTACTTCGAGTCAGAGCATCTCGGTGTCCATTCCAATTGAGGCCACAAACTCAGGGTCCTTCTCACATACCTGTTGCTGAGAGAACCCTCCTCTTGAGGTGCTTGTGGAAAGTTGGTATTCCTCTTGAATCGAAGCCAGGTACTAAGATCTCATCTCGAGTTGATTTGGGGTCCAAGGAGCCCTTTCGTGTTGCTCCAGTGACCTCAGGATCCCTCTAGACTTGAGACAGTCATCTTGGGTTTTCTCTGGAGTGCCATCAAGGAAATCAAGGCTCCTTTCACGTTTGATGTGGAACACAGAATTGCTCTGCACACAGTGCAGGGGAATCGGGCCTCATGTCGCGGCGAGGGGGAAGTCTCATGGTTTTTCTCGAGTTGCGGCCGGAACCTGGGGTATATTCTCGAGTTACGACGGAGAGCGCCCTTCCAGATACGTGTTTGTTCAGCGATGGCAGGACTCCTGCCTAGGTGCGAGGGACACCTCGTGATTCTCCTCGAGTCTTGGCATGGCAATTGGGACGCGTCTCCACGTGAGGCGGGAGACCCATGGTCCCTTTCCACCTGCCACAGGGATCCTGGGACTCCTATCCATTTTCAAGAGTAGTCAGGCATCTTCTCCTTTGGAAGCATTGATCTCCGCGGACCTCTCGAGTTTTCAAAGGATGTGAGGCGTCCGGTCGTGATGAGGTGGAGAACTAGGTCTTTCTCTGTGGTGTCCACAGGGGATTCAGACATCCCTTCGTCTTGGGAGATGCAAGACGAGCCTGCATTCAATTCACTGCAGAGATATTCGTCCTTACTTCGAATCAGAGCATCTCGGTGTCCATTCCACTTGAGGCCACAAAATTAGGGTCCCTCTCACATAACTGGTGCTGAGAGAAGCCTCCTCTTGAGGTGCTTGTGGAAAGTTGGTATTCCTTTGAGTCGAAGCCAGGGACTAAGCTCTCATCTCGAGTTGATTTGGGGTCCACGGAGCCCTTTCGTGTTGCTCCAGTGACCTCAGGATCCCTCTAGACTTGAGACAGTGATCTTGGGTTTTCTCTGGAGTGCCATCAAGGATATCAAGGCTCCTTTCAACTTTGATGTGGAACACGGAATTGCTCTGCACGCAGTGCAGGGGAATCGGGCCTCATCTCGCTGTAAGGGGGAAGTCTCATGGTTTTTCTCGAGTTGCGACCGGAACCTGGGGCATATTCTCGAGTTACGACGGGGAGGGCCCTTCCAGACCCGTGTTATTTCAGCGACGTCAGGACTCCTGCCTAGGTGCGAGGGACACGTCGGGATTCTCCTCGTGTCTTGGCATGGCAATTGGGATGCGTCTCCACATGAGGCGGGAGTCCCAGGGTCCCTTTCCACGTGCCACACGGATCCTGGTACTCCTATTCATTTTCAAGAAGAGTCAGGCATCGTCTCCTTTGGAAGCATTGATCTTCGCGGACCTGTCGAGTTTTCAAAGAATTTGAGGCCTCCGGTCGCGATGAGGCGAAGAACTCGGTCTTTCCCTGTGGTCTCCACAGGTGATTCAGACATCCCTTCGTCTTGGGAGATGCAAGACGAGCCTGCATTCAATTCATTGCAGGGATATCCGGCCTTACGTCGAGTCAGAGCATCTCGGTGTCCATTCCACTTGAGGCCACAAACTCAGGGTCCCTCTCACATACCTGTAGCTGAGAGAAGCCTCCTCTTGAGGTGCTTTTGGAAAGTTGGTATTCCTCTTGAGTCGAAGCCACGGACTAAGCCCTCATCTCGAGTTGATTTGGGGTCCACGGAGCCCTTTCGTGTTGCTACAGTGACCTCAGGATCCCTCTAGACTTGAGACAGGGATCTTGGCTTTTCTCTGGAGTGCCATCAAGGAAATCAAGGCTTCTTTCACGTTTGATGTGGAACACGGAATTGCTCTGCACGCAGTGCAGGCGAATCGGGCCTCATCTCGCGGCGAGGGGGAAGTCTCATGGTTTTTCTCGAGTTGCAGTCGGAACCTGGGGTATATTCTCGAGTTAAGACGGGCAGGGCCCTTCCAGACACGTGTTTGTTCAGCGACCTCAGAACTCCTGCCTAGGTGCGAGGGACACCTCAGGTATCTCCTCGAATCTTGGCATGGCAATTGGGACGCGTCTCCATGAGAGGCGGGAGACCCAGGGTCCCTTTCCACGTGCCACAGGGATCCTGGGACTCCTATCCATTTTCAAGAGGAGTCAGGCATCGTCTCCTTTGGAAGCATTGATCTCCGCGGACCTCTCAAATTTTCAAAGGATGTGAGGCCTCCGGTCGCGATGAGGCGGAGAACTAGTTCTTTCTCTGTGGTCTCCACAGGGGATTCAGACATCCCTTCGTCTTGGGAGATGCAAGATGAGCCTGCATTCAATTCACAGCAGGGATATCCGGCCTTACTTCGAGTCAGAGCATCTCGGTGTCCATTCCACTTGAGGCCAAAAACTCAAGGTCCCTCTCACATACCTGTAGGTGAGAGAAGCCTCTTCTTGAGGTGCTTGTAGAAAGTTGGTTTTCCTCTTGAGTCGAAGCCAGGGACTAAGCTATCATCTCGAGTTGATTTGGGGTCCACGGAGCCCTTTCGTGTTGCTCCAGTGACCTCAGGATCCCTCTAGACTTGAGACAGTGATCTTGGGTTTTCTCTGGAGTGCCATCAAGGAAATCAAGGCTCCTTTCAAGTTTGATGTGGAACACGGAATTGCTCTGCAGCAGTCAGCGGAATCGGGCCTCATCTGGCGGCAAGGGGGATGTCTCATTGTTTCTCTGAAGTTGCGAGAGGAACCTGGGGTATATTCTCGAGTTACTACCGGGAGGGCCCTTCCAGACACGTGTTTGTTCAGCGACGTCAGGACTCCTGCCTAGGTGCGAGGGATACCTGGGGATTCTCCTCGAGTCTTGGCATGGCAATTGGGACGCGTCTCGACGAGAGGCGGGAGACCCAGGGTCCCTTTCCACATGCCACAGGGATCCTGGGACTCCTATCCATTGTCAACAAGAGTCAGGCATCATTTCCTTTGAAAGCATTGATCTCCGCGGACCTCTCGAGTTTTCAAAGGATGTGAGGCCTCCGGTCTCTATGAGGCGGAGGACTAGGTGTCTCTGTGGTCTCCACAGGGGATTCAGACATCCCTTCGTTTTGGGAGATGCAAGACGACCCTGCATTCAATTCACTGCAGGGATATCCAGCCTTACTTCGAGTCAGAGCATCTCGGTGTCCATTCCACTTGCGGCCACAAACTCAGGGTCCCTCTCACATACTTGTAGATGAGAGAAGCCTCCTCTTGAGGTGCTTGTGGAAAGTTGGTATTCCTCTTGAGTCGAAGCCAGGGACTAAGCTCTCCTCTCGAGTGGATTTGGGGTCCATGGAGCCGTTTCGTGTTGCTCCAGTGACCTCAGGATCCCTCTAGACTTGAGACCGTGATCTTGGGTTTTCTCTGGAGTGCCATCAAGGAAATCAAGGCTCCTTTCACGTTTGATGTGGAACACGGAATTGCTCTGCACGCAGTGCAGGGGAATCAGGCCTCATGTCGCTGTGAGGGGGAAGTCTCATGGTTTTTCTCGAGTTCCGGCCGGAACCTGGGGTATATTCTCGAGTTACGATGGGGAGGGCCCTTCCGGACACGTGTTTGTTCAGCGACGTCAGGACTCCTGCCTAGGTGCGAGGGACACCTCGGGATTCTCCTCGAGTCTTGGCATGGCAATTGGGACGCGTCTCCACGTGAGGCGGGAGACCCAGGGTCCCTGTCCACGTGCCACAGGTATCCTGGGACTCCTATCCATTTTCAGGAGGAGTCAGGCATCGTCTCCTTTGGAAGCATTGATCTCCGCGGACCTCTCGAGTTTTCAAAGGATGTGAGACCTCCGCTCGCGATTAGGCGGAGAATTAGGTCTTTCTCTGTGGTCTCCACAGGGGATTCAGACATCCCTTCGTCTTGGGAGATGCAAGACGAGCCTGCATTCAATTCACTGCAGGGATATCCGGCCTTACTTCGAGTCAGAGCATCTCGGTGTCCATTCCACTTGAGGCCACTAACTCAGGGTCCCTCTCAGATACTTGTAGATGAGAGAAGCCTCCTCTTGAGGTGCTTGTGGAAAGTTGGTATTCCTCTTGAGTCGAAGCCAGGGACTAAGCTCTCATCTCGAGTTGATTTGGGGTCCGTGGAGCCCTTTCCTGTTGCTACAGTGACCTCAGGATCCCTCTAGACTTGAGACAGTGATCTTGGGTTTCCTCTGGAGTGCCATCAAGGAAATCAAGGCTCCTTTCACTTTTGATGTGGAACACGGAATTGCTCTGCACGCAGGGCAGGAGAATCGGGCCTCACATCGCGGCGAGGGGGAAGTCTCATGGTTTTCCTGGAGTTGCGGCCGGAACCTGGGCAATATTCTCGAGTTACGACGGGGAGGGCCCTTCCAGACACGTGTTTGTTCAGCACGTCAGGACTCCTGCCTAGGAGCGAGGGACACGTCGGGATTCTCCTCGAGTCTTGGCATGGCAATTGGGACGCGTCTCCAGGTGAGGCACGAGACCCAGTGTCCCTTTCCACGTGCCACAGGGATCCTGGGACTCCTATCCATTTTCAAGAGGAGTCAGGCATCGTCTCCTTTGGAAGCATTGATCTCCGCGGACCTCTCGAGTTTTCAAAGAATGTGAGGCCTCCGGTCGCGATGAGGCGGAGAACTCGGTCTTTCTCTGTGGTCTCCACAGGGGATTCAGACATCCCTTCGTCTTGGGAGATGCAAGACGAGCCTGCATTCAATCCACTGCAGGGATATCCGGCCTTACTTCGAGTCAGAGCATCTCGGTGTCCATTCCACTTGAGGCCACAAACTCAGGGTCCCTCTCACATACATGTAGCTGAGAGAAGCCTCCTCTTGAGGTGCTTGTGGAAAGTTGGTATTCCTCTTGAGTGGAAGCCAGGGACTAAGCTCTCATCTCGAGTTGATTTGGGGTCCACAGACCCCTTTCGTGTTGCTCCAGTGACCTCAGGATCCCTCTAGACTTGAGACAGTAATCTTGGGTTTTCTCTGGAGTGCCATCAAGGAAATCAAGGCTCCTTTCACGTTTGATGTGGAAACGGAATTGCTCTGCATGCAGTGCAGGGGAATCGGGCCTCAACTCGCGGCGAGGGGGAAATCTCATGGTTTTTCTCGAGTTGCGGCCGGAACCTGGGGTATATTCACGAGTTATGATGGGGAGGGCCCTTCCAGACACGTGTTTGTTCAGCGACGTCAGGACCCCTGCCTAGGGGCGAGGGACACCTCAGGATTCTCCTCGAGTCTTGGCATGGCAATTGGGACGCGTCTCCACGTGAGGCGGGAGACCCAGGGTCCCTTTGCACGTGCCACAGGGATCCTGGGCCTCCTATCCATTTTCAAGAGGAGTCAGACATCGTCTCCTTCGGAAGTATTGTTCTCCGCGGTCCTCTCGAGTTTTCAAAGGATATGAGGCCTCCGGTTGCGTTGAGGTGGAGGACTAGGTCTTTCTCTGTGGTCTCCACAGGGGATTCAGACAACCCTTCGTCTTGGGAGATGCAAGACGAGGCTGCATTCAGTTCACTGCAGGGATATCCGGCCTTACTTTGAGTCAGAGCATCACGGTGTCCATTCCACTTGAGGCCACAAACTCGGGGTCCCTCAAATATACCTGTAGCTGAGAGAAGCCTCCTCTTGAGGTGCTTGTGGAAAGTTGGTATTCCTCTTGAGTCGAAGCCAGGGAATAAGCTCTCATCTCGAGTTGATTTGGGGTCCACGGAGCCCTTTCCTGTTGGTCCAGTGACCTCAGGATCCCTCTAGACTTGAGACAGTGATCTTGGGTTTTCTCTGGAGTGCCATCAAGGAAATCAAGGCTCCTTTCACGTTTGATGTGGAAAATGGAATTGCTCTGCACGCAGTGCAGTGAAATCGGGCCTCATCTCGCGGCAAGGAGGATGTCTCATGGTTTTTCTAAGTAGCGGCCAGAACCTGGGGTATATTCTAGAGTTACGACGCGGAGGGCCCTTCCAGACATGTCTTTGTTCAGCGACGTCAGGACTACTGCCTAGGTGCGAGGGACACCTCGGGATTCTCCTCGAGTCTTGGCATGGCAATTGGGACGCGTCTCCACGTGAGGCGGGAGACCCAGGGTCCCTTTCCACGTGCCACAGGGATCCTGGGACTCCTATCCATTTTCAAGAAGAGTCAGGCATCTTCTCCTTTGGAAGCATTGATCTCCGCGGACCTCTCGAATTTTCAAAGGATGTGAGGCCTCAGGTCGCGAAGAGGCGGAGAACTAGGTCTTTCTCTGTGGTCTCCACAGGGGATTCAGACAACCCTTCGTCTTGGAAGATGCAAGATGAGCCTGCATTCAATTCACTGCAGGCAAATCCTGCCTTACTTCGAGTCAGAGCATCTCGCTGTCCATTCCACTTTGGCCACAAACTCAGGGTCCCTCTCACATACCTGTAGCTGAGAGAAGCCTCGTCTTGAGGTGCTTGTGAAAAGTGGGTATTCCTCTTGAGTCGAAGCCAGGGTCTAAGCTCTCATCTCGAGTTGATTTGGGGTCCACGGAGCCCATTCGTGTTGCTCCAGTGACCTCAGGATCCCTCTAGACTTGAGACAGTGATCTTGGGTTTTCTCTGGAGTGCCATCAAGGAAATCAAGGCTCCTTTCACGTTTGATGTGGAACACGGAATTGCTCTGCATGCAGTGCAGGGGAATCGGGCCTCATCTCGCGGCGAGGGGGAAGTCTCAAGGTTTTTCTCGAGTTGCGGCCGGAACCTGGGGTATATTCTCGAGTTACGACGGGGAGGGCCCTTCCAGACACGTGTTTGTTCAGCGACGTCAGGACTCCTGCCTAGGTGCGAGGGACACCTCGGGATTCTCCTCGAGTCTTGGCATGGCAATTGGGACGCGTCTCCACATGAGGCGGAAGACCCAGGGTCCCTTTCCACGTGCCACAGTGATCCTGGGACTCCTATCCATTTTCAAGAGGAGTCAGGCATCGTCTCCTTTGGAAGCATTGATCTCCGCGGACCTCTCGAGTTTTCAAAGGATGTGAGGCCTCCGGTCGCGATTAGGAGGAGGACTAGGTTTTTCTCTGTGGTCTCCACAGGGGATTCAGACATCCCTTCGTCTTGGGAGATGCAAGACGAGCCTGCATTCACTTCCCTGCAGGGATATCCGGCCTTACTTCGAGTCAGAGCATCTCGGTGTCCATTACACTTGAGGCCACAAACTCAGGGTCCCTCTCACATACCTGTAGCTGAGAGAAGCCTCCTCTTGAGGTGCTTGTGAAAAGTTGTTATTCCTCTTGATTCGAAGCCAGTGACTAAGCTCTCATCTCGAGTTGATTTGGGGTCCACGGAGCCCTTTCGTGTTGCTCCAGTGACCTCAGGATCCCTCTAGACTTGAGACAGTGATCTTGGGTTTTCTCTGGAGTGCCATCAAGGAAATCAAGGCTCCTTTCACGTTTGATGTGGAACACCCAATTGCTCTGCACGCAGTGCACGGGAATCGGGTCTCATCTCGAGGCGAGGGGGAAGTCTCATGGATTTCCTCGAGTTGCGGCCGGAACCTGGGGTATATTCTCGAGTTACGACGGGGAGGGCCCTTCCAGACACGTGTTTGTTCAGCGACGTCAGGACTCCTGCCTAGGTTCGAGGGACACCTCGGGATTCTCCTCGAGTCTTCGCATGGCAATTGGCACACGTCTCCACGTGAGGCGGGAGACCCAGGGTGCCTTTCCACATGCCACAGGGATCCTGGGACTCTTATCCATTTTCAAGAGGAGTCAGGCATCGTCTCCTTTGGAAGCATTGATCTCCGCCCACCTCTCGAGTTTTCAAAGGATGTGAGGCCTCCGGTCGCGATGAGGCGGAGGACTAGGTCTTTCTCTGTGGTCTCCACAGGGTATTCAGACATCCCTTCGTCTTGAGAGATGCAAGACGAGCCTGCATTCAATTCACTGCAGGGATATCCGGCCTTACTTCGAGTCAGAGCATCTCGGTGTCCATTCCTCTTGAGGCCACAAATTCAGGGTCCCTCCCACATAACTGTAGCTGAGAGAAGCCTCCTCCTGAGGGGCTTATGGAAAGTTGGTATTCCTCTTGAGTCGAAGCCAGGGACTAAGCACTCATCTCGAGTTGATTTGGGGTCCACGGAGACCTTTCGTGTTGCTCCAGTGACCTCAGGATCCCTCTAGACTTGAGACAATGATCTTGGGTTGTCTCTGGAGTGCCATCAAGGAAATCAAGGCTCGTTTCACATTTAATGTGGAACAAGGAATTGCTCTGCACGCAGTGCAGGGGAATCGGGCCTCATCTCGCGGCGAGGCGAAGTCTCATGGTTTTTCTCGAGTTGTGGCCGGAACCTGGGGTATATTCTCGAGTTACGATGGGGAGGGCCCTTCCAGACACGTGTTTGTTCAGCGACGTCAGGACTCCTGCCTAGGTGCAAGGGACAACTCGGGATTCTCCTCGAGTCTTGGCATGGCAATTGGGACGTGTCTCCACGTGAGGCGGGAGACCCAGTTTCCCTTTCAACGTGCCACAGGGATCCTGGGACTCCTATCTATTTTCAAGAGGAGTCAGGCATCGTCTCATTTGGAAGCATTGATCTCCGCGGACCTCTCGAGTTTTCAAAGGATGTGAGGTCTCCGGTCGCATTGAGGTGGAGGACTAGGTCTCTCTGTGGTCTCCCCAGGGGATTCAGACATCGTTCGTCTTGGGAGATGCAAGACGAGCCTGCATTCAATTCACTGCAGGGATATCCGGCCTTACTTCGTGTCAGAGCATCTCGGTGTCCATTCCACTTGAGGCCACAAACTCAGGGTCCCTCTCACATACCTGTAGCTGAGAGAAGCCTCCTCTTGAGGTGCTGGTGGAAAGTTGGTATTCCTCTTGAGTCGAAGCCAGGGACTAAGCTCTCATCTCGAGTTGATTTGGGGTACACGGAGCCCTTTCCTGTTGGTCCAGTGACCTCAGGATCCCTCTAGACTTGAGACAGTGATCTTGGGTTTTCTCTGTAGTGCCATCAAGGAAATCAAGGCTCCTTTCACGTTTGATGTGGAACACGGAATTGCTCTGCACGCAGTGCAGGGGAATCGGGCCTCAACTCGCGGCGAGGGGGAAATCTCATGGTTTTTCTCTAGTTGCGGCCAGAACCAGGGGTATATTCTCGAGTTACGACGGGGAGGGCCCTTCCAGATACGTATTTTTTCAGCGACGTCAGGACTCCTGCCTAGGTGCGAGGGACACCTCGGGATTCTCCTCGAGTCTTGGCATGGCAATTGGGACGTGTCTCCACTTGAGGCGGGAGACCCAGGGTCCCTTTCCACGTGCCACAGGGATCCTGGGACTCCTATCCATTTTCAAGAGGAGTCAGGCATCGTACCCTTTGGAAGCATTGATCTCCACAGACATCTCGAGTTTTCAAAGGATGTGAGGCCTCCGGTCGCATTGAGGCGGAGGACTAGGACATTCTCTGTGGTCTCCACAGGGGATTCAGACATCCCTTCGTCTTGGGAGATGAAAGACGAGCCTGCATTCAATTCACTGCAGGGATATCCAGCCTTACTTCGAGTAGAGCATCTCGGTGTCCTTTCCACTTGAGGCCACAAACTCAGGGTCCCTCCTACATACCTGTAGCTGAGAGAAGCCTCCTCTTGAGGTTCTTGTGGAAACTTGGTATTCCTCTTGAGTCGAAGCCAGGGAATAAGCTCTCATCTCGAGTTGATTTGGGGTCCCCGGAGCCCTTTCATGTTGCTCCAGTGTCCTCAGGATCCCTCTAGACTTGAGACAGTGATCTTGGGTTTTCTCTGGAGTGCCATCAAGGCAATCAAGGCTCCTATCATGTTTGATGTGGAACACAGAATTGCTCTGCACTCAGTGCAGGGGAATCGGGCCTCATCTCGCGGCGAGGGGGAAGTCTCATGGTTTTTCTCGAGTTGCGGCCGGAACCTGGGGTATATTCTCGAGTTACGATGGGGAGGGCCCTTCCAGACACATGTTTGTTCAGCGACGTCAGGACTCCTGCCTAGGGGCGAGGGACACCTCGGGATTCTCCTCGAGTCTTGGCATGGCAATTGGGATGCGTTTCCACGTGAGGCGGGAGACCCAGGGTCCCTTTACACGTGCCACAGGGATCCTGGGACTCCTATCCATTTTCAAGAGGAGTCAGACATCGTCTCTTTCGGAAGTATTGTTCTCCGCGGTCCTCTCGAGTTTTCAAAGGATATGAGGCCTCCGGTTGCGTTGAGGTGGAGGACTAGGTCTTTCTCTGTGGTCTCCACAGGGAATTCAGACAACCCTTCGTCTTGGGAGATGCAAGACGAGGCTGCATTCAGTTCACTGCAGGGATATCCGGCCTTACTTTGAGTCAGAGCATCACGGTGTCCATTCCACTTGAGGCCACAAACTCGGGGTCCCTCAAATATACCTGTAGCTGAGAGAAGCCTCCTCTTGAGGTGCTTGTGGAAAGTTGGTATTCCTCTTGAGTCAAAGCCAGGGACTAAGCTCTCATCTCGAGTTGATTTGGGGTCCACGGAGCCCTTTCCTGTTGGTCCAGTGACCTCAGGATCCCTCTAGACTTGAGACAGTGATCTTGGGTTTTCTCTGGAGTGCCATCAAGGAAATCAAGGCTCCTTTCACGTTTGATGTGGAACATGGAATTGCTCTGCACGCAGTGCAGGGAAATCGGGCCTCATCTCGCGGCAAGGAGGATGTCTCATGGTTTTTCTAAGTAGCGGCCGGAACCTGGGGTATATTCTCGAGTTACGACGCGGAGGGCCCTTCCAGACACGTCTTTGTTCAGCGACGTCAGGACTACTGCCTAGGTGCGAGGGACACCTCGGGATTCTCCTCGAGTCTTGGCATGGCAATTGGGACGCGTCTCCACGTGAGGCGGGAGACCCAGGGTCCCTTTCCACGTGCCACAGGGATCCTGGGACTCCTATCCATTTTCAAGAAGAGTCAGGCATCTTCTCCTTTGGAAGCATTGATCTCCGCGGACCTCTCGAATTTTCAAAGGATGTGAGGCCTCAGGTCGCGAAGAGGCGGAGAACTAGGTCTTTCTCTGTGGTCTCCACAGGGGATTCAGACAACCCTTCGTCTTGGGAGATGCAAGACGAGCCTGCATTCACTTCCCTGCAGGGATATCCGGCCTTACTTCGAGTCAGAGCATCTCGGTGTCCATTACACTTGAGGCCACAAACTCAGGGTCCCTCTCACATACCTGTAGCTGAGAGAAGCCTCCTCTTGAGGTGCTTGTGAAAAGTTGTTATTCCTCTTGATTCGAAGCCAGGGACTAAGCTCTCATCTCGAGTTGATTTGGGGTCCACGGAGCCCTTTCGTGTTGCTCCAGTGACCTCAGGATCCCTCTAGACTTGAGACAGTGATCTTGGGAATTCTCTGGAGTGCCATCAAGGAAATCAAGGCTCCTTTCACGTTTGATGTGGAACACCCAATTGCTCTGCACGCAGTGCACGGGAATCGGGTCTCATCTCGCGGCGAGGGGGAAGTCTCATGGATTTCCTCGAGTTGCGGCCGGAACCTGGGGTATATTCTCGAGTTACGACGGGGAGGGCCCTTCCAGACACGTGTTTGTTCACCGAAGTCAGGTCTCCTGCCTAGGTGCGAGGGACACCTCGGGATTCTCCTCGAGTCTTCCCATGGCAATTGGCACACGTCTCCACGTGAGGCGGGAGACCCAGGGTGCCTTTCCACGTGCCACAGGGATCCTGGGACTCCTATCCATTTTCAAGAGGAGTCAGGCATTGTCGCCTTTGGAAGCATTGATCTCCGCAGGCCTCTCGAGTTTTCAAAGAATGTGAGGCCTCCGGTCGCGATGAGGCAGAGGACTTGGTCTTTCTCTGTCGTCTCCACAGGGGATTCAGACATCCCTTCGTCTTGGGAGATGCAAGACGAGCCTGCATTCAACTCACTGCAGGCATATCCGGCCTTAATTTGAGTCAGAGCATCACAGTGTCCATTCCACTTGAGGCCACAAACTCATGGTCCCTCTCACATACCTGTAGCTGAGAGAAGCCTCCTCTTGAGGTGCTTATAGAAAGTTGGTATTCCTCTTGAGGTGAAGCCAGGGACTAAGCTCTCATCTCGAGTTGATTTGGGGTCCACGGAGCCCTTTCGTGTTGCTCCAGTGACCTCAGGATCCCTCTAGACTTGAGACAGTGATCTTGGGTTTTCTCTAGAGTGCCATCAAGGAAATCAAGGCGCCTTTCACGTTTGATGTGGAACACGGAATTGCTCTGCATGCAGTGCAGGGGAATCGGGCCTCATCTCGCGGCGAGGGGGAAGTCTCATGGTTTTTCTCGAGTTGCGGCCCGAACCTGGGGCATAGTCTCCAGTTACGACGGGGAGGGCTCTTCGAGACACGTGTTTGTTCAACGACGTCAGGACTCCTGCCTAGGTGCGAGGGACACCTCGGGATTCTCCTCGAGTTTTGGCATGGCAATTGGGACGCGTCTCCTCGTGAGACGGGAGACCCAGTGTCCCTTTCCACATGCCACAGGGATCCTGGGACTCTTATCCATTTTCAAGAGGAGTCAGGCATCGTCTCCTTTGGAAGCATTGATCTCCGCCCACCTCTCGAGTTTTCAAAGGATGTGAGGCCTCCGGTCGCGATGAGGCGGAGGACTAGGTCTTTCTCTGTGGTCTCCACAGGGTATTCAGACATCCCTTCGTCTTGAGAGATGCAAGGCGAGCCTGCATTCAATTCACTGCAGGGATATCCGGCCTTACTTCGAGTCAGAGCATCTCGGTGTCCATTCCACTTGAGGCCACAAATTCAGGGTCCCTCCCACATAACTGTAGCTGAGAGAAGCCTCCTCCTGAGGGGCTTATGGAAAGTTGGTATTCCTCTTGAGGTGAAGCCAGGGACTAAGCTCTCATCTCGAGTTGATTTGGGGTCCACGGAGCCCTTTCGTGTTGCTCCAGTGACCTCAGGATCCCGCTAGACTTGAGACAATGATCTTGGGTTGTCTCTGGAGTGCCATCAAGGAAATCAAGGCTCTTTTCACATTTAATGTGGAACACGGAATTGCGCTGCACGCAGTGCAGGGGAATCGGGCCTCATCTCGCGGCGAGGCGAAGTCTCATGGTTTTTCTCGAGTTGTGGCCGGAACCTGGGGTATATTCTCGAGTTACGATGGGGAGGGCCCTTCCAGACACGTGTTTGTTCAGCGACGTCAGGACTCCTGCCTAGGTGCAAGGGACACCTCGGGATTCTCCTCGAGTCTTGGCATGGCAATTGGGACGTGTCTCCACGTGAGGCGGGAGACCCAGTTTCCCTTTCAACGTGCCACAGGGATCCTGGGACTCCTATCTATTTTCAAGAGGAGTCAGGCATCGTCTCATTTGGAAGCATTGATCTCCGCGGACCTCTCGAGTTTTCAAAGGATGTGAGGTCTCCGGTCGCATTGAGGTTAGGACTAGGTCTCTCTGTGGTCTCCACAGGGGATTCAGACATCCCTTCGTCTTGGGAGATGCAAGACGAGCCTGCATTCAATTCACTGCAGGGATATCCGGCCTTACTTCGAGTCAGAGCATCTCGGTGTCCATTCCACTTGAGGCCACTAACTCAGGTTCCCTCAAATATACGTGTAGCTGAGAGAAACCTCCTCGTGAGGTCCTTGTGGAAAGTTGGTATTCCTCTTGAGTCTAAGCCAGGGTCTAAGCTCTCATCTCGAGTTGATTTGGGGTCCACGAAGCCCTTTCCTGTTGGTCCAGTGACTTCAGGATCCCTCTAGACTTGAGACAGTGATCTTGGGTTTTCTCTGGAGTGCCATCAAGGAAATCAAGGCTCCTTTCACGTTTGATGTGGAACACGAAATTGCTCTGCACGCAGTCCAGGGGAATCGGGCCTCAACTCGCGGCGAGGGGGAAATCTCATGGTTTTTCTCGAGTTGCGGACGGAACCTGGGGTATATTCTCGAGTTACGACGGGGAGGGCCCTTCCAGACACGTGTTTGTTCAGCGACGTCAGGACTCCTGCCTAGGGGCGAAGGACACCTCGGGATTCTCCTCGAGTCTTGGCATGGCAATTGGGACGCGTCTCCACCGGAGGCCGGAGACCCAGGGTCCCTTTCCACGTGCCACAGGGATCCTGGGACTCCTATCCATTTTCAAGAGGAGTCAGGCATCATCTCCTTTGGAAGCATTGATCTCCGCGGACCTCTTGAGTTTTCAAATGATGTGAGGCCTCCGGTCGCGATCAGGCCGAGGACTAGGACTTTCTCTGTGGTCTCCACAGGGGATTCAGACATCCCTTCGTCTTGGGAGATGCAAGACGAGCCTGCATTCAATTCACTGCAGGGATATCCAGCCTTACTTCGAGTCAGAGCATCTCGGTGTCCATTCCACTTGAGGCCACAAATTCAGGGTCCCTCTCACATACCTGTAGCTGAGAGAAGCCTCCTCTTAAGGTGCTTGTGGGAAGTTGGTACTCCTCTTGAGTCGAAGCCAGGGACTAAGCTCTCATCTCGAGTTAATTTGGGGTTCACGGAGCCTTTTCGTATTGCTCCAGTGACCTCAGGATCCCTCTAGACTTGCGACAGTGATCTTGGGTTTTCTCTGGAGTGCCATCAAGGAAATCAAGTCTCCTTTCACGTTTGATGTGGAACACGGATTTCCTCTGCACGCAGTACAGAGGGAATCGGGCCTCATCTCGCGGCGAGGGGGAAGTCTCATGGTTTTTCTCGAGTTGCGGCCGGAACCTGGGGTATATTCTCGAGTTACGACGGGGAGGGCCCTTCCAGACACGTGTTTGTTCAGCGACGTCAGGACTCCTGCCTAGGTGCGAGGGACACCTTAGGATTCTCCTCGAGTCTTGGCATAGCAATTGGGACGCGTCTCCACGTGAGGCGGGAGACCCAGGGTCCCTTTCCACGTGCCACAGGGATCCTGGGACTCCTATCCATTTGCAAGAGGAGTCAGGCATCGTCTCCTTTGGAAGCATTGATCTCCGCAGACCTCTCGAGTTTTCAAAGGGTGTGAGGCCTCCGGTCGCGATGAGGCGGAGAACTAGTTCTTTCTCTGTGGTCTCCACAGGGGATTCAGACATCCCTTCGTCTTGGGAGATGCAAGATGAGCCTGCATTCAATTCACTGCAGGGATATCCGGCCTTACTTCGAGTCAGAGCATCTCGGTGTCCATTCCACTTGAGGCCACAAACTCAGGGGCCCTCTCACATACCTGTAGCTGAGAGAAGCCTCCTCTTGAGGTGCTTGTGGAAAGTTGGTATCCCTCTTGAGTCGAAGCCAGGGACTAAGCTCTCATCTCGAGTTGATTTAGGGTCCACGGAGCCCTTTCGTGTTGCTCCAGTGACCTCAGGATCCCTCTAGACTTGAGACAGTGATCTTGGGTTTTCTCTGGAGTGCCATCAAGGAAATCAAGGCTCCTTTCACGTTTGATGTGGAACACGCAATTGCTCTGCACGCAGTGCAGGGGAATCGGGCCTCATGTCGCGGCGAGGGGGAAGTCTCATGGTTTTTTTCGATTTGCGGCTGGAACCTTAGGTATATTCTCGAGTTACGACGGGGAGGGACCTTCCAGACACGTGTTTGTTCAGCGACGTCAGGACTCCTGCCTAGGTGCGAGGGACACCTCGGGATTCTCCTCGAGTCTTGGCATGGCAATTGGGACGTGTCTCCACGTGAGGCGGGAGACCCTGGGTCCCTTTCCACGTGCCACAGGGATCCTGGGAATCCTATCCGTTTTCAAGAGGAGTCAGGCATCGTCTCCTTTGTAAGCATTGATCTGCGCAGACCTCTAATTTTTCAAAGGATGTGATGTCTCCGGTCGCAATGAGGTGGAGGACTAGCTCTTTCTCTGTGGTCTCCACAGGGGATTCAGACATCCCTTCGTCTTGGGAGATGCAAGACGAGCCTGCATTCAATTCACTGCAGGGATATCCGGCCTTACTTTGAGTCAGAGCATCTCGGTGTCCATTCCACTTGAGGCCACAAACTCTGGGTCCATCTCACATACCTGTAGCTGAGAGAAGCCTCCTCTTGAGGTGCTTGTGGAAAGTTGGTATTCCTCTTGATTCGAAGCCAGGGACTAAGCTCTCATCTCGAGTTGATTTGGGGTCCACGGAGAAATTTCGTGTTGCTCCAGTGACCTCAGGATCCCTCTAGACTTGAGACCGTGATCTTGGGTTTTCTCTGGAGTGCCATCAAGGAAATCAAGGCTCCTTTCACGTTTGATATGGAACACGGAATTGCTCTGCACGCAGTGCAGGGGAATCGGGCCTCATCTCGCGGCGAGGGGGAAGTCTCATGGTTTTTCTCGAGTTGCGGCCGGAACCTGGGGTATATTCTCGAGTTACGACGGGGAGGGCCCTTCCAGACACGTGTTTGTTCAGCGATGTCAGGACTCCTGCCTAGGTGCGAGGGACACCTCTGGATTCTCCTCGAGTCTTGGCATTGCAATTGGGACGCGTCTCCACGTGAGGCGGGAGACCCAGTGTCCCTTTCCACGTGCCACAGGGATCCTGGGACTCCTATCCATTTGCAAGAGGAGTCAGGCATCGTCTCCTCTGGAAGCATTGATCTCCGTGGACCTCTCGAGTTTTCAAAGGATGTGAGGCCTCCGGTCGCTAGAGGCGGAGGACTAGGTCTTTCTCTGTGGTCTCCACAGGGGATTCAGACATCCCTTCGTCTTGGGAAATGCAAGACGAGCCTACATTCAATTCACTGCAGGGATATCCGGCCTTACTTCGAGTCAGAGCATCTCGGTGTCCATTCCACTTGAGGCCACAAACTCAGGGTCCCTCTCACATACCTGTAGCTGAGAGAAGCCTCCTCTTGAGGTGCTTGTGGAAAGTTGGTATTCCCCTTGAGTCGAAGCCAGGGACTAAGCTCTCATCTCAAGTTGATTTGTGGTCCACGGAGCCCTTTCGTGTTGCTCCAGTGACCTCAGGATCCCCCTAGACTTGAAACAGTGATCTTGGGTTTTCTCTGGAGTGCCATCAAGGAAATCAAGGCTCCTTTCACGTTTCATGTGGAACACGGAATTGCTCTGCACGCAGTGCAGGGGAATCGGGCCTCATCTCACGGCGAGGGGGAATTCTCATGGTTTTTCTCGAGTCGCGCCTGGAACCTGTGTTATATTCTCGAGTTATGACGGGCAGGGCCCATCCAGACACGTGTTTGTTCAGCGACGTCAGGACTCCTGCCTAGGTGCGAGGGACACCTCGGGATTCTCCTCGAGTCTTGGCATGGCAATTGGGACGCGTCTCCACGTGAGGCGGGAGACCCAGCGTCCCTTTCCACGTGCCACAGGGATCCTGAGACTTCTATCCATTTTCAAGAGGAGTCAGGCATCGTCTCCTTTGGAAGCATTGATCTCCGCGGCCCTCTCGAGTTTTCAAAGGATGTGAGGCCTCCGGTCGCATTGAGGGTGAGGACTAGGTCTTTCTCTGTGGTCTCCACAGGGGATTCAGACATCCCTTTGTCTTGGGAGATGCAAGATGAGCCTGCTTTCTTTTTTTTTTTTTCTTTCTTTTTTTCTTTTTTAATTTTTATTATTATTATTTTTTTTCCCAGTGGGTTTTGTCATACATTGATATGAATCAGCCATGGATTTACATGTATTCCCAATCCCGATCCCCCCTCCCACCTCCCTCTCCACCCGATTCCTCTGGGTCTTCCCAGTGCACCAGGCCCGAGCACTTGTCTCGTGCATCCCACCTGGGCTGGTGATCTGTTTCACCTTAGATAGTATACATGCTGTTCTTTTCAAATATCCCACCCTCACATTCTCCCACAAAGTTCAAAAGTCTGTTCTGTGTTTCTGTGTCTCTTTTTCTCTTCTGCATATAGGGTTATTGTTATCACCTTTCTAAATTCCATATACATGTGTCAGTATGCTGTAATGTTCTTTATCTTTCTGGCTTACTTCACTCTGTATAATGGGCTCCAGCTTCATCCATCTCATTAGGACTGGTTCAAATGAATTCTTTTTAATGGCTGAGTAATATTCCATGGTGTATATGTACCACAGCTTCCTTATCCATTCATCTGCTGATGGGCATCTAGGTTGCTTCCATGTCCTGGCTATTATAAACAGTGCTGCGATGAACATTGGGGTGCACGTGTCTCTTTCAGATCTGGTTTCCTCAGTGTGTATGCCCAGAAGTGGGATTGCTGGGTCATATGGCAGTTCTATTTCCAGTTTTTTAAGAAATCTCCACACTGTTTTCCATAGCGGCTGTACTAGTTTGCATTCCCACCAACAGTGTAAGAGGGTTCCCTTTTCTCCACACCCTCTCCAGCATTTATTGCTTGTAGACTTTTGGATAGCAGCCATCCTGACTGGCGTGTAATGGGACCTCATTGTGGTTTTGATTTGCATTTCTCTAATAATGAGTGATGTTGAGCATCTTTTCATGTGTTTGTTAGCCATCTGTATGTCTTCTTTGGAGAAATGTCTGTTTAGTTCTTTGGCCCATTTTTTGATTGGGTCATTTATTTTTCTGGAATTGAGCTGCAGGAGTTGCTTGTATATTTTTGAGATTAATCCTTTGTCTGTTTCTTCATTTGATATTATTTTCTCCCAATCTGAGGGCTGTCTTTTCACCTTACTTATAGTTTCCTTTGTAGTGCAAAAGCTTTTAAGTTTCATTAGGTCCCATTTGTTTAGTTTTGCTTTTATTTCCAATATTCTGGGAGGTGGGTCATAGAGGATCTTGCTTTGATTTATGTCGGAGAGTGTTTTGCCTATGTTCTCCTCTAGGAGTTTTATAGTTTCTGGTCTTACATTTAGATCTTTAATCCATTTTGAGTTTATTTTTGTGTATGGTGTTAGAAAGTGTTCTAGTTTCATTCTTTTACAAGTGGTTGACCAGTTTTCCCAGCACCACTTGTTAAAGAGGTTGTCTTTTTTCCATTGTATATCCTTGCCTCCTTTGTCAAAAATAAGGTGTCCATAGGTTCGTGGATTTATCTCTGGGCTTTCTATTCTGTTCCATTGATCTATATTTCTGTCTTTGTGCCAGTACCATACTGTCTTGATGACTGTGGCTTTGTAGTAGAGTCTGAAGTCAGGCAGGTTGATTCCTCCAGTTCCATTCTTCTTTCTCAAGATTACTTTGGCTATTCGAGGTTTTTTGTATTTCCATACAAATTGTGAAATTCTTTGGTCTACTTCTGTGAAAAATACCGTTGGTAGCTTGATAGGGATTGCATTGAATCTATAGACTGCTTTGGGTAGAATAGCCATTTTGACAATATTAATTCTTCCAATCCATGAACACGGTATGTTTCTCCATCTGTTTGTGTCCTCTTTGATTTCTTTCATCAGTGTTTTATAGTTTTCTATGTATAGGTCCTTTGTTTCTTTAGGTAGATATACTCATAAGTATTTTATTCTTTTTGTTGCAATGGTGAATGGTATTGTTTCCTTAATTTCTCTGTCTGTTTTTTCATTGTTAGTATATAGGAATGCAAGGGATTTCTGTGTGTTAATTTTATATCCTGCAACTTTACTATATTCATTGATTAGCTCTAGTAATTTTCTGGTAGAATCTTTAGGGTTTTCTATGTAGAGGATCATGTCATCTGCAAACAGTGAGAGTTTTACTTCTTCTTTTCCTATCTGGATTCCTTTGACTTCTTTTTTCTGCTCTGATTGCTGTGGCCAGCACTTCCAACACTATGTTGAATAGTAGTGGTGAGAGTGGGCACCCTTGTCTTGTTCCTGATTTCAGGGGAAATGCCTTCAATTTTTCACCATTGAGGGTGATGCTTGCTGTGGGTTTGTCATATATAGCTTTTATTATGTTGAGGTATGTTCCTTCTATTCCTGCTTTTTGGAGAGTTTTAATCATAAATGAGTGTTGAATTTTGTCAAAGGCTTTCTCTGCATCTATTGAGATAATCATATGGTTTTTATCTTTCAATTTGTTAATGTGGTGTATTACATTGATTGATTTGCGGATATTAAAGAATCCTTGCATTCCTGGTATAAAGCCCACTTGGTCATGGTGTATGATTTTTTTAATATGTTGTTGGATTCTGTTTGCTAGAATTTTGTTAAGGATTTTTGCATCTATGTTCATCAGTGATATTGGCCTGTAGTTTTCTTTTTTTGTGGCATCTTTGTCTGGTTTTGGAATTAGGGTGATGGTGGCCTCATAGAATGAGTTTGGAAGCTTACCTTCTTCTGCAATTTTCTGGAAGAGTTTGAGTAAGATAGGTGTTAGCTCTTCTCTAAATTTTTGGTAGAATTCAGCTGTGAAGCCATCTGGTCCTGGGCTTTTGTTTGCTGGAAGATTTTTGATGACAGTTTCGATTTCCTTGCTTGTGATGGGTCTGTTAAGATCTTCTATTTCTTCCTGGTTCAGTTTTGGAAAGTTATACTTTTCTAAGAATTTGTCCATTTCATCCAAGTTGTCCATTTTATTGGCATAGAGCTGCTGGTAGTAGTCTCTTATGATCCTTTGTATTTCAGTGTTGTCTGTTGTGATCTCTCCATTTTCATTTCTAATTTTGTTAATTTGGTTTTTCTCTCTTTGTTTCTTAATGAGTCTTGCTAATGGTTTGTCAATTTTGTTTATTTTTTCAAAAAACCAGCTTTTAGCTTTGTTGATTTTTGCTATGGTCTCTTTAGTTTCTTTTGCATTTATTTCTGCCCTGATTTTTAAGATTTCTTTCCTTCTGCTAACTCTGGGGTTCTTCATTTCTTCCTTCTCTAATTGCTTTAGGTGTAGAGTTAGGTTATTTAATTGGTTTTTTTCCTGTTTCTTGATGTAAGCCTGTAATGCTATGAACCTTCCCCTTAGCACTGCTTTTACAGTGTCCCATAGGTTTTGGGTTGTTGTGTTTTCATTTTCATTCATTTCTATACATATTTTGATTTCTTTTTTTATTTCTTCTAAGATTTGTTGGTTATTCAGAAGCGTGTTATTTAGCCTCAATATGTTTGAAGTTTTAACAATTTTTTCCCTGTAATTGAGATGTAATCTTACTGCACTGTGGTCAGAAAAGATGACTGGAATGATTTCAATTTTTTTGAATTTTCCAAGACCAGATTTATGGCCCAGGATGTGATCTATTCTGGAGAATGTTCCGTGTGCACTTGAGAAAAAGGTGAAGTTGATTGTTTTGGGGTGAAATGTCCTATAGATATCAATTAGGTCTACCTGGTCCATTGTGTCATTTAAGGTTTGTGTTTCCTTGTTAATTTTCTGTTTAGTTGATCTATCCATAGTTCTGAGTGGGGTATTAAAGTCTCCCACTATTATTGTGTTACTATTAATTTCCTCTTTCATACTCTTTAGCGTTTGCCGTACATATTGCGGTGCTCCTATGTTGGGTGCATATATATTTATAATTGTTATATTTTCTTTTTTGATTGATCCTTTGATCACTATGTAGTGTCCTTCTTTGTCTCTTTTCACTTACTTTATTTGAAAGTCTATTTTATCTGATATGAGTATTGCGACTCCTGCTTTCTTTTGGTCTCCGTTTGCATGAAATACTTTTTTCCAGCCCTTCACTTTTAGTCTGTATGTGTCTCTTGTTTTGAGGTGGGTCTCTTGTAGACAGCATATATAGGGGTCTTGATTTTGTATCCATTCAGCCAATCTTTGTCTTTTGGTTGGGGCATTCAACCCACGAGCCTGCTTTCAATTCACTGCAGGGATATCCGGCCTTACTTCGAGTCAGAGCATCTCGGTGTCCATTCCACTTGAGGCCACAAACTCAGGGGCCCTCTCACATACCTGTAGCTGAGAGAAGCCTCCTCTTGAGGTGCTTGTGGAAAGTTGGTATTCCTCTTGAGTCGAAGCCAGGGTCTAAGCTCTCATCTCGAGTTGATTTGGGGTCCACGGAGCCCTTTCGTGTTGCTCCAGTGACCTGAGGATCCCACTAGACTTGAGACAGTGATCTTGGGTTTTCTCTGGAGTGTCATCAAGGAAATCAAGGCGCCTTTCAAGTTTGATGTGGAACACGGAATTGCTCTGCACGCAGTGCAGGGGAATCGGGCCTCATCTCGCGGTGAGGGGGAAGTCTCATGGTTTTTCTCGAGTTGTGGCCGGAACCTGGGGTATATTCTCGAGTTACGACGGGGAGGGCCCTTCCAGACAGGTGTTTGTTCAGCGACGTCAGGACTCCTGCCTAGGTGCCAGGGACACCTCGGGATTCTCCTCGAGTCTTGGCATGGCAATTGGGACGAGTCTCCACGTGAGGCGGGAGAGCCAGTATCCCTTTCCACGTGCCACAGGGATCCTGGGACTCCTATCCACTTTCAAGAGGAGTCAGGCATCGTCTCCTTGGGAAGCATTGATCTCCGCGGACCTCTCGAGTTTTCAAAGGATGTGAGGCCTCCGTTCGCGTTGAGGCGGAGGACTAGGTCTTTCTCTGTGGTCTCCACAGGGGATTCAGACATCCTTTCGTCTTGGGAGATGCAAGACGAGCCTGCATTCAATTCACTGCAGGGATATCCGGCCTTACTTCGAGTCAGAGCATCTCGGTGTCCATTCCACTTGAGGCCACAAACTCAGGGTCCCTCTCACATACCTGTAGCTGAGAGAAGCCTCCTCTTGAGGTGCTTGTGGAAAGTTGGTATTCCTCTTGAGTCGAAGCCAGGGACTTAGCTCTCATCTCGAGTTGATTTGGGTTCCACGGAGACCTTTCGTGTTGCTCCAGTGACCTCAGGATCCCTCTAGACTTGAGCCAGTGATCTTGGGTTTTCTCTGGAGTGCCATCAAGGAAAGCAAGGCTCCTTTCACGTTTGATGTGGAACACGGAATTGCTCTGCATGCAGTGCAGGGGAATCGGGCCTCATCTCGCGGCGAGGGGGAAATCTCATGGTTTTTCTCGAGTTGCGGCCGGAACCTGGGGTATATTCTCGAGTTACGACGGGGAGGGCCCTTCCAGACAGGTGTTTGTTCAGCGACGTCAGGACTCCTGCCTAGGTGCGAGGGACACCTCGGGATTCTACTCGAGTCTTGGCTTGTCAATTGGGACGCGTCTCCACGTGAGGCGGGAGACCCAGGGTCCCTTCCCACGTGCCACAGGGATCTTGGGACTCCTATCCAATGTCAAGAGGAGTGAAGCATCGTCTCCTTTGGAGGAATGATCTGCGCGGACCTCTCGAGTTTTCAAAGGATGTGAGGCCTCCGGTCGCGATGAGGCGGAGGACTATGTCTTTCTCTGTGGTCTCCACAGGGGATTCAGACATCCCTTCTTCTTGGGAGATGCAAGACGAGCCTGCATTCAATTCACTGCAGGGATATCCGGCCTTACTTCGAGTCAGAGCATCTCGGTGACCATTCCACTTGAGGCCACAAACTCAGGGTCCCTCTCACATACCTGTAGCTGAGAGAAGCCTCCTCTTGAGGTGCTTGTGGAAAGTTGGTATTCCTCTTGAGTCGAAGCCAGGGACTAAGCTCTCATCTCGAGTTGATTTGGGGTCCACGGAGCCCTTTCATGTTGCTCCAGTGACCTGAGGATCCCACTAGACTTGAGACAGTGATCTTGGGTTTTCTCTGGAGTGCCATCAAGGAAATCAAGGCTCCTTTCAAGTTTGATGTGGAACACGGAATTGCTCTGCACGCAGTGCAGGGGAATCGGGCCTCATCTCGCGGCGAGGGGGAAGTCTCATGGTTTTTCTCCAGTTGTGGCCGGAACCTGGGGTATATTCTCGAGTTACGACGGGGAGGGCCCTTCCAGACAGGTGTTTGTTCAGCGACGTCAGGACTCCTGCCTAGGTGCCAGGGACACCTCGGGATTCTCCTCGAGTCTTGGCATGGCAATTGGGACGAGTCTCCACGTGAGGCGGGAGACCCCGGGTCCCTTTCCACGTGCCACAGGGATCGTGGGACTCCTATCAATTTTCAAGAGGACTCAGGCATCGTCTCCTTTGGAAGCATTGATCTCCGCGGACCTCTCGAGTTTTCAAAGGATGTGAGGCCTCCGGTCGCGATGAGGCGGAGAACTAGGTCTTTCTCTGTGGTCTCCACACGGGATTCAGATATCCCTTCTTCTTGGGAGATGCAAGACGAGCCTGCATTCAATTCACTGCAGGGATATCCGGCCTTACTTCGAGTCAGAGCATCTCGGTGTCCATTCCACTTGAGGCCACAAACACAGGGTCCCTCTCACATACATGTAGCTGAGAGAAGCCTCCTCTTGACGTGCTTGTGGAAAGTTGGTATTCCTCTTGAGTCGAAGCCAGGGACTAAGCTCTCATCTCGAGTTGATTTGGGGTCCACGGAGCCCTTTCGTGATGCTACAGTGACCTCAGGATCCCTCTAGACTTGAGACACTGATCTTGGGTTTTCTCTGGAGTGCCACCAAGGAAATCAAGGGTCCTTTCACGTTTGATGTGGAACACGGAATTGCTCTGCACGCAGTGCAGGGGAATCGGGCCTCATCTCGCGCCAAGGGGGAAGTCTCATGGTTTTTCTCGAGTTGCGGCCGGAACCTGGGGTATATTCGCGAGTTACGACGGGGAGGGCCCTTCGAGACACGTGTTTGTTCAGCGACGTCAGGAGTCCTGCCTAGGTGCGAGGTACAACTCGGGATTCTCCTCGAGTCTTGGCATGGCAATTGGGACGCGTCTCCACGTGAGGTGTGAGACCCAGTGTCCCTTTACACGTGCCACAGGGATCCTGGGAATCCTATCCATTTTCAGGAGGAGTCAGGCATCGTCTCCTTTGTAAGCATTGATCTGCGCAGACCTCTCGATTTTTCAAAGGATGTGATGTCTCCGGTCGCAATGAGGCTGAGGACTAGTTCTTTCTTTCTCGTCTCCACAGGGGATTCAGACATCCCTTCGTCTTGGGAGATGCAAGACGAGCCTGCATTCAATTCACTGCAGGGATATCCGGACTTACTTCGAGTCAGAGCATCTCGTTGTCCATTCCACTTGAGGCCACAAACTCAGGGTCCCTCTCACGTACGTTTAGCTGAGAGAAGCCTCCTCTTGAGGTGCTTGTGGAAAGTTGGTATTCCTCTTGAGTCGAATCCAGGGACTAAGAACTCATCTCGAGTTGATTTGGGGTCCACGGAGCCCTTTTGTGTTGCTCCAGTGACCTCAGGATCCCTCTAGACTTGAGACAGTGATTTTGGGTTTTCTCTGGAGTGCCATCAAGGAAATCAAGTCTCCTTTCACGTTTGATGTGGAACACGGAATTGCTCTGCACGCAGTGCAGGGGAATCGGGCCTCATCTCTCGGCGAGGGTGAAGTCTCATGGTTTTTCTCGAATTGCGGCTGGAACCTTAGGTATATTCTCGAGTTACGACTGGGAGGGAACTTCCAGACACGTGTTTGTTCAGCGACGTCAGGAGTCCTGCCTAGGTGCGAGGTACAACTCGGGATTCTCCTCGAGTCTTGGCATGGCAATTGGGACGAGTCTCCACGTGAGGTGTGAGACCCAGTGTCCCTTTACACGTGCCACAGGGATCCTGGGAATCCTATCCATTTTCAGGAGGAGTCAGGCATCGTCTCCTTTGTAAGCATTGATCTGCGCAGACCTCTCGATTTTTCAAAGAATGTGATGTCTCCGGTCGCAATGAGGCTGAGGACTAGTTCTTTCTTTGTGGTCTCCACAGGGGATTCAGACATCCCTTCGTCTTGGGAGATGCAAGACGAGCCTGCATTCAATTCACTGCAGGGATATCCGGACTTACTTCGAGTCAGAGCATCTCGTTGTCCATTCCACTTGAGGCCACAAACTCAGGGTCCCTCTCACGTACATTTAGCTGAGAGAAGCCTCCTCTTGAGGTGCTTGTGGAAAGTTGGTATTCCTCTTGATTCGAATCCAGGGACTAAGATCTCATCTCGAGTTGATTTGGGGTCCACGGAGCCCTTTTGTGTTGCTCCAGTGACCTCAGGAGCCCTCTAGACTTGAGACAGTGATTTTGGGTTTTCTCTGGAGTGCCATCAAGGAAATCAAGTCTCCTTTCACGTTTGATGTGGAACACGGAATTGCTCTGCACGCAGTGCAGGGGAATCGGGCCTCATCTCTCGGCGAGGGTGAAGTCTCATGGTTTTTCTCGAGTTGTGGCTGGAACCTTAGGTATATTCTCGAGTTACGACGGGGAGGGAACTTCCAGACACGTGTTTGTTCATCGACGTCAGGACTATTGCCTAGGTGCGAGGGACACCTCGGGATTCTCCTCGAGTCTTGGCATGGCATTTGGGATGCGTTTCCATGTGAGGCGGGAGACCCAGGGTCCCAATCCACGTGCCACAGGGATCCTGGGAATCCTATCCATTTTCAGGAGGAGACAGGCATCGTCTCCTTTGTAAGCATTGATCTGCGCAGACCTCTCGATTTTTCAAAGGATGTGATGTCTCCGGTCGCAATGAGGTGGAGGACTAGGTCTTTCTTTGTCGTCTCCACAGGGGATTCAGACATCCCTTCGTCTTGGGAGATGCAAGACGAGCCTGCATTCAATTCACTGCAGGGATATCCGGCCTTAATTCGAGTCAGAGCATCTCGGTGTCCATTCCACTTGAGGCCACAAACTCACGGTCCCTCTCACATACCTGTAGCGGAGAGATGCCTCCCCTTGAGGTCCTTGTGAAAAGTTGGTATTCCTCTTGAGTCGAAGCCAGGGACTAAGCTCTCATCTCGAGTTGATTTGGGGTCCCCGGAGCCCTTACTTGTTGCTCCAGTGACCTCAGGATCCCTCTAGACTTGAGACAGTGATGTTGGGTTTTCTCTGGAGTGCCATCAAGGAAATCAAGGCTCCTTTCACGTTTGATGTGGAACACGGAATTGCTCTGCATGCAGTGCAGGGGAATCGGGCCTCATCTCGCGGCGAGGGGGAAGTCTCATGGTTTTTCTCGAATTGCGGCCGGAACCTGGGGTGTATTCTCGACTTACGACGTGGAGGGACCTTCCAGACACGTGTTTGTTCAGCGACATCAGGACTCCTGCCTAGGTGCGAGGGACACCTCGGGATTCTCCTCGAGTCTTGGCATGGCAATTGGGACGCGTCTCCACGTGAGGCGGGAGACCCAGGGTCCCTTTCCACGTGCCACAGAGATCCTGGGACTCCTATCCATTTTCAAGAGGACTCAGGCAACGTCTCCTTTGTAAGCATTGATCTGCGCAGACCTCTCGATTTTTCAAAGGATGTGAGGCCTCCGGTCGCGATGAGGCGGAGGACTAAGTCTTTCTCTGTGGTCTCCACAGCGGATTCAGACATCCCTTCGTCTTGGGAGATGCAAGACGAGCCTGCATTCAATTCACTGCAGGGATATCCGGCCTAACTTCGAGTCAGAGCATCTCGGTGTCCATTCCACTTGAGGCCACAAACTCAGGGGCCCTCTCACATACCTGTAGCTGAGAGAAGCCTCCTCTTGAGGTGCTTGTGGAACGTTGGAATTCCTCTTGAGTCGAAGCCAGGGACTAAGCTCTCATCTCGAGTTGATTTGGGGTCCACGGAGCCCTTTCGTGTTGCTCCAGTGACCTCAGGATCCCTCTAGACTTGAGACAGTGATCTTGGGTTTTCTCTGGAGTGCCATCAAGGAAATCAAGGCTCCTTTCACGTTTGATGTGGAACATGCAATTGCTCTGCATGCAGTGCAGGGGAATTGGGCCTCATCTCGGGGCGAGGGGGAAGTCGCATGGTTTTTCTCGAGTTGCGGCCGGAACCTGGGGTATATTCTCGAGTTACGATGGAGAGGGCCCTTCCAGACACGTGTTGGTTCAGCGACGTCAGGACTCCTGCCTAGGTGCGAGGGACACCTCGGGATTCTCCTCGAGTCTTGGCATGGCAATTGGGACGCGTCTCCACGTGAGGCGGGAGACCCAGGTACCCTTTCCACGTGCCACAGAGATCCTGGGACTCCTATCCATTTTCAAGAAGAGTCAGGCATCGTCTCCTTTGGAAGCATTGACCTCCGCAGACCTCTCGAGTTTTCAAAGGATGTGATGCCTCCGGTCTCGATGAGGCGGAGGACTAGGTCTTTCTCTGTGGTCTCCACAGGGGATTCAGACATCCCTTCATCTTGGGAGATGCAAGACGAGCCTGCATTCAATTCACTATTGGGATATCCGGCCTTTTTTGAGTCAGAGCATCTAGGTGTCCATTCCAATTGAGGCCACAAACTCAGGGTCCCTCTCACATACCTGTAGCTGAGAGAAACCTCCTCTTGAGGTGATTGTGGAAAGTTGGTATTCCTCTTGATTCGAAGCCAGGGACTAAGCTCTCATCTCGAGTAGATCTGGGGTCCACGGAGCCCTTTCGTGTTGCTCCAGTGACCTCAGGATCCCTCTAGACTTGAGACAGTGATCTTGGGGTTTCTCCTGAGTGCCATCAAGGAAATCAAGGCTCCTTTCACGTTTGATGTGGAACACGGAATTGCTCTGCACACAGTGCAGGGGAATCGGGCCTTATCTCGCGGCGAGGGGGAAGTCTCATGGTTTTTCTCGAGGTGCGGCCGGAACCTGTTGTATATTCTCGAGTTACGACGGGGAGGCCCCTTCCAGACACGTGTTTGTTCAGCGACGTCAGGACTCCTGCCTAGGTGCGAGGGACACCTCGGGATTCTCCTCGAGTCTTGGCATGGCAATTGGGACGCGTCTCCACGTGAGGCGAGAGACCCAGGGTCCCTTTCCACGTGCCACAGGGATCCTGGGACTCCTATCCATTTTCTAGAGGAGTCAGGCATCGTCTCATTTGGAAGCATTGATCTCCGCGGACCTCTCGAGTTTCAAAGGATGTGAGGCCTCCGGTCGCGATGAGGCGGAAGACTAGGTCTTTCTCTGGGGTCTCCACAGCAGATTCAGACATCCCTTCGTCTTGGGAGATGCAAGACGAGCCTGCATTCAATTCACTGCAGGGATATCCAGCCTTACTTCGAGTCAGAGCATCTCGGTGTCCATTCCACTTGAGGCCACAAACTCAGGGGCCCTCTCACATACCTGTAGCTGAGAGAAGCCTCCTCTTGAGGTGCTTGTGGAAAGTTGGTTTTCCTCTTGAGTCGAAGCCAGGGACTAAGCTCTCATCTCGAGTTGATTTGGGGTCCACGGAGCCCTTTCGTGTTGCTACAGTGACCTCAGGATCCCTCTAGACTAGAGACAGTGATCTTGGGTTTTCTCTGGAGTGCCATCAAGGAAATCAAGGCTCCTTTCACTTTTGATGTGGAATACGGAATTGCTCTGCACGCAGGGCAGCGGAATCGGGCCTAATCTGGCGGCGAGGGGGAAGTCTCATGGTTTTCCTCGAGTGGCGGCCGGAACCTGGGGTATATTCTCGAGTTACGACGGGGAGGCCCCTTGCAGACACGTGTTTGTTCAGCGACGTCTGGACTCCTGCCTAGGTGCGAGGGACACCTCGGGATTCTCCTCGAGTCTTGGCATGGCAATTGGGACGCGTCTCCACGTGAGGCGGGAGACCCAGGGTCCCTTTCCACGTGCCACAGGGATCCTGGGACTCCTATCCATTTTCAAGAGGAGTCAGGCATCGTCTCCTTTGGAAGCATTGATCTCCGCGGACCTCTCGAGTTTTCAAAGGATGTGAGGCCTCCGGTCTCGATGAGGGGGGGACTAGGTCTTTCTCTGTGGTCTCCACAGGGGATTCAGACATCCCTTCGTCTTGGGAGATGCAAGACGAGCCTGCATTCAATTCACTGCAGGGATATCCGGCCTTACTTCGAGTCAGAGCATCTCGGTGTCCATTCCACTTGAGGCCACAAACTCAGGGTCCCTCTCACATACCTGTAGCTGAGAGAAGCCTCCTCTTTAGGTGCTTGTGGAAAGTTGGTATTCCTCTTGAGTCGAAGCCAGGGACTAAGCTCTCATCTCGAGTAGATTTGGGGCCCACGGAGCCCTTTCTTGTTGCTCCAGTGACCTCAGGATCCCTCTAGACTTGAGACAGTGATCTTGGGTTTTCTCTGGAGTGCCATTAAGGAAATCAAGGCTCCTTTCACGTTTGATGTGGAACACGGAATTGCTCTGCACGCAGTGCAGGGGAATCGGGCCTCATCTCACGGCGAGGGGGAAGTCTCATGGTTTTTCTCGGGTTGCGGCCTGAACCTGGGGTGTATTCTCGAGTTACGACGGGGAGGGCCCTTCCAGACACGTGTTTGTTCAGCGACGTCAGGACTCCTGCCTAGGTGCGAGGGACACCTCGGGATTCTCCTCGAGTCTTGGCATGGCAATTGGGACCCGTCTCCACGTGAGGCGGGAGACCCAGGGCCCCTTTCCTCGTGCAACAGGGATCCTAGGACTCCTATCCATTTTCAAGAAGAGTCAGGCATCGTCTCCTTTGGAAGCATTGACCTCCGCAGACCTCTCGAGTTTTCAAAGGATGTGATGCCTCCAGTCTCGATGAGGCGGAGGACTAGGTCTTTCTCTGTGGTCTCCACAGGGGATTCAGACATCCCTTCATCTTGGGAGATGCAAGACGAGCCTGCATTCAATTCACTATTGGGATATCTGGCCTTACTTCGAGTGAGAGCGTCTAGGTGTCCATTCCAATTGAGGTCACAAACTCAGGGTCCCTCTCAAATACCTTTAGCTGAGAGAAGCCTCCTCTTGAGGTGCTTGTGGAAAGTTGGTATTCCTCTTGAGTCGAAGCCAGGGACTAAGCTCTCATCTCGAGTTGATTTGGGGTCCACGGAGCCCTTTCGTGTTGCTCCAGTGACCTCAGGAACCCTCTAGACTTGAGACAGTGATCTTGGGTTTTCTCTGGAGTGCCATCAAGGAAATCAAGGCTCCTTTCACGTTTGATGTGGAACACGGATTTGCTCTGCACGCAGTGCATCGGAATCGGGCCTGATCTCGCGGCGAGGGGTAAGTCTCATGGTTTTTCTCGAGTTGCGGCCGGAACCTGTGGTATATTCTCGAGTTACGACGGGGAGGGCCCTTCCAGACACGTGTTTCTTCAGCGACGTCAGGATTCCTGCCTAGGTGCGAGGGACACCTCGGGATTCTCCTCGAGTCTTGGCATGGCAATTGGGACGCGTTTCCACTTGAAGCAGGAGACCCTGGGTCCCTTTCCACGTGCCACAAGGATCCTGGGACACCTATCCATTTTCAAGAGGAGTCAGGCATCGTAGCCTTTGGAAGCATTGATCTCCGCGGACGTCGTGAGTTTTCAAAGGATGTGAGGCCTCCAGTCGTGAAGAGGTGGAGACCTAGGTCTTCTCTGTGGTCTCCACAGTGGATTCAGACATCCCTTCGTCTTGGGAGATGCAAGACGAGCCTGCATTCAATTCACTGCAGGAATATCCAGCCTTACTTCGAGTCAGAGCATCTCGGTGTCCATTCCACTTGAGGCCACAAACTCAGGGTCCCTCTCACATACCTGTAGCTGAGAGAAGCCTCCTCTTGAGGTGCTTGTGCAAAGTTGGTATTCCTCTTGATTCGAAGCCAGGGACTAAGCTCTCATCTCGAGTTAATTTGGGGTCCAGGGAGCATTTTCGTGTTGCTCCAGTGACCTCAGGATCCCTCTAGACTTGAGACAGTCATCTTGGGTTTTCTCTGGAGTGCCATCAAGGAAATCAAGGCTCCTTTCACGTTTGATGTGGACACGGATTTGCTCTGCACGCAGTGCAGGGGAATCGGGACTCTTCTCGCGGCGAGGGGGAAGTCTCATGGTTTTTCTCGAGTTGCGGCCGGAACCTGTGGTATATTCTCGAGTTACGACGGGGAGGACCCTTCCAGACACGTGTTTGTTCAGCGACGTCAGGACTCCTGCCTAGGTGCGAGGGACACCTCGGGATTCTCCTCGAGACTTGGCATGGCAATTGGGACGTGTTTCCACTTGAGGCGGGAGAACTAGGGTCCCTTTCCACGTGCCACAAGGATCCTGGGACTCCTATCCATTTTCAAGAGGAGTCAGGCATCGTATCCTTTGCAAGCATTGATCTCCGCAGACGTCTTGAATTTTCAAAGGATGTTAGGCCTCCAGTCGTGAAGAGGTGGAGAACTAGGTCTTCTCTGTGGTCTCCACAGGGGATTCAGACATCCCTTCGTCTTGGGAGATGCAAGACGAGCCTCCATTCAATTCACTGCAGGGATATCCGGCCTTACTTCGAGTCAGAGCATCTCGGTGTCCATTCCACTTGAGGCCACAAACTCAGGGTCCCTCAAATATACCTGTAGCTGAGAGAAGCCTCCTCTTGAGGTCCTTGTGGAAAGTTGGTATTCCTCTTGAGTCTAAGCCAGGGTCTAAGCTCTCATCTCTGGTTGATTTGGGGTCCACGAAGCCCTTTCCTGTTGGTCCAGTGACCTCAGGATCCCTCTAGACTTGAGACAGTGATCTTGGGATTCCTCTGGAGTGCCATCAAGGAAATCAAGGCTCCTTTCACGTTTGATGTGGAACACGCAATTGCTCTGCACGCAGTGCAGGGGAATGGGGCCTCAAATCGAGGCGAGGGGGGAGTCTCATGGTTTTTCTCGAGTTGCGGCCGGAACCTGGGGTATATTCTCGAGTTACGACGGGGAGGGCCCTTCCATACACGTGTTTGTTCAGCGACGTCAGGACTCCTGCCTAGGTGTGAGGGACACCTCGGGATTCTCCTCGAGTCTTGGCATGGCAATTGGGACGCGTCTCCACATGAGGCGGGAGACCCAGGGTCCCTTTCCACGTGCCACAGGGATCCTGGGACTCCTATCCATTTTCAAGAGGAGTCAGGCATCGTCTCCTTTGGAAGCATTGATCTCCGCGGACCTCTCGAGTGTTCAAATGATGTGAGGCCTCCGGTCGTGACGAGGCGGACGACTAGGTCTTTCTCTGTCGTCTCCACAGGGGATTCAGACATCCCTTCGTCTTGGGAGATGCAAGACGAGCCTGCATTCAATTCACTGCAGGGATATCCGGCCTTAATTCGAGTCAGAGCATCTCGGTGTCCATTCCACTTGAGGCCACAAACTCAGGGTCCCTCTCACATACCTGTAGCTGAGAGAAGCCTCCTCTTGAGGTGCTTGTGGAAAGTTGGTATTCCTCTTGAGTCGAAGCCAGGGACTAAGCTCTCATCTCGAGTAGATTTGGGGCCCACGGAGCCCTTTCTTGTTGCTCCAGTGACCTCAGGATCCCTCTAGACGTGAGACAGTGATCTTGGGTTTTCTCTGGAGTGCCATTAAGGAAATCAAGGCTCCTTTCACGTTTGATGTGGAACACGGAATTGCTCTGCACGCAGTGCAGGGGAATCGGGCCTCATCCCGCGGCGAGGGGGAAGTCTCATGGTTTTTCTCGGGTTGCGGCCAGAACCTGGGGTGTATTCTCGAGTTACGACGGGGAGGGCCCTTCCATACACGTGTTTGTTCAGCGACGTCAGGACTCCTGCCTAGGTGCGAGGGACACCTCGGGATTCTCCTCGAGTCTTGGCATGGCAATTGGGACGCGTCTCCACGTGAGGCGGGAGACCCAGGGTCCCTTTCCACGTGCCACAGGGATCCTGGGACTCCTATCCATTTTCAAGAAGAGTCAGGCATCGTCTCCTTTGGAAGCATTGACCTCCGCAGACCTCTCGAGTTTTCAAAGGATGTGATGCCTCCGGTCTCGATGAGGCGGAGGACTTGGTCTTTCTCTGTGGTCTCCACAGGGGATTCAGACATCCCTTCATCTTGGCAGATGCAAGACGAGCCTGCATTCAATTCACTATTGGGATATCCATCCTTTTTTGAGTCAGAGCATCTAGGTGTCCATTCCAATTGAGGCCACAAACTCAGGGTTCCTCTCACATACCTGTAGCTGAGAGAAGCCTCCTCTTGAGGTGATTGTGGAAAGTTGGTATTCCTCTTGATTCGAAGCCAGGGACTAAGCTCTCATCTCGAGTAGATCTGAGGTCCACGGAGCCCTTTTGTGTTGCTCCAGTGACCTCAGGGTACCTCTAGACTTGAGACAGTGATCTTGGGTTTTCTCTGGAGTGCCATCAAGGAAATCAAGGCTCCTTTCACGTTTGATGTGGAACATGGAATTGCTCTGCACGCATTGCAGGGGAATCGGGCCTCATCTCGCGGCGAGGGGGAAGTCTCATGGTTTTTCTCGAGTTGCGGCCGGAACCTGGGGTATATTCTCGAGTTACGATGGGGGTGGCCGTTCCAGACACGTGTTTGTTCAGCGACGTCAGGACTCCTGCCTAGGGGCGAGGGACACCTCGGGATTCTCATCGAGTCTTGGCATGGCAATTGGGACCCGTCTCCACGTGAGGCGGGAGACCCAGGGTCCCTTTCCACGTGCCACAGGGATCCTGGGACTCCTATCCATTTTCAAGAGGAGTCAGGCATCGTATCCTTTGGAAGCATTGATCTCCGCAGACCTCTCGAGTTTTCAAAGGATGTGAGGCCTCCAGTCGCGATGAGGCGGAGGACTAGGTCTTTCTCTGTGGTCTCCACAGCAGATTCAGACATCCCTTCGTCTTGGGAGATGCAAGACGAGCCTGCATTCAATTCACTGCAGGGATATCTGGCCTTACTTCGAGTCAGAGCATCTCGGTGTCCATTCCACTTGAGGCCACAAACTCTGGGTCCCTCTCAAATACCTTTAGCTGAGAGAAGCCTCCTCTTGAGGTGCTTGTGGAAAGTTGGTATTCCTCTTGAGTCGAAGCCAGGGACTAAGCTCTCATCTCGAGTTGATTTGGGGTCCACGGAGCCCTTTCGTGTTGCTCCAGTGACCTCAGGATCCCTCTAGACTAGAGACAGTGATCTTGGGTTTTCTCTGTAGTGCCATCAAGGAAATCAAGGCTCCTTTCACTTTTGATGTGGAATACGGAATTGCTCTGCACGCAGGGCAGGGGAATCGGGCCTCATCTCGCGGCGAGGGGGAAGTCTCATGGTTTTTCTCGAGTTGCGGCCGGAACCTGTGGTATATTGAGGAGTTACGACGGGGAGGGCCCTTCCAGACACGTGTTTGTTCAGCGACGTCAGGACTCCTGCCTAGGTGCAAGGGACACCTCTGGATTCTCCTCGAGTCTTGGCATGGCAATTGGGACGCGTCTCCACGTGAGGCGGGAGACCCAGGGTCCCTTTCCACGTGCCACAGGGATCCTGGGACTCCTATCCATTTTCAAGAAGAGTCAGGCATCGTCTCCTTTGGAAGCATTGACCTCTGCAGACCTCTCGAGTTTTCAAAGGATGTGATGCCTCCGGTCTCCATGAGGCGGAGGACTAGGTCTTTCTCTGTGGTCTCCACAGGGGATTCAGACATCCCTTCATCTTTGGAGATGCAAGACGAGCCTGCATTCAATTCACTATTGGGATATCCGGCATTTTTTGAGTCAGAGCATCTAGGTGTCCATTCCACTTGAGGCCACAAACTCAGGGTCCCTCTCACATACCTGTAGCTGAGAGAAGCCTCCTCTTGAGGTGCTTTTGGAAAGTTGGTATTCCTCTTGATTCGAAGCCAGGGACTAAGCTCTCAACTCGAGTAGATCTGGGGTCCACGGAGCACTTTCGTGTTGCTCCAGTGACTTCAGGATCCCTCTAGACTTGAGATAGTGAACTTGGGTTTTCTCTGGAGTGCCATCAAGGAAATCAAGGCTCCTTTCACGTTTGATGTGGAAATCGGAATTGCTCTGCACCCAGTGCAGGGGAATCGGGCCTCATCTCGCGGCGAGGGGGAAGTCTCATGGTTTTTCTCGAGTTGCGGCCGGAACCTGGGGTATATTCTCGAGTTACGACGGGGAGGGCCCTTCCAGACACGTGTTTGTTCAGCGACGTCATGACTCCTGCCTAGGTGCAAGGGACACTTCGGAATTCTCCTAGAGTCTTGGCATGGCAATTGGGATGCCTCTCCACGTGAGGCGGGAGACCCAGGGTCCCTTTCCACGTGCCACAGGGATCCTGGGACTCCTATCCATTTTCAAGAAGAGTCAGGCAAAGTCTCCTTTGGAAGCATTGATCTCCGCGGACCTCTCGAGTTTTCAAAGGATGTGAAGACTCCGTTCACGTTGAGGCAGAGGACTAGGTCTTTCTCTGTGGTCTCCACAGGGGATTCAGACATCCCTTCGTCTTGGGAGATGCAAGACGAGCCTGCATTCAATTCACTGCAGGGATATCCGGCCTTACTTCTAGTCACAGCATCTCGGTTTCCATTCCACTTGAGGCCACAAACTCAGGGTCCCTCTCACATACCTGTAGCTGAGAGAAGCCTCCTCTTGAGGTGCTTGTAGAAAGTTGGTATTCCTCTTGAGTCGAAGCCAGGGACTAAGCTCTCATCTCGAATTGATTTGGGGTCCTCGGAGACCTTTCGTGTTGCTCCAGTGACCTCAGGATCCCTCTAGACTTGAGACAGTGATCTTGGGTTTTCCCTGGAGTGCCATCAAGGAAATCAAGGCTCCTTTCACATTTGATGTGGAACACGGAATTGCTCTGCATGCAGTGCAGGGGAATCGGGCTTCATCTCGCGGCGAGGGGGAAATCTCATGGTTTTTCTCGAGTTGCGGCCGGAACCTGTGGTATATTGAGGAGTTACGACGGGGAGGGCCCTTCCAGACACGTGTTTGTTCAGCGATGTCAGGACTCCTGCCAAGGTGCGAGGGACACCTCGGGTTTCTCCTCGAGTCTTGGCATGGCAATTGGGACACGTCTCCACGTGAGGCGGGAGACCCAGGGTCCCTTTCCACGTGCCACAGGGATCCTGGGACTCCTATCCATTTTCAAGAGGAGTCAGGCATCGTCTCCTTTGGAATCATTGATCTCCGCGGACCTCTCGAGTTTTCAAAGGATGTGAGGCCTCCGGTCCCGATGAGGCGAAGGACTAGGTTTTTCTCTGTGGTCTCCACAGGGGATTCAGACATCCCTTCGTCTTGGGAGATGCAAGACGAGCCTGCTTTCAATTCACTGCAGGGATATCCGGCCTTACTTCTAGTCAGAGCATCTCGGTGTCCATTCCACTTGAGGCCACAAACTCAGGGTCCCTCTCACATACCTGTAGCTGAGAGAAGCCTCCTCTTGAGGTGCTTGTAGAAAGTTGGTATTCCTCTTGAGTCGAAGCCAGGGACTAAGCTCTCATCTCGAATTGATTTGGGGTCCTCGGAGCCCTTTCCTGTTGCTCCAGTGACCTCAGGATCCCTCTGGACTTGAGACAGTGATCTTGGGTTTTCCCTGGAGTGCCATCAAGGAAATCAAGGCTCCTTGCACGTTTGATGTGGAACACGGAATTGCTCTGCATGCAGTGCAAGGGAATCGGGCCTCATCTCGCGGCGAGGGGGAAGTCTCATGGTTTTTCTCGAGTTGCGGCCGGAACCTGTGGTATATTGAGGAGTTACGACGGGGAGGGCCCTTCCAGACACGTGTTTGTTCAGCGACGTCAGGACTCCTGCCTAGGTGCGAGGGACACCTCGGGATTCTCCTCGAGTCTTGGCATGGCAATTGGGACACGTCTCCACGTGAGGCGGGAGACCCAGCGTCCCTTTCGACGTGCCACAGAGATCCTGGGACTCCTATCCATTTTAAAGAGGAGTCAGGCATCGTCTCCTTTGGAAGCATTGATCTCCGCGGACCTCTCGAGTTTTCAAAGGATGTGAGGCCTCCGTTCTCGTAGAGGCGGAGGACTAGGTCTTTCTCTGTGGTCTCCACAGGGGATTCAGACAACCCTTCGTCTTGGGGAATGCAAGATGAGCCTGCATTCAATTCACTGCAGGGATATCCGGCCTTACTTCGAGTCAGAGCATCTCGGTGTCCATTCCACTTGAGGCCACAAACTCAGGGTCCCTCTCACATACCTGTAGCTGAGAGAAGCCTCCTCTTGAGGTGCTTGTGGAAAGTTCGTATTCCTCTTGAGTCGAAGCCAGGGACTAAGCTCTCATCTCGAGTTGATTTGGGGTCCACGGAGCCCTTTCGTGTTGCTCCAGTGACCTCAGGATCCCTCTGGACTTGAGACAGTGATCTTGGGTTTTCTCTGGAGTACCATCAAGGAAATCAAGGCTCCTTTCACGTTTGATGTGGAACACGGAATTGCTCTGCACGCAGTGCAGGGGAATCGGGCGTCATCTCGCGGCGAGGGGGAAGTCTCATGGTTTTTCTCGAGTTGCAGCCGGAACCTGGGGTATATTCTCGAGTTACGCCGGGGAGGGCACTTCCAGACACGTGTTTGTTCAGCGACGTCAGGACTCCTGCCTCGGTGCGAGGGACACCTCGGGATTCTCCTCGAGTCTTGGCATGGCAATTGGGACGCGTCTCCACGTGAGGCCGGAGACCCAGGGTCCCTTTCCACGTGCCACAGGGATCCTGGAACTCCTATCCATTTTCAAGAGGAGTCAGGCATCGTCTCCTTTGGAAGCATTGATCTCCGCAGACCTCTCGAGTTTTCAAAGGATGTGAGGCCTCCAGTCGCGATGAGGCGGAGGACTAGGTCTTTCTCTGTGGTCTCCACAGCAGATTCAGACATCCCTTCGTCTTGGGAGATGCAAGACGAGCCTGCATTCAATTCACTGCAGGGATATCCAGCCTTACTTCGAGTCAGAGCATCTCGGTGTCCATTCCACTTGAGGCCACAAACTCTGGGTCCCTCTCAAATACCTTTAGCTGAGAGAAGCCTCCTCTTGAGGTGCTTGTGGAAAGTTGGTATTCCTCTTGAGTCGAAGCCAGGGACTAAGCTCTCATCTCGAGTAGATTTGGGGCCCACGGAGCCCTTTCTTGTTGCTCCAGTGACCTCAGGATCCCTCTAGACGTGAGACAGTGATCTTGGGTTTTCTCTGGAGTGCCATTAAGGAAATCAAGGCTCCTTTCACGTTTGATGTGGAACACGGAATTGCTCTGCACGCAGTGCAGGGGAATCGGGCCTCATCCCGCGGCGAGGGGGAAGTCTCATGGTTTTTCTCGGGTTGCGGCCAGAACCTGGGGTGTATTCTCGAGTTACGACGGGGAGGGCCCTTCCATACACGTGTTTGTTCAGCGACGTCAGGACTCCTGCCTAGGTGCGAGGGACACCTCGGGATTCTCCTCGAGTCTTGGCATGGCAATTGGGACGCGTCTCCACGTGAGGCGGGAGACCCAGGGTCCCTTTCCACGTGCCACAGGGATCCTGGGACTCCTATCCATTTTCAAGAAGAGTCAGGCATCGTCTCCTTTGGAAGCATTGACCTCCGCAGACCTCTCGAGTTTTCAAAGGATGTGATGCCTCCGGTCTCGATGAGGCGGAGGACTTGGTCTTTCTCTGTGGTCTCCACAGGGGATTCAGACATCCCTTCATCTTGGGAGATGCAAGACGAGCCTGCATTCAATTCACTATTGGGATATCCATCCTTTTTTGAGTCAGAGCATCTAGGTGTCCATTCCAATTGAGGCCACAAACTCAGGGTCCCTCTCACATACCTGTAGCTGAGAGAAGCCTCCTCTTGAGGTGATTGTGGAAAGTTGGTATTCCTCTTGATTCGAAGCCAGGGACTAAGCTCTCATCTCGAGTAGATCTGAGGTCCACGGAGCCCTTTTGTGTTGCTCCAGTGACCTCAGGGTACCTCTAGACTTGAGACAGTGATCTTGGGTTTTCTCTGGAGTGCCATCAAGGAAATCAAGGCTCCTTTCACGTTTGATGTGGAACATGGAATTGCTCTGCACGCATTGCAGGGGAATCGGGCCTCATCTCGCGGCGAGGGGGAAGTCTCATGGTTTTTCTCGAGTTGCGGCCGGAACCTGGGGTATATTCTCGAGTTACGATGGGGGTGGCCGTTCCAGACACGTGTTTGTTCAGCGACGTCAGGACTCCTGCCTAGGGGCGAGGGACACCTCGGGATTCTCATCGAGTCTTGGCATGGCAATTGGGACCCGTCTCCACGTGAGGCGGGAGACCCAGGGTCCCTTTCCACGTGCCACAGGGATCCTGGGACTCCTATCCATTTTCAAGAGGAGTCAGGCATCGTATCCTTTGGAAGCATTGATCTCCGCAGACCTCTCGAGTTTTCAAAGGATGTGAGGCCTCCAGTCGCGATGAGGCGGAGGACTAGGTCTTTCTCTGTGGTCTCCACAGCAGATTCAGACATCCCTTCGTCTTGGGAGAAGCAAGACGAGCCTGCATTCAATTCACTGCAGGGATATCTGGCCTTACTTCGAGTCAGAGCATCTCGGTGTCCATTCCACTTGAGGCCACAAACTCTGGGTCCCTCTCAAATACCTTTAGCTGAGAGAAGCCTCCTCTTGAGGTGCTTGTGGAAAGTTGGTATTCCTCTTGAGTCGAAGCCAGGGACTAAGCTCTCATCTCGAGTTGATTTGGGGTCCACGGAGCCCTTTCGTGTTGCTCCAGTGACCTCAGGATCCCTCTAGACTAGAGACAGTGATCTTGGGTTTTCTCTGTAGTGCCATCAAGGAAATCAAGGCTCCTTTCACTTTTGATGTGGAATACGGAATTGCTCTGCACGCAGGGCAGGGGAATCGGGCCTCATCTCGCGGCGAGGGGGAAGTCTCATGGTTTTTCTCGAGTTGCGGCCGGAACCTGTGGTATATTGAGGAGTTACGACGGGGAGGGCCCTTCCAGACA
Source organism: Dama dama (assembly GCF_033118175.1). Taxonomy (NCBI): domain Eukaryota; kingdom Metazoa; phylum Chordata; class Mammalia; order Artiodactyla; family Cervidae; genus Dama; species Dama dama. The sequence goes on along the minus strand of NW_026870879.1, from coordinate 3,833,516 downwards.
CGTGTTTGTTCAGCGACGTCAGGACTCCTGCCTAGGTGCAAGGGACACCTCTGGATTCTCCTCGAGTCTTGGCATGGCAATTGGGACGCGTCTCCACGTGAGGCGGGAGACCCAGGGTCCCTTTCCACGTGCCACAGGGATCCTGGGACTCCTATCCATTTTCAAGAAGAGTCAGGCATCGTCTCCTTTGGAAGCATTGACCTCTGCAGACCTCTCGAGTTTTCAAAGGATGTGATGCCTCCGGTCTCCATGAGGCGGAGGACTAGGTCTTTCTCTGTGGTCTCCACAGGGGATTCAGACATCCCTTCATCTTTGGAGATGCAAGACGAGCCTGCATTCAATTCACTATTGGGATATCCGGCATTTTTTGAGTCAGAGCATCTAGGTGTCCATTCCACTTGAGGCCACAAACTCAGGGTCCCTCTCACATACCTGTAGCTGAGAGAAGCCTCCTCTTGAGGTGCTTGTGGAAAGTTGGTATTCCTCTTGATTCGAAGCCAGGGACTAAGCTCTCAACTCGAGTAGATCTGGGGTCCACGGAGCACTTTCGTGTTGCTCCAGTGACTTCAGGATCCCTCTAGACTTGAGATAGTGAACTTGGGTTTTCTCTGGAGTGCCATCAAGGAAATCAAGGCTCCTTTCACGTTTGATGTGGAAATCGGAATTGCTCTGCACCCAGTGCAGGGGAATCGGGCCTCATCTCGCGGCGAGGGGGAAGTCTCATGGTTTTTCTCGAGTTGCGGCCGGAACCTGGGGTATATTCTCGAGTTACGACGGGGAGGGCCCTTCCAGACACGTGTTTGTTCAGCGACGTCATGACTCCTGCCTAGGTGCAAGGGACACTTCGGAATTCTCCTAGAGTCTTGGCATGGCAATTGGGATGCCTCTCCACGTGAGGCGGGAGACCCAGGGTCCCTTTCCACGTGCCACAGGGATCCTGGGACTCCTATCCATTTTCAAGAAGAGTCAGGCAAAGTCTCCTTTGGAAGCATTGATCTCCGCGGACCTCTCGAGTTTTCAAAGGATGTGAAGACTCCGTTCACGTTGAGGCAGAGGACTAGGTCTTTCTCTGTGGTCTCCACAGGGGATTCAGACATCCCTTCGTCTTGGGAGATGCAAGACGAGCCTGCATTCAATTCACTGCAGGGATATCCGGCCTTACTTCTAGTCACAGCATCTCGGTTTCCATTCCACTTGAGGCCACAAACTCAGGGTCCCTCTCACATACCTGTAGCTGAGAGAAGCCTCCTCTTGAGGTGCTTGTAGAAAGTTGGTATTCCTCTTGAGTCGAAGCCAGGGACTAAGCTCTCATCTCGAATTGATTTGGGGTCCTCGGAGACCTTTCGTGTTGCTCCAGTGACCTCAGGATCCCTCTAGACTTGAGACAGTGATCTTGGGTTTTCCCTGGAGTGCCATCAAGGAAATCAAGGCTCCTTTCACATTTGATGTGGAACACGGAATTGCTCTGCATGCAGTGCAGGGGAATCGGGCCTCATCTCGCGGCGAGGGGGAAGTCTCATGGTTTTTCTCGAGTTGCGGCCGGAACCTGTGGTATATTGAGGAGTTACGACGGGGAGGGCCCTTCCAGACACGTGTTTGTTCAGCGATGTCAGGACTCCTGCCAAGGTGCGAGGGACACCTCGGGTTTCTCCTCGAGTCTTGGCATGGCAATTGGGACACGTCTCCACGTGAGGCGGGAGACCCAGGGTCCCTTTCCACGTGCCACAGGGATCCTGGGACTCCTATCCATTTTCAAGAGGAGTCAGGCATCGTCTCCTTTGGAATCATTGATCTCCGCGGACCTCTCGAGTTTTCAAAGGATGTGAGGCCTCCGGTCCCGATGAGGCGAAGGACTAGGTTTTTCTCTGTGGTCTCCACAGGGGATTCAGACATCCCTTCGTCTTGGGAGATGCAAGACGAGCCTGCTTTCAATTCACTGCAGGGATATCCGGCCTTACTTCTAGTCAGAGCATCTCGGTGTCCATTCCACTTGAGGCCACAAACTCAGGGTCCCTCTCACATACCTGTAGCTGAGAGAAGCCTCCTCTTGAGGTGCTTGTAGAAAGTTGGTATTCCACTTGAGTCGAAGCCAGGGACTAAGCTCTCATCTCGAATTGATTTGGGGTCCTCGGAGCCCTTTCCTGTTGCTCCAGTGACCTCAGGATCCCTCTGGACTTGAGACAGTGATCTTGGGTTTTCCCTGGAGTGCCATCAAGGAAATCAAGGCTCCTTGCACGTTTGATGTGGAACACGGAATTGCTCTGCATGCAGTGCAAGGGAATCGGGCCTCATCTCGCGGCGAGGGGGAAGTCTCATGGTTTTTCTCGAGTTGCGGCCGGAACCTGTGGTATATTGAGGAGTTACGACGGGGAGGGCCCTTCCAGACACGTGTTTGTTCAGCGACGTCAGGACTCCTGCCTAGGTGCGAGGGACACCTCGGGATTCTCCTCGAGTCTTGGCATGGCAATTGGGACACGTCTCCACGTGAGGCGGGAGACCCAGCGTCCCTTTCGACGTGCCACAGAGATCCTGGGACTCCTATCCATTTTAAAGAGGAGTCAGGCATCGTCTCCTTTGGAAGCATTGATCTCCGCGGACCTCTCGAGTTTTCAAAGGATGTGAGGCCTCCGTTCGCGTAGAGGCGGAGGACTAGGTCTTTCTCTGTGGTCTCCACAGGGGATTCAGACAACCCTTCGTCTTGGGGAATGCAAGATGAGCCTGCATTCAATTCACTGCAGGGATATCCGGCCTTACTTCGAGTCAGAGCATCTCGGTGTCCATTCCACTTGAGGCCACAAACTCAGGGTCCCTCTCACATACCTGTAGCTGAGAGAAGCCTCCTCTTGAGGTGCTTGTGGAAAGTTCGTATTCCTCTTGAGTCGAAGCCAGGGACTAAGCTCTCATCTCGAGTTGATTTGGGGTCCACGGAGCCCTTTCGTGTTGCTCCAGTGACCTCAGGATCCCTCTGGACTTGAGACAGTGATCTTGGGTTTTCTCTGGAGTACCATCAAGGAAATCAAGGCTCCTTTCACGTTTGATGTGGAACACGGAATTGCTCTGCACGCAGTGCAGGGGAATCGGGCGTCATCTCGCGGCGAGGGGGAAGTCTCATGGTTTTTCTCGAGTTGCAGCCGGAACCTGGGGTATATTCTCGAGTTACGCCGGGGAGGGCACTTCCAGACACGTGTTTGTTCAGCGACGTCAGGACTCCTGCCTCGGTGCGAGGGACACCTCGGGATTCTCCTCGAGTCTTGGCATGGCAATTGGGACGCGTCTCCACGTGAGGCCGGAGACCCAGGGTCCCTTTCCACGTGCCACAGGGATCCTGGAACTCCTATCCATTTTCAAGAGGAGTCAGGCATCGTCTCCTTTGGAAGCATTGATCTCCGCAGACCTCTCGAGTTTTCAAAGGATGTGAGGCCTCCAGTCGCGATGAGGCGGAGGACTAGGTCTTTCTCTGTGGTCTCCACAGCAGATTCAGACATCCCTTCGTCTTGGGAGATGCAAGACGAGCCTGCATTCAATTCACTGCAGGGATATCCAGCCTTACTTCGAGTCAGAGCATCTCGGTGTCCATTCCACTTGAGGCCACAAACTCTGGGTCCCTCTCAAATACCTTTAGCTGAGAGAAGCCTCCTCTTGAGGTGCTTGTGGAAAGTTGGTATTCCTCTTGAGTCGAAGCCAGGGACTAAGCTCTCATCTGGAGTTGATTTGGGGTCCACGGAGCCCTTTCGTGTTGCTCCAGTGACCTCAGGATCCCTCTAGACTAGAGACAGTGATCTTGGGTTTTCTCTGGAGTGCCATCAAGGAAATGAAGGCTCCTTTCACTTTTGATGTGGAATACGGAATTGCTCTGCACGCAGGGCAGGGAAATCGGGCCTCATCTCACGGCGAGGGGGAAGTCTCATGGTTTTTCTCGAGTTGCGGCCGGAACCTGGGGTATATTCTCGAGTTACGACGAGGAGGCCCCTTCCAGACACGTGTTTGTTCAGCGACGTCAGGACTCCTGCCTAGGTGCGAGGGACACCTCGGGATTCTCCTCGAGTCTTGGCATGGCAATTGGGATGCGTCTCCATGTGAGGCAGGAGACCCAGGGTCCCTTTCCACGTGCCACAGGGATCCTGGGACTCCTATCCATTTTCAAGAAGAGTCAGGCATCGTCTCCTTTGGAAGCATTGACCTCCGCAGACCTCTCGAGTTTTCAAAGGATGTGATGCCTCCGGTCTCCATGAGGCGGAGGACTAGGTCTTTCTCTGTGGTCTCCACAGGGGATTCAGACATCCCTTCATCTTGGGAGATGCAAGACGAGCCTGCATTCAATTCACTATTGGGATATCCGGCATTTTTTGAGTCAGAGCATCTAGGTGTCCATTCCACTTGAGGCCACAAACTCAGGGTCCCTCTCACATACCTGTAGCTGAGAGAAGCCTCCTCTTGAGGTGCTTGTGGAAAGTTGGTATTCCTCTTGATTCGAAGCCAGGGACTAAGCTCTCATCTCGAGTAGATCTGGGGTCCACGGAGCCCTTTCGTGTTGCTCCAGTGACCTCAGGATCCCTCTAGACTTGAGATAGTGAACTTGGGTTTTCTCTGGAGTGCCATCAAGGAAATCAAGGCTCCTTTCACGTTTGATGTGGAACTCGGAATTGCTCTGCACCCAGTGCAGGGGAATCGGGCCTCATCTCGCGGCGAGGGGGAAGTCTCATGGTTTTTCTCGAGTTGCGGCCGGAACCTGGGGTATATTCTCGAGTTACGACGGGGAGGGCCCTTCCAGACACGTGTTTGTTCAGCGACGTCATGACCCCTGCCTAGGTGCAAGGGACACTTCGGAATTCTCCTCGAGTCTTGGCATGGCAATTGGGATGCCTCTCCACGTGAGGCGGGAGACCCAGGGTCCCTTTCCACGTGCCACAGGGATCCTGGGACTCCTATCCATTTTCAAGAGGAGTCAGGCAAAGTCTCCTTTGGAAGCATTGATCTCCGCGGACCTCTCGAGTTTTCAAAGGATGTGAAGACTCCGTTCACGTTGAGGCAGAGGACTAGGTCTTTCTCTGTGGTCTCCACAGGGGATTCAGACATCCCTTCGTCTTGGGAGATGCAAGACGAGCCTGCATTCAATTCACTGCAGGGATATCCAGCCTTACTTCGAGTCAGAGCATCTCGGTGTCCATTCCACTTGAGGCCACAAACTCTGGGTCCCTCTCAAATACCTTTAGCTGAGAGAAGCCTCCTCTTGAGGTGCTTGTGGAAAGTTGGTATTCCTCTTGAGTCGAAGCCAGGGACTAAGCTCTCATCTCGAGTTGATTTGGGGTCCACGGAGCCCTTTCGTGTTGCTCCAGTGACCTCAGGATCCCTCTAGACTAGAGACAGTGATCTTGGGTTTTCTCTGGAGTGCCATCAAGGAAATGAAGGCTCCTTTCACTTTTGATGTGGAATACGGAATTGCTCTGCACGCAGGGCAGGGAAATCGGGCCTCATCTCACGGCGAGGGGGAAGTCTCATGGTTTTTCTCGAGTTGCGGCCGGAACCTGGGGTATATTCTCGAGTTACGACGAGGAGGCCCCTTCCAGACACGTGTTTGTTCAGCGACGTCAGGACTCCTGCCTAGGTGCGAGGGACACCTCGGGATTCTCCTCGAGTCTTGGCATGGCAATTGGGATGCGTCTCCATGTGAGGCAGGAGACCCAGGGTCCCTTTCCACGTGCCACAGGGATCCTGGGACTCCTATCCATTTTCAAGAAGAGTCAGGCATCGTCTCCTTTGGAAGCATTGACCTCCGCAGACCTCTCGAGTTTTCAAAGGATGTGATGCCTCCGGTCTCCATGAGGCGGAGGACTAGGTCTTTCTCTGTGGTCTCCACAGGGGATTCAGACATCCCTTCATCTTGGGAGATGCAAGACGAGCCTGCATTCAATTCACTATTGGGATATCCGGCATTTTTTGAGTCAGAGCATCTAGGTGTCCATTCCACTTGAGGCCACAAACTCAGGGTCCCTCTCACATACCTGTAGCTGAGAGAAGCCTCCTCTTGAGGTGCTTGTGGAAAGTTGGTATTCCTCTTGATTCGAAGCCAGGGACTAAGCTCTCATCTCGAGTAGATCTGGGGTCCACGGAGCCCTTTCGTGTTGCTCCAGTGACCTCAGGATCCCTCTAGACTTGAGATAGTGAACTTGGGTTTTCTCTGGAGTGCCATCAAGGAAATCAAGGCTCCTTTCACGTTTGATGTGGAACTCGGAATTGCTCTGCACCCAGTGCAGGGGAATCGGGCCTCATCTCGCGGCGAGGGGGAAGTCTCATGGTTTTTCTCGAGTTGCGGCCGGAACCTGGGGTATATTCTCGAGTTACGACGGGGAGGGCCCTTCCAGACACGTGTTTGTTCAGCGACGTCATGACCCCTGCCTAGGTGCAAGGGACACTTCGGAATTCTCCTCGAGTCTTGGCATGGCAATTGGGATGCCTCTCCACGTGAGGCGGGAGACCCAGGGTCCCTTTCCACGTGCCACAGGGATCCTGGGACTCCTATCCATTTTCAAGAGGAGTCAGGCAAAGTCTCCTTTGGAAGCATTGATCTCCGCGGACCTCTCGAGTTTTCAAAGGATGTGAAGACTCCGTTCACGTTGAGGCAGAGGACTAGGTCTTTCTCTGTGGTCTCCACAGGGGATTCAGACATCCCTTCGTCTTGGGAGATGCAAGACGAGCCTGCATTCAATTCACTGCAGGGATATCCGGCCTTACTTCTAGTCACAGCATCTCGGTTTCCATTCCACTTGAGGCCACAAACTCAGGGTCCCTCTCACATACCTGTAGCTGAGAGAAGCCTCCTCTTGAGGTGCTTGTAGAAAGTTGGTATTCCTCTTGAGTCGAAGCCAGGGACTAAGCTCTCATCTCGAATTGATTTGGGGTACTCGGAGACCTTTCGTGTTGCTCCAGTGACCTCAGGATCCCTCTAGACTTGAGACAGTGATCTTGGGTTTTCCCTGGAGTGCCATCAAGGAAATCAAGGCTCCTTTCACGTTTGATGTGGAACACGGAATTGCTCTGCATGCAGTGCATGGGAATCGGGCCTCATCTCGCAGCGAGGGGGAAGTCTCATGGTTTTTCTCGAGTTGCGGCCGGAACCTGTGGTATATTGAGGAGTTACGACGGGGAGGGCCCTTCCAGACACGTGTTTGTTCAGCAACGTCAGGACTCCTGCCTAGGTGCGAGGGACACCTCGGGATTCTCCTCGAGTCTTGGCATGGCAATTGGGACGCGTCTCCCCGTGAGGCGGGAGACCCAGGGTCCCTTTCCACGTGCCACAGGGATCCTGGAACTACTATCCATTTTCAAGAGGAGTCAGGCATCGTCTCCTTTGGAAGCCTTGATCTCCGCGGACCTCTCGAGTTTTCAAAGGATGTGAGGCCTCCGGTCCCGATGAGGCGAAGGACTAGGTTTTTCTCTGTGGTCTCCACAGGGGATTCAGACATCCCTTCGTCTTGGGAGATGCAAGACGAGCCTGCTTTCAATTCACTGCAGGGATATCCGGCCTTACTTCTAGTCAGAGCATCTCGGTGTCCATTCCACTTGAGGCCACAAACTCAGGGTCCCTCTCACATACCTGTAGCTGAGAGAAGCCTCCTCTTGAGGTGCTTGTAGAAAGTTGGTATTCCTCTTGAGTCAAAGCCAGGGACTAAGCTCTCATCTCGAATTGATTTGGGGTCCTCGGAGCCCTTTCCTGTTGCTCCAGTGACCTCAGGATCCCTCTAGACTTGAGACAGTGATCTTGGGTTTTCCCTGGAGTGCCATCAAGGAAATCAAGGCTCCTTTCACGTTTGATGTGGAACACGGAATTGCTCTGCATGCAGTGCAAGGGAATCTGGCCTCATCTCGCGGCGAGGGGGAAGTCTCATGGTTTTTCTCGAGTTGCGGCCGGAACCTGTGGTATATTGAGGAGTTACGACGGGGAGGGCCCTTCCAGACACGTGTTTGTTCAGCGACATCAGGACTCCTGCCTAGGTGCGAGGGACACCTCGGGATTCTCCTCGAGTCTTGGCATGGCAATTGGGACACGTCTCCACGTGAGGCGGGAGACCCAGGGTCCCTTTCGACGTGCCACAGAGATCCTGGGACTCCTATCCATTTTCAAGAGGAGTCAGGCATCGTCTCCTTTGGAAGCATTGATCTCCGCGGACCTCTCGAGTTTTCAAAGGATGTGAGGCCTCCGTTCGCGTAGAGGCGGAGGACTAGGTCTTTCTCTGTGGTCTCCACAGGGGATTCAGACAACCCTTCGTCTTGGGGAATGCAAGATGAGCCTGCATTCAATTCACTGCAGGGATATCCGGCCTTACTTCGAGTCAGAGCATCTCGGTGTCCATTCCACTTGAGGCCACAAACTCAGGGTCCCTCTCACATACCTGTAGCTGAGAGAAGCCTCCTCTTGAGGTGCTTGTGGAAAGTTCGTATTCCTCTTGAGTCGAAGCCAGGGACTAAGCTCTCATCTCGAGTTGATTTGGGGTCCACGGAGCCCTTTCGTGTTGCTCCAGTGACCTCAGGATCCCTCTAGACTTGAGACAGTGATCTTGGGTTTTCTCTGGAGTGCCATCAAGGAAATCAAGGCTCCTTTCACGTTTGATGTGGAACACGGAATTGCTCTGCACGCAGTGCAGGGGAATCGGGCGTCATCTCGCGGCGAGGGGGAAGTCTCATGGTTTTTCTCGAGTTGCAGCCGGAACCTGGGGTATATTCTCGAGTTACGCCGGGGAGGGCACTTCCAGACACGTGTTTGTTCAGCGACGTCAGGACTCCTGCCTCGGTGCGAGGGACACCTCGGGATTCTCCTCGAGTCTTGGCATGGCAATTGGGACGCGTCTCCACGTGAGGCCGGAGACCCAGGGTCCCTTTCCACGTGCCACAGGGATCCTGGAACTCCTATCCATTTTCAAGAGGAGTCAGGCATCGTCTCCTTTGGAAGCATTGATCTCCGCAGACCTCTCGAGTTTTCAAAGGATGTGAGGCCTCCAGTCGCGATGAGGCGGAGGACTAGGTCTTTCTCTGTGGTCTCCACAGCAGATTCAGACATCCCTTCGTCTTGGGAGATGCAAGACGAGCCTGCATTCAATTCACTGCAGGGATATCCAGCCTTACTTCGAGTCAGAGGATCTCGGTGTCCATTCCACTTGAGGCCACAAACTCTGGGTCCCTCTCAAATACCTTTAGCTGAGAGAAGCCTCCTCTTGAGGTGCTTGTGGAAAGTTGGTATTCCTCTTGAGTCGAAGCCAGGGACTAAGCTCTCATCTCGAGTTGATTTGGGGTCCACGGAGCCCTTTCGTGTTGCTCCAGTGACCTCAGGATCCCTCTAGACTAGAGACAGTGATCTTGGGTTTTCTCTGGAGTGCCATCAAGGAAATCAAGGCTCCTTTCACTTTTGATGTGGAATACGGAATTGCTCTGCACGCAGGGCAGGGGAATCGGGCCTAATCTCGCGGCGAGGGGGAAGTCTCATGGTTTTTCTCGAGTTGCGGCCGGAACCTGGGGTATATTCTCGAGTTACGACGAGGAGGCCCCTTCCAGACACGTGTTTGTTCAGCGACGTCAGGACTCCTGCCTAGGTGCGAGGGACACCTCGGGATTCTCCTCGAGTCTTGGCATGGCAATTGGGATGCGTCTCCATGTGAGGCAGGAGACCCAGGGTCCCTTTCCACGTGCCACAGGGATCCTGGGACTCCTATCCATTTTCAAGAGGAGTCGGGCATCGTCTCCTTTGGAAGCATTGATCTCTGCAGACCTCTCGAGTTTTCAAAGGATGTGAGGCCTCCGGTCGCGATGAGACGGAGGACTAGGTCTTTCTCTGTGGTCTCCACAGGGGATTCAGACATCCCTTCGTCTTGGGAGATGCAAGACAAGCCTGCATTCAATTCACTGCAGGGATATCCGGCCTTACTTCGAGTCACAGCATCTCGGTGTCCATTCCACTTGAGGCCACAAACTCTGGGTAGCTCTCACATACCTGTAGCTGAGAGAAGCCTCCTCTTGAGGTGCTTGTGGAAAGTTGGTATTCCTCTTGATTCGAAGCCAGGGACTAAGCTCTCATCTCGAGTTGATTTGAGGTCCACGGAGCCCTTTTTTGTTGCTCCAGTGACCTCAGGATCCCTCTAGACATGAGACAGTGATCTTGGGTTTTCTCTGGAGTGCCCTCAAGGAAATCAAGGCTCCTTTCACGGTTGATGTGGAACACGGAATTGCTCTGCACGCAGTGCAGGGGAATCGGGCCTCATCTCGCGGCGAGGGGGAAGTCTCATGGTTGTTCTCGAGTTGCGGCCGGAACCTGGGGTATATTATCGAGTTACGACGGGGCGGGCTCTTCCAGACAAGTGTTTGTTCAGCGACGTCTGGACTCCTGCCTAGGTGTGAGGGACACCTCGGGATTCTCCTCGAGTCTTGGCATGCCAATTGGGACGCGTCTCCACGTGAGGCAGGAGACCCAGGGTCCCTTTCCACGTGCCACAGTGATCCTGGGACTCCTATCCATTTTCAAGAGGAGTCAGGCATCGTCTCCTTTGGAAGCATTGATCTCCGCGGGCCTCTCGAGTTTTCAAAGGATGTGAGGCCTCCGGTCGCGATGAGGCAGAGAACTAGGTCTTTCTCTGTGGTCTCCACAGGGGATTCAGACACCCTTTCGCCCTGGGAGACGCAAGACGAGCCTGCATTCAATTCACTGCAGGGATATCCGGCCTTACTTCGAGTCAGAGCATCTCGGTGTCCATTCCACTTGAGGCGACAAACTCAGGGTCCCTCTCACATACCTGTAGCTGAGAGAAGCCTCCTCTTGAGGTGCTTGTGGAAAGTTGGTATTCCTCTTGAGTCGAAGCCAGGGACTAAGCTCACATCTCGAGTTGATTTGGGGTCCACGGAGCCCTTTCGTGATGCTCCATTGACCTCAGGATCCCTCTAGACTTGAGACAGTGATCTTGGGTTTTCTCTGGAGTGCCATCAAGGAAATCAAGGCTCCTTTCACGCTTGATGTGGAACACGGAATTTCTCTGCATGCAGTGCAAGGGGAATCGGGCCTCATCTCGCGGAGAGGGGGAATTCTCATGTTTTTTCCCGAGGTGCGGCCCGAACCTGGGGTATATTCTCGAGTTACGACGGGGAGGGCGCTTCCAGACACGTGTTTGTTCAGCGCAGTCAGGACTCCTGCCTAGGTGTGAGGGACAACTCGGGATTTTCCTCGAGTCGTGGAATGGCAATTGGGACGCGTCTCCACGTGAGGCGCGAGACCCAGGGTCCCTTTCCACGTGCCACAGGGATCCTGGGATTCCTATCCATTTTCAAGAGGAGTCAGGCATCGTCTCCTTTGGAAGCATTGATCTCCTCGGATCCCTCGAGTTTTCAAAGGATGTGAGGCCTCCGGTCGCGATGAGGAGGAGAACTAGGTCTTTCTCTGTGGTCTGCACAGGGTACTCAGACATCCTTTCGCCTTGAGAGATGCAAGACGAGCCTGCATTCAATTCACTGCAGGGACATTCGGCCTTACTTCGAGTCAGAGTATCTCGGTGTCCATTCCACTTGAGGCCACAAATTCGGGGTCCCTCTCACATACCAGTAGCCGAGAGAAGCCTCCCCTTGAGGTGCTTGTGGAAAGTTGGTATTCGTCTTGAGTCGAAGCCAGGGACTACGCTCTCATCTCAAGTTAATTTGGGGTCCATGGAGCACTTTCGTGTTGCTCCAGTGACCTCAGGATCCCTCTAGTCCTGAGACAGTGATCTTGGGTTTTCACTGGAGTGCGATCAAGGAAATCAAGGCTCCTTTCAAGTTTGATGTGGAACACAGAATTGCTCTGCACGCAGTGCAGGGGAATCGCGCCTCATCTCGCGGCGAGGGGGAAATCTCATGGTTTTCTCGAGTTGCGGCCGGAACCTGGTGTATATTCTCGAGTTACGACGGGGAGGGCCATTCCAGACACGTGTTTGTTCAGCGACGGCAGGACTCCTGCCTAAGTGCGAGGGACACGTCTAGATTCCCCTCGAGTCTTGGCATGGCAATTGGGACGCATCACCACGTGAGGCGGGAGACCCAGTGTCCCTTTCCACGTGCCACAGGGATCCTGGGACTCCTATCCATTTTCAAGAGGAGTCAGGCTTCGTCTCCTTTGGAAGATTTGATCTCCGCGGACCTCTCGAGTTTTCAAAGGATGTGAGGCCTCTGTTCGCGTTGAGTCGGAGAATTAGGTCTTTCTCTGTGGTCTCCACAGGGGATTCAGACATCCCTTCGTCTTGGGAGATGCTAGACGAGCCTGCATTCAATTCACTGCAGGGATATCCGGCCTTACTTCGAGTCAGAGCATCTCGGTGTCCATTCCACTTGAGGCGACAAAATCAGGGTCCCTCTCACATACCTGTAGCTGAGAGAAGCCTCCTCTTGAGGTGCTTGTGGAAAGTTGGTATTCCTCTTGAGTCGAAGCCAGGGACTAAGCTCTCATCTCAAGTTAATTTGGGGTCCATGGAGCCCTTTCGTGTTGCTCCATTGACCTCAGGATCCCTCTAGACTTGAGACAGTGATCTTGGGTATTCTCTGGAGTGCCATCAAGGAAATCAAGGCTCCTTTCACTTTTGATGTGGAACACGGAATTGCTTTGCACGCAGTGCAGGGGAATCGGGCCTCATCTCGCGGCGAGGTGGAAGTCTCATGGTTTGTCTCGAGATGCGGCCGGAACTTGGGGTATATTCTCGAGTTATGACGGGGAGGGCCCTTCCAGACACGTGTTTGTTCAGCGACGTCTGGACTCCTGCCTAGGTGCTAGGGACACCTCGGGATTCTCCTCGAGACTTCGCGGCAATTGGGACGCGTCTCCACATGAGGCGGGAGACCCAGGGTCCGTTTTCACGTGCCACAGGGATCCTGGGACTCTTATCTATTTTCAAGAGGAGTCAGGCATCGTCTACTTTGGAAGCATTGATCTCCGCGGACCTCTTGAGTTTTCAAAGGATGTGAGGCCTCCGGTCGCGATGAGGCGGAGAAGTAGTTCTTTCTCTGTGGTCTCCACAGGGGATTCAGACATCCCGTCGTCTTGGGAGATGCAAGACGAGCCTGCATTCAATTCACTGCAGGCATATCCGGCTTTACTTCGAGTCAGAGCATCTCGGTGTCCATTCTACTTGAGGCCACAAATTCCAGGTGCCTCTCACATACCTGTAGCTGAGAGAAGCCTCCTCTTGAGGTGCTTGTGGAAAGTTGGTATTCCTCTTGAGTCGAAGCCAGGGACTAAGCTCTCATCTCGAGTTGATTTGGGGACCACGGAGCCCTTTCGTATTGCTCCAGTGACCTCAGGATCCCTCTAGACTTGAGACAGTGATCTTGGGTTTTCTCTGGAGTGCCATCAAGGAAATCAAGGCTCCTTTCACGTTTGATGTGGAACACGGAATTGCTCTGCACGCAGTGCAGGGGAATCGGGCCTCATCTCGCGGCGAGGGGGAAGTCTAATGGTTTTTCTCGAGTTCCGTCCGGAACATGGGGTATATTCTCGACTTACAATGGGGAGGGCCCTTCCAGATACGTGTTTGTTCAGCGACGTCAGGACTCCTGCCTTGGTGGGAGGGACTCCCGGGATTCTCCTCGAGTCTCGGCATGCCAATTGGGACGCGTCTCCTCGTGAGGCGGCAGACCCAGGGTCCCTTTCCACGTGCCACAGGGAACCTGCGTCTCCTATCCATTTTCAAGAGGAGTCAGGCATCGTCTCCTTTGGAAGCATTGATCTCCGCGGACCTCTCGAGTTTTCAAAGGATGTGAGGCCTCCGGTCGCGAAGAGGCGGAGAACTAGGTCTTTCTCTGTGGTCTCCACAGGGGATTCAGACATCCCTTCGTATTGGGAGATGCAAGACGAGCCTGCATTCAATTCACTGCAGGGATATCCAGCCTTACTTCGTGTCAGAGCATCTCGGTGTCCATTCCACTTGAGGCCACAAACTCAGGTTCCCTATCACATACCAGTAGCTGAGAGAAGCCTCCTCTTGAGGTACTTGTGGAAATTTGGTATTCCCCTTGAGTCGAAGCCAGGGACTAAGCTCTCATCTCAACTTGATTTGGGGTCCACGGAAACCTTTCATGTTGCTACAGTGACCTCTGGATCCCTCTAGACATGAGACAGTGATCTTGGGTCTCCTCTGGAGTGCCATCAAGGAAATCAAGGCTCCTTTCATGTTTGTTGTGGAACACGGAATTGCTCTGCACGCAGTGCAGGGGAATCGGGCCTCATCTCGCGGCGAGGGGGAAGTCTCATGGTTTTTCTCGAGTTTCGGCCGGAACCTGGGGTATATTCTCGAGTTACGACGGGGAGGGCCCTTCCAGACACGGGTTTATTCAGCGACGTCAGGACTCCTGCCTAGGTGCGAGGGACACCTCGGGATTCTCCTCGAGTCTTGGCAAGGAAATTGGTATGCCTCTCCACGTGAGGCGGGAGACCCAGGGTCCCTTTCCACGTGCCACAGGGATCCTGGGACTCCTATCCATTTTCAAGATGAGTCAGGCATCGTCTCCTTTGGAAGCATTGATCTCCACGGACCTCTCGAGTTTTCAAAGGATGTGAGGCCTCTGGTCGCGATGAGGCGGAGAACTAGGTCTTTCTCTGTGCTCTCCACAGGGGATTCAGACATCCCTTCGTCTTGGGAGATGCAAGACGAGCCTGCATTCAATTCACTGCAGGGATATCCGGCCTTACTTCGAGTCAGAGCATCTCGGTGTCCATTCCACTTGAGGCCACAAACTCTGGGTCCCTCTCAAATACCTTTAGCTGAGAGAAGCCTCCTCTTGAGGTGCTTGTGGAAAGTTGGTATTCCTCTTGAGTCGAAGCCAGGGACTAAGCTCTCATCTCGAGTTGATTTGGGGTCCACGGAGCCCTTTCGTGTTGCTCCAGTGACCTCAGGATCCCTCTAGACTAGAGACAGTGATCTTGGGTTTTCTCTGGAGTGCCATCAAGGAAATCAAGGCTCCTTTCACTTTTGATGTGGAATACGGAATTGCTCTGCACGCAGGGCAGGGGAATCGGGCCTAATCTCGCGGCGAGGGGGAAGTCTCATGGTTTTTCTCGAGTTGCGGCCGGAACCTGGGGTATATTCTCGAGTTACGACGAGGAGGCCCCTTCCAGACACGTGTTTGTTCAGCGACGTCAGGACTCCTGCCTAGGTGCGAGGGACACCTCGGGATTCTCCTCGAGTCTTGGCATGGCAATTGGGATGCGTCTCCATGTGAGGCAGGAGACCCAGGGTCCCTTTCCACGTGCCACAGGGATCCTGGGACTCCTATCCATTTTCAAGAGGAGTCGGGCATCGTCTCCTTTGGAAGCATTGATCTCTGCAGACCTCTCGAGTTTTCAAAGGATGTGAGGCCTCCGGTCGCGATGAGACGGAGGACTAGGTCTTTCTCTGTGGTCTCCACAGGGGATTCAGACATCCCTTCGTCTTGGGAGATGCAAGACAAGCCTGCATTCAATTCACTCCAGGGATATCCGGCCTTACTTCGAGTCACAGCATCTCGGTGTCCATTCCACTTGAGGCCACAAACTCTGGGTAGCTCTCACATACCTGTAGCTGAGAGAAGCCTCCTCTTGAGGTGCTTGTGGAAAGTTGGTATTCCTCTTGATTCGAAGCCAGGGACTAAGCTCTCATCTCGAGTTGATTTGAGGTCCACGGAGCCCTTTTTTGTTGCTCCAGTGACCTCAGGATCCCTCTAGACATGAGACAGTGATCTTGGGTTTTCTCTGGAGTGCCCTCAAGGAAATCAAGGCTCCTTTCACGGTTGATGTGGAACACGGAATTGCTCTGCACGCAGTGCAGGGGAATCGGGCCTCATCTCGCGGCGAGGGGGAAGTCTCATGGTTGTTCTCGAGTTGCGGCCGGAACCTGGGGTATATTATCGAGTTACGACGGGGCGGGCTCTTCCAGACAAGTGTTTGTTCAGCGACGTCTGGACTCCTGCCTAGGTGTGAGGGACACCTCGGGATTCTCCTCGAGTCTTGGCATGCCAATTGGGACGCGTCTCCACGTGAGGCAGGAGACCCAGGGTCCCTTTCCACGTGCCACAGTGATCCTGGGACTCCTATCCATTTTCAAGAGGAGTCAGGCATCGTCTCCTTTGGAAGCATTGATCTCCGCGGGCCTCTCGAGTTTTCAAAGGATGTGAGGCCTCCGGTCGCGATGAGGCAGAGAACTAGGTCTTTCTCTGTGGTCTCCACAGGGGATTCAGACACCCTTTCGCCCTGGGAGACGCAAGACGAGCCTGCATTCAATTCACTGCAGGGATATCCGGCCTTACTTCGAGTCAGAGCATCTCGGTGTCCATTCCACTTGAGGGGACAAACTCAGGGTCCCTCTCACATACCTGTAGCTGAGAGAAGCCTCCTCTTGAGGTGCTTGTGGAAAGTTGGTATTCCTCTTGAGTCGAAGCCAGGGACTAAGCTCACATCTCGAGTTGATTTGGGGTCCACGGAGCCCTTTCGTGATGCTCCAGTGACCTCAGGATCCCTCTAGACTTGAGACAGTGATCTTGGGTTTTCTCTGGAGTGCCATCAAGGAAATCAAGGCTCCTTTCACGCTTGATGTGGAACACGGAATTTCTCTGCATGCAGTGCATGGGGAATCGGGCCTCATCTCGCGGAGAGGGGGAATTCTCATGTTTTTTCCCGAGGTGCGGCCCGAACCTGGGGTATATTCTCGAGTTACGACGGGGAGGGCGCTTCCAGACACGTGTTTGTTCAGCGCAGTCAGGACTCCTGCCTAGGTGTGAGGGACAACTCGGGATTTTCCTCGAGTCGTGGAATGGCAATTGGGACGCGTCTCCACGTGAGGCGCGAGACCCAGGGTCCCTTTCCACGTGCCACAGGGATCCTGGGATTCCTATCCATTTTCAAGAGGAGTCAGGCATCGTCTCCTTTGGAAGCATTGATCTCCTCGGATCCCTCGAGTTTTCAAAGGATGTGAGGCCTCCGGTCGCGATGAGGAGGAGAACTAGGTCTTTCTCTGTGGTCTGCACAGGGTACTCAGACATCCTTTCGCCTTGGGAGATGCAAGACGAGCCTGCATTCAATTCACTGCAGGGACATTCGGCCTTACTTCGAGTCAGAGTATCTCGGTGTCCATTCCACTTGAGGCCACAAATTCGGGGTCCCTCTCACATACCAGTAGCCGAGAGAAGCCTCCCCTTGAGGTGCTTGTGGAAAGTTGGTATTCGTCTTGAGTCGAAGCCAGGGACTACGCTCTCATCTCAAGTTAATTTGGGGTCCATGGAGCACTTTCGTGTTGCTCCAGTGACCTCAGGATCCCTCTAGTCCTGAGACAGTGATCTTGGGTTTTCACTGGAGTGCGATCAAGGAAATCAAGGCTCCTTTCAAGTTTGATGTGGAACACAGAATTGCTCTGCACGCAGTGCAGGGGAATCGCGCCTCATCTCGCGGCGAGGGGGAAATCTCATGGTTTTCTCGAGTTGCGGCCGGAACCTGGTGTATATTCTCGAGTTACGACGGGGAGGGCCATTCCAGACACGTGTTTGTTCAGCGACGGCAGGACTCCTGCCTAAGTGCGAGGGACACGTCTAGATTCCCCTCGAGTCTTGGCATGGCAATTGGGACGCATCACCACGTGAGGCGGGAGACCCAGTGTCCCTTTCCACGTGCCACAGGGATCCTGGGACTCCTATCCATTTTCAAGAGGAGTCAGGCTTCGTCTCCTTTGGAAGCATTGATCTCCGCGGACCTCTCGAGTTTTCAAAGGATGTGAGGCCTCTGTTCGCGTTGAGTCGGAGAATTAGGTCTTTCTCTGTGGTCTCCACAGGGGATTCAGACATCCCTTCGTCTTGGGAGATGCTAGACGAGCCTGCATTCAATTCACTGCAGGGATATCCGGCCTTACTTCGAGTCAGAGCATCTCGGTGTCCATTCCACTTGAGGCGACAAAATCAGGGTCCCTCTCACATACCTGTAGCTGAGAGAAGCCTCCTCTTGAGGTGCTTGTGGAAAGTTGGTATTCCTCTTGAGTCGAAGCCAGGGACTAAGCTCTCATCTCAAGTTAATTTGGGGTCCATGGAGCCCTTTCGTGTTGCTCCATTGACCTCAGGATCCCTCTAGACTTGAGACAGTGATCTTGGGTATTCTCTGGAGTGCCATCAAGGAAATCAAGGCTCCTTTCACTTTTGATGTGGAACACGGAATTGCTTTGCACGCAGTGCAGGGGAATCGGGCCTCATCTCGCGGCGAGGGGGAAGTCTCATGGTTTGTCTCGAGATGCGGCCGGAACTTGGGGTATATTCTCGAGTTATGACGGGGAGGGCCCTTCCAGACACGTGTTTGTTCAGCGACGTCTGGACTCCTGCCTAGGTGCTAGGGACACCTCGGGATTCTCCTCGAGACTTCGCGGCAATTGGGACGCGTCTCCACGTGAGGCGGGAGACCCAGGGTCCGTTTTCACGTGCCACAGGGATCCTGGGACTCTTATCTATTTTCAAGAGGAGTCAGGCATCGTCTACTTTGGAAGCATTGATCTCCGCGGACCTCTTGAGTTTTCAAAGGATGTGAGGCCTCCGGTCGCGATGAGGCGGAGAAGTAGTTCTTTCTCTGTGGTCTCCACAGGGGATTCAGACATCCCGTCGTCTTGGGAGATGCAAGACGAGCCTGCATTCAATTCACTGCAGGCATATCCGGCTTTACTTCGAGTCAGAGCATCTCGGTGTCCATTCTACTTGAGGCCACAAATTCCAGGTGCCTCTCACATACCTGTAGCTGAGAGAAGCCTCCTCTTGAGGTGCTTGTGGAAAGTTGGTATTCCTCTTGAGTCGAAGCCAGGGACTAAGCTCTCATCTCGAGTTGATTTGGGGACCACGGAGCCCTTTCGTATTGCTCCAGTGACCTCAGGATCCCTCTAGACTTGAGACAGTGATCTTGGGTTTTCTCTGGAGTGCCATCAAGGAAATCAAGGCTCCTTTCACGTTTGATGTGGAACACGGAATTGCTCTGCACGCAGTGCAGGGGAATCGGGCCTCATCTCGCGGCGAGGGGGAAGTCTAATGGTTTTTCTCGAGTTCCGTCCGGAACATGGGGTATATTCTCGACTTACAATGGGGAGGGCCCTTCCAGATACGTGTTTGTTCAGCGACGTCAGGACTCCTGCCTTGGTGGGAGGGACTCCCGGGATTCTCCTCGAGTCTCGGCATGCCAATTGGGACGCGTCTCCTCGTGAGGCGGCAGACCCAGGGTCCCTTTCCACGTGCCACAGGGAACCTGCGTCTCCTATCCATTTTCAAGAGGAGTCAGGCATCGTCTCCTTTGGAAGCATTGATCTCCGCGGACCTCTCGAGTTTTCAAAGGATGTGAGGCCTCCGGTCGCGAAGAGGCGGAGAACTAGGTCTTTCTCTGTGGTCTCCACAGGGGATTCAGACATCCCTTCGTATTGGGAGATGCAAGACGAGCCTGCATTCAATTCACTGCAGGGATATCCAGCCTTACTTCGTGTCAGAGCATCTCGGTGTCCATTCCACTTGAGGCCACAAACTCAGGTTCCCTATCACATACCAGTAGCTGAGAGAAGCCTCCTCTTGAGGTACTTGTGGAAATTTGGTATTCCCCTTGAGTCGAAGCCAGGGACTAAGCTCTCATCTCAACTTGATTTGGGGTCCACGGAAACCTTTCATGTTGCTACAGTGACCTCTGGATCCCTCTAGACATGAGACAGTGATCTTGGGTCTCCTCTGGAGTGCCATCAAGGAAATCAAGGCTCCTTTCATGTTTGTTGTGGAACACGGAATTGCTCTGCACGCAGTGCAGGGGAATCGGGCCTCATCTCGCGGCGAGGGGGAAGTCTCATGGTTTTTCTCGAGTTTCGGCCTGAACCTGGGGTATATTCTCGAGTTACGACGGGGAGGGCCCTTCCAGACACGGGTTTATTCAGCGACGTCAGGACTCCTGCCTAGGTGCGAGGGACACCTCGGGATTCTCCTCGAGTCTTGGCAAGGAAATTGGTATGCCTCTCCACGTGAGGCGGGAGACCCAGGGTCCCTTTCCACGTGCCACAGGGATCCTGGGACTCCTATCCATTTTCAAGATGAGTCAGGCATCGTCTCCTTTGGAAGCATTGATCTCCACGGACCTCTCGAGTTTTCAAAGGATGTGAGGCCTCTGGTCGCGATGAGGCGGAGAACTAGGTCTTTCTCTGTGCTCTCCACAGGGGATTCAGACATCCCTTCGTCTTGGGAGATGCAAGACGAGCCTGCATTCAATTCACTGCAGGGATATCCGGCCTTACTTCGAGTCAGAGCATCTCGGTGTCCATTCCACTTGAGGCCACAAACTCAGGGTACCTCTCACATACCTGTAGCTGTGAGAAGCCTCCTCTTGAGGTGCTTGTGGAAAGTTGGTATTCCTCTTGAGTCGAAGCCAGGGACTAAGCTCACATCTCTAGCTGATTTGGGGTCCACGGAGCCCTTTCTTGTTGCTCCAGTGACCTCAGGATCCCTCTAGACTTGAGACAGTGATCTTGGGTTTTCTCTGGAGTGCCATCAAGGAAATCAAGGCTCCTTTCACGTTTGATGTGGAACACGGAATTGCTCTGCACGCATTGCAGGGGAATCCGGCCTCATCTCGCGGCGAGGGTGAAGTCTCATTGTTTTTCTCGAGTTGCGGCCGGAACCTGGGGTATATTCTCGAGTTACGACGGGGAGGGCCTTTCCAGACACGTGTTTGTTCAGCGACATCAGGACTCCTGCCTAGGTGCGAGGGACACCTCGGGATTCTCCTCGAGTCTTGGCATGGCAATTGGGACGCGTCTCCACGTGAGGCGGGAGACCCAGGGTCCCTTTCCACGTGCCACAGGGATCCTGGGACTCCTATCCATTTTCAAGAGGAGTCAGGCATCGTCTCCTTTGGAAGCGTTGATTGCCGCGGACCTCTCGAGTTTTCAAAGGATGTGAGGCCTCCGGTCGCAATCAGGCGGAAAACTAGGTCTTTCTCTGTGGTCTGCACAGGGTACTCAGACATCCTTTCGCCTTGGGAGACGCAAGACGAGCCTGAATTCAATTCACTGCAGGGATATACGGCCTTACTTCGAGTCAGAGCATCTCGGTGTCCATTCCACTTGAGGCCACAAACTCAGGGTCCCTCTCACATACCAGTAGCTGAGAGAAGCCTCCTCTTGAGGTGCTTGTCGAAAGTTGGTATTCCTCTTGAGTCCAAGCCAGGGACTAAGCTTTCATCTCGAGTTGATTTGGGGTCCACGGAGTCCTTTCGTGTTGCTCCAGTGACCTCAGGATCCCTCTAGACTTGAGACAGTGATCTTGGGTTTTGTCTGGAGTGCCATCAAGGAAATCAAGGCTCCTTTCACGTTTGATGTGGAACACCGAATTGCTCTGCACCCAGTGCAGGGGAATCGGGCCTCATCTCGCGGAGAAAGGGAAGTCTCATGGTTTTTCTCGAGTTGAGGCCGGAACCTGGGGTATATTCTCGAGTTACGACTGGGAGGGCCCTTCCAGACACGGGTTTGTTCAGCGACGTCAGGACTCCTGCCTAGGTGCGAGGGACAACTCGGGATTCTTCTCGAGTCTTGGCAAGGAAATTGGGATGCCTCTCAACGTGAGGTGGGAGACCCAGGGTCCCTTTCCACGTGCCACAGGGATCCTGGGACTCCTATCCATTTTCAAGAGGAGTCAGGCATCGTCTCCTTTGGAAGCATTGATCTCCGCGAACCTCTCGAGGTTTCAAAGGATGTGAGGCCTCTGGTCGCGAAGAGGCGGAGAACTAGGTCTTTCTCTGTGGTCTCCACAGGGGATTCAGACATCCCTTGGTATTGGGAGATGCAAGACGAGCCTGCATTCAATTCACTGCAGGGATATCCAGCCTTACTTCGAGTCAGAGCATCTCGGTGTCCATTCCACTTGAGGCCACAAACTCAGGGTCCCTATCACATACCAGTAGCTGAGAGAAGCCTCCTCTTGAGGTACTTGTGGAAATTTGGTATTCCCCTTGAGTCGAAGCCAGGGACTAAGCTCTCATCTCAACTTGATTTGGGGTCCACGGAAACCTTTCATGTTGCTACAGTGACCTCTGGATCCCTCTAGACATGAGACAGTGATCTTGGGTTTTCTCTGGAGTGCCATCAAGGAAATCAAGGTTCCTTTCATGTTTGTTGTGGAACACGGAATTGCTCTGCACGCAGTGCAGGGGAATCGGGCCTCATCTCGTGGCGAGGGGGAAGTCTCATGGTTTTTCTCGAGTTGCGGCCAGAACCTGGGGTATATTCTCGAGTTACGATGGGGAGGGCCCTTCCAGACACGTGTTTGTTCAGCAACGTCAGAACTCCTGCCTAGGTTCGATGGACACCTCGGTATTCTCCCGAAGTCTTGGCATGGCAATTGGGACGCGTCTCCACGTGAAGCGGGAGACTCACGGTCCCTTTCCTCCTGCCACAGGGATCCTGGGACTCCTATCCATTTTCAAGAGGAGTCAGGCATCGTCTCCTTTGGAAGCATTGATCTCCGCGAACCTCTCGAATTTTCAAAGGATGTGAGGCCTCCGGTCGCGATGAGGCGGAGAACTAGTTCTTTCTCTGTGGTCTCCACAGGGGATTCAGACATCCCGTCGTCTTGGGAGATGCAAGACGAGCCTGCATTCAATTCACTGCAGGGATATCCGGCCTTACTTTGAGTCAGAGCATCTCGGTGTCCATTCCACCTGAGGCCACAAATTCAGGGTCTTTCTCACATACCTGTAGCTGAGAGAAGCCTCCTCTTGAGGTGCTTGTGGAAAGTTGGTATTCCTCTTGAGTCGAAGCCAGGGACTAAGCTCTCATCTCGCGATAATTTGGGGTCCACAGAGCCATTTCGTGTTGCTCCAGTGACCTCAGGATCTCTCTAGCCTTGAGACAGTGATCTTGGGTTTTCTCTGGAGTGCCATCAAGGAAATCAAGGCTCCTTTCACGTTTGATGTGGAACACGGAATTGCTCTGCACACAGTGCAGGGGAATCGGGCCTCATCTCTCGGCTAGGGGGAAGTCTCATGGTTTTTCTCGAGTTGCAGCCAGAACCTGGGGTATATTCTTGAGTTACGAAAGGGAGGGCCCTTCCAGACACGTGTTTGTTCAGCGACATCAGGACTCCTGCCTAGGGAGGGACTCCTCGGGATTCTCCTCGAGTCTTGGCATGGCAATTTGGACGCGTCTCCACGTGAGGCACGAGACCCAGGGTCCCTTTCCATGTGCCACAGGGATCCTGGGACTCCTATCCATTTTCGAGAGGAGTCAGGCATCTTCTCCTTTGGAAGCATTGATCTCCGGGGACCTCTCGAGTTTTCAATGGATGTGAGGCCTCCGCTCGCGATGAGGCAGAGAACTAGGTCTTTCTCTGTGGTCTCCACAGTGGATTTAGACATCCCTTCGTCTTGGGAGATGCAAGACGAGCCTGCATTCAATTCACTGCAGGGATATCCAGCCTTACTTCATGTCAGACCATATCGGTGTCCATTCCACTTGAGGCCACAAACTCAGGGTCCCTCTCAAATACCTGTTGCTGAGAGAAGCCTCCTCTTGAGGTGCTTGTGGAAAGTTGGTATTCCTGTTGAGTCGAAGCCAGGGACTAAGCTCTCATCTCGAGTTGATTTGGGGTCCACGGAGCTCTTTCGTGTTGCTCCAGTGACCTCAGAATCCCTCTAGACATGAGACAGTGATCTTGGGTTTTCTCTGGAGTGCCATCAAGGAAATCAAGGCTCCTTTCACGTTTGATGTGGAACACGGAATTGCTCTGCACGCAGTGCAGGGAAATCGGGCCTCATCTCGCGGCAAGCGGGAAGTCTCATGGTTTTTCTGGAATTGCGGCCGGAACCTGGGGTATATTCTCTAGTTACGACGGGGAGGGCCGTTCCAGACACGTGTTTGTTCAGCGACGTCAGGAATCCTGCCTAGGAGCGAGGGACACGTCGGGATTCTCCTCGAGTCTTGGCATGGCAACTGGGACGCGTCTCCACGTGAGGCACGAGACCCAGTGTCCCTTTCGACGAGCCACAGGGATCCTGGGACTCCTATCCATTTTCAAGAGAGGCCAGGCATCGTCTCCTTTGGAAGCATTGATCTCCGCAGACCTCTCGAATTTTCAAAGGATGTGAGCCCTCCGGTCGCGATGAGGCGGAGGACTAGGTCTTCCTCTTTTGTCTCCACAGGGGATTCAGACATCCCTTCATCTTGGGAGATGCAAGACGAGCCTGCATTCAATTCACTGCAGGGATATCTGGCCTTACTTCAAGTCAGAGCATCTCGATGTCCATTCCACTTGAGGCCACAAACTCATGGTCCCTCTCACATACCTATAGCTTAGATAAGCCTCCTCTTGAGGTGCTTGTGGAAAGTTAGTATTCCTCTTGAGTCGAAGCCAGGGACTAAGCTCTCATCTCGAGTTGATTTGGGGTCAACGGAGCCCTTTCGTGTTGCTCCAGTGACCTCAGGATCCCTCTAGACTTGAGACAGTGATCTTGGGTTTTCTCTGGAGTGTCATCAAGAAAATCAAGGCTCCTTTCACGTTTGATGTGGAACACAGAATTGCTCTGGACGCAGTGCAGGGGAATCGGGCTTCATCTCGCGGCGAGGGGGAAGTCTCATGGTTTTTCTCGATTTGCGGCCAGAACCTGGGGTATATTCTCCAGTTACGACGGGGAGGGCCCTTCCAGACACGTGTTTGTTCAGCGACATAAGGACTACTGCCTAGGTGCGAGGGACACCTCGGGATTCTCCTCGAGTCTTGGCATGGCAATTGGGATGCGTCTCCACGTGAGGCGGGAGTCCCAGGGTCCCTTTCCACGTGCCACAGGGATCCTGGGACTCCTATCCATTTTCAAGAGGAGTCAGGCATCGTATCCTTTGGAAGCATTGATCTCCGCAGACCTCTCGAGTTTTCAAAGGATGTGAGGCCTCCGGTCGCGTTGAGGCGGAGGATTAGGTCTTTCTCTGTGGTCTCCACAGGGGATTCAGACATCCCTTCGTCTTGGGAGATGCAAGGCGAGAATGCATTTAATTCACTGGAGGGATATCCGGCCTTACTTCGAGTCAGGACATCTCGGTGTCCATTCCTCATGAGGCCACAAACTCAGGGTCCCTCTCACATACCTGTAGCTGAGAGAAGCCTCCTCTTGAGGTGCTTGTGGAAAGTTGGTATTCCTCCTGAGTCGAAGCCAGGGACTAAGCTCTCATCTCGAGTTGATTAGGGGTCCACGGAGCCCTTTCCTGTTGCTCCAGTGACCTCAGCATCCCTCTAGACTTGACACAGTGATCTTGGGTTTTCTCTGGAGTGCCATCAAGGAAATCAAGGCTCCGTTCAAGTTTGATGTGGAACACGGAACTGCTCTGCACGCAGTGCAGGGGAATCGGGCCTCATCTCGCGGCGATGGGGAAGTCTCATGGTTTTTCTCGAGTTGCGGCCGGAACCTGGGGTATATTCTCGAGTTACTAAGGGGAGGGCCCTTCCAGACACGTGTTTGTTCAGCAACGTCAGGACTCCTGCCTAGGTGCGAGGGACACCTCGGGATTCTCCTCGAATCTTGGCATGGCAATTGGGACGGGTCTCCACGTGAGGCGGGAGACCCAGTGTCCCTTTAAACGTGCCACAGTGATCCTGGGACTCCTATCCATTTTCAAGAGGAGTCAGGCATTGTCTCCTTTGGAAGCATGATCTCCGGGGACCTCTCGAGTTTTCAAAGGATGTGAGGCCTCCGGTCGCGATGAGGCGGAGAACTAGGTCTTTCTCTGTGGTCTCCACAGGGGATTCAGACATCCCTTCGTCTTGGGAGATGCAAGACGAGAATGCATTTAATTCACTGGAGGGATATCCGGCCTTACTTCGAGTCAGAGCATCTCGGTGTCCATTCCACTTGAGGCCACAAACTCAGGGTTCCTCTCACATACCTGTAGCTGAGAGAAGCCTCCTCTTGAGGTGCTTGTGGAAAGTTGGTATTCCTCTTGAGTCCAAGCCAGGGACTAAGCTCTCATCTCGAGTTGATTGGGGGTCCACGGAGCCCTTTCCTGTTGCTCCAGTGACCTCAGGATCCCTCTAGACTTGAGACAGTGATCTTGGGTTTTCTGTGGAGTGCCATCAAGGAAATCAAGGCTCCTTTCATGTTTGATGTTGAACACGGAATTGCTCTGCACGCAGTGAAGGGGAGTCTGGCCTCATCTCGCGGCGAGGGGGAAGACTCATGGTTTTTCTCGAGTTGCGGCCCGAACCTGTGGTATATTCTGGAGTTACGACGGGGAGGGCCCTTCCAGACACGTGCTTGTTCAGCGACGTCAGGACTCCTGCCTAGGTGCGAGGGACACCTCGGTATTCTCCTCGAGTCTTGGCATGGCAATGGGGACGCGTCCCCACGTGAGGCGGGAGACCCAGGGTCACTTTCCACGTGCCACAGGGATCCTGGGACTCCTATCCACTTTCAAGAGGAGTCAGGCATCGTCTCCTTTGAAAGCATTGATCTCCGCGGACTTCTAGAGTTTTCAAAGGATGTGAGGCCTTCAGTCGCGATGAGTCGGAGAACCAGGTCTTTCTCTCTGGTCTCCACAGGGGATTCATAAATCTCTTCGTCTTGGGAGATGCAAGACGAGCCTGCATTCAATTCACTGTTGGGATATCCGGCCTTACTTCGAGTCAGAGCATCAAGGTGTCCATTCCACTTGAGGCCACAAAATCAGGGTAACTCTCATATACTTGTAGCTGAGAGAAGCCTCCTCTTGAGGTGCTTGTGGAAAGTTGGTATTCCTCTTGAGTCGAAGCCAGGGACTAAGCTCTCATCTCGAGTTGATTTGGGGTCCCCGGAGCCCTTTCCTGTAGCTACAGTGACCTCAGGGTCCCTCTAGACTTGAGACAGTGATCTTGGGTTTTCTCTGGAGTGCCATCAAGGAAATCAAGGCTCCTTTCACGTTTGATGTGGAACACGGAATTCCTCTGCACACAGTGCACGGGAATCGGGCCTCATCTCGCGGCGAGGGGGAAGTCTCATAGTTTTTCTCGAGTCGCGGCCGGAACCTGGGGTATATTCTCGAGTTACGACGGGGAGGGCCCTTCCAGACACGTGTTTGTTCAGCGAAGTCAGGACTCCTGACTAGGTGGGAGGGACACCTCGGGATTCTCCTCGAGTCTTGGCATGGCAATTGGGACGCGTCTCCACGTGAGGCGGGAGACCCAGGGTCCCTTTCGACGTGCCACAGGGATCCTGGGACTCCTATCCACTTTCAGGAGGAGTCAGGCATCGTCTCCTTGGGAAGCATTGATCTCCTCGGACCTCTAGAGTTTTCAAAGGATGTGAGGCCTCCCTTCGCGTTGAGGCGGACGACTAGGTCTTTCTCTGTGGTCTCCACAGGGGATTCAGACATCCCTTCGTCTTGGGAGATGCAAGACGAGCCTGCATTCAATTCACTGCAGGGATATCCGGCCTTACTTCGAGTCAGAGCATCTCGGTGTCCATTCCACTTGAGGCCACAAACTCAGGGTCCCTCTCACGTACCTGTAGCTGAGAGAAGCCTCCTTTGAGGTGCTTGTGGAAAGTTGGTATTCCTCTTGAGTCGAAGCCAGGGACTAAGCTCTCATCTCGAGTTGACTTGGGGTCCACGGAGCCCTTTCCTCTTGGTCCAGTGACCTCAGGATCCCTCTAGACTTGAGACAGTGATCTTGGGTTTTCTCTGGAGTGCCATCAAGGAAATCAAGGCTCCTTTCACGTTTGATGTGGAACACGGAATTGCTCTGCACGCAGTGCAGGGGATTCGGGCCTCATCTCTCGGCGAGGGGGAAGTCTCATGGTTTTTCTCGAGTTGCGACCGGAACCTGGGGTATATTCTCGAGTTACGACGGGGAGGGCCCTTCCAGACACGTCTTTGTTCAGCGACATCAGGACTCCTGCCTAGGTGCGAGGGACACCTCGGGATTCTCCTCGAGTCTTGACATGGCAATTGGGACGCGTCTCCACGTCAGGCGGGAGACCCAGGGTCCCTTTCCACGTGCCACAGGGATCCTGGGATTCCTATCCACTTTCAAGAGGAGTCAGGCATCGTCTCCTTTGGAAGCATTGATCTCCGCGGACCTCTCGAGTTTTTAAAGGATGTGAGGCCTCCGTTAGCATTGAGGCAGAGGACTAGGTCTTTCTCTGTGGTCTCCACATGGGATTCAGACATCCCTTCGTCTTGGGAGATGCAAGACGAGGCTGCAATCAATTCACTGCAGGGACATCCGGCCTTACTTCGAGTCAGAGCATCTCGGTGTCCATTGAACTTGAGGCCACAAACTCAGGGTCCCTCTCACATACCTGTAGCTGAGAGAAGCCTCCTCTTGAGGTGCTTGTGGAAAGTTGGTATTCCTCTTGAGTCGAAGCCAGGGACTAAGCTCTCATCTCGAGTTGATTTGGGGTCGACGGAGCCCTTTCGTGTTGCTCCAGTGACGTCATTATCCCTATAGACTTTAGACAGTGATCTTGGGTTTTCTCTGGAGTGTTATCAAGGAAATCAAGGCTCCTTTCACGTTTGATGTGGAACACGGAATTGCTCTGCACGCATTGAGGGGAATACGGCCTCATCTCGCGGCGAGGGTGAAGTCTCATTGTTTTTCTCGAGTTGCGGCCGGAACCAGGGGTATATTCTCGAGTTACGACGGGGAGGGCCTTTCCAGACACGTGTTTGTTCAGCAACATCAGGACTCCTGCCTAGGTGCGAGGGACACCTCGGGATTCTCCTCGAGTCTTGGCATGGCAATTGGGACGCGTCTCCACGTGAGGCGGGAGACCCAGGGTCCCTTTCCACGTGCCACAGGGATCCTGGGACTCCTATCCATTTTCAAGAGGAGTCAGGCATCGTCTCCTTTGGAAGCGTTGATTGCCGCGGACCTCTCGAGTTTTCAAAGGATGTGAGGCCTCCGGTCGCAATCAGGCGGAAAACTAGGTCTTTCTCTGTGGTCTGCACAGGGTACTCAGACATCCTTTCGCCTTGGGAGACGCAAGACGAGCCTGCATTCAATTCACTGCAGGGATATACGGCCTTACTTCGAGTCAGAGCATCTCGGTGTCCATTCCACTTGAGTCCACAAACTCAGGGTCCCTCTCACATACCAGTAGCTGAGAGAAGCCTCCTCTTGAGGTGCTTGTCGAAAGTTGGTATTCCTCTTGAGTCCAAGCCAGGGACTAAGCTTTCATCTCGAGTTGATTTGGGGTCCACGGAGTCCTTTCGTGTTGCTCCAGTGACGTCAGGATCCCTCTAGACTTGAGACAGTGATCTTGGGTTTTGTCTGGAGTGCCATCAAGGAAATCAAGGCTCCTTTCATGTTTGATGTGGAACACGGAATTGCTCTGCACGCAGTGAAGGGGAGTCTGGCCTCATCTCGCGGCGAGGGGGAAGACTCATGGTTTTTCTCGAGTTGCGGCCCGAACCTGTGGTATATTCTGGAGTTACGACGGGGAGGGCCCTTCCAGACACGTGCTTGTTCAGCGACGTCAGGACTCCTGCCTAGGTGCGAGGGACACCTCGGGATTCTCCTCGAGTCTTGGCATGGCAATTGGGACGCCTCTCTATGTGAGGCGGGAGCCCCAGGTTCCCTTTCCAGGTGCCACAGGAATCCTGGGACTCCTATCCATTCTCAAGAGGAGTCAGGCATCGTCTCCTTTGGAAGCATTGATCTCCGTGGACCTCTCGAGTTTTCAAAGGATGTGAGGCCTCCGGTCGCGATGAGGCGGAGAACTAGGTCTTTCTCTGTGGTCTCCACAGGGGATTCAGACATCCCTTCGTCTTGGGAGATGCAAGACGAGCCTGCATTCAATTCACTGCAGGGATATCCGGCCTTACTTCGAGTCAGAGCATCAAGGTGTCCATTCCACTTAAGGTCACAAAATCAGGGTAACTCTCATATACTTGTACCTGAGAGAAGCCTACTCTTGAGGTGCTTGTGGAAAGTTGGTATTCCTCTTGAGTCGAAGCCAGGGACTAAGCTCTCATCTCGAGTTGATCTGGGGTCCCCGGAGCCCTTTCCTGTAGCTACAGTGACCTCAGGGTCCCTCTAGACTTGAGACAGTGATCTTGGGTTTTCTCTGGAGTGCCGTCAAGGAAATCAAGGCTCCTTTCACGTTTGATGTGGAACAAGGAATTGCTCTTCACGCAGTGCAGGGGATTCGGGCCTCATCTCTCGACGAGGGGGAAGTCTCATGGTTTTTCTCGAGTTGCGACCGGAACCTGGGGTATATTCTCGAGTTACGACGGGGAGGGCCCTTCCAGACACGTGTTTGTTCAGCGCCGTCAGGACTCCTGCCTAGGTGCGAGGGACACCTCGGGATTCTCCTCGAGTCTTGGCATGGCAATGGGGACGCGTCCCCACGTGAGGCGGGAGACCCAGGGTCACTTTCCACGTGCCACAGGGATCCTGGGACTCCTATCCACTTTCAAGAGGAGTCAGGCATCGTCTCCTTTGGAAGCATTGATCTCCGCGGACCTCTAGAGTTTTCAAAGGATGTGAGGCCTTCAGTCGCGATGAGTCGGAGAACCAGGTCTTTCTCTCTGGTCTCCACAGGGGATTCATAAATCTCTTCGTCTTGGGAGATGCAAGATGAGCCTGCATTCAATTCACTGTTTGGATATCCGGCCTTACTTCGAGTCAGAGCATCAAGGTGTCCATTCCACTTGAGGCCACAAAATCAGGGTAACTCTCATATACTTGTAGCTGAGAGAAGCCTCCTCTTGAGGTGCTTGTGGAAAGTTGGTATTCCTCTTGAGTCGAAGCCAGGGACTAAGCTCTCATCTCGAGTTGATTTGGGGTCCCCGGAGCCCTTTCCTGTAGCTACAGTGACCTCAGGGTCCCTCTAGACTTGAGACAGTGATCTTGGGTTTTCTCTGGAGTGCCATCAAGGAAATCAAGGCTCCTTTCACGTTTGATGTGGAACACGGAATTCCTCTTCACACAGTGCACGGGAATCGGGCCTCATCTCGCGGCGAGGGGGAAGTCTCATAGTTTTTCTCGAGTTGCGGCCGGAACCTGGGGTATATTCTCGAGTTACGACGGGGAGGGCCCTTCCAGACACGTGTTTGTTCAGCGAAGTCAGGACTCCTGACTAGGTGGGAGGGACACCTCGGGATTCTCCTCGAGTCTTGGCATGGCAATTGGGACGCGTCTCCACGTGAGGCGGGAGACCCAGGGTCCCTTTCGACGTGCCACAGGGATGCTGGGACTCCTATCCACTTTCAGGAGGAGTCAGACATCGTCTCCTTGGGAAGCATTGATCTCCTCGGACCTCTAGAGTTTTCAAAGGATGTGAGGCCTCCGTTCGCGTTGAGGCGGACGACTAGGTCTTTCTCTGTGGTCTCCACAGGGGATTCAGACATCCCGTCGTCTTGGGAGATGCAAGACGAGCCTGCTTTCAATTCACTGCAGGGATATCCGGCCTTACTTCGAGTCAGAGCATCTCGGTGTCCATTCCACTTGAGGCCACAAATTCAGGGTCCCTCTCACATACCTGTAGCTGAGAGAAGCCTCCTCTTAAGGTGCTTGTGGAAAGTTGGTATTCCTCTTGAGTCGAAGCCAGGGTCTAAGCTTTCATCTCGAGTTGATCTGGGGTCCACGGAGCCCTTTCATTTTGCTCCAGTGACCTCAGGATCCCTCTAGACTTGAGACAGTGATTTTGGGTTTTCTCTGGAGTGCCATCAAGGAAATCAAGGCTCCTTTCACGTTTGATGTGGAACACGGAATTGCTCTGCACGCAGTGCAGGGGAATCGGGCCTCATCTCGCGGCGAGGGGGAAATCTCATGGTTTTTCTCGAGTTGCGGCCGGAACCTGGGGTATATTCTCGAGTTACGACGGGGAGGGCCCTTCCAGACACGTGTTTGTTCAGCGACGTCAGGACTCCTGCCTAGGTGCGAGGGACACCTCGGGATTCTCCTCGAGTCTTGGCATGGTAATTTGGACGCGTCTCCACGTGAGGCGGGAGACCCAGGGTCCCTTTCCACGTGCCACAGGGATCCTGGGACTCCTATCCATTTTCAAGAGGAGTCAGGCATCGTCTCGTTTGGAAGCATTGATCTCCGCGGACCTCTCGAGTTTTCAAAGGATGTGAGGCCTCCGGTCGCGTTGAGGCGGAGGACTAGGTCTTACTCTGTGGTCTCCACAGGGGATTCAGACAACCCTTCGAATTGGGAGATGCAAGACGAGCCTGCATTCAATTCATGCAGGGATATCCGGCCTTACTTCGAGTCAGAGCATCTCGGTGTCCATTCCACTTGAGGCCACAAACTCAAGGTCCCTCTCACATACCTGTAGCTGAGAGAAGCCTCGTCTTGAGGTGCTTGTGAAAAGTGGGTATACCTCTTGAGTCGAAGCCAGGGTCTAAGCTCTCATCTCGAGTTGATCTGGGGTCCACGGAGCCCTTTCGTGTTGCTCCAGTGACCTCAGGATCCCTCTAGACTCTAGACAGAGATCTTGGGTTTTCTCTGGAGTGTCATCAAGAAAATCAAGGCTCCTTTCACGTTTGATGTGGAACACGGAATTGCTCTGCACGCAGTGCAGGGGAATCGGGCCTCATCTCGCGGCGAGGGGGAAATCTCATGGTTTTTCTCGAGTTGCGGCCGGAACCTGGGGTATATTCTCGAGTTACGACGGGGAGGGCCCTTCCAGACACGTGTTTGTTCAGCGACGTCAGGACTCCTGCCTAGGTGCGAGGGACACCTCGGGATTCTCCTCGAGTCTTGGCATGGCAATGGGGAAGCGGCTCCACGTGAGGCGGGAGACCCAGGGTCCCTTTCCACGTGCCACAGGGATCCTGGGACTACTATCCATTTTCAAGAGGTGTCAGGCATCGTCTCCTTTGGAAGCATTGATCTCCGCGGACCTCTCGAATTTTCAAAGGATGTGAGGCCCCCGGTCGCTATGAGGCGGAGAATTAGGTCTTTCTCTGTGGTCTCCACAGGGGATTCAGACATCCCTTCATCTTGGGAGATGCAAGACGAGCCTGCATTCAATTCACTGCAGGGATATCCGGCCTTACTTCGAGTCAGAGCATCTCGGTGTCCATTCCACTTGAGGCCACAAACTCAGGGTCCCTCAAATATACCTGTAGCTGAGAGAAACCTCCTCTTGAGGTCCTTGTGGAAAGTTGGTATTCCTCTTGAGTCTAAGCCAGGGTCTAAGCTCTCATCTCGAGTTGATTTGGGGTCCACGAAGCCCTTTCCTGTTGGTCCAGTGACTTCAGGATCCCTCTAGACTTGATACAGTTATCTTGGGTTTTCTCTGGAGTGCCATCAAGGAAATCAAGGCTCCTTTCACGTTTGATGTGGAACACGGAATTGCTCTGCATTCAGTGCAGGGGAATCGGGCCTCAACTCGTGGCGAGGGGGAAATCTCATGGTTTTTCTCGAGTTGCGGACGGAACTTGGGGTATATTCTCGAGTTACGACGGGGAGGGCCCTTCCAGACACGTGTTTGTTCAGCGACATCAGGACTCCTGCCTAGGTGCGAGGGACACCTCGGGATTCTCCTCGAGTCTTGGCATGGCAATGGGGAAGCGTCTCCACGGGAGCCGGGAGACCAAGGGTCCCTTTCCACGTGCCACAGGGATCCTGGGACTCCTATCCATTTTCAAGAGGAGTCAGGCATCCTCTCCTTTGGAAGCATTGATCTCCGTGGACCTCTCGAGTTTTCAAAGGATGTGAGGCCTCCGGTCGCGATGAGGGGGAGAAGTCGTTCTTGTTCTGAAGTCTCCACAGGAGATTCAGACATCCCTTCGTCTTGGGAGATGCAAGACGAGCCTGCATTCAATTCACTGCAGGGATATCCGGCCTTACTTCGAGTCAGAGCATCTCGGTGTCCATTCCACTTGAGGCCACAAACTCAGGGTCCCTGTCACATACCTGTAGCTGAGAGAAGCCTCCTCTTGAGGTGCTTGTGGAAAGTTGGTAGTCCTCTTGAGTAGAATCCAGGTACGAAGCGCTCATCTCGAGTTGATTTGGGGTCCACGGAGCCCTTTGGTGTTGCTCCCGTGACCTTAGGATCCCTCTAGACTTGAGACAGTGATCTTGGGTTTTCTCTGGAGTGCCATCAAGAAAATCAAGGCTCCTTTCACGTTTGATGTGGAACACGGAATTGCTCTACACGCAGTGCAGGGGAATCGGGCCTCATCTCGCGGCGAGGGGGAAGTCTCATGGTTTTTCTCGAGTTCCGGACGGAACCTGGGGTATATTCTCGAGTTACGACGGGGAGGGCCCTTCCAGACACGTGTTTGTTCAGCGACGTCGGACTCCTGCCTAGGTGCGAGGGACACCTCGGGATTCTCCTCGAGTCTTGGCATGGCAATTGGGACGCGTCTCCACGGGAGCCGGGAGACCCAGGGTCCCTTTCAACGTGCCACAGAGATCGTGGGACTCCTATCCAATTTCAAGAAGAGTCAGGCATCGTCTCTTTTGGAAGCATTGATCTCCGCAGACCTCTCGAGTTTTCAAAGGATGTGAGGCCTCCGGTCGCGTTGAGGCGGAGGACTAGGTCATACTCTGTGGTCTCCACAGGGGATTCAAACAACCCTTCGACTTGGGAGATGCAAGACGAGCCTGCATTCAATTCATGCAGGGATATCCGGCCTTACTTCGAGTCAGAGCATCTCGGTGTCCATTCCACTTGAGGCCACAAACTCAAGGTCCCTCTCACATAACTGTAGCTGAGAGAAGCCTCGTCTTGAGGTGCTTGTGAAAAGTGGGTATTCCTCTTGAGTCGAAGCCAGGGTCTAAGCTCTCATCTCGAGTTGATCTGGGGTCCACGGAGCCCTTTCGTGTTGCTCCAGTGACCTCAGGATCCCTCTAGACTCTAGACAGTGATCTTGGGTTTTCTCTGGAGTGCCATCAAGAAAATCAAGGCTCCTTTCACGTTTGATGTGGAACACGGAATTGCTCTGCACGCAGTGCAGGGGAATCGGGCCTCATCTCGCGGCGAGGGGGAAATCTCATGGTTTTTCTCGAGTTGCGGACGGAACCTGGGGTATATTCTCGAGTTACGACGGGGAGGGCCCTTCCAGACACGTGTTTGTTCAGCGACATCAGGACTCCTGCCTAGGTGCGAGGGACACCTCGGGATTCTCCTCGAGTCTTGGCATGGCAATGGGGAAGCGTCTCCTCGGGAGCCGGGAGACCAAGGGTCCCTTTCCACGTGCCACAGGGATCCTGGGACTCCTATCCATTTTCAAGAGGAGTCAGGCATCCTCTCCTTTGGAAGCATTGATCTCCGCGGACCTCTCGAGTTTTCAAAGGATGTGAGGCCTCCGGTCGCGATGAGGGGGAGAAGTCGGTCTTTTTCTGAAGTCTCCACAGGAGATTCAGACATCCATTCGTCTTGGGAGATGCAAGACGAGCCTGCATTCAATTCACTGCAGGGATATCCGGCCTTACTTCGAGTCAGAGCATCTCGGTGTCCATTCCACTTGAGGCCACAAACTCAGGGTCCCTGTCACATACCTGTAGCTGAGAGAAGCCTCCTCTTGAGGTGCTTGTGGAAAGTTGGTAGTCCTCTTGAGTAGAAGCCAGGTACGAAGCGCTCATCTCGAGTTGATTTGGGGTCCACGGAGCCCTTTGGTGTTGCTCCAGTGACCTTAGGATCCCTCTAGACTTGAGACAGTGATCTTGGGTTTTCTCTGGAGTGCCATCAAGGAAATCAAGGCTCCTTTCACGTTTGATGTGGAACACGGAATTGCTCTACACGCAGTGCAGGGGAATCGGGCCTCATCTCGCGGCGATGGGGAAGTCTCATGGTTTTTCTCGAGTTCCGGACGGAACCTGGGGTATATTCTCGAGTTACGACGGGGAGGGCCCTTCCAGACACGTGTTTGTTCAGCGACGTCGGACTCCTGCCTAGGTGCGAGGGACACCTCGGGATTCTCCTCGAGTCTTGGCATGGCAATTGGGACGCGTCTCCACGGGAGCCGGGAGACCCAGGGTCCCTTTCAACGTGCCACAGGGATCGTGGGACTCCTATCCAATTTCAAGAAGAGTCAGGCATCGTCTCCTTTGGAAGCATTGATCTCCGCGGACCTCTCGAGTTTTCAAAGGATGTGAGGCCTCCGGTCTCGTTGAGGCGGAGGACTAGGTCTTTCTCTGTGGTCTCCACAGGGGATTCAGACATCCCTTCGTCTTGGGAGATGCAAGCCGAGCCTGCATTCAATTCACTGCAGGGATATCCGGCCTTACTTCGAGTCAGAGCATCTCGGTGTCCATTCCACTTGAGGCGACAAACTCAGGGTCCCTCTCACATACCCTTAGCTGAGAGAAGCCTCCTCTTGAGGTGCTTATGGAAAGTTGGTATTCCTCTTGAGTCGAAGCCAGGGACTAAGCTCTCATCTCAACTTGATTTGGGGTCCAAGGGGAAATTTCGTGTTGCTCCAGTGACCTCAGCATCCCTCTAGAGTTGAGACAGTGATCTTGGGTTTTCTCTGGAGTGCCATCAAGGAAATCAAGGCTCCTTTCACGTTTGATGTGGAACACGGAATTGCTCTACACGCAGTGCAGGGCAATCGGGCCTCATCTCGCGGCGAGGGGGAAGTCTCATGGTTTTTCTCGAGTTGCGGCCGGAACCTGGGGTATATTCTCGAGTTACGACGGGAGGGCCCTTCCATACACGTGTTTGTTCAGCGAAGTAAGGACTCCTGCCTAGGTGCGAGGGACACCTCGGGATTCTCCTCGAGTCTTGGCATGGCAATTGGGACGCGTCTCCACGGGAGCCGGGAGACCCAGGGTCCCTTTCAACGTGCCACAGGGATCGTGGGACTCCTATCCAATTTCAAGAAGAGTCAGGCATCGTCTCCTTTGGAAGCATTGATCTCCGCGGACCTCTCGAGTTTTCAAAGGATGTGAGGCCTCCGGTCTCGTTGAGGCGGAGGACTAGGTCTTTCTCTGTGGTCTCCACAGGGGATTCAGACATCCCTTCGTCTTGGGAGATGCAAGACGAGCCTGCATTCAATTCACTGCAGGGATATCCGGCCTTACTTCGAGTCAGAGCATCTCGGTGTCCATTCCACTTGAGGCCACAAACTCAGGGTCCCTCTCACATACCTGTAGCTGAGAGAAGCCTCCTCTTGAGGTGCTTATGGAAAGTTGGTATTCCTCTTGAGTCGAAGCCAGGGACTAAGCTCTCATCTCGAGTTGATTTGGGGTCCAAGGGGAAATTTCGTGTTGCTCCAGTGACCTCAGCATCCCTCTAGAGTTGAGAGAGTGATCTTGGGTTTTCTCTGGAGTGCCATCAAGGAAATCAAGGCTCCTTTCACGTTTGATGTGGAACACGGAATTGCTCTGCACGCAGTCCAGGGGAATCGGGCCTCAACTCTCGGCGACGGGGAAATCTCATGGTTTTTCTCGAGTTGCGGACGGAACCTGGGGTATATTCTCGAGTTACGACGGGGAGGGACCTTCCAGACACGTGTTTGTTCAGCGACGTCAGGACTCCTGCCCAGGGGCGAGGGACACTTCGGGATTCTCCTCGAGTCTTGGCATGGCAATTGGGTCGCGTCTCCACGTGAGGCGGGAGACCCAGGGTCCCTTTCCACGTGCCACAGGGATCCTGGGACTCCTATCCATTTTCAAGAGGAGTCAGGCATCGTCTCGTTTGGAAGCATTGATCTCCGCGGACCTCTTGAGGTTTCAAAGGATGTGAGGCCTCCGGTCGCGATGAGGCGGAGAACTAGGTCTTTCTCTGTGGTCTCCAAAGGGGATTCAGACATCCCTTCGTCTTGGGAGATGCAAGACGAGCCTGCATTCAATTCACTGCAGGGATATCCGGCCTTACTTCGAGTCAGAGCATCTCGGTGTCCATTCCACTTGAGGCCACAAACTCAGGGTCCCTCTCACTTACCTGTAGCTGAGAGAAGCCTCCTCTTGAGCTGCTTGTGAAAAGTTGGTATTCCTCTTGAGTCGAAGCCAGGGAGTAAGCTCTCATCTCGAGTTGATTTGGGGTCCACGGAGCCCTTTCGTGTTGCTCCAGTTTCCTCAGGATCCCTCTAGACTTGAGACAGTGATCTTGGGTTTTCTCTGGAGTGGCATCAAGGAAATCAAGGCTCGTTTCACTTTTGATGTGGAACACGGAATTGCTCTGCACGCAGTGCAGGGGAATCGTGCCTCATCTCGCGGCGAGGGGGAAGTCCTAAGGTTTTTCTCGAGTTGCGGCCGGAACCTGTGGTATATTCTCGAGTTACGACGGGGAGGGCCGTTCCAGACACGTGTTTGTTCAGCGACCTCAGGACTCCTGCCTAGGTGTGAAGGACACCTCGGGATTCTCCTCGAGTCTTGGCATGGCAATTGGGACGCGTCTCCACATGAAGCGGAAGACCCAGTGTCCCCGTCCATGTGGACAGGGATCCTGGGACTCCTAACCATTTTCAAGAGGAGTCAGGCATCGTCTCCTTTGGAAGCATTGATCTCCGCGGACTTCTCGAATTTTCAAAGGATGTGAGGCCTCCGGTCTCGATGAGGCGTAGGACTAGGTCTTTCTCTGTGGTCTCCACAGGGGATTCAGACATCCCTTCGTCTTGGGAGATGCAAGACGAGCTTGCATTCAATTCACTGCAGGGATATCCGGCCTTACTTCGAGTCAGAGCATCTCGGTGTCCATTCCACTTGAGGCCACAAACTCAGGGTACCTCTCGCATACATGTAGCTGAGAGAAGCCTCCTCTTGAGGGGCTTGTGGAAAGTTGGTATTCCTCTTGAGTCGAAGCCAGGGACTAAGCTCTCATCTCGAGTTGATTTGGGGTCCACGGAGCCCTTTCTTGTTGCTCCAGTGACCTCAGGATCTCTCTAGACTTGAGACAGTGATCTTGGGTTTTCTCTGTAGTGCCATCAAGGAAATCAAGGCTCCTTTCACGTTTGATGTGGAACACGGAATTGCTCTGCACGCATTGCAGGGGAATCGGGCCTCATCTCGCGGCGAGCGGGAAGTCTCATGGTTTTTCTCGAGTTGCAGCCGGAACCTGGGGTATATTCTCGAGTTACGACGGGGTGGGCCCTTCCAGACACGTGTTTGTTCAGCGACGTCAGGACTCTTGCCTAGGTGCGAGGGACACCTCGGGATTCGCCTCAAGTCTTGGCATGGCAAATGGGACGCGTCTCCACTTGAGGCGGGAGACCCATGGTCCCTTTCCACGTGCCACAGTGATCCTGGGACTCCTATCCATTTTCAACAGGAGTCAGGCATCGTCTCCTTTGGAAGCATTGATCTCTGCAGACCTCTCGAGTTTTCAAAGGATGTGAGGCCTCCAGTCGCGTTGAGGCGGAGGACTAGTTCTTTCTCTGTGTTCTGCACAGGGGATTCAGACATCCCTTTGTCTTGGGAGATGCAAGATGAGCCTGCTTTCAATTCACTGCAGGGATATCCGGCTTTACTTCGAGTCAGAGCATCTCGGTGGCCATTCCACTTGATGCCACAAAATCAGGGTCCCTCTCACATACCTGTAGCTGAGAGAAGCCTCCTCTTGAGGGGCTTGTGGAAAGTTCGTATTCCCCTTGAGTCGAACCCAGGGACTAGTCTCTCATCTCCAGTTGATTTGGGGTACACGGAGCCCTTTCGTGTTGCTCCGGGGACCTCAGGATCCCTCTAGACTTGACACAGTGATCTTGGGTTTTCTCTGGAGTGCCATCAAGGAAATCAAGGCTCCTTTCACGTTTGATGTGGAACACGGAATTGCTCTGCACGCAGTGCAGGGGAATCGGGCCTCATCTCGCGGCGAGGGGGAAGTCTCATGGTTTTTCTCGAGTTGCGGCCGGAACCAGGGGTATATTCTCGAGTTACGACGGAGAGGGCCCTTCCAGACACGTGTTTGTTCAGCGACGTCAGGACTCCTGCCTAGGTGCGAGGGACACCTCGGGATTCTCCTCAAGTCTTGGCATGGCAATTGGTACGCATCTCCACGTGAGGCGGGAGACCCATGGTCCCTTTCCACGTGCCACATTGATCCTGGGACTCCTATCCATTTTCAAGAGGAGTCAGGCATCGTCTCCTTTGGAAGCATTGATCTCTGCAGACCTCTCGAATTTTCAAAGGATGTGAGGCCTCCGGTCACGATGAGGCGGAGGACTAGGTCTTTCTCTGTGGTCTCCACAGGGGATTCAGACATCCCTTCGTCTTGGGAGATGCAAGATGAGCCTGCTTTCAATTCACTGCAGGGATATCCGGCCTTACTTCGAGTCAGAGCATCTCGGTGTCCATTCCACTTGAGGCCACAAACTCAGGGTCCCTCTGAAATACCTGTAGCTGAGAGAAGCCTCCTCTTGAGGTGCTTGTGGAAAGTTGGTATTCCACTTGAGTCGAAGCCAGGGACTAAACTCTCATCTCGAGTTGATTTGGGGTCCACGGAGCCCTTTCGTGTTGCTCCAGTGACCTCAGGATCCCTCTAGACTTGAGACAGTGATCTTGGGTTTTCTCTGGAGTGCCATCAAGGAAATCAAGGCTCCTTTCACGTTTGATGTGGAACACGGAATTGCTCTGCACGCATTGCAGGGGAATCGGGCCTCATCTCGCGGCGAGGGGGAAGTCTCATGGTTTTTCTCGAGTTGCGGCCGGAACATGGGGTATATTCTCGAGTTACGACGGGGAGGGCACTTCCAGACAAGTGTTTGTTCAGCGACGTCAGGACTCCTGCCTAGGTGCGAGGGACACCTCGGGATTCTCCTCGAGTCTTGGCATGGCAATTGGGATGCGTCTCCACGTGAGGCGGGAGACCCAGGTTCCCTTTCCACGTGCCACAGGGATCCTGGGACTCCTATCCATTTTCAATAGGCGTCAGGCATCTTCTCCTTTCGAAGCATTGATCTCCGCGGACC
This sequence comes from Dama dama, assembly GCF_033118175.1. NCBI lineage: Eukaryota > Metazoa > Chordata > Mammalia > Artiodactyla > Cervidae > Dama > Dama dama. The sequence goes on along the minus strand of NW_026870879.1, from coordinate 3,792,729 downwards.
TCTCGAGTTTTCAAAGGATGTGAGGCCTCCGGTCGCGATGAGGCGGAGGACTAGGTCTTTCTCTGTGGTCTCCACAGGGGATTCAGACATCCCTTCCTCTTGGGAGATGCAAGACGAGCCTGCATTCAATTCACTGCAGGGATATCCGGCCTTACTACGAGTCAGAGCATCTCGGTGTCCATTGCACTTGAGGCCACAAACTCAGGGTTCCTCTCACATACCTGTAGCTGAGAGAAGCCTCCTCTTGAGGTGCTTGTGGATAGTTGGTATTCCTCTTGAGTCTAAGCCAGGGACTAAGTTCTCATCTCGAGTTGATTTGGGTTATATGGAGCCCTTTCATGTTGCTCCAGTGACCTCAGGATCCCTCTAGACTTGAGACAGTGATCTTGGGTTTTCTCTGGAGTGCCATCAAGGAAATCAAGGCTCCTTTCACGTTTGATGTGGAACACGGAATTGCTCTGCACGCAGTGCAGGGGAATCGGGCCTCAACTCGCGGCGAGGGGGAAATCTCATGGTTTTTCTCGAATTGCGGCCGGAACCTGGGGTATATTCTCGAGTCACGACGGGGAGGGCCCTTCCAGACACGTGTTTGTTCAGCGACGTCAGGACTCCTGCCTAGGTGCGAGGGACACCTCGGAATTCTCCTCGAGTCTTGGCATGGCAATTGGGACGCGTCTCCACGTGAGGCGGGAGACCCAGGGTCCCTTTCCACGTGCCACAGGAATCCTGGGACTCCTATCCATTTTCTAGAGGAGTCAGGCATCGTCACCTTTGGAAGCATTGATCTCCGCGGACCTCTCGAGTTTTCAAAGGATGTGAGGCCTCCGGTCGCGATGAGGCGGAGAACTAGGTCTTTCTCTGTGGTCTCCACAGGGGATTCAGACATCCCTTCGTCTTGTGTGATTCAAGACGAGCCTGCATTCAATTCACTGCAGAGATATCCGGCCTTACATCGAGTTAGAGCATCTCGGGTCCATTCAACTTGACGCCACAAACTCAGGGTCCTTCTCACATACTTGTAGCTGAGAGAAGCCTGCTCTTGAGGTGCTTGTGGAAAGTTGGTATTCCTCTTGAGTCGAAGCCAGGGACTAAGCTCTCATATCGAGTTGATTTGGGGTCCACGGAGCCCTTTCCTGTTGCTCCAGTGACCTCAGGATCCCTCTAGACTTGAGACAGTCATCTTGGGTTTTCTCTGGAGTGCCATCAAGGAAATAAAGCTCCTTTCTGGTTCGAGGTGGAACACGGAATTGCTCTGCACGCAGTGCAGTGGAATCTAGCCTCATGTCGTGGCGAGTGTGAAGTCTCATGGTTTTTCTCGAGTTGTGGCCCAAACCTGGGGTATATTCTTGAGTTAAGACGGGTAGGGCCGTTCCAGACACGTGTTTGTTAAGCGACATCAAGACTACTGCCTAGGTGCTAGGGACACCTCGGGATTCTCCTCGAGTCTTGGCATGGCAATTGCAACGAGTCTCCAGGTGAGGCGGGAGCCCCAGAGTCCCTTTCCACGTGGCACAGAGATCCTGGGACTCCTATCCATTTTCAAGAGGAGTCAGGAATCGTCTCCTTTGGAAGCATTGATCTCTGGGGACCTCTTGAATTTTCAAAGGATGTGAGGCCTCCGGTCACGATGAGGGGGAGAACTAGGTCTTTCTCTGTGGTCTCCAAAGTTGATTCAGACATCCCTTCATCTTGAGAGATGCAAGACGAGCCTGCATTCAATTCACTGCAGGGATATCCGGCCTTACATCGAGTCAGAGCATCACGGTGTCCATTCCACTTGAGGCCACAAACTCAGGGTCCCTCTCACATACCTGTAGGTGAGAGAATCGTCCTCTTGAGGTGCTTATGGAAAGTTGGTATTTCTCTTGAGTCGAAGCCAGGGACGATGATCGCATCTCGACTTGATTTGGGGTCCACAGAGCCCTTTCGTGTTGCTCCAGTGACCTCAGGATCCCTCTAGACTTGAGACAGTGATCTTGGGTTTTCTCTGGAGTGCCATCAAGGAAATCAAGGCTCCCTTCTCGTTTGATGTGGAACACGGAATTGCTCTGCAGGCAGTGCAGGGGAATCGGGCCTCATCTCGAGTCGAGGGGGAAGTCTCATGGTTTTTCTGGAGTTGCGGCCGGAACATGGGGTATATTCTCGATAAGATGGGGAGGGCTCTTCCATTCACGTGTTTTTTCAGCGACGTCAGGACTCCTGCCTAGGTGCGATGGACACCTCGGCATTCTCCTCGAGTCTTGGCATGGCAATTTGGACGCGTCTCCACGTGAGGCGGGAGTCGCAGGGTCCCTTTCCAAATGCCACAGGGAACCTGGGACTCCTATCCATTTTCAAGAGGAGTCAGGCATCGTCTCCTTTGGAAGCCTTGATCTCCGCGGACCTCTCGAGCTTTCAAAGGATGTGATGCCTCCGGTCGCGATCAGGCGGAGAACTACTTCTTTCTCTGTTGTCTCCACAGGGGATCCGACATCCCTTCGTCTTGGGAGATGCAAGACGAGCCTGCATTCAATTCACTGCAGGCATATCCGGCCTTACTTCGATTCAGAGCATCTCGTTGTCCATTGCACTTGAGGCCACAAACTCAGGGTTCCTCTCACATACCTGTAGCTGAGAGAAGCCTCCTCTTGAGGTGCTTGTGGATAGTTGGTATTCCTCTTGAGTCTAAGCCAGGTACTAAGTTCTCATCTCGAGTTGATTTGGGTTATATAGAGCCCTTTCATGTTGCTCCAGTGACCTCAGGATCCCTCTAGACTTGAGACAGTGATCTTGGGTTTTCTCTGGAGTGCCATCAAGGAAATCAAGGCTCCTTTCACGTTTGATGTGGAACACGGAATTATTCTGCACGCAGTGCAGGGGAATCGGGCCTCATCTCGCGGCGAGGGGGAAGTCTCATGGTTTTTCTCGAGTTGTAGCCGGAACCTGGGGTATATTCTCGAGTTACGACGGGGAGGGCCCTTCCAGACACGTGTTTGTTCAGCGACGTCAGGACGCCTGCCTAGGTGCGAGGGAAACCTCGGGATTCTCCTCGAGTCTTGGCATGGCAATTGGGACGCGTCTCCACGTGAGGCAGGAGACCCAGGGTCCCTTTCCACGTGCCACAGGGATCCTGGGACTCCTATCCATTTTCAAGAAGAGTCAGGCATCTTCTCCTTTGGAAGCATTGATCTCCGCCGACCTCTCGAGTTTTCAAAGGATGTGAGGCCTCTGGTCTCGATGAGGCGGGGAACGAGGTCTTTCTCTGTGGTCTCCACAGGGGATTCAGACAACCCTTCGTCTTGGGAGATGCAAGACGAGCCTGCATTCAATTCACTGCAGGGATATCGGGCCTTACTTCGAGTCAGAGCATCTCGGTGTCCATTCCACTTGAGGCCACAAAATCAGGGTCCCTCTCACATACCTGTAGCTGAGAGAACCTCCTCTTGAGGTGCTTGTGGAAAGTTGGTATTCCTCTTGAGTCGAAGCCAGGGACTAAGCTCTCATCTCGAGTTGATTTGGGGTCCACAGAGCCCTTTCGTGTTGCTCCAGTGACCTCAGGATCCCTCCAGACTTGAGACAGTGATCTTGGGTTTTCTCTGGAGTGCCATCAAGGAAATCAAGGCTCCTTTCACGTTTGATGTGGAACAGGGAATTGCTCTGCACGCAGTGGAGGGGAATCGGGTCTCATCTCGCCGCAAGGGGGATGTCTCATGGTTTTTCTCAAGTTGCGGCCGAAACCTGGGGTATAATCTCGAGTTACGACGGGGAGGGCCCTTCCAGACACGTGTTTGTTCAGCGACGTCAGGACTCCTGCCTAGGTGCGAGGGACACCTCGGGATTCTCCTTGATTCTTGGCATGGCAATTGGGACGCGTCTCCACGTGAGGCGGGAGACCCAGGGTCCCTTTTGACGTGCCACAGGGATCCTGGGACTCCTATCCATTTCCAAGAAGAGTCAGGCATCGTCTCCTTTGGAAGCATTGATCTCCGTGGACCTCTCGAATTTTCAAAGGATGTGAGGCCTCCGGTCGCGATGAGGCGGAGGACTAGGTCTTTCTCTGTGGTCTCCACAGGGGATTCAGACATCCCTTCGTCTTGGGAGATGCAAGACGAGCCTGCATTCAATTCACTGCAGGGATATCCGGCCATACTTCGAGTCAGAGCATCTCGGTGTCCATTCCACTTGAGGCCACAAACTCAGGGTCCCTCTCACATACCTGTAGCTGAGAGAAGCCTCCTCTTGAGGTGCTTGTGGAAAGTTGGTATTCCTCTTCAATCGAAGCCAGGGACTAAGCTCTCATCTCGAGTTGATTTGGGGTCCACGGAGCCCTTTCGTGTTGCTCCAGTGACCTCAGGTTCCCTCTAGACTTGAGACAGTGATCTTGGGTTTTCTCTGGAGTGCCATCAAGGAAATCAAGGCTCCTTTCACGATTGATGTGGAACACGGAATTGCTCTGCACGCATTTCAGGGGAATCAGGCCTCGTCTCGCGGCGAGTGGGAAGTCTCATGGTTTTTCTCGAGTTGCGGCCGGAACCTGGGGTATATTCTCGAGTTACGACGGGGAGGGCCCTTCCAGACACGTGTTTGTTCAGCGACGTCAGGACTCCTGCCTAGGGGCGAGGGACACCTCGGGATTCTCCTCGAGTCTTGGCATGGCAATTTGGACGCGACTCCATGTCAGGCGTGATACCCAGTGTCCCTTTCCACGTGCCACAGGGATCCTGGGACTCCTATCCATTTTTACGAGGAGTCAGGCATCGTCTCATTTGGAAGCATTGATCTCCCCTTACCTCTCGAGTTTTCAAAGGATGTGAGGCCTCCGGTCGCCATGAGGCGGAGAACTCGGTCTTTCTCTGTGGTCTCCACAGGGGATTCAGACATCCCTTCTTCTTGGGAGATGCAAGACGAGCCTGAATTCAATTCACTGCAGGGATATCCGGCCTTACTTCGAGTCAGTGCATCTCGGTGTCCATTCCACTTGAGGCCACAAACTCAGGGTCCCTCTCACATACCTGTAGTTGAGAGAAGCCTCCTCTTGAGGTGCTTGTGGAAAGTTGGTATTCCTCTTGAGTTTAAGCCAGGGACTAAGCTCTCATCTCGAATTGATTTGGGGTCCATGGAGCCCTTTCGTTTTGTTACAGTGACCTCAGGATCCCTCTAGACTAGAGACAGTGATCTTGGGTTTCTCTGGAGTGCCATCAAGGAAATCAAGGCTCCTTTCACTTTTGATGTGGAATACGGAATTGCTCTGCACGCAGGGCAGGGGAATCGGGCCTCATCTCGCGGCGAGGGGGAAGTCTCATGGTTTTTCTCGAGTTGCGGCCGGAACCTGGGGTATATTCTCGAGTTACGACGGGGAGGGCCCTTCCAGACACGTGTTTGTTCAGCGACGTCAGGACTCCTGCCTAGGTGCGAGGGACACCTCGGGATTCTCCTCGAGTCTTGGCATGGCAATTGGGACGCGTCTCCACGTGAGGCGGGAGACCCACGGTCCCTTTCCACGTGCCACAGGGATCCTGGGACTTCTATCCATTTTCAGGAGGAGTCAGGCATCGTCTCCTTTGGAAGCATTGATCTCTGCAGACCTCTCGAGTTTTCAAAGGATGTGAGTCCTCTGGACGCGATGAGGCGGAGGACTAGGTCTTTCTCTGTCGTCTCCACAGGGGATTCAGACATCCCTTCGTCTTGGGAGATGCAAGACGAGCCTGCATTCATTTCACTGCTGGGATATCCGGCCTTACTTCGAGTCAGAGCATCTCTGTGTCCATTCCACTTGAGACCACAAACTCAGGGTCCCTCTCCATACCTGTAGCTGAGAGAAGCCTCCTCTTGAGGTGCTTGTGGAAAGTTGGTATTCCTCTTGAGTCGAAGCCAGGGACTCAGCTCTCATCTCGAGTTGATTTGTGGTCCACGGAGACCTTTCCTGTTGCTAAAGTGACCTCAGGATCCCTCTAGACTTGAGACAGTGATCTTGGGTTTTCTCTGGAGTGCCATCAAGGAAATCAAGGCTCCTTTCAATTTTGATGTCGAACACGGTATTGCTCTGCACGCAGGGCAGGGGAATCGGGCCTCATCTCGCGGTGAGGGGGAAATCTCATGGTTTTATTCGAGTTGCGGCCGAAACCTGGGGTACATTCTCGAGTTACGACGGGGAGGGCCCTTCCAGACACGTGTTTGTTCAGCGACGTCAGGACTCCTGCCTAGGTGCGAGGGACACCTCGGGATTCTCCTCGAGTCTTGGCATGGCAATTGGGAGGCGTCTCCAGGTGAGGCGTGATACCCAGGGTCCCTTTCCACGTGCCACAGGGATCCTGGGACTCCTATCCATTTTCAAGAGGAGTCAGGCATCATCTCCTTTGGAAGCATTGATCTCCGCGGACCTCTCGAGTTTTCAAAGAATGTGAGGCCTCCGGTCGCGTTGAGGCGTAGGACTATGTCTTTCTCTGTGGTCTCCACAGGGGATTCAGACATCCCTTCATCTTGGGAGATGCAAGACGAGCCTGCATTCAATTCACTGCAGGGATATCCGGCCTTACTTCGAGTCAGAGCATCTCGGTGTCCATTCCACTTGAGGCCACAAACTCAGGGTCTGTCTCACATACATGTAGCTGAGGGAAGCCTTCTCTTGAGGTGCTTGTGGAAAGTTGGTATTCCTCTTGAGTCGAAGCCAGGTTCTAAGCTCTAATCTCGAGTTGATTTGGGTTCCACAGAGCCCTTTCATGTTGCTCCAGTGACCTCAGGATCCCTCTAGACTTGAGCCAGTGATCTTGGGTTTTCTCTGGAGTGCCATCAAGGAAATCCAGGCTCCTTTCACGTTGGATGTGGAACACAGAATTGCTCTGCACGCAGTGCAGGGGAATCAGGCCTCATCTCGCGGCGAGGGCGAAGTCTCATGGTTTTTCTCGAGTTGAGGCCGGAACCTGGGGTATATTCTCGAGTTATGATGGGGAGGGCCCTTCCAGACACGTGTTTGTTCAGCGAGGTCTGGACTCCTGCCTAAGTGCGAGGGACACCTCGGGATTCTCCTCGACTCTTGGCATGGCAATTGGGACGCGTCTCCACGTGAGGGGGGAAACCCAGGGTCCCTTTCCACGTGCCACTGGAATCCTGGGACTCCTATCCATTTTAAAGAGGAGTCAGGCAGCTTCTCCTTTGGAAGCATTTATCTCTGCAGACCTCTCGAGTTTTCAAAGGATGTGAGGCCTCCAGTAGTGAAGAGGTGGAGAACTAGGTCTTCTCTGTGGTCTCCACAGGTGATTCAGACATCCCTTCATCTTGGGAGATGGAAGACGAGCCTTACTTCAATTCACTGCAGGGATATCCGGCCTTACTTCGAGTCAGGGCTTCTCGGTGTCCATTCCACTTGAGGCCACAAACTCAGGGTCCCTCTCACATACCTGTAGCTGAGAGAAGCCTCCTCTTGAGGTGCTTGTGGAAAGTTGGTATTCCTCTTGAGTCGAAGCCAGGGACTAAGCTCTCATCTCGAGTTGATTTGGGTTCCACGGAGCCCTTTCGTGTTGCTCCAGTGACCTCAGGATCCCTCTAGACTTGAGACAGTGATCTTGGGTTTTCTCTGAAGTGCCATCAAGGAAATCAAGGCTCCTTTCACGTTTGATGTGGAACACGGAATTTCTCTGCACTCAGTGCAGGGGAATCGGGCCTCATCTCGCGTCGAGGGGGAAGTCTCATGGTTTTTCTCGAGTTGCGGCCGGAACCTGGGGTATATTCTCGAGTTACGACGGGGAGGGCCCTTCCAGACACGTGTTTGTTCAGCGACGTCAGGACTCCTGCCTAGGTGGGAGGGACACCTCGGGATTCTCCTCGAGTCTTGGCATGGCAATTGCGACGCGTCTCCACGTGAGGCGGGAAACCCAGGGACCCTTTCCACGTGCCACAGGGATCCTGGGACTCCTATCCATTTTCAAGAGGAGTCAGGCATCGTCTCCTTTGGAAGCATTGATCTCCGAGGACCTCTCTAGTTTTCAAAGGATGTGAGGCCTCCGGTCGCGTTGAGGCGGAGGACTAGGTCTTTCTCTGTGGTGTCCACAGGGGATTCAGACATCCCTTCGTCTTGGGAGATGCAAGACGAGCCTGCATTCAATTCACTGCAGGGATATCCGGCCTTACTTCGAGTCAGAGCATCTCGGTGTCCATTCCACTTGAGGCCACAAACTCAGGGTCCCTCTCACATACCTGTAGCTGAGAGAAGCCTCGTCTTGAGGTGCTTGTGAAAAGTGGGTATTCCTCTTGAGTCGAAGCCAGGGTCTAAGCTCTCATCTCGAGTTGATTTGGGGTCCACGGAGCACTTTCGTGTTGCTCCAGTGACCTCAGGGTCCCTCTAGACTTGAGACAGTGATCTTGGGTTTTCTCTGGAGTGCCATCAAGGAAATCAAGGTTCCTTTCACGTTTGATGTGGAACACGGAATTGCTCTGCACGCAGTGCAGGGGAATCGGGCCTCATCTCGCGGCGAAGGGGAAGTCTCATGGTTTTTCTCGAGTTGCGGCCGGAATCTGGGGTATATTCTCGAGTTACGACGGGGAGGGCCCTTCCAGACACGTGTTTGTTCAGCGACGTCAGGACTCCTGCCTAGGTGCGAGGGACACCTCGGGATTCTCCTCGAGTCATGGCATGGCAATTGGGACGCGTCTCCACGTGAGGCGGGAGACCCAGGTTCCCTTTCCACGTGCCACACGGATCCTGGGACACCTATCCATTTTCAAGAGGAGTCAGGCATCGTCTCCTTTGGAAGCATTGATCTCCGCGGACCTCTCGAGTTTTCAAAGGATGTGACGCCTCCGGTCGCGATGAGGCGGAGAAGTCGGTATTTCTCTGATCTCCACAGGGGATTCAGACATCCCTTCTTCTTGGGAGAAGCAAGACGAGCCTGCATTCAATTCACTGCAGGGATATCCGGCCTTACTTCGAGTCAGAGCATCTCGGTGTCCTTTCCAATTGAGGCCACAAACTCAGGGTCCCTCTCACATACCTGTAGCTGAGAGAAGCCTCCTCTTGAGGTGCTTGTGGAAAGTTGGTATTCCTCTTGAGTCGAAGCCAGGGACTAAGCTCTCATCTCGAGTTGATTTGGAGTCCACGGAGCTCTTTCGTGTTGCTCCAGTGACCTCAGGATCCCTCTAGACTTGAGACAGTGATCTTGGGTGTTCTCTGGAGTGCCATCAAGGAAATCAAGGCTCCTTTCACGTTTGATGTGGAACACGGAATTGCTCTGCACGCAGTGCAGGTGAATCGGGCCTCATCTCGGGGCGAGGGGGAAGTCTCATGGTTTTTCTCGAGTTGCGGCCGGAACCTGGGGTATATTCTCGAGTTACGATGGGGAGGGCCCTTCCAGACACGTGTTTGTTCAGCGACATCAGGACTCCTGCCTAGGTGCGAGGGACACATCCGGATTCTCCTCGAGTCTTGGCATGGCAATTGGGACGCGTCTCCACATGAGGCGGGAGACCCAGTGTCAATTTCCACGTGCCACCGGGATCCTGGGACTCCTATCCATTTTCAAGAGGAGTCAGGCATCGTCTCCTTTGGAAGCATTGATCTCCGCGGACCTCTCGAGTTTTCAAAGGATGTGAGGACTCCGGTCGCGATGAGGCGGAGGACTAGGTCTTTCTCTGTGGTCTCCACAGGGGATTCAGACATACCTTCGTCTTGGGAGATGCAAGACGAGCCTGCATTCAATTCACTGCAGGGATATCCGGCCTTACTTCGAGTCAGAGCATCTCGGTGTCCATTCCACTTGAGGCCACAAACTCAGTGTCCCTCTCACATACCTGTAACTGAGAGAAGCCTCCTCTTGAGGTGCTTGTGGAAAGTTGGTATTCCTCTTGAGTCGAAGCCAGGGACTAAGCTCTCATCTCGAGTTGATTTGGGGTCGACGGAGCCCTTTCGTGTTGCTCCAGTGACCTCATTATCCCTCTAGACTTGAGACAGTGATCTTGGGTTTTTTCTGGAGTGTCATCAAGGAAATCAAGGCTCCTTTCACGTTTCTTGTGGAACACAGAATTGCTCTGGACGCAGTGCGGGGGAATCGGGCCTCATCTCGCGGCGAGGGGGAAGTCTCATGGTTTTTCTCGAGTTGCGGCCGGAACCTGGGGTATATTCTCGAGTTACGACGGGGAGGGCCCTTCCAGACACGTGTTTGTTCAGCGAGGTCGGACTCCTGCCTAGGTGCGAGGGACACCTTGGGTTTCTCCTCGAGTCTTGGCATGGCAATTGTGACGCTTCTCCACGTGAGGCGGGAGACCCAGGGTCCCTTTCCACGTTCCACAGGGATCCTGGGACTCCTATCCATTTTCAAGAGGAGTCAGGCATCGTCTCCTTTGGAAGCATTGATCTCCGCAGACCTCTCGAGTTTTCAAAGGATGTGAGGCCTCCGGTCGCGATGAGGCGGAGGACTAGGTCTTTCTCTGTGGTCTCCACAGGGGATTCAGACATCCCTTCGTCTTGGGAGATGCAAGACGAGCCTGCATTCAATTCACTGCAGGGATATCCGGCCTTACTTCGAGTCAGAGCATTTCGGTGCCCATTCCACTTGAGGCCACAAACTCAGGGTCCTTCTCACATACATGTAGCTGAGAGAAGCCTCCTCTTGAGGTGCTTGTGGAAATTTGGTATTCCTCTTGAGTCGAAGCCAGGGACTAAGCTCTCATCTCGAGTTGATTTGGGGTCCACGGAGCCATTTCGTGTTGCTCCAGTGACCTCAGGATCCCTCTAGACTTGAGACAGTGATCTTGGGTTTTCTCTGGAGTGCCATCAAGGAAATCAAGGCTCCTTTCACGTTTGATGTGGAACACGGAATTTCTCTGCACGCAGTGCAGGAGAATCGGGCCTCATCTCGCGGCGAGGGTGAAATCGCATTGTTTTTCTCTAGTTGCAGCCATAACCTGGGGTATATTCTCAAGTTACGACGGGGAGGGCCTTTTGAGACACGTGTTTGTTCAGCGACGTCAGGACTCCTGCCTAGGTGCGAGGCACACCTCGGGATTCTCCTCGAGTCTTGGCATGGCAATTGGGACGCCTCTCCATGAGCAGCGGGAGACCCAGGGTCCCTTTCCACGTGCCACAGGCATCCTGGGACTCCTATCCATTTTCAAGAGGAGTCAGGCATCGTCTCCTTTGGAAGCATTGATCTACATGGACCTCTCGAGTTTTCAAAGAATGTGAGGCCTCCGGTCGCGATGAGGCGGAGAACTAGGTCTTTCTCTGTGGTCTCCACAGGGGATTCAGACATCCCTTCGTCTTGGGAGATGCAAGACGAGCCTGCATTTAATTCACTGCAGGGATATCCGGCCTTACTTCGAGTCAGAGCATCTCGGTGTCCATTCCACTTGAGGCCACAAACTCAGGGTCCCTCTCACATACCTGTAGCTGAGAGAAGCCTACTCTTGAGATGCTTGTGGAAAGTTGGTATTCCTCTTGAGTCGAAGCCAGGGACTAAGCTCTCATCTCGAGTTGATTTGGGGTCCATGGAGCAATTTCGTGTTGCTCCAGTGACCTCAGGATCCCTCTAGACTTGAGACAGTGATCTTGGGTTTTCTCTGGAGTGCCATCAAGGAAATCAAGGCTCCTTTCACGTTTGATGTGGAACACGGAATTGCTCTGCATGCAGTGCAGGAGAATCGGGCCTCATCTCGCGGCTAGGGGGAATTCTCATTGTTGTTCTCGAGGTGCGGCCGAAACCTGGGGTATATTCTCGAGTTACGACGGGGAGGGCCCTTCCAGACACGTGTTTGTTCAGCGACGTCAGGACTCCTGCCTAGGGGCGAGGGACATCTCGGGATTCTCCTCGAATCTTGGCATGGCAATTGGGACGCGTCTCCACGTGAGGAGGGAGACCCAGGGTCCCTTTCCACGTACCACAGGGATCCTCGGACTCCTATCCATTTTCAAGAGGAGTCAGGCACCGTCTCCTTTGGAAGCATTGATCTACGCGGACCTCTCGAGTTTTCAAAGGATGTGAGGCCTCCGGTCGCGATGAGCCGGAGAACTATGTCTTTCTCTGTGTTCTCCACAGGAGATTCAGACATCCTTTCGTCTTGGGAGATGCAAGACGAGCCTGCATTCAATCACTGCAAGAATATCCAGCCTTACTTCTAGTCACAGCATCTCGATGTCCATTCCACATGAGGCCACAAACTAAGGGTTCCTCTCACATACCTGTAGCTGAGAGAAGCCTCCTTTTGAGGTGCTTGTGGAAAGTTGGTATTCCTCTTGAGTCAAAGCCAGGGACTAAGCTCTCATCTCGAGTTGATTTGGGGTCCACGGAGCTCTTTCGAGTTGCTCCAGTGACCTCAGGATCCTTCTAGACTTGAGACAGTGATCTTGGCTTTTCTCTGGAGTGCCATCAAGGAAATCAAGGGTCCTTTCACGTTTGATATGGATCACGGAATTGCTCTGCATGCAGTGCGGGGGAATCAGGCCTCATCTCGCGGCGAGGGGGAAGTCTCATTGTTTTTCTCGAGCTGCGGCCGGAACCTGGGGTATATTCTCGAGTTACGACGGGGAGGGCCCTTCCAGACATATGTTTGTTCAGCGACGTCAAGACTCCTGCCTAGGTGTGAGGGACACCTCGGGATTCTCCTCGAGTCTTGTCATGGCAATTGGGACGCGTCTCCTCGTGAGGCGGGAGACCCAGGGTCCCTTTCCACGTTCCACAGGGATCCTGGGACTCCTATCCATTTTCAAGATGAGTCAGGCATCGTCTCCTTTGGAAGCATTGATCTCCGCGGACCTCTCGAGTTGTCAAAGGATGTGAGGCCTCCGGTCGCGATGAGGCGGAGAACTAGGTCTTTCTCTGTGGTCTGCATAGGGTATTCAGACATCCTTTCGCCTTGGGAGATGCAAAACGAGCCTGCATTGAATTCACTGCAGGGATATCCGGCCTTACTTCGAGTCAGAGCATCTTGGTGTCCATTCCACTTGAGGCCTCAAACTCAGGGTCCCTCTCACATACCTGTAGCTGAGAGAAGCCTCCTCTTGAGGTGCTTGTGGAAAGTTGGTATTCCTCTTGAGTCGAAGCCAGGGACTAAGCTCTCATCTCGAGTTGATTTGGGGTCCACGGAGCCCTTTTGTGTTGTTCCAGTGACCTCAGGATCCCTCTAGACTTGAGACAGTGATCTTGGGTTTTCTCTGGAGTGCCATCAAGGAAATCAAGGCTCCTTTCACGTTTGATGTGGAACATGGAATTGCTCTACACGCAGGGCAGGGGAATCGGGCCTCATCTCTTGGCGAGGTGGAAGTCTCATGGTTTTTCTCGAGTTGCGGCCGGATCCTGGGGTATATTCGCGAGTTACGACGGGGAGGGCCCTTCCAGACACGTGTTTGTTCAGCGACGTCAGGACTCCTGCCTAGGTGCGAGGGACACCTCGGGATTCTCCTCGAGTCTTGGCATGGCAATTGGGACGCGTCTCCACGTGAGGCGGGAGACCCAGGGTCCCGTTCCACGTGCCACAGGGATCCTGGGACTCCTATCCATTCTCAAGAGGAGTCAGGCATCGTCTCCTTTGGAAGCATTGGTCTCCGTGGACCTCTCGAGTTTTCAAAGGATGTGAGGCCTCCGGTCGCGATGAGGCGGAGAACTAGGTCTTTCTCTGTGGTCTCCACAGGGGATTCAGACATCCCTTCGGATTGGGAGATGCAAGACGAGCCTGCATTCAATTCACTGCAGGGATATCCGGCCTTACTTCGAGTCAGAGCATCTAGGTGTCCATTCCACTTGAGGCCACAAACTCAGGGTCCCTCTCACATACCTGTTGCTGAGAGAAGCCTCCTTTGAGGTGCTTGTGGAAAGTTGGTATTCCTCTTGAGTCGAAGCCAGGGACTAAGCTCTCATCTCGAGTTGATTTGGGGTCCACGGAGCCCTTTCGAGTTGCTCCAGTGACCTCAGGATCCCTCTAGACTTGAGGCATTGATCTTGGGTTTTCTCTGGAGTGCCATCAAGGAAATCAAGGCTCCTTTCACGTTTGATGAGGATCACGGAATTGCTCTGCACGCAGTGCAGGGGAATCGGGCCTCATCTCGCGGCGAGGGGGAAGTCTCATGGTTTTTCTCGAGTTGCGGCCGGAACCTGGGATATATTCTCGAGTTACGACGGGGAGGGCCCTTCCAAACACATGTTTGTTCAGCGACGTCAGGACTCCTGCCTAGGTGGGAGGGACACCTCGGGATTCTCCTCGAGTCTTCGCATGGCAATTGGGACGCGTCTCCACGTGAGGCGGGAGACCCAGGGTCCCTTTCCACGTGCCACAGGGATCCTGGGACTCCTATCCATTTTCTAGAGCAGTCAGGCATCGTCTCCTTTGGAAGCATTGATCTCCGCGGACCTCTCGAGTTTTCAAAGGATGTGAGACCTCCGTTCGCGATGAAACGGAGAACTAGGTCTTTCTCTGTGGTCTCCACAGGGGATTCAGACACCCCTACTTCTTGGGAGATGCAAGACGAGCCTGCATTCAATTCACTGCAGGGATATCCGGCCTTACTTCGAGTCAGAGCATCTCGGTGTCCATTCCACTTGAGGCCACAAACTCAGGGTCCCTCTCACATACCTGTAGCTGAGAGAAGCCTCCTCTTGAGGTACTTGTGGAAAGTTGGTATTCCTCTTGAGTCGAAGCCAGGGACTAAGCTCTCATCTCGAGTTGATTTGGGGTCCACGGAGCCCTTTCGTGTTGCTCCAGTGACCTCAGGATCCCTCTAGACTTGAGACAGTGATCTTGGGTTTCCTCTGGAGTGCCATCAAGGAAATCATGGCTCCTTTCATGTTTGTTGTGGAACACGAAATTGGTCTGCAAGCAGTGCTGGGGAATCGGCCTTAATCTCGCGGGCGAGGGGGAAGTCTCATGGTGTTTCTCGAGTTGCGGCCGAAACCTGGGGTATATTCTCGAGTTTCGATGGGGAGGGCCCTTCCAGACCCGTGTTTGTTCAGCGACGTCAGGACTTCTGCCTACGTGCGAGGGACACCTCGGTATTATCCTCGAGTCTTGGCATGGCAATTGGGACGCGTCTCCTCGTGAGGCACGAGACCCAGTGTCCCTTTCCACGTCCCACAGGGATCCTGGGACTCCTATCCATTTTCAAGAGGAGTCAGGCATCGTCTCCTTTGTAAGCATTGATCTCCGCGGACCTCTCGAGATTTCAAAGGATTTGAGGCCTCCGGTCGCGATGAGGCGGAGAACTAGGTCTTTCTCTGTGGTCTCCCCGGGGGATTCACACGTCACTTCGTCTTGGGAGATGCAAGACCAGCCTACATTCAATTCACTGCAGGTATATCGGGTTTACTTCAAGTCAGAGCATCTTGGTGTCCATTCCACTTGAGGCCACAAACTCAGGGTCCCTCTCACATACCTGTTGCTTAGAGAATCCTCCGCTTGAGGTGCTTGTGAAAAGTT
This sequence comes from Dama dama, assembly GCF_033118175.1. Taxonomy (NCBI): domain Eukaryota; kingdom Metazoa; phylum Chordata; class Mammalia; order Artiodactyla; family Cervidae; genus Dama; species Dama dama. The sequence goes on along the minus strand of NW_026870879.1, from coordinate 3,777,354 downwards.
GGTATTCCTCTTGAGTCGAAGCCAGGGATTAAGCTCTCATCTCGAGTTGATTTGGGGTCCACGGAGCCCTTTCGTGTTGCTCCAGTGACCTCAGGATCCCTCTAGACTTGAGACAGTGATCTTGGGTTTTCTCTGGAGTGCCATCAAGGAAATCAAGGCTCCTTTCACGTTTGATGCGGAACACGGAATTGCTCTGCATGCAGTGCAAGGGAATCGGGCCTCATCTCGCGGCGAGGGGGAAGTCTCATGGTTTTTCTCGAGTTGTGGCCAGAACCTGGGGTATATTCTCGAGTTACGACGGGGAGGGTCCTTCCAGACATGTGTTTGTTCAGCGACGTCAGGACTCCTGCCTAGGTGCGAGGGACACCTCGGGATTCTCCTCGAGTCTTGGCATGGCAATTGGGACGCGTCTCCACGTGAGGCGGGAGACCCACGGTCCCTTTCCACGTGCCACAGGGATCCTCGGACTCCTATCCATTTTCAAGAGGAGTCAGGCATCGTCTCCTTTGGAAGCATTGATCTCCGCGGACCTCTAGAGTTTTCAAAGGATGTGAGGCCTTCAGTCGCGATGAGTCGGAGAACCAGGTCTTTCTCTCTGGTCTCCACAGGGGATTCATAAATCTCTTCGTCTTGAGAGATGCAAGACGAGCCTGCATTCAATTCACTGTTGGGATATCCGGCCTTACTTCGAGTCAGAGCATCAAGGTGTCCATTCCACTTGAGGCCACAAAATCAGGGTAACTCTCATATACTTGTAGCTGAGAGAAGCCTCCTCTTGAGGTGCTTGTGGAAAGTTGGTATTCATCTTGAGTCAAAGCCAGGGACTAAGCTCTCATCTCGAGTTGATTTGGGGTCCCCGGAGCCCTTTCCTGTAGCTACAGTGACCTCAGGGTGCCTCTAGACTTGAGACAGTGATCTTGGCTTTTCTCTGGAGTGCCATCAAGGAAATCAAGGCTCCTTTCACGTTTGATGTGGAAAACGGAATTGCTCTGCACGCAGTGCAGGGGAATCGGGCCTCATCTCGCGGCGAGGGGGAAGTCTCATGGTTTTTCTCGAGTTGCGGCCGGAACCTGGGGTATATTCTCGAGTTACGACGGGGAGGGCCCTTCCAGACACGTGTTTGTTCAGCGACGTCAGGACTCCTGCCTAGGTGCGAGGGACACCTCGGTATTCTCCTCGAGTCTTGGCATGGCAATGGGGAAGCGTCTCCACGTGAGGCGGGAGACCCAGGGTCCCTTTCCACGTGCCACAGGGATCCTGGGACTCCTATCCATTTTCAAGAGGAGTCAGGCATCGTCTCCTTTGGAAGCATTGATGTCCGCGGACCTCTCGAATTTTCAAAGGATGTGAGGCCCCCGGTCGCTATGAGGCGGAGAATTAGGTCTTTCTCTGTGGTCTCCACAGGGGATTCAGACATCCCTTCGTCTTGGGAGATGCAAGACGAGCCTGCATTCAATTCACTGCAGGGATATCCGGCCTTACTTCGAGTCAGAGCATCTCGGTGTCCATTCCACTTGAGGCCACTAACTCAGGGTCCCTCAAATATACGTGTAGCTGAGAGAAACCTCCTCGTGAGGTCCTTGTGGAAAGTTGGTATTCCTCTTGAGTCTAAGCCAGGGTCTAAGCTCTCATCTCGAGTTGATTTGGGGTCCACGAAGCCCTTTCCTGTTGGTCCAGTGACTTCAGGATCCCTCTAGACTTGAGACAGTGATCTTGGGTTTTCTCTGGAGTGCCATCAAGGAAATCAAGGCTCCTTTCACGTTTGATGTGGAACACGAAATTGCTCTGCACGCAGTCCAGGGGAATCGGGCCTCAACTCGCGGCGAGGGGGAAATCTCATGGTTTTTCTCGAGTTGCGGACGGAACCTGGGGTATATTCTCGAGTTACGACGGGGAGTGCCCTTCCAGACACGTGTTTGTTCAGCGACGTCAGGACTCCTGCCTAGGGGCGAGGGACACCTCGGGATTCTCCTCGAGTCTTGGCATGGCAATTGGGACGCGTCTCCACGGGAGGCCGGAGACCCAGGGTCCCTTTCCACGTGCCACAGGGATCCTGGGACTCCTATCCATTTTCAAGAGGAGTCAGGCATCATCTCCTTTGGAAGCATTGATCTCCGCGGACCTCTTGAGTTTTCAAATGATGTGAGGCCTCCGGTCGCGATCAGGCCGAGGACTAGGACTTTCTCTGTGGTCTCCACAGGGGATTCAGACATCCCTTCGTCTTGGGAGATGCAAGACGAGCCTGCATTCAATTCACTGCAGGGATATCCAGCCTTACTTCGAGTCAGAGCATCTCGGTGTCCATTCCACTTGAGGCCACAAATTCAGGGTCCCTCTCACATACCTGTAGCTGAGAGAAGCCTCCTCTTAAGGTGCTTATGGGAAGTTGGTATTCCTCTTGAGTCGAAGCCAGGGACTAAGCGCTCATCTCGAGTTAATTTGGGGTTCACGGAGCCTTTTCGTATTGCTCCAGTGACCTCAGGATCCCTCTAGACTTGAGACAGTGATCTTGGGTTTTCTCTGGAGTGCCATCAAGGAAATCAAGTTTCCTTTCACGTTTGATATGGAACACGGATTTCCTCTGCACACAGTGCAGGGGAAGCGGGCCTCATCTCGCGGCGAGGGGGAAGTCTCATGGTTTTTCTCGAGTTGCGGCCGGAACCTGGGGTATATTCTCGAGTTACGACGGGGAGGGCCCTTCCAGACACGTGTTTGTTCAGCGACGTAGGACTCCTGCTTAGGTGCGAGGGACACCTCGGGATTCTCCTCGAGTCTTGGCATGGCAATTGGGACGCGTCTCCACGGGAGCCGGGAGACACAGGATCCCTTTCAACGTGCCACAGGGATCGGGGGACTCCTATCCATTTTCAAGAAGAGTCAGGCATCGTCTCCTTTGGAAGCATTGATCTCCGCAGACCTCTCGAGTTTTCAAAGGATGTGAGGCCTCCGGTCTTGATGAGGCGGAGGACTAGGTCTTTCTCTGTGGCCTCCACAGTGGATTCAGACATCCCTTCGTCTTGGGAGATGCAAGACGAGCCTGCATTCAATTCACTGCAGGGATATCCGGCCTTACTTCGAGTCAGAGCATCTCACTGTCCATTCCACTTGAGGCCACAAACTCAGGGTCCCTCTCACATACCTGTAGCTGAGAGAAGCCTCCTCTTGAGGTGCTTTTGGAAAGTTGGTATTCCTCTTGAGTCGAAACCAGGGACTAAGCTCTCATCTCGAGTTGATTTGGGGTCCAAGGGGAATTTCCTGTTGCTCCAGTGACCTCAGGATCCCTCTAGACTTGAGACAGTGATCTTGGGTTTTCTCTGGAGTGCCATCAAGGAAATCAAGGCTCCTTTCACGTTTGATGTGGAACACGGAATTGCTCTGCATGCAGTGCAGGGGAATCGGGCCTCAACTCACGGCGAGGGGGAAATCTCATGGTTTTTCTCGAGTTGCGGCCGGAACCTGGGGTATATTCTCGAGTTACGACGGGGAGGGCCCTTCCAGACACGTGTTTGTTCAGCGACATCAGGACTCCTGCCTAGGGGCGAGGGACACCTCGGGATTCTCCTCGAGTCTTGGCATGGCAATTGGGACGCGTCTCCACGTGAGGCGGGAGACCTAGGGTCCCTTTCCACGTGCCACAGGGATCCTGGGACTCCTATCCATTTTCAAGAGGAGTCAGGCATTGTCTCCTTTGGAAGCATTGATCTCCGTGGACCTCTCGAGTTTTCAAAGGATATGAGGCCTCCGTTCGCGTTGAGGCGGAGGACTAGGTCTTTCTCTGTCGTCTCCACAGGGGATTCAGACATTCCTTCGTCTTGGGAGATGCAAGACGAGCCTGCATTCAATTCACTGCAGGGATATCCAGCCTTACTTCGAGTCAGAGCATCTCGGTGTCCATTCCACTTGAGGCCACAAATTCAGGGTCCCTCTCACATACCTGTAGCTGAGAGAAGCCTCCTCTTGAGGTGCTTGTGGAAAGTTGGTAGTCCTCTTGAGTAGAAGCCAGGTACGAAGCGCTCATCTCGAGTTGATTTGGGGTCCACGGAGCCCTTTGGAGTTGCTCCAGTGACCTTAGGATCCCTCTAGACTTGAGACAGTGATCTTGGGTTTTCTCTGGAGTGCCATCAAGGAAATCAAGGCTCCTTTCACGTTTGATGTGGAACACGGAATTGCTCTACACGCAGTGCAGGGGAATCGGGCCTCATCTCGCGGCGAGGGGGAAGTCTCATGGTTTTTCTCGAGTTGCGGCCGGAACCTGGGGTATATTCTCGAGTTACGACGGGGAGGGCCCTTCCAGACACGTGTTTGTTCAGCGACGTCGGACTCCTGCCTATGTGCGAGGGACCCCTCGGGATTCTCCTCGAGTCTTGGCATGGCAATTGGGACGCGTCTCCACGGGAGCCGGGAGACCCAGGGTCCCTTTCAACGTGCCACAGGGATCGTGGGACTCCTATCCAATTTCAAGAAGAGTCAGGCATCGTCTCCATTGGAAGCATTGATCTCCGCAGACCTCTCGAGTTTTCAAAGGATGTGAGGCCTCCGGTCTTGATGAGGCGGAGGACTAGGTCTATCTCTGTGGTCTCCACAGGGGATTCAGACATCCCTTCGTCTTGGGAGATGCAAGACGAGCCTGCATTCAATTCACTGCAGGGATATCCGGCCTTACTTCGAGTCAGAGCATCTCGGTGTCCATTCCTCTTGAGGCCACAAACTCAGGGTCCCTCTCACATACCTGTAGCTGAGAGAAGCCTCCTCTTGAGGTGCTTTTGAAAGTTGGTATTCCTCTTGAGTCGAAGCCAGGGACTAAGCTCTCATCTCGAGTTGATTTGGGGTCCAAGGGGAAATTTCGTGTTGCTCCAGTGACCTCAGCATCCCTCTAGAGTTGAGACAGTGATCTTGGGTTTTCTCTGGAGTGCCATCAAGGAAATCAAGGCTCCTTTCACGTTTGATGTGGAACACAGAATTGCTCTGGACGCAGTGCAGGGGAATCGGGCCTCATCTCGCGGCGAGGGGGAAGTCTCATTGTTTTTCTCGAGTTGCGGCCAGAACCTGGGATATATTCTCGAGTTACGACGGGGAGGGCCCTTCCAGACACGTGTTTTTCAGCGACCTCAGGACTCCTGCCTAGGTGGGAAGTACACCCAGGATTCTCCTCGATTCTCGGCATGGCAATTGGGCCGCGTCTCCACGTCAGGCGGGAGACCCAGGGCCCCTTTCCACGTGCCACAGGGATCCTGGGACTCCTATCCATTTTCAAGAGGAGTCAGGCATCGTCTCCTTTGGAAGCATTGATCTCCGCGGACCTCTCGAGTTTTCAAAGGATGTGAGGCCTCCGGTCGCGATGAGGCGGAGGACGAGGTCTTTCTCTGTCGTCTCCACAGCGGATTCAGACATCCCTTCGTCTTGGGAGATGCAAGACGAGCCTGCATTCAATTCACTGCAGGGATATCCGGCCTTACTTCGAGTCAGAGCATCTCGGTGTCCATTCCACTTGAGGCCACAAACTCAGGGGCCCTCTCACATACCTGTAGCTGAGAGAAGCCTCCTCTTGAGGTGCTTATGGAAAGTTGGTATTCCTCTTGAGTCGAAGCTAGGGACTAAGCTCTCAACTCGAGTTGATTTGGGATCCACGGAGCCCTTTCGTGTTGCTCCAGTGACCTCAGGATCCCTCTAGACTTGAGACAGTGATCTTGGGTTTTCTCTGGAGTGCCATCAAGGAAATCAAGGCTCCTTTCACGTTTGATGTGGAACACGGAATTGCTCTGCACGCAGTGCAGAAGAATCGGGCCTCATCTCGTGACCAGGGGGAAGTCTCATGGTTTTTCTCGAGTTGCGGCCGGAACCTGGGGTATATTCTCGACTTACGACGGGGAGGGCCCTTCCAGACACGTGTTTGTTCAGCGACGTCAGGACTCCTGCCTAGGTGCGAGGGACAACTCGGGATTCTCCTCGAGTCTTGGCATGGCAATTGGGACGCGTCTCCACGTGAGGCGGGAGACCCAGGTTCCCTTTCCACGTGCCACAGGGATCCTGGGAATCATATCCATTTACAAGAGGAGTCAGGCATCGTCTCCTTTGGAAGCATTGATCTCCGCGGACCCCTTGAGTTTTCAAAGGATGTGAGGCCTCCATCGCGTTGAGGCGGAGGAGTAAGTCTTTCTCTGTGGTCTCCACAGGGAATGCAGACATCCCTTCGTCTTGGGAGATGCAAGACGAGCCTGCATTCAATTCACTGCAGGGATATCCAGTCTTACTTCGAGTCAGAGCATCTCGGTGTCCATTCAACTTGAGGCCGCAAACTCAGGGTCCCTCTCACATACCTGTAGCTGAGAGAAGCCTCCTCTTGAGGTGCTTTTGGAAAGTTGGTTTTCCTCTTAAGTCGAAGCCAGGGACTATGCTCTCATCTCGAGTTGATTTGGGTTCCACGGAGCCCTTTCGTGTTGCTACAGTGGCCTCAGGATCCCTCTAGACTTGAGACAGTGACTTTGAATTTTCACTTGAGTGCCATCATGGAAATCAAGGCTCATTTCACGTTTGATGTGGAACACGGAATTGCTCTGCACGCAGTGCAGGGGAATCGGGCCTCATCTCGCGGCGAGGGGGAAGTCTCATGGTTTTTCTCGAGTTGCGGCCGGAACCTGGGGTATATTCTCGAGTTATGACAGGGAAGGCCCTTCCAGACACGTGTTTGTTCAGCGACGTCAGCACTCCTGCCTAGGTGCGAGGGACACCTCGGGATTCTCCTCGAGTCTTGGCATGGCAATTGGGACGCGTCTCCACGTGAAGTGGAAGACCGAGGGTCCCTTTCCACGTGCCACAGGGATCCTGGGACTCCTATCCATTTTCAAGAGGAGTCAGGCATCGTCTCCTTTGGAAGCATTGATCTCCGCAGACCTCTCGAGTTTTCAAAGGATGTGAGGCCTCCGGTCGCGATGAGGCGGAGAACTAGGTCTTTTTCTGTGGTCTCCACAGGGGATTCAGACATCCCTTCGTCTTGGTAGATGCAAGGCGAGCTTACATTCAATTCACTGCAGCGATATCCAGCCTTACTTCGAGTCAGAGCATCTCGGTGTCCATTCCACTTGAGGCCACAAACTCAGGGTACCTCTCACATACATGTAGCTGAGAGAAGCCGCCTCTTGAGGTGCTTGTGGAAACTTGGTATTCCTCTTGAGTCAAAGCCAGGGACTAAGCTCTCATCTTGAGTTGATTTGGGGTCCCCGGTGCCCTTTCCTGTAGCTACAGTGACCTCAGGGTGCCTCTAGACTTGAGACAGTGATCTTGGCTTTTCTCTGGAGTGCCATCAAGGAAATCAAGGCTCCTTTCACGTTTGATGTGGAAAACGGAATTGCTCTGCACGCAGTGCAGGGGAATCGGGCCTCATCTCGCGGCGAGGGGGAAGTCTCATGGTTTTTCTCGAGTTGCGACCGGAACCTGGGGTATATTCTCGAGTTACTAAGGGGAGGGCCCTTCCAGACACGTGTTTGTTCAGCGACGTCAGGACTCCTGCCTAGGTGCGAGGGACACCTCGGGATTCTCCTCGAGTCTTGGCATCGCAATTGGGACGCGTCTCCACGTGAGGCGGGAGACCCAGGGTCACTTTCCACGTGCCACAGGGAACCTGGAACTCCTATCCACTTTCAAGAGGAGTCAGGCATCGTCTCCTTTGGAAGCATTGATCTCCGCGGACCTCTAGAGTTTTCAAAGGATGTGAGGCCTTCAGTCGCGATGAGTCGGAGAACCAGGTCTTTCTCTCTGGTCTCCACAGGGGATTCATAAATCTCTTCGTCTTGGGAGATGCAAGACGAGCCTGCATTCAATTCACTGTTGGGATATCCGGCCTTACTTCGAGTCAGAGCATCAAGGTGTCCATTCCACTTGAGGCCACAAAATCAGGGTCCCTCTCACGTACCTGTAGCTGAGAGAAGCCACCTTTGAGGTGCTTGTGGAAAGTTGGTATTCCTCTTGAGTCGAAGCCAGGGACTAAGCTCTCATCTCGAGTTGATTTGGGGTCCACGGAGCCCTTTCCTGTTGCTCCAGTGACCTCAGGATCCCTCTAGACTTGAGACAGTGATCTTGGGTTTTCTCTGGAGTGCCATCAAGGAAATCAAGGCTCCTTTCACATTTGATGTGGAACACGGAATTGCTCTGCACGCAGTGAAGGGGAATCGGGCCTCATCTCGCGGCGAGGGGGAAGTCTCATGGTTTTTCTCGAGTTGCGGCCGGAACCTGGGGTATATTCTCGAGTTACGACGGGGAGGGCCCTTCCAGACACGTGTTTGTTCAGCGACGTCAGGACTCCTGCCTAGGTGCGAGGGACACCTCGGGATTCTCCTCGAGTCTTGGCATGGCAATTGGGACGCGTCTCCACGTGAGGCGGGAGACCCAGGGTCACTTTCCACGTGCCACAGGGATCCTGGGACTCCTATCCATTTTCAAGAGGAGTCAGGCATCGTCTCCTTTGGAAGCATTGATCTCCGCGAACCTCTCGAATTTTCAAAGGATGTGAGGCCTCAGTTCGCGTTGAGGCGGAGGACTAGGTATTTCTCTGTGGTCTCCACAGGGGATTCAGACATCCCTTTGTCTTGCGAGATGCAAGACGAGCCTACTTTCAATTCACTGCAGGAATATCCGGCCTTACTTCGAGTCAGAGCATCTCGGTGTCCATTCCACTTGAGGCCACAAACTCAGGGTCCCTCTCACATACCTGTAGCTGAGAGAAGCCTCCTCTTGAGGTGCTTTTGGAAAGTTGGTTTTCCTCTTAAGTCGAAGCCAGGGACTAAGCTCTCATCTCGAGTTGATTTGGGTTCCACGGAGCCCTTTCGTGTTGCTACAGTGGCCTCAGGATCCCTCTAGACTTGAGACAGTGACTTTGAATTTTCACTTGAGTGCCATCATGGAAATCAAGGCTCATTTCACGTTTGATGTGGAACACGGAATTGCTCTGCACGCAGTGCAGGGGAATCGGGCCTCATCTCGCGGCGAGGGGGAAGTCTCATGGTTTTTCTCGAGTTGCGGCTGGAACCTGGGGTATATTCTCGAGTTATGACAGGGAAGGCCCTTCCAGACACGTGTTTGTTCAGCGACGTCAGCACTCCTGCCTAGGTGCGAGGGACACCTCGGGATTCTCCTCGAGTCTTGGCATGGCAATTGGGACGCGTCTCCACGTGAAGTGGAAGACCGAGGGTCCCTTTCCACGTGCCACAGGGATCCTGGGACTCCTATCCATTTTCAAGAGGAGTCAGGCATCGTCTCCTTTGGAAGCATTGATCTCCGCGGACCTCTCGAGTTTTCAAAGGATGTGAGGCCTCCGGTCGCGATGAGGCGGAGAACTAGGTCTTTTTCTGTGGTCTCCACAGGGGATTCAGACATCCCTTCGTCTTGGTAGATGCAAGGCGAGCTTACATTCAATTCACTGCAGTGATATCCAGCCTTACTTCGAGTCAGAGCATCTCGGTGTCCATTCCACTTGAGGCCACAAACTCAGGGTACCTCTCACATACATGTAGCTGAGAGAAGCCGCCTCTTGAGGTGCTTGTGGAAACTTGGTATTCCTCTTGAGTCGAAGCCAGGGACTAAGCTCTCATCTCGAGTTGATTTGGGGTGCACGGAGCCCTTTCCTGTTGCTACAGTGACCTCAGGATCCCTCTAGACTTGAGACAGTGACCTTGGGTTTTCTCTGGAGTGGCATCAAGGAAATCAAGGCTCCTTTCACGTTTGATGTGGAACACGGAATTGCTCTGCATGCAGTGCAGGGGAATCGGGCCTCAACTCACGGCGAGGGGGAAATCTCATGGTTTTTCTCGAGTTGCGGCCGGAACATGGGGTATATTCTCGAGTTACGACGGGGAGGGCCCTTCCAGACACGTGTTTGTTCAGCGACATCAGGACTCCTGCCTAGGGGCGAGGGACACCTCGGGATTCTCCTCGAGTCTTGGCCTGGCAATTTGGACGGGTCTCCACGTGTGGCGGGAGACCCGGGGTCCCTTTCAATGTGCCACAGGGATCCTGGGACTCCTATCCATTTTCAAGAAGAGTCAGGCATCGTCTCCTTTGGAAGCATTGATCTCCGCGTATCTCTCAAGTTTTCAAAGGATGTGAGGCCTCCGGTTGTGATGAAACGGAGGACTAGGTCTTTCTCTGTGGTCTCCGCACGGGATTCAGACATCCCTTTGTCTTGGGAGATGCAAGACGAGCCTGCATTCAATTCACTGCAGGGATATCCGGCCTTACTTCGAGTCAGAGCATCTCGGTGTCCATTCCACTTGAGGCCACAAATTCAGGGTCCCTCTCACATACCTGTAGCTGAGAGAAGCCTCCTCTTGAGGTGCTTGTGGAAAGTTGGTATTCCTCTTGATTCGAAGCCAGGGACTAAGCTCTCATCTCGAGTTGATTTGGGGTCGACGGAGCCCTTTCGTGTTGCTCCAGTGACCTCATTATCCCTCTAGACTTGAGACAGTGATCTTGGGTTTTCTCTGGAGTGCCATCAAGGAAATCAAGGCTCCTTTCACGTTTGATGTGGAACACAGAATTGCTCTGGACGCAGTGCAGGGGAATCGGGCCTCATATCGCGGCGAGGGGGAAGTCTCATGGTTTTTCTCGAGTTGCGGCCAGAACCTGGGATATATTCTCGAGTTACGACGGGGAGGGCCCTTCCAGACACGTGTTTGTTCAGCGACATAAGGACTCCTGCCTAGGTGCGAGGGACACCTCGGGATTCTTTTCGAGTCTTGGCATGGCAATTGGGCCGCGTCTCCACGTCAGGCGGGAGACCCAGGGCCCCTTTCCACGTGCCACAGGGATCCTGGGACTCCTATCCATTTTCAAGAGGAGTCAGGCATCGTCTCCTTTGGAAGCATTGATCTCCGCGGACCTCTCGAGTTTTCAAAGGATGTGAGGCCTCCGGTCGCGATGAGGCGGAGGACGAGGTCTTTCTCTGTCGTCTCCACAGCGGATTCAGACATCCCTTCGTCTTGGGAGATGCAAGACGAGCCTGCATTCAATTCACTGCAGGGATATCCGGCCTTACTTCGAGTCAGAGCATCTCGGTGTCCATTCCACTTGAGGCCACAAACTCAGGGGCCCTCTCACATACCTGTAGCTGAGAGAAGCCTCCTCTTGAGGTGCTTGTGGAAAGTTGGTATTCCTCTTGAGGCTAAGCCAGGGACTAAGCTCTCATCTCGAGTTGATTTGGGGTCCATGGAGCCCTTTTCTGTTGGTCCAGTGACCTCAGGATCCCTCTAGACTTGAGACAGTGATCTTGGGTTTTCTCTGGAGTGCCATCAAGGAAATCAAGGGTCCTTTCACGTTTGATGTGGAACACGGAATTGCTCTGCATGCAGTGCAGGGGAATCGGGCCTCAACTCGCGGCGAGTGGGAAATCTCATGGTTTTTCTCGAGTTGCGGACAGAACCTGGGGTATAATCTCGAGTTACGATGGCGAGGGCCCTTCCAGACACGTGTTTGTTCAGCGACGTCAGGACTCCTGCCTAGGTGCGAGGGACACCTCAGGATTCTCCTCGAGTCTTGGCCTGGCAATTTGGACGGGTCTCCACGTGTGGCGGGAGACCCGGGGTCCCTTTCAATGTGCCACAGGGATCCTGGGACTCCTATCCATTTTCAAGAAGAGTCAGGCATCGTCTCCTTTGGAAGCATTGATCTCCGCGTATCTCTCAAGTTTTCAAAGGATGTGAGGCCTCCGGTTGTGATGAAACGGAGGACTAGGTCTTTCTCTGTGGTCTCCGCACGGGATTCAGACATCCCTTTGTCTTGGGAGATGCAAGACGAGCCTGCATTCAATTCACTGCAGGGATATCCGGCCTTACTTTGAATCAGACCATCTCGGTGTCCATTCCATTTGAGGCCAGCAACTCAGGGTCCCTCTCACATACCTGTAGCTGAGAGAAGCCTCCTCTTGAGGTGCTTGTGGAAAGTTGGTATTCCTCTTGAGTCGAAGTCAGGGACTAAGCTTTCATCTCGAGTTGATTTGGGGTCCAAGGGGAAATTTCGTGTTGCTCCAGTGACCTCAGGATCCCTCTAGACTTGAGACAGTGATCTTGGGTTTTCTCTGGAGTGCCATCAAGGAAATCAAGGCTCCTTTCAAGTTTGATGTGGAACACGGAATTGCTCTGCACGCAGTGCAGGGGAATCAGGCCTCATCTCGCGGCGAGGGGGAAGTCTCATGGTTTTTCTCGAGTTGCGGCTGGAACCTTAGGTATATTCTCGAGTTACGACGGGGAGGGACCTTCCAGACACGTGTTTGTTCAGCGACGTCAGGACTCCTGCCTAGGTGCGAGGGACACCTCGGGATTCTCCTCGAGTCTTGGCATGGCAATTGGGACGCGTCTCCACGTGAGGCGGTAGACCCAGGGTCCCTTTCCACATGCCACAGAGATCCTGGGACTCCTATCCGTTTTCAAGAGGAGTCAGTCATCGTCTCCTTTGTAAGCACTGATCTGCGCAGACCTCTCGATTTATCAAAGGATGTGATGTCTCCGGTCGCAATGAGGTTGAGGACTAGGTATTTCTCTGTGGTCTCCACAGGGGATTCAGGCAACCCTTCGTCTTGGGAGATGCAAGACGAGCCTGCATTCAATTCACTGCAGGGATATCCGGCCTTACTTCGAGTCAGAGCATCTCGGTGTCCATTCCAGTTGAGGCCACAAACTCAGGGTCCCTCTCACATACCTGTAGCTGAGAGAAGCCTCCTCTTGAGGTGCTTGTGGAAAGTTGGCATTCCTCTTGAGTCGAAGCCAGGGACTAAGCTCTCATCTCGAGTTGATTTGGGGTCCACGGATCCCTTTCTTGTTGCTCCAGTGACCTCATTATCCCTCTAGACTTGAGACAGTGATCTTGGGTTTTCTCTGGAGTGCCATCAAAAAAATCAAGGCTTCTTTCACGTTTGATGTGGAACACGGAATTGGTCTGCACGCAGTTCAGGGGATTCGGGCCTCATCTCGCGGCGACGGGGAAGGCTCATGGTTTTTCTCGAGTTGCGGCCGGAACCTGGGGTATATTCTCGAGTTACGACGGGGAGGGCCCTTCCAGACACGTGTTTGTTCAGCGACGTCAGGACTCCTGCCTAGGTGCGAGGGACACCTCGGGATTCTCCTCGAGTCTTGACATGGCAATTGGGACGCGTCTCCACGTGAGGCGGGAGACCCAGGTTCCCTTCCCACGTGCCACAGGGATCCTGGGACTCCTATCCATTTTCAAGAGGAGTCAGGCATCCTCTCCTTTGGAAGCATTGATCTCCGCGGACGTCTCGAATTTTCAAAGGGTATGAGGCCTCCAGTCGCAAAGAGGTGGAGAACTAGGTCTTCTCTGTGGTCTCCACAGGGGATTCAGACATCCCTTCGTCTTGGGAGATGCAAGACGAGCCTGCATTCAATTCACTGCAGGGATATCCGGCCTAACTTCGAGTCAGAGCATTTCGGTGTCCATTCCATTGAGGCCACAAACTCAGGGTCCCTCTCACATACCTGTAGCTGAGAGAAGCCTCCTCGTGAGGTGTTTGTGGAAAGTTGGTATTCCTCTTGTGTCGAAGCCAGGGACTAAGCTCTCATCTCGAGTTGATTTGGGGTCCACGGAGCCCTTTCATGTTGCTCCAGTGACCTCAGCATCCCTCTAGACTTGAGACAGTGATCTTGGGTTTTCTCTGGACTGCCATCAAGGAAATCAAGGCTCCTTTCACGTTTGAGGTGGAACACGGAATTGCTCTGCACGCAGTGCAGGGGAATCGGGCCTCATCTCGCGGCGAGGGGGAAGTCTCATGGTTTTTCTCCAGTTGCGGACGGACCCTCGGGTATATTCTCGAGTTATGACGGGGAAGGCCCTTCCAGACACGTGTTTGTTCAGCGACATAAGGACTCCTGCCTAGGTGCGAGGGACACCTCGGGATTCTCCTCGAGTCTTGGCATGGCAATTGGGACGCGTCTCCACGTGACGCGGGAGACCCAGGGTCCCTTTCCAAGTTACACAGGAGTCCTGGAACTCCTATCCATTTTCAAGAGGAGTCAGGCATCGTCTCCTTTGGAAGCATTGATTTCCGCGGACCTCTCGAGTTTTCAAAGGATGTGACGCCTCCGGTCGCGTTGAGGCGGAGGACTAGGTCTTTCTCTGTGGTCTCCACAGGGGATTTAGACATCCCGTCGTCTTGGGAGATGCAAGACGAGCCTGCATTCAATTCACTGCAGGGATATCCGGCCTTACTTCGAGTCAGAGCATCTCGGTGTCCATTCCACTTGAGGCCACAAACTCAGGGTCCCTCTCAAATACCTGTAGCTGAGAGAAGCCTCCTCTTGAGGTGCTTGTGGAAAGTTGGTGTTCCTCTTGAGTCGAAGCCAGGGACTAAGCTCTCATCTCGAGTTGATTTGGGGTCCACGGAGCCCTTTCCTGTTGCTACAGTGACCTCAGGATCCCTCTAGACTTGAGACAGTGATCTTGGGTTTTCTCTGGAGTGCCATCAAGGAAATCAAGGCTCCTTTCACGTTTGAGGTGGAACACGGAATTGCTCTGCACGCAGTGCAGGGGAATCGGGCCTCATCTCGCGGCGAGGGGGAAGTCTCATGGTTTTTCTCCAGTTGCGGACGGACCCTGGGGTATATTCTCGAGTTATGACGGGGAAGGCCCTTCCAGACACGTGTTTGTTCAGCGACATAAGGACTCCTGCCTAGGGGCGATGGACACCTCCGGATTCTCCTCGAGTCTTGGCATGGCAATTGGGACGTGTCTCCACGTGAGGCGTGAGACCCAGGGTCCCTTTCCACGTGCCACAGTGATCCTGGGACTCCTATCCATTTTCAAGAGGAGTCAGGCATCGTCTCCTTTGGAAGCATTGATCTCCACAGACTTCTCGAGTTTTTAAAAGATGTGAGGCCTCCGGTCGCGATGAGGCGGAGGACTAGGTCTTTCTCTGTCGTCTCCACAGGGGATTCCAACATCCCTTCGTCTTGGGAGATGCAAGACGAGCCTGCATTCAATTCACTGCAGGGATATCTGGCCTTACTTCGAGTCAGAGCATCTCGGTGTCCATTTCACTGGAGGCCACAAACTCAGGGTCCATCTCACATACCTGTAGCTGAGAGAAGCCTCCTCTTGAGGTGCTTGTGGAAATTTGGTATTCCTCTTGATTCGAAGCCACGGACTAAGCTCTCATCTCGAGTTGATTTGGGGTCCACGGAGCCCTTTCGTGTTGCTCCAGTGACCTCAGGATCCCTCTAGACTCTAGACAGTGATTTTGGGTTTTCTCTGGAGTGCCATCAAGGAAATCAAGGCTCCTTTCACGTTTGATGTGGAACACAGAATTGCTCTGCACGCAGTGCAGGGGAATCGGGCCTCATCTCGGGGCGAGGGGGAAGTCTCATGGTTTTTCTCGAGTTGCGGCCAGAACCTGGGGTATATTCTCGAGTTACCACGGGGAGGGCCCTTCCAGACACGTGTTTGTTCATCGACGTCAGGACTCCTGCCTAGGTGCGAGGTACACCTCGGGATTCTCCTCGAGGCTTGGCATGGCAATTGAGACGTGTCTCCACGTGAGGCGGGAGACCCAGTGTCCCTTTCCACGTGCCACAGGGATCCTGGGGCTCCTATCCATTTTCAAGAGAAGTCAGGCATCGTCTCCTTTGGAAGCATTGATCTCCGCGCACCTCTCGAGTTTTCAAAGGATGTGAGGCCTCTGGTCGCGATGAGGCGGAGGACTAGGACTTTCTCTGTGGTCTCCACAGGGGATTCAGACATCCGTTCGTCTTGGGAGATGCAAGACGAGCCTGCATTCAATTCACTGCAGGGATATCCGGCCTTACTTCGAGTCAGAGCATCTCGGTGTCCATTCCTATTGAGGCCACAAACTCAGTGCCCGTCTCACATACCTGTAGCTGAGAGAATCCTCCTCTTGAGGTGCTTGTGGAAAGTTGGTGTTCCTCTTGAGTCGAAGCCAGGGACTAAGCTCTCATCTCGAGTTGATTTGGGGTCCACGGAGCCCTTTTCTGTTGCTACAGTGACCTCAGGATCCCTCTAGACTTGAGACAGTGATCTTGGGTTTTCTCTGGAGTGCCATCAAGGAAATCAAGGCTCCTTTCAATTTTGATGTGGAACACGGAATTGCTCTGCACGCAGTGCAGGGGAATCGGGCCTCATCTCGCGGCGAGGGGGAAGTCTCATGGTTTTTCTCCAGTTGCGGACGGACCCTGGGGTATATTCTCGAGTTATGACGGGGAAGGCCCTTCCAGACACGTGTTTGTTCAGCGACATAAGGACTCCTGCCTAGGTGCGAGGGACACCTCCGGATTCTCCTCGAGTCTTGGCATGGCAATTGGGACGCGTCTCCACGTGACGCGGGAGACCCAGGGTCCCTTTCCAAGTTACACAGGAGTCCTGGAACTCCTATCCATTTTCAAGAGGAGTCAGGCATCGTCTCCTTTGGAAGCATTGATTTCCGCGGACCTCTCGAGTTTTCAAAGGATGTGACGCCTCCGGTCGCGTTGAGGCGGAGGACTAGGTCTTTCTCTGTGGTCTCCACAGGGGATTTAGACATCCCGTCGTCTTGGGAGATGCAAGACGAGCCTGCATTCAATTCACTGCAGGGATATCCGGCCTTACTTCGAGTCAGAGCATCTCGGTGTCCATTCCACTTGAGGCCACAAACTCAGGGTCCCTCTCAAATACCTGTAGCTGAGAGAAGCCTCCTCTTGAGGTGCTTGTGGAAAGTTGGTGTTCCTCTTGAGTCGAAGCCAGGGACTAAGCTCTCATCTCGAGTTGATTTGGGGTCCACGGAGCCCTTTCCTGTTGCTACAGTGACCTCAGGATCCCTCTAGACTTGAGACAGTGATCTTGGGTTTTCTCTGGAGTGCCATCAAGGAAATCAAGGCTCCTTTCACGTTTGAGGTGGAACACGGAATTGCTCTGCACGCAGTGCAGGGGAATCGGGCCTCATCTCGCGGCGAGGGGGAAGTCTCATGGTTTTTCTCCAGTTGCGGACGGACCCTGGGGTATATTCTCGAGTTATGACGGGGAAGGCCCTTCCAGACACGTGTTTGTTCAGCGACATAAGGACTCCTGCCTAGGTGCGAGGGACACCTCCGGATTCTCCTCGAGTCTTGGCATGGCAATTGGGACGCGTCTCCACGTGACGCGGGAGACCCAGGGTCCCTTTCCAAGTTACACAGGAGTCCTGGAACTCCTATCCATTTTCAAGAGGAGTCAGGCATCGTCTCCTTTGGAAGCATTGATTTCCGCGGACCTCTCGAGTTTTCAAAGGATGTGACGCCTCCGGTCGCGTTGAGGCGGAGGACTAGGTCTTTCTCTGTGGTCTCCACAGGGGATTTAGACATCCCGTCGTCTTGGGAGATGCAAGACGAGCCTGCATTCAATTCACTGCAGGGATATCCGGCCTTACTTCGAGTCAGAGCATCTCGGTGTCCATTCCACTTGAGGCCACAAACTCAGGGTCCCTCTCAAATACCTGTAGCTGAGAGAAGCCTCCTCTTGAGGTGCTTGTGGAAAGTTGGTGTTCCTCTTGAGTCGAAGCCAGGGACTAAGCTCTCATCTCGAGTTGATTTGGGGTCCACGGAGCCCTTTCCTGTTGCTACAGTGACCTCAGGATCCCTCTAGACTTGAGACAGTGATCTTGGGTTTTCTCTGGAGTGCCATCAAGGAAATCAAGGCTCCTTTCACGTTTGAGGTGGAACACGGAATTGCTCTGCACGCAGTGCAGGGGAATCGGGCCTCATCTCGCGGCGAGGGGGAAGTCTCATGGTTTTTCTCCAGTTGCGGACGGACCCTGGGGTATATTCTCGAGTTATGACGGGGAAGGCCCTTCCAGACACGTGTTTGTTCAGCGACATAAGGACTCCTGCCTAGGGGCGATGGACACCTCCGGATTCTCCTCGAGTCTTGGCATGGCAATTGGGACGTGTCTCCACGTGAGGCGTGAGACCCAGGGTCCCTTTCCACGTGCCACAGTGATCCTGGGACTCCTATCCATTTTCAAGAGGAGTCAGGCATCGTCTCCTTTGGAAGCATTGATCTCCACAGACTTCTCGAGTTTTTAAAAGATGTGAGGCCTCCGGTCGCGATGAGGCGGAGGACTAGGTCTTTCTCTGTCGTCTCCACAGGGGATTCCGACATCCCTTCGTCTTGGGAGATGCAAGACGAGCCTGCATTCAATTCACTGCAGGGATATCTGGCCTTACTTCGAGTCAGAGCATCTCGGTGTCCATTTCACTGGAGGCCACAAACTCAGGGTCCATCTCACATACCTGTAGCTGAGAGAAGCCTCCTCTTGAGGTGCTTGTGGAAATTTGGTATTCCTCTTGATTCGAAGCCACGGACTAAGCTCTCATCTCGAGTTGATTTGGGGTCCACGGAGCCCTTTCGTGTTGCTCCAGTGACCTCAGGATCCCTCTAGACTCTAGACAGTGATTTTGGGTTTTCTCTGGAGTGCCATCAAGGAAATCAAGGCTCCTTTCACGTTTGATGTGGAACACAGAATTGCTCTGCACGCAGTGCAGGGGAATCGGGCCTCATCTCGGGGCGAGGGGGAAGTCTCATGGTTTTTCTCGAGTTGCGGCCAGAACCTGGGGTATATTCTCGAGTTACCACGGGGAGGGCCCTTCCAGACACGTGTTTGTTCATCGACGTCAGGACTCCTGCCTAGGTGCGAGGTACACCTCGGGATTCTCCTCGAGTCTTGGCATGGCAATTGAGACGTGTCTCCACGTGAGGCGGGAGACCCAGTGTCCCTTTCCACGTGCCACAGGGATCCTGGGGCTCCTATCCATTTTCAAGAGAAGTCAGGCATCGTCTCCTTTGGAAGCATTGATCTCCGCGCACCTCTCGAGTTTTCAAAGGATGTGAGGCCTCTGGTCGCGATGAGGCGGAGGACTAGGACTTTCTCTGTGGTCTTCACAGGGGATTCAGACATCCGTTCGTCTTGGGAGATGCAAGACGAGCCTGCATTCAATTCACTGCAGGGATATCCGGCCTTACTTCGAGTCAGAGCATCTCGGTGTCCATTCCTATTGAGGCCACAAACTCAGGGCCCGTCTCACATACCAGTAGCTGAGAGAAGCCTCCTCTTGAGGTGCTTGTGGAAAGTTGGTGTTCCTCTTGAGTCGAAGCCAGGGACTAAGCTCTCATCTCGAGTTGATTTGGGGTCCACGGAGCCCTTTTCTGTTGCTACAGTGACCTCAGGATCCCTCTAGACTTGAGACAGTGATCTTGGGTTTTCTCTGGAGTGCCATCAAGGAAATCAAGGCTCCTTTCAATTTTGATGTGGAACACGGAATTGCTCTGCACGCAGTGCAGGGGAATCGGGCCTCATCTCGCGGCGAGGGGGAAGTCTCATGGTTTTTCTCGAGTTGCGGCCGGAATCTGGGGTATATTCTCGAGTTACGACGGGGAGGGCCCTTCCAGACACGTGTTTGTTCAGCGACGTCAGGACTCCTGCCTAGGTGCGAGGGACACCTCGGGATTCTCCTCGAGTCATGGCATGGCAATTGGGACGCGTCTCCACGTGAGGCGGGAGACCCAGGTTGCCTTTCCACGTGCCACACGGATCCTGGGACACCTATCCATTTTCAAGAGGAGTCAGGCATCGTCTCCTTTGGAAGCATTGATCTCCGCGGACCTCTCGAGTTTTCAAAGGATGGGAGGCCTCCGGTCGCGATGAGGCGGAGAACTAGGTCTTTCTCTGTGGTCTCCACAGGGGATTCAGACATCCCTTCGTCTTGGGAGATGCAAGACGAGCCTGCATTCAATTCACTGCAGGGATATCCGGCCTAACTTCGAGTCAGAGCATTTCGGTGTCCATTCCATTGAGGCCACAAACTCAGGGTCCCTCTCACATACCTGTAGCTGAGAGAAGCCTCCTCGTGAGGTGTTTGTGGAAAGTTGGTATTCCTCTTGTGTCGAAGCCAGGGACTAAGCTCTCATCTCGAGTTGATTTGGGGTCCACGGAGCCCTTTCATGTTGCTCCAGTGACCTCAGCATCCCTCTAGACTTGAGACAGTGATCTTGGGTTTTCTCTGGAGTGCCATCAAGGAAATCAAGGCTCCTTTCACGTTTGAGGTGGAACACGGAATTGCTCTGCACGCAGTGCAGGGGAATCGGGCCTCATCTCGCGGCGAGGGGGAAGTCTCATGGTTTTTCTCCAGTTGCGGACGGACCCTGGGGTATATTCTCGAGTTATGACGGGGAAGGCCCTTCCAGACACGTGTTTGTTCAGCGACATAAGGACTCCTGCCTAGGTGCGAGGGACACCTCCGGATTCTCCTCGAGTCTTGGCATGGCAATTGGGACGCGTCTCCACGTGACGCGGGAGACCCAGGGTCCCTTTCCAAGTTACACAGGAGTCCTGGAACTCCTATCCATTTTCAAGAGGAGTCAGGCATCCTCTCCTTTGGAAGCATTGATTTCCGCGGACCTCTCGAGTTTTCAAAGGATGTGACGCCTCCGGTCGCGTTGAGGCGGAGGACTAGGTCTTTCTCTGTGGTCTCCACAGGGGATTTAGACATCCCGTCGTCTTGGGAGATGCAAGACGAGCCTGCATTCAATTCACTGCAGGGATATCCGGCCTTACTTCGAGTCAGAGCATCTCGGTGTCCATTCCACTTGAGGCCACAAACTCAGGGTCCCTCTCAAATACCTGTAGCTGAGAGAAGCCTCCTCTTGAGGTGCTTGTGGAAAGTTGGTGTTCCTCTTGAGTCGAAGCCAGGGACTAAGCTCTCATCTCGAGTTGATTTGGGGTCCACGGAGCCCTTTCCTGTTGCTACAGTGACCTCAGGATCCCTCTAGACTTGAGACAGTGATCTTGGGTTTTCTCTGGAGTGCCATCAAGGAAATCAAGGCTCCTTTCACGTTTGAGGTGGAACACGGAATTGCTCTGCACGCAGTGCAGGGGAATCGGGCCTCATCTCGCGGCGAGGGGGAAGTCTCATGGTTTTTCTCCAGTTGCGGACGGACCCTGGGGTATATTCTCGAGTTATGACGGGGAAGGCCCTTCCAGACACGTGTTTGTTCAGCGACATAAGGACTCCTGCCTAGGGGCGATGGACACCTCCGGATTCTCCTCGAGTCTTGGCATGGCAATTGGGACGTGTCTCCACGTGAGGCGTGAGACCCAGGGTCCCTTTCCACGTGCCACAGTGATCCTGGGACTCCTATCCATTTTCAAGAGGAGTCAGGCATCGTCTCCTTTGGAAGCATTGATCTCCACAGACTTCTCGAGTTTTTAAAAGATGTGAGGCCTCCGGTCGCGATGAGGCGGAGGACTAGGTCTTTCTCTGTCGTCTCCACAGGGGATTCCAACATCCCTTCGTCTTGGGAGATGCAAGACGAGCCTGCATTCAATTCACTGCAGGGATATCTGGCCTTACTTCGAGTCAGAGCATCTCGGTGTCCATTTCACTGGAGGCCACAAACTCAGGGTCCATCTCACATACCTGTAGCTGAGAGAAGCCTCCTCTTGAGGTGCTTGTGGAAATTTGGTATTCCTCTTGATTCGAAGCCACGGACTAAGTTCTCATCTCGAGTTGATTTGGGGTCCACGGAGCCCTTTCGTGTTGCTCCAGTGACCTCAGGATCCCTCTAGACTCTAGACAGTGATTTTGGGTTTTCTCTGGAGTGCCATCAAGGAAATCAAGGCTCCTTTCACGTTTGATGTGGAACACAGAATTGCTCTGCACGCAGTGCAGGGGAATCGGGCCTCATCTCGGGGCGAGGGGGAAGTCTAAAGGTTTTTCTCGAGTTGCGGCCAGAACCTGGGGTATATTCTCGAGTTACGACGGGGAGGGCCCTTCCAGACACGTGTTTGTTCATCGACGTCAGGACTCCTGCCTAGGTGCGAGGTACACCTCGGGATTCTCCTCGAGGCTTGGCATGGCAATTGAGACGTGTCTCCACGTGAGGCGGGAGACCCAGTGTCCCTTTCCACGTGCCACAGGGATCCTGGGGCTCCTATCCATTTTCAAGAGAAGTCAGGCATCGTCTCCTTTGGAAGCATTGATCTCCGCGCACCTCTCGAGTTTTCAAAGGATGTGAGGACTCCGGTCGCGATGAGGCGGAGGACTAGGACTTTCTCTGTGGTCTCCACAGGGGATTCAGACATCCCTTCGTCTTGGGAGATGCAAGACGAGCCTGCATTCAATTCACTGCAGGGATATCCGGCCTTACTTCGAGTCAGAGCATCTCGGTGTCCATTCCTATTGAGGCCACAAACTCAGGGTCCCTCTCACATACCTGTAGCTGAGAGAAGCCTCCTCTTGAGGTGCTTGTGGAAAGTTGGTATTCCTCTTGAGTCGAAGCCAGGGACTAAGCTCTCATCTCGAGTTGATTTGGGGTCCACGGAACTCTTTCGTGTTGCTACAGTGACCTCAGGATCCCTCTAGACTTGAGACAGTGATCTTGGGTTTTCTCTGGAGTGCCATCAAGGAAATCAAGGCTCCTTTCACGTTTGATGTGGAACACGGAATTGCTCTGCACCCAGTGCAGGGGAATCGGGCCTCATCTCGGGGCGAGGGGGAAGTCTCATGATTTTTCTCGAGTTGCGGCCGGAACCTGGGGTATATTCTCGAGTTACAACGGGGAGGGCCCTTCCAGACACGTGTTTGTTCAGCGACGTCAGGACTCCTGCCTAGGTGCGAGGGACACCTCGGGCTTCTCCTCGAGTCTTGGCATGGCAATTGGGACGCGTCTCCTCGTGAGGCGGCAGACCCAGGGTCCCTTTCCAAATGCCACAGGGATCCTGGGGCTCCCATCCATTTTCAAGAGGAGTCAGGCATCGTCTCCTTTGGAAGCATTGATCTCCGCGGACCTCTCGAGTTTTCAAATGATGTGAGGCCTCCGGTCGCGATGAGGCAGAGAATTAGGTCTTTCTCTGTGGTCTCCACAGGGGATTCAGACATCCCTTCATCTTGGGAGATGCAAGACGAGCCTGCATTCAATACACTGCAGGGATATCTGGCCTTACTTCGAGACACAGCATCTTGGTGTCCATTCCACTTGAGGCCATAAACTCAGGGTCCCTCTCACATACCTGTAGCTGAGAGAAGCCTCCTCTTGAGGTGCTTGTGGAAAGTTGGTGTTCCTCTTGAGTCGAAGCCAGGGACTAAGCTCTCATCTCGAGTTGATTTGGGGTCCCCGGAGCCCTTTCCTGTTGCTACAGTGACCTCAGGATTCCTCTAGACTTGAGACAGTGATCTTGGGTTTTCTCTGGAGTGCCATCAAGGAAATCAAGGCTCCTTTCAATTTTGATGTGGAACACGGAATTGCTCTGCACGCAGTGCAGGGGAATCGGGCCTCATCTCGCGGCGAGGGGGAAGTCTCATGGTTTTTCTCGAGTTGCGGCCGGAATCTGGGGTATATTCTCGAGTTACGACGGGGAGGGCCCTTCCAGACACGTGTTTGTTCAGCGACGTCAGGACTCCTGTCTAGGTGCGAGGGACACCTCGGGATTCTCCTCGAGTCATGGCATGGCAATTGGGACGCGTCTCCACGTGAGGCGGGAGACCCAGGTTCCCTTTCCACGTGCCACACGGATCCTGGGACACCTATCCATTTTCAAGAGGAGTCAGGCATGGTCTCCTTTGGAAGCATTGATCTCCGCGGACCTCTCAAGTTTTCAAAGGATGTGACGCCTCCGGTCGCGATGAAGCGGAGAATTCGGTATTTCTCTGATCTCCACAGGGGATTCAGACATCCCTTCGTCTTGGGAGATGCAAGACCAGCCTGCATTCAATTCACTGCAGGGATATCCGGCCTTACTTCGAGTCAGAGCATCTCGGTGTCCATTCCACTTGAGGCCACAAACTCAGGGTCCCTCTCACATACCTGTAGCTGAGAGAAGCCTCCTCTTGAGGTGCTTGTGGAAAGTTGGTATTCCTCTTGAGTCGAAGCCAGGGACTAAGCTCTCATCTCGAGTTGATTTGGGGTCGACGGATCCCTTTCGTGTTGCTCCAATGACCTCAGGATCCCTCTAGACTTGAGACAGTGATCTTGGGTTTTCTCTGGAGTGCCATCAAGGAAATCAAGGCTCCTTTCACGTTTGATATGGAACACGGAATTGCTCTGCCCGCAGTGCAGGGGAATCGGGCCTCATCTCGGGGCGAGGGGGAAGTCTCATGGTTTTTCTCTAGTTGCGGCCAGAACATGGGGTATATTCTCGAGTTACGACGGGGAGGGCCCTTACAGACACGTGTTTGTTCAACGACGTCAGGACAACTGCCTAGGTGCGAGGGACACCTCGGGATTTTCCTCGAGTCTTGGCATGGCAATTGGGACGCGTCTCCACGTGAGGCGGGAGACCCAGTGTCCCTTTCCACGTGCCACAGGGATCCTGGGGCTCCTATCCATTTTCAAGAGGAGTCAGGCATCGTCTCCTTTGGAAGCATTGATCTCCGCGCACCTCTCGAGTTTTCAAAGGATGGGAAGCCTCCGGTCGCGATGAGGCGGAGAACTAGGTCTTTCTCTGTGGTCTCCACAGGGGATTCAGACATCCCTTCGTCTTGGGAGATGCAAGACGAGCCTGCATTCAATTCACTGCAGGGATATCCGGCCTAATTTCGAGTCAGAGCATTTCGGTGTCCATTCCATTGAGGCCACAAACTCAGGGTCCCTCTCACATACCTGTAGCTGAGAGAAGCCTCCTCGTGAGGTGTTTGTGGAAAGTTGGTATTCCTCTTGTGTCGAAGCCAGGGACTAAGCTCTCATCTCGAGTTGATTTGGGGTCCACGGAGCCCTTTCATGTTGCTCCAGTGACCTCAGCATCCCTCTAGACTTGAGACAGTGATCTTGGGTTTTCTCTGGAGTGCCATCAAGGAAATCAAGGCTCCTTTCACGTTTGAGGTGGAACACGGAATTGCTCTGCACGCAGTGCAGGGGAATCGGGCCTCATCTCGTGGCGAGGGGGAATTCTCATGGTTTTTCTCCAGTTGCGGACGGACCCTGGGGTATATTCTCGAGTTATGACGGGGAAGGCCCTTCCAGACACGTGTTTGTTCAGCGACATAAGGACTCCTGCCTAGGTGGGAGGGACACCTCCGGATTCTCCTCGAGTTTTGGCATGGCAATTGGGACGCGTCTCCACGTGACGCGGGAGACCCAGGGTCCCTTTCCAAGTTACACAGGAGTCCTGGAACTCCTATCCATTTTCAAGAGGAGTCAGGCATCGTCTCCTTTGGAAGCATTGATTTCCGCGGACCTCTCGAGTTTTCAAAGCATGTGACGCCTCCGGTCGCGTTGAGGCGGAGGACTAGGTCTTTCTCTGTGGTCTCCACAGGGGATTTAGACATCCCGTCGTCTTGGGAGATGCAAGACGAGCCTGCATTCAATTCACTGCAGGGATATCCGGCCTTACTTCAAGTCAGAGCATCTCGGTGTCCATTCCACTTGAGGCCACAAATTCAGGGTCCCTCTCACATACCTTTAGCTGAGAGAAGCCTCCTCTTGAGGTGCTTGTGGAAAGTTGGTAGACCTCTTGAGTAGAAGCCAGGGACTAAGCTCTCATCTCGAGTTGATTTGGGGTCCAAGGGGAAATTTTGTGTTGCTCCAGTGACCTCAGGATCCCTCTAGACTTGAGACAGTGATCTTGGGTTTTCTCTGGAGTGCCATCAAGGAAATCAAGGCTCCTTTCACGTTTGATGTGGAACACGGAATTGCTCTGCACGCAGTCCAGGGGAATCGGGCCTCAACTCGCGGCGACGGGGAAATCTCATGGTTTTTCTTGAGTTGCGGACAGAACCTGGGGTATATTCTCGAGTTACGACGGGGAGGGCCCTTCCAGACACGTGTTGGTTCAGTGTCGTCAGGACTCCTGCCTAGGTGCGAGGGACACCTCGGGATTCTCCTCGAGTCTTGGCATGGCAATTACGACGCGACTCCACGTGAGGCGGGAGACCCAGGGTCCCTTTCGACGTGCCACAGGAATCCTGGGACTCCTATCCATTTTCAAGAGGAGTCAGGCATCGTCTGCTTTGGAAGCATTGATCTCCCTGGACCTCTGGAGTTTTCAAAGGATGTGAGGCCCCCGGTCGCTATGAGGCGGAGAATTAGGTCTTTCTCTGTGGTCTCCACAGGGGATTCAGACATCCCTTCGTCTTGGGAGATGCAAGACGAGCCTGCATTCACTTCATTGCAGGGATATCCGGCCTTACTTCGAGTCAGAGCATCTCGGTGTCCATTCCACTTGAGGCCACAAACTCAGGGTCCCTCTCACATACCTGTTGCTGAGAGAAGCCTCCTTTGAGGTGCTTGTGGAAAGTTGGTATTCCTCTTGAGTCGAAGCCAGGGACTAAGCTCTCATCTCGAGTTAATTTGGGGTCCACGGATCCCTTTCGTGTTGCTCCAGTGACCTCAGGATCCCTCTAGACTTGAGCCAGTGATCTTGGGTTTTATCTGGAGTGCCGTCAAGGAAATCAAGGCTCCTTTCACGTTTGATGTGGAACACGGAATTGCTCTGCACGCAGTGCAGGGGATTCGGGCCTCATCTCTCGGCGAGGGGGAAGTCTCATGGTTTTTCTCGAGTTGCGACCGGAACCTGGGGTATATTCTCGAGTTACTAAGGGGAGGGCCCTTCCAGACACGTGTTTGTTCAGCGACGTCAGGACTCCTGCCTAGGTGCGAGGGACACCTCGGGATTCTCCTCGAGTCTTGGCATGGCAATTGGGACGCGTCTCCACGTGAGGCGGGAGACCCAGGGTCACTTTCCACGTGCCACAGGGAACCTGGAACTCCTATCCACTTTCAAGAGGAGTCAGGCATCCTCTCCTTTGGAAGCATTGATCTCCGCGGACCTCTAGAGTTTTCAAAGGATGTGAGGCCTTCAGTCGCGATGACTCGGAGAACCAGGTCTTTCTCTCTGGTCTCCACAGGGTATTCAGACATCCCTTTGTCTTGCGAGATGCAAGACGAGCCTACTTTCAATTCACTGCAGGGATATCCGGCCTTACTTCGAGTCAGAGCATCTCGGTGTCCATTCCACTTGAGGCCACAAACTCAGGGTCCCTCTCACATACCTGTAGCTGAGAGAAGCCTCCTCTTGAGGTGCTTGTGGAAAGTTGGTATTCCTCTTGAGTCGAAGCTAAGGACTAAGCTCTCAACTCGAGTTGATTTGGGATCCACGGAGCCCTTTCGTGTTGCTCCAGTGACCTCAGGATCCCTCTAGACTTGGGACAGTGATCTTGGGTTTTCTCTGGAGGGCCATCAAGGAAATCAAGGCTCCTTTCACGTTTGATGTGGAACACGGAATTGCTCTGCACGCAGTGCAGAAGAATCGGGCCTCATCTCATGACCAGGGGGAAGTCTCATGGTTTTTCTCGAGTTGCGGCCGGAACCTGGGGTATATTCTCGAGTTACGACGGGGAGGACCCTTCCAGACACGTGTTTGTTCAGCGACGTCAGGACTCCTGCCTAGGTGCGAGGGACAACTCGGGATTCTCCTCGAGTCTTGGCATGGCAATTGGGACGCGTCTCCACGTGAGGCAGGAGACCCAGGTTCCCTTTCCACGTGCCACAGGGATCCTGGGAATCATATCCATTTACAAGAGGAGTCAGGCATCGTCTCCTTTGGAAGCATTGATCTCCGCGGACCCCTTGAGTTTTCAAATGATGTGAGGCCTCCGGTCGCGATGAGGCCGAGGACTAGGACGTTCTCTGTGGTCTCCAAGAGGATTCAGACATCCCGTCGTCTTGGGAGATGCAAGACGAGCCTGCTTTCAATTCACTGCAGGGATATCCGGCCTTACTTCGAGTCAGAGCTTCTCGGTGTCCATTCCACTTGAGGCCACAAATTCAGGGTCCCTCTCACATACCTGTAGCTGAGAGAAGCCTCCTCTTAAGGTGCTTGTGGAAGGTTGGTAGTCCTCTTGAGTCGAAGCCAGGGACTAAGCTCTCATCTCGAGTTAATTTGCGGTCCACGGAGCCCCTTCGTGTTGCTCCAGTGACCTCAGGATCCCTCTAGACTTGAGACAGTGATCTTGGGTTTCTCTGGAGTGCCATCAAGGAAATCAAGGCTCCTTTCACGTTTGATGTGGAACACGGAATTGCTCTGCACGCAGTGCAGGGGAATCGGGCCTCATCTCGCGGCGAGGGGGAAGTCTCATGGTTTTTCTCGAGTTGCGGCCGGAACCTGGGGTATATTCTCGAGTTACGACGGGGAGGGCCCTTCCAGACACGTGTTTGTTCAGCGACGTCAGGACTCCTGCCTAGGTGCGAGGGACACCTCGGTATTCTCCTCGAGTCTTGGCATGGCAATGGGGAAGCGTCTCCACGTGAGGCGGGAGACCCAGGGTCCCTTTCCACGTGCCACAGGGATCCTGGGACTCCTATCCATTTTCAAGAGGAGTCAGGCATCGTCTCCTTTGGAAGCATTGATGTCCACGGACCTCTCGAATTTTCAAAGGATGTGAGGCCCCCGGTCGCTATGAGGCGGAGAATTAGGTCTTTCTCTGTGGTCTCCACAGGGGATTCAGACATCCCTTCGTCTTGGGAGATGCAAGACGAGCCTGCATTCAATTCACTGCAGGGATATCCGGCCTTACTTCGAGTCAGAGCATCTCGGTGTCCATTCCACTTGAGGCCACTAACTCAGGGTCCCTCAAATATACGTGTAGCTGAGAGAAACCTCCTCGTGAGGTCCTTGTGGAAAGTTGGTATTCCTCTTGAGTCTAAGCCAGGGTCTAAGCTCTCATCTCGAGTTGATTTGGGGTCCACGAAGCCCTTTCCTGTTGGTCCAGTGACTTCAGGATCCCTCTAGACTTGAGACAGTGATCTTGGGTTTTCTCTGGAGTGCCATCAAGGAAATCAAGGCTCCTTTCACGTTTGATGTGGAACACGAAATTGCTCTGCACGCAGTCCAGGGGAATCGGGCCTCAACTCGCGGCGAGGGGGAAATCTCATGGTTTTTCTCGAGTTGCGGACGGAACCTGGGGTATATTCTCGAGTTACGACGGGGAGGGCCCTTCCAGACACGTGTTTGTTCAGCGACGTCAGGACTCCTGCCTAGGTGCGAGGGACACCTCGGGATTCTCCTCGAGTCTTGGCATGGCAATTGGGACGCATCTCCACGGGAGGCCGGAGACCCAGGGTCCCTTTCCACGTGCCACAGGGATCCTGGGACTCCTATCCATTTTCAAGAGGAGTCAGGCATTATCTCCTTTGGAAGCATTGATCTCCGCGGACCTCTTGAGTTTTCAAATGATGTGAGGCCTCCGGTCGCGATCAGGCCAAGGACTAGGACTTTCTCTGTGGTCTCCACAGGGGATTCAGACATCCCTTCGTCTTGGGAGATGCAAGACGAGCCTGCATTCAATTCACTGCAGGGATATCCAGCCTTACTTCGAGTCAGAGCATCTCGGTGTCCATTCCACTTGAGGCCACAAATTCAGGGTCCCTCTCACATACCTGTAGCTGAGAGAAGCCTCCTCTTAAGGTGCTTGTGGGAAGTTGGTACTCCTCTTGAGTCGAAGCCAGGGACTAAGCTCTCATC
This sequence comes from Dama dama, assembly GCF_033118175.1. Lineage (NCBI taxonomy): Eukaryota > Metazoa > Chordata > Mammalia > Artiodactyla > Cervidae > Dama > Dama dama. The sequence continues at coordinate 3,747,878 of NW_026870879.1, read as the reverse complement.
TCGAGTTAATTTGGGGTTCACGGAGCCTTTTCGTATTGCTCCAGTGACCTCAGGATCCCTCTAGACTTGAGACAGTGATCTTGGGTTTTCTCTGGAGTGCCATCAAGGAAATCAAGTCTCCTTTCACGTTTGATGTGGAACACGGATTTCCTCTGCACGCAGTGCAGGGGAATCGGGCCTCATCTCGCGGCGAGGGGGAAGTCTCATGGTTTTTCTCGAGTTGCGGCCGGAACCTGGGGTATATTCTCGAGTTACGATGGGGAGGGCCCTTCCAGACACGTGTTTGTTCAGCGACGTAGGACTCCTGCTTAGGTGCGAGGGACACCTCGGGATTCTCATCGAGTCTTGGCATGGCAATTGGGACGCGTCTCCACGGGAGCCGGGAGACACAGGATCCCTTTCAACGTGCCACAGGGATCGGGGGACTCCTATCCATTTTCAAGAAGAGTCAGGCATCGTCTCCTTTGGAAGCATTGATCTCCGCAGACCTCTCGAGTTTTCAAAGGATGTGAGGCCTCCGGTCTTGATGAGGCGGAGGACTAGGTCTTTCTCTGTGGCCTCCTCAGTGGATTCAGACATCCCTTCGTCTTGGGAGATGCAAGACGAGCCTGCATTCAATTCACTGCAGGGATATCCGGCCTTACTTCGAGTCAGAGCATCTCGGTGTCCATTCCACTTGAGGCCACAAACTCAGGGTCCCTCTCACATACCTGTAGCTGAGAGAAGCCTCCTCTTGAGGTGCTTTTGGAAAGTTGGTATACCTCTTGAGTCGAAGCCAGGGACTAAGCTCTCATCTCGAGTTGATTTGGGGTCCAAGGGGAATTTCCTGTTGCTCCAGTGACCTCAGGATCCCTCTAGACTTGAGACAGTGATCTTGGGTTTTCTCTGGAGTGCCATCAAGGAAATCAAGGCTCCTTTCACGTTTGATGTGGAACACGGAATTGCTCTGCATGCAGTGCAGGGGAATCGGGCCTCAACTCACGGCGAGGGGGAAATCTCATGGTTTTTCTCGAGTTGAGGCCGGAACATGGGGTATATTCTCGAGTTACGACGGGGAGGGCCCTTCCAGACACGTGTTTGTTCAGCGACATCAGGACTCCTGCCTAGGGGCGAGGGACACCTCGGGATTCTCCTCGAGTCTTGGCATGGCAATTGGGACGCGTCTCCACGTGAGGCGGGAGACCCAGGGTCCCTTTCCACGTGCCACAGGGATCCAGGGACTCCTATCCATTTTCAAGAGGAGTCAGGCATCGTCTCCTTTGGAAGCATTGATCTCCGTGGACCTCTCGAGTTTTCAAAGGATATGAGGCCTCCGGTCGCGTTGAGGCGGAGGACTAAGTCTTTCTCTGTCGTCTCCACAGGGGAATCAGACATCCCTTCGTCTTGGGAGATGCAAGACGAGCCTGCATTCAATTCACTGCAGGGATATCCGGCCTTACTTCGAGTCAGAGCATCTCGGTGTCCATTCCACTTGAGGCCACAAACTCAGGGGCCCTCTCACATACCTGTAGCTGAGAGAAGCCTCCTCTTGAGGTGCTTGTGGAAAGTTGGTATTCCTCTTGAGGCTAAGCCAGGGACTAAGCTCTCATCTCGAGTTGATTTGGGGTCCATGGAGCCCTTTTCTGTTGGTCCAGTGACCTCAGGATCCCTCTAGACTTGAGACAGTGATCTTGGGTTTTCTCTGGAGTGCCATCAAGGAAATCAAGGGTCCTTTCACGTTTGATGTGGAACACGGAATTGCTCTGCATGCAGTGCAGGGGAATCGGGCCTGAACTCGCGGCGAGTGGGAAATCTCATGGTTTTTCTCGAGTTGCGGACAGAACCTGGGGTATATTCTCGAGTTACGATGGCGAGGGCCCTTCCAGACACGTGTTTGTTCAGCGACGTCAGGACTCCTGCCTAGGTGCGAGGGACACCTCAGGATTCTCCTCGAGTCTTGGCATGGCAATTTGGACGGGTCTCCACGTGTGGCGGGAGACCCGGGGTCCCTTTCAACGTGCCACAGGGATCCTGGGACTCCTATCCATTTTCAAGAAGAGTCAGGCATCGTCTCCTTTGGAAGCATTGATCTCCGCGGATCTCTCGAGTTTTCAAAGGATGTGAGGCCTCCGGTTGTGATGAAACGGAGGACTAGGTCTTTCTCTGTGGTCTCCGCACGGGATTCAGACATCCCTTTGTCTTGGGAGATGCAAGACGAGCCTGCATTCAATTCACTGCAGGGATATCCGGCCTTACTTTGAATCAGACCATCTCGGTGTCCATTCCATTTGAGGCCAGCAACTCAGGGTCCCTCTCACATACCTGTAGCTGAGAGAAGCCTCCTCTTGAGGTGCTTGTGGAAAGTTGGTATTCCTCTTGAGTCGAAGTCAGGGACTAAGCTTTCATCTCGAGTTGATTTGGGGTCCAAGGGGAAATTTCATGTTGCTCCAGTGACCTCAGGATCCCTCTAGACTTGAGATAGTGATCTTGGGTTTTCTCTGGAGTGCCATCAAGGAAATCAAGGCTCCTTTCAAGTTTGATGTGGAACACGGAATTGCTCTGCACGCAGTGCAGGGGAATCAGGCCTCATGTCGCGGCGAGGGGGAAGTCTCATGGTTTTTCTCGAGTTGCGGCTGGAACCTTAGGTATATTCTCGAGTTACGACGGGGAGGGACCTTCCAGACACGTGTTTGTTCAGCGACGTCAGGACTCCTGCCTAGGTGCGAGGGACACCTCGGGATTCTCCTCGAGTCTTGGCATGGCAATTGGGACGCGTCTCCACGTGAGGCGGTAGACCCAGGGTCCCTTTCCACACGCCACAGAGATCCTGGGCCTCCTATCCGTTTTCAAGAGGAGTCAGGCATCGTCTCCTTTGTAAGCACTGATCTGCGCAGACCTCTCGATTTATCAAAGGATGTGATGTCTCCGGTCGCAATGAGGTTGAGGACTAGGTCTTTCTCTGTGGTCTCCACAGGGGATTCAGACATCCCTTCGTCTTGGGAGATACAAGACGAGCCTGCATTCAATTCACTGCATGGATATCCGGCCTTAATTCGAGTCAGAGCATCTCGGTGTCCATTCCACTTGAGGCCACAAACTCATGGTCCCTCTCACATACCTGTAGCGGAGAGAAGACTCCTCTTGAGGTGCTTTTGAAAAGTTGGTATTCCTCTTGAGTCGAAGCCAGGCACTAAGCTCTCATCTCGAGTAGATTTGGCGTCCACGGAGCCCTTTCTTGTTGCTCCAGTGACCTCAGGATCCCTCTAGACTTGAGACAGTGATCTTGGGTTTTCTCTGGAGTGCCATCAAGGAAATCAAGGCTCCTTTCACGTTTGATGTGGAACACGGAATTGCTCTGCCCGCAGTGCAGGGGAATCGGACCTCATCTCGCGGCGAGGGGGAAGTCTCATGGTTTTTCTCGAGTTGCGGACGGAACCTGGGGTGTATTCTCGAGTTACGACGGGGAGGGCCCTTCCAGACACGTGTTTGTTCAGCGACGTCAGGACTCCTGCCTAGGTGCGAGGGACACCTCGGGATTCTCCTCGAGTCTTGCAAGGCAATTGGGACGCGTCTCCACGTGAGGCGGGAGACCCAGGGTCCCTTTCCACGTGCCACAGAGATCCTGGGACTCCTATCCATTTTCAAGAGGAGTCAGGCATCGTCTCCTTTGGAAGCATTGATCTGCGCAGACCTCTCGATTTTTCAAAGGATGTTAGGCCTCCGGTCGCGATGAGGCGGAGGACTAAGTCTTTCTCTGTGGTCGCCACAGCGGATTCAGACATCCCTTCGTCTTGGGAGATGCAAGACGAGCCTGCATTCAATTCACTGCAGGTATATCCGGCCTTACTTCGAGTCAGAGCATCTCGGTCTCCATTCCACTTGAGGCCACAAACTCTGGGTCCCTCTCACATACCTGTAGCTGAGAGAAGCCTCCTCTTGAGGTGCTTGTGGAAAGTTGGTATTCCTCTTGATTCGAAGCCAGGGACTAAGCTCTCATCTCGAGTTGATTTGGGGTCCACGGAGAAATTTCGTGTTGCTCCAGTGACCTCAGGATCCCTCTAGACTTGAGACAGTGATCTTGGGTTTTCTCTGGAGTGCCCTCAAGGAAATCAAGGCTCCTTTCACGTTTGATGTGGAACACGGAATTGCTCTGCACGCAGTGCAGGGGAATCGGGCCTCATCTCGCAGCGAGGGGGAAGTCTCATGGTTTTTCTCGAGTTGCGGCCGGAACCTGGGGTATATTCTCGAGTTACGACGGGGAGGGCCCTTCCAGACACGTGTTTGTTCAGCGACGTCAGGACTCCTGCCTAGGTGCGAGGGACACCTCGGGATTCTCCTCGAGTCTTGGCATGGCAATTGGGACGCGTCTCCACGTGAGGCGGGAGACCCAGGGTCCCTTTCCACGTGCCACAGTGATCCTGGGACTCCTATCCATTTTCAAGAAGAGCCAGGCATCGTCTCCTTTGGAAGCATTGATCTCCGCAGACCTCTCGAGTTTTCAAAGGATGTGAGGCCTCCGGTCGCGATGAGGCGGAGGCCTAAGTCTTTCTCTGTGGTCTCCACAGGGGATTCAGGCAACCCTTCGTCTTGGGAGATGCAAGACGAGCCTGCATTCAATTCACTGCAGGGATATCCGGCCTTACTTCGAGTCAGAGCATCTCGGTGTCCATTCCAGTTGAGGCCACAAAATCAGGGTCCCTCTCACATACCTGTAGCTGAGAGAAGCCTCCTCTTGAGGTGCTTGTGGAAAGTTGGCATTCCTCTTGAGTCGAAGCCAGGGACTAAGCTCTCATCTCGAGTTGATTTGTGGTCCACGGAGCCCTTTCGTGTTGCTCCAGTGACCTCAGGATCCCTCTAGACTTGAGACAGTGAACTTGGGTTTTCTCTGGAGTGCCATCAAGGAAATCAAGGCTCCTTTCACTTTTGATGTGGAATACGGAATTGCTCTGCACGCAGGGCAGGGGAATCGGGCCTCATTTCGCGGCGAGGGGGAATCTCATGGTTTTTCTCGAGTTGCGGCCAGAACCTGGGGTATATTCTCGAGTTACGACGGGGAGGTCCCTTCCAGACACGTGTTTGTTCAGCGACATCAGGACTCCTGCCTAGGTGCAAGGGACACCTCGGGATTCTCTTCGAGTCTTGGCATGGCAATTGGGACGCGTCTCCACGAGAGGCGGGAGACCCAGGGTCCCTTTCCACGTGCCACAGGGATCCTGGGACTCCTATCCATTTTCAAGAAGAGTCAGGCATCGTCTCCTTTGGAAGCATTGACCTCCGCAGACCTCTCGAGTTTTCAAAGATGTGATGCCTCCGGTCTCGATGAGGCGGAGGACTAGGTCTTTCTCTGTGGTCTCCACAGCAGATTCAGACATCCCTTCATCTTGGGAGATGCAAGACGAGCCTGCATTCAATTCACTATTGGGATATCCGGCCTTTTTTGAGTCAGAGCATCTCGGTGTCCATTCCACTTGAGGCCACAAACTCAGGGTCCCTCTCACATACCTGTAGCTGAGAGAAGCCTCCTCTTGAGGTGCTTGTGGAAAGTTGGTATTCCTCTTGATTCGAAGCCAGGGACTAAGCTCTCATCTCGAGTTGATTTGGGGTCCACGGATCCCTTTCTTGTTGATCCAGTGACCTCAGGATCCCTCTAGACTTGAGACAGTGATCTTGGGTTTTCTCTGGAGTGCCATCAAAAAAATCAAGGCTCCTTTCACGTTTGATGTGGAACACGGAATTGCTCTGCACGCAGTTCAGGGAATCGGGCCTCATCTCGCGGCGACGGGGAAGTCTCATGGTTTTTCTCGAGTTGCGGCCGGAACCTGGGGTATATTCTCGAGTTACGACGGGGAGGGCCCTTCCAGACACGTGTTTGTTCAGCGACGTCAGGACTCCTGCCTAGGTGCGAGGGACACCTCGGGATTCTCCTCGAGTCTTGACATGGCAATTGGGACGTGTCTCCACGTGAGGCGGGAGACCCAGGTTCCCTTCCCACGTGCCACAGGGATCCTGGGACTCCTATCCATTTTCAAGAGGAGTCAGGCATCCTCTCCTTTGGAAGCATTGATCTCCGCGGACGTCTCGAATTTTCAAAGGGTATGAGGCCTGCAGTCGCAAAGAGGTGGAGAACTAGGTCTTCTCTGTGGTCTCCACAGGGGATTCAGACATCCCTTCGTCTTGGGAAATGCAAGACGAGCCTGCATTCAATTCACTTCAGGGATATCTGGCCTTACTTCGAGTCAGAGCATCTCGGTGTCCATTCCACTTGAGGCCACAAACTCAGGGTCCCTCTCACATACCTGTAGCTGAGAGAAGCCTCCTCTTCAGGTGCTTGTGGAAAGTGGGTATTCCTCTTGAGTCGAAGCCAGGGACTAAGCTCTCATCTCGAGTTGATTTGGGGTCCACGGAGCCCTTTCTTGTTGCTCCAGTGACCTCAGGATCCCTGTAGACTTGAGACAGTGAACCTGGGTTTTCTCTGGAGTGCCATCAAGGAAATCAAGGCTCCTTTCAGGCTTGATGTGGAACACGGAATTGCTCTGCACGCAGTGCAGGGGAATCGGGCCTCATCTCACGGCGAGGGGTTAGTCTCATGGTTTTTCTCGAGTTGCGGCGGGAACCTTTGGTATATTCTCGAGTTACGACGGGCAGGGCCCTTCCAGACACGTGTTTGTTCAGCGACGTCAGGACTCCTGCCTAGGTGCGAGGGACACCTCGGTATTCTCCTCGAGTCTTGGCATGGCAATGGGGAAGCGTCTCCACGTGAGGCGGGAGACCCAGGGTCCCTTTCCACGTGCCACAGGGATCCTGGGACTCCTATCCATTTTCAAGAGGAGTCAGGCATCGTCTCCTTTGGAAGCATTGATGTCCACGGACCTCTCGAATTTTCAAAGGATGTGAGGCCCCCGGTCGCTATGAGGCGGAGAATTAGGTCTTTCTCTGTGGTCTCCACAGGGGATTCAGACATCCCTTCGTCTTGGGAGATGCAAGACGAGCCTGCATTCAATTCACTGCAGGGATATCCGGCCTTACTTCGAGTCAGAGCATCTCGGTGTCCATTCCACTTGAGGCCACTAACTCAGGGTCCCTCAAATATACGTGTAGCTGAGAGAAACCTCCTCGTGAGGTCCTTGTGGAAAGTTGGTATTCCTCTTGAGTCTAAGCCAGGGTCTAAGCTCTCATCTCGAGTTGATTTGGGGTCCACGAAGCCCTTTCCTGTTGGTCCAGTGACTTCAGGATCCCTCTAGACTTGAGACAGTGATCTTGGGTTTTCTCTGGAGTGCCATCAAGGAAATCAAGGCTCCTTTCACGTTTGATGTGGAACACGAAATTGCTCTGCACGCAGTCCAGGGGAATCGGGCCTCAACTCGCGGCGAGGGGGAAATCTCATGGTTTTTCTCGAGTTGCGGACGGAACCTGGGGTATATTCTCGAGTTACGACGGGGAGGGCCCTTCCAGACACGTGTTTGTTCAGCGACGTCAGGACTCCTGCCTAGGTGCGAGGGACACCTCGGGATTCTCCTCGAGTCTTGGCATGGCAATTGGGACGCGTCTCCACGTGAGGCGGGAGACCCAGGGTCCCTTTCCACGTGCCACAGTGATCCTGGGACTCCTATCCATTTTCAAGAGGAGTCAGGCATCGTCTCCTTTGGAGGCATTGATCTCCACAGACATCTCGAGTTTTCAAAGGATGTGAGGCCTCCGGTCGCGTTGAGGCGGAGGACTAGGACATTCTCTGTGGTCTCCACAGGGGATTCAGACATCCCTTCGTCTTGGGAGATGCAAGACGAGCCTGCATTCAATTCACTGCAGGGATATCCAGCCTTACTTCGAGTCGAGCATCTCGGTGTCCTTTCCACTTGAGGCCACAAAATCAGGGTCCCTCCTACATACCTGTAGCTGAGAGAAGCCTCCTCTTGAGGTTCTTGTGGAAACTTGGTATTCCTCTTGAGTCGAAGCCAGGGAATAAACTCTCATCTCGAGTTGATTTGGGGTCCCCGGAGCCCTTTCATGTTGCTCCAGTGTCCTCAGGATCCCTCTAGACTTGAGACAGTGATCTTGGGTTTTCTCTGGAGTGCCATCAAGGAAATCAAGGCTCCTATCATGTTTGATGTGGAACACAGAATTGCTCTGCACTCAGTGCAGGGGCATCGGGCCTCATCTCGCGGCGAGGGGGAAGTCTCATGGTTTTTCTCGAGTTGCAACCTGAACCTGGGGTATATTCTCGAGTTACGACGGGGAGGGCCCTTCCAGACACGTGTTTGTTCAGCGACGTCAGGACTCCTGCCTAGGGGCGAGGGACACCTCGGGATTCTCCTCGAGTCTTGGCATGGCAATTGGGATGCGTTTCCACGTGAGGCGGGAGACCCAGGGTCCCTTTCCACGTGCCACAGGGATCCTGGGACTCCTATCCATTTTCAAGAGGAGTCAAACATCGTCTCCTTCGGAAGTATTGTTCTCCGCGGTCCTCTCGAGTTTTCAAAGGATATGAGGCCTCCGGTTGCGTTGAGGTGGAGGACTAGGTCTTTCTCTGTGGTCTCCACAGGGGATTCAGACAACCCTTCGTCTTGGGAGATGCAAGACGAGGCTGCATTCAGTTCACTGCAGGGATATCCGGCCTTACTTTGAGTCAGAGCATCACGGTGTCCATTCCACTTGAGGCCACAAACTCGGGGTCCCTCAAATATACCTGTAGCTGAGAGAAGCCTCCTCTTGAGGTGCTTGTGGAAAGTTGGTATTCCTCTTGAGTCGAAGCCAGGGACTAAGCTCTCATCTCGAGTTGATTTGGGGTCCACGGAGCCCTTTCCTGTTAGTCCAGTGACCTCAGGATCCCTCTAGACTTGAGACAGTGATCTTGGGTTTTCTCTGGAGTGCCATCAAGGAAATCAAGGCTCCTTTCACGTTTGATGTGGAACATGGAATTGCTCTGCACGCAGTGCAGGGAAATCGGGTCTCATCTCGCGGCAAGGAGGATGTCTCATGGTTTTTCTAAGTAGCGGCCGGAACCTGGGGTATATTCTCGAGTTACGACGCGGAGGGCCCTTCCAGACACGTCTTTGTTCAGCAACGTCAGGACTACTGCCTAGGTGCGAGGGACACCTCGGGATTCTCCTCGAGTCTTGGCATGGCAATTGGGACGCGTCTCCACGTGAGGCGGGAGACCCAGGGTCCCTTTCCACGTGCCACAGGGATCCTGGGACTCCTATCCATTTTCAAGAAGAGTCAGGCATCTTCTCCTTTGGAAGCATTGATCTCCGCGGACCTCTCGAATTTTCAAAGGATGTGAGGCCTCAGGTCGCGAAGAGGCGGAGAACTAGGTCTTTCTCTGTGGTCTCCACAGGGGATTCAGACAACCCTTCGTCTTGGGAGATGCAAGACGATCCTGCATTCACTTCCCTGCAGGGATATCCGGCCTTACTTCGAGTCAGAGCATCTCGGTGTCCATTACACTTGAGGCCACAAACTCAGGGTCCCTCTCACATACCTGTAGCTGAGAGAAGCCTCCTCTTGAGGTGCTTGTGAAAAGTTGTTATTCCTCTTGATTCGAAGCCAGGGACTAAGCTCTCATCTCGAGTTGATTTGGGGTCCACGGAGCCCTTTCGTGTTGCTCCAGTGACCTCAGGATCCTTCTAGACTTGAGACAGTGATCTTGGCTTTTCTCTGGAGTGCCATCAAGGAAATCAAGGCTCCTTTCACGTTTGATATGGAACACGGAATTGCTCTGCATGCAGTGCGGGGGAATCAGGCCTCATCTCGCGGCGAGGGGGAAGTCTCATTGTTTTTCTCGAGCTGCGGCCGGAACCTGGGGTATATTCTCGAGTTACGACGGGGAGGGCCCTTCCAGACATATGTTTGTTCAGCGACGTCAGGACTCCTGCCTAGGTGTGAGGGACACCTCGGGATTCTCCTCGAGTCTTGGCATGGCAATTGGGACGCGTCTCCTCGTGAGGCGGGAGACCCAGGGTCCCTTTCCACGTTCCACAGGGATCCTGGGACTCCTATCCATTTTCAAGATGAGTCAGGCATCGTCTCCTTTGGAAGCATTGATCTCCGCGGACCTCTCGAGTTGTCAAAGGATGTGAGGCCTCCGGTCGCGATGAGGCGGAGAACTAGGTCTTTCTCTGTGGTCTGCATAGGGTATTCAGACATCCTTTCTCCTTGGGAGATGCAAGACGAGCCTGCATTCAATTCACTGCAGGGATATCCGGCCTTACTTCGAGTCAGAGCATCTTGGTGTCCATTCCACTTGAGGCCTCAAACTCAGGGTCCCTCTCACATACCTGTAGCTGAGAGAAGCCTCCTCTTGAGGTGCTTGTGGAAAGTTGGTATTCCTCTTGAGTCGAAGCCAGGGACTAAGCTCTCATCTCGAGTTGATTTGGGGTCCACGGAGCCCTTTTGTGTTGTTCCAGTGACCTCAGGATCCCTCTAGACTTGAGACAGTGATCTTGGGTTTTCTCTGGAGTGCCATCAAGGAAATCATGGCTCCTTTCATGTTTGTTGTGGAACACGAAATTGGTCTGCAAGCAGTGCTAGGGAATCGGCCTTAATCTCGCGGGCGAGGGGGAAGTCTCATGGTGTTTCTCGAGTTGCGGCCGAAACCTGGGGTATATTCTCGAGTTTCGATGGGGAGGGCCCTTCCAGACCCGTGTTTGTTCAGCGACGTCAGGACTTCTGCCTACGTGCGAGGGACACCTCGGTATTATCCTCGAGTCTTGGCATGGCAATTGGGACGCGTCTCCTCGTGAGGCACGAGACCCAGTGTCCCTTTCCACGTCCCACAGGGATCCTGGGACTCCTATCCATTTTCAAGAGGAGTCAGGCATCGTCTCCTTTGTAAGCATTGATCTCGGCGGACCTCTCGAGTTTTCAAAGGATTTGAGGCCTCCGGTCGCGATGAGGCGGAGAACTAGGTCTTTCTCTGTGGTCTCCCCGGGGGATTCACACATCGCTTCGTCTTGGGAGATGCAAGACCAGCCTACATTCAATTCACTGCAGGGATATCGGGTTTACTTCAAGTCAGAGCATCTTGGTGTCCATTCCACTTGAGGCCACAAACTCAGGGTCCCTCTCACATACCTGTTGCTTAGAGAATCCTCCTCTTGAGGTGCTTGTGAAAAGTTGGTATTCCTCTTGAGTCTAAGCCAGGGATTAAGCTCTCATCTCGAGTTGATTTGGGGTCCCCGGAGCCCTTTCGTGTTGCTCCAGTGACCTCAGGATCCCTCTAGACTTGAGACAGTGATCTTGGGTTTTCTCTGGAGTGCCATCAAGGAAATCAAGGCTCCTTTCACGTTTGATGCGGAACACGGAATTGCTCTGCATGCAGTGCAAGGGAATCGGGCCTCATCTCGCGGCGAGGGGGAAGTCTCATGGTTTTTCTCGAGTTGTGGCCAGAACCTGGGGTATATTCTCGAGTTACGACGGGGAGGGTCCTTCCAGACATGTGTTTGTTCAGCGACGTCAGGACTCCTGCCTAGGTGCGAGGGACACCTCGGGATTCTCCTCGAGTCTTGGCATGGCAATTGGGACGCGTCTCCACGTGAGGCGGGAGACCCACGGTCCCTTTCCACGTGCCACAGGGATCCTCGGACTCCTATCCATTTTCAAGAGGAGTCAGGCATCGTCTCCTTTGGAAGCATTGATCTCCGCGGACCTCTAGAGTTTTCAAAGAATGTGAGGCCTTCAGTCGCGATGAGTCGGAGAACCAGGTCTTTCTCTCTGGTCTCGACAGGGGATTCATAAATCTCTTCGTCTTGAGAGATGCAAGACGAGCCTGCATTCAATTCACTGTTGGGATATCCGGCCTTACTTCGAGTCAGAGCATCAAGGTGTCCATTCCACTTGAGGCCACAAAATCAGGGTAACTCTCATATACTTGTAGCTGAGAGAAGCCTCCTCTTGAGGTGCTTGTGGAAAGTTGGTATTCCTCTTGAGTCAAAGCCAGGGACTAAGCTCTCATCTCGAGTTGATTTGGGGTCCCCGGAGCCCTTTCCTGTAGCTACAGTGACCTCAGGGTGCCTCTAGACTTGAGACAGTGATCTTGGCTTTTCTCTGGAGTGCCATCAAGGAAATCAAGGCTCCTTTCACGTTTGATGTGGAACACGGAATTTCTCTGCACGCAGTGCGGGGGAATCGGGCCTCATCTCGCGGAGAGGGGGAAGTCTCATGGTTTTTCTCGAGTTGCGGCCGGAACCTGGGGTATATTCTCGAGTTACGACGGGGAGGGCCCTTCCAGACACGTGTTTGTTCAGCGACGCCGGACTCCTCCCTAGGTGCGAGGGACACCTTGGGTTTCTCCTCGAGTCTTGGCATGGCAATTGTGACGCGTCTCCACTAGCGGCGGGAGACCCAGGGTCCCTTTCCACATGCCACAGGGATCCTGGGACTCCTATCCATTTTCAAGAGGAGTCAGGCATCGTCTCCTTTCGAAGCATTGATCTCAACAGACCTCTCGAGTTTTCAAAGGACGTGAGGCCTCCGGTCGCGATGAGGCGGAGGACTAGGTCTTTCTCTGTGGTCTCCACAGGGGATTCAGACATCCCTTCATCTTGGGAGATGCAAGACGAGCCTGCATTCAATTCACTGCAGGGATATCCAGCCTTACTTCGAGTCAGAGCATCTCGGTGTCCATTCCACTTGAGGCCACAAACTCAGGGTCCTTCTCACATACATGTAGCTGAGAGAAGCCTCCTCTTGAGGTGCTTGTGGAAAGTTGGTATTCCTCTTGAGTCGAAGCCAGGGACTAAGCTCTCATCTCGAGTTGATTTGGGGTCCACGAAGCCCTTTCGTGTTGCTCCAGTGACCTCAGGATCCCTCTAGACTCTAGACAGTGATCTTGGGTTTTCTCTGGAGTGCCATCAAGGATATCAAGGCTCCTTTCACGTTTGATGTGGAACATGGAATTGCTCTGCACGCAGTGCAGGGGAATCGGGGCTCATCTCGCGGCGAGGGGGAAGTCGCATTGTTTTTCTCTAGTTGCAGCCATAACCTGGGGTATATTCTCGAGTTACGACGGGGAGGGCCTTTTGAGACACGTGTTTGTTCAGCGACGTCAGGACTCCTGCCTATGTGCGAGGCACACCTCGGGATTCTCCTCGAGTCTTGGCATGGCAATTGGGACGCCTCTCCACGAGCGGCGGGAGACCCAGGGTCCCTTTCCACGTGCCACAGGCATCCTGGGACTCCTATCCATTTTCAAGAGGAGTCAGGCATCGTCTCCTTTGGAAGCATTGATCTACATGGACCTCTCGAGTTTTCAAAGAATGTGAGGCCTCCGGTCGCGATGAGGCGAAGAACTAGGTCTTTCACTGTGGTCTCCACAGGGGATTCAGACATCCCTTCGTCTTGGGAGATGCAAGACGAGCCTGCATTTAATTCACTGCAGGGATATCCGGGCTTACTTCGAGTCAGAGCATCTCGGTGTCCATTCCACTTGAGGCCACAAACTCAGGGTCCCTCTCACATACCTGTAGCTGAGGGAAGCCTACTCTTGAGATGCTTGTGGAAAGTTGGTATTCCTCTTGAGTCGAAGCCAGGGACTAAGCTCTCATCTCGAGTTGATTTGGGGTCCATGGAGCAATTTCGTGTTGCTCCAGTGACCTCAGGATCCCTCTAGACTTGAGACAGTGATCTTGGGTTTTCTCTGGAGTGCCATCAAGGAAATCAAGGCTCCTTTCACGTTTGATGTGGAACACGGAATTGCTCTGCATGCAGTGCAGGAGAATCGGGCCTCATCTCGCGGCTAGGGGGAATTCTCATTGTTGTTCTCGAGGTGCGGCCGAAACCTGGGGTATATTCTCGAGTTACGACGGGAAGGGCCCTTCCAGACACGTGTTTGTTCAGCGACGTCAGGACTCCTGCCTAGGGGCGAGGGACACCTCGGGATTCTCCTCGAGTCTTGGCATGACAATTGGGACGCGTCTCCACGTGAGGCGGGAGACCCAGGGTCCCTTTCCACGTGCCACAGGGATCCTCGGACTCCTATCCATTTTCAAGAGGAGTCAGACATCGTCTCCTTTGGAAGCATTGATCTACGCGGACCTCTCGAGTTTTCAAAGGATGTGAGGCCTCCGGTCGCGATGAGCCGGAGAAATATGTCTTTCTCTGTGTTCTCCACAGGTGATTCAGACATCCTTTCGCCTTGGGAGATGCAAGACGAGCCTGCATTCAATCACTGCAAGAATATCCAGCCTTACTTCTAGTCACAGCATCTCGATGTCCATTCCACTTGAGGCCACAAACTAAGGGTTCCTCTCACATACCTGTAGCTGAGAGAAGCCTACTCTTGAGATGCTTGTGGAAAGTTGGTATTCCTCTTGAGTCGAAGCCAGGGACTAAGCTCTCATCTCGAGTTGATTTGGGGTCCACGGAGCCCTTTTGTGTTGCTCCAGTGACCTCAGGATCCCTCTAGACTTGAGACAGTGATCTTGGGTTTTCTCTGGAGTGCCATCAAGGAAATCAAGGCTCCTTTCACTTTTGATGTGGAACACGGAATTGCTCTACACGCAGGGCAGGGGAATCGGGCCTCATCTCGCAGCGAGGTGGAAGTCTCATGGTTTTTCTCGAGTTGCGGCCGGATCCTGGGGTATATTCGCGAGTTACGACGGGGAGGGCCCTTCCAGACACGTGTTTGTTCAGCGACGTCAGGACTCCTGCCTAGGTGCGAGGGACACCTCGGGATTCTCCTCGAGTCTTCGCATGGCAATTGGGACGCGTCTCCACGTGAGGCGGGAGACCCAGGGTCCCGTTCCACGTGCCACAGGGATCCTGGGACTCCTATCCATTCTCAAGAGGAGTCAGGCATCGTCTCCTTTGGAAGCATTGATCTCCGTGGACCTCTCGAGTTTTCAAAGGATGTGAGGCCTCCGGTCGCGATGAGGCGGAGAACTAGGTCTTTCTCTGTGGTCTCCACAGGGGATTCAGACATCCCTTCGGATTGGGAGATGCAAGACGAGCCTGCATTCAATTCACTGCAGGGATATCCGGCCTTACTTCGAGTCAGAGCATCTCGGTGTCCATTCCACTTGAGGCCACAATCTCAGGGTCCCTCTCACATACCTGTAGCTGAGAGAAGCCTCCTCTTGAGGTGCTTCTGGAAAGTTGGTATTCCTCTTGAGTGGAAGCCAGGGACTAAGCTCTCATCTCGAGTTGATTTGGGGTCCACGGAGCCCTTTCGAGTTGCTCCAGTGACCTCAGGATCCCTCTAGACTTGAGGCATTGATCTTGGGTTTTCTCTGGAGTGCCATCAAGGAAATCAAGGCTCCTTTCACGTTTGATGAGGATCACGGAATTGCTCTGCACGCAGTGCAGGGGAATCGGGCCTCATCTCTCGGCGAGGGAGAAGTCTCATGGTTTTTCTCGAGTTGCGGCCAGAACCTGGGATATATTCTCGAGTTACGACGGGGAGGGCCCTTCCAAACACATGTTTGTTCAGCGACGTCAGGACTCCTGCCTAGGTGGGAGGGACACCTCGGGATTCTCCTCTAGTCTTCGCATGGCAATTGGGACGCGTCTCCACGTGAGGCGGGAGACCCAGGGTCCCTTTCCACGTGCCACAGGGATCCTGGGACTCCTATCCATTTTCTAGAGCAGTCAGGCATCGGCTCCTTTGGAAGCATTGATCTCCGCGGACCTCTCGAGTTTTCAAAGGATGTGAGGCCTCCGTTCGCGATGAAACGGAGAACTAGGTCTTTCTCTGTGGTCTCCACAGGGGATTCAGACACCCCTTCTTCTTGGGAGATGCAAGAGGAGCCTGCATTCAATTCACTGCAGGGATATCCCGCCTTACTTCGAGTCAGAGCATCTCGGTGTCCATTCCACTTGAGGCCACAAACTCAGGTTTCCTCTCACATACCTGTAGCTGAGAGAAGCCTCCTCTTGAGGTACTTGTGGAAAGTTGGTATTCCTCTTGAGTCGAAGCCAGGGACTAAGCTCTCATCTCGAGTTGATTTGGGGTCCACGGAGCCCTTTCGTGTTGCTCCAGTGACCTCAGGATCCCTCTAGACTTGAGACAGTGATCTTGGGTTTTCTCTGGAGTGCCATCAAGGAAATCATGGCTCCTTTCATGTTTGTTGTGGAACACGAAATTGGTCTGCAAGCAGTGCTGGGGAATCGGCCTTAATCTCGTGGGCGAGGGGGAAGTCTCATGGTGTTTCTCGAGTTGCGGCCGAAACCTGGGGTATATTCTCGAGTTTCGATGGGGAGGGCCCTTCCAGACCCGTGTTTGTTCAGCGACGTCAGGACTTCTGCCTACGTGCGAGGGACACGTCGGTATTATCCTCGAGTCTTGGCATGGCAATTGGGACGCGTCTCCTCGTGAGGCACGAGACCCAGTGTCCCTTTCCACGTCCCACAGGGATCCTGGGACTCCTATCCATTTTCAAGAGGAGTCAGGCATCGTCTCCTTTGTAAGCATTGATCTCGGCGGACCTCTCGAGTTTTCAAAGGATTTGAGGCCTCCGGTCGCGATGAGGCGGAGAACTAGGTCTTTCTCTGTGGTCTCCCCGGGGGATTCACACATCGCTTCGTCTTGGGAGATGCAAGACGAGCCTGCATTCAATTCACTGCAGGGATATCCAGCCTTACTTCGAGTCGAGCATCTCGGTGTCCTTTCCACTTGAGGCCACAAACTCAGGGTCCCTCTCACATACCTGTAGCTGAAAGAAGCCTCGTCTTGAGGTGCTTGTGAAAAGTGGGTATTCCTCTTGAGTCGAAGCCAGGGTCTAAGCTCTCATCTCGAGTTGATCTGGGGTCCACGGAGCCCTTTCATTTTGCTCCAGTGACCTCAGGATCCCTCTAGACTTGAGACAGTGATTTTGGGTTTTCTCTGGAGTGCCATCAAGGAAATCAAGGCTCCTTTCACGTTTGATGTGGAACATGGAATTGCTCTGCACGCAGTGCAGGGGAATCGGGCCTCATCTCGCGGCGAGGGGGAAATCTCATGGTTTTTCTCGAGTTGCGGCCGGAACCTGGGGTATATTCTCGAGTTACGACGGGGAGGGCCCTTCCAGACACGTGTTTGTTCAGCGACGTCAGGACTCCTGCCTAGGTGCGAGGGACACCTCGGGATTCTCCTCGAGTCTTGGCGTGGTAATTTGGACGCGTCTCCACGTGAGGCGGGAGACCCAGGGTCCCTTTCCACGTGCCACAGGGATCCTGGGACTCCTATCCATTTTCAAAAGGAGTCAGGCATCGTCTCGTTTGGAAGCATTGATCTCCGCGGACCTCTCGAGTTTTCAAAGGATGTGAGGCCTCCGGTCGCGATGAGGCGGAGAAGTCGTTCTTTCTCTGAGGTCTCCACAGGAGATTCAGACATCCCTTCGTCTTGGGAGATGCAAGACGAGCCTGCTTTCAATTCACTGCAAGGATATCTGGCCTTACTTCGAGTCAGAGCATCTCGGTTTCCATTCCACTTGAGGCCACAAACTCAGGGTCCCTGTCACATACCTGTAGCTGAGAGAAGCCTCCTCTTGAGGTGCATATGGAAAGTTGGTATTCCTCTTGAGTCGAAGACAGGGACTCAGCTCTCATCTCGAGTTGATTTGGGGTCCAAGGGGAAATTTCGTGTTGCTCCAGTGACCTCAGCATCCCTCTAGACTTGAGACAGTGATCTTGGGTATTCTCTGGAGTGCCATCAAGGAAATCAAGGCTCCTTTCACGTTTGATGTGGAACACGGAATTGCTCTGCACGCAGTCCAGGGGAATCGGGCCTCAACTCGCGGCGAGGGGGAAATCTCATGGTTTTTCTCGAGTTGCGGACGGAACCTGGGGTATATTCTCGAGTTACGACGGGGAGGGCCCTTCCAGACACGTGTTTGTTCAGCGACGTCAGGACTCCGGCCTAGGTGCGAGGGACACCTCGGGATTCTCCTCGAGTCTTGGCATGGCAATTGGGACGCGTCTCCACCTGAGGCGGGAGAGCCAGTGTCCCTTTCCACGTGCCACAGGGATCCTGGGACTCCTATCCATTTTCAAGAGGAGTCAGGCATCGTCTCCTTTGGAAGCATTGATCTCCGCGGACCTCTTGGGTTTTCAAAGGATGTGAGGCCTCCGGTCGCGATGAGGCGGAGGACTAGGTCTTACTCTGTGGTCTCCAAAGGGGATTCAGACAACCCTTCGACTTGGGAGATGCAAGACGAGCCTGCATTCAATTCATGCAGGGATATCCGGCCTTACTTCGAGTCAGAGCATCTCGGTGTCCATTCCACTTGAGGCCACAAACTCAAGGTCCCTCTCACATACCTGTAGCTGAGAGAAGCCTCGTCTTGAGGTGCTTGTGAAAAGTGGGTATTCCTCTTGAGTCGAAGCCAGGGTCTAAGCTCTCATCTCGAGTTGATCTGGGGTCCACGGAGCCCTTTCGTGTTGCTCCAGTGACCTCAGGATCCCTCTAGACTTGAGACAGTGATCTTGGGTTTTCTCTGGAGTGCCATCAAGGAAATCAAGGCTCCTTTCACGTTTGATGTGGAACACGGAATTGCTCTGCACGCAGTGCCGGCGAATCGGGCCTCATCTCGCGGCGAGGGGGAAATCTCATGGTTTTTCTCGAGTTGCGGCCGGAACCTGGTGTATATTCTCGAGTTACGACGGGGAGGGCCCTTCCAGACACGTGTTTGTTCAGCGACGTCAGGACTCCTGCCTAGGTGCGAGGGACACCTCGGGATTCTCCTCGAGTCTTGGCATGGCAATGGGGAAGCGTCTCCACGTGAGGCGGGACACCCAGGGTCCCTTTCCACGTGCCACAGGGATCCTGGGACTCCTATCCATTTTCAAGAGGAGTCAGGCATCGTCTCCTTTGGAAGCATTGATCCCCGCGGACCTCTCGAATTTTCAAAGGATGTGAGGCCCCCGGTCGCTATGAGGCGGAGAATTAGGTCTTTCTCTGTGGTCTCCACAGGGGATTCAGACATCCCTTCATCTTAGGAGATGCAAGACGAGCCTGCATTCAATTCACTGCAGGGATATCCGGCCTTACTTCGAGTCAGAGCATCTCGGTGTCCATTCCAATTGAGGCCACAAACTCAGGGGCCCTCTCACATACCTGTAGCTGAGAGAAGCCTCGTCTTGAGGTGCTTGTGAAAAGTGGGTATTCCTCTTGAGTCGAAGCCAGGGTCTAAGCTCTCATCTCGAGTTGATTTGGGGTCCACGGAGCCCTTTCGTGTTGCTCCAGTGACCTCAGGATCCCTCTAGACTTGAGACAGTGATCTTGGGTTTTCTCTGGAGTGCCATCAAGGAAATCAAGGCTCCTTTCACGTTTGATGTGGAACACGGAATTGCTCTGCACGCAGTGCGGGGGAATCGGGCCTCATCTCGCGGCGAGGGGGAAGTCTCATGGTTTTTCTCGAGTTGCGGCCGGAACCTGGGGTATATTCTCGAGTTACGACGGGGAGGGCCCTTCCAGACACGTGTTTGTTCAGCGACGTCAGGACTCCTGCCTAGGTGCGAGGGACACCTCGGGATTCTCCGTGAGTCTTGGCATGGTAATTTGGACGCGTCTACACGTGAGGCGGGAGACCCAGGGTCCCTTTCCACGTGCCACAGGGATCCTGGGACACCTATCCATTTTCAAGAGGAGTCAGGCATCGTCTCGTTTGGAAGCATTGATCTCCGCGGACCTCTCGAGTTTTCAAAGGATGTGAGGCCTCCGGTCGCGATGAGGCGGAGAAGTCGGTCTTTCTCTGAGGTCTCCACAGGAGATTCAGACATCCCTTCGTCTTGGGAGATGCAAGACGAGCCTGCATTCAATTCACTGCAGGGATTTCTGGCATTACTTCGAGTCAGAGCATCTCGGTGTCCATTCCACTTGAGGCCACAAACTCAGGGTCCCACTCACATACCTGTTGCTGAGAGAAGCCTCCTCTTGAGGTGCTTGTGAAAAGTTGGTATTCCTCTTGAGTCGAAGCCAGGGACTAAGCTCTCATCTCGAGTTGATTTGGGGTCCACGGAGCCCTTTCGTGTTGCTCCAGTGACCTCAGGATCCCTCTAGACTTGAGACAGTGATCTTGGGTTTTCTCTGGAGTGCCATCAAGGAAATCAAGGCTCCTTTCACGTTTGATGTGGAACACGGAATTGCTCTGCACGCAGTGCGGGGGAATCGGGCCTCATCTCGCGGCGAGGGGGAAGTCTCATGGTTTTTCTCGAGTTGCGGCCGGAACCTCGGGTATATTCTCGAGTTACGACGGGGAGGGCCCTTCCAGACACGTGTTTGTTCAGCGACGTCAGGAATCCTGCCTAGGTGCGAGGGACACCTCGGGATTCTCCTCGAGTCTTTGCATGGCAATAGGGACGCGTCTCCACGTGAGGCGGGAGACCCAGGGTCCCTTTCGACGTGCCACAGGGATCCTGAGACTCCTATCCATTTTCAAGAGGAGTCAGGCATCGCCTCCTTCGGAAGTATTGATCTCCGTGGACCTCTCGAGTTTTCAAAGGATAAGAGGCCTCCGGTTGCGTTGAGGCGGTAGACTAGGTCTTTTTCTGTGTTCTCCACAGGGGATTCAGACAACCCTTCGTCTGGGGAGATGCAAGACGAGCCTGCATTCAATTCACTGCAGGGATATCCGGCCTTATTTCGAGTCAGAGCATCTCGGTGTCCATTCCACTTGAGGCCACAAACTCAGGGTCCCTCTCACATACCTGTAGATGAGAGAAGCCTCCTCTTGAGGTGCTTGTGGAAAGTTGGTATTCCTCTTGAGTCGAAGCCAGGGACTATGCTCTCATCTCGAGTTGATTTGGGGTCCAAGGGGAAATTTCGTGTTGCTCCAGTGACCTCAGGATCACTCTAGACTTGAGACAGTGATCTTGGGTTTTCTCTGGAGTGCCATCAAGGAAATCAAGGCTCCTTTCACGTTTGATGTGGAACACGGAATTGCTCTGCATGCAGTGCAGGGGAATCGGGCCTCAACTCGCGGCGAGTGGGAAATCTCATGGTTTTTCTCGAGTTGCGGCCGGAACCTGGAGTATATTCACGAGTTATGACGGGGAGGGCCCTTCCAGACACGTGTTTGTTCAGCGACGTCAGGACTCCTGCCTAGGGGAGAGGGACACCTCGGGATTCTCCTCGAGTCTTGGCATGGCAATTGGGACGCGTCTCCACGTGAGGCGGGAGACCCAGGGTCCCTTTCCACGTGCCACAGGGATCCTGGGACTCCTATCCATTTTCAAGAAGAGTCAGGCATCGTCTCCTTTGGAAGCATTGATCTCCGCGGACCTCTCGAGTTTTCAAAGGATGTGAGGCCTCAGGTCGCGTTGAGGCGGAGGACTAGGTCTTTCTCTGTGGTCTCCACAGGGGATTCAGACAACCCTTCGTCTTGGGAGATGCAAGACGAGCCTGCATTCAATTCACTACTGGGATATCCGGCCTTACTTCGAGTCAGAGCATCACGGTGTACATTCCACTTGAGGCCACAAATTCAGGGTCCCTCTCACATACCTGTAGCTGAGAGAAGCCTCCTCTTGAGGTGCTTGTGGAAAGTTGGTAGTCCTCTTGAGTAGAAACCAGGGACTAAGCTCTCATCTCGAGTTGATTTGGGGTCCACGGAGCCCTTTCGTGTTGCTCCAGTGACCTTAGGATCCCTCTAGACTTGAGACAGTGATCTTGGGTTTTCTCTGGAGTGCCATCAAGGAAATCAAGGCTCCTTTCACGTTTGATGTGGAACACGAAATTGCTCTACACGCAGTGCAGGGGAATCGGGCTTCATCTCGCGGCGAGGGGGAAGTCTCATGGTTTTTCTCGAGTTGCGGCCGGAACCTGGGGTATATTCTCGAGTAACGACGGGGAGGGCCCTTCCAGACACGTGTTTGTTCAGCGACGTCAGGACTCCTGCCTAGGTTCGAGGGACACCTCGGGATTCTCCTCGAGTCTTGGCAGGGCAATTGGGACACGCCTCCACGGGAGCCGGGAGACCCAGGGTCCCTTTCAACGTGCCACAGGGATCGTGGGACTCCTATCCATTTTCAAGAAGAGTCAGGCATCGTCTCCTTTGGAAGCATTGATCTCCGCAGACCTCTCGAGTTTTCAAAGGATGTGAGGCCTCCGGTCTTGATGAGGCGGAGGACTAGGTCTTTCTCTGTGGTCTCCACAGGGGATTCAGACATCCCTTCGTCTTGGGAGATGCAAGACGAGCCTGCATTCAATTCACTGCAGGGATATCCGGCCTTACTTCGAGTCAGTGCATCTCGGTGTCCATTCCACTTGAGGCCACAAACTCAGGGTCCCTCTCACATACCTGTAGCTGAGAGAAGCCTCCTCTTGAGGTGCTTATGGAAAGTTGGTATTCCTCTTGAGTCGAAGCCAGGGACTAAGCTCTCATCTCGAGTTGATTTGAGGTCCAAGGGGAAATTTCGTGTTGCTCCAGTGACCTCAGCATCCCTCTAGAATTGAGAGAGTGATTTTGGGTTTTCTCTGGAGTGCCATCAAGGAAATCAAGGCTCCTTTCACGTTTGATGTGGAACACGGAATTGCTCTGCACGCAGTCCAGGGGAATCGGGCCTCAACTCGCGGCGACGGGGAAATCTCATGGTTTTTCTCGAGTTGCGGACGGAACCTGGGGTATATTCTCGAGTTAAGGCGGGGAGGGACCTTCCAGACACGGGTTTGTTCAGCGACGTCAGGACTCCTGCCTAGGGGCGAGGGACACCTCGGGATTCTCCTCGAGTCTTGGCATGGCAATTGGGTCGCGTCTCCACGTGAGGCGGGAGACCCAGGGTCCCTTTCCACGTGCCACAGGCATCCTGGGACTCCTATCCATTTTCAAGAGGAGTCAGGCATCGTCTCCTTTGGAAGCATTGATCTCCGCAGACCTCTTGAGGTTTCAAAGGATGTGAGGCCTCCGGTCGCGATGAGGCGGAGAACTAGGTCTTTCTCTGTGGTCTCCACAGGGGATTCAGACATCCCTTC
Organism: Dama dama; assembly: GCF_033118175.1. NCBI lineage: Eukaryota > Metazoa > Chordata > Mammalia > Artiodactyla > Cervidae > Dama > Dama dama. The sequence goes on along the minus strand of NW_026870879.1, from coordinate 3,725,017 downwards.
GTCTTGGGAGATGCAAGACGAGCTTGCATTCAATTCACTGCAGGGATATCAGGCCTTATTTCGAGTCAGAGCATCTCGGTGTCCATTCCACTTTAGGCCACAAACTCAGGGTCCCTCTCACTTACCTGTAGCTGAGAGAAGCCTCCTCTTGAGGTGCTTGTGAAAAGTTGGTATTCCTCTTGAGTCGAAGCCAGGGACTAAGCTCTCATCTCGAGTTGATTTGGGGTCCACGGAGCCCTTTCGTGTTGCTCCAGTGACCTCAGGATCCCTCTAGACTTGAGACAGTGATCTTGGGTTTTCTCTGGAGTGCCATCAAGGAAATCAAGGCTCCTTTCACGTTTGATGTGGAACACGGAATTGCTCTGCATGCAGTGCAGGGGAATCGGGCCTCATCTCGCGGCGAGGGGGAAATCTCATGGTTTTTCACTAGTTGCGGCCGGAACCTGGGGTGTATTCTCGAGTTACGACGGGGAGGGCCCTTCCAGACACGTGTTTGTTCAGCGACGTCAGGACTCCTGCCTAGGTGCGAGGGATACCTCGGGATTCACCTCGAGTCTTGGCATGACAATTGGGACGCGACTCCAGTCAGGCGGGAGACCCAGTGTCCCTTTCCACGTGCCACAGGGATCCTGGGACTCCTATCCATTTTCAAGAGGAGTCAGGCATCGTCTCCCTTGGAAGCATTAATCTCCGCGGACCTCTCGAGTTTTCAAAGTATGTGAGGCCTCTGGTCGCGATGAGGCGGAGAACTCGGTCTTTTTCTGTGGACTCCACAGGGGATTCAGACATCCCTTCTTCTTGGGAGATGCAAGACGAGCCTGCATTCAATTCACTGCAGGGATATCTGGCCTTACTTCGAGTCAGAGCATCTCGGTGTCCATTCCACTTGAGGCCACAAACTCAGGGTCCCTCTCACATACCTGTAACTGAGAGAAGCCTCCTCTTGAGGTGCTTGTGGAAAGTTGGTATATTTCTTCAGTCGAAGCCAGGGACTAAGCTCTCATCTCGAGTTGATTTGGGGTCCACGGAGCCCTTTCGTGTTGCTCCAGTGACCTCAGGATCCCTCTAGACTTGAGACAGTGATCATGGGGTTTCTCTGTAATGCCATCAAGGAAATCAAAGCTCCTTTCACGTTTGATGTGGAACACGGAATTGCTCTGCACGCAGGGCAGGGGAATCAGGCCTCATCTCTCGGCGAGGGGGAAGTCTCATGGTTTTTCTCGAGTTGCGGCCGGAACCTGGGGTATATTCTCGAGTTACGACGGGGAGGGCCCTTCCAGACACGTGTTTGTTCAGCGACGTCAGGACTCCTGCCTAGGTGCGAGGGACACCTCGGGATTCTCCTCGACTCTTGGCATGGCAATTGGGACGCGACTCCATGTCAGGGGTGAGACCCAGGGTCCCTTTCCACGGGCCACAGGGATCCTGGGACTCCTATCCATTTTGAAGAGGAGTCAGGCATCGTCTCCTTTGGAAGCATTGATCTCCCCTTACCTCTCGAGTTTTCAAATAATGTGAGGCCTCCGGTCTCGATGAGGCGGTGAACGAGGTCTTTCTCTGTGGTCTCCACAGGGGATTCAGACATCCCTTCTTCTTGGGAGATGCAAGACGAGCCTGCATTCAATTCACTGCAGGGATATCTGGCCTTATTTCGAGTCAGAGCATCTCGGTGTCCATTCCACTTGAGGCCACAAACTCAGGGGCCCTCTCACATACCTGTAGCTGAGAGAAGCCTCCTCTTGAGGTGCTTGTGGAAAGTTGGTATTCCTCTTGAGTCGAAGCCAGGGACTAAGCTCTCATCTCGAGTTGATTTGGGGTCCACGGAGCCCTTTCCTGTTGCTCCAGTGACCTCAGGATCCCTCTAGACTTGAGACAGAGATCTTGGGTTTTCTCTAGTGCCATCAAGGAAATCAAGGCTCCTTTCACGTTTGATGTGGAACACGGAATTACTCTGCACGCATTGCAGGGGAATCGAGCCTCATCTCGCGGCGAGGGGGAAGTCTCATTGTTTTTCTCGAGTTGCGGCCGGAACCTGGGGTATATTCTCGAGTTACGATGGGGAGGGCCCTCCCAAACACGTGTTTGTTCAGCGACGTCAGGACTCCTGCCTAGGTGCGAGGGACACCTCAGCATTCTCCTCGAGTCTTGGCATGGCAATGGGGAAGCGTCTCCATGTGAGGCGGGAGACCCAGGGTCCCTTTCCACGTACCACAGGGATCCTGGGACTCCTATCCATTTTCAAGAGGAGTCAGGCATCGTCTCCTTTGGAAGCATTGATCTCCGCGGACCTCTCGAGTTTTCAAAGGATGTGAGGCCTCCGGTCGCCATGAGGCGGAGAACTCGGTCTTTCTCTGTGGTCTCCACAGGGGATTCAGACATCCCTTCGTCTTGGGAGATGCAAGACGAGCCTGCATTCAATTCACTGCAGGGATATCTGGCCTTACTTCGAGTCAGAGCACCTCGGTGTCCTTTCCACTTGAGGCCACAAACTCAGGGGCCCTCTCACATACCTGTAGCTGAGAGAAGCCTCCTCTTGAGGTGCTTGTGAAAAGTTGGTATTCCTCTTGAGTCGAAGCCAGGGACTAAGCTCTCATCTCGAGTTGATTTGGGGTCCACGGAGCCCTTTCGTGTTGCTACAGTGACCTCTGGATCCCTCTAGACTAGAGACAGTGATCTTCGGTTTCTCTGTAGTGCCATCAAGGAAATCAAGGCTCCTTTCACGTTTGATGTGGAACACGGAATTGCTCTGCACGCAGTGCAGGGGAATCGGGCCTCATCTCATGGCGAGGGGGAAGTCTCATGGTTTTTCTCGAGTTGCGGCCGGAACCTGGGGTATATTCTCGAGTTACGACGGGGAGGGCCCTTCCAGACACGTGTTTGTTCAGCGACCTCAGGACTCCTGCCTAGGTGCGAGGGACACCTCGGGATTCTCCTGGAGTCTTGGCATGGCAATGGGGACGCGTCTCCACGTGAGGAGGGAGACCCAGGGTCCCTTTCCACGTGCCACACGGATCCTGGGACTCCTATCCATTTTCAAGAGGAGTCAGGCATCGTCTCCTTTGGAAGCATTGATCTCCGTGGACCTCTCGAATTTTCAAAGGATGTGAGGCCTCCGGTCGCGAAGAGGCGGAGGACTAGGTCTTTCTCTGTGGTCTCCACAGGGGATTCAGACATCCCTTCGTCTTGGGAGATGCAAGACGAGCCTGCATTCAATTCACTGCAGGGATATCCGGCCTTCCTTCGAGTCAGAGCATGTCGGTGTCCATTCCACTTGAGGCCACAAACTCAGGGTCCCCCTCACATACCTTTAGCTGAGAGAAGCCTCCTCTTGAGGTGCTTTTGAAAAGTTGGTATTCCTCTTGAGTCGAAGCCAGGGACTAAGCTCTCATCTCGAGTTGATTTATCGTCCACGGAGCCCTTTTTTGTTGCTCCAGTGACCTCAGGATCCCTCTAGACTTGAGACAGTGATCTTGGGTTTTCTCTGGAGTGCCATCAAGGAAATAAAGGCTCCTTTCATGTTTGATGTGGAACACGGAATTGCTCTGCACGCAGTGCAGGGGAATCTGGCCTCATCTCGCGGCGAGGGGGAAGACTCATGGTTTTTCTCGAGATGCGGCCCGAACCTGTGGTATATTCTGGAGTTACGAAGGGGAGGGCCCTTCTAGACACGTGCTTGTTCAGCGACGTCAGGACTCCTGCCTAGGTGCGAGGGACACATCGGGATTCTCCTCGAGTCTTGGCATGGCAATTGGGACGCCTCTCTATGTGAGGCGGGAGCCCCAGGTTCCCTTTCCACGTGCCACAGGAATCCTGGGACTCCTATCCATTCTCAAGAGGAGTCAGGCATCGTCTCCTTTGGAAGCATTTATCTCCGCGGACCTCTCGAGTTTTCAAAGGATGTGAGGCCTCCGGTCGCGATGAGGCGGAGAACTAGGTCTTTCTCTGTGGTCTCCACAGGGGATTCAGACATCCCTTCGTCTTGGGAGATGCAAGACGAGCCTGCATTCAATTCACTGCAGGGATATCCAGCCTTACTTCGAGTCAGAGCATCTCGGTGTCCATTCCACTTGAGGCCACAAACTCAGGGTCCCTCTCACATACCTGTAGCTGAGAGAAGCCTCCTCTTGAGGTGCTTCTGGAAAGTTGGTATTCCTCTTGAGTGGAAGCCAGGGACTAAGCTTTCATCTCGAGTTGATTTGGGGTCCACTGAGCCCTTTCGTGTTGCTACAGTGACCTCAGGATCCCTCTAGACTTGAGACATTGATCTTGGGTTTTCTCTGGAGTGCCATCAAGGAAATCAAGGCTCCTTTCACGTTTGATGTGGAACACGGAATTGCTCTGCACGCAGTGCAGGGGAATCGGGCCTCATCTCTTGGCGAGGCAGAAGTCTCATGGTTTTTCTCGAGTTGCGGCCGGAACCTGGGGTATATTCTCGAGTTACGACGGGGAGGGCCCTTCCAGACACGTGTTTGTTCAGCGACGTCAGGACTCCTGCCTAGGTGGGAGGGACACCTCGGGATTCTCCTCGAGTCTTGGCATGGCAATTGGGACGCGTCTCCACGTGAGGCGGGAGACCCAGGGTCCCTTTCCATGTGCCACAGGGATCACGGGACTCCTATCCATTTTCAAGAGGAGTCAGGCATTGTCTCCTTTGGAAGCATTGATCTCCGCAGACCTCTCGAGTTTTCAAAGGATGTGAGGCCTCCGGTCGCGATGAGGCGGAGAACTAGGTCTTTCTCTGTGGTCTCCACATTGGATTCAGACATCCCTTCGCTTGAGAGATGCAAGACGAGCCTGCATTCAATTCACTGCAGGGATATCCGGCCTTACTTCGAGTCAGAGCATCTCGGTGTCCATTCCACTTGAGGCCACAAACTCAGGGTCCCTCTCACATACCTTTAGCTGAGAGAAGCCTCCTCTTGAGGTGCTTATGAAAAGTTGGTATTCCTCTTGAGTCGAAGCCAGGGACTAAGCTCTCATCTCGAGTTGATTTATCGTCCACGGAGCCCTTTTGTGTTGCTCCAGTGACCTCAGGATCCCTCAAGACTTGAGACAGTGATCTTGGGTTTTCTCTGCAGTGCCATCAAGGAAATAAAGGCTCATTTCATGTTTGATGTGGAACACGGAATTGCTCTGCACGCAGTGCAGGGGAATCTGGCCTCATCTCGCGGCGAGGGGGAAGACTCATGGTTTTACTCGAGTTGCGGCCCGAACCTCTGGTATATTCTGGAGTTACGACGGGGAGGGCCCTTCCAGACACGTGCTTGTTCAGCGACGTCAGGACTCCTGCCTAGGTGCGAGGGACACCTCGGGATTCTCCTCGAGTCTTGCCATGGCAATTGGGACGCGTCTCCACGTGAGGCGGGAGACCCAGGGTCCCTTTCCACGTGCCACAGGGATCCTGGGACTCCTATCCATTTTCAAGAGGAGTCAGGCATCGTCTCCTTTTGAAGCATTGATCTCCGCGGGCCTCTCGCGTTTTCAAAGGATGTGAGGCCTCCGGTCGCGATGAAGCAGAGAACTAGGTCTTTCTCTGTGGTCTCCACAGGGGATTCAGACATCCCTTCGCCTTGGGAGATGCATGAGGAGCCTGCATTCAATTCACTGCAGGGATATCCGGCCTTACTTAGAGTCAGAGCATCTCGGTGTCCATTCCACTTGAGGCCACAAACTCAGGGTCCCTCTCACATACATGTAGCTGAGAGTAGCCTCCTCTTGAGGTGCTTGTGGAAAGTTGGTATTCCACTTGAGTCGAAGCCAGGGACTAAGCTCTCATCTCCAGTTGATTTGGGGTCCACGGAGCACTTTCCTGTTGCTACAGTGACCTCAGGATCCCTCTAGACTGGAGACAGTGATCTTGGGTTTTCTCTGGAGTGCCATCAAGGAAATCAAGGCTCCTTTCATGTTAGATGTGGAACAGCGAATTGCTCTGCACGCAGTGCAGGGGAATAGGGCCTCATCTCGCGGCGAGGGGGAAGTCTCATGGTTGTTCTCGAGTTGCGGCCGGAACCTGGGGTATATTATCGAGTTACGACGGGGCGGGCTCTTCCAGACAAGTGTTTGTTCAGCGACGTCTGGACTCCTGCCTAGGTGTGAGGGACACCTCGGGATTCTCCTCGAGTCTTGGCATGGCAATTGGGACGCGTCTCCACGTTAAGCAGGAGACCCAGGGTCCCTTTCCACGTGCCACAGGGATCCTGGGACTCCTATCCATTTTCAAGAGGAGTCAGGCATCGTTTCCTTTGGAAGCATTGATCTCCGCGGGCCTCTCGAGTTTTCAAAGGATGTGAGGCCCCCGGTCGCGATGAGGCAGAGAACTAGGTCTTTCTCTGTGGTCTCCACAGGGGATTCAGACATCCCTTCGTCTTGGGAGATGCAAGACGAGCCTGCATTCAATTCACTGCAGGGATATACGGCCTTACTTCGAGTCAGAGCATTTCGGTGTCCATTCCACTTGAGGCCACCAACCCAGGGTCCCTCTCACATACCTGTAGCTGAGAGAAGCCTCCTCTTGAGGTGCTTGTGGAAAGTTGGTATTCCTCTTGAGTCAAAACCAGGGACTAAGCTCTCATCTCGAGTTGATTTGGGGTCTACGGAGCCCTTTCGTGTTTCTCCAGTGACCTCAGGATCCTTCTAGACTTGAAACAGTGATCTTGGGTATTCTCTGGAGTGCCTTCAAGGAAATCAAGGCTCCTTTCAAGTTTGATGTGGAACACGGAATTGTTCTGCACCCAGTGCAGGGGAATCGGGCCTCATCTCGTGGCAAAGGGGAAGTCTCATGGTTTTTCTCGAGTTGCGGCCGGAACCTGCGGTATATTCTCGAGTTACATCCGGGAGGCCCTTCCAGACACGAGTTTGTTCAGCGACGTCAGGACTCCTGCCTAGGTCCGCGGGACACCTCGTGATTCCCCTCGAGTCTTGGCATGGCAATTGGGACACGTTTCCACGTGAGGCGGGAAACCAAGAGTCCCTTTCCACGTGCCACAGGGATCCTGGGACTCCTATCCATTTTCAATAGGAGTCAGGCATCGTCTCCTTTGGAAGCATTGATCTCCGCGGACCTCTCGAGTTTTCAAAGGATGTGAGGCCTCTGTTCGCGATGAGGCGGAGAACTAGGTCTTTCTCTGTGGTCTCCACCGGGGATTCAGACATCCCTTCGTCTTGGGAGATGCAAGACGAGCCTGCATTCAATTCACTGCAGGGATATCCGGCCTTACTGCGAGTCAGAGCATCTCGGTGTCCATTCCACTTGAGGCCACAAACTCAGGGTCCCTCTCACTTACCAGTAGCTGAGAGAAGCCTCCTCTTGAGGTGCTTGTGGAAAGTTGGTATTCCTCTTGAGTCAAAGCCAGGAACTAAGCTTTCATCTCGAGTTGATTTGGGGTCCACGGAGTCCTTTCCTGTTGCTCCAGTGACCTCAGGATCCCTCTAGACTTGAGACAGTGATCTTGGGTTTTGTCTGGAGTGCCATCAAGGAAATCAAGGCTCGTTTCACGTTTGATGTGGAACACCGAATTGCTCTGCACCCAGTGCAGGGGAATCGGGCCTCATCTCGGGGAGAAAGGGAAGTCTCATGGTTTTTCTCGAGTTGAGGCCAGAACCTGGGGTATATTCTCGAGTTACGACTGGGAGGGCCCTTCCAGACACGAGTTTGTTCAGCGATGTCAGCACTCCTGCCTAGGTGCGAGGGACACCTCGGGATTCCCCTCGAGTCTTGGCATGGCAATTGGGACACGTCTCCACGTGAGGCGGGAGACCCAGAGTCCCTTTCCACGTGCCACAGGGATCCTGAGACTCCTATCTATTTTCAAGAGGAGTCAGGCATCGTCTCCTTTGGAAGAATTGTTCTCCGCGGACCTCTCGAGTTTTCAAAGGATGTGAGGCCTCCGGTCGCGATGAGGCGGAGAACTAGGTCTTTCTCTGTGGTCTGCACAGGGTATTCAGACATCCCTTCGCCTTGGGAGATGCAAGACGAGCCTGCATTCAATTCACTGCAGGGATATCCGGCCTTACTTCGAGTCAGAGCATTTCGGTGTCCATTCCGCTTGAGTACACAAACTAAGGGTCCCTCTCACATACCTGTAGCTGAGAGAAGCCTCCTCTTTAGGTGCTTGTGGAAAGTTGGTATTCCTCTTGAGTGGAAGCCAGGGACTAAGCTCTCATCTCGAGTTGATTTGGGGTCCACGGAGCCCTTTCGTGTTGCTCCAGTGACCTCAGGATCCATCTAGACTTGAGACAGAGATCTTGGGTTTTCTCTGGAGTGCCATCAAGGAAATCAAGGCTCCTTTAACGTTTGATGTGGAACTCGGAATTGCTCTGCACGCAGTGCAGGGGAATCTGGCCTCATCTCGCGGCGAGGGGGAAGTCTCATTGTTTTTCTGGAGTGGCGGCCGGAACCTGGGGTATATTCTCGAGTTACGACGGGGAGGGCCCTTCCAGACACGTGTTTGTTCAACAAAGTCAGGACTCGGGCCAAGGTGCGAGGGACACCTCCGGATTCTCCGCGAGTCTTGGCAAAGCAATTGGGACGCGTCTCCACGTGAGGCGGGAGACCCAGTGTCCCTGTCCACGTTCCACAGGGATCCTGGGACTCCTATCCATTTTCAAGAGGAGTCAGGCATCGTCTCCTGTGGAAGCATTGATCTCCGCGGACCTCTCGAGTTTTCAAAGGATGTGAGGCCTCAGGTCGCGATGAGGCGGAGAACTAGGTCTTTTTCTGTGGTCTCCACAGGGGATTCAGACATCCCTTCGTCTTGGAAATGCAAGACGAGCCTGCATTCATTTCACTGCAGGGATATCCGGCCTTACTCCGAGTCAGAGCATCTCGGTGTCCATTCCACTTGAGGCCACAAACTCCGGGTCCCTCTCAAATACCTGTAGCTGAGAGAAGCCTCCTCTTGAGGTGCTTGTGGAAACTTGGTATTCCTCTTGATTCGAAGCCAGGGACTAAGCTCTCATCTCGAGTGGATTTCGTGTCCATAGAGCCCTTTCGTATTGCTACAGTGACCTCAGGATCCCTCTAGACTTGAAACAGTGATCTTGGGTTTTCTCTGGAGTGCCATCAAGGAAATCAAGGCTCCTTTCACGTTTGATTGGGAAAACGGAATTGCTCTGCATGCAGTGCAGGGGAATCGGGCCTCATCTAGGGGCGAATGGGAAGTCTCATGGCTTTTCTCGAGTTGTGGACGGACCCTGGGTTATATTCTCGAGTTACGACGGGGAGGGCTCTTCCAGACACGTGTTTGTTCAGCGACGTCAGGACTCCTGCCTAGGTGCTAGGGACACCTCGGGATTCTCTTCGAGTCTTGGCATGGCAATTTGGACGCGTCTCCACGTGAGGCGGGAGACCCAGGGTCCCTTTCCAAGTTACACAGGAGTCCTGGAACTCCTATCCATTTTCAAGAGGAGTCAGGCATCGTCTCCTTTGGAAGCATTGATCTCCGCGGACCTCTCGAGTTTTCAAAGGATGTGAGGCCTCCGTCGCGATGAGGCGGAGAACTAGGTCTTTCTCTGTGGTCTCCACAATGGATTCAGACATCCCTTCGTCTTGGGAGATGCAAGACGAGCCTGCATTCAATTCACTGCAGGGATATCCGGCCTTACTTCGAGTCAGAGCATCTCGGTGTCCATTCAACTTGAGGCCACAAACTCAGGGTCCCTCTCACATACCTGTAGATGAGAGAAGCTTCCTCTTGAGGTGCTTGTGGAAAGTTGGTATTCCTCTTGAGTGGAAGCCAGGGTCTAAGCTCTCATCTCGAGTTGATTTGGGGTCCACGAAGCCCTTTCCTGTTGGTCCAGTGACTTCAGGATCCCTCTAGACTTGATACAGTGATCTTGGGTTTTCTCTGGAGTGCCATCAAGGAAATCAAGGCTCCTTTCACGTTTGATGTGGAACACGGAATTGCTTTGCATTCAGTGCAGGGGAATCGGGCCTCAACTCGTGGCGAGGGGGAAATCTCATGGTTTTTCTCGAGTTGCGGACGGAACCTGGGGTATATTCTCGAGTTTCGACGGGGAGTGCCCTTCCAGACACGTGTTTGTTCAGCGACATCAGGACTCCTGCCTAGGTGCGAGGGACACCTCGGGATTCTCCTCGAGTCTTGGCATGGCAAATGGGACGCGTCTCCACGGGAGCCGGGAGACCAAGGGTCCCTTTCCACGTGCCACAGGGATCCTGGGACTCCTATCCATTTTCAAGAGGAGTCAGGCATCCTCTCCTTTGGAAGCATTGATCTCCGCGGACCTCTCGAGTTTTCAAAGGATGTGAGGCCTCCGGTCGCGATGAGGGGGAGAAGTCGGTCTTTTTCTGAAGTCTCCACAGGAGATTCAGACATCCCTTCGTCTTGGGAGATGCAAGACGAGCCTGCATTCAATTCACTGCAGGGATATCCGGCCTTACTTCGAGTCAGAGCATCTCGGTGTCCATTCAACTTGAGGCCACAAACTCAGGGTCCCTGTCACATACCTGTAGCTGAGAGAAGCCTCCTCTTGAGGTGCTTGTGGAAAGTTGGTAGTCCTCTTGAGTAGAAGCCAGGTACGAAGCGCTCATCTCGAGTTGATTTGGGGTCCACGGAGCCCTTTGGTGTTGCTCCAGTGACCTTAGGATCCCTCTAGACTTGAGACAGTGATCTTGGGTTTTCTCTGGAGTGCCATCAAGGAAATCAAGGCTCCTTTCACGTTTGATGTGGAACACGGAATTGCTCTACACGCAGTGCAGGGGAATCGGGCCTCATCTCGCGGCGAGGGGGAAGTCTCATGGTTTTTCTCGAGTTCCGGACGGAACCTGGGGTATATTCTCGAGTTACGACGGGGAGGGCCCTTCCAGACACGTGTTTGTTCAGCGACGTCGGACTCCTGCCTAGGTGCGAGGGACACCTCGGGATTCTCCTCGAGTCTTGGCATGGCAATTGGGACGCGTCTCCACGGGAGCCAGGAGACCCAGGGTCCCTTTCAACGTGCCACAGAGATCGTGGGACTCCTATCCAATTTCAAGAAGAGTCAGGCATCGTCTCCTTTGGAAGCATTGATCTCCGCAGACCTCTCGAGTTTTCAAAGGATGTGAGGCCTCCGGTCTTGATGAGGCGGAGGACTAGGTCTTTCTCTGTGGTCTCCACAGGGGATTCAGACATCCCTTCATCTTGGGAGATACAAGACGAGCCTGCATTCAATTCACTGCAGGGATATCCGGCCTTACTTCGAGTCAGAGCATCTCGGTGTCCATTCCACTTGAGGCGACAAACTCAGGGTCCCTCTCACATACCCCTAGCTGAGAGAAGCCTCCTCTTGAGGTGCTTATGGAAAGTTGGTATTCCTCTTGAGTCGAAGCCAGGGACTAAGCTCTCATCTCGAGTTGATTTGGGGTCCAAGGGGAAATTTCGTGTTGCTCCAGTGACCTCAGCATCCCTCTAGAGTTGAGACAGTGATCTTGGGTTTTCTCTGGAGTGCCATCAAGGAAATCTAGGCTCCTTTCACGTTTGATGTGGAACACGGAATTGCTCTGCACGCAGTCCAGGGGAATCGGGCCTCAACTCGCGGCGACGGGGAAATCTCATGGTTTTTCTCGAGTTGCGGACGGAACCTGGGGTATATTCTCGAGTTACGAAGGGGAGGGACCTTCCAGACACGTGTTTGTTCAGCGACGTCAGGACTCCTGCCTAGGGGCGAGGGACACTTCGGGATTCTCCTCGAGTCTTGGCATGGCAATTGGGTCGCGTCTCCACGTGAGGCGGGAGACCCAGGGTCCCTTTCCACGTGCCACAGGGATCCTGGGACTCCTATCCATTTTCAAGAGGAGTCAGGCATCGTCTCCTTTGGAAGCATTGATCTCCGCGGACCTCTTGAGGTTTTAAAGGATGTGAGGCCTCCGGTCGCGATGAGGCGGAGAACTAGGTCTTTCTCTGTGGTCTCCACAGGGGATTCAGACATCCCTTCGTCTTGGGAGATGCAAGACGAGCCTGCATTCAATTCACTGCCGGGATATCCGGCCTTACTTCGAGTCAGAGCATCTCGGTGTCCATTCCACTTGAGGCCACAAACTCAGGGTCCCTCTGAAATACCTGTAGCTGAGAGAAGCCTCCTCTTGAGGTGCTTGTGGAAAGTTGGTATTCCTCTTGAGTCGAAGCCAGGGACTAAGCTCTCATCTCGAGTTGATTTGGGGTCCACGGAACCCTTTCGTGTTGCTCCAGTGACCTCAGGATCCCTCTAGACTTGAGACAGTGATCTTGGGTTTTCTCTGGAGTGCCATCAAGGAAATCAAGGCTCCTTTCACGTTTGATGTGGAACACAGAATTGCTCTGCACGCATTGCAGGGGAATCGGGCCTCATCTCGCGGCGAGGGGGAAGTCTCATGGTTTTTCTCGAGTTGCGGCCGGAACCTGGGGTATATTTTCGAGTTACGACAGGGAGGGCCCTTCCAGACAAGTGTTTGTTCAGCGACGTCAGGACTCCTGCCTCGGTGCGAGGGACACCTCGGGATTCTCCTCGAGTCTTGGCATGGCAATTGGGACGCGTCTCCACGTGAGGCGGGAGACCCAGTTTCCCTTTCCACGTGCCACAGGGATCCTGGGACTCCTATCCATTTTCAATAGGAGTCAGGCATCGTCTCCTTTGGAAGCATTGATCTCCACGGACCTCTCGAGTTTTCAAAAGATGTGAGGCCTCTGTTCGCGATGAGGCGGAGAACTAGGTCTTTCTCTGTGATCTCCACCGGGGATTCAGACATCCCTTCGTCTTGGGAGATGCAAGACGAGCCTGCATTCAATTCACTGCAGGGATATCCGGCCTTACTGCGAGTCAGAGCATCTCGGTGTCCATTCCACTTGAGGCCACAAACTCAGGGTCCCTCTCACTTACCAGTAGCTGAGAGAAGCCTCCTCTTGAGGTGCTTGTGGAAAGTTGGTATTCCTCTTGAGTCCAAGCCAGGAACTAAGCTTTCATCTCGAGTTGATTTGGGGTCCACGGAGTCCTTTCCTGTTGCTCCAGTGACCTCAGGATCCCTCTAGACTTGAGACAGTGATCTTGGGTTTTCTCTGGAGTGCCATCAAGGAAATCAAGGCTCGTTTCACGTTTGATGTGGAACACCGAATTGCTCTGCACCCAGTGCAGGGGAATCGGGCCTCATCTCGGGGAGAAAGCGAAGTCTCATGGTTTTTCTCGAGTTGAGGCCAGAACCTGGGGTATATTCTCGAGTTACGACTGGGAGGGCCCTTCCAGACACGAGTTTGTTCAGCGACGTCAGCACTCCTGCCTAGGTGCGAGGGACACCTCGGGATTCCCCTCGAGTCTTGGCATGGCAATTGGGACACGTCTCCACGTGAGGCGGGAGACCCAGAGTCCCTTTCCACGTGCCACAGGGATCCTGAGACTCCTATCTATTTTCAAGAGGAGTCAGGCATCGTCTCCTTTGGAAGAATTGATCTCCGCGGACCTCTCGAGTTTTCAAAGGATGTGAGGCCTCCGGTCGCGATGAGGCGGAGAACTAGGTCTTTCTCTGTGGTCTGCACAGGGTATTCAGACATCCCTTCGCCTTGGGAGATGCAAGACGAGCCTGCATTCAATTCACTTCAGGGATATCCGGCCTTACTTCGAGTCAGAGCATCTCGGTGTCCATTCCGCTTGAGTCCACAAACTAAGGGTCCCTCTCACATACCTGTAGCTGAGAGAAGCCTCCTCTTTAGGTGCTTGTGGAAAGTTGGTATTCCTCTTGAGTGGAAGCCAGGGACTAAGCTCTCATCTCGAGTTGATTTGGGGTCCACGGAGCCCTTTCGTGTTGCTCCAGTGACCTCAGGATCCATCTAGACTTGAGACAGAGATCTTGGGTTTTCTCTGGAGTGCCATCAAGGAAATCAAGGCTCCTTTCACGTTTGATGTGGAACTCGGAATTGCTCTGCACGCAGTGCAGGGGAATCTGGCCTCATCTCGCGGCGAGGGGGAAGTCTCATTGTTTTTCTGGAGTGGCGGGCGGAACCTGGGATATATTCTCGAGTTACGACGGGGAGGGCCCTTCCAGACACGTGTTTGTTCAACAAAGTCAGGACTCGGGCCAAGGTGCGAGGGACACCTCCGGATTCTCCGCGAGTCTTGGCAAAGCAATTGGGACGCGACTCCACGTGAGGCGGGAGACCCAGTGTCCCTGTCCACGTTCCACAGGGATCCTGGGACTCCTATCCATTTTCAAGAGGAGTCAGGCATCGTCTCCTGTGGAAGCATTGATCTCCGCGGACCTCTCGAGTTTTCAAAGGATGTGAGGCCTCAGGTCGCGATGAGGCGGAGAACTACGTCTTTTTGTGTGGTCTCCACAGGGGATTCAGACATCCCTTGGTCTTGGAAATGCAAGACGAGCCTGCATTCATTTCACTGCAGGGATATCCGGCCTTACTCCGAGTCAGAGCATCTCGGTGTCCATTCCACTTGAGGCCACAAACTCCGGGTCCCTCTCAAATACCTGTAGCTGAGAGAAGCTTCCTCTTGAGGTGCTTGTGGAAAGTTGGTATTCCTCTTGAGTGGAAGCCAGGGTCTAAGCTCTCATCTCGAGTTGATTTGGGGTCCACGGAGCCCTTTGGTGTTGCTCCAGTGACCTCAGGATCCCTCTAGACTTGAGACAGTGATCTTGGGTTTTCTCTGTAGTGCCATCAAGGAAATCAAGGCTCCTTTCACGTTTGATGTGGAACACGGAATTGCTCTGCACGCATTGCAGGGGAATCGGGCCTCATCTCGCGGCGAGGGGGAAGTCTCATGGTTTTTCTCGAGTTGCGGCCGGAACCTGGGGTATATTCTCGAGTTACGACGGGGAGGGCCCTTCCAGACACGTGTTTGTTCAGCGACGTCAGGACTCCTGCCTAGGTGCGAGGGACACCTCGGGATTCTCCTCGAGTCTTGGCATGGCAATTGGGACGCGTCTCCACGTGAGGCGGGAGACCCAGGGTCCCTTTACACGTGCCACAGGGATCCTGGGACTCCTATCCATTTTCAAGAGACTTCAGGCATCTTCTCCTTTGGAAGCATTGATCTCCGCGGACCTCTCGAGTTTTCAAAGGATGTGAGGCCTCCGGTCGCGATGAGGCGGAGGACTAGGTCTTTCTCTGTGGTCTCCACAGGGGATTCAGACATCCCTTCTTCTTGGGAGATGCAAGACGAGCCTGCATTCAATTCACTGCAGGGATATCCGGCCTTACTTCGAGTCAGAGCATCTCGGTGTCCATTGCACGTGAGGCCACAAACTCAGGGTTCCTCTCACATACCTGTTGCTGAGAGAAGCCTCCTCTTGAGGTGCTTGTGGATAGTTGGTATTCCTCTTGAGTCGAAGCCAGGGTCTAAGCTCTTATCTCGAGTATATTTGGGGTCCACGGAGAACTTTCGTGTTGCTCCAGTGACCTCAGGATCCCTCTAGACTTGAGACAGTGATCTTGGGTTTTCTCTGGAGTGCCATCAAGGAAATCAAGGCTCCTTTCACGTTTGATGTGGAACACGGAATTGCTCTGCACGCAGTGCAGGGGAATCGGGCCTCATCTGGCGGCGAGGGGGAAGTCTCATGGTTTTTCTCGAGTTGCGGCCGGAACCTGGGGTATATTCTCGAGTTACGACGGGGAGGGCCCTTCCAGACACGTGTTTGTTCAGCGACCTCAGGACTCCTGCCTAGGTGCGAGGGACACCTCGGGATTTTCTAGAGTCTTGGCATGGCAATTTGGACCCGTCTCCACGTGAGGCGGGAGACCCAGGGTCCCTTTCCACGTGCCACAGGGATGCTGAGACTCCTATCCATTTTCAAGAGGAGTCAGGCATCGTCTCCTTTGGAAGCATTGATCTCCGCGGACCTCTCGAGTTTTCCAAGGATGTGAGGCCTCCAGTCGCGATGAGGCGGAGAACTCGGTCTTTCTCTGTGGTCTCCACAGGGGATTCAGACATCCCTTCGTCTTGGGAGATGCAAGACGAGCCTGCATTCAATTCACTGCAGGGATATACGGCCTTACTTCGAGTCAGAGCATCTCGGTGTCCATTCCACTTGAGGCCACAAACTCAGGGTCCATCTCACATACCTGTAGCTGAGAGAAGCCTCCTCTTGAGGTGCTTGTGGAAAGTTGGTATTCCTCTTGAGTCGAAGCCAGGGACTAAGCTCTCATCTCGAGTTGATTTGGGGTCCACGGAGCCCTTTCGTGTTGCTCCAGTGACCTCAGGATCCCTCTAGACTTGAGACAGTGATCTTGGGTTTTCTCTGGAGTGCCATCAAGGAAATCAAGGCTCCTTTCACGTTTGATGTGGAACACGGAATTGCTCTTCACGCAGTGCAGGGGAATCGGGCCTCATTTTGCGGCGAGGGGGAAGTCTCATGGTTTTTCTCGAGTTGTGGCCAGAACCTGGGGTGTATTCTCGAGTTACGACGGGGAGGGCCCTTCCAGACACGTGTTTGTTCAGCGACGTCAGGACTCCTGCCTAGGTGCGAGGGACACCTCGGGATTCCCCTCAAGTCTTGGCATGGCAATTGGGACACGTCTCCACGTGAGGCGGGAGACCCAGGGTCCCTTTCCACGTGCCACAGGGATCCTGGGACTCCTATCCATTTTCAAGAGGAGTCAGGCATCGTCTCCTTTGGAAGCATTGATCTCCGCGGACCTCTCGAGTTTTCAAAGTATGTGAGGCCTCCGGTCGCGATGAGGCGGAGAACTCGGTCTTTCTCTGTGGTCTCCACAGGGGATTCAGACATCCCTTCGTCTTGGGAGATGCAAGATGAGCCTGCATTCAATCCACTGCAGGGATATCTGGCCGAATTCGAGTCAGAGCATCTCGGTGTCCATTCCACTTGAGGCCACAAACTCAGGGTCCCTCTCACATACCTGTAGCTGAGAGAAGCCTCCTCTTGAGGTGCTTATGGAAAGTTGGTATTCCTCTTGAGTGGAAGCCAGGGACTAAGCTCTCATCTCGAGTTGATTTGGGGTCCACAGACCCCTTTCGTGTTGCTCCAGTGACCTCAGGATCCCTCTAGACTTGAGACAGTGATCTTGGGTTTTCTCTGGAGTGCCATCAAGGAAATCAAGGCTCCTTTCACGTTTGATGTGGAACACGGAATTATTCTGCACGCAGTGCAGGGGAATCGGGCCTCATCTCGCGGCGAGGGGGAAGTCTCATGGTTTTTCTCGAGTTGTAGCCGGAACCTGGGGTATATTCTCGAGTTACGACGGGGAGGGCCCTTCCAGACACGTGTTTGTTCAGCGACGTCAGGACTCCTGCCTAGGTGCGAGGGACACCTCGGGATTCTCCTCGAGTCTTGGCATGGCAATTGGGACGCTTCTCCACGTGAGGCGGGAGACCCAGCGTCCCTTTCCACGTGCCACAGGGATCCTCGGACTCCTATCCATTTTCAAGAGGGGTCAGGCATCGTCTCCTTCAGAAGTATTGATCTCCGCGGACCTCTCGAGTTTTCAAAGGATATGAGGCCTCCGGTTCCGTTGAGGTGGAGGACTAGGTCTTTCTCTGTGGTCTCCACAGGGGATTCAGACAACCCTTCGTCTTGGGAGATGCAAGACGAGCCTGCATTCAATTCACTGCAGGAATATCCGGCCTTACTTCAGGTCAGAGCATCTCGGTGTCCATTCCACTTGAGGCCACAAACTCAGGGTCCCTCAAATATACCTGTAGCTGAGAGAAGCCTCCTCTTGAGGTGCTTGTGGAAAGTTGGTATTCCCCTTGAGTCGAAGCCAGGGACTAAGCTCTCATCTCGAGTTGATTTGGGGTCCATGGAACCCTTTCGTGTTGCTCCAGTGACCTCAGGATCCCTCTAGACTTGAGACAGTGATCTTGGGTTTTCTCTGGAGTGCCATCAAGGAAATCAAAGCTCCTTTCACGTTTGATGTGGAACACGGAATTGCTCTGCATGCAGTGCAGGGGAATCGGGCCTCATCTCGGGGCGAGGGGGAAATCTCATGGTTTTTCACGAGTTGCGGCCGGAACCTGGGGTATATTCTCGAGTTACGACGCGGAGGGCCCTTCCAGACACGTGTTTGTTCAGCGACGTCAGGACTCCTGCCTAGGTGCGAGGGACACCTCGGGATTCTCCTCGAGTCTTGGCATGGCAATTGGGACGCGTCTCCACGTGAGGCGTGAGACCCAGGGTCCCTTTCCACGTGCCACAGGGATCCTGGGACTCCTATCCATTTTCAAGAGGAGTCAGGCATCGTCTCCTTTGTAAGCATTGATCTCCCCTTACCTCTCGAGTTTTCAAAGGATGTGAGGCCTCCGGTCTCGATGAGGCGGTGCACGAGGTCTTTCTCTGTGGTCTCCACAGGGGATTCAGACATCCCTTCTTCTTGGGAGATGCAAGACGAGCCTGCATTCAATTCACTGCAGGGATATCCGGCCTTACTTCGAGTCAGAGCATCTCGGTGTCCATTCCACTTGAGGCCACAAACTCAGGGGCCCTCTCACATACCTGTAGCTGAGAGAAGCCTCCTCTTGAGGTGCTTGTGGAAAGTTGGTATTCCTCTTGAGTGGAAGCCAGGGACTAAGCTCTCATCTCGAGTTGATTTGGGGTCCACGGAGCCCTTTCCTGTTGCTCCAGGTACGTCAGGATCCCTCTAGACTTGAGACAGAGATCTTGGGTTTTCTCTAGTGCCATCAAGGAAATCAAGGCTCCTTTCACGTTTGATGTGGACACGGAATTGCTCTGCACGCATTGCAGGGGAATCGAGCCTCATCTCGCGGCGAGGGGGAAGTCTCATTGTTTTTCTCGAGTTGCGGCCGGAACCTGGGGTATATTCTCGAGTTACGATGGGGAGGGCACTTCCAAACAAGTGTTTGTTCAGCGACGTCAGGACTCCTGCCTAGGTGCGAGGGACACCTCAGGATTCTCCTCGATTCTTGGCATGGCAATTGGGACGCGTCTCCACGTGAGGCGGGAGACCCAGGGTCCCTTTCCACGTACCACAGGGATCCTGGGACTCCTATCCATTTTCAAGAGGAGTCAGGCATCGTCTCCTTTGGAAGCATTGATCTCCGCGGACCTCTCGAGTTTTCAAAGGATGTGAGGCCTCCGGTCTCGATGAGGCGGAGAACGAGGTCTTTCTCTGTGGTCTCCACAGGGGATTCAGACAACCCTTCGCCTTGGGAGATGCAAGACGAGCCAGCATTCAATTCACTGCAGGGATATCCGGCCTTATTTCGAGTCAGAGCATCTCGATGTCCATTCCACTTGAGGCCACAAACTCAGGGTCCCTCTCACATAACTGTAGCTGAGAGAAGCCTCCTCTTGAGGTGCTTGTGGAAAGTTGGTATTCCTCTTGAGTGGAAGCCAGGGACTAAGCTCTCATCTCGAGTTGATTTGGGGTCCACGGCGCCGTTTCCTGTTGTTCCCGTGACCTCAGGATCCCTCTAGACTTGAGACAGTGTTCTTGGGTTTTCTCTGGAGTGCCATCAAGGAAATCAAGGCTCCTTTCACGTTTGATGTGGAACACGGAATTGCTCTGCATGCAGTGCAGGGGAATCGGGCCTCAACTCGCGGCGAGGGGGAAGTCTCATGGTTTTTCTCGAGTTGCGGCCGGAACCAGGGGTATATTCTCAAGTTACGACGGGGAGGGCCCTTCCAGACACGTGTTTGTTCAGCGACGTCAGGACACCTGCCTAGGTGCGAGGGCCACCTCGGGATTCTCCTCGAGTCTTGGCATGGCAATTGGGACGCGACTCCATGTCAGGCGCGAGACCCAGTGTCCCTTTCCACGTGCCACAGGGATCCTGGGACTCCTATCCATTTTCAAGAGGAGTCAGGCATCGTCTCCTTTGGAAGCGTTGATCTCCGCGGACCTCTCGAGTTTTCAAAGGATGTGAAGCCTCCGCTCGCGATGATGCGGAGAACTCGGTCTTTCTCTGTGGTCTCCACAGGGGATTCTGACATCCCTTCTTCTTGGGAGATGCAAGACGAGCCTGCATTCAATTCACTGCAGGGATATCCGGCCTTACTTCGAGTCAGAGCATCTCGGTGTCCATTCCACTTGAGGACACAAATTCAGGGTCCCTCTCACATACCTGTAGCTGAGAGAAGCCTCCTCTTGAGGTGCTTGTGGAAAGTTGGTATTCCTCTTGAGTCGAAGCCAGGGACTAAGCTCTCATCTCGAGTTGATTTGGGGTCCACGGAGCCCTTTCCTGTTGGTCCAGTGACCTCAGGATCCCTCTAGACTTGAGACAGTGAACTTGGGTTTTCTCTGGATTGCCATCAAGGAAATCAAAGCTCCTTTCACGTTTGATATGGAACACGGAATTGCTCTGTACGAAGTGCAGGGGATCGGGCCTCATCTCGCGGCGAGGGGGAAGTCTCATGGTTTTTCTCGAGTTGCGCCCGGAACCTTTGGTATATTCTCGAGTTACGACGGGGAGGGCCCTTCCAGACACGTGTTTGTTCAGCGACGTCAGGACTCCTGCCTAGGTGCGAGGGACACCTCGGGATTCTCCTCGAGTCTTGGCATGGCAATTGGGACGCTTCTCCACGTGAGGCGGGAGACCCAGGGTCCCTTTCCACGGGCCACAGGGATCCTGGGACTCCTATCCATTTTCAAGAGGGGTCAGGCATCGTCTCCTTCAGAAGTATTGATCTCCGCGGACCTCTCGAGTTTTCAAAGGATATGAGGCCTCCGGTTCCGTAGAGGCGGAGGACTAGGTCTTTCTCTGTGGCCTCCACAAGGGATTCAGACAACCCTTCGTCTTGGGAGATGCAAGACGAGCCTGCATTCAATTCACTGCAGGGATATCCGGCGTTACTTCAAGTCAGAGCATCTCGGTGTCCATTCCACTTGAGGCCACAAACTCAGGGTCCCTCAAATATACCTGTAGCTGAGAGAAGCCTTCTCTTAAGGTGCTTGAGGAAAGTTGGTATTCCTCTTGAGTCGAAGCCAGGGACTAAGCTCTCATCTCGAGTTGATTTGCGGTCCATGGAACCCTTTCGTGTTGCTCCAGTGACCTCAGGATCCCTCTAGACTTGAGACAGTGATCTTGGGTTTTCTCTGGAGTGCCATCAAGGAAATCAAGGCTCCTTTCACGTTTGATGTGGAACACGGAATTGCTCTGCATGCAGTGCAGGGGAATCGGGCCTCATCTCGCGGCGAGGGGGAAATCTCATGGTTTTTCACTAGTTGCGGCCAGAACCTGGGGTGTATTCTCGAGTTACGACGGGGAGGGCCCTTCCAGACACGTGTTTGTTCAGCGACGTCAGGACTCCTGCCTAGGTGCGAGGGACACCTCGGGATTCTCCTCGAGTCTTGGCATGGCAATTGGGACGCGTCTCCACGTGAGGCGGGAGACCCAGGGTCCCTTTCCACGTGCCACAGGGATCCTGGGACTCCTATCCATTTTCAAGAGGAGTCAGGCATCGTCTCCTTTGGAAGCATTGATCTAACCTTACCTCTCGAGTTTTCAAAGGATGTGAGGCCTCCGGTCGCCATGAGGCGGAGAACTCGGTCTTTCTCTGTGGTCTCCACAGGGGATTCAGACATCCCTTCGTCTTGGGAGATGCAAGACGAGCCTGCATTCAATTCACTGCAGGGATATCCGGCCTTACTTCGAGTCAGAGCACCTCGGTGGCCTTTCCACTTGAGGCCACAAACTCAGGGGCCCTCTCACATACCTGTAGCTGAGAGAAGCCTTCTCTTGCGGTGCTTGTGAAAAGTTGGTATTCCTCTTGAGTCGAAGCCAGGGACTAAGCTCTCATCTCGAGTTGATTTGGGGTCCACGGAGCCCTTTCGTGTTGCTACAGTGACCTCTGGATCCCTCTAGACTAGAGACAGTGATCTTCGGTTTCTCTGTAGTGCCATCAAGGAAATCAAGGCTCCTTTCACGTTTGATGTGGAACACGGAATTGCTCTGCACGCAGTGCAGGGGAATCGGGCCTCATCTCGCGGCGAGGGGGAAGTCTCATGGTTTTTCTCGAGTTGCGGCCGGAACCTGGGGTATATTCTCGAGTTACGACGGGGAGGGCCCTTCCAGACACGTGTTTGTTCAGCGACCTCAGGACTCCTGCCTAGGTGCGAGGGACACCTCGGGATTCTCCTGGAGTCTTGGCATGGCAATTGGGACGCGTCTCCACGTGAGGCGGGAGACCCAGGGTCCCTTTCCACGTGCCACACGGATCCTGGGACTCCTATCCATTTTCAAGAGGAGTCAGGCATCGTCTCCTTTGGAAGCATTGATCTCCGTGGACCTCTCGAATTTTCAAAGGATGTGAGGCCTCCGGTCGCGATGAGGCGGAGGACTAGGTCTTTCTCTGTGGTCTCCACAGGGGATTCAGACATCCCTTCTTCTTGGGAGATGCAAGACGAGCCTGCATTCAATTCACTGCAGGGATATCCGGCCTTACTTCGAGTCAGTGCATCTCGGTGTCCATTCCACTTGAGGCCACAAACTCAGGGTCCCTCTCACATACCTGTAGTTGAGAGAAGCCTCCTCCTGAGGTGCTTGTGGAAAGTTGGTATTCCTCTTGAGTTTAAGCCAGGGACTAAGCTCTCATCTCGAATTGATTTGGGGTCCATGGAGCCCTTTCGTTTTGTTACAGTGACCTCAGGATCCCTCTAGCCTAGAGACAGTGATCTTGGGTTTCTCTGGAGTGCCATCAAGGAAATCAAGGCTCCTTTCACTTTTGATGTGGAACACGGAATTGCTCTGCACGCATTGCAGGGGAATCGGGCCTCATCTTGCCGCGAGGGGGAAGTCTCATGGTTTTTCTCGAGTTGCGGCCGGAACCTGGGGTATATTCTCGAGTTACGATGGGGAGGGCCCTTCCAAACACGTGTTTGTTCAGCGACGTCAGGACTCCTGCCTAGGTGCGAGGGACACCTCGGGATTCTCCTCGAGTCTTGGCATGGCAATTGGGACGCGTCTCCACGTGAGGCGGGAGACCCACGGTCCCTTTCCACGTGCCACAGGGATCCTGGGACTTCTATCAATTTTCAGGAGGAGTCAGGCATCGTCTCCTTTGGAAGCATTGATCTCTGCAGACCTCTCGAGTTTTCAAAGGATGTGAGTCCTCTGGACGCGATGAGGCGGAGGACTAGGTCTTTCTCTGTCGTCTCCACAGGGGATTCAGACATCCCTTCGTCTTGGGAAATGCAAGACGAGCCTGCATTCATTTCACTGCTGGGATATCCGGCCTTACTTCGAGTCAGAGCATCTCGGTGTCCATTCCACTTGAGACCAAAAACTCAGGGTCCCTCTCACATACCTGTAGCTGAGAGAAGCCTCCTCTTGAGGTGCTTGTGGAAAGTTGGTATTCCTCTTGAGTCGAAGCCAGGGACTCAGCTCTCATCTCGAGTTGATTTGTGGTCCACGGAGACCTTTCCTGTTGCTAAAGTGACCTCAGGATCCCTCTAGACTTGAGACAGTGATCTTGGGTTTTCTCTGGAGTGCCATCAAGGAAATCAAGGCTCCTTTCAATTTTGATGTCGAACACGGTATTGCTCTGGACGCAGGGCAGGGGAATCGGGCCTCATCTCGCGGTGAGGGGGAAATCTCATGGTTTTATTCGAGTTGCGGCCGAAACCTGGGGTACATTCTCGAGTTACGACGGGGAGGGCCCTTCCAGACACGTGTTTGTTCAGCGACGTCAGGACTCCTGCCTAGGTGCGAGGGACACCTCGGGATTCCCCTCGAGTCTTGGCATGGCAATTGGGAGGCGTCTCCACGTGAGGCGGGAGACCCAGGGTCCCTTTCCACGTGCCACAGGGATCCTGGGACTCTTATCCATTTTCAAGAGGAGTCAGGCATCGTCTCCTTTGGAAGCATTGATCTCCGCGGACCTCTCGAGTTTTCAAAGAATGTGAGGCCTCCGGTCGCGTTGAGGCGTAGGACTATGTCTTTCTCTGTGGTCTCCACAGGGGATTCAGACATCCCTTCATCTTGGGAGATGCAAGACGATCCTGCATTCAATTCACTGCAGGGATATCCGGCCTTACTTCGAGTCAGAGCATCTCGGTGTCCTTTCCACTTGAGGCCACAAACTCAGGGTCTGTCTCACATACATGTAGCTGAGGGAAGCCTTCTCTTGAGGTGCTTGAGGAAAGTTGGTATTCCTCTTGAGTCGAAGCCAGGTTCTAAGCTCTAATCTCGAGTTGATTTGGGTTCCACAGAGCCCTTTCATGTTGCTCCAGTGACCTCAGGATCCCTCTAGACTTGAGCCAGTGATCTTGGGTTTTCTCTGGAGTGCCATCAAGGAAATCAAGGCTCCTTTCACGTTGGATGTGGAACACAGAATTGCTCTGCACCCAGTGCAGGGGAATCAGGCCTCATCTCGCGGCGAGGGGGAAGTCTCATGGTTTTTCTCGAGTTGAGGCCGGAACCTGGGGTATATTCTCGAGTTATGATGGGGAGGGCCCTTCCAGACACGTGTTTGTTCAGCGAGGTCAGGACTCCTGCCTAAGTGGGAGGGACACCTCGGGATTCTCCTCGACTCTTGGCATGGCAATTGGGACGCGTCTCCACGTGAGGGGGGAAACCCAGGTTCCCTTTCCACGTGCCACTGGAATCCTGGGACTCCTATCCATTTTCAAGAGGAGTCAGGCAGTGTCTCCTTTGGAAGCATTTATCTCTGCAGACCTCTCGAGTTTTCAAAGGATTTGAGGCCTCCAGTAGTGAAGAGGTGGAGAACTAGGTCTTCTCTGTGGTCTCCACAGGTGATTCAGACATCCCTTCATCTTGGGAGATGGAAGACGAGCCTGCATTCAATTCACTGCAGGGATATCCGGCCTTACTTCGAGTCAGAGCTTCTCGGTGTCCATTCCACTTGAGGCCACAAACTCAGGGTCCCTCTCACATACCTGTAGCTGAGAGAAGCCTCCTCTTGAGGTGCTTGTGGAAAGTTGGTATTCCTCTTGAGTCGAAGCCAGGGACTAAGCTCTCATCTCGAGTTGATTTGGGTTCCACGGAGCCCTTTCGTGTTGCTCCAGTGACCTCAGGATCCCTCTAGACTTGAGACAGTGATCTTGGGTTTTCTCTGAAGTGCCATCAAGGAAATCAAGGCTCCTTTCACGTTTGATGTGGAACACGGAATTGCTCTGCATTCAGTGCAGGGGAATCGGGCCTCAACTTGCGGCGAGGGGGAAATCTCATGGTTTTTCTCGAGTTGCGGCCGGAACCTGGGGTATAGTCTCGAGTTACGACGGAGAGGGCCCTTCCAGACACGTGTTTGTTCAGCGACATCAGGACTCCTGCCTAGGTGCGAGGGAAACCTCGAGATTCTCCTCGAGTCTTGGCATGGTAATTTGGAAGCGTCTCCAGGTGAGGCGGGAGACCCAGAGTCCCTTTCCACGTGCCACAGGCATCCTGGGACTCCTATCCATTTTCAAGAGGAGTCAGGCATCGTCTCCTTTGGAAGCATTGATCTCCGTGGACCTCTCGAGTTTTCAAAGAATGTGAGGCCTCCGTTCGCGATGAGGCGGAGAAGCCGGTCTTTCTCTGAGGTCTCCACAGGGGATTCAGACATCCCTTCGTCTTGGGAGATGCAAGACGAGCCTGCATTCAATTCACTGCAGGGATATCCGGCCTTACTTCGAGTCAGAGCATCTCGGTGTCCATTCCACTTGAGGCCACAAACTCAGGGTCCCTCTCACATACCTGTAGCTGAGAGAAGCCACATCTTGAGGTGATTGTGGAAAGTTGGTATTCCTCTTGAGTCGAAGCCAGGGACTAAGCTCTCATCTCGAGTTGATTTGGGGTCCACGGAGCCCTTTCGTGTTGCTCCAGTGACCTCAGGATCCCTCTAGACTTGAGACAGTGATCTTGGGTGTTCTCTGGAATGCCATCAAGGAAATCAAGGCTCCTTTCACGTTTGATGTGGAACACGGAATTGCTCTGCATGCAGTGCAGGGGAATCGGGCCTCATCTGGCGGCGAGGGGGAAGTCTCATGGTTTTTCTCGAGTTGCGGCCGGAACCTGGGGTATATTCTCGAGTTACGACGGGGAGGGCCCTTCCAGACACGTGTTTGTTCAGCGACGTCAGGACTCCTGCCTAGGTGCGAGGGACACCTCGGGATTCTCCTCGAGTCTTGGCATGGCAATTGGGACGCGTCTCCACGTGAGGCGGGAGACCCAGGGTCCCTTTCCACGTGCCACACGGATCCTGGGACTCCTATCCATTTTCAAGAGGAGTCAGGCATCGTCTCCTTTGGAAGCATTGATCTCCGTGGACCTCTCGAATTTTCAAAGGATGTGAGGCCTCCGGTCGCGATGAGGCGGAGGACTAGGTCTTTCTCTGTGGTCTCCACAGGGGATTCAGACATCCCTTCTTCTTGGGAGATGCAAGACGAGCCTGCATTCAATTCACTGCAGGGATATCCGGCCTTACTTCGAGTCAGTGCATCTCGGTGTCCATTCCACTTGAGGCCACAAACTCAGGGTCCCTCTCACATACCTGTAGTTGAGAGAAGCCTCCTCCTGAGGTGCTTGTGGAAAGTTGGTATTCCTCTTGAGTTTAAGCCAGGGACTAAGCTCTCATCTCGAATTGATTTGGGGTCCATGGAGCCCTTTCGTTTTGTTACAGTGACCTCAGGATCCCTCTAGCCTAGAGACAGTGATCTTGGGTTTCTCTGGAGTGCCATCAAGGAAATCAAGGCTCCTTTCACTTTTGATGTGGAACACGGAATTGCTCTGCACGCATTGCAGGGGAATCGGGCCTCATCTTGCCGCGAGGGGGAAGTCTCATGGTTTTTCTCGAGTTGCGGCCGGAACCTGGGGTATATTCTCGAGTTACGATGGGGAGGGCCCTTCCAAACACGTGTTTGTTCAGCGACGTCAGGACTCCTGCCTAGGTGCGAGGGACACCTCGGGATTCTCCTCGAGTCTTGGCATGGCAATTGGGACGCGTCTCCACGTGAGGCGGGAGACCCACGGTCCCTTTCCACGTGCCACAGGGATCCTGGGACTTCTATCAATTTTCAGGAGGAGTCAGGCATCGTCTCCTTTGGAAGCATTGATCTCTGCAGACCTCTCGAGTTTTCAAAGGATGTGAGTCCTCTGGACGCGATGAGGCGGAGGACTAGGTCTTTCTCTGTCGTCTCCACAGGGGATTCAGACATCCCTTCGTCTTGGGAAATGCAAGACGAGCCTGCATTCATTTCACTGCTGGGATATCCGGCCTTACTTCGAGTCAGAGCATCTCGGTGTCCATTCCACTTGAGACCAAAAACTCAGGGTCCCTCTCACATACCTGTAGCTGAGAGAAGCCTCCTCTTGAGGTGCTTGTGGAAAGTTGGTATTCCTCTTGAGTCGAAGCCAGGGACTCAGCTCTCATCTCGAGTTGATTTGTGGTCCACGGAGACCTTTCCTGTTGCTAAAGTGACCTCAGGATCCCTCTAGACTTGAGACAGTGATCTTGGGTTTTCTCTGGAGTGCCATCAAGGAAATCAAGGCTCCTTTCAATTTTGATGTCGAACACGGTATTGCTCTGGACGCAGGGCAGGGGAATCGGGCCTCATCTCGCGGTGAGGGGGAAATCTCATGGTTTTATTCGAGTTGCGGCCGAAACCTGGGGTACATTCTCGAGTTACGACGGGGAGGGCCCTTCCAGACACGTGTTTGTTCAGCGACGTCAGGACTCCTGCCTAGGTGCGAGGGACACCTCGGGATTCCCCTCGAGTCTTGGCATGGCAATTGGGAGGCGTCTCCACGTGAGGCGGGAGACCCAGGGTCCCTTTCCACGTGCCACAGGGATCCTGGGACTCTTATCCATTTTCAAGAGGAGTCAGGCATCGTCTCCTTTGGAAGCATTGATCTCCGCGGA
The DNA here is from genome assembly GCF_033118175.1 of Dama dama. Taxonomy (NCBI): domain Eukaryota; kingdom Metazoa; phylum Chordata; class Mammalia; order Artiodactyla; family Cervidae; genus Dama; species Dama dama. The sequence goes on along the minus strand of NW_026870879.1, from coordinate 3,697,275 downwards.
CCTCTCGAGTTTTCAAAGAATGTGAGGCCTCCGGTCGCGTTGAGGCGTAGGACTATGTCTTTCTCTGTGGTCTCCACAGGGGATTCAGACATCCCTTCATCTTGGGAGATGCAAGACGATCCTGCATTCAATTCACTGCAGGGATATCCGGCCTTACTTCGAGTCAGAGCATCTCGGTGTCCTTTCCACTTGAGGCCACAAACTCAGGGTCTGTCTCACATACATGTAGCTGAGGGAAGCCTTCTCTTGAGGTGCTTGAGGAAAGTTGGTATTCCTCTTGAGTCGAAGCCAGGTTCTAAGCTCTAATCTCGAGTTGATTTGGGTTCCACAGAGCCCTTTCATGTTGCTCCAGTGACCTCAGGATCCCTCTAGACTTGAGCCAGTGATCTTGGGTTTTCTCTGGAGTGCCATCAAGGAAATCAAGGCTCCTTTCACGTTGGATGTGGAACACAGAATTGCTCTGCACCCAGTGCAGGGGAATCAGGCCTCATCTCGCGGCGAGGGGGAAGTCTCATGGTTTTTCTCGAGTTGAGGCCGGAACCTGGGGTATATTCTCGAGTTATGATGGGGAGGGCCCTTCCAGACACGTGTTTGTTCAGCGAGGTCAGGACTCCTGCCTAAGTGGGAGGGACACCTCGGGATTCTCCTCGACTCTTGGCATGGCAATTGGGACGCGTCTCCACGTGAGGGGGGAAACCCAGGTTCCCTTTCCACGTGCCACTGGAATCCTGGGACTCCTATCCATTTTCAAGAGGAGTCAGGCAGTGTCTCCTTTGGAAGCATTTATCTCTGCAGACCTCTCGAGTTTTCAAAGGATTTGAGGCCTCCAGTAGTGAAGAGGTGGAGAACTAGGTCTTCTCTGTGGTCTCCACAGGTGATTCAGACATCCCTTCATCTTGGGAGATGGAAGACGAGCCTGCATTCAATTCACTGCAGGGATATCCGGCCTTACTTCGAGTCAGAGCTTCTCGGTGTCCATTCCACTTGAGGCCACAAACTCAGGGTCCCTCTCACATACCTGTAGCTGAGAGAAGCCTCCTCTTGAGGTGCTTGTGGAAAGTTGGTATTCCTCTTGAGTCGAAGCCAGGGACTAAGCTCTCATCTCGAGTTGATTTGGGTTCCACGGAGCCCTTTCGTGTTGCTCCAGTGACCTCAGGATCCCTCTAGACTTGAGACAGTGATCTTGGGTTTTCTCTGAAGTGCCATCAAGGAAATCAAGGCTCCTTTCACGTTTGATGTGGAACACGGAATTGCTCTGCATTCAGTGCAGGGGAATCGGGCCTCAACTTGCGGCGAGGGGGAAATCTCATGGTTTTTCTCGAGTTGCGGCCGGAACCTGGGGTATAGTCTCGAGTTACGACGGAGAGGGCCCTTCCAGACACGTGTTTGTTCAGCGACATCAGGACTCCTGCCTAGGTGCGAGGGAAACCTCGAGATTCTCCTCGAGTCTTGGCATGGTAATTTGGAAGCGTCTCCAGGTGAGGCGGGAGACCCAGAGTCCCTTTCCACGTGCCACAGGCATCCTGGGACTCCTATCCATTTTCAAGAGGAGTCAGGCATCGTCTCCTTTGGAAGCATTGATCTCCGTGGACCTCTCGAGTTTTCAAAGAATGTGAGGCCTCCGTTCGCGATGAGGCGGAGAAGCCGGTCTTTCTCTGAGGTCTCCACAGGGGATTCAGACATCCCTTCGTCTTGGGAGATGCAAGACGAGCCTGCATTCAATTCACTGCAGGGATATCCGGCCTTACTTCGAGTCAGAGCATCTCGGTGTCCATTCCACTTGAGGCCACAAACTCAGGGTCCCTCTCACATACCTGTAGCTGAGAGAAGCCACATCTTGAGGTGATTGTGGAAAGTTGGTATTCCTCTTGAGTCGAAGCCAGGGACTAAGCTCTCATCTCGAGTTGATTTGGGGTCCACGGAGCCCTTTCGTGTTGCTCCAGTGACCTCAGGATCCCTCTAGACTTGAGACAGTGATCTTGGGTGTTCTCTGGAATGCCATCAAGGAAATCAAGGCTCCTTTCACGTTTGATGTGGAACACGGAATTGCTCTGCATGCAGTGCAGGGGAATCGGGCCTCATCTGGCGGCGAGGGGGAAGTCTCATGGTTTTTCTCGAGTTGCGGCCGGAACCTGGGGTATATTCTCGAGTTACGACGGGGAGGGCCCTTCCAGACACGTGTTTGTTCAGCGACGTCAGGACTCCTGCCTAGGTGCGAGGGACACCTCGGGATTCTCCTCGAGTCTTGGCATGGCAATTGGGACGCGTCTCCACGTGAGGCGGGAGACCCAGTGTCCCTTTCCATGTGCCACAGGGATCCTGGGACTCCTATCCATTTTCAAGAGGAGTCAGGCATCGTCTCCTTTGGAAGCATTGATCTCCGCGGACCTCTCGCGTTTTCAAAGGATGTGAGGCCTCCGGTCGCGATGAGGCGGAGAAGTCGGTCTTTCTCTGAAGTCTCCACAGGGGATTCAGACATCCCTTCGTCTTGGGAGATGCAAGACGAGCCTGCATTCAATTCACTGCAGGGATATCCGGCCTTACTTCGAGTCAGAGCATCTCGGTGTCCATTCAACTTGAGGCCACAATCTCAGGGTCCCTCTCACACACCTGTAGCTGAGAGAAGCCTCCTCTTGAGGTGCTTATGGAAAGTTGGTATTCCTCTTGAGACGAAGCCAGGGACTAAGCTCCCATCTCGAGTTGATTTGGGGTCCAAGTGGAAATTTCGTGTTGCTCCAGTGACCTCAGGATCCCTCTAGACTTGAGACAGCGATCTTGGGTTTTCTCTGGAGTGCCATCAAGGAAATCAAGGCTCCTTTCACGTTTGATGTGGAACACGGAATTGCTCTGCATGCAGTGCAGGGGAATCGGGCCTCAACTCGCGGCGAGGGGGAAATCTCATGGTTTTTCTCGAGTTGCGGCCGGAACCTGGGGTATATTCACGAGTTATGATGGGGAGGGCCCTTCCAGACACGTGTTTGTCCAGCGACGTCAGGACTCCTGCCTTGGGGCGAGGGACACCTCGGCATTCTCCTCGAGTCTTGGCACGGCAATAGGGACGCGTCTCCACGTGAGGCGGGAGACCCAGGGTCCCTTTGCACGTGCCACAGGGATCCTGGGCCTCCTATCCATTTTCAAGAGGAGTCAGGCATCGTCTCCTTTGGAAGCATTGATCTCCGCGGACGTCTCGTGTTTTCAAAGGATGTAAGGCCTCCGGTCGCGTTGAGGCGGAGGACTAGGTCTTTCTCTGTGGTCTCCACAGGGGATTCAGACAACCCTTTGTCTTGGGAGATGCAGACGAGGCTGCATTCAATTCACTGCAGGGATATCCGGCCTTACTTCGAGTCAGAGCATCTCGGTGTCCATTCCACTTGAGGCCACAAACTCAGGGTCCCTCTCACATACCTGTAGCTGAGAGAAGCCTCGACTTGAGGTGCTTGTGAAAAGTGGGTATTCCTCTTGAGTCGAAGCCAGGGTCTAAGCTCTCATTTCGAGTTGATTTGGGGTCCACGGAGCCCTTTCGTGTTGCTCCAGTGACCTCAGGATCCCTCTAGACTTGAGACAGTGATCTTGGGTTTTCTCTGGAGTGCCATCAAGGAAATCAAGGCTCCTTTCACGTTTGATGTGGAACACGGAATTGCTCTGCATGCAGTGCAGGGGAATCGGGCCTCAACTCGCGGCGAGGGGGAAATCTAATGGTTTTTCTCTAGTTGCGGCCGGAACCTGGGGTATATTAACGAGTTATGATGGGGAGGGCCCTTCCAGACACGTGTTTGTTCAGCGACGTCAGGACACCTGCCTAGGTGCGAGGGACACCTCAGGATTCTCCTCGAGTCTTGGCATGGCAATTGGGACGCGTCTCCACGTGAGGCGGGAGACCCAGGGTCCCTTTGCACGTGCCACAGGGATCCTGGGCTTCCTATCCATTTTCAAGAGGAGTCAGGCATCGTCTCCTTTGGAAGCATTGATCTCCGCGGACCTCTCGAGTTTTCAAAGGATGTGAGGCCTCTGGTCGCGATGAGGAGGAGAAGTCGGTCTTTCTCTGTGGTCTCCACAGGGGATTCAGACATCCCTTCGTCTTGGGAGATGCAAGACGAGCCTGCATTCAATTCACTGCAGGGATATCCGGCCTTACTTCGAGTCAGAGCATCTCGGTGTCCATTCCACTTGAGGCCACAATCTCAGGGTCCCTCTCACTTACCTGTAGCTGAGAGAAGCCTCCTCTTGAGCTGCTTGTGAAAAGTTGGTATTCCTCTTGAGTCGAAGCCAGGGACTAAGCTCTCATCTCGAGTTGATTTGGGGTCCACGGAGCCCTTTCGTGTTGCTCCAGTGACCTCAGGATCCCTCTAGACATGAGACAGTGATCTTGGCTTTTCTCTGGAGTGCCATCAAGGAAATCAAGGCTCCTTTCACGTTTGATGTGGAACACGGAATTGCTCTGCACGCAGTGCAGGGGAATCAGGCCTCATCTCGCGGCGAGGGGGAAGTCTCATGGTTTTTCTCGAGTTGCGGCCGGAACCTGGGGTATATTCTCGACTTACGACGGGGAGGGCCCTTCCAGACACGTGTTTGTTCAGCGACGTCAGGACTCCTGCCTTGGTGCGAGGGACACCTCGGGATTCTCCTCATGTCTTGGCATGGCAATTGGGACGCGTCTCCACGTGAGGCGGGAGACCCAGGGTCCCTTTCCACGTGCCACAGGGATCCTGGGACTCCTATCCATTTTCAAGAGGAGTCAGGCATCGTCTCCTTTGGAAGCATTGATCTCCGCGGACCTCTCGAGTTTTCAAAGGATGTGAGGCCCCCGGTCGCTATGAGGCGGAGAATTAGGTCTTTCTCTGTGGTCTCCACAGGGGATTCAGACATCCCTTCGTCTTGGGAGATGCAAGACGAGCCTGCATTCAATTCACTGCAGGGATATCCTGCCTTATTTCGAGTCAGAGCATCTCGGTGTCCATTCCACTTGAGGCCACAATCTCAGGGTCCCTCTCACACACCTGTAGCTGAGAGAAGCCTCCTCTTGAGGTGCTTATGGAAAGTTGGTATTCCTCTTGAGTCGAAGCCAGGGACTAAGCTCCCATCTCGAGTTGATTTGGGGTCCAAGTGGAAATTTCGTGTTGCTCCAGTGACCTCAGGATCCCTCTAGACTTGAGACAGTGATCTTGGGTTTTCTCTGGAGTGCCATCAAGGAAATCAAGGCTCCTTTCACGTTTGATGTGGAACACGGAATTGCTCTGCATGCAGTGCAGGGGAATCGGGCCTCAACTCGCGGCGAGGGGGAAATCTCATGGTTTTTCTCTAGTTGCGGCCGGAACCTGGGGTATATTCACGAGTTATGATGGGGAGGGCCCTTCCAGACACGTGTTTGTTCAGCGACGTCAGGACACCTGCCTAGGGGCGAGGGACACCTCAGGATTCTCCTCGAGTCTTGGCATGGCAATTGGGACGCGTCTCCACGTGAGGCGGGAGACCCAGTGTCCCTTTGCACGTGCCACAGGGATCCTGGGCCTCCTATCCATTTTCAAGAGGAGTCAGGCATCGTCTCCTTTGGAAGCATTAATCTCCGCGGACGTCTCCTGTTTTCAAAGGATGTAAGGCCTCCGTTCGCGTTGAGGCGGAGGACTAGGTCTTTCTCTGTGGTCTCCACAGGGGATTCAGACAACCCTTTGTATTGGGAGATGCAGACGAGCCTGCATTCAATTCACTGCAGGGATATCCGGCCTTACTTCGAGTCAGAGCATCTCGGTGTCCATTCCACTTGAGGCCACAAACTCAGGGTCCCTCTCACATACCTGTAGCTGAGAGAAGCCTCGACTTGAGCTGCTTGTGAAAAGTGGGTATTCCTCTTGAGTCGAAGCCAGGGTCTAAGCTCTCATTTCGAGTTGATTTGGGGTCCACGGAGCCCTTTCGTGTTGCTCCAGTGACGTCAGGATCCCTCTAGACTTGAGACAGTGATCTTGGGTTTTCTCTGGAGTGCCATCAAGGAAATCAAGGCTCCTTTCACGTTTGATGTGGAACACGGAATTGCTCTGCATGCAGTGCAGGGGAATCGGGCCTCAACTCGCGGCGAGGGGGAAATCTCATGGTTTTTCTCGAGTTGCGGCCGGAACCTGGGGTATATTCACGAGTTATGATGGGGAGGGCCCTTCCAGACACGTGTTTGTTCAGCGACGTCAGGACTCCTGCCTAGTGGCGAGGGACACCTCGGGATTCTCCTCGAGTCTTGGCATGGCAATTGGGACGCGTCTCCACGTGAGGCGGGAGACCCAGGGTCCCTTTGCACGTGCCACAGGGATCCTGGGCCTCCTATCCATTTTCAAGAGGAGTCAGGCATCGTCTCCTTTGGAAGCATTGATCTCCGCGGACGTCTCGTGTTTTCAAAGGAAGTAAGGCCTCCGGTCGCGTTGAGGCGGAGGACTAGGTCTTTCTCTGTGGTCTCCACAGGGGATTCAGACAACCCTTTGTCTTGGGAGATGCAGACGAGCCTGCATTCAATTCACTGCAGGGATATCCGGCCTTACTTCGAATCAGAGCATCTCGGTGTCCATTCCACTTGAGGCCACAAACTCAGGGTCCCTCTCACATACCTGTAGCTGAGAGAAGCCTCGACTTGAGGTGCTTGTGAAAAGTGGGTATTCCTCTTGAGTCGAAGCCAGGGTCTAAGCTCTCATTTCGAGTTGATTTGGGGTCCATGGAGCCCTTTCGTGTTGCTCCAGTGACCTCAGGATCCCTCTAGACTTGAGACAGTGATCTTGGGTTTTCTCTGGAGTGCCATCAAGGAAATCAAGGCTCCTTTCACGTTTGATGTGGAACACGGAATTGCTCTGCACGCAGTGCAGGGGAATCGGGCCTCATCTCGCGGCGAGGGGGAAGTCTCATTGTTTTTCTCGAGTTGCGGCCGGAACCTGGGGTATATTCTCGAGTTACGACGGGGAGGGCCCTTCCAGACACGTGTTTGTTCAGCGACGTCAGTACTCCTGCCTAGGTGCGAGGGACACCTCGGGATTCTCCTCGAGTCTTGGCATGGCAATGGGGAAGCGTCTCCACGTGAGGCGGGAGACCCAGGTTCCCTTTCCACGTGCCACAGGGATCCTGGGACTCCAATCTATTTTCAAGAGGAGTCAGGCATCGTCTCCTTTGGAAGCATTGGTCTCCGGGGACCTCTCGAATTTTCAAAGGCTGTGAGGCCCCCGGTCGCTATGAGGCGGAGAATTAGGTCTTTCTCTGTGGTCTCCACAGGGGATTCAGACATCCCTTCGTCTTGGGAGATGCAAGACGAGCCTGCATTCAATTCACTGCAGGGATATGCGGCCTTACTTCGAGTCAGAGCATCTCGGTGTCCATTCCACTTGAGGCCACAAACTCAGGGTCCCTCTCACATACCTGTAGCTGAGAGAAGCCTCCTCTTGAGGTGCTTATGGAAAATAGGTATTCCTCTTGAGTCGAAGCCAGGGACTAAGCTCTCATCTCGAGTTGATTTGGGGTCCAAGGGGAAATTTCGTGTTGCTCCAGTGACCTCAGCATCCCTCTAGACTTGAGACAGTGATCTTGGGTTTTCTCTGGAGTGCCATCAAGGAAATCAAGGCTCCTTTCACGTTTGATGTGGAACACGGAATTGCTCTGCACGCAGTGCAGGGGAATCGGGCCTCAACTCAGGGCGAGGGGGAAATCTCATGGTTTTTCTCGAGTTGCGGACGGAACCTGGGGTATATTCTCGAGTTACGACGGGGAGGGCCCTTCCAGACACGAGTTTGTTCAGCGACGTCAGGACTCCTGCCTAGGGGCGAGGGACACCTCGGGATTCTCCTCGAGTCTTGGCATGGCAATTGGGTCGCGTCTCCACGTGAGGCGGGAGACTCAGGGTCCCTTTCCACGTGCCACAGGGATCCTGGGACTCCTATCCACTTTCAAGAGGAGTCAGGCATCGTCTCCTTTGGAAGCATTGATCTCCGCGGACCTCTTTAGGTTTCAAAGGATGTGAGGCCTCCGGTCGCGATGAGGCGGAGAACTAGGTCTTTCTCTGTGGTCTCCACAGGGGATTCAGACATCCCTTCGTCTTGGGAGATGCAAGACGAGCCTGCATTCAATTCACTGCAGGGATATCCGGCCTTACTTCGAGTCAGAGCATCTCGGTGTCCATTCCACTTGAGGCCACAAACTCAGGGTCCCTCAAATATACCTGTAGCTGAGAGAAGCCTCCTCTTGAGGTCCTTGTGGAAAGTTGGTGTTCCTCTTGAGTCTAAGCCAGGGTCTAAGCTCTCATCTCGAGTTGATTTGGGGTCCACGAAGCCCTTTCCTGTTGGTCCTGTGACCTCAGGATCCCTCTAGACTTGAGACAGTGATCTTGGGTTTTCTCTGGAGTGCCATCAAGGAAATCAAGGCTCCTTTCACGTTTGATGTGGAACACGGAATTGCTCTGCATTCAGTGCAGGGGAATCGGGCCTCAACTTGCGGCGAGGGGGAAATCTCATGGTTTTTCTCGAGTTGCGGCCGGAACCTGGGGTATATTCTCGAGTTACGACGGGGAGGGCCCTTCCAGACACGTGTTTGTTCAGCGACGTCAGGACTCCTGCCTAGGTGCGAGGGACACCTCGGGATTCTCCTCGAGTCTTGGCATGGCAATTGGGACGCGTCTCCACGGGAGCCGGGAGACCCAGGGTCCCTTTCCACGTGCCACAGGGATCCTGGGACTCCTATCCATTTTCAAGAGGAGTCAGGCATCGTCTCCTTTGGAAGCATTGATCTCCGAGGACCTGTCTAGTTTTCAAAGGATGTGAGGCCTCCGGTCGCGTTGAGGCGGAGGACTAGGTCTTTCTCTGTGGTCTCCACAGGGGATTCAGACATCCCTTCGTTTTGGGAGATGCAAGACGAGCCTGCATTCAATTCACTGCAGGGATATCCGGCCTTACTTCGAGTCAGAGCATCTCGGTGTCCTATCCACTTGAGGCCACAAACTCAGGGTCCCTCTCACACACCTGTAGCTGAGAGAAGCCTCCTCTTGAGGTGCTTATGGAAAGTTGGTATTCCTCTTGAGTCGAAGCCAGGGACTAAGCTCTCATCTCGAGTTGATTTGGGGTCCAAGGGGAAATTTCGTGTTGCTCCAGTGACCTCAGGATCCCTCTAGACTTGAGACAGTGATCTTGGGTTTTCTCTGGAGTGCCATCAAGGAAATCAAGGCTCCTTTCACGTTTGATGTGGAACACGGAATTGCTCTACACGCAGTGCAGGAGAATCGGGCCTCATCTCGCGGCGAGGGGGAAGTCTCATGGTTTTTCTCGAGTTGCGGCCGGAACCTGGGGTATATTCTCGAGTTACGACGGGGAGGGCCCTTCCAGACACGTGTTTGTTCAGCGATGTCGGACTCCTGCCTAGGTGCGAGGGACACCTCGGGATTCTCCTCGAGTCTTGGCATGGCAATTGGGTCGCGTCTCCACGTGAGGCGGGAGACCCAGGGTCCCTTTCCACGTGCCACAGGGATCCTGGGACTCCTATCCATTTTCAAGAGGAGTCAGGCATCGTCTCCTTTGGAAGCATTGATCTCCGCGGACCTCTTGAGGTTTCTAAGGATGTGAGGCCTCCGGTCGCGATGAAGCGGAGAACTAGGTCTTTCTCTGTGGTCTCCACACGGGATTCAGACATCCCTTCGTCTTGGGAGATGCAAGACGAGCCTGCATTCAATTCACTTCAGGGATATCCGGCCTTACTTCGAGTCAGAGCATCTCGGTGTCCATTCCACTTGAGGCCACAAACTCAGGGTCCCTCTCACTTACCTGTAGCTGAGAGAAGCCTCCTCTTGAGCTGCTTGTGAAAAGTTGGTATTCCTCTTGAGTCGAAGCCAGGGACTAAGCTCTCATCTCGTGTTGATTTGGGGTCCACGGAGCCCTTTCGTGTTGCTCCAGTGACCTCAGGATCCCTCTAGAATTGAGACAGTGATCTTGGGTTTTCTCTGGAGTGCCATCAAGGAAATCAAGGCTCCTTTCACGTTTGATGTGGAACACGGAATTGCTCTGCATTCAATGCAGGGGAATCGGGCCTCAACTCGCGGCGAGGGGAAAATCTCATGGTTTTTCTCGAGTTGCGGCCGGAACCTGGGGTATATTCTCGAGTTACGACGGGGAGGGCCCATCCAGACACGTGTTTGTTCAGCGACGTCAGGACTCCTGCCTAGTTGCGAGGGACACCTCGGGATTCTCCTCGAGTCATGGCATGGCAATTGGGACGCGTCTCCACGTGAGGCGGGAGACCCAGGTTCCCTTTCCACGTGCCACAGGGATCCTGGGACACCTATCCATTTTCAAGAGGAGTCAGGCATCGTCTCCTTTGGAAGCATTGATCTCCGCGGACCTCTCGAGTTTTCAAAGGATGTGAGGCCTCCGGTCGAGTTGAGGCGGAGGACTAGGTCTTTCTCTGTGGTCTCCACAGGGGATTCAGACAACCCTTCATCTTGGGAGATGCAAGACGAGCCTGCATTCAATTCACTGCAGGGATATCCGGCCTTACTTCGAGTCAGAGCATCTCGGTGTCCATTCCACTTGAGGCCACAAATTCAGGGTCCCTCTCACATACCTGTAGCTGAGAGAAGACTCCTCTTGATGTGCTTGTGGAAGTTGGTAGACCTCTTGAGTAGAAGCCAGGTACTAAGCTCTCATCTCGAGTTGATTTGGGGTCCACGGAGCCCTTTCGTGTTGCTCCAGTGACCTTAGGATCCCTCTAGACTTGAGACAGTGATCTTGGGTTTTCTCTGGAGTGCCATCAAGGAAATCAAGGCTCCTTTCACTTTTGATGTGGAACACGGAATTGCTCTGCATGCAGTGCAGGGGAATCGGACCTCAACTCGCGGCGAGGGGGAAATCTCATGGTTTTTCTCGAGTTGCGGCCGGAACCTGGGGTATATTCACGAGTTACGACGGGGAGGGCCCTTCCAGACACGTGTTTGTTCAGCGACGTCAGGACTCCTACCTAGGTGCGAGGGACATTTCGGGATTCTCCTTGAGTCTTGGCATGGCAATTGGGACACGGCTCCACGTGAGGCGGGAGACCCAGGGTCCTTTTCCTCGTGCCACAGGGATCCTGGGACTCCTATTCATTTTCAAGAAGAGCCAGGCATCGTCTCCTTTGGAAGCATTGATCTCCGCAGACCTCTCGAGTTTTCAAAGGATGTGAGGCCTCCGGTCGCGTTGAGGCGGAGGCCTAGGTCTTTCTCTGTGGTATCCACAGGGGATTCAGACATCCCTTCGTCTTGGGAGATGCAAGACGAGCCTGCATTCAATTCACTGCAGGGATATCCGGCCTTACTTTGAGTCAGAGCATCTCGGTGTCCATTCCACTTGAGGCCACAAACTCAGGGTCCCTCTCACATACCTGTAGTTGAGAGAAGCCTCCTCTTGAGGTGCTTGTGAAAAGTTGGTATTCCTCTTGAGTAGATGCCATGTACTAAGCTCTCATCTCGAGTTGATTTGGGGTCCACGGAGCCCTTTCTTGTTGGCCCAGTGACCTTAGGATCCCTCTAGACTTGAGACAGTGATCTTGGGAATTCTCTGGAGTGCCATCAAGGAAATCAAGGCTCCTTTCACGTTTGATGTGGAACACACAATTGCTCTGCACGCAGTGCACGGGAATCGGGTCTCATCTCGCGGCGAGGGGGAAATCTCATGGATTTCCTCGAGTTGCGGCCGGAACCTGGGGTATATTCTCGAGTTACGACGGGGAGGGCCCGTCCAGACACGTGTTTGTTCAGCGACGTCAGGACTCCTGCCTAGGTGCGAGGGACACCTCGGGATTCTCCTCGAGTCTTCGCATGGCAATTGGCACACGTCTCCACGTGAGGCGGGAGACCCAGGGTGCCTTTCCAAGTGCCACAGGGATCCTGGGACTCCTATCCATTTTCAAGAGGAGTCAGGCATTGTCGCCTTTGGAAGCATTGATCTCCGCAGGCCTCTCGAGTTTTCAAAGAATGTGAGGCCTCCGGTCGCGATGAGGCAGAGGACTAGGTCTTTCTCTGTCGTCTCCACAGGGGATTCAGACATCCCTTCGTCTTGGGAGATGCAAGACGAGCCTGCATTCAATTCACTGCAGGCATATCCGGCCTTAATTTGAGTCAGAGCATCTCTGTGTCCATTCCACTTGAGGCCACACACTCAGGGTCCCTCTCACATACCTGTAGCTGAGAGAAGCCTCCTCTTGAGGTGCTTATAGAAAGTTGATATTCCTCTTGAGGTGAAGCCAGGGACTAAGCTCTCATCTCGAGTTGATTTGGGGTCCACGGAGCCCTTTCGTGTTGCTCCAGTGACCTCAGGATCCCTCTAGACTTGAGACAGTGATCTTGGGTTTTCTCTAGAGTGCCATCAAGGAAATCAAGGCTCCTTTCACGTTTGATGTGGAACACGGAATTGCTCTGCATGCAGTGCAGGGGAATCGGGCCTCATCTCGCGGCGAGGGGGAAGTCTCATGGTTTTTCTCGAGTTGCGGCCCGAACCTGGGGTATAGTCTCCAGTTACGACGGGGAGGGCTCTTCGAGACACGTGTTTGTTCAACGACGTCAGGACTCCTGTCTAGGTGCAAGGGACACCTCGGGATTCTCCTCGAGTCTTGGCATGGCAATTGGGACGTGTCTCCACGTGAGGCGGGAGACCCAGTTTCCCTTTCAACGTGCCACAGGGATCCTGGGACTCCTATCTATTTTCAAGAGGAGTCAGGCATCGTCTCATTTGGAAGCATTGATCTCCGCGGACCTCTCGAGTTTTCAAAGGATGTGAGGTCTCCGGTCGCATTGAGGTGGAGGACTAGGTCTCTCTGTGGTCTCCCCAGGGGATTCAGACATCCCTTCGTCTTGGGAGATGCAAGACGAGCCTGCATTCAATTCACTGCAGGGATATCCGGCCTTACTTCGTGTCAGAGCATCTCGGTGTCCATTCCACTTGAGGCCACAATTTCAGGGTCCCTCTCACATACCTGTAGCTGAGAGAAGCCTCCTCTTGAGGTGCTGGTGGAAAGTTGGTATTCCTCTTGAGTCGAAGCCAGGGACGAAGCTCTCATCTCGAGTTGATTTGGGGTACACGGAGCCCTTTCCTGTTGGTCCAGTGACCTCAGGATCCCTCTAGACTTGAGACAGTTATCTTGGGTTTTCTCTGTAGTGCCATGAAGGAAATCAAGGCTCGTTTGACGTTTGATGTGGAACACGGAATTGCTCTGCCCGCAGTGCAGGGGAATCGGGCCTCAACTCGCGGCGAGGGGGAAATCTCATGGTTTTTCTCGAGTTGCGGCCAGAAACAGGGGTATATTCTCGAGTTACGACGGGGAGGGCCCTTCCAGATACGTGTTTTTTCAGCGACGTCAGGACTCCTGCCTAGGTGCGAGGGACCCTCGGGATTCTCCTCGAGTCTTGGCATGGCAATTGGGACGCGTCTCCACTTGAGGCGGGAGACCCAGTGTCCCTTTCCACGTGCCACAGGGATCCTGGGACTCCTATCCATTTTCAAGAGGAGTCAGGCATCGTCTCCTTTGGAAGCATTGATCTCCACAGACATCTCGAGTTTTCAAAGGATGTGAGGCCTCCGGTCGCGTTGAGGCGGAGGACTAGGACATTCTCTGTGGTCTCCACAGGGGATTCAGACATCCCTTCGTCTTGGGAGATGCAAGATGAGCCTGCATTCAATTCACTGCAGGGATATCCAGCCTTACTTCGAGTAGAGCATCTCGGTGTCCTTTCCACTTGAGGCCACAAACTCAGGGTCCCTCCTACATACCTGTAGCTGAGAGAAGCCTCCTCTTGAGGTTCTTGTTGAAACTTGGTATTCCTCTTGAGTCGAAGCCAGGGAATAAGCTCGCATCTCGAGTTGATTTGGGGTCCCCGGAGCCCTTTCATGTTGCTCCAGTGTCCTCAGGATCCCTCTAGACTTGAGACAGTGATCTTGGGTTTTCTCTGGAGTGCCATCAAGGCAATCAAGGCTCCTATCATGTTTGATGTGGAACACAGAATTGCTCTGCACTCAGTGCAGGGGAATCGGGCCTCATCTCGCGGCGAGGGGGAAGTCTCATGGTTTTTCTCGAGTTGCGGCCGGAACCTGGGGTATATTCTCGAGTTACGACGGGGAGGGCCCTTCCAGACACATGTTTGTTCAGCGACTTCAGGACTCCTGGCTAGGGGCGAGGGACACCTCGGGATTCTCCTCGAGTCTTGGCATGGCAATTGGGATGCGTTTCCACGTGAGGCGGGAGACCCAGGGTCCCTTTCCACGTGCCACAGGGATCCTGGGACTCCTATCCATTTTCAAGAGGAGTCAGACATCATCTCCTTCGGAAGTATTGTTCTCCGCGGTCCTCTCGAGTTTTCAAAGGATATGAGGCCTCCGGTTTCGTTGAGGTGGAGGAATAGGTCTTTCTCTGTGGTCTCCACAGGGGATTCAGACAACCCTTCGTCTTGGGAGATGCAAGACGAGGCTGCATTCAGTTCACTGCAGGGATATCCGGCCTTACTTTGAGTCAGAGCATCACGGTGTCCATTCCACTTGAGGCCACAAACTCGGGGTCCCTCAAATATACCTGTAGCTGAGAGAAGCCTCCTCTTGAGGTGCTTGTGGAAAGTTGGTATTCCTCTTGAGTCGACGCCAGGGAATAAGCTCTCATCTCGAGTTGATTTGGGGTCCACGGAGCCCTTTCCTGTTGGTCCAGTGACCTCAGGATCCCTCTAGACTTGAGACAGTGATCTTGGGTTTTCTCTGGAGTGCCATCAAGGAAATCAAGGCTCCTTTCACGTTTGATGTGGAACATGGAATTGCTCTGCACGCAGTGCAGTGAAATCGGGCCTCATCTCGCGGCAAGGAGGATGTCTCATGGTTTTTCTAAGTAGCGGCCGGAACCTGGGGTATATTCTCGAGTTACGACGCGGAGGGCCCTTCCAGACATGTCTTTGTTCAGCGACGTCAGGACTCCTGCCTAGGTGCGAGGGACACCTCGGGATTCTCCTCGAGTCTTCGCATGGCAATTGGCACACGTCTCCACGTGAGGCGGGAGACCCAGGGTCCCTTTCCACGTGCCACAGGGATCCTGGGACTCCTATCCATTTTCAAGAGGAGTCAGGCATCGTCTCCTTTGGAAGCGTTGATTGCCGCGGACCTCTCGAGTTTTCAAAGGATGTGAGGCCTCCGGTCGCAATCAGGCGGAAAACTAGGTCTTTCTCTGTGGTCTGCACAGGGTACTCAGACATCCTTTCGCCTTGGGAGACGCAAGACGAGCCTGCATTCAATTCACTGCAGGGATATACGGCCTTACTTCGAGTCAGAGCATCTCGGTCTCCATTCCACTTGAGGCCACAAACTCAGGGTCCCTCTCACATACCAGTAGCTGAGAGAAGCCTCCTCTTGAGGTGCTTGTCGAAAGTTGGTATTCCTCTTGAGTCCAAGCCAGGGACTAAGCTTTCATCTCGAGTTGATTTGGGGTCCACGGAGTCCTTTCGTGTTGCTCTAGTGACCTCAGGATCCCTCTAGACTTGAGACAGTGATCTTGGGTTTTGTCTGGAGTGCCATCAAGGAAATCAAGGCTCCTTTCACGTTTGATGTGGAACACCGAATTGCTCTGCACCCAGTGCAGGGGAATCGGGCCTCATCTCGCGGAGAAAGGGAAGTCTCATGGTTTTTCTCGAGTTGAGGCCGGAACCTGGGGTATATTCTCGAGTTACGACTGGGAGGGCCCTTCCAGACACGGGTTTGTTCAGCGACGTCAGGACTCCTGCCTAGGTGCGAGGGACAACTCGGGATTCTTCTCGAGTCTTGGCAAGGAAATTGGGTTGCCTCTCAACGTGAGGTGGGAGACCCAGGGTCCCTTTCCACGTGCCACAGGGATCCTGGGACTCCTATCCATTTTCAAGAGGAGTCAGGCATCGTCTCCTTTGGAAGCATTGATCTCCGCGAACCTCTCGAGGTTTCAAAGGATGTGAGGCCTCTGGTCGCGATGAGGCGGAGAACTAGGTCTTTCTCTGTGGTCTGCACAGGGTATTCAGACATCCCTTCGCCTTGGGAGATGCAAGACGAGCCTGCATTCAATTCACTGCAGGGATATCCGGCCTTACTTCGAGTCAGAGCATCTCGGTGTCCATTCCACTTGAGGCCACAAACTCAGGGTCCCTCTCACATACCTGTAGCTGAGAGAAGCCTCCTCTTGAGGTGCTTGTGGAAAGTTGGTATTCCTCTTGAGTCGAAGCCAGGGACTAAGCTCACATCTCGAGTTGATTTGGGGTCCACGGAGCCCTTTCGTGTTGCTCCATTGACCTCAGGATCCCTCTAGACTTGAGACAGTGATCTTGGGTTTTCTCTGGAGTGCCATCAAGGAAATCAAGGCTCCTTTCACGCTTGATGTGGAACACGGAATTTCTCTGTATGCAGTGCAAGGGGAATCGGGCCTCATCTCGCGGAGAGGGGGAATTCTCATGGTTTTTCTCGAGGTGCGGCCGGAACCTGGGGTATATTCTCGAGTTACTAAGGGGAGGGCCCTTCCAGACACGTGTTTGTTCAGCGCCGTCAGGACTCCTGCTAGGTGTGAGGGACAACTCGGGATTTTCCTCGAGTCGTGGAATGGCAATTGGGACGCGTCTCAACGTGAGGCGGGAGACCCAGGGTCCCTTTCCACGTGCCACAGGGATCCTGGGATTCCTATCCATTTTCAAGAGGAGTCAGGCATCGTCTCCTTTGGAAGCATTGATCTCCTCGGATCCCTCGAGTTTTCAAAGGATGTGAGGCCTCCGGTCGCGATGAGGAGGAGAACTAGGTCTTTCTCTGTGGTCTGCACAGGGTACTCAGACATCCGTTCGCCTTGGGAGATGCAAGACGAGCCTGCATTCAATTCACTGCAGGGACATTCGGCCTTACTTCGAGTCAGAGTATCTCGGTGTCCATTCCACTTGAGGCCACAAATTCGGGGTCCCTCTCACATACCTGTAGCCGAGAGAAGCCTCCCCTTGAGGTGCTTGTGGAAAGTTGGTATTCCTCTTGAGTCGAAGCCAGGGACTACGCTCTCATCTCAAGTTAATTTGGGGTCCATGGAGCACTTTCGTGTTGCTCCAGTGACCTCAGGATCCCTCTAGTCTTGAGACAGTGATCTTGGGTTTTCTCTGGAGTGCGATCAAGGAAATCAAGGCTCCTTTCAAGTTTGATGTGGAACACGGAATTGCTCTGCACGCAGTGCAGGGGAACCGAGCCTCATCTCGCGGCGAGGGGGAAATCTCATGGTTTTCTCGAGTTGCGGCCGGAACCTGGTGTATATTCTCGAGTTACGACGGGGAGGGCCATTCCAGACACGTGTTTGTTCAGCGACGTCAGGACTCCTGCCTAAGTGGGAGGGACTCCCGGGATTCTCCTCCAGTCTCGGCATGCCAATTGGGACGCTTCTCCACGTGAGGCGGCAGACCCAGGGTCCCTTTCCACGTGCCACAGGGAACCTGCGACTCCTATCCATTTTCAAGAGGAGTCAGGCATCGTCTCCTTTCGAAGCATTGATCTCCGCGGACCTCTCGAGTTTTCAAAGGATGTGAGGCCTCCGGTCGCGAAGAGGCGGAGAACTAGGTCTTTCTCTGTGGTCTCCACAGGGGATTCAGACATCCCTTGGTATTGGGAGATGCAAGACGAGCCTGCATTCAATTCACTGCAGGGATATCCAGCCTTACTTCGAGTCAGAGCATCTCGGTGTCCATTCCATTTGAGGCCACAAACTCAGGGTCCCTATCACATACCAGTAGCTGAGAGAAGCCTCCTCTTGAGGTACTTGTGGAAATTTGGTATTCCCCTTGAGTCGAAGCCAGGGACTAAGCTCTCATCTCAACTTGATTTGGGGTCCACGGAAACCTTTCATGTTGCTACAGTGACCTCTGGATCCCTCTAGACATGAGACAGTGATCTTAGGTCTCCTCTGGAGTGCCATCAAGGAAATCAAGGTTCCTTTCATGTTTGTTGTGGAACACGGAATTGCTCTGCATGCAGTGCAGGGGAATCGGGCCTCATCTCGTGGCGAGGGGGAAGTCTCATGGTTTTTCTCGAGTTGCGGCCAGAACCTGGGGTATATTCTCGAGTTACGATGGGGAGGGCCCTTCCAGACACGTGTTTGTTCAGCAACGTCAGAACTCCTGCCTAGGTTCGATGGACACCTCGGTATTCTCCCGAAGTCTTGGCATGGCAATTGGGACGCGTCTCCACGTGAAGCGGGAGACTCACGGTCCCTTTCCTCCTGCCACAGGGATCCTGGGACTCCTATCCATTTTCAAGAGGAGTCAGGCATCGTCTCCTTTGGAAGCATTGATCTCCGCGAACCTCTCGAATTTTCAAAGGATGTGAGGCCTCCGGTCGCGATGAGGCGGAGAACTAGTTCTTTCTCTGTGGTCTCCACAGGGGATTCAGACATCCCGTCGTCTTGGGAGATGCAAGACGAGCCTGCATTCAATTCACTGCAGGGATATCCGGCCTTACTTTGAGTCAGAGCATCTCGGTGTCCATTCCACCTGAGGCCACAAATTCAGGGTCTTTCTCACATACCTGTAGCTGAGAGAAGCCTCCTCTTGAGGTGCTTGTGGAAAGTTGGTATTCCTCTTGAGTCGAAGCCAGGGACTAAGCTCTCATCTCGCGATAATTTGCGGTCCACAGAGCCATTTCGTGTTGCTCCAGTGACCTCAGGATCTCTCTAGCCTTGAGACAGTGATCTTGGGTTTTCTCTGGAGTGCCATCAAGGAAATCAAGGCTCCTTTCACGTTTGATGTGGAACACGGAATTGCTCTGCACACAGTGCAGGGGAATCGGGCCTCATCTCTCGGCTAGGGGGAAGTCTCATGGTTTTTCTCGAGTTGCAGCCAGAACCTGGGGTATATTCTTGAGTTACGAAAGGGAGGGCCCTTCCAGACACGTGTTTGTTCAGCGACATCAGGACTCCTGCCTAGGGAGGGACTCCTCGGGATTCTCCTCGAGTCTTGGCATGGCAATTGGGACGCGTCTCCACGTGAGGCACGAGACCCAGGGTCCCTTTCCATGTGCCACAGGGATCCTGGGACTCCTATCCATTTTCGAGAGGAGTCAGGCATCTTCTCCTTTGGAAGCATTGATCTCCGGGGACCTCTCGAGTTTTCAATGGATGTGAGGCCTCCGCTCGCGATGAGGCAGAGAACTAGGTCTTTCTCTGTGGTCTCCACAGTGGATTTAGACATCCCTTCGTCTTGGGAGATGCAAGACGAGCCTGCATTCAATTCACTGCAGGGATATCCAGCCTTACTTCATGTCAGACCATATCGGTGTCCATTCCACTTGAGGCCACAAACTCAGGGTCCCTCTCAAATACCTGTTGCTGAGAGAAGCCTCCTCTTGAGGTGCTTGTGGAAAGTTGGTATTCCTGTTGAGTCGAAGCCAGGGACTAAGCTCTCATCTCGAGTTGATTTGGGGTCCACGGAGCTCTTTCGTGTTGCTCCAGTGACCTCAGAATCCCTCTAGACATGAGACAGTGATCTTGGGTTTTCTCTGGAGTGCCATCAAGGAAATCAAGGCTCCTTTCACGTTTGATGTGGAACACGGAATTGCTCTACACGCAGTGCAGGGAAATCGGGCCTCATCTCGCGCAAGCGGGAAGTCTCATGGTTTTTCTGGAATTGCGGCCGGAACCTGGGGTATATTCTCTAGTTACGACGGGGAGGGCCCTTCCAGACACGTGTTTGTTCAGCGACGTCAGGACTCCTGCCTAGGAGCGAGGGACACGTCGGGATTCTCCTCGAGTCTTGGCATGGCAACTGTGACACGTCTCCACGTGAGGCACGAGACCCAGTGTCCCTTTCGACGAGCCACAGGGATCCTGGGACTCCTATCCATTTTCAAGAGAGGTCAGGCATCGTCTCCTTTGGAAGCACTGATCTCCGCAGACCTCTCGAATTTTCAAAGGATGTGAGCCCTTCGGTCGCGATGAGGCGGAGGACTAGGTCTTCCTCTTTTGTCTCCACAGGGGATTCAGACATCCCTTCATCTTGGGAGATGCAAGACGAGCCTGCATTCAATTCACTACAGGGATATCTGGCCTTACTTCAAATCAGAGCATCTCGATGTCCATTCTACTTGAGGCCACAAACTCATGGTCCCTCTCACATACCTATAGCTTAGATAAGCCTCCTCTTGAGGTGCTTGTGGAAAGTTGGTATTCCTCTTGAGTCGAAGCCAGGGACTAAGCTCTCATCTCGAGTTGATTTGGGGTCAACGGAGCCCTTTCGTGTTGCTCCAGTGACCTCATTATCCCTCTAGACTTGAAACAGTGATCTTGGGTTTTCTCCGGAGTGTCATCAAGAAAATCAAGGCTCCTTTCACGTTTGATGTGGAACACAGAATTGCTCTGGACGCAGTGCAGGGGAATCGGGCTTCATCTCGCGGCGAGGGGGAAGTCTCATGGTTTTTCTCGATTTGCGGCCAGAACCTGGGGTATATTCTCGAGTTACGACGGGGAGGGCCCTTCCAGACACGTGTTTGTTCAGCGACATAAGGACTACTGCCTAGGTGCGAGGGACACCTCGGGATTCTCCTCGAGTCTTGGCATGGCAATTGGGATGCGTCTCCACGTGAGGCGGGAGTCCCAGGGTCCCTTTCCACGTGCCACAGGGATCCTGGGACTCCTATCCATTTTCAAGAGGAGTCAGGCATCGTATCCTTTGGAAGCATTGATCTCCGCAGACCTCTCGAGTTTTCAAAGGATGTGAGGCCGCCGGTCGCGTTGAGGCGGAGGATTAGGTCTTTCTCTGTGGTCTCCACAGGGGATTCAGACATCCCTTCGTCTTGGGAGATGCAAGGCGAGAATGCATTTAATTCACTGGAGGGATATTCGGCCTTACTTCGAGTCAGGACATCTCGGTGTCCATTCCTCATGAGGCCACAAACTCAGGGTCCCTCTCACATACCTGTAGCTGAGAGAAGCCTCCTCTTGAGGTGCTTGTGGAAAGTTGGTATTCCTCCTGAGTCGAAGCCAGGGACTAAGCTCTCATCTCGAGTTGATTAGGGGTCCACGGAGCCCTTTCCTGTTGCTCCAGTGACCTCAGGATCCCTCTAGATTTGACACAGTGATCTTGGGTTTTCTCTGGAGTGCCATCAAGGAAATCAAGGCTCCGTTCAAGTTTGATGTGGAACACGGAACTGCTCTGCACGCAGTGCAGGGGAATCGGGCCTCATCTCGCGGCGATGGGGAAGTCTCATGGTTTTTCTCGAGTTGCGGCCGGAACCTGGGGTATATTCTCGACTTACGACGGGGAGGGCCCTTCCAGACACGTGTTTGTTCAGCAACGTCAGGACTCCTGCCTAGGTGCGAGGGACACCTCGGGATTCTCCTCGAATCTTGGCATGGCAATTGGGACGGGTCTCCACGTGAGGCGGGAGACCCAGGGTCCCTTTAAACGTGCCACAGTGATCCTGGGACTCCTATCCATTTTCAAGAGGAGTCAGGCATTGTCTCCTTTGGAAGCATGATCTCCGGGGACCTTTCGAGTTTTCAAAGGATGTGAGGCCTCCGGTCGCGATGAGGCGGAGAACTAGGTCTTTCTCTGTGGTCTCCACAGGGGATTCAGACATCCCTTCGTCTTGGGAGATGCAAGACGAGAATGCATTTAATTCACTGGAGGGATATCCGGCCTTACTTCGAGTCAGAGCATCTCGGTGTCCATTCCACTTGAGGCCACAAACTCAGGGTTCCTCTCACATACCTGTAGCTGAGAGAAGCCTCCTCTTGAGGTGCTTGTGGAAAGTTGGTATTCCTCTTGAGTCCAAGCCAGGGACTAAGCTCTCATCTCGAGTTGATTGGGGGTCCACGGAACCCTTTCCTGTTGCTCCAGTGACCTCAGGATCCCTCTAGACTTGAGACAGTGATCTTGGGTTTTCTCTGGAGTGCCATCAAGGAAATCAAGGCTCCTTTCATGTTTGATGTGGAACACGGAATTGCTCTGCACGCAGTGAAGGGGAGTCTGGCCTCATCTCGCGGCGAGGGGGAAGACTCATGGTTTTTCTCGAGTTGCGGCCCGAACCTGTGGTATATTCTGGAGTTACGACGGGGAGGGCCCTTCCAGACACGTGCTTGTTCAGTGACGTCAGGACTCCTGCCTAGGTGCGAGGGACACCTCGGGATTCTCCTCGAGTCTTGGCATGGCAATTGGGACGCCTCTCTATGTGAGACGGGAGCCCCAGGTTCCCTTTCCAGGTGCCACAGGAATCCTGGGACTCCTATCCATTCTCAAGAGGAGTCAGGCATCGTCTCCTTTGGAAGCATTGATCTCCGTGGACCTCTCGAGTTTTCAAAGGATGTGAGGCCTCCGGTCGCGATGAGGCGGAGAACTAGGTCTTTCTCTGTGGTCTCCACAGGGGATTCAGACATCCCTTCGTCTTGGGAGATGCAAGACGAGCCTGCATTCAATTCACTGCAGGGATATCCGGCCTTACTTCGAGTCAGAGCATCAAGGTGTCCATTCCACTTGAGGTCACAAAATCAGGGTAACTCTCATATACTTGTACCTGAGAGAAGCCTCCTCTTGAGGTGCTTGTGGAAAGTTGGTATTCCTCTTGAGTCGAAGCCAGGGACTAAGCTCTCATCTCGAGTTGATCTGGGGTCCCCGGAGCCCTTTCCTGTAGCTACAGTGACCTCAGGGTCCCTCTAGACTTGAGACAGTGATCTTGGGTTTTCTCTGGAGTGCCATCAAGGAAATCAAGGCTCCTTTCACGTTTGATGTGGAAAACGGAATTGCTCTGCACGCAGTGCAGGGGAATCGGGCCTCATCTCGCGACGAGGGGGAAGTCTCATGGTTTTTCTCGAGTTGCGGCCGGAACCTGGGGTATATTTTCGAGTTACAACGGGGAGGGCCCTTCCAGACACGTGTTTGTTCAGCGACGTCAGGATTCCTGCCTAGGTGCGAAGGACACCTCGGGATTCTCCTCGAGTCTCGGCATGGTAATTTGGACGCGTCTCCACGTGAGGCGGGTGACCCAGGGTCCCTTTCCACGTGCCACAGGGATCCTGGGACTCCTATCCATTTTCAAGAGTAGTCAGGCATCGTCTCCTTTGGAAGCATTGATCTCCGCGGACCTCTCGAGTTTTCAAAGGATGTGAGGCCTCCGGTCGCTAAGAGGCGGAAAAGTCGGTCTTTCTCTGAGGTCTCCACAGGGGATTCAGACACCCCTTCGTCTTGGGAGATGCAAGACGAGCCTGCATTCAATTCACTGCAGGGATATGCGGCCTTACTTCGAGTCAGAGCATCTCGGTGTCCATTCCACTTGAGGCCACAAACTCAGGGTCCCTCTCACATACCTGTAGCTGAGAGAAGCCTCCTCTTGAGGTGCTTATGGAAAATAGATATTCCTCTTGAGTCGAAGCCAGGGACTAAGCTCTCATCTCGAGTTGATTTGGGGTCCACGGAGCCCTTTCGTGTTGCTCCAGTGACCTTAGGATCCCTCTAGACTTGAGACAGTGATCTTGGGTTTTCTCTGGAGTGCCATCAAGGAAATCAAGGCTCCTTTCACGTTTGATGTGGAACACGGAATTGCTCTACACGCAGTGCAGGGGAATCGGGCCTCATCTCGCGGCGAGGGGGAAGTCTCATGGTTTTTCTCGAGTTGCGGCCGGAACCTGGGGTATATTCTCGAGTTACGATGGGGAGGGCCCTTCCAGACACGTGTTTGTTCAGCGACGTCGGACTCCTGCCTAGGTGCGATGGACACCTCGGGATTCTCCTCGAGTCTTGGCATGGCAATTGGGTTGCGTCTCCACGTGAGGCGGGAGACCCAGGATCCCTTTCCACGTGCCACAGGGATCCTGGGACTCCTATCCATTTTCAAGAGGAGTCAGGCATCGTCTCCTTTGGAAGCATTGATCTCCGCGGACCTCTTGAGGTTTCAAAGGATGTGAGGCCTCCGGTCGCGATGAGGCGGAGAACTAGGTCTTTCTCTGTGGTCTCCACAGGGGATTCAGACATCCCTTCGTCTTGGGAGATGCAAGACCAGCCTGCATTCAATTCACTTCAGGGATATCCGGCCTTACTTCGAGTCAGAGCATCTCGGTGTCCATTCCACTTGAGGCCACAAACTCAGGGTCCCTCTCACTTACCTGTAGCTGAGAGAAGCCTCCTCTTGAGCTGCTTGTGAAAAGTTGGTATTCCTCTTGAGTCGAAGCCAGGGACTAAGCTCTCATCTCGAGTTGATTTGGGGTCCACGGAGCCCTTTCGTGTTGCTCCAGTGACCTCAGGATCCCTCTAGACTTCAGACAGTGATCTTGGGTTTTCTCTGGAGTGCCATCAAGGAAATCAAGGCTCCTTTCACGTTTGATGTGGAACACGGAATTGCTCTGCACGCAGTGCAGGGGAATCAGGCCTCATCTCGCGGCGAGGGGGAAGTCTCATGGTTTTTCTCGAGTTGCGGCCGGAACCTGGGGTATATTCTCGAGTTACGATGGGGAGGGCCCTTCCAGACACGTGTTTGTTCAGCGACGTCAGGACTCCTGCCTAGGTACGAGGGACACATCGGGATTCTCTTCGAGTCTTGGCATGGCAATTGGGACGCGTCTCCACGTGAGGCGGGAGACCCAGTGTCCCTTTCCATGTGCCACAGGGATCCTGGAACTCCTATCCATTTTCAAGAGGAGTCAGGCATCGTCTCCTTTGGAAGCATTGATCTCCGCGGACCTCTCGCGTTTTCAAAGGATGTGAGGCCCCCGGTCGCTATGAGGCGGAGAATTAGGTCTTTCTCTGTGGTCTCCACAGGGGATTCAGACATCCCTTTGTCTTGGGAGATGCAAGACGAGCCTGCATTCAATTCACTGCAGGGATATACGGCCTTATTTCGCGTCAGAGCATCTCGGTGTCCATTCCACTTGAGGCCACAAACTCAGGGTCCCTCAAATATACCTGTAGCTGAGAGAAGCCTCCTCTTGAGGTCCTTGTGGAAAGTTTGTATTCCTCTTGAGTCTAAGCCAGGGTCTAAGCTCTCATCTCGAGTTGATTTGGGGTCCACGAAGCCCTTTCCTGTTGGTCCAGTGACCTCAGGATCCCTCTAGACTTGAGACAGTGATCTTGGGTTTTCTCTGGAGTGCCATCAAGGAAATCAAGGCTCCTTTCACGTTTGATGTGGAACACGGAATTGCTCTGCATTCAGTGCAGGGGAATCGGGCCTCAACTCGCGGCGAGGGGGAAATCTCATGGTTTTTCTCGAGTTGCGGCCGGAACCTGGGGTATATTCTCGAGTTACGACGGGGAGGGCCCTTCCAGACACGTGTTTGATCAGCGACGTCAGGACTCCTGCCTAGGTGCGAGGGACACCTCGGGATTCTCCTCGAGTCTTGGCATGGCAATTTGGACGCGTCTCCACGTGAGGCGCGAGACCCAGGTTCCCTTTCCACGTGCCACAGGGATCCTGGGAGTCCTATCCATTTTCAAGAGGAGTCAGGCATCGTCTCCTTTGGAGGCATTGATCTCCGTGGACCTCTCGAATTTTCAAAGGATGTGAGGCCTCCGGTCGCGATGAAGCGGAGAAGTCGGTCTTTCTCTGATGTCTCCACAGGGGATTCAGACATCCCTTCATCTTGGGAGATGCAAGACGAGCCTGCATTCAATTCACTGCAGGGATATCCGGCCTTACTTCGAGTCAGAGCATCTCGGTGTCCATTCCACTTGAGGCCACAAACTCAGGGTCCCTCTCACATACCTGTAGCTGAGAGAAGCCTCCTCTTGAGGTGCTTATGGAAAATAGGTATTCCTCTTGAGTCGAAGCCAGGGACTAAGCTCTCATCTCGAGTTGATTTGGGGTCCAAGGGGAAATTTCGTGTTGCTCCAGTGACCTCAGCATCCCTCTAGACTTGAGACAGTGATCTTGGGTTTTCTCTGGAGTGCCATCAAGGAAATCAAGGCTCCTTTCACGTTTGATGTGGAACACGGAATTGCTCTGCATGCAGTGCAGGGGAATCTGGCCTCATCTCGCGGCAAGGAGGATGTCTCATGGTTTTTCTAAGTAGCGGCCGGAACCTGCGGTATATTCTGAGTTACGACGCGGAGGGCCCTTCCAGACACGTGTTTGTTCAGCGACGTCAGGACTCATGCCTAGGTGCGAGGGACACCTCAGGATTCTCCGCGAGTCTTGGCATGGCAATTGGGACGCGTCTCCACGTGAGGCGGGAGACCTTGGGTCCCTTTCCACGTGCCACAGGGATCCTGGGACTCCTATCCATTTTCAAGAAGAGTCAGGCATCTTCTCCTTTGGAAGCATTGATCTCCGCGGACCTCTCGAATTTTCAAAGGATGTGAGGCCTCCGGTCGCGATGAGGAGGAGAACTAGGTCTTTCTCTGTGGTCTCCACAGGGGATTCAGACAACCCTTCGTCTTGGGAGATGCAAGACGAGCCTGCATTCAATTCACTGCAGGCATATCCGGCCTTACTTAGAGTCAGAGCATCTCGCTGTCCATTCCACTTTGGCCAAAAACTCAGGGTCCCTCTCACATACCTGTAGCTGAGAGAAGCCTCCTCTTGAGTGGCCTGTGGAAAGTTCGTATTCCTCTTGAGTCGAAGCCAGGGACTAAGCTCTCATCTCGTGTTGATTTGGGGTCCCCGGAGCCCTTTAATGTTGCTCCAGTGACCTCAGGATCCCTCTAGACTTGAGACAGTGATCTTGGGTTTTCTCTGGAGTTCCATCAAGGAAATCAAGCCTCCTATCATATTTGATGTGGAACACGGAATTCCTCTGCACGCAGTGCAGGGGAATCGGGCCTCATCTCGCGTCGAGGGGGAAGTCTCATGGTTTTTCTCGAGTTGCGGCCGGAACCTGGGGTATATTCTCGAGTTACGACGGGGAGGGCCCTTCCAGACACGTGTTTGTTCAGCGACGTCAGGACTCCTGCCTAGGTGCGAGTGACACCTCGGGATTCTCCTCGAGTCTTGGCATGGCAATTGGGACGCGCCTCCATGTGAGGCGGGAGACCCAGGGTCGCTTTCCACGTGCCACAGGGTTCCTGGGACTCCTATCCATTTTCAAGAGGAGTCAGGCATCGTCTCCTTTGGAAGCATTGATCTCCGCCCACCTCTCGAGTTTTGAAAGGATGTGCGGCCTCCGTTCGCGAGAAGGCGGAGAACTAGGTTTTTCTCTGTGGTCTCCACAGGGCATTCAGACATCCCTTCGTCTTGGGATGTGAAAGACGAGCCTGCATTCAATTCACTGCAGGGATATCCGGCCTTACTTCGAGTCAGAGCATCTCGGTGTCCATTCCACTTGAGGCCACAAACTCAGGGTCCTTCTCACATACCTGTAGCTGAGAGAAGCCTTCTCTTGAGGTGCTTGTGGAAAGTTGGTATTCCTCTTGAGTCGAAGCCAGGGACTAAGCTCTCATCTCGAGTTGATTTGGGGTCCACGGAGCCCTTTCGTGTTGCTCCAGTGACCTCAGGATCCCTCTAGACTTGAGACAGTGATCTTGGGTTTTCTCCAGAGTGCCATCAAAGAAATCAAGGCACCTTTCACGTTTGATGTGGAACACGGAATTGCTCTGCACGCAGTGCAGGGGAATCGGGCCTCATCTCGAGGCGAGGGGGAAGTCTCATGGTTTTTCTCGAGTTGCGGCCGGAACCTCGGGTATATTCTCGAGTTACGACGGGGAGGGCCCTTCCAGACACGTGTTTGTTCAGCGACGTCAGGACTCCTGCCTAGGTGCGAGGGACACCTCGGGATTCTCCTCGAGTCTTGGCATGGCAATGGGGAAGCGTCTCCACGTGAGGCGGGAGACCCAGTGTCCCTTTCCACGTGCCACAGGGATCCTGGGACTCCTATCCATTTTCAAGAGGAGTCAGGCATCGTCTCCTTTGGAAGCATTGATCTCCGCGGACCTCTCGAATTTTCAAAGGATGTGAGGCCCCCGGTCGCTATGAGGCGGAGAATTAGGTCTTTCTCTGTGGTTTCCACAGGGGATTCAGACATCCCTTTGTCTTGCGAGATGCAAGACGAGCCTGCATTCAATTCACTGCAGGGATATCCGGCCTTACTTCGAGTCAGAGCATCTCGGTGTCCATTCCATTTGAGGCTACAAATTCAGGGTCCCTCAAATATACGTGGTGCTGAGAGAAACCTCCTCTTGAGGTCTTTGTGCAAAGTTGGTATTCCTCTTGAGTCTAAGCCAGGGTCTAAGCTCTCATCTCGAGTTGATCTGGGGTCCACGAAGCCCTTTCGTGTTTCTCCAGTGACCTCAGCATCCCTCTAGACTTGAGACAGTGATCTTGGGTTTTCCCTGGAGTGCCATCAAGGAAATCAAGGCTCCTTTCACGTTTGATGTGGAACACGGAATTGCTCTGCACGCAGTCCAGGGGAATCGGGCCTCATCTAGCGGCGAGGGGGAAGTCTCATGGTTTTTCTCGAGTTGCGGCCGAAACCTCGGGTATATTCTCGAGTTACGACGGGGAGGGTCCTTCCAGACACGTGTTTGTTCAGCGACGTCAGGACTCCTGCCTAGGTGCGAGGGACACCTCGGGATTCTCCTCGAGTCTTGGCATGGCAATGGGGACGCGTCTCCACGGGAGCCAGGAGACCCAGGCTCCCTTTCAACGTGCCACACGGATCGTGGGACTCCTATCCATTTTCAAGAAGAGTCAGGCATCGTCTCCTTTGGAAGCTTTGATCTCCGCAGACCTCTCGAGTTTTCAAAGGATGTGAGGCCTCCGGTCGCATTGAGGCGGAGAACTAGGTCTTTCTCTGTGGTCTCCACAGGGGATTCAGACATCCCTTCGTCTTGGGAGATGCAAGACGAGCCTGCATTCAATTCACTGCAGGGATATCCGGCCTTACTTCGAGTCAGAGCATCTCGGTGTCCATTCCACTTGAGGCCACAAACTCAGGGTCCCTCTCACATACCTGTAGCTGAGAGAAGCCTCGTTTTGAGGTGCTTATGAAAAGTGGGTATTCCTCTTGAGTCGAAGCCAGGGTCTAAGCTCTCATCTCGAGTTGATCTGGGGTCCACGGAGGCCTTTCGTGTTGCTCCAGTGACCTCAGGATCCCTCTAGACTTGAGACAGTGATCTTGGGTTTTCTCTGGAGTGCCATCAAGGAAATCAAGGCTCCTTTCACGTTTGATGTGGAACACGGAATTTCTCTGCATGCAGTGCAAGGGGAATCGGGCCTCATCTCGCGGAGAGGGGGAATTCTCATGGTTTTTCTCGAGGTGCGGCCGGAACCTGGGGTATATTCTCGAGTTACTAAGGGGAGGGCCCTTCCAGACACGTGTTTGTTCAGCGCCGTCAGGACTCCTGCCTAGGTGTGAGGGACAACTCGGGATTTTCCTCGAGTCGTGGAATGGCAATTGGGACGCGTCTCCACGTGAGGCGCGAGACCCAGGGTCCCTTTCCACATGCCACAGGGATCCTGGGATTCCTATCCATTTTCAAGAGGAGTCAGGCATCGTCTCCTTTGGAAGCATTGATCTCCTCGGATCCCTCGAGTTTTCAAAGGATGTGAGGCCTCCGGTCGCGATGAGGAGGAGAACTAGGTCTTTCTCTGTGGTCTGCACAGGGTACTCAGACATCCTTTCGCCTTGGGAGATGCAAGACGAGCCTGCATTCAATTCACTGCAGGGACATTCGGCCTTACTTCGAGTCAGAGTATCTCGGTGTCCATTCCACTTGAGGCCACAAATTCGGGGTCCCTCTCACATACCTGTAGCCGAGAGAAGCCTCCCCTTGAGGTGCTTGTGGAAAGTTGGTATTCGTCTTGAGTCGAAGCCAGGGACTACGCTCTCATCTCAAGTTAATTTGGGGTCCATGGAGCACTTTCGTGTTGCTCCAGTGACCTCAGGATCCCTCTAGTCCTGAGACAGTGATCTTGGGTTTTCACTGGAGTGCGATCAAGGAAATCAAGGCTCCTTTCAAGTTTGATGTGGAACACGGAATTGCTCTGCACGCAGTGCAGGGGAATCGGGCTTCATCTCGCGGCGAGGGGGAAATCTCATGGTTTTCTCGAGTTGCGGCCGGAACCTGGTGTATATTCTCGAGTTACGACGGGGAGGGCCATTCCAGACACGTGTTTGTTCAGCGACGTCAGGACTCCTGCCTAAGTGCGAGGGACACGTCTAGATTCCCCTCGAGTCTTGGCATGGCAATTGGGACGCATCTCCACGTGAGGCGGGATACCCAGGGTCCCTTTCCGAGTGGCACAGTGATCCTGGGACTCCTATCCATTTTCAAGAGGAGTCAGGCATCTTCTCCTTTGGAAGCATTGATCTCTGTGGACCTCTCTAACTTTCAAAGGATTTGAGTCCTCCGGTCGCGTTGAGGGGGAGAACTTGGTCTTTCTCTGTGGTCTCCAAAGTTGATTCAGACATCCCTTCATCTTGGGAGATGCAAGACGAGCCTGCATTCAATTCACTGCAAGGATATCTGGCCTTACATCGAGTCAGAGCATCTCGGTGTCCATTCCACTTGAGGCCACAAACTCAGGGTCCCTCTCACATACCTGTTGCTGAGCGAAGCCTCCTCTTGAGGTGCATGTGGAAAGTTGGTATTCCTCTTGAGTCGAAGCCAGGGACTAAGCTCTGATCTCGAGTTGATTTGGGGTCCACGGATCCCTTTCCTGTTGCTCCAGTGACCTCAGGATCCCTCTAGACTTGAGACAGTGATCTTGGGTTTTCTCTGGAGTGCCATCAAGGAAATAAAGGCTCCTTTCATGTTTGATGTGGAACACGGAATTGCTCGGCACGCATTGCAGGGGAATCCGGCCTCATCTCGAGGCGAGGCGGAAGTCTCATGGTTTTTCTCGAGTTGCGGCCGGAACCTGGGGTATATTCTCAAGTTACGATGGCGAGGACCCTTCCAGACACGTGTTTGTTCAGCGACGTCAGGACTCCTGCCTAGGTGCGAGGGACACCTCGGGATTCTCCTCGAGTCTTGGCATGGCAATTGGAACACGTCTCCACGTGAGGCGGGAGACCCAGGGTCCCTTTCCACGTGCCACACGGATCCTGGGACTCCTATCCATTTTCAAGAGGAGTCAGGCATCGTCTCCTTTGGAAGCATTGATCTCGGCGGACCTCTCGAGTTTTCAAAGGATGTGAGGCCTCGGGTCGCGATGAGGCGGAGAACTAGGTCTTTCTCTGTGGTCTCCACAGGGGATTCAGACATCCCTTCGTCTTGGGAGATGCAAGACGAGCCTGCATTCAATTCATTGGAGGGATTTCCAGCCTTACTTCGAGTCAGAGCATCTCGGTGTCCATTCCACTTGAGGCAACAAACTCAGGGTCCCTCTCACATACCTGTAGCTGAGCGAAGCCTACTCTTGCGGTGGTTGTGGTAAGTTGGTATTCCACTTGAGTCGAAGCAAGGGACTAAGCTCTCATCTCGAGTTGATTTGGGGTCCACGGAGCCCTATCCTGTTGCTCCAGTGACCTCAGGATCCCTCTAGACTTGAGACAGTGATCTTGGGTTTTCTCTGGAGTGCCATCAAGGAAATCAAGGCACCTTTCACGTTTGATGTGGAACACGGAATTGCTCTGCACGCAGTGCAGGGGAATCGGGCCTCATCTCGCGGCGCGGGGATAGTCTCATGGTTTTTCTCGAGTTGCGGCCGGAACCTGGGGTATATTCTCAAGTTACGACAGCGAGGACCCTTCCAGACACGTGTTTGTTCAGTGATGTCAGGATTTCTGCCTAGGTGCGAGGGACACCTCGGGATTCTCCTCGAGTCTTGGCATGGAAATTGGGACGCCTCTCCACGTGAGGCGGGAGACCCAGGGTCCCTTTCCACGTGCCACAGGGATCCTGGTACTCCTATCCATTTTCAAGAGGAGTCAGGCATCATCTCCTTTGGAAGCATTGATGTCCGCGGACCTCTCGAATTTTCAAAGGATGTGAGGCCTCCGGTCGCGATGAGGGTGAGAATTAGGTCTTTCTCTGTGGTCTCCACAGGGGATTCAGACTTCCCTTCATCTTGGGAGATGCAAGACGAGCCTGCATTCAATTCACTGCAGGGATATCCGGCCTTACTTCGAGTCTGAGCATCTCAGTGTCCATTCCACTTGAGGCCACAAACTCAGGGTCCCTCGCACATACCTGTAGCTGAGAAAAGCCTCCTATAGGTGCTTGTGGAATGTTGGTATTCCTCTTGAGTGGAAGCCAGGGACTAAGCTCCCATCTCGAGTTGATTTGGGCTCCACGGAGCCCTTTCTTGTTGCTACAGTGACCTTAGGATCCCTCTAAACTTGAGACAGTGATCTTGGGTTTTCTCTGGAGTGTCATCAAGGAAATCAAGGCTCCTTTCACGTTTGATGTGGAACACGGAATTGCTCTGTACGTAGTGCAGGGAAATCGGGCCTCATCTCGCGGCGAGGTGGAAGTCTCATGGTTTTTCTCGAGTTGTGGCCGGAACCTGGGGTATATTCTCGAGTTATGACGGGGAGTGCCCTTTCAGACACGTGTTTGTTCAGCGACCTCAGGACTCGTGCCTAGGTGCGAGGGACACCTCGGGATTCGCCTGGAGTCTTGGCATGGCAATTGGGACGCGTCTCCATGTGAGGCGGGAGACCCAGGTTCCCTTTCCACGTGCCACAGGGATCCTGGGACTCCTATCCATTTTCAAGAGGAGTCAGGCATCGTCTCTTTGGAAGCATTGATCTCCGCGGACCTCTCGAGTTTTCAAAGGATGTGAGGCCTCCGGTCTCGATGAGGTGGAGAACTAGGTCTTTATCTGTGGTTTCCACAGGGGATTCAGACATCCCTTCGTCTTCGGAGATGCAAGACGAGCCTGCATTCAATTCACTGCAGGGATATCCGGCCTTACTTCGAGTCAGAGCATCTCGGTGTCAATTACACTAGAGGCCACAAACTCAGGTCCCTCTCACATACCTGTAGCTGAGAGAAGCCTCCTCTTGAGGTGCTTGTTGTAAGTTGGTATTCCTCTTGAGTAGAAGCCAGGGACTAAGCTCTAATCTCGAGTTGATTTGTGGTCCACGGAGCCCTTTCGTGTTACTACAGTGACCTCAGGATCGCTCTAGACTTGAGACAGTGATTTTGGGTTTTCTCTGGAGTGCCATCAAGGAAATCAAGGCTCCTTTCACGTTTGATGTGGAACACGGAATTGCTCTGCACACAGTGCAGGGGAATCGGGCCTCATCTCGCGGCGAGGGGGAAGTCTCATGGTTTTTCTCGAGTTGCGGCCGGAACCCGGGGTATATTCTCGAGTTACGACGGGGAGGGCCCTTCCAGACACGTGTTTTTTCAGCGACGTCAGGACTCCTGCCTAGGTGCGAGGGACACCTCGGGATTCTCCTCGAGTCTTGGCATGGCAATTGGGACGCGTCTCCACGTGAGGCGGGAGACCCAGGGTCCCTTTCCACGTGCCACAGGGATCCTGGGACTCCTATCCATTTTCAAGAGGAGTCAGGCATCGTCTCCTTTGGAAGCATTGATCTCCGCGGACCTCTCGAGTTTTCAAAGGATGTGAGGCCTTGGGTCGCGATGTGGCGGAGAACTACGTCTTTCTCTGTGGTCTCCACAGGGGATTCAGACATCCCTTCGTCTTGGGAGATGCAAGACGAGCCTGCATTCATTTCACTGGAGGGATATCCGGCCTTACTTCGAGTCAGAGCATCTCGGTGTCCATTCCACTTGAGGCAACAAACTCAGGGTCCCTCTCACATACCTGTAGCTGAGCGAAGCCTACTCTTGCGGTGGTTGTAGTAAGTTGGTATTCCACTTGAGTCGAAGCAAGGGACTAAGCTCTCATCTCTAGTTGATTTGGGGTCCACGGAGCCCTTTCCTGTTGCTCCAGTGACCTCAGGATCCCTCTAGACTTGGGACAGTGATCTTGGGTTTTCTCTGGAGTGCCATCAAGGAAATCAATGCACCTTTCACGTTTGATGTGGAACACGGAATTGCTCTGCACGCAGTGCAGGGGAATCGGGCCTCATCTCGCGGCGCGGGGATAGTCTCATGGTTTTTCTCGAGTTGCGGCCGGAACCTGGGGTATATTCTCAAGTTTCGACGGCGAGGACCCTTCCAGACACGTGTTTGTTCAGCGACGTCAGGATTCCTGCCTAGGTGCGAGGGACACCTCGGGATTCTCCTCGAGTCTTGGCATGGAAATTGGGACGCGTCTCCACGTGAGGCGGGAGACCCAGGGTCCCTTTCCACGTGCCACAGGGATCCTGGGACTCCTATCCATTTTCAAGAGGAGTCAGGCATCATCTCCTTTGGAAGCATTGATCTCCGCGGACCTCTCGAATTTTCAAAGGATGTGAGGCCTCCGGTCGCGATGAGGGTGAGAATTAGGTCTTTCTCTGTGGTCTCCACAGGGGATTCAGACTACCCTTCATCTTGGGAAATGTAAGACGAGCCTGCATTCAATTCACTGCAGGGATATCCGGCCTTACCTCGAATGAGAGCATCTCGGTGTCCATTCCACTTGAGGCCACAAACACAGGGTCCCTCTCACATACCTGTAGCTGAGAGAAGCCTCCCCTTGAGGTGCTTGAGGAAAGTTGGTATTCGTCTTGAGTCGAAGCCAGGGACTAAGCTCTCATCTCGAGTTGATTTGGGGTCCACGGAGACCTTTCGTGTTGCTACAGTCACCTGAGGATCCCTCTAGACTTGAGACAGTGATCTTGGGTTTTCTCTGGAGTGCCATCAAGGAAATCAAGGCTCCTTTCACGTTTCATGTGGAACACGGAATTGCTCTGCACGCAGTGCAGGGTTTCAGGCCTCATCTCGCAGCGATGCGGAAGTCTCTTGGTTTTTCTCCACTTGTGGCCGGAACCTGGGGTATATTCTCGAGTTACCACGTGGGGGGCCCTTCCAGAAACGTGTTTGTTCAGCGACCTCAGGACTCCTGCCTAGGTGGGAGGGACACCCAGGATTCTCCTCGAGTCTCGGCATGGCAATTGGGACGCGTCTCCACGTCAGGCCGGAGACCCAGGGCCCCTTTCCACGTGCCACAGTGATCCTGGGTCTCCTATCGATTTACCAGAGGAGTCAGGCATCGTCTCCTTTGGAAGCATTGATCTCCGCGGACCTCTCGAGTTTTCAAAGGATGTGAGGCCTCCGGTCGCGATGAGGCGGAGAACTAGTTCTTTCTCTGTGGTCTCCACAGGGGATTCAGACATCCCTTCATCTTGGGAGATGCAAGACGAGCCTGCATTCAATTCACTGCAGGGATATCCGGCCTTACTTCGAGTCAGAGCATCTCGGTGTCCATTCCACTTGAGGCCACAAACTGAGGGTCCCTCGCACATACTTGTAGCTGAGAGAAGCCTCCTCTTGAGGTGCTTGTGGAAAGTTGGTATTCCTCTTGAGTCGAAGCCAGGGCCTAAGCTCTCATCTCGAGTTGATTTGGGGTCCACGGAGCCCTTTCATGTTGCTCCAGTGACCTCAGGATACCTCTAGTCTTGAGACAGTGATCTTGGGTTTTCTCTGGAGTGCCATCAAGGAAATCAAGGCTCCTTTCACGTTTGATGTGGGACATGGTATTGCTCTGCACGCAGTGTAGGGGAATCGGGCCTCATCTCGCGGCGAGTCGGAAGTCTCTTGGTTTTTCTCGAGTTGCGGCCGGAACCTGGGGTATATTCTCGAGTTACGATGGGGAGGGCCCTTCCAGACACGTGTATGTTCAGCGACGTCAGGACTCCTGCCTAGGTGCGAGGGACACCTCGGGATTCTCCTCGAGTCTTGGCATGGCAATTGGGACGCGTCTCCACGTGAGGCGGGAGCCACAGAATCCCTTTCCACGTGCCACACGGATCCTGGGAATCCTATCCATTTTCAAGAGGAGTCAGGCATCGTCTCCTTTGGAAGCATTCATCTCCACAGACCTCTCGAGTTTTCAAAGGATGTGACGCCTCCGGTCGCGATGAGGCGAGAACTAGGTCTTTCTCTGTGGTGTCCACAGGGGATTCAGACATGCCTTAGTCTTGGGAGATGCAAGACGAGCCTGCATTCAATTCACTTCAGGGATATCCGGCCTTACTTCGAGTCAGAGCGTCTCAGTGTCCATTCCACTTGAGGCCACAAACTCAGGGTCCCTCTCACATACCTGTAGCTGAGAGAAGCCTCCTCTTGAGGTGCTTGTGGAAAGTTGGTATACCACTTGAGTCGAAGCCAGGGACTAAGCTCTCATCTCGAGTTGATTTAGGGTCCACGGAGCCCTTTCGTGTTGCTACAGTGACCTCAGGATCCCTCTAGACTTGAGACAGTGATCTTGGGTTTTCTCTGGAGTGCCATCAAGGAAATCAAGGCTCCTTTCACGTTTGATGTCTATCACGGAATTGCTCTGCACGCAGTGCAGGGGAATCGGGCCTCATCTCGCGGCGAGCGGGAAGTCTCAGGGTGTTTCTCGCGTTGCGCCCGGAACCTGGGGTATATTGTCGAGTTACGACACGGAGGGCCCTTACAGACACCTGTTTTTTCAGCGACGTCAGGACTCGGGCCTAGGTGCGAGGGACACCTCGGGATTCTCCTCGAGTCTTGGCATGGCAATTGGGACGCGTCTCCACGTGAGGCAGGAGATCCAGGGTCTCTTTCCACGGGCCAGAGGGATCCTGGGACTCGTATCCATTTTCAAGAGGAGTCAGGCATCGTCTCCTTTGGAAGCATTGATCTCTGTGGACCTCTCGAACTTTCAAAGGATTTGAGTCCTCCGGTCGCGATGAGGGGGAGAACTTGGTCTTTCTCTGTGGTCTCCAAAGTTGATTCAGACATCCCTTCGTCTTGGGAGATGCAAAACGAGCCTGGCTTCAATTCACTGCAGGGATATCTGGCCTTACTTCGAATGAGAGCATCTCGGGGTCCATTCCACTTGAGGCCACAAACTCAGGGTCCCTCTCACATACCTGTTGCTGAGCGAAGCCTCCTCTTGAGGTGCTTGTGGAAAGTTGGTATTCCTCTTGAGTCGAAGCCATGGACTAAGCTCTGATCTCGAGTTGATTTGGGGTCCAGGGATCCCTTTCCTGTTGCTACAGTGACCTCAGGATCCCTCTAGACTTGAGACAGTGATCTTGGGTTTTCTCTGGAGTGCCATCAAGGAAATCAAGGGTCCTTTCTCGTTTGATGTGGAACACGGAATTGCTCGGCACGCATTGCAGGGGAATCCGGCCTCATCTCGAGGCGACGCGGAAGTCTCAGGGTTTTTCTCGAGTTGCGGCCGGAACCTGGGGTATATTCTCGAGTTACGACAGGGAGGGCCCTTCCAGACACGTGTTTGTTCAGCGACGTCAGGACTCCTGCCTAGGTGCGAGGGACACCTCGGGATTCTCCTCGAGTCTTGGCATGGCAATTGGGACGCCTCTCCACGTGAGGCGGGAGACCCAGGGTCCCTATCCACGTGCCACAGGGATCCTGGGACTCCTATCCATTTTCAAGAGGAGTCAGGCATCGTCTCCTTTGGAAGCATTGATCTCGGCGGACCTCTCGAGTTTTCAAAGGATGTGAGGCCTCGGGTCGCGATTGAGGCAGAGAACTAGGTCTTTCTCTGTGGTCTCCACAGGGAATTCAGACATCCCTTCGTCTTGGGAGATGCAAGACGAGCCTGCATTCAATTCATTGGAGGGATATCCGGCCTTACTTTGAGTCAGAGCATCTCGGTGTCCATTCCACTTGAGGCAACAAACTCAGGGTCCCTCTCACATACCTGTAGCTGAGTGAAGCCTACTCTTGCGGTGGTTGTGGTAAGTTGGTATTCCACTTGAGTCGAAGCAAGGGACTAAGCTCTCATCTCGAGTTGATTGGGGGTCCACGGAGCCCTTTCCTTTTGCTCCAGTGACCTCAGGATCCCTCTAGACTTGAGACAGTGATCTTGGGTTTTCTCTGGAGTGCCATCAAGGAAATCAAGGCACCTTTCACGTTTGATGTGGAACACGGAATTGCTCTGCACGCAGTGCAGGGGAATCGGGCCTCATCTCGCGGCGCGGGGATAGTCTCATGGTTTTTCTCGAGTTGCGGCCGGAACCTGGGGTATATTCTCAAGTTACGACGGCGAGGACCCTTCCAGACACGTGTTTGTTCAGCGACGTCAGGACTCCTGCCTAGGTGCGAGGGACACCTCGGGATTCTCCTCGAGTCTTGGCATTGCAATTGGGACGCATCTCCACGTGAGGCGGGAGACCCAGGGTCCCTTTCCACGTGCCACAGTGATCCTGGGACTCCTTTCAATTTTCAAGAGGAGTCAGGCATCGTCTCCTTTGGAAGCATTGATCTCCGTGGACCTCTCTAGTTTTCAAAGGATGTGAGGCCTCCGGTCGCGTTGATTCGGAGGACTAGGTCTTTCTCTGTAGTCTCCACAGGGGATTCAGACATCCCTTCGTCTTGGGAAATACAAGACGAGCTTGCATTCAATTCACTGCAGGGATATCCGGCCTTACTTCGAGTCAGAGCATCTCGGTGTCCATTCCACTTGAGGCCACAAACACAGGGTCCCTCTCACATACCTGTAGCTGAGAGAAGCCTCCTCTTGAGGTGCTTGTGGAAAGTTGGTATTCCTCTTGATTCGAAGCCAGGGAAAAGCTCTCATCTCGAGTTGATTTGGGGTCCACGGAGCCCTTTCGTGTTGCTCCAGTGACCTCAGGATCACTCTAGACATGAGACAGTGATCTTGGGCTTTCGCTGGAGTGCCACCAAGGAAATCAAGGCTCCTTTCACGTTTGATGTGGAACACGGAATTGCTCTGCACGCAGTGCAGGGTAATCGGGTCTCATCTCGCGGCGAGGGGGAAGTCTCATGGTTTTTCTCGACTTGCGGCCCGAACCTGGAGTATATTCTCGAGTTACGACGGGGAGGGCCCTTCCAGACAAGTGTTTGTTCAGCGACGTCAGGACTCCTGCCTAGGTGCGAGGGACACCTCGGGATTCTCCTCGAGTCTTGGCATGGCAATTGGGACGCGTATCGACGTGAGGCGGGAGACCCAGGGTCCCTTTCCACGTGCCACAGGGATCCTGGGACTCCTATCCATTTTCAAGAGGAGTCAGGCATCGTCTCCTTTGGAAGCATTGATCTCCGCGGACCTCTCGAGTTTTCAAAGGATGTGAGACCTCCGCTCGCGATGAGGCGGAGAACTCGGTCTTTCTCTGTGGTCTCCACAGGGGATTCAGACATCCCTTCGTCTTGGGAGATGCAAGACGAGCCTGCATTCAATTCATTGCAAGGATATCTGGCCTTACTTCGAGTCAGAGCATCTCTGTGTCCATTCCACTTGAGGCCACAAACTCAGGGTCCCTCTCACATACATGTAGCTGAGAGAAGCCTCCTCTTGAGGGGCTTGTGGAAAGTTCGTATTCCTCTTGAGTCGAAGCCAGGGACTGCGCTCTCATCTCGAGTTGATTTGGGGTCCACGGAGCCCTTTCCTGTTGGTCCAGTGACCTCAGGATCCCTCTAGACTTGAGACAGTGATCTTGGGTTTTCTCTGGAGTGCCATCAAGGAAATCAAGGCTCCTTTCACGATTGATGTGGAACACGGAATTGCTCTGCATGCAGTGCAGGGGAATCAGGCCCCAACTCGCGGAGAGGGGTAAATCTCATTGTTTTTCTCGAGTTGCGGCCCGAACCTGGGGTATATTCTCGAGTTACGACGGGGAGGGCCCTTCCAGACACGTGTTTGTTCAGCGACGTCAGGATTCCTGCCTAGGTGCGAGGGACACCTCGGGATTCTCCTCGACTCTTGACATGGCAATTTGGACGCGTCTCCACGTGAGGCGGGAGACCCAGGGTCCCTTTCCACGTGCCACAGGGATCCTGGGACTCCTATCCATTTTCAAGAGGAGTCAGGCATCGTCTCCTTTGGAAGCATTGATCTCCGTGGACCTGTCGAGTTTTCAAAGGATGTGAGGCCACCGGTCGCGATGAGGCAGAGAACTCGGTCTTTCTCTGTGGTCTCCACAGGGGATTCAGACGTCCCTTCGTCTTGGGAGATGCAAGATGAGCCTGCATTCAATTCACTGCAGGGTTATCCGGCCTTACTTCGAGTCAGAGCATCTCGGTGTCCATTCCACTTGAGGCCACAAATTCAGGATCCCTCTCACATACCTGTAGCTGAGAGAAGCCTCCTCTTGAGGTGCTTGTGGAAAGTTCCTATTCCTCTTGAGTCGAAGCCAGGGACTAAGCTCTCATCCCGAGTTGATTTGGGGTCCACGGAGCCCTTTCAGGTTGTTCCAGTGACCTCAGGATCCCTCTAGACTTGAGACAGTGATCTTGGGTTTTCTCTGGAGTGCCATCAAGGATATCAAGGCTCCTTTCACGTTTGATGTGGAACACGGAATTGCTCTGCATGCAGTCCAGGGGAATCGGGCCTCATCTCGCGGCGAGGGGGAAGTCTCATGGTTTTTCTCGAGTTGCGGCCGGAACCTGGGGTATATTCTCGAGTTACGACGGGGAGGGCCCTTCCAGACACGTGTTTGTTCAGCGACGTCAGGACTCCTGCCTAGGTGCGAGGGACACCTCGGGATTCTCCACGAGTCTTGGCATGGCAATTGGGAGGCGTCTCCACGTGAGGCGGGAGACCCAGGGTCCCTTTCCACGTGCCACAGGGATCCTGGGACTCCTATCCATTTTCAAGAGGAGTCAGGCATCGTATCCTTTGGAAGCATGGATCTCCGCAGACCTCTCGAATTTTCAAAGGATGTGAGGCCTCCGATTGCTTTGAGGTGGAAGACTAGGTCTTTCTCTGTGGTCTCCACAGGGGATTCAGACATCCCTTCGTCTTGGGAGATGCAAGAAGAGCCTGCATTCAATTCACTGCAGGGATATCCGGCCTTACTTCGAGTCAGAGCATCTCGGTGTCCATTCCACTTGAGGCCACAATCTCAGGGTCCCTCTCACATACCTGTAGCTGAGAGAAGCCTCCTCTTGAGGTGCTCTTGGAAAGTTGGTATTCCTCTTGAGTCGAAGCCAGGGACTAAGCTCTCATCTCGAGTTGATTTGGGGTCCACGGGGCCCTTTCGTGTTGCTCCAGTTACCTCAGGATCCCTCTAGACTTGAAACAGTGTTCTTGGGTTTTCTCTGGAGTGCCATCAAGGAAATCAAGGCTCCTTTCACGTTTGATGTGGAACACGGAATTGCTCTGCACGCAGTGCAGGGGAATCGGGCTTCATCTCGTGGCGAGTGGGAAGTCTCATTGTTTTTCTCGAGTTGCGGCCGGAACCTGGGTTATATTCTCGAGTTACGACGGGGAGGGCCCTTCCAGACACGTGTTTGTTCAGCGACGTCAGGACTCCTGCCTAGGTGCGAGGGACACCTAGGGATTCTCCTCGAGTCTTGGCATGGCAATAGGGACGCGTCTCCACGTGAGGCGGTTGACCCAGGGTCCCTTTCCACGAGCCACAGTGATCCTGGGACTCCTATGCATTTTCAAGAGGAGTCAGGCATCGTCTCCTTTGGAAGCATTGATCTCTGCAGACCTCTCGAGTTTTCAAAGGATGTGAGGCCTCCGGTCACGATGAGGCGGAGGATTAGGTCTTTCTCTGTGGTCTCCAGAGGGGATTCAGACATCCCTTCGTCTTGGGAGATGCAAGACGAGCCTTCATTCAATTCACTGCAGGGATATCCGGCCTTACTTCGAGTCAGAGCATCTCGGGTTCAATTCCACTTGAGGCCACAAACTCAGGGTCCCTCTCACATAACTGTAGCTGAGAGAAGCTTCCTCTTGAGGTGCTTGTGGAAAGTTGGTATTCCACTTGAGTCGAAGCCAGGGACTAAGCTCTCATCTCGAGTTGATTTGGGGTCCACGGAGCCCTTTCGTGTTGCTCCAGTGACCTCAGGATCCCTCTAGACTTGGGACAGTGATCTTGGGTTTTCTCTGGAGTGCCATCAAGGAAATCAAGGCTCCTTTCACGTTTGATGTGGAACACGGAATTGCTCTGAACGCAGTGCAGGGAATCGGTCCTCATCCAGCGGCGAGGGGG
This sequence comes from Dama dama, assembly GCF_033118175.1. Taxonomy (NCBI): domain Eukaryota; kingdom Metazoa; phylum Chordata; class Mammalia; order Artiodactyla; family Cervidae; genus Dama; species Dama dama. Next base: position 3,655,407 of record NW_026870879.1, on the reverse strand, counting down.
AAGTCTCATGGTTTTTCTCGAGTTGCGGCCCGAACCTGGGGTATATTCTCGAGTTACGACGGGGAGGGCCCTTCCAGACACGTGTTTGTTCAGCGACGTCAGGACTCCTGCCTAGGTGCGAGGGACACCTCGGGATTCTCCACGAGTCTTGGCATGGCAATTGGGAGGCGTCTCCACGTGAGGCGGGAGACCCAGGGTCCCTTTCCACGTGCCACAGGGATCCTGGGACTCCTATCCATTTTCAAGAGGAGTCAGGCATCGTATCCTTTGGAGGCATTGATCTCCGCAGACCTCTCGAATTTTCAAAGGATGTGAGGCCACCGGTCGCGAAGAGGCAGAGAAGTCGGTCTTTCTCTGTGGTCTCCACAGGGGATTCAGACATCCCTTCGTGTTGGGAGATGCAAGATGAGCCTGCATTCAATTCACTGCAGGGATATCCGGCCTTACTTCGAGTCAGAGCATCTCGGTGTCCATTCCACTTGAGGCCACAAACTCAGGGTCCCTCTCACATACCTGTAGCTGAGAGAAGCCTCCTCTTGTGAGGCTTGTGCAAAGTTCGTATTCCTCTTGAGTCGAAGCCAGGGACTAAGCTCTCATCTCGAGTTGATTTGGGGTCCACGGAGCCCTTTCGGGTAGCTCCAGTGAACTCAGGATCCCTCTAGACTTGAGACAGTGATCTTGGGTTTTCTCTGGAGTGCCATCAAGGATATCAAGGCTCCTTTCACGTTTGATGTGGAACACGGAATTGCTCTGCACGCAGTGCAGGGGAATCGGGCCTCATCTCGCGGCGAGGGGGAAGTCTCATGGTTTTTCTCGAGTTGCGGTCGGAACCTGGGGTATATTCTCGAGTTAGGACGGGGAGGGCCCGTCCAGACACGTGTCTGTTCAGCGACGTCAGAACTCCTGCCTAGGTTCAATGGACACCTCGGTATTCTCCCCAAGTCTTGGCATGGCATTTGGGACGCGTCTCCACGTGAGGCGGGAGACCCAGGGTCCCTTTCCACGTGCCACAGGAATCCTGGGACTCCTATCCATTTTCAAGAGGAGTCAGGAATCGTCTCCTTTGGAAGCATTGGTCTCAGCGGACCTCTCAAGTTTTCAATGGATGTGAGGCCTCCGGTCGCGATGAGGCGGAGAACTTGGTCTTTCTCATTGGTCTCCACAGGGGATTCAGACATGCCTTCGTCTTGGGAGATGAAAGACGAGCCTGCTTTCAATTCACTGCAGGGATATCCGGCCTTACTTGGAGTCAGAGCATCTCGGTGTCCATTCCACTTGAGGCCACAAACTCAGGGTCCCTCTCACATACCTGTAGCTGAGAGAAGCCTCCTCTTGAGGTGCTTGTGGAAAGTTGGTATTCCTCTTGAGTCGAAGCCAGGGACTAAGCTCTCATCTCGAGTTGATTTGGTGTCCACGGAGCATTTTTGTGTTGCTCCAATGACCTCAGGATCCCTCTAGACATGAGACAGTGATCTTGGGTTTTCTCTGGAGTGCCATCAAGGAAATCAAGGCTCCGTTCACGTTTGATGTGGAGCACGGAATTGCTTTGCACGCAGTGCACGGAATCGGGCCTCATCTCGGGGCGAGGGGGAAGGCTCATGGTTTTTCTCGAGTTGCGGACGGACCCTGGGGTATATTCTCGAGTTACGACGGGAGGGCCCTTCCAGACACGTGTTTGTTCAGCGACGCCAGGCCTCGGGCCTAGGTGAGAGGGACACCTCGGGATTCTCCTCGAGTCTTGGCATGGCAATTGGGACGCGTCTCCACGTGAGGCGGGAGACCCACGGTCCCTTTCCACGTGCCACACGGATCCTGGGACTCCTATCCATTTTCAAGAGGAGTCAGGCATCGTCTCCTTTTTAAGCATTGATCTCCGCGGACCTCTCGAGTTTTCAAATGATGTGAGGCCTCCGGTCGCGTTGAGGCGGAGGACTAGGTCTTTATCTGTGGTCTCCACAGGGGATTCAGACAACCCTTCGTCTTGGGAGATGCAAGACGAGCCTGCATTCAATTCACTGCAGGGATATCCGGCCTTACTTCGAGTCAGAGCATCTCGGTATCCATTCCACTTGAGGCCACAAACTCGGGGTCCCTCAAATATACCTGAAGCTGAGAGAAGCCTCCTCTTGACGTGCTTGTGGAAAGTTGTTATTCCTCTTGACTCGAAGCCAGGGACTAAGCTCTCATCTCGAGTTGATTTGGGGTCCAGGGATCCCTTTCCTGTTGCTACAGTGACCTCAGGATCCCTCTAGACTTGAGACAGTGATCTTGGGTTTTCTCTGGAGTGCCATCAAGGAAATCAAGGGTCCTTTCTCGTTTGATGTGGAACACGGAATTGCTCGGCACGCATTGCAGGGGAATCCGGCCTCATCTCGAGGCGAGGCGGAAGTCTCTTGGTTTTTCTCGAGTTGCGGCCGGAACCTGTGGTATATTCTCGAGTTACTACGGGCAGGGCCCTTCCAGACACGTGTTTGTTCAGCGACGTCAGGACTCCTGCCTAGGTGCGAGGGACACCTCGGGATTCTCCTCGAGTCTTGGCATGGCAATTGGGACGCGTCTCCACGTGAGGCGGGAGACCCAGGGTCCCTATCCACGTGCCACAGGGATCCTGGGACTCCTATCCATTTTCAAGAGGAGTCAGGCATCGTCTCCTTTGGAAGCATTGATCTCGGCGGACCTCTCGAGTTTTCAAAGGATGTGAGGCCTCGGGTCGCGATGAGGCAGAGAACTAGGTCTTTCTCTGTGGTCTGCACAGGGTACTCAGACATCCCTTCGTCTTGGGAGATGCAAGACGAGCCTGCATTCAATTCATTGGAGGGATATCCGGCCTTACTTTGAGTCAGAGCATCTCGGTGTCCATTCCACTTGAGGCAACAAACTCAGGGTCCCTCTCACATACCTGTAGCTGAGTGAAGCCTACTCTTGCGGTGGTTGTGGTAAGTTGGTATTCCACTTGAGTCGAAGCAAGGGACTAAGCTCTCATCTCGAGTTGATTGGGGGTCCACGGAGCCCTTTCCTGTTGCTCCAGTGACCTCAGGATCCCTCTAGACTTGAGACAGTGATCTTGGGTTTTCTCTGGAGTGCCATCAAGGAAATCAAGGCACCTTTCACGTTTGATGTGGAACACGGAATTGCTCTGCACGCAGTGCAGGGGAATCGGGCCTCATCTCGCGGCGCGGGGATAGTCTCATGGTTTTTCTCGAGTTGCGGCCGGAACCTGGGGTATATTCTCAAGTTACGACGGCGAGGACCCTTCCAGACACGTGTTTGTTCAGCGACGTCAGGACTCCTGCCTAGGTGCGAGGGACACCTCGGGATTCTCCTCGAGTCTTGGCATTGCAATTGGGACGCATCTCCACGTGAGGCGGGAGACCCAGGGTCCCTTTCCACGTGCCACAGTGATCCTGGGACTCCTTTCAATTTTCAAGAGGAGTCAGGCATCGTCTCCTTTGGAAGCATTGATCTCCGTGGACCTCTCTAGTTTTCAAAGGATGTGAGGCCTCCGGTCGCGTTGATTCGGAGGACTAGGTCTTTCTCTGTAGTCTCCACAGGGGATTCAGACATCCCTTCGTCTTGGGAAATACAAGACGAGCTTGCATTCAATTCACTGCAGGGATATCCGGCCTTACTTCGAGTCAGAGCATCTCGGTGTCCATTCCACTTGAGGCCACAAACACAGGGTCCCTCTCACATACCTGTAGCTGAGAGAAGCCTCCTCTTGAGGTGCTTGTGGAAAGTTGGTATTCCTCTTGATTCGAAGCCAGGGAAAAGCTCTCATCTCGAGTTGATTTGGGGTCCACGGAGCCCTTTCGTGTTGCTCCAGTGACCTCAGGATCACTCTAGACATGAGACAGTGATCTTGGGCTTTCGCTGGAGTGCCACCAAGGAAATCAAGGCTCCTTTCACGTTTGATGTGGAACACGGAATTGCTCTGCACGCAGTGCAGGGTAATCGGGTCTCATCTCGCGGCGAGGGGGAAGTCTCATGGTTTTTCTCGACTTGCGGCCCGAACCTGGAGTATATTCTCGAGTTACGACGGGGAGGGCCCTTCCAGACACGTGTTTGTTCAGCGACGTCAGGACTCCTGCCTAGGTGCGAGGGACACCTCGGGATTCTCCTCGACTCTTGACATGGCAATTTGGACGCGTCTCCACGTGAGGCGGGAGACCCAGGGTCCCTTTCCACGTGCCACAGGGATCCTGGGACTCCTATCCATTTTCAAGAGGAGTCAGGCATCGTCTCCTTTGGAAGCAATGATCTCCGCGGACCTCTCGAGTTTTCAAAGGATGTGAGACCTCCGCTCGCGATGAGGCGGAGAACTCGGTCTTTCTCTGTGGTCTCCACAGGGGATTCAGACATCCCTTCGTCTTGGGAGATGCAAGACGAGCCTGCATTCAATTCATTGCAAGGATATCTGGCCTTACTTCGAGTCAGAGCATCTCTGTGTCCATTCCACTTGAGGCCACAAACTCAGGGTCCCTCTCACATACATGTAGCTGAGAGAAGCCTCCTCTTGAGGGGCTTGTGGAAAGTTCGTATTCCTCTTGAGTCGAAGCCAGGGACTGCGCTCTCATCTCGAGTTGATTTGGGGTCCACGGAGCCCTTTCCTGTTGGTCCAGTGACCTCAGGATCCCTCTAGACTTGAGACAGTGATCTTGGGTTTTCTCTGGAGTGCCATCAAGGAAATCAAGGCTCCTTTCACGATTGATGTGGAACACGGAATTGCTCTGCATGCAGTGCAGGGGAATCAGGCCCCAACTCGCGGAGAGGGGTAAATCTCATGGTTTTTCTCGAGTTGCGGCCCGAACCTGGGGTATATTCTCGAGTTACGACGGGGAGGGCCCTTCCAGACACGTGTTTGTTCAGCGACGTCAGGATTCCTGCCTAGGTGCGAGGGACACCTCGGGATTCTCCTCGACTCTTGACATGGCAATTTGGACGCGTCTCCACGTGAGGCGGGAGACCCAGGGTCCCTTTCCACGTGCCACAGGGATCCTGGGACTCCTATCCATTTTCAAGAGGAGTCAGGCATCGTCTCCTTTGGAAGCATTGATCTCCGTGGACCTGTCGAGTTTTCAAAGGATGTGAGGCCACCGGTCGCGATGAGGCAGAGAACTCGGTCTTTCTCTGTGGTCTCCACAGGGGATTCAGACGTCCCTTCGTCTTGGGAGATGCAAGATGAGCCTGCATTCAATTCACTGCAGGGTTATCCGGCCTTACTTCGAGTCAGAGCATCTCGGTGTCCATTCCACTTGAGGCCACAAATTCAGGATCCCTCTCACATACCTGTAGCTGAGAGAAGCCTCCTCTTGAGGTGCTTGTGGAAAGTTCCTATTCCTCTTGAGTCGAAGCCAGGGACTAAGCTCTCATCCCGAGTTGATTTGGGGTCCACGGAGCACTTTCAGGTTGTTCCAGTGACCTCAGGATCCCTCTAGACTTGAGACAGTGATCTTGGGTTTTCTCTGGAGTGCCATCAAGGATATCAAGGCTCCTTTCACGTTTGATGTGGAACACGGAATTGCTCTGCACGCAGTCCAGGGGAATCGGGCCTCATCTCGCGGCGAGGGGGAAGTCTCATGGTTTTTCTCGAGTTGCGGCCGGAACCTGGGGTATATTCTCGAGTTACGACGGGGAGGGCCCTTCCAGACACGTGTTTGTTCAGCGACGTCAGGACTCCTGCCTAGGTGCGAGGGACACCTCGGGATTCTCCACGAGTCTTGGCATGGCAATTGGGAGGCGTCTCCACGTGAGGCGGGAGACCCAGGGTCCCTTTCCACGTGCCACAGGGATCCTGGGACTCCTATCCATTTTCAAGAGGAGTCAGGCATCGTATCCTTTGGAAGCATTGATCTCCGCAGACCTCTCGAATTTTCAAAGGATGTGAGGCCTCCGGTTGCTTTGAGGTGGAGGACTAGGTCTATCTCTGTGGTCTCCACAGGGGATTCAGACATCCCTTCGTCTTGGGAGATGCAAGAAGAGCCTGCATTCAATTCACTGCAGGGATATCCGGCCTTACTTCGAGTCAGAGCATCTCGGTGTCCATTCCACTTGAGGCCACAATCTCAGGGTCCCTCTCACATACCTGTAGCTGAGAGAAGCCTCCTCTTGAGGTGCTCTTGGAAAGTTGGTATTCCTCTTGAGTCGAAGCCAGGGACTAAGCTCTCATCTCGAGTTGATTTGGGGTCCACGGGGCCCTTTCGTGTTGCTCCAGTTACCTCAGGATCCCTCTAGACTTGAAACAGTGTTCTTGGGTTTTCTCTGGAGTGCCATCAAGGAAATCAAGGCTCCTTTCACGTTTGATGTGGAACACGGAATTGCTCTGCACGCAGTGCAGGGGAATCGGGCCTCATCTCGTGGCGAGTGGGAAGTCTCATTGTTTTTCTCGAGTTGCGGCCGGAACCTGGGGTATATTCTCGAGTTACGACGGGGAGGGCCCTTCCAGACACGTGTTTGTTCAGCGACGTCAGGACTCCTGCCTAGGTGCGAGGGACACCTCGGGATTCTCCTCGAGTCTTGGCATGGCAACAGGGACGCGTCTCCACGTGAGGCGGTTGACCCAGGGTCCCTTTCCACGAGCCACAGTGATCCTGGGACTCCTATGCATTTTCAAGAGGAGTCAGGCATCGTCTCCTTTGGAAGCATTGATCTCTGCAGACCTCTCGAGTTTTCAAAGGATGTGAGGCCTCCGGTCACGATGAGGCGGAGGATTAGGTCTTTCTCTGTGGTCTCCAGAGGGGATTCAGACATCCCTTCGTCTTGGGAGATGCAAGACGAGCCTGCATTCAATTCACTGCAGGGATATCCGGCCTTACTTCGAGTCAGAGCATCTCGGGTTCAATTCCACTTGAGGCCACAAACTCAGGGTCCCTCTCACATAACTGTAGCTGAGAGAAGCTTCCTCTTGAGGTGCTTGTGGAAAGTTGGTATTCCACTTGAGTCGAAGCCAGGGACTAAGCTCTCATCTCGAGTTGATTTGGGGTCCACGGAGCCCTTTCGTGTTGCTCCAGTGACCTCAGGATCCCTCTAGACTTGGGACAGTGATCTTGGGTTTTCTCTGGAGTGCCATCAAGGAAATCAAGGCTCCTTTCACGTTTGATGTGGAACACGGAATTGCTCTGAACGCAGTGCAGGGAATCGGTCCTCATCCAGCGGCGAGGGGGAAGTCTCATGGTTTTTCTCGAGTTGCGGCCCGAACCTGGGGTATATTATCGAGTTACGACGGGGAGGGCCCTTCCAGACACGTGTTTGTTCAGCGATGTCAGGACTCCTGCCTAGGTGCGAGGGACACCTCGGGATTCTCCACGAGTCTTGGCATGGCAATTGGGAGGCGTCTCCACGTGAGGCGGGAGACCCAGGGTCCCTTTCCACGTGCCACACGGATCCTGGGACTCCTATCCATTTTCAAGAGGAGTCAGGCATCGTCTCCTTTGGAAGCATTGATCTCCGCGGACCTCTCGAGTTTTCAAATGATGTGAGGCCTCCGGTCGCGTTGAGGCGGAGGACTAGGTCTTTCTCTGTGGTCTCCACAGGGGATTCAGACAACCCTTCGTCTTGGCAGATGCAAGACGAGCCTGCATCCAATTCACTGCAGGGATATCCGGCCTTACTTCGAGTCAGAGCATCTCGGTATCCATTCCACTTGAGGCCACAAACTCGGGGTCCCTCAAATATACCTGAAGCTGAGAGAAGCCTCCTCTTGACGTGCTTGTGGAAAGTTGTTATTCCTCTTGACTCGAAGCCAGGGACTAAGCTCTCATCTCGAGTTGATTTGGGGTCCACGGAGCCTTTTCGTGTTGCTACAGTGACCTCAGGATCCCTCTGGACTTGAGACAATGATCTTGGGTTTTCTCTGGAGTGCCATCAAGGAAATCAAGTCTCCTTTCACGTTTGATGTGGAACACGGAATTGCTCTGCACGCAGTGCAGGGGAATCGGGCCTCATCTCGCGGCGAGGGGGAAGTCTTGGTTTTTCGCGAGTGGCGGCCGGAACCTGGGGTATATTCTCGAGTTACGACGGGGAGGGCCCTTCCAGACACGTGTTTCTTCAGCGAAGTGAGGACTCCAGACTAGGTGCGAGGGACACCTCGGGGTTCTCCTCGAGTCTTGGCATGGCAATTGGGACGCGTCTCCACGTGAGGCGGGAGACCCAGGGTCCCTTTCCACGTGCCACAGGGATCCTGGGACTCCTATCCATTTTCAAGAGGAGTCAGGCATCGTCTCCTTTGGAAGCATTGATCTCCGCAGACCTCTCAAGTTTTGAAAGGATGTGAGGCCTCCGGTCGCGATGAGCCGGAGAACTAGTTCTTTCTCTGTGGTCTCCACAGGGGATTCAGACATCCCTTCCTCTTAGGAGATGCAAGACGAGCCTGCTTTCAATTCACTGCAGGAATATCCGGCCTTACTTCGAGTCAGAGCATCTCGGTGTCCATTCCACTTGAGGCCACAATTTCAGGGTCCCTCTCACATTCCTGTAGCTGAGAGAAGCCTCCTCTTGAGGTGCTGGTGGAAAGTTGGTATTCCTCTTGAGTCGAAGCCAGGGACTAAACTCTCATCTCGAGTTGATTTGGGGTACACGGAGCCCTTTCCTGTTGGTCCAGTGACCTCAGGATCCCTCTAGACTTGAGACAGTGATCTTGCGTTTTCTCTGGAGTGCCATCAAGGAAATCAAGGCTCCTTTCACGTTTGATATGGAACATGAAATTGCTCTGCATGCCGTGCAGGGAATCGGGCCTCATCTCGTTGCGAGGGGGAAGTCTCATGGTTTTTCTCGACTTGCGGCCCGAACCTGGAGTATATTCTCGAGTTACGACGGGGAGGGCCCTTCCAGACACGTGTTTGTTCAGCGACGTCAGGACTCCTGCCTAGGTGCGAGGGACACCTCGGGATTCTCCTCGACTCTTGACATGGCAATTTGGACGCGTCTCCACGTGAGGCGGGAGACCCAGGGTCCCTTTCCACGTGCCACAGGGATCCTGGGACTCCTATCCATTTTCAAGAGGAGTCAGGCATCGTCTCCTTTGGAAGCATTGATCTCCGCGGACCTCTCGAGTTTTCAAAGGATGTGAGACCTCCGCTCGCGATGAGGCGGAGAACTCGGTCTTTCTCTGTGGTCTCCACAGGGGATTCAGACATCCCTTCGTCTTGGGAGATGCAAGACGAGCCTGCATTCAATTCATTGCAAGGATATCTGGCCTTACTTCGAGTCAGAGCATCTCTGTGTCCATTCCACTTGAGGCCACAAACTCAGGGTCCCTCTCACATACATGTAGCTGAGAGAAGCCTCCTCTTGAGGGGCTTGTGGAAAGTTCGTATTCCTCTTGAGTCGAAGCCAGGGACTGCGCTCTCATCTCGAGTTGATTTGGGGTCCACGGAGCCCTTTCCTGTTGGTCCAGTGACCTCAGGATCCCTCTAGACTTGAGACAGTGATCTTGGGTTTTCTCTGGAGTGCCATCAAGGAAATCAAGGCTCCTTTCACGATTGATGTGGAACACGGAATTGCTCTGCATGCAGTGCAGGGGAATCAGGCCCCAACTCGCGGAGAGGGGTAAATCTCATGGTTTTTCTCGAGTTGCGGCCCGAACCTGGGGTATATTCTCGAGTTACGACGGGGAGGGCCCTTCCAGACACGTGTTTGTTCAGCGACGTCAGGATTCCTGCCTAGGTGCGAGGGACACCTCGGGATTCTCCTCGACTCTTGACATGGCAATTTGGACGCGTCTCCACGTGAGGCGGGAGACCCAGGGTCCCTTTCCACGTGCCACAGGGATCCTGGGACTCCTATCCATTTTCAAGAGGAGTCAGGCATCGTCTCCTTTGGAAGCATTGATCTCCGTGGACCTGTCGAGTTTTCAAAGGATGTGAGGCCACCGGTCGCGATGAGGCAGAGAACTCGGTCTTTCTCTGTGGTCTCCACAGGGGATTCAGACGTCCCTTCGTCTTGGGAGATGCAAGATGAGCCTGCATTCAATTCACTGCAGGGTTATCCGGCCTTACTTCGAGTCAGAGCATCTCGGTGTCCATTCCACTTGAGGCCACAAATTCAGGATCCCTCTCACATACCTGTAGCTGAGAGAAGCCTCCTCTTGAGGTGCTTGTGGAAAGTTCCTATTCCTCTTGAGTCGAAGCCAGGGACTAAGCTCTCATCCCGAGTTGATTTGGGGTCCACGGAGCCCTTTCAGGTTGTTCCAGTGACCTCAGGATCCCTCTAGACTTGAGACAGTGATCTTGGGTTTTCTCTGGAGTGCCATCAAGGATATCAAGGCTCCTTTCACGTTTGATGTGGAACACGGAATTGCTCTGCACGCAGTCCAGGGGAATCGGGCCTCATCTCGCGGCGAGGGGGAAGTCTCATGGTTTTCCTCGAGTTGCGGCCGGAACCTGGGGTATATTCTCGAGTTACGACGGGGAGGGCCCTTCCAGACACGTGTTTGTTCAGCGACGTCAGGACTCCTGCCTAGGTGCGAGGGACACCTCGGGATTCTCCACGAGTCTTGGCATGGCAATTGGGAGGCGTCTCCACGTGAGGCGGGAGACCCAGGGTCCCTTTCCACGTGCCACAGGGATCCTGGGACTCCTATCCATTTTCAAGAGGAGTCAGGCATCGTATCCTTTGGAAGCATTGATCTCCGCAGACCTCTCGAATTTTCAAAGGATGTGAGGCCTCCGGTTGCTTTGAGGTGGAGGACTAGGTCTTTCTCTGTGGTCTCCACAGGGGATTCAGACATCCCTTCGTCTTGGGAGATGCAAGAAGAGCCTGCATTCAATTCACTGCAGGGATATCCGGCCTTACTTCGAGTCAGAGCATCTCGGTGTCCATTCCACTTGAGGCCACAATCTCAGGGTCCCTCTTACATACCTGTAGCTGAGAGAAGCCTCCTCTTGAGGTGCTCTTGGAAAGTTGGTATTCCTCTTGAGTCGAAGCCAGGGACTAAGCTCTCATCTCGAGTTGATTTGGGGTCCACGGGGCCCTTTCGTGTTGCTCCAGTTACCTCAGGATCCCTCTAGACTTGAAACAGTGTTCTTGGGTTTTCTCTGGAGTGCCATCAAGGAAATCAAGGCTCCTTTCACGTTTGATGTGGAACACGGAATTGCTCTGCACGCAGTGCAGGGGAATCGGGCCTCATCTCGTGGCGAGTGGGAAGTCTCATTGTTTTTCTCGAGTTGCGGCCGGAACCTGGGGTATATTCTCGAGTTACGACGGGGAGGGCCCTTCCCGACACGTGTTTGTTCAGCGACGTCAGGACTCCTGCCTAGGTGCGAGGGACACCTCGGGATTCTCCTCGAGTCTTGGCATGGCAACAGGGACGCGTCTCCACGTGAGGCGGTTGACCCAGGGTCCCTTTCCACGAGCCACAGTGATCCTGGGACTCCTATGCATTTTCAAGAGGAGTCAGGCATCGTCTCCTTTGGAAGCATTGATCTCTGCAGACCTCTCGAGTTTTCAAAGGATGTGAGGCCTCCGGTCACGATGAGGCGGAGGATTAGGTCTTTCTCTGTGGTCTCCAGAGGGGATTCAGACATCCCTTTGTCTTGGGAGATGCAAGACGAGCCTGCATTCAATTCACTGCAGGGATATCCGGCCTTACTTCGAGTCAGAGCATCTCGGGTTCAATTACACTTGAGGCCACAAACTCAGGGTCCCTCTCACATAACTGTAGCTGAGAGAAGCTTCCTCTTGAGGTGCTTGTGGAAAGTTGGTATTCCACTTGAGTCGAAGCCAGGGACTAAGCTCTCATCTCGAGTTGATTTGGGGTCCACGGAGCCCTTTCGTGTTGCTCCAGTGACCTCAGGATCCCTCTAGGCTTGGGACAGTGATCTTGGGTTTTCTCTGGAGTGCCATCAAGGAAATCAAGGCTCCTTTCACGTTTGATGTGGAACACGGAATTGCTCTGAACGCAGTGCAGGGAATCGGTCCTCATCCAGCGGCGAGGGGGAAGTCTCATGGTTTTTCTCGAGTTGCGGCCCGAACCTGGGGTATATTATCGAGTTACGACGGGGAGGGCCCTTCCAGACACGTGTTTGTTCAGCGATGTCAGGACTCCTGCCTAGGTGCGAGGGACACCTCGGGATTCTCCACGAGTCTTGGCATGGCAATTGGGAGGCGTCTCCACGTGAGGCGGGAGACCCAGGGTCCCTTTCCACGTGCCACACGGATCCTGGGACTCCTATCCATTTTCAAGAGGAGTCAGGCATCGTCTCCTTTGGAAGCATTGATCTCCGCGGACCTCTCGAGTTTTCAAATGATGTGAGGCCTCCGGTCGCGTTGAGGCGGAGGACTAGGTCTTTCTCTGTGGTCTCCACAGGGGATTCAGACAACCCTTCGTCTTGGCAGATGCAAGACGAGCCTGCATCCAATTCACTGCAGGGATATCCGGCCTTACTTCGAGTCAGAGCATCTCGGTATCCATTCCACTTGAGGCCACAAACTCGGGGTCCCTCAAATATACCTGAAGCTGAGAGAAGCCTCCTCTTGACGTGCTTGTGGAAAGTTGTTATTCCTCTTGACTCGAAGCCAGGGACTAAGCTCTCATCTCGAGTTGATTTGGGGTCCACGGAGCCTTTTCGTGTTGCTACAGTGACCTCAGGATCCCTCTGGACTTGAGACAGTGATCTTGGGTTTTCTCTGGAGTGCCATCAAGGAAATCAAGGCTCCTTTCACGTTTGATGTGGAACACGGAATTGCTCTGCACGCAGTGCAGGGGAATCGGGCCTCATCTCGCGGCGAGGGGGAAGTCTTGGTTTTTCGCGAGTGGCGGCCGGAACCTGGGGTATATTCTCTAGTTACGACGGGGAGGGCCCTTCCAGACACGTGTTTCTTCAGCGAAGTGAGGACTCCAGACTAGGTGCGAGGGACACCTCGGGGTTCTCCTCGAGTCTTGGCATGGCAATTGGGACGCGTCTCCACGTGAGGCGGGAGACCCAGGGTCCCTTTCCACGTGCCACAGGGATCCTGGGACTCCTATCCATTTTCAAGAGGAGTCAGGCATCGTCTCCTTTGGAAGCATTGATCTCCGCAGACCTCTCAAGTTTTGAAAGGATGTGAGGCCTCCGGTCGCGATGAGCCGGAGAACTAGTTCTTTCTCTGTGGTCTCCACAGGGGATTCAGACATCCCTTCCTCTTAGGAGATGCAAGACGAGCCTGCTTTCAATTCACTGCAGGAATATCCGGCCTTACTTCGAGTCAGAGCATCTCGGTGTCCATTCCACTTGAGGCCACAAACTCAGGGTCCCTCTCACATTCCTGTAGCTGAGAGAAGCCTCCTCTTGAGGTGCTTGTGGAAAGTTGGTATTCCTCTTGACTCGAAGCCAGGGACTAAGCTCTCATCTCGAGTTGATTTGGGGTCCACGGAGCCCTTTCGTGTTGCTCCAGTGACCTCAGGATCCCTCTAGACTTGAGACAGTGATCTTGCGTTTTCTCTGGAGTGCCATCAAGGAAATCAAGGCTCCTTTCACGTTTGATATGGAACATGAAATTGCTCTGCATGCCGTGCAGGGAATCGGGCCTCATCTCGTTGCGAGGGGGAAGTCTCATGGTTTTTCTCGAGTTGCGGCCGGAACCTGGGGTATATTCTCGAGTTACGAAGGGGAGGTCTCTTCCAGACACGTGTTTGTTCAGCGACGTCAGGACTCCTGCCTAGGTGCGAGGGACACCTCGGGATTCTCCTCGAGCCTTGGCATGGCAATTGGGACGCGTCTCCACGTGAGGCGGGAGACCCAGGGTCCCTTTCCACGTGCCACAGGGATCCTGGGACTCCTATCCATTTTCAGTAGGAGTCAGGCATCGTCTCCTTTGGAAGCATTGATCTCCGCGGACCTCTCGAGTTTTCAAAGGATGTGAGGCCTCCGGTCGCGATGAGGCGGAGGACTAGGTCTTTCTCTGTGGTCTCCACAGGGGATTCAGACATCCGATCGTCTTGGGAGACGCAAGAAGAGCCTGCATTCAATTCACTGCAGGGATATCCGGCCTTACTTCGAGTCAGAGCATCTCGGTGTCCATTCCACATGAGGCCACAAACTCAGGGTCCCTCTCACATACCTGTAGCTGAGGGAAACCTCCTCTTGAAGTGCTTGTGGAAAGTTGGTATTCCTCTTGAGTCGAAGCCAGGGACAAAGCTCTCATCTCGAGTTGATTTGGGGTCCACGGAGCCCTTTCGTGTTGCTCCAGTGACCTCAGGATCCCTCTAGACTCTAGACAGTGATCTTGGGTTTTCTCTGGAGTGCCATCAAGGAAATCAAGGCTCCTTTCACATTTGATGTGGAACACGGAATTGCTCTGCACGCAGTGCAGGGGAATCGGGCCTCATCTCACGGCGAGGGGGAAGTCTCATGGTTTTTCTCGAGTTGCGGCCAGAACCTCGGGTATATTCTCGAGTTACGACGGGGAGGGTCCTTCCAGACACGTGTTTGTTCAGCGACGTCAGGACTCCTGCCTAGGTGCGAGGGACACCTCCGGATTCTCCTCGAGTCTTGGCATGGCAATTGGGACGCGTCTCCACGTGAGGCGGGAGACCCAGTGTCCCTTTCGACGAGCCACAGGGATCCTGGGACTCCTATCCATTTTCAAGAGGAGTCAGGCATCGTCTCCTTTGGAAGCATTGATCTCCGCGGACCTCTCGAGTTTTCAAAGGATGTGAGGCCTCCGGTCGCGATGAGGCGGAGGACTAGGTCTTTCTCTTTGGTCTCCACAGGGGATTTAGGCAACCCTTCGTCTTGGGGGATGCAGGACGAGCCTGCATTCAATTCACTGCAGGGATACCCGGCCTTACTTCTAGTCAGAGCATCTCGGTGTCCATTCCACTTGAGGCCACAAACTCAGGGTCCCTCTCTCATACCTGTAGCTGAGAGAAGCCTCCTCTTGAGGTGCTTGTGGAAACTTGGTATTCCTCTTGAGTCGAAGCCAGGGACTAAGCTCTCATCTCGAGTTGATTTGGGGTCCACGGAGCCCTTTCGTGCTGCTACAGTGACCTCAGGATCCCTCTAGACTTGAGACAGTGACTTTGGGTTTTCTCTGGAGTGCCATCAAGTAAATCAAGGCTCCTTTCACGTTTGATGTGGAACACGGAATTGCTCTGCACGCAGTGCAGGGGAATCGAGCCTCATCTCGTGGCGAGGGGGAAGTCTAATGGTTTTTCTCGTGTTGCGGCCGGAACCTGGGGTATATTCTCGAGTTATGACGGGGAGGGCCCTTCCAGACACGTGTTTGTTCAGCGACGTCAGGACTCCTGCCTAGGTGCGAGGGACACCTCGGGATTCTCCTCGAGTCTTGGCATGGCAATTGGGACGCGTCTCCACGTGAAGCGGGAGACCCAGGGTCCCCTTCCACGTGGACAGGGATCCTGGGACTCCTATCCATTTTCAAGAGGAGTCAGGCATCGTCTCCTTTGGAAGCATTGATCTCCGCGGACCTCTCGAGTTTTCAAAGGATGTGAGGCCTCCGGGCGCGATGAGGCGGAGAACTAGGTCTTTCTCTGTCGTCTCCAGTGGGGACTCAGACATCCCTTCGTCTTGGGAGATGCAAGACGAGCCTGCATTCAATTCACTGCAGGGATATCCAGCCTTACTGCGAGTCAGAGCATCTCGGTGTCCATTCCACTTGAGGCCACAATCTCAGGGTCCCTCTCACATACTTGTAGCTGAGAGAAGCCTCCTCTTGAGGTGCTTGTGGAAAGTTGGTATTCCTCTTGATTCGAAGCCAGGGACTAAGCTCTCATCACGAGTTGATTTGGGGTCCACGGAGCCTTTTGGTGTTGCTCCAGTGACCTCAGGATCCCTCTAGACTTGAGACAGTGATCTTGGGTTTTCTCTGGAGTGCCATCAAGGAAATCAAGGCTCTTTTCACGTTTAGTGTGGAACACGGAATTGTTCTGCACGCAGTGCAGGGGAATCGGGCCTCATCTCGCGGCGAAGGGGAAGTCTCATGGTGTTTCTCGAGTTGTGGCCGGAACCTGGGTTATATTCTCGAGTTACGACGGGCAGGGCCCTTCCAGACACGTGTTTGTTCAGCGACGTCAGGACTCCTGCCTAGGTGCGAGGGACACCTCGGGATACTCCTCGAGTCTTGGCATGGCAATTGGGATGCGTCTCCACGTGAGGCGGGAGACCCAGGGTCCCTTTCCACGTGCCACAGAGATCCTGGGACTCCTATCCATTTTCAAGAGGAGTCAGACATCGTCTCCTTCGGAAGTATTGATCTCCGCGGTCCTCTCGAGTTTTCAAAGGATATGAGGCCTCCGGATGCGTTGAGGTGTAGGACTAGGTCTTTCTCTGTGGTCTCCACAGGGGATTCAGACAACCCTTCGTCTTGGGAGATGCAAGACGAGCCTGCATTCAATTCACTGCAGGGATATCCGGCCTTACTTCGAGTCAGAACATCACGGTGTCCATTCCACTTGAGGCCACAAACTCGGGGTCCGTCTCAAATACCTGTAGCTGAGAGAAGCCTCCTCTTGAGGTGATTGTGGAAAGTTGGTATTCCTCTTGAGTCTAAGCCAGGGACTAAGCTCTCATCTCGAGTTGATTTGGGGTCCACGGAGCCCTTTCCTGTTGGTCCAGTGACCTCAGGATCCCTCTAGACTTGAGACAGTGATCTTGGGTTTTCTCTGGAGTGCCATCAAGGAAATCAAGGCTCCTTTCACGTTTGATGTGGAACACGGAATTGCTCTGCATGCAGTGCAGGGGAATCAGGCCTCATCTCGCGGCGAGGGGGAAATCTCATGGTTTTTCTCGAGTTGCGGCCTGAACCTGGGGTATATTCTCGAGTTACGACGGGAAGGGCCTTCCAGACACGTGTTTGTTGAGCTGCGTCAGGACTCCAGCCTAGGTGCGAGGGACACCTCGGGATTCTCCTCGAGTCTTGGCATGGCAATTTGGACGCGTCTCCACGTGAGGCGGGAGACCCAGGTTCCCTTTCCACGTGCCACAGGGATCCTGGGACTCCTATCCATTTTCAAGAGGAGTCAGGCATCGTCTCCTTTGGAAGCATTGATCTCCGCGGACCTCTCGAGTTTTCAAAGGATGTGAGGCCTCCGGTCGCAATGAGGCGGAGAACTCGGTCTTTCTCTGTGGTCTCCACAGGGGATTCAGACATCCCTTCGTCTTGGGAGATGCAAGACGAGCCTGCATTCAATTCACTGCAGGGATATCCGGCCTTACTTCGAGTCAGAGCATCTCGGTGTCCATTCCATTTGAGGCTACAAATTCAGGGTCCCTCAAATATACGTGGTGCTGAGAGAAACCTCCTCTTGAGGTCCTTGTGCAAAGTTGGTATTCCTCTTGAGTCTAAGCCAGGGTCTAAGCTCTCATCTCGAGTTGATCTGGGGTCCACGAAGCCCTTTCGTGTTGCTCCAGTGACCTCAGCATCCCTCTAGACTTGAGACAGTGATCTTGGGTTTTCTCTGGAGTGCCATCAAGGAAATCAAGGCTCCTTTCACGTTTGATGTGGAACACGGAATTGCTCTGCACGCAGTCCAGGGGAATAGGGCCTCATCTCGCGGCGAGGGGGAAGTCTCATGGTTTTTCTCGAGTTGCGGCCGGAACCTCGGGTATATTCTCGAGTTACGACGGGGAGGGTCCTTCCAGACACGTGTTTGTTCAGCGACGTCAGGACTCCTGCGTAGGTGCGAGGGACACCTCGGGATTCTCCTCGAGTCTTGGCATGGCAATGGGGACGCGTCTCCACGGGAGCCAGGAGACCCAGGCTCCCTTTCAACGTGCCACACGGATCGTGGGACTCCTATCCATTTTCAAGAAGAGTCAGGCATCGTCTCCTTTGGAAGCATTGATCTCCGCGGACCTCTCGTGTTTTCAAAGGATGTGAGGCCTCCGGTCGCATTGAGGCGGAGGACTAGGTCTTTCTCTGTGGTCTCCACAGGTGATTCAGACAATCCTTCGTCTTGGGAGATGCAAGACGAGCCTGCATTCAATTCACTGCAGGGATATCCGGCCTTACTTCGAGTCAGAGCATCTCGGTGTCCATTCCACTTGAGGCCACAAACTCAGGGTCCCTCACACATACCTGTAGCTGAGAGAAGCCTCGTTTTGAGGTGCTTATGAAAAGTGGGTATTCCTCTTGAGTCGAAGCCAGGGTCTAAGCTCTCATATCGAGTTGATCTGGGGTCCACGGAGCCCTTTCGTGTTGCTCCAGTGACCTCAGGATCCCTCTAGACTTGAGACAGTGATCTTGGGTTTTCTCTGGAGTGCCATCAAGGAAATCAAGGCTCCTTTCACGTTTGATGTGGAACACGGAATTGCTCTGCACGCAGTCCAGGGGAATAGGGCCTCATCTCGCGGCGAGGGGGAAGTCTCATGGTTTTTCTCGAGTTGCGGCCGGAACCTCGGGTATATTCTCGAGTTACGACGGGGAGGGCCCTTCCAGACACGTGTTTGTTCAGCGACGTCAGGAATCCTGCCTAGGTGCGAGGGACACCTCGGTATTCTCCTCGAGTCTTGGCATGGCAATGGGGAAGCGTCTCCACGTGAGGCGGGAGACCCAGGGTCCCTTTCCATGTGCCACAGGGATCCTGGGACTCCTATCCATTTTCAAGAGGAGTCAGGCATCGTCTCCTTTGGAAGCATTGATATCGGCGGACCTCTCGAATTTTCAAAGGATGTGAGGCCCCCGGTCGCTATGAGGCGGAGAATTAGGTCTTTCTCTGTGGTCTCCACAGGGGATTCAGACATCCCTTCGTCTTGGGAGATGCAAGACGAGCCTGCATTCAATTCACTGCAGGGATATCCAGCCTTACTTCGAGTCAGAGCATCTCGGTGTCCATTCCACTTGAGGCCACAAAATCAGGGTAACTCTCATATACATGTAGCTGAGAGAAGCCTCCTCTTGAGGTGCTTGTGGAAAGTTGGTATTCCTCTTGAGTCGAAGCCAGGGACTAAGCTCTCATCTCGAGTTGATTTGGGGTCCACGGAGCCCTTTCCTGTAGCTAGAGTGACCTCCGGGTCCCTCTAGACTTGAGACAGTGATCTTGGCTTTTCTCTGGGGTGCCATCAATGAAATCAAGGCTCCTTTCACGTTTGATTTGTCACACGGAATTGCTCTGCACGCAATGCAGGGGAATCGGGCCTCATCTCGCAGAGAGGGGGAAGTCTCATGGTTGTTCTCGAGTTGCGGCGGGAACCTGGGGTACATTCTCGAGTTACGACGGGGAGGGCCCTTCAAGACACGGGTTTGTTCTGCGACGTCAGGACTCCTGTCTAGGTGCCAGGGACACCTCGGGATTCTCCTCGAGGCTTGGCATGGAAATTGTGATGCCTCTCCATGTGAGGCGGGAGACCCAGGGTCCCTTTCCACGTGACAGAGGGATCCTGGGACTCCTATCCGTTTTCAAGAGGAGTCAGGCATCGTCTCCTTTGGAAGCATTGATCTCCGTGAACCTCTCGAGGTTTCAAAGGATGTGAGGCCTCCGGTCACGATGAGGCGGAGAACTAGGTCTTTCTCTGTGGTCTGCACAGGGTATTCAGACATCCCTTCGCCTTGGGAGATGCAAGAGGAGCCTGCATTCAATTCACTGCAGGGATGTCCATCCTTACTTCGAGTCAGAGCATCTCGGTGTCCATTCCACTTGAGGCCACAAACTCAGGGTCCCTCTCACATACCTGTAGCTGAGAGTAGCCTCCTCTTGAGGTGCTTGTGGAAAGTTGGTATTCCACTTGAGTCGAAGCCAGGGACTAAGCTCTCATCTCCAGTTGATTTGGGGTCCACGGAGCACTTTCCTGTTGCTACAGTGACCTCAGGATCCCTCTAGACTGGAGACAGTGATCTTGGGTTTTCTCTGGAGTGCCATCAAGGAAATCAAGGCTCCTTTCATGTTAGATGTGGAACAGCGAATTGCTCTTCACGCAGTGCAGGGGAATAGGGCCTCATCTCGCGGCGAGGGGGAAGTCTCATGGTTGTTCTCGAGTTGCGGCCGGAACCTGGGGTATATTATCGAGTTACGACGGGGCGGGCTCTTCCAGACAAGTGTTTGTTCAGCGACGTCTGGACTCCTGCCTAGGTGTGAGGGACACCTCGGGATTCTCCTCGAGTCTTGGCATGGCAATTGGGACGCGTCTCCACGTGAGGCAGGAGACCCAGGGTCCCTTTCCACGTGCCACAGTGATCCTGGGACTCCTATCCATTTTCAAGAGGAGTCAGGCATCGTCTCCTTTGGAAGCATTGATCTCCGCGGGCCTCTCGAGTTTTCAAAGGATGTGAGGCCTCCGGTCGCGATGAGGCAGAGAACTAGGTCTTTCTCTGTGGTCTCCACAGGGGATTCAGACATCCTTTCGCCTTGGGAGATGCAAGACGAGCCTGCATTCAATTCACTGCAGGGATATCCGGCCTTAATTCGAGTCAGAGCATCTCGGTGTCCATTCCACTTGAGGCCACAAACTCAGGGTCCCTCTCACATACCTGTAGCTGAGAGAAGCCTCCTCTTGAGGTGCTTGTGGAAAGTTGGTATTCCTCTTGAGTCGAAGCCAGGGACTAAGCTCACATCTCGAGTTGATTTGGGGTCCACGGAGCCCTTTCGTGTTGATCCATTGACCTCAGGATCCCTCTAGACTTGAGACAGTGATCTTGGGTTTTCTCTGGAGTGCCATCAAGGAAATCAAGGCTCCTTTCACGCTTGATGTGGAACACGGAATTTCTCTGCATGCAGTGCAAGGGGAATCGGGCCTCATCTCGCGGAGAGGGGGAATTCTCATGGTTTTTCCCGAGGTGCGGCCGGAACCTGGGGTATATTCTCGAGTTACGACGGGGAGGGCGCTTCCAGACACGTGTTTGTTCAGCGCCGTCAGGACTCCTGCCTAGGTGTGAGGGACAACTCGGGATTTTCCTCGAATCGTGGAATGGCAATTGGGACGCGTCTCCACGTGAGGCGCGAGACCCAGGGTCCCTTTCCACGTGCCACAGGGATCCTGGGATTCCTATCCATTTTCAAGAGGAGTCAGGCATCGTCTCCTTTGGAAGCATTGATCTCCTCGGATCCCTCGAGTTTTTAAAGGATGTGAGGCCTCCGGTCGCGATGAGGAGGAGAACTAGGTCTTTCTCTGTGGTCTGCACAGGGTACTCAGACATCCTTTCGCCTTGGGAGATGCAAGACGAGCCTGCATTCAATTCACTGCAGGGACATTCGGCCTTACTTCGAGTCAGAGTATCTCGGTGTCCATTCCACTTGAGGCCACAAATTCGGGGTCCCTCTCACATACCTGTAGCCAAGAGAAGCCTCCCCTTGAGGTGCTTGTGGAAAGTTGGTATTCGTCTTGAGTCGAAGCCAGGGACTACGCTCTCATCTCAAGTTAATTTGGGGTCCATGGAGCACTTTCGTGTTGCTCCAGTGACCTCAGGATCCCTCTAGTCCTGAGACAGTGATCTTGGGTTTTCACTGGAGTGCGATCAAGGAAATCAAGGCTCCTTTCAAGTTTGATGTGGAACACGGAATTGCTCTGCACGCAGTGCAGGGGAATCGGGCCTCATCTCACGGCGAGGGGGAAGTCTCATGGTTTTTCTCGAGTTGCGGCCGGAACCTGGTGTATATTCTCGAATTACGACGGGGAGGGCCATTCCAGACACGTGTTTGTTCAGCGACGTCAGGACTCCTGCCTAAGTGCGAGGGACACGTCTAGATTCCCCTCGAGTCTTGGCATGGCAATTGGGACGCATCTCCACGTGAGGCGGGAGACCCAGTGTCCCTTTCCACGTGCCACAGGGATCCTGGGACTCTTATCTATTTTCAAGAGGAGTCAGGCATCGTCTACTTTGGAAGCATTGATCTCCGCGGACCTCTTGAGTTTTCAAAGGATGTGAGGCCTCCGGTCGCGATGAGGCGGAGAAGTAGTTCTTTCTCTGTGGTCTCCACAGGGGATTCAGACATCCCGTCGTCTTGGGAGATGCAAGACGAGCCTGCATTCAATTCACTGCAGGCATATCCGGCTTTACATCGAGTCAGAGCATCTCGGTGTCCATTCTACTTGAGGCCACAAATTCCAGGTGCCTCTCACATACCTGTAGCTGAGAGAAGCCTCCTCTTGAGGTGCTTGTGGAAAGTTGGTATTCCTCTTGAGTCGAAGCCAGGGACTAAGCTCTCATCTCGAGTTGATTTGGGGACCACGGAGCCCTTTCGTATTGCCCCAGTGACCTCAGGATCCCTCTAGACTTGAGACAGTGATCTTGGGTTTTCTCTGGAGTGCCATCAAGGAAATCAAGGCTCCTTTCACTTTTGATGTGGAACACGGAATTGCTCTGCACGCAGTGCAGGGGAATCGGGCCTCATCTCGCGGCGAGGGGGAAGTCTAATGGTTTTTCTCGAGTTCCGTCCGGAACATGGGGTATATTCTCGACTTACAATGGGGAGGGCCCTTCCAGACACGTGTTTGTTCAGAGACGTCAGGACTCCTGCCTAGGTGGGAGGGACTCCCGGGATTCTCCTCGAGTCTCGGCATGCCAATTGGGACGCGTCTCCACGTGAGGCGGCAGACCCAGGGTCCCTTTCCACGTGCCACAGGGAACCTGCGTCTCCTATCCATTTTCAAGAGGAGTCAGGCATCGTTTCCTTTGGAAGCATTGATCTCCGCGGACCTCTCGAGTTTTCAAAGGATGTGAGGCCTCCGGTCGCGAAGAGGCGGAGAACTAGGTCTTTCTCTGTGGTCTCCACAGGGGATTCAGACATCCCTTCGTATTGGGAGATGCAAGACGAGCCTGCATTCAATTCACTGCAGGGATATCCAGCCTTACTTCGTGTCAGAGCATCTCGGTGTCCATTCCACTTGAGGCCACAAACTCAGGGTCCCTATCACATCCCAGTAGCTGAGAGAAGCCTCCTCTTGAGGTACTTGTGGAAATTTGGTATTCCCCTTGAGTCGAAGCCAGGGACTAAGCTCTCATCTCAACTTGATTTGGGGTTCACGGAAACCTTTCATGTTGCTACAGTGACCTCTGGATCCCTCTAGACATGAGACAGTGATCTTGGGTCTCCTCTGGAGTGCCATCAAGGAAATCAAGGCTCCTTTCATGTTTTTTGTGGAACACGGAATTGCTCTGCACGCAGTGCAGGGGAATCGGGCCTCATCTCGCGGCGAGGGGGAAGTCTCATGGTTTTTCTCGAGTTGCGGCCGGAACCTGGGGTATATTCTCGAGTTACGATGGGGAGGGCCCTTCCAGACACGGGTTTATTCAGCGACGTCCTGACTCCTGCCTAGGTGCGAGGGACACCTCGGGATTCTCCTCGAGTCTTGGCAAGGAAATTGGGATGCCTCTCCACGTGAGGCGGGAGACCCAGGGTCCCTTTCCACGTGCCACAGGGATCCTGGGACTCCTATCCATTTTCAAGAGGAGTTAGGCATCGTCTCCTTTGGATTCATTGATCTCCACGGACCTCTCGAGTTTTCAAAGGATGTGAGGACTCTGGTCGCGATGAGGCGGAGAACTAGGTCTTTCTCTGTGGTCTCCACAGGGGATTCAGATATCCCTTCGTCTTGGGAGATGCAAGACGAGCCTGCATTCAATTCACTGCAGGGATATCCGGCCTTACTTCGAGTCAGAGCATCTCGGTGTCCATTCCACTTGAGGCCACAAACTCAGGGTACCTCTCACATACCTGTAGCTGTGAGAAGCCTCCTCTTGAGGTGCTTGTGGAAAGTTGGTATTCCTCTTGAGTCGAAGCCAGGGACTAAGCTCACATCTCTAGCTGATTTGGGGTCCACGGAGCCCTTTCTTGTTGCTCCAGTGACCTCAGGATCCCTCTAGACTTGAGACAGTGATCTTGGGTTTTCTCTGGAGTGCCATCAAGGAAATCAAGGCTCCTTTCACGTTTGATGTGGAACACGGAATTGCTCTGCACGCATTGCAGGGGAATCGGGCCTCATCTCGCGGAGAAAGGGAAGTCTCATGGTTTTTCTCGAGTTGAGGCCGGAACCTGGGGTATATTCTCGAGTTACGACTGGGAGGGCCCTTCCAGACACGGGTTTGTTCAGCGACGTCAGGACTCCTGCCTAGGTGCGAGGGACAACTCGGGATTCTCCTCGAGTCTTGGCAAGAAAATTGGGATGCCTCTCAACGTGAGGTGGGAGACGCAGGGTCCCTTTCCACGTGCCACAGGGATCCTGGGATTCCTATCCATTTTCAAGAGGAGTCAGGCATCGTCTCCTTTGGAAGCATTGATCTCCTCGGATCCCTCGAGTTTTCAAAGGATGTGAGGCCTCCGGTCGCGATGAGGAGGAGAACTAGGTCTTTCTCTGTGGTCTGCACAGGGTACTCAGACATCCTTTCGCCTTGGGAGATGCAAGACGAGCCTGCATTCAATTCACTGCAGGGACATTCGGCCTTACTTCGAGTCAGAGTATCTCGGTGTCCATTCCACTTGAGGCCACAAATTCAGGGTCCCTCTCACATACCTGTAGCCGAGAGAAGCCTCCCCTTGAGGTGCTTGTGGAAAGTTGGTATTCCTCTTGAGTCGAAGCCAGGGACTACGCTCTCATCTCAAGTTAATTTGGGGTCCATGGAGCACTTTCGTGTTGCTCCAGTGACCTCAGGATCCCTCTAGTCTTGAGACAGTCATCTTGGGTTTTCTCTGGAGTGCGATCAAGGAAATCAAGGCTCCTTTCAAGTTTGATGTGGAACACGGAATTGCTCTGCACGCAGTGCAGGGGAACCGAGCCTCATCTCGCGGCGAGGGGGAAATCTCATGGTTTTCTCGAGTTGCGGCCGGAACCTGGTGTATATTCTCGATTTACGACGGGGAGGGCCATTCCAGACACGTGTTTGTTCAGCGACGTCAGGACTCCTGCCTAAGTGGGAGGGACTCCCGGGATTCTCCTCGAGTCTCGGCATGCCAATTGGGACGCGTCTCCACGTGAGGCGCGAGACCCAGGGTCCCTTTCCATGTGCCACAGGGATCCTGGGACTCCTATCCATTTTCGAGAGGAGTCAGGCATCGTCGCCTTTGGAAGCATTGATCTCCACGGAACTCTCGAGTTTTCAAAGGATGTGAGGCCTCTGGTCGCGATGAGGCGGAGGACTAGGACTTTCTCTGTGGTCTCCACAGGGGATTCAGACATCCCTTCGTCTTGGGAGATGCAAGACGAGCCTGCATTCATTCACTGCAGGGATATCCGGCCTTACTTCGAGTCAGAGCATCTCGGTGTCCATTCCACTTGAGGCCACAAACTCAGGGTCCCTCTCACATACCTGTAGCTGAGAGAAGCCTCCTCTTGAGGTGCTTGTGGAAAGTTGGTATTCCTCTTGAATCGAAGCCAGGGACTAAGCTCTCATCTCGAGTTGATTGGGGGTCCAGGGAGCCCTTTCCTGTTGCTCCAGTGACCTCAGGATCCCTCTAGAATTGAGACAGTGATCTTGGGTTTTCTCTGGAGTGCCATCAAGGAAATCAAGGGTCCTTTCAAGTTTGAGGTGGAACACGGAACTGCTCTGCCCGCAGTGCAGGGGATTCGGGCCTCATCTCGCTGCGAGGGGGAAGTCTCATGGTTTTTCTAGAGTTGCGGCCGGAACCTGGGATATATTGAGGAGTTACGACGGGGAGGGCCCTTCCAGACACGTGTTTGTTCAGCGACCTCAGGACTCCTGCCTAGGTGCGAGGGACACCTCGGGATTCTCCTCGAGTCTTGGCATGGCAATTGGGACGCGTCTCCATGTGAAGCAGGAGACCCAGGGTCCCTTTCCACGTGCCACAGGGATCCTGGGACTCCTATCCATTTTCAAGAGGAGTCGGGCATTGTCTCCTTCGGAAGTATTGATCTCCGCGGACCTCTCGAGTTTTCAAAGGATGTGAGGCCTCCGGTTGCGTTGAGGCGGAGGACTAGGTCTTTCTCTGTGGGTTCCACAGGGGATTCAGACAACCCTTCGTCTTGGGAGATGCATGACGAGCCTGCATTCAATTCACTGCAGGGATATCCAGCCTTACTTCGAGTCAGAGCATCTCGGTCTCCATTCCACTTGAGGCCACAAACTCAGGGTCCCTCTCACATACCTGTAGCTGAGAGAACCCTCCTCTTGAGGGGCTTGTGGAAAGTTCGTATTCCTCTTGAGTTGAAGCCAGGGACTAATCTCTCATCTCGAGTTGATTTGGGGTCCACGGAGCCCTTTCGTGTTGCTCCAGTGAACTCAGGATCCCTCTAGACTTGAGACAGTGATCTTGGGTTTTCTCTGGAGTGCCATAAAGGAAATCAAGGCTCCTTTCACGTTTGATGTGGAACACGGAATTGCTCTGCACGCAGTGCAGGAGAATCGGGCCTCATCTCGCGGCGAGGGGGAAGTCTCATGGTTTTTCTCGAGTTGCGGCCGGAACCTGGGGTATATTCTCGAGTTACGACGGGGTGGGCCCTTCCAGACACGTGTTTGTTCAGCGACGTCAGGACTCTTGCTTAGGTGCGAGGGACACCTCGGGATTCGCCTCAAGTCTTGGCATGGCAATTGGGACGCGTCTCCACTTGAGGCGGGAGACCCATGGTCCCTTTCCCCGTGCCACAGTGATCCTGGGACTCCTATCCATTTTCAACAGGAGTCAGGCATCGTCTCCTTTGGAAGCATTGATCTCTGCAGACCTCTCGAGTTTTCAAAGGATGTGAGGCCTCCAGTCGCGTTGAGGCGGAGGACTAGTTCTTTCTCTGTGTTCTGCACAGGGGATTCAGACATCCCTTTGTTTTGGGAGATGCAAGATGAGCCTGCTTTCAATTCACTGCAGGGATATCCGGCTTTACTTCGAGTCAGAGCATCTCGGTGGCCATTCCACTTGATGCCACAAAATCAGGGTCCCTCTCACATACCTGTAGCTGAGAGAAGCCTCCTCTTGAGGGGCTTGTGGAAAGTTCGTATTCCCCTTGAGTCGAACCCAGGGCCTAATATCTCATCTCCAGTTGATTTGGGGTACACGGAGCCCTTTCGTGTTGCTCCGGGGACCTCAGGATCCCTCTAGACTTGACACAGTGATCTTGGGTTTTCTCTGGAGTGCCATCAAGGAAATCAAGGCTCCTTTCACGTTTGATGTGGAACACGGAATTGCTCTGCACGCAGTGCAGGGGAATCGGGCCTCATCTCGCGGCGAGGGGGAAGTCTCATGGTTTTTCTCGAGTTGCGGCCGGAACCAGGGGTATATTCTCGAGTTACGACGGGGAGGGCCCTTCCAGACACGTGTTTGTTCAGCGACGTGAGGACTCCTGCCTAGGTGCGAGGGACACCTCGGGATTTTCCTCAAGTCTTGGCATGGCAATTGGTACGCATCTCCACGTGAGGCGGGAGACCCATGGTCCCTTTCCACGTGCCACATTGATCCTGGGACTCCTATCCATTTTCAAGAGGAGTCAGGCATCGTCTCCTTTGGAAGCATTGATCTCTGCAGACCTCTCGAATTTTCAAAGCATGTGAGGCCTCCGGTCACGATGAGGCGGAGGACTAGGTCTTTCTCTGTGGTCTCCACAGGGGATTCAGACATCCCTTCGTCTTGGGAGATGCAAGATGAGCCTGCTTTCAATTCACTGCAGGGATATCCGGCCTTACTTCGAGTCAGAGCATCTCGGTGTCCATTCCACTTGAGGCCACAAACTCAGGGTCCCTCTGAAATACCTGTAGCTGAGAGAAGCCTCCTCTTGAGGTGCTTGTGGAAAGTTGGTATTCCTCTTGAGTCTAAGCCAGGGACTAAACTCTCATCTCGAGTTGATTTGGGGTCCACGGAGCCCTTTCGTGTTGCTCCAGTGACCTCAGGATCCCTCTAGACTTGAGACAGTGATCTTGGGTTTTCTCTGGAGTGCCATCAAGGAAATCAAGGCTCCTTTAACGTTTGATGTGGAACACGGAATTGCTCTGCACGCATTGCAGGGTATCGGGCCTCATCTCGCGGCGAGGGGGAAGTCTCATGGTTTTTCTCGAGTTGCGGCCGGAACCTGGGGTATATTCTCGAGTTACGACGGGGAGGGCCCTTCCAGACAAGTGTTTTTTCAGCGACGTCAGGACTCCTGCCTAGGTGCGAGGGACACCTCGGGATTCTCCTCGAGTCTTGGCATGGCAATTGGGACGCGTCTCCACGTGAGGCGGGAGACCCAGGTTCCCTTTCCACGTGCCACAGGGATCCTGGGATTCCTATCCATTTTCAAGAGGCGTCAGGCATCTTCTCCTTTGGAAGCATTGATCTCCGCGGACCTCTCGAGTTTTCAAAGGATGTGAGGCCTCCGGTCGCGATGAGGCAGAGGACTAGGTCTTTCTCTGTGGTCTCCACAGGGGATTCAGACATACCTTCGTCTTGGGAGATGCAAGACGAGCCTGCATTCAATTCACTGCAGGGATATCCGGCCTTACTTCGAGTCAGAGCATCTCGGTGTCCATTGCACTTGAGGCCACAAACTCAGGGTTCCTCTCACATACCTGTAGCTGAGAGAAGCCTCCTCTTGAGGTGCTTGTGGATAGTTGGTATTCCTCTTGAGTCTAAGCCAGGGACTAAGTTCTCATCTCGAGTTGATTTGGGTTATATGGAGCCCTTTCATGTTGCTCCAGTGACCTCAGGATCCCTCTAGACTTGAGACAGTGATCTTGGGTTTTCTCTGGAGTGCCATCAAGGAAATCAAGGCTCCTTTCACGTTTGATGTGGAACACGGAATTGCTCTGCACGCAGTGCAGGGGAATCGGGCCTCAACTCGCGGCGAGGGGGAAATCTCATGGTTTTTCTCGAATTGCGACCGGAACCTGGGGTATATTCTCGAGTTACGACGGGGAGGGCCCTTCCAGACACGTGTTTGTTCAGCGACGTCAGGACTCCTGCCTAGGTGCGAGGGACACCTCGGGATTCTCCTCGAGTCTTGGCATGGCAATTGGGACGCGTCTCCACGTGAGGCGGGAGACCCAGGGTCCCTTTCCACGTGCCACAGGAATCCTGGGACTCCTATCCATTTTCAAGAGGAGTCAGGCATCGTCACCTTTGGAAGCATTGATCTCCGCGGACCTCTCGAGTTTTCAAAGCATGTGAGGCCTCCGGTCGCGATGAGGCGGAGAACTAGGTCTTTCTCTGTGGTCTCCACAGGGGATTCAGACATCCCTTCGTCTTGTGTGATTCAAGACGAGCCTGCATTCAATTCACTGCAGAGATATCCCGCCTTACATCGAGTTAGAGCATCTCGGGTCCATTCAACTTGACGCCACAAACTCAGGGTCCTTCTCACATACTTGTAGCTGAGAGAAGCCTGCTCTTGAGGTGCTTGTGGAAAGTTGGTATTCCTCTTGAGTCGAAGCCAGGGACTAAGCTCTCATATCGAGTTGATTTGGGGTCCACGGAGCCCTTTCCTGTTGCTCCAGTGACCTCAGGATCCCTCTAGACTTGAGACAGTCATCTTGGGTTTTCTCTGGAGTGCCATCAAGGAAATAAAGGCTCCTTTCTGGTTCGAGGTGGAACACGGAATTGCTCTGCACGCAGTGCAGTGGAATCTAGCCTCATGTCGTGGCGAGTGTGAAGTCTCATGGTTTTTCTCGAGTTGTGGCCCAAACCTGAGGTATATTCTTGAGTTAAGACGGGGAGGGCCGTTCCAGACACGTGTTTGTTAAGCGACATCAAGACTACTGCCTAGGTGCTAGGGACACCTCGGGATTCTCCTCGAGTCTTGGCATGGCAATTGCAACGTGTCTCCAGGTGAGGCGGGAGCCCCAGAGTCCCTTTCCACGTGGCACAGAGATCCTGGGACTCCTATCCATTTTCAAGAGGAGTCAGGAAACGTCTCCTTTGGAAGCATTGATCTCTGGGGACCTCTTGAATTTTCAAAGGATGTGAGGCCTCCGGTCACGATGAGGGGGAGAACTAGGTCTTTCTCTGTGGTCTCCAAAGTTGATTCAGACATCCCTTCATCTTGAGAGATGCAAGACGAGCCTGCATTCAATTCACTGCAGGGATATCTGGCCTTACTTCAAGACAGAGCATCTTAGTGTCCATTCCACTTGAAGACACAAACTCAGGGTCCCTCTCACATACATGTAGCTGAGAGAAGCCTCCCCTTGAGGTGCTTCTGGAAAGTTGGTATTCCTCTTGAGTCGAAGCCAGGGACTAAGCTCTCATCTCGAGTTGATTTGGGGTCCATGGAGCCCTTTCGTGTTGCTACAGTGACCTCAGGATCCCTCTAGACTTGAGACAGTGATCTTGGGTTTTCTCTGGAGTGCCATCAAGGAAATCAAGGCTCCTTTCACGTTTGATGTGGAACAATGAATTGCTCTGCACGCAGTGCAGGGGAATCGGGCCTCATCTCGCGGCGAGGGGGAAGTCTCATGGTTTTTCTCGAGTTGAGGCCGGAACCTGGGGTGTATTCTCGAGTTACGACGGGGAGGGCCCTTCCAGACACGTGTTTGTTCAGCGACGTCAGGACTCCTGCCTAGGTGCGAGGGACACCTCGGGATTCTCCTCGAGTCTTGGCATGGCAATTGGGACGCGTCTCCACGTGAGGCGGGAGACCCAGGATCCCTTTCCACGTGCCACAGGGATCCTGGGACTCCTATCCATTTTCAAGAGGCTTCAGGCATCTTCTCCTTTGGAAGCATTGATCTCCGCGGACCTCTCGAGTTTTCAAAGGATGTGAGGCCTCCGGTCTCGATGAGGCGGTGAACGAGGTCTTTCTCTGTGGTCTCCACAGGGGATTCAGACAACCCTTCGTCTTGGGAGATGCAAGAAGAGCCTGCATTCAATTCACTGCAGGGATATCCGGCCTTACTTCGAGTCAGAGCATCTCGGTGTCCATTCCACTTGAGGCCACAAACTCAGGGTCCCTCTCACATACCTGTAGCTGAGAGAAGCCTCCTCTTGAGGTGCTTGTGGAAAGTTGATATTCCTCTTGAGTCGAAGCCAGGGACTAAGCTCTCATCTCGAGTTGATTGGGGGTCCACGGAGCCCTTTCCTGTTGGTCCAGTGACCTCAGGATCCCTCTAGACTTGAGACAGTGTTCTTGGGTTTTCTCTGGAGTGCCATCAAGGAAATCAAGGCTCCTTTCACGTTTGATGTGGAACACGGAATTGCTCTGCACGCAGTGCAGGCGAATCAGGCCTCAACTCGCGGCGAGGGGGAAATCTCATGGTTTTTCTCGAGTTGCGGCCCGAACCTGGGGTATATTCTCGAGTTACGACGGGGAGGGACCTTCCAGACACGTGTTTGTTCAGCGACGTCAGGACTCCTGCCTAGGTGCGAGGGACACCTCGGGATTCTCCTCGAGTCTTGGCATGGCAATTGGGACGCGTCTCCATGTCAGGCGGGAGACCCAGTTTCCCTTTCCACGTGCCACAGGGATCCTGGGACTCCTATCCATTTTCAAGAGGAGTCAGGTATCGTCTCCTTTGAAAGCATTGATCTCCGCGGACCTCTCGAATTTTCAAAGGATGTGAGGCCTCCGGTCGCGATGAGGCGGATAACTAGGTCTTTCTCTGTGGTCTCCACAGGGGATTCAGACAACCCTTCATCTTGGGAGATGCAAGACGAGCCTGCATTCAATTCACTGCAGGGATATCCGGCCTTACTTCGAGTCAGAGCATCTCGGTGTCCATTCCACTTGAGGCCACAAACTCAGGGTCCCTCTGACATACCTGTAACTGAGAGAAGCCTCCTCTTAAGGTGCTTGTGGAAACTTGGTATTCCTCTTGAGTTGAAGCCAGGGACTAAGCTCTCATCTCGAGTTGATTTGGGGTCCACGGAGCCCTTTCGTGTTGCTCCAATGACCTCAGGATCCCTCTAGACTTGAGACAGTGATCATGGGTTTTCTCTGTAATGCCATCAAGGAAATCAAGGCTCCTTTCACGTTTGATGTGGAACACGGAATTGCTCTGCACGCAGTGCAGGGGAATCAGGCCTCATCTCGCGGCGAGGGGGAAGTCTCATGGTTTTTCTCGAGTTGCGGCCGGAACCTGGGGTATATTCTCGAGTTATGACGGGGAGGGCCCTTCCAGACACGTGTTTGTTCAGCGACGTCAGGACTCCTGCCTAGGTGCGAGGGACACCTCGGGATTCTCCTCGAGTCTTGGCATGGCAATTGGGACGCTTCTCCACGTGAGGCGGGAGACCCAGGGTCCCTTTCCACGTGCCACAGGGATCCTCGGACTCCTATCCATTTTCAAGAGGGGTCAGGCATCGTCTCCGTCAGAAGTATTGATCTCCGCGGACCTCTCGAGTTTTCAAAGGATATGAGGCCTCCGGTTCCGTTGAGGTGGAGGACTAGGTCTTTCTCTGTGGTCTCCACAGGGGATTCAGACAACCCTTCGTCTTGGGAGATGCAAGACGAGCCTGCATTCAATTCACTGCAGGAATATCCGGCCTTACTTCAGGTCAGAGCATCTCGGTGTCCATTCCACTTGAGGCCACAAACTCAGGGTCCCTCAAATATACCTGTAGCTGAGAGAAGCCTCCTCTTGAGGTGCTTGTGGAAAGTTGGTATTCCTCTTGAGTCGAAGCCAGGGACTAAGCTCTCATCTCGAGTTGATTAGGGGTCCATGGAACCCTTTCGTGTTGCTCCAGTGACCTCAGGATCCCTCTAGACTTGAGACAGTGATCTTGGGTTTTCTCTGGAGTGCCATCAAGGAAATCAAGGCTCCTTTCACGTTTGATGTGGAACACGGAATTGCTCTGCATGCAGTGCAGGGGAATCGGGCCTCATCTCGGGGCGAGGGGGAAATCTCATGGTTTTTCACGAGTTGCGGCCGGAACCTGGGGTATATTCTCGAGTTACGACGGGGAGGGCCCTTCCAGACACGTGTTTGTTCAGCGACGTCAGGACTCCTGCCTAGGTGCGAGGGACACCTCGCGATTCTCCTCGAGTCTTGGCATGGCAATTGGGACGCGACTCCATGTCAGGCGCGAGACCCAGGGTCCCTTTCCACGTGCCACAGGGATCCTGGGACTCCTATCCATTTTCAAGAGGAGTCAGGCATCGTCTCCTTTGGAAGCATTGATCTCCGCGGACCGCTCGAGTTTTCAAAGTATGTGAGGCCTCCGGTCGCGATGAGGCGGAGAACTCGGTCTTTCTCTGTGGTCTCCACAGGGGATTCAGACATCCCTTCATCTTGGGAGATGCAAGACGAGCCTGCATTCAATCCACTGCAGGGATATCTGGCCGAATTCGAGTCAGAGCATCTCGGTGTCCATTCCACTTGAGGCCACAAACTCAGGGTCCCTCTCACATACCTGTAGCTGAGAGAAGCCTCCTCTTGAGTTGCTTGTGGAAAGTTGGTATTCCTCTTGAGTGGAAGCCAGGGACTAAGCTCTCATCTCGAGTTGATTTGTGGTCCACAGACCCCTTTCGTGTTGCTCCAGTGACCTCAGGATCCCTCTAGACTTGAGACAGTGAACTTGGGTTTTCTCTGGAGTGCCATCAAGGAAATCAAGGCTCCTTTCACGTTTGATGTGGAACACGGAATTATTCTGCACGCAGTGCAGGGGAATCGGGCCTCATCTCGCGCCGAGGGTGAAGTCTCATGGTTTTTCTCGAGTTGTAGCCGGAACCTGGGGTATATTCTCGAGTTACGACGGGGAGGGCCCTTCCAGACACGTGTTTGTTCAGCGACGTCAGGACGCCTGCCTAGGTGCGAGGGAAACCTCGGGATTCTCCTCGAGTCTTGGCATGGCAATTGGGACGCGTCTCCACGTGAGGCGGGAGACCCAGGGTCCCTTTCCACGTGCCACAGGGATCCTGGGACTCCTATCCATTTTCAAGAAGAGTCAGGCATCTTCTCCTTTGGAAGCATTGATCTCCGCCGACCTCTCGAGTTTTCAAAGGATGTGAGGCCTCTGGTCTCGATGAGGCGGAGAACGAGGTCTTTCTCTGTGGTCTCCACAGGGGATTCAGACAACCCTTCGTCTTGGGAGATGCAAGACGAGCCTGCATTCAATTCACTGCAGGGATATCCGGCCTTACTTCGAGTCAGAGCATCTCGGTGTCCATTCCACTTGAGGCCACAAAATCAGGGTCCCTCTCACATACCTGTAGCTGAGAGAAGCCTCCTCTTGAGGTGCTTGTGGAAAGTTGGTATTCCTCTTGAGTCGAAGCCAGGGACTAAGCTCTCATCTCGAGTTGATTTGGGGTCCACGGAGCCCTTTCGTGTTGCTCCAGTGACCTCAGGATCCCTCCAGACTTGAGACAGTGATCTTGGGTTTTCTCTGGAGTGCCATCAAGGAAATCAAGGCTCCTTTCACGTTTGATGTGGAACAGGGAATTGCTCTGCACGCAGTGGAGGGGAATCGGGTCTCATCTCGCCGCAAGGGGGATGTCTCATGGTTTTTCTCAAGTTGCGGCCGAAACCTGGGGTATATTCTCGAGTTACGACGGGGAGGGCCCTTCCAGACACGTGTTTGTTCAGCAACGTCAGGACTCCTGCCTAGGTGCGAGGGACACCTCGGGATTCTCCTTGAGTCTTGGCATGGCAATTGGGACGCGTCGCCACGTGAGGCGGGAGACCCAGGGTCCCTTTTGACGTGCCACAGGGATCCTGGGACTCCTATCCATTTCCAAGAAGAGTCAGGCATCTTCTCCTTTGGAAGCATTGATCTCCGCGGACCTCTCGAGTTTTCAAAGGATGTGAGGCCTCCGGTCTCGATGAGGCGGTGAACGAGGTCTTTCTCTGTGGTCTCCACAGGGGATTCAGACAACCCTTCGTCTTGGGAGATGCAAGAAGAGCCTGCATTCAATTCACTGCAGGGATATCCGGCCTTACTTCGAGTCAGAGCATCTCGGTGTCCATACCACTTGAGGCCACAAACTCAGGGTCCCTCTCACATACCTGTAGCTGAGAGAAGCCTCCTCTTGAGGTGCTTGTGGAAAGTTGGTATTCCTCTTGAGTCGAAGCCAGGGACTAAGCTCTCATCTCGAGTTGATTGGGGGTCCACGGAGCCCTTTCCTGTTGGTCCAGTGACCTCAGGATCCCTCTAGACTTGAGACAGTGTTCTTGGGTTTTCTCTGGACTGCCATCAAGGAAATCAAGGCTCCTTTCACGTTTGATGTGGAACACGGAATTGCTCTGCACGCAGTGCAGGCGAATCAGGCCTCAACTCGCGGCGAGGGGGAAATCTCATGGTTTTTCTCGAGTTGCGGCCCGAACCTGGGGTATATTCTCGAGTTACGACGGGGAGGGACCTTCCAGACACGTGTTTGTTCAGCGACGTCAGGACTCCTGCCTAGGTGCGAGGGACACCTCGGGATTCTCCTCGAGTCTTGGCATGGCAATTGGGACGCGTCTCCATGTCAGGCGGGAGACCCAGTTTCCCTTTCCACGTGCCACAGGGATCCTGGGACTCCTATCCATTTTCAAGAGGAGTCAGGTATCGTCTCCTTTGAAAGCATTGATCTCCGCGGACCTCTCGAATTTTCAAAGGATGTGAGGCCTCCGGTCGCGATGAGGCGGATAACTAGGTCTTTCTCTGTGGTCTCCACAGGTGATTCAGACAACCCTTCATCTTGGGAGATGCAAGACGAGCCTGCATTCAATTCACTGCAGGGATATCCGGCCTTACTTCGAGTCAGAGCATCTCGGTGTCCATTCCACTTGAGGCCACAAACTCAGGGTCCCTCTGACATACCTGTAACTGAGAGAAGCCTCCTCTTAAGGTGCTTGTGGAAACTTGGTATTCCTCTTGAGTTGAAGCCAGGGACTAAGCTCTCATCTCGAGTTGATTTGGGGTCCACGGAGCCCTTTCGTGTTGCTCCAATGACCTCAGGATCCCTCTAGACTTGAGACAGTGATCATGGGTTTTCTCTGTAATGCCATCAAGGAAATCAAGGCTCCTTTCACGTTTGATGTGGAACACGGAATTGCTCTGCACGCAGTGCAGGGGAATCAGGCCTCATCTCGCGGCGAGGGGGAAGTCTCATGGTTTTTCTCGAGTTGCGGCCGGAACCTGGGGTATATTCTCGAGTTATGACGGGGAGGGCCCTTCCAGACACGTGTTTGTTCAGCGACGTCAGGACTCCTGCCTAGGTGCGAGGGACACCTCGGGATTCTCCTCGAGTCTTGGCATGGCAATTGGGACGCTTCTCCACGTGAGGCGGGAGACCCAGGGTCCCTTTCCACGTGCCACAGGGATCCTCGGACTCCTATCCATTTTCAAGAGGGGTCAGGCATCGTCTCCTTCAGAAGTATTGATCTCCGCGGACCTCTCGAGTTTTCAAAGGATATGAGGCCTCCGGTTCCGTTGAGGTGGAGGACTAGGTCTTTCTCTGTGGTCTCCACAGGGGATTCAGACAACCCTTCGTCTTGGGAGATGCAAGACGAGCCTGCATTCAATTCACTGCAAGAATATCCGGCCTTATTTCAGGTCAGAGCATCTCGGTGTCCATTCCACTTGAGGCCACAAACTCAGGGTCCCTCAAATATACCTGTAGCTGAGAGAAGCCTCCTCTTGAGGTGCTTGTGGAAAGTTGGTATTCCTCTTGAGTCGAAGCCAGGGACTAAGCTCTCATCTCGAGTTGATTAGGGGTCCATGGAACCCTTTCGTGTTGCTCCAGTGACCTCAGGATCCCTCTAGACTTCAGACAGTGATCTTGGGTTTTCTCTGGAGTGCCATCAAGGAAATCAAGGCTCCTTTCACGTTTGATGTGGAACACGGAATTGCTCTGCATGCAGTGCAGGGGAATCGGGCCTCATCTCGGGGCGAGGGGGAAATCTCATGGTTTTTCACGAGTTGCGGCCGGAACCTGGGGTATATTCTCGAGTTACGACGGGGAGGGCCCTTCCAGACACGTGTTTGTTCAGCGACGTCAGGACTCCTGCCTAGGTGCGAGGGACACCTCGCGATTCTCCTCGAGTCTTGGCATGGCAATTGGGACGCGACTCCATGTCAGGCGCGAGACCCAGTGTCCCTTTTCACGTGCCACAGGGATCCTGGGACTCCTATCCATTTTCAAGAGGAGTCAGGCATCGTCTCCTTTGGAAGCGTTGATCTCCGCGGACCTCTCGAGTTTTCAAAGGATGTGAAGCCTCCGCTCGCGATGATGCGGAGAACTCGGTCTTTCTCTGTGGTCTCCACAGGGGATTCAGACATCCCTTCTTCTTGGGAGATGCAAGACGAGCCTGCATTCAATTCACTGCAGGGATATCCGGCCTTACTTCGAGTCAGAGCATCTCGGTGTCCATTCCACTTGAGGCCACAAATTCAGGGTCCCTCTCACATACCTGTAGCTGAAAGAAGCCTCCTCTTGAGGTGCTTGTGGAAAGTTGGTATTCCTCTTGAGTCGAAGCCAGGGACTAAGCTCTCATCTCGAGTTGATTTGGGGTCCACGGAGCCCTTTCCTGTTGGTCCAGTGACCTCAGGATCCCTCTAGACTTGAGACAGTGAACTTGGGTTTTCTCTGGAGTGCCATCAAGGAAATCAAGGCTCCTTTCACGTTTGATGTGGAACACGGAATTGCTCTGTACGCAGTGCAGGGGAATTGGGCCTGATCTCGCGGCGAGGGGGAAGTCTCATGGTTTTTCTCGAGTTGCGGCCGGAACCTTTGGTATATTCTCGAGTTACGACGGGGAGGGCCCTTCCAGACACGTGTTTGTTCAGCGACGTCAGGACTCCTGCCTAGGTGCGAAGGACACCTCGGGATTCTCCTCGAGTCTTGGCATGGCAATTGGGACGCTTCTCCACGTGAGGCGGGAGACCCAGGGTCCCTTTCCACGGGCCACAGGGATCCTGGGACTCCTATCCATTTTCAAGAGGGGTCAGGCATCGTCTCCTTCAGAAGTATTGATTTCCGCGGACCTCTCGAGTTTTCAAAGGATATGAGGCCTCCGGTTCCGTAGAGGCGGAGGACTAGGTCTTTCTCTGTGGCCTCCACAAGGGATTCAGACAACCCTTCGTCTTGGGAGATGCAAGACGAGCCTGCATTCAATTCACTGCAGGGATATCCGGCCTTACTTCAAGTCAGAGCATCTCGGTGTCCATTCCACTTGAGGCCACAAACTCAGGGTCCCTCTCACATACATGTAACTGAGACAAGCCACCTCTTGAGGTGCTTGTGGAAAGTTGGTATATTTATTGAGTCGAAGCCAGGGACTAAGCTCTCATCTCGAGTTGATTTGGGGTCCACGGAGATCTTTCGTGTTGCTCCAGTGACCTCAGGATCCCTCTAGACTTGAGACAGTGATCATGGGGTTTCTCTGTAATGCCTTCAAGGAAATCAAGGCTCCTTTCACGTTTGATGTGGAACACGGAATTGCTCTACACGCAGTGCAGGGGAATCAGGCCTCATCTCTCGGCGAGGGGGAAGTCTCATGGTTTTTCTCGAGTTGCGGCCGGAACCTGGGGTATATTCTCGAGTTACGACGGGGAGGGCCCTTCCAGACATGTGTTTGTTCAGCGACGTCAGGACTCCTGCCTAGGTGCGAGGGAAACCTCGGGATTCTCCTCGACTCTTGGCATGGCAATTGGGACGCGACTCCATGTCAGGGGTGAGACCCAGGGTCCCTTTCCACGTGCCACAGGGATCCTGGGACTCCTATCCATTTTCAAGAGGAGTCAGGCATCGTCTCCTTTGGAAGCATTGATCTCCCCTTACCTCTCGAGTTTTCAAAGGATGTGAGGCCTCCGGTCTCGATGAGGCGGTGAACGAGGTCTTTCTCTGTGGTCTCCACAGGGGATTCAGACATCCCTTCTTCTTGGGAGATGCAAGACGAGCCTGCATTCAATTCACTGCAGGGATATCCGGCCTTACTTCGAGTCAGAGCATCTCGGTGTCCATTCCACTTGAGGCCACAAACTCAGGGGCCCTCTCACATACCTGTAGCTGAGAGAAGCCTCCTCTTGAGGTGCTTGTGGAAAGTTGGTATTCCTCTTGAGTCGAAGCCAGGGACTAAGCTCTCATCTCGAGTTGATTTGGGGTCCACGGAGCCCTTTCCTGTTGCTCCAGTGACCTCAGGATCCCTCTAGACTTGAGACAGAGATCTTGGGTTTTCTCTACTGCCATCAAGGAAATCAAGGCTCCTTTCACGTTTGATGTGGAACACGGAATTGCTCTGCACGCAGTGCAGGGGAATCGAGCCTCATCTCGCGGCGAGGGGGAAGTCTCATTGTTTTTCTCGAGTTGCGGCCGGCACCTGGGGTATATTCTCGAATTACGATGGGGAGGGCCCTTCCAAACACGTGTTTGTTCAGCGACGTCAGGACTCCTGCCTAGGTGCGAGGGACACCTCAGCATTCTCCTCGAGTCTTGGCATGGCAATTGGGATGCGTATCCACGTGAGGCGGGAGACCCAGGGTCCCTTTCCACGTGCCACAGGGATCCTGGGACTCCTATCCATTTTCAAGAGGAGTCGGGCATCGGCTCCTTTGGAAGCATTGATCTCTGCAGACCTCTCGAATTTGCAAAGGATGTGAGGCCTCTGGTCGCGATGAGGCGGAGGACTAAGTCTTTCTCTGTGGTCTCCACATGGGATTCAGACATCCCTTCGTCTTGGGAGATGCAAGACGAGCCTGCATTCAATTCACTGCAGGGATATCCGGCCTTACTTCGAGTCAGAGCACCTCGGTGTCCTTTCCACTTGAGGCCACAAACTCGGGGTCCCTCAAATATACCTGTAGCTGAGAGAAGCCTCCTCTTGAGGTGCTTGTGGAAAGTTGGTATTCCCCTTGAGTCGAAGCCTGGGACTAAGCTCTCATCTCGAGTTGATTTGGGGTCCACGGAGCCCTTTCGTGTTGCTCCAGTGACCTCAGGTTCCCTCTAGACTTGAGACAGTGATCTTGGGTTTTCTCTGGAGTGCCATCAAGGAAATCAAGGCTCCTTTCACGTTTGATGTGGAACACGGAATTGCTCTGCACACAGTGCAGGGGAATCAGGCCTCGTCTCGCGGCGAGTGGGAAGTCTCATGGTTTTTCTCGAGTTGCGGCCGGAACCTGGGGTATATTCTCGAGTTACGACGGGGAGGGCCCTTCCAGACACGTGTTTGTTCAGCGACGTAAGGACTCCTGACTAGGGGCGAGGGACACCTCGGGATTCTCCTTGAGTCTTGGCATGGCAATTGGGACGCGACTCCATGTCAGGCGTGAGACCCAGTGTCCCTTTCCACGTGCCACAGGGATCCTGGGACTCCTATCCATTTTCAAGAGGAGTCAGGCATCGTCTCCTTTGGAAGCATTGATCTCCGCGGAACTCTCGAGTTTTCAAAGGATGTGAAGCCTCCGCTCGCGATGAGGCGGAGAACTCGGTCTTTCTCTGTGGTCTCCACAGGGGATTCAGACATCCCTTCTTCTTGGGAGATGCAAGACGAGCCTGCATTCAATTCACTGCAGGGATATCCGGCCTTACTTCGAGTCAGAGCATCTCGGTGTCCATTCCACTTGAGGCCACAAATTCAGGGTCCCTCTCACATACCTGTAGCTGAGAGAAGCCTCCTCTTGAGGTGCTTGTCGAAAGTTGGTATTCCTCTTGAGTCGAAGCCAGGGACTAAGCTCTCATCTCGAGTTGATTTGGGGTCCACGGAGCCCTTTTGTGTTGCTCCAGTGACCTCAGGATCCCTCTAGACTTGAGACAGTGATCTTGGGTTTTCTCTGGAGTGCCATCAAGGAAATCAAGGGTCCTTTCACGTTTGATGTGGAACACGGAATTGCTCTGCACGCAGTGCAGGGGAATCAGGCCTCATCTCGCGGCGAGGGGGAAGTCTCATGGTTTTTCTCGAGTTGTGGCCGGAACCTGGGGTATATTCTCGAGTTACGACGGGGAGGGCCCTTCCAGACACGTGTTTGTTCAGCGACGTCAGGACTCCTGCCTAGGTGCGAGGGACACCTCGGGATTCTCCTCAAGTCTTGGCATGGCAATTGGGACGCGTCTCCACGTGAGGCGGGAGACCCAGTGTCCCTTTCCATGTGCCACAGGGATCCTGGTACTCCTATCCATTTTCAAGAGGAGTCAGGCATCGTCTCCTTTGGAAGCATTGATCTCCGTGGACCTCTCGCGTTTTCAAAGGATGTGAGGCCCCCGGTCGCTATGAGGCGGAGAATTAGGTCTTTCTCTGTGGTCTCCACAGGGGATTCAGAGATCGCTTCGTCTTGGGAGATGCAAGACGAGCCTGCATTCAATTCACTGCAGGGATATCCGGCCTTACTTCGAGTCAGAGCATCTCGGTGTCCATTCCACTTGAGGCCACAAACTCAGGGTCCCTCAAATATACCTGTAGCTGAGAGAAGCCTCCTCTTGAGGTCCTTGTGCAAAGTTGGTATTCCTCTTGAGTCTAAGCCAGGGTCTAAGCTCTCATCTCGAGTTGATTTGGGGTCCACGGAGCCCTTTCCTGTTGCTCCAGTGACCTCAGCATTAATCTAGAGTTGAGACAGTGATCTTGGGTTTTCTCTGGAGTGCCATCAAGGAAATCAAGGCTCCTTTCACGTTTGATGTGGAACACGGATTTGCTCTGCACGCAGTGCATCGGAATCGGGCCTGATCTCGCAGCGAGGGGTAAGTCTCATGGTTTTTCTCGAGTTGCGGCCGGAACCTCTGGTATATTCTCGAGTTACGACGGGGAGGGCCCTTCCAGACACGAGTTTCTTCAGCGACGTCAGGACTCCTGCCTAGGTGCGAGGGACACCTCGGGATTCTCCTCGAGTCTTGGCATGGCAATTGGGACGCGTTTCCACTTGAAGCGGGAGACCCTGGGTCCATTTCCACGTGCCACAAGGATCCTGGGACACCTATCCATTTTCAAGAGGAGTCAGGCATCGTAGCCTTTGGAAGCATTGATCTCCGCGGACGTCGTGAGTTTTCAAAGGATGTGAGGCCTCCAGTCGTGAAGAGGTGGAGACCTAGGTCTTCTCTGTGGTCTCCACAGGGGATTCAGACATCCCTTCGTCTTGGGAGATGCAAGACGAGCCTGCATTCAATTCACTGCAGGAATATCCAGCCTTACTTCGAGTCAGAGCATCTCGGTGTCCATTCCACTTGAGGCCACAAACTCAGGGTCCCTCTCACATACCTGTAGCTGAGAGAAGCCTCCTCTTGAGGTGCTTGTGGAAAGTTGGTATTCCTCTTGATTCGAAGCCAGGGACTAAGCTCTCATCTCGAGTTAATTTGGGGTCCAGGGAGCATTTTCGTGTTGCTCCAGTGACCTCAGGATCCCTCTAGACTTGAGACAGTGATCTTGGGTTTTCTCTGGAGTGCCATCAAGGAAATCAAGGCTCCTTTCACGTTTGATGTGGAACACGGATTTGCTCTGCACGCAGTGCAGGGGAATCGGGACTCTTCTCGCGGCGAGGGGGAAGTCTCATGGTTTTTCTCGAGTTGCGGCCGGAACCTGTGGTATATTCTCGAGTTACGACGGGGAGGGCCCTTCCAGACACGTGTTTGTTCAGCGACGTCAGGACTCCTGCCTAGGTGCGAGGGACACCTCGGGATTCTCCTAGAGTCT